>NC_139965.1:34432625-35756486 GCF_963993115.1 Abramis brama
TTGAGTTTTAGTTCCTTTTTTATCAGACTTTAAAGAAATGCTAATTTATATTTTTACATTAATGACACTTATAATTAAGTAATAAATCAAATATTCTCTTATTTTCAATTAATGAAATAACATTTAAAGAAAATGTATTTATGTATTACTATATTATTTTACAAGTATTATACTAAAATGTATTTTCACATTCATATTTCTTTATCACTCTCATGTGTAAATAAGTAGTACTGGTGACTTGTAGGTTTGCAGTTATATTTACCGCAGTATAGTCATAAACCAATAACTTGCATTTCATGAGCATGCTAATGATGCCATTCTAATCATTGGCTTTCATGAAATTTAATATGTGAGAGAAATGCACGAGTATTATTTAAACAATTGTGTAATAGCAAACAACAACAGATAAACCAAAACTAGTTAGTGGGATGTAGACAGAAAGAAGAGGCACATGCAAGAGAGAAAAAGGTGATAAAAAGAGACGTGAGACGTGCTGAAGTTTGTTTGGACCCCAGCTGTGTGTTTGCTTGTGACTCACAAAACCCATTAGAAATTGGTTGGGGGGTCAGAGTTCTGCTTTAGCCAGAATAGATTGGCAGTGTAGAACAGCAGAGGCCACTTCCAGCTCATTTTCTCTTCCTCTGTGTCACCACAAAAGCAATCTCACATCACAAGCCTCATGGCTGCGTGGCCACACAAAATCAAAAAAGGTTTGGATCATACTCTGTGTCATAACCACCCTGGTGAGCAAGAGAGGCATGCAACTTAGAGCAGGAAACACTTGGGACTGAGTATTTCCATTTTTACACTGCATGACTGATATAGTAAGTGCATTCCAAAAAATGGAAAGTGTTTTTAAAGATATAAGTTGCTTCCTTTGTTTTATAGGCTATAATAATACAATTTTAAAATAGGCTTTAATATTCACAATTTAACTTTTTTAAGAGCTTATGAGACATTTTGTTTTCCCAAAAAACATTAAAATATCTTACTGACCCCAAACCCTTGAATATTAATAGTAGTGTTTTATATCTGTTATAAATGACTAGCAATACAGTGTTGGACTTTACTTATCATTTGTGGAAACTGTTACGTCATTATGTGACATCTAGGTGTGTGGCTTGGGTGTTCTTTGTAGTTTTTCTTTCCTTCATATTGTTTTCTGCCACTCTCCGTTTTTACTTTCTCTTTCGCAGGTGACTGACCAATGCTGATTGGTTCGTCTCTGCCATCAATCATCTGAGATCCCATTGTAGTATGGGACAATGGGATCTCTAGTATGTCAGACGACAAAATCCAATCATATCGTTACCGGAAGCCTGGGAAAATATAAAAGGACACGCAAATGCACTAGAGGAAGCTGCCCTTTGTGTGCGAACTTGACTTGTGATTGTGCGCTTGGTATTTTCTGTTATGCTTGTTTTGTTTTTTGTTTGATTTTATTTTGGGTTATAACCACTGATCTATATAATGACTGGATAGCTCATGACGTCATAAATAGTGTAGCCACCGCGCCGCCATATTGGTATTCCTTAGTGAGCTCAGGCATTCTATTGAATCAATAGGAAATTGTATGATTTGACTGAGAAAACGAGACACCGTTTTTAAATCTAAAGTATCCCTGTACATTCTTACAATGCAAACATCCTAAGCATTTAAATGGGTATTTGTTTAAAGTCGGGAATTTTTCCTGCTTATTAAAAATTGCTTTGATACTGGGGAGAGTGTCTGTCTAGGCTAACAGCAGGTGGCAGTAATGAAGTGTTTTATTTTGTGATTTGCCCTTTGAATGAAGAAGAAGAAGAAACTTATCTCCTCGTTAAAATACACATTTAAAATATAATATTTAATTTTTAAATGTCCAGTGTTTGTTATTCACTTGTGGGACTTCCGTGTAGCTTAAGATCAGTGGTATAGCTAGTTAAAACCCCAAAACGTTAACTAAAACGGCAATTTCTTTGCAAAATGAATAAAAAGATGTAGCCTACGAGAACACTAGTCGGCCTTCACTGAAGAACTATCTTCACAGGTAAGAACAGTTGATAACAGTTGTCATAAAGATGATGACACTATTAATTAAATAGTGAATGCTAAAAACCTGTATTTTTGTGAATTGGTGAATATTCAGGTGAATATTGTTTCGTAGCCGCGAATGAATAATTCCTCAGCACGTTTTACTAATTTGTTCCCTCGTTTTACTATATTGTGGTCACGTTGTAATTCGTTAAATCAAAATGAGGGAGGGAATTAGTTCAACATGTCCACGATTTATTAAAAGGAGGGAACAAATAAGTCGTTGTAACAACAAATTATTTATATCAGTGAACAGGGCGCATATAAGAACGAGCAGAGCGAGAGAGAGAGCCCCGGCCATGCGCACACACTCTCACCATCTTCAAACAACACGAGCGCTGTCTTGCTCTCTCTCACTCACACATATTAATCAAAATCAATTGACACGATAGTAAAAGGTCGGAAGACCGAAGTTAAAAATTCTTTGTATATGTGTACTTAAAATATAGCTCTTTCTGATTATGTTTTATAGATCAGTAGTTTGTTCAAATAAAGTGTTTGATTAGTTAGCAAGTAGGCTACATGTTCAGGAAATGCATAATACAAATTGTATGGGTTAATATAAGTAACGGTAAACGGACTCTGCACAAAGCTCTTTTGAAGCTGTCAAATGGTGTCACTATTGGACATTTAATGTGACTATTGTTTAGGTTTCTTATAGGCTACTGTTGTCTGTTATATTGTTTTTTTTTTTTTTTTTGAAGGAGCATTACTCTTGCCTCAGAGAAAACAACATGGGAATATAAATATGTGCATATAAATTACTACTTATAGGGCTTGAATAACAACCTGTGGGCAGTTTTTCTACATCCTTTTGTGAACGTCGTTTTACACTTGTATGCTGCACAGCGGGTCATCTTAAAACTGCCGTCGGAGCTGATCTTACAGCTGTAGATGTAGAAAAACTGCCCACAGGTTGTTATTCAAGCCCTATAAGTAGTAATTGATATACCAATCTCTGTATAACGGCCGTTGGAACCCTCTGCTGGTAGGGAATCGTAAGATGGCCGCTCGAACACTTCCGGTGGCTTCACTGCCTGCTGGCTGTTTAGAACGTCATGAGCTATCCAGTCATAATATAGATCAGTGGTTATAACTGATCAAGCTTTGTTAGTGTGTTTTGATTATCATCTGAAACCAGATTACTTTGCCATCCTATTTCCTTTATTATTGAGCATTTGAGAGCACCGATGCTGTGTTTGGCTGGATAGAGGAAAAGGGATTGGTAAGTTATGTCACGTGATGTACATCGTGCACACTTAGTTCTGATTTATTTTGTTTAGATACGCTAGGTTTAGGGGCATGTACCATTTGCTGTAATTTTTGTTTTGATAAGTAGAGTAGGGAAGTATACGACATCTCGGACGTTGAAGACTTTTCTTTCTACATTTTTCTTTTGTATTAGTATCTATCTATCATCTCTTTTTGGCCGGTCATTGCACATAATAAATTTGTTTACATGTTGTGCTGCTTCTCGATGGTCTTATTTACTCTCCCAGTGTTTTAATGGTAATAATTGCTGAAGGGTGGCCTAATGTTCCCCTTCTAATTCCCTAGACTTTTAAAAACAGTGAAGGGTCTGAACAGAAACCAGTAGTGACAATGACTACGTTTACATGTGCATCAATAATGAGATGTTTTAGTCGGGGTTAGGACTCAATCGCAGTAAGATGTTTAGGCCTACATGACACAAGCAAAGTTTTTCACTCCTATTTGCATGCAATTTTCATTATTCTGATTATTCGCTAAGAAGTGTTGTTATTTTTACCACCATTCTTCACATAGCCTACCACAATGCACAGCACAAATGATGAACTCACATACAGTAGGTGTGTTAATAGCCATTGTTTTAATCCACTTACGTCAAATGCAAAACATTTTTTTAGACATGTTGAATGTTATTCGGCACTGTGATGAGCATAGCCATGCCGTTGATGTAACGCTGCCGTCGTGTTCTTCGCACCGTCTCTGGAGGAAGGTAAGAAGCCGAGATTGCGCAGTGAGTTGTGTTGACAGAGTTCAGCAATTCGGAGTGAAGGGAAAACTTCAGAATAACGTCACAGAATTCATTCATGAAGTTGTGTAAACAAAACACGTCATCTGTGTACGTCCGAGCACATGGGTAATAATGCCATTAAGGTGTTTACATGCCTGTTTATTGCGATTGCAAATAGGCATGCACCGCATAGTTTAACGCGATTATGGTTACTATGATAATGAGCTTAACCGTATTAGTTTGATCAAAGCATTTTGCTTAAATTAGGTAGTTGAATCTCAATATTGCCAAAATTCCATTATAATCGCAGTCTGTCCCGCAAAAATCTATTTAAAGCTCATTTTCCCTCAAAATGCGAACAGCTATGTCATAGTCCTGATATAAAAATATTAATTTATTACAATAACAATGCAATTATTTCTAAATGCAATATTTAGCTCCCCAATCTCCCCAAATTCAAAGCATGCAGCTTAAGTCAAATACCAGACCAAGACACGCTTATAGTTTATTTGATGATCCATGTATTTTTCTAAAAATCCTCCCTACCACTTTTTTTTTTTTAAACAAAGTGATGCCAATGATGCTGAGGTTGTAAAATGGAGATTAAAACAGACTGACTGTTTTTTGTTTGTTTTGTTTTTTATGTGGCAGGTATGTGTTTTGTCTTGTTCATGCATAGCAAACCTACAGAAGAAGGTGAACTCCCATAGCGCTGAGTGATTGAGGTGCTCTGTGGGGGGTGTCATAGTGGCTTCCTGCTGTGCGCAGGCAGGTGTGCTGACACCTGAGGGGGCATTTAGAGGACATTAGAGACATGGTTGTCAAACCGATGCGCAGGTCTTTGCATCTGGCCACTTCCTAACAAAACTTCAGACACGGTTCACAGGACGTGTCAGCATTAAATCTTGACGTGCAGATGAAAAAATGTGATCATGTGGAGTGGTGTTAAATCCTCATCTGAGATCCTCCATAGGAAAATTCAGATAGGCCTATAGGGAAACAGTCAACGTAAGGAAGTGCCAGAGTCAGCTCATTATAAACGCTATTTACCACACTCTGAAAACACACCTCACTTTCACAGTTATATCACTGCACATTCAGAACCAACCAAGATAAAAGGAACTGCAAACAAAGATGGCTATTTCAGGGAATAAATAATACCTTTCAGTTGACAGACATTCATCTCCGCTTGATGACACTTTATCAATGGCAATATGAGCGGAAATAATTTTCCACTCATTTACACTCTTTTCAAAGGTGACTTCATCACCGGTGTCTGAAAGACACGGTGCCCCTTAGTAACAAATGATTACCGCTAAATGAATCCCAGAGGTTCCGTTACTAATGCAGAACAAAAGGGAGTGCGAACAAGGAGGCAGAGCGGCTTCAAGATCTTTTTTTCAGCTCCGCATCATTTCTTGCTTCACTGATCTATCACTAAACAACAGCTGCTGTGCCGCAGCCAGCGCAGTGCTTGCTAGGGATGGTGATCAAGAAATAAACAGGCAGGGAAGAGGGAAAAAAAGAAGGGGGAAAGGAGACATTTAAACGGTGAGGTCACGTGTGATAGCCTGGAGCTCTCGAACGTGTTGCGGTGAGAGAGAAGAAAAATTGGGAACTCTTAACAGGTCTGTGTCACATGTGATGGATAACATGTCACCTGTAATGGCTGACTAGGTAGCTGCATTAGACAGGCATTTTGCAATCATTCCCATTTATTTTCTCTGCCTTTCTCACTTATCCTCATTCATTGTGCCTCTCTATCTCTTACCCAGAACTTTACACACTTTAGGTGTTTGAGTGGCAGAGACGTGGCCAGTGAATTCTTATAATCTGCACACCTCTAAAGGTTCGATATAAATTTTCCCTGCGTATAAGATTTTAATTTGGTCCCATTAGCAACACTGCTTTAAAGTGACACGGCTGAAATCTTGAAACTTTGTATGACCAATCATATGCAGCTGTTGTGTAATTTTGAGAAGGGAATTAATTTTATTACCATCAGTCATTACCATAATTTACCATTTTTTGATTTAAGTTATCCTTTTCTTTCCTCCAGTCTTTATTGTCCAAACACTATAATCGCCATTTCTTCTTGCTCATCGTCCGCCATGTTTGTTAACTTTAAAGTCACGTTTGACCGCAAGAGATTTAGTGAGATTTTCCGTGTTCACAGTCGGGACTCTTTTTTTGTGAATGGAATCTCTTAAGCCGGGCTCAGACAACAGGAGTTTTTAAATCTCTCAAACCTGCACACACTACAAGATTTGAAATTCAGGCCGCATCACACACTGCAAGATATTCTTAAGATTATCATGCACCTCATATGATCTCAAAATGTATCAATACTAATTCTTTGTAGCATGAAAAAACAAGAAGAACGTTAGACAAGTGTGGATGAGAAAACGGTTGGGGAGACAGGGTCAGCATGGATTGTTCTTCAGCGTGAAACTGAAGGTTTCTGAAGGAGGTGATAATCATTATAAAGACAGTCGTTTTGTTGCCACATTTCAACCAGCCGTTCCTCCATCTCCGTTGTCCACCGGACCTGTACAGCTGCTTGTTGTTTCGCGGTCGCCATTTCAAAAGTTCCGTCACTTCCATCTCCTTGTAGACTTCTCTTTATTTGGCTATTGTGGAAGTACTGACGTAATCATAGTCGTAATCATCCCGATTTAAAATCCTAAATATCAAACATGTTTGATTTGTCGGGACGGCCCCGATGTGTCTGTGAACTGATCGGGAGGTTTAAGATTTGATATGTAAACACCTCACATTACCAGATTATCTGGGGGGCGAACATCGGAATCGGCCAATGCCCTGGATGCATTTTTTTTTTCTCAGAATGTCGGGAGGGGTAAATCGGTCATAAAGCGGCCTGAAACTCCTATAGCCTGAGCCCGGCTGTAGTGTGTGGTGTGTTGTCTTGGTCACATCACACACACTCCACACTCTTTAGGTGTCACGGTGTGTTGAAGAAGAAGGCACAAAGATGATGAATAAAGTTCCAAAACAAATTTAATAAAGATCGACAGGCAAACAAACGGTAGTAACACACATCAAACGTAAACGAAACCCGACCAAGCGAACTGAAAACACAGGAACCTAAATACAGGCAAACAGATTTATTAAAGATACACATCTGAACTGATTAGGTACTCATATCTGTAACCAAGACAACTAAAGAGGAAACATGTGGAACAAAGGAACACATGTGACTGAAAATAACAAACTAAAAGTCCATGAAAATGAAACTAAAATCAAAATAACTGTGACTATAGGAACAAACCTGGTGAATCTTTTCTTTTTTTTTTTCTTTTTTTTTTGGTCTATTAGTTTAATGTGTTAAGGGTAACACTTTAGTTTAGGGTCCAATTCCCGCAATTAACTAATTACTTATTAGCATGCATATTACTAGGATATTGGCTGTTTAATAGTACTTAAAGGATTTATTCTGCTTGACCATATTCTACATCCCTTAAAGGAGAACTCCGGTCAATTTTAACATTGAGCTCATTTTTTGTAAATTTGGAGTGCTGTCAGTACAGAGAACAACGACAAAAATCGGTGTTGCCTACACCGTGTTATCCTCTTTTTAAAATTTGCACCCTGTTGACTTCAATGGGGCAAGTTTTAAACCTGCTTTTAGCCTCTTAACATCCTTGATGTGTCATTACAAGTGCCCAGCCATGTGGAGTGATTCCGAGTGAGTAGAGTGAACACGGTGAATCTGACTGCAGTAGATGTGAAAGATATGAATAAAAGTGATGTTAATTCAGCCAATGCACATACCTGTATTTACTTCCTGTTTTCGGTCGAAGTCCACAGTAGTCGATTGTCGAGTTCACGCGTGTGATCATAGGTAACTAAGCAACAGTGGAGAACTCGACAATCGACTACTGTGGACTTCGACCGAAAACAGGAAGTAAATACAGGTATGTGCATTGGCTGAATTAACATAACTTTTATTCATTTCTTTCACATCTACTGCAGTCAGATTCACCGTGTTCACTCTGAAGGAATCACTCACATGGTTGTGCACTTGTAATGACACATCAAGGATGTTAAGAGGCTAAAAGCAGGTTTAAAACTTTTGAATTGATATTCATCAGTTTAAAACCAAAGTCTTTTCATCAAAGTATATTCATCAAAGTCATCTTAATATTACTTTTTGCCACTGATCTACACATAAAGATTACAAAGTTAAGTAAAACAATTATGAATATTGCAACATAATCAATTTCATCCCCTGTAATATGACATGCTTAAATCATCGCTAGTGGAGCCAATGGGTTTTAGAAGCCACATACTGTAAATAGTTCACTTGTGTGCACTTGTATGGCTTCAGTTGATTGTAGTATAAACACACCTCTAGAAATGTCACCATCTGATGAGTCTGTGTTCTTGCAGAATATCATGAAGACAAAAAAGAATGTTCCACACAATTTGTTAAGTGGAGACATGCAAGAAGATTTGTAAGTCATTGAAGATCCCTTTAGTACAATTAAATCAATGATTAAGAAATGGAAATAATCCATAAATAGTATAAAGCTGTGCATGCTACACATTTTGCCCTTGTGTTTCACCAGTCACAGTTTTAAAGGGTGAAGTGAAAACCACTGTTAAAACTGTCATATGACATCTCGGCTACAGTTTGCCTCAAGGCATGTGGGGAACTCTATAGCCAGCTGGATGAAGAGTTTATGGTCTGATGAGACCACAATTGAACGTTTTGGCCGTCAGAGTAAACGGCATGTTTGGCATAAGCTACACTGCACATCATCAGAAATACACAATCCCCACTGTGAAGCATGATAGTGGCAGCTATCATGCTGTGGAGATGCTTCTCTGCAGCAGGTCCTAGAAGCCTTATGAAGTAAATGGTAAAGCAAATCCAGCAAGATACAGATAGATCCTTAAGAAAATCCTGATGGTGTCTTCAGAACACCTGCAACCTGAGATTTTTCTTTTCCAGCAAGACAATGTCCCCAAGCATAAAGCCAAAGGTGCACAGTAATGGCCTAAAAACAACAACATTAATGTCCTATGGCCTCGTGTATAAAATATGTAGATTTCATCTTAAGTGCATGCGTATGTGTACAAGATTTTGTACATGTCCTATATATATGTATATGTATGTACATACTGTATATATGTATATGTGTATATTTACATTTACATTTAATCGCAAATTAGGACTAAAGTCATTGTGAAGAGGCAAAAACAATGCAAGTGCTCAAAATACAAAGTGCTGGCATTGCTCAGAGTAGCATAAGCCAGACAAGGGAGGATTAAGGGAAAAGGAAAGGAATTTTTTTTCTTTCTTTTTTTTCTTTAAGTGAGTAAGAGGTTAAGTGCTCACGGAAGAGATGAGTTTTAAGTTGTCTTTTGAATGTTGTCAGGGATTCTGCATTCCGGATGAGGGTGAGGAGATCATTCCACCAGCATGGAACCGTGAATGAGAATGTTCTGGAGAGTGATTTTTTTTGGCTCTCTGAGATGGTACTACGAGACGTCGCTCAATGACTGATCGTAGGCTTCTGGTAGGGATGTAGACTCCTAGGAGCGAGTGAAAGTAGGAGGGAACTGAGCCTGTGATAGATATGTAAGCAAGCATCAATGTAAGCAAAGCATAAATATTCTATTCAATAAGCTATTTCTTTTCATTTTTACATGAGATAATATTTTATATCAAAATAAGAAAATACACTTGAAAAACTGATGTTCACCATGGAGGCCTGTGAAACGCTCCTCATTTTTTTTCATGAAGATGTCTGTTTCCTTTCAGACTTGACACAGAGTTGACTGGTGCCTCATATTGATCTATATATCAATAATGTGTGTGTGTGGACATATGTCTGTGTATGACCTTGAGAATTCTTCCACCTTTTTTCCTTTGGTCTTGTGTTTACTATAACATAGAAACCAATATAGTGATGTTCATGGGCATGATTAGGTCCCCCACAGCTTAGTACAGTAGCGGCAGCCTTCTCGGTCTATGGTGATGTTCGTTCATTCATTTTAATCACTATACTGTTAGAGGAAAAGGTACGAATTATGTATGCGTTAACATTTAGTCAGCTATATGTAAAAACTAGAGAATAAATGGAAATATGAAGCATTAACTACTGTTAAATGGTTACATTTGCACAGTTTGTCTTTGGGATTGACAACCATATTAATAGATGTGACTCAAATTGACCAGTTATTTTACAGGAGTGGCTTATATCTGTATGAACTAATAACAAAAAATTCAAGCAGCTTTAAGTTTCCATAGAGACTTTGATTATAGTAAATACTGAAGATTGTGACGTTCAAAGACTGGAAAGAATTATTACACACAAACATGGGACAAGCGCGTGTGCAGTGCAGAGTGACAGACAACTTATTCTCAATATACGGTTATAAGTCCTGAAAATTTAAGGAAGTCTGTTCAGTTATAGAGTGCAATTATCACTCTCTGTTTCCATCCACCTATTTTTCTGCTCATTTTGGGATTAGCATTAAAAAAAGGCTGGATGGAAACACCAAGATTTGCTTGAATTCTAAAAATGTGCATAAACAACTCGCTCAACTGAGTCAGATAACGTTTGATAACACTTTATTTTACAGTGTCCTTGTTACATATGTTACATGTACTCAACATAGTAATAACAGCAAATGATGCATAATTACATGCAACTAACCCTGCCAAATCCTAATCCTACCCAAACCCTATAAGTACATGTTGTTACATAATATTACTCAGTACTTAAATGTAAAATTACACTGTAACAATGGCACCTTAAAATAAAGTGTAACCTACTTTTTTTACCTGATAAGAAAACATGCGCGTAAAAAAAAGTCATGTGACTTTGCCCAATTAGACGGCATTACTGGTGGAGCGATCTCGTTGCACAGCATCTGAATTGCCGTTTTGGTCATTCTGAAATACCTGAGCAAAGTCTGTCGTCAAAGTGGTTCAGTATAATTACCTCCCAGAACTTTCTTACATGACTGCGTTTCCAAACAGGCATCCACCTCAGATAGCAAGTAAACATGACCATGTTTATTGCGTTTCGTCTGCGCACTCTGAGGAGAAATATATGAAATGTATTATGTACAGTGGCTTCTCCTACTGCATCAACTTCCATTTTATGTATCCCAGTTTATCAGGAAGTGATGATTTTGTTCTCTTTGACTCACTGGATGGAAACGGTGCTTTATTCTCAAATGTTTTATGCGATATTCCAATTTTGCCCATATGTTAAATTCACAACTTTGGATGGAAACATAGCTAATCGAAATGTGCTTGAACACTCCAAAACAGGACATCTGTATTGTACTGCTGTGAATGTGTGTGATGACCTGCTGAGCTCAGTGTTAGAGTGTTATAGCTCAGCATACAGTTTAGACAGATTTAGCAGCGGACTCTAGCTTGTAGCACTTCTGTAATGGCTGTGGTAATAAAGCAATAAGCCACAGGAGGCCACTGGTAAGGAGTGTTCTTTGTCATGACACAACAGAATACTGTAATATTTCAATTAATTTAGCTATTTATTCATGAGTAATTGCATGGAGCTATAAAGTAATATAAACTGTAACTGTAATTGTAATACACAAGTGATATAAAGTATAATTTCATTGTAGACTGTGATTATAATGGAAAGTTTTCATTGTCACTTTGTAATTTAATTGATGATAAAGAAGATGAGAAATACTACAGATGAATTAGAGAGATGCAGTGGTGGACCGTAACAAACATACGTGAAGGGTAAACAACTCCAGGGCAAGTAGATGCACCTCCCCTTTAAAAACACATTTAAATAGATTTCCATAAAATAGTTTCAAGTTCGTTTCAAGTGCAGGTTGTTGTCACCAGCAACAACTCGCACATCCCAGCATAAATGCTCCCGATTAAATTATTTGTTATTAAAATGTCTATGTTCACTAACCAGTGTTAATTTGAACAGAAATGCAAGCATACTATATACGTGTCAGGGATCCACCAGATCTGCACACTCCGCCCACTCGTTCACTCTCCCCGGAATACTGATTCACCACACCTGCACCTCATCATCACCTCATCATTCACTCCATTTATATACAACCCTTCACCTTCTGTTCAGTGTCTGGTCTCATCTTTACATGGACGCACAAGACTCACTACCTGTTACTTACCTGATCTACCAACCTGAGATACTCATCTTCATTCTTCATTTCGATCTGCCTTCTCCGTTGATCATCTTCATCATCCGATCTCTACTCTGGGCTGCGTTCAGCCCCGACAAAACGTTGCACAACGTTTTTTAAACAGAAACGGTGATGCGTTGAACACACTGTTCTGATGTCGCAAGAGTTGCAACTATGGCAGCTGAGAAGGCCATTCTTTGTGTTCTTTGCGAAGAATTTTCGGAGCCTGATGAAGTCGGTATAAATATGTGTTTAATACTACAAAATATGCCCGATGTTACAGTTACTGCACTTGCCGCCCAGAACAAAAGAGAGCATCCAAATCGAATGAAGGGATTGCTGAAACTGAAGCACACATCTTACCTAATTCAGACTAAAACACATCTATTTAGCCTCACATACTGACTTTATTTGTAGTTCATACTGTTTTAATACCCTATATTTTCTTTCTCATTTTTAGGAAAAGCACTTAATTATCATTGTTTATTTCTATACCAAATGTCATACACTTGCAATGAAGCTAAAAATATAAACAACTACATCATGTTGATATCCTATATTTTTACAATAAAACTTACAACAAACATGTCTTCTAATATCCTCAGCTGTTGCGTATACCGAGCTGCATCGAACACATTTGTAAATTACTTTCCTTGAACCCATTGTGCGAGTTCACTTTAATACCTCGTGCTTTATGTTGCTGCTGATTGGACTGCAGTTCTGACACACCCACCAAACAAGAGAAAACATATCTCAAACCCCGTTGCACACCGGTGCACGCCGTTTCCAGGAAACATGACGTTCAACCCGGAAACCGTAGCAAAACGTTGCGCACCGTTTTGAACTTGAACGTGCCCCTGGTTTCCACTCCACCTGCAAAGACATTCATATTACTATTCAGCTAAGTTCTATATTCATCTCAAGTTTGCATGACCTACTCACCATTACATCTGCTGGTTCCGTGCTTCTGTTCTCAGTAAACATTGTTTGTTTACTCACCTGTTTGAGTCTTCTCTAAACCTGACAATACGTGATTTGGCATGGCATCCTTTATCATCGCTAACAAGCTGTCTCATCTTAGTTCATCGCAATCTCACAAAGTTCCGTTGTAATCCATGAAGCGGACTGCACAATGAATCTCTTATTTACAAAATGTCTACACTTTTTTTTATTATTATTATTTTTTTTTTTATGAGAGGATTCAAGAGCATGCAGAACTCGGCACATGACAAAAAAAAAGAAAAAAAAGAAGCATTTTGAACGGTGAGTTCTGATTGGCAATTGCGTTCAAGAAATCAACAGTTTGGGATTGGCTACACTGCTCAACGCTGCAAAAACAAACATTGTAAATAGAGACCTTTGACACTTTCCAAAGCAAAAACACAGATACACACAGGACAGTTTGCAAATATTTTCCGCCTGCAGTTATGGGCAGCAGCATGCATTGGTTTGCTAAACGCAGTCCCTGGCATAGGGAAGGCCTTGCCCAGCCTTACACACACCGTTTCCACACACTATGGTAACAGCGTATTTCTACTTTGCTATTGTACTCACATTTCTCAAGTATCTTTACTTTATCATAGTATTTTTATTTTTGGAAACTTTTACCACTATTCTCATTATTTTGAACTGAAGAATTAGCCAACTCCTCAGAGTGATATTTGATTCGTGAATGAATTGATTCTTTCTCTGAATTGTTCACAAATAACACTGAACAATTAATTTTCGAACTGGGCCGATCCAATTGCAACGTTTGCCAACTTTAGCTTGAGCCAACAATTCACTGATTCAATGATCTGGTCAAAATGAGCCGAAAACAGGATATCGTGATTCGTCAGATCTGGATGTTCATGTAACTGATAGCATGAAAAGTAATTTACCAATGGCCTTTATGATGGGAAGAGCCAGGATATTATTTAATATAACTCGTGATTGTGTTCGGCTGAAAGAAGAAAGTAATTTACACCTAGGATGGCTTGAGGCTGAGTAAATCATGGGATAATTTTCATTTTGGGTGAACTATTTGTTTAATAACTCCCGACAGATACCACAAACTGGAGACGAGGAATGGGCATTTATTCACTATCGTAGGTCACGAAGATGGATGTTGTTAATGTGCCTTTCCTGAGTTTTTTCCTGCCTACATCTATTTCAAATTCCCATCAAGTTACCGCCCCAAACAAACGGTGCAGCTCACAGTAAAGTGCTGAACAACGGGAAAACTGTCACATGCACCTCTTAATTATGTTACTTAACCCTGATGTTTTATTCTGTTCATCAAAAAATGGGAAAATGTTGTTTATGAGAAGTATTGTGTTGGGACTATTTTGAAAAGTGTCATATTCTGATGTGATGTGTGGAGAGCGGAAGTGAATAGAAGACAAGATCGATGAAGTTCGCTACTCCTGTCTCGTGTGCTCCATTGCTTAATAACTCCTGACAGATACCACACAGTATTTTTTTCATTTTAATACTTAGGTACTGTCACGGATGCAACACCATCATTAACACCAGACCTTTCAGCTCCACCCACTCGATCAGCTTCACCTGAATACTAATCCAGCGCACCTGCACACAGTTCATAAGCAGTCACCTCTTACTTCACAATCGTCTGGTCTTGTTGTTCACTATTGGTCAACTTACCCGGCTCATTACCTGATTGTCTCACATTTGATATCACCGACTGTCTTCATCCTTCATCTTCCTTCGTCTTCACTTCAGATCATCTTCTCATCTTCAGCCATCACGATCACAATACCTCCAAAAACATAAACAATTACTATTCATCTAAGTTGATTCAACTTGTCACCATTCAAAACACTCACCTGTTTATTCCTCTCGATCTCTGCCACATGTCAATATACCTTTGTGATTTGAGTTACCTATGTTGTCTCCTCCTGTCTGTCTGAAACATTTAAAACCAAATACGTTTGTACTTTTAGTGAATAAGCAATACATAAAAAAATAAGCACATACTTTTCTGGAGTTGATATGTTATGTTTTAATAGTGTATCTGTACTTTTACTCAAGTACTTGACTTGTGTACTTCCTCCACCACTGTGGAAAACCTTAATGTATAAACATACACATTAAATGTAGACCTTAAGGTATTATTCCTTAATAGGCATTTGAGTTGAAATGCATTTAACAGGACTACCAACAGTACACTGTATTATTTTAAACTGAGACATATTTCTGATGTCTACAAATGGGCCGTACGTTGCTACGTTGCTGTTGTTGAGTCCAGTCTCGTTAATGGTAATGTGCAAAACTTGCACACACAGTATAGGATAAAAACTCTCTCAAAAGCACAATGTGACATCTCAATAATGACTTTTTACTTTACATGTATTAATCCATTATTCACACATTTTCTCTGTTACGTCTGTAGTCTTTGTCCACCAGAATATAGCTGCTTAGTAATGAGCAATGGTGGCTGAGAGCTTGAAGCCATGGTTAGATTAGGTCATTAGGATGGTCCAGAACATCACACATGTATTAAGACATAACACTGGTGTTGTACTTGATATTCTAAAAAAAACTAAGATATTCTTTCTTTTCAATGTTGCACTTTCTCTATTTGTTTTTTTTTTTATTATTATTATTTTTTGAATGGAGTGTATTTCTGTGCTGTTTGATATGTATTGCTTTACACTGTGTGGTGCAGAACTCAACAACACTAACAATAAAAGGTCAGACAGGTACTTTAGCCACTGCCAAAATGTCAGTGAATGAGGTATTTGGTGACCTGTTCAACTGATAAATGCAGCATGGGTCTTTTCATTTATGTGGGATGTCAGGGATGTTTATTGCTGCACCACCATAATATGCAATATATCTTCTCTTGAAAACTATATGTTGACAACAGAGTGTATTAGACAAAGGAAAGGAAAGGTAAAGGATGATGTAACTTTGTGTTTGGTGATATATGCAAATAATTGCATCTTACAAACAAAATATAACACTACAATAATAATGTTTTATACAAATTAGGTATAGAACACATTACAACAGAGGTCAGTCTATATGCAGTTTTGTTATTTTCAAATCCTGAATTAAAATTCTGAAGGTTTCAGTTGTGTTTGTATTTGCAGGGCTGTTTTCTTTGTAGAACATCTCAAACATTTACTGTCTAACATGATATTTAGTCTCCATGGGTTCCCATTCCAATGCAGTTGAAACAAACATCTCTTTTTACACTAGAGTGAGGATAACAGTGCATTATGATTGTGAAAAATCTCTGGTTAAAACATCCACTAATGGTACTGTGATAGCTTCTGTGGCCAGAGAAGCATTATATCACTGGGTTTGCCAACTGCAGACTGAAGGAAAGGTTTGTCTTCATTCTAGAGCAACTGGCAATATAGCTGGGTGTCACTGTGTTGTATTTGGCCTGCTCAACTGCACCACATAATACCTTAGAAACCACCTTAATTAGAGTTGACTGTGGATTCTAATGCAGTTTTGCTTGGCAGTATTTAGGAACATTTCCCCATGGTCTAATCCCTTGTGATACAGACTGTTGGATCTCTCCTTGAAAGGGAGAGAGAGCGGTATTACTGCAAGCCTCATTGACCAAAACCCTTACAGCTTTTTCTCAAACAAAAGCCTAGTAAGACTAAAGAGTTGATGTCAAACATGAAATGTGATAGATAATCAACAATTCCCATAAACAACTTTTTTTTCTTTATTTTATGTTCAACGTTCACATTAAATCACAAAAAGTTAAGCTCTGCTCAACCTTGTTGCAGCACCAATGGTCTGTCACACGACCGTGGAAATCAGCAACTCTTGTAAAATGACTTTTATAGTTCAATAAACAAGATGTTAATATTGAGTAACTTACATAGACACAATATTTCCTTGAATTGACTCAATATTGATTTGTTGCACATCTCTGAGCAGCACACAGTAGAGAGTCCTGAATGAATCAGGTGAATGAATGATTCATTGACTCTCATAAAGAGTGTAACGCAGTTCGTTGTTATGGGAAGAAGGAGGCGGGATCCGGCTAACATTTAAAGGTCCCATTGCATGGATTATTTTATTATTTTAGAATGTTTCCTGGGGTGCCCTTATAATGTTAGTATGTTTTTTAGATCAAAAGTTGTTATAATTTAGAAATAAAAGGCATATTTCCTAGCCTGATTTTAGCCTCTGATTTGATCGCTCTATTTGAAGGGGCGTGTCTGCTGTGAGACTTCAGTGTAAACGCCCACTGCTGTGATTGGCTGACATGCTTGCATATGAAATATCTAGCATTACATGTGGAACTCTCTCAAAAACTTTAACTATTACAGCTATTATACGTTTTTACTATTACAGCTATCGGGATTAACGAATGGTGAGAAGTTTGTTTAAGTATTTTGATCTATTCCCATCACATAAAAGGTTGCAGTGATAAGCACTGAGCAGATGACAGCCTGTTGATCATGTGAATGAATATCTTATCATTGCAACGCAGTTTCTGTACTCTCATTAATGCTTTTTCACCAATGCAAACATGAGGTAAGTACAGTAAGAGCTTCGTTGTGCAGCGTAACAGCGTCATTGATTTCATAACGAGTTTTGGCAAGTGTCCAGATAAACTCGCGCTGTGTGATTGACAGCTTGGCGATTGGAAAGGGATTGTTCTTTGAACACTTTCTGTATATATATATTAATCACAGTTTAAGTAAGATTATTTTCATCCTACTCAGAGAAACAACGTGAAGTTGATCGTTTAGTCACTGGCTTGATTTATGCATAAACAGTATTGAATGACTTTGAGAGAAAGATTATCTGTCTGAACTTGAACAATTACACATCACAAATTCACATAACCAAACTGGTTCTTCAGAGGCTCGGATGAAGGAACTAAAAAAATACTTTTGTGTTCATTTGTACATCCAAACACTGAGCAAATGCCATGCTTTGCTCGTTTGCAAGCCATGATGTCTCTCGAGGAAAAAACAATATCGCGCTCGCGTAGCTCATTTTCTCCTGGACGGGCCTAATTCTCTTTGCGGGCAAAGAAGAGAAAGGGGAGGTAACCTTTCCCCTTATGACGACATAAAGAGAAGATTTCTAGATTCGCCCGTCTGAGCTTTAATTTTCTCAAAAATACCCAGGGCTTGGTTTACACCCATCAAAACGTCTAGCCACTGGGGGACCATATAGGGAAACTCATATTAAGGTTAAAAAACATCATAAAGTGAAATTTTCATGCAACGGGACCTTTAAAGACTTTAATGACATAATTGAACATAAATCAACAAGAAAACGAAAGTAAAAGACAGCAGCCCCTCACGGACGACTGCTGTCACATAATAAAACATAAAAACTACAACATAAGTCCAGGCCTGTCCTTTCTCGCTCTTCACTGTCGTCGCTCCTCCTTTATGCCTCCGCTCCTCCGTGAGAGATATGAGACCGGTGCGTTGCGCAGGTGTCGCTCATCATTAATCACACCACCGGCCTCGCGCCATTCTCCCACGGCCCTCAGCCTCGTCCTGCTCACCACAAAGACCATCATGTGTTTCGTTCATAAATTAATGGATTTGTACCAAATTTGCGGATTTGGATTTGTTCGCCCTCTATTCTCTTATAATGCACTATTTGAGGGGATAGCCATTTGTATTAGTGTTCAAAACCATAGTGGATATTATCGAGTGCACTAATTTAATCCCATAAAGTACTGAAATAAGGAGTGTACACTCAATGGATAGCCTCAATACCCTTGCACTGTGAGGGTTATGCCAAAATAATTCCTGCATCTTGGTAGGCGGAAGATGGCATCCGCAGCCTTTCCGACACACTCAGTGTCCGAATTCACTCACCTGTTTTCATTCTCTACTTCAAGACCAAGAGGACTATGCAGATTTTTGGCAAAATTTTGGAATTATGAATGAGGGTACATCTACTGTTTCTGAATGAATCGATTGAATAAACTACTCGCTGGATAACTCATAAAGACAGTTACTTGTTGCCACCTACTGGCCTATGTAACCAGCAGACTAAGTGACTGAAAAAACATCACTACTGTAATATTATACTAAAATTATACAATGTACAGTCGCAGTGCTGTTAGACTGTATTAACACTCTTGGAACACTGCGCAAGCAAATCAAATTTGAGGACCAGAACTCTTAGTTCCCAGTTTGGTCGTTCCTCTGGGAACTGTTCCACAAATATTCTTTGTGGGCTTGAATTTTTATTTTTTTATTTAGCCGCATAAGTCACAGTAGGGTGAGTTTAAAGGGAAACACAAAACAGATTATTTGTGTATTTTCTATGATTGAAGAGGAGTATCAACTAATCCTTTGCCGTCCAGTATTGTTTATGACAAAGCTGCAATCAAAAGTTCAAGCTATGATGATATTAAAGGGCACCTATTATGCAAAATTCACTTTAACATGGCGTTTGAACATAAATGTGTGTTGGCAGTGTGTGTACACAACCACCCTATAATGATAAAAATCCACCCAGTGTATTTTTTTGTTTTTTTTTAAATCCCCATAAATCATAAGCACTGTTTCAGAACAAGCTGTTCTCAGATTCGGGGCAATGTGACGTACTTTTGCACAAGCCCCGCCCACGACTTTTGATTGACATTGCATAGACTCACCCTGAGTGAGCTAAACACAGTCAGCCATTGTTTCGATGCTGGAGCAGCTGTAGACAAGAATGTCTTCTAAGCGATTGAGGTGTTTTGTTGTTGGATGTAAGAATGAACATAGCAGTCTTAATTTACTCCCATTGTTACTCGAGGATGGATCTGTATGGATCTGATGGATCAGCTTACAGTCTCCGGAGCGATAGGCCTAACGTTACTGATCAGTGATCACAGAAATTAAAGTAAGAGCGCACACTTTATGACAGCTCATCGAATCGTTTTACGGATTTTCTGGAGTAAAACTAACACTTCATGTTTTGTGTGATATACAATAAACTTCATTGATAACATATCAGATGAGATTGTCATGACACTGAGGCTGAGCGCGAGCTTGTGAGGCTCCGCCCTCTGTGCCGGCAGCAGCAGCTCATTTGCATTTAAAGGGATACACACTAAAACAGCATGTTTATCGGAGCCCCAAAAAGTGACAATTTAAACATGCTGTAAAAAAATGATCTGTTGGTATTTTGAGCTAAAACTTCACATACACACTCTGAGGACATCAGTGACTTATTTTACATCTTGTGAAAAGGGGTATAATAGGTGGCCTTTAAATTATTGAATTTTGTTTCAAAGTCAGGGTACTTCTTATTCCTTCTTAAAGTTGTTTAATTTGGTTTATCCATAAATGTTAATTAATGCATTAACTATCAAACATGTTCTAAAATTAGTTAAGGCTGCGTTATTCATGTGTGAATCCATAATGACTCCAGTCGTAGTTAAGGATAGCTCTTCATTGGTTCATGATTAGTTCAGGCTTTTAATTATTATTAATTCAGGTATTAGTACATTATTATTCATGTACCCTTATTGTAAAGTGTTACCACTTTTTGTGTCCATGCCTAAACATCTAATCTGCAACCATGACTTCAGGACTATTTTATTTTTGTATATGCTCTTTCTAGCAAACAATGAAAATATAGTATCCTGTTGTCCTGTGCCTGATTGTCTTGTGTGACTAGCAGGGTGTCTAGCCTACAAAAGCCAGCCTTAATATCAGTAATCATAAGATAGTCACGACACGTCAGCTTCATACTGTAGTCTTTGGATGACTTTGGAGATAGCTGAAGAATACAGTTATTACTTGTGTTGTAAGGCTGTTTTATTTCACCAGAGCTCAGAACTTTTTTTTTTTTTTTTACACTTGCACGTATCTATTTAACCTTAAATACTTTGTTAAATGTCTGATGAAATATTTCCATAGTCCTGCACCCCAGCTCGATATGCTGCTCAAGGCAAGTCTGCTCAGCAGTTATCTGCTATGTGAGAGAGTGGAAGGAGGAGGAGTTAGGAAAGAGAGAGACGAGAAAGAAAAGGTAGAGATGGAGCTGCCTGATCTCAAGCGGCAAATTAGAGCTCCCTCCGATCGATAGCTGGAGGAGCTTTGCACAGATTTCATTAGCTAGCAGAGGCGCACAGTTAAAGCAATGCTAAGGGGTATTGATGCTGCCGATTGATTGCTCAGTCTTATTTAAAAAAAAAAAGAGAAGTATACATTAAGACATGATGCTGGGTCTGGATCTGTACCTTAACCATCCATAGTCAGCTGTAATTACTGTTGATTCAGCATATTACACATTCAAAGATTATACAAATCTCAGAGAAGAATATTGAAACCCTGCTATTGGTTTTATTTCCAAAGTGGGATTCGACTTCCCACTCACTTTTGCACTTTATTTTAGTTAAAGAAATTGCCATGTCTTATCTTTTCTCCTTTTAAGCACTTATTTATTTAACAGGGTAACCTCTCAGATGGTGGTCCGTTGGAGAATGTTTTATTCTGTTTGGGCCAAAAGCCATACAGAAAAAATCACAGTGAGGTCCTCTGTTAACTTAAACAAGAGAACCCAATTTACTCTGTCAGTCTTGTATTCACTTTGAGCTATCGATCTCATCGCTGCTGGAGCCCTCAATCAGACCCAAATGAAGGAATGGAAAAGATAGCAATTGTTTAAAGGAGCCTGAACAACACATCAGGGGAGACAATGTAGGCAGATGCTTTCTGAAGGTTTTTTTGTACTAATCAATGCAAGTGCTAGTCAGAGGGAACCTCCACAAATCCGTAAAATCTGTTGAAAATAAAACTTTGACATTTTAACTTTTAACACAAGTGAGATACGGACCTCAGTTGATCATACTTTATTGAGATTGATTCCTGCGCTTTGAGTGATCAATCTACAGTAGGCCAAAAAGACCAGAGGAATGATATGCACATATGTAAATTATTCATTATTGTTATGATTTATGACTTGACTGTGTAATGTTGGTCTTGCGACTTTAATATTTCATAACTTCTTTGATTTTTGCAGTCATCTGATAAATGTGTTATTAAGGTGGCGTTAAATGATTAATAGATAGTGAATGTATGTACCCCTCTCTCTCTCTCTCTCTCCCTCCCTCCCTCCGTCTCTCTCTCTGTCTCTTTTTCATTACAGTGTGTCACATTTCATCAGGGTAGTACTTAATCTTATTCCATATGCATTTTAATAGTTACAATGCTACCTGTATTGTGGAACGGCCTGATGTGATGTAAATGTCTTTGGCTGTTCTGGCTGACTGCTCTGAGCTCAGTAATGTATGACATGTTAGCGACTCTAAACAAAAGAGGGACTTTCTGGTTAATTATTTTAAGCTTTATTCGTTTTTAAGCATTTTTGACTGTAAAGAGAATATGTTGTGGGGTGGAGAACAACAGTAAGGAAAAGAGAAGAGACTGGAAGCTTAATTCTAGCATGTGTGAGCAGAAGAATGGGTTTCATATAATAAAAGCTGCAGATTCATATAGTCTGTCCAATATATATCAAGTATCTGCAAGGAGGATCAGGAATCTTTCTCTAGGAATATATCTCATTCATTATGAACTGATTATAGATAAACACCTGCAGTCTGATAGAGACTCACTTTTACCTCAGAGAGCTCATAAGCTCAACTGAACAAAACTATCCCCACCATCAGGCATATTGAACATGCGAAAGGAAGCTGATCCTAATCAGAAATCTTTATGCAGGTCGTCGTGGCAGGTTCGTTTCCATTTTCTAAAGAAGCAGTTGCACGGTAGAATGTAGAATGATAGATGACTGCTCTGGCAGACGGAGGTTGGATGAACGTGTGCATTCTATCCCAGGGGAAACCCCAACGGGGAGAGACTTTTCTCTGTGGGACGTCAATCTATTTTTCCTGTGTCTCCTGCAGAGAGCAAGTCTATTACAACTCTATTACGCCAAAACGCATATCATTTTTATTCTGTCCTTATTACCTTACTCATGCAGGAATCACATGGCCAGCCTTTCCCATTTCTCTCTGCTTCTTTTAAAGGTGGGAAATACTAATCCTCGCCCTCTCCAGAGATCAAAGACTAACCTTTAGCCACATGAACAGGGATTTATTTGACACTTTGAAGCATCAGCAACATTTTCTGATGTACTATTTGCTGCTACGAGTGTCCGATAGGGTGTGAGCTTTCAAGTTGTGTCATGTCAGAACTGTTTTTGAAGTATTTTAGCTTATTAAACAGTATTATGATTATTAGGTAACTGTCACGCTCAGGCTTGGACACAATGACCAGAACTGAGGTGAAACTCAAACAGGTATAGGTTAATTTGCAGGTATGGCATGAACACAATATATAAACAGGTAGCCTAAGTGATTATACTTGAGATCGTTAGCACATGAGATACGATTTTATTGTTAACTTAGAAAAAAAATAGTTTTTGTCTTACAGAAACGTTGGAGC
Source organism: Abramis brama (assembly GCF_963993115.1). Taxonomy (NCBI): domain Eukaryota; kingdom Metazoa; phylum Chordata; class Actinopteri; order Cypriniformes; family Leuciscidae; genus Abramis; species Abramis brama. The sequence continues at coordinate 34,456,254 of NC_139965.1, forward strand.
ACATACACATTAGGGAGCAACGTTGAGATGAGAGATGATGATCTTGAATCTTGGAAGACGACTTGGATAATGTGATGACTGGAGGATGACTAGGATGCCTGGAGATAGCATTACCTAGCAAGGTAGTCAGGAACATCAAGCAGGTAAGTCACAAGGTAGGTCTGTAACATCAGATAAGTTCAAACAATGACTTCAAGTCTGAGTTCCAGGTGAGCTTGGTTTGGTGCCAGGGAGGATGATAGGAAATGCAGTCTGTGACAGTAACAGCATGTGGACTAGTATGCTGAAGATCCTAGGTGTAATAAGGATCCACTGGAGGCAAGTTGTAAATGAGAACCCAAGTGCAGTTTATTTGAAACAAAACAAAACAAAACAAAACATGAAAACAAAAACCGTGGCATGAACATGAAACTTACACTACAGCAGAACTACAGGAAACAATACTTGACACAGACACATGGCAAACAAGAGGGCTAAATATACAGACTAATGACAAGACAAGGGACACCTGTGAACAATGATCAGACAATTAACCAATGACAAGACATGGCAGGATCACATGACAAACAGGGAATCACATGACAGACATGGAAACAAGACATGACACAGAAACATGACAAGAACAAACCCAAAATCGTGACACTAGGTTATATAAAAAGTATGTAGTCCATACTGTAAATCTACAGTGAGTCCACTAGTGTAGGTATTTTTATTTTATTTTATTTATTTATTTTTGCCAAGGGCTCCTGGATATGATGAACCCTTTTGTGATGGACCTCTTTCCTAAAATATGGGTACCGAAACCCGGTATTAAACATGCCCTGGGGCGAATATAATAATATTAAACCATTTGTCTGTGGTGCAATTTTGTTATTTGCAGTCCAGAATAGAGAGAGAGTGCTTTAACGTGGAGCCACAGCACGCACAACAGGACAGCCCTTGCTTAATGAGTGACAATGAGGACAGAACTAAAAATTAAAACGTGGTTACACTATATATCTTGGATATTAGTCTAATTTTATTTTTGATTTCGGCTTCCAAAGATTATAAAAAAAGATATTTGAGGTAAAACCATTAAAAACTTGATGCATTCTGTAGCGCAACTTCCTTCCCTTCACAGCGGTGCGGTGCGCTGTCATTTCTTCCTAAAAAACCCAAACGTACCGTCAGAATCAGCACAATCAGTGATTGTTGTAAAATGCAGTACTGTTGCTAAATTGCGGACGCATTTTATCATAAAAAGAGCTATTAAAAGCACAAAAATCTGCGCAAGAGACAAGGCTGCTCGCACTGTGTTGTCCGAAACGGACTGCAACAAGACAAGAAAAGTATACTTAACTTTGGGCTTTGTGTGCGCGTCTAAACTATCAAATATACACAAAAATATGTAAAAATGACCAGCTCTGAGATTCACTTAAACACAGTTTATGTCTTAAATGGACGTAAATAGTTGGGAGAAAATATGGTGCATCAGTCGCCTATTAGATCTGCACTCGGTCTTAAACCTTCTGACGATTGAGCCATTAATGCGAATCAAACAACAAAAGTCAGAGAAAATCACTCACAGCTCTTGAATTAATAACTTTAGCTTTAATAAGCATTAATCTATCTATGAAAAACTATATGCAGTGTTTACATTTGATTACTAAATTAGATTTATTTTCAAACAGAAACACTTACCTGGACAGTAATGTTAGTAGACCTTCCTGAAATTAAAGCACTGTGTATATAATTTGTATCTTTGTTTAATTGTATTGTTTTTTGGGGGTTTTTTTGTTTTGTTTTTTTTACCATGTGTTTGTACTTGTTTTTGCTTATCGTGTCCTATGTATATAAAACAAAAAAGCCTGCACACTGCTGCATAACAAATAGATATTTTATTAGTTTTTTTTTTAAAGCATTGCTTTTTCTTTTGCTATAGATATTTTACATTTCATAAAGCAATGTTCATTATGTTCTTAATTCTTTCTAAAAAAAATAAAAAATAAAAAATAAAATCAAAAAGAACCGATAAGAATACTGTTAAAGTACCGGATCGATAAGCAGTATCGGTATGAGTAGTAATACCATTAAAACCTTAACGATACCCATTCCTATCTATGTATATATATACATAGGAGAGAGCGAAGCAGGAAGGCCTGAAAACAGACGCGGAGGTTGCTTTGATTCCTCTCCATACGTGAGTAACACTGGTTTGTAATCACATAGTGGGAAACTATACTTAAAGCAAATATTAAAACTAAATCATCAATAATAATAATAATAATAATAATAACAATCATAAAAATTTGACACCAATCAGACTGAAGCAACCTCCACAAGTGTCCCAATGATTTGCAGTTATGATGTGTAACAAGTTAGCTCAAAGGGGAAATATTAATAATAACTCATAATTATCAGTTATGATTAATTATTAATATTTGGGTCAGTTAATTGGATTAACTTGAGGTAGCTAAATTAATATTACAATCAATTAAACAGTTCCAACAAACTCTTTTGATTATTCATTTATTCTAAGAAAAGCGTATCTTTCATGGCCACCAAAAAATAATTATTTCTTAGCATGTACAGCGCTTAGAGCATATAACAAGATCAAGATCGTTAAATGGACTTTGTTGCAAGCAGATAATCAGAACCAAATACATATTGTGCACAAGTTTTATTAACTAAATCACGAACATAACTAAACTAAACAAACATACATGCATAGGTAAAATGGTGAGTGATAGAATGGAACTGGAAGCAGGAAAGGGAACTATGGAAAAGATCCATTTAACTATGAAAAGAACCATCAGCTTATCATTTTCAGAGCACCTCATTAAATTGATACTTGCATGGTCTGTGCAGTGGACACAATTCTTGAAGTGGTTGAAAATTGAGTTTGTTGATGGGTCCGTGAGTGTCAAATGTCACTGTACAAGTTGCAATCGTTTTCTTCTCTGCTGGATGGAGAAGATATGATGAACTTGCATGGTTATTTCGATGCTGTTCTGCAGATCTACTGGAGTGCCGATTGTGGACTGCAGGCTCTGGGCCGGCAGGACACGCAGAGCAAATGGTGGGAGTTGCGATGGACTTCGTCCGAAGCAATGAAGACATTGAACTTGTAGAAGCAGCAGTAGAGGCCAGAAGAGAAGAGGACTAAGAGGGCTGATCTTGTGATCAGTGATTTTTAAAGCGTGAAGATGTCACACCCTCTGGAGGTGTGTGAGCCAATGAGAAGATTTCCCTTTGGAGGGAAATTGTACGACCCATTGTGTTCTAGCAGGGCATTTGAATATGTAATTTCATTGGGTGTTTAAGAAAATAATCTTCAAGATTCTTATAATACTAATGCGTCACAAAGTTAGCAAAATGTAATTTAAATTAACAAATCGGGGACGAAGATTGGAGTTTATAGAGACCAAACATGCCACACATATGATTTTGGTTAATCATAGTATGCAAAGTCTGAAACATTAACCCAATAGAGTTTACAAGAATACAAAGGCCAAACCACATAAAAGAAAAATCATGAGGTGGGAAAATTAGATACATGTTTACACATTTCTCAAGTGGTTATATATAGAATATATAGGATTAACAGGGTTTATTTCTCCTTCTCAGTGAGAATTAAGTGAGGGTCACAGCTCTCTGGAATTTTATTTTGGGGTCGTAAAACTCTTATCAGTCTCAATGTGTCCTGTAACAGGACACCATGTTCTGCCAGTGTGTTAGCTTCATTTGTGATGGTAGTTTTGGGGGGAAGTTTCACAGGCCTTTGTTGGGAGAATGAGTTTGCTGGATTATTCATAAAAAAAAAATGAATAATTTGTGTGTGTCTGATTGGTCCAGACGCTACAGATGTTAGCTTCTGCTGTTGTTGTATTTACCTTGCGTTTTTACAATTTTCCTTGTCGTCTCAGATTTATCATATTACATAACTTCTTGCAAAATGTTTATAAATTTGTTTAGGTTAAGTTTAGGTTAAGGCCATTTTTGTTTTGTCTTTGTGCAGTAAACAACTTTAGTAGTGTGTCACCACTTGATCTGCTGTAAATTATAGGTCTTGAAGCAAAACCATTTGAGAGCCACTGCAGGTTGCTGGAATCAAGAGTGCTGCTGTCTCCTTTCTGTTGGGGGATTTTGTTCCCACGCTACACAAGTACACTCTACATGAGTGTCGAGATAAAGCCTACAGTAGATAAATGTGTACCTGTGCTTTTTTTTCTCCTCTATTCTTTCTTCATAATCCCTCGGTTCTATCTTTAGAGTGCATCTGTAATGGAAACAAAGCACTTTTATCTCTCCTCAACATTCTAAGAGTTTTCCTGCCTGCTGGTCTTCTCTTCATTGGCAATGCCCTACCCCTGTGTACACTACGTGTGTGTTAGAGAGAGAGAGAGAGAGATGCTGAGAGCAAACAAGAGCTGGGAGTTGCCCTTGGTCTGCTTAAAGTCTGTGCTATAGGATCGATACTCAAGAGTGGGGCCTCTCCCCTTTCTTCACTCAGGCATTGGGGATTTCTCCCCCATTACACAGTTACAAGGAACAAAGTCTAGAAGAAGTCTATTGATCCCTGTGGCCAGGTTTCAATGAACAATATAGTGCTGTTGGGGGGAAAAAAGAAGCAAAGAGGAGAAAGAAAGATTCCAACCTAAATAAAAACCTGAATTCCTTTGCTTATAATTGCAAAGGACCCCCCCCCCCCCCCCCCCCATATCTCTCTCTCTCTCTCTCATATCAGCCCGTTCTCATCCCAAGTCGTCATATACTGACACTTTCAAAATTTCTTCAATATCTGACGCACAAAGCACCCTTTAGCGTCCATATGAGACGCATAACCCTACCACAGACCTAAACCTACCCATAACCGAAGCGTCTCATATTGACGCTAAGGGTGCTTTGTGCGTCGGATATTGACGAACTTTCGAAAGCGTCAGTTACATGACGCCTAAACCTACCCATAACCGAAGCGTCTCATATGGACGCTAAAGGGTGCTTTGTGCGTCGGATATTGAAGAATGTCTGAAAGTGACGGAAAGTGACGATTTGGGGATGAGAATGCGTTGCTCATATATATATATATATATATATATATATATATATATATATATATATATATATATAAGAATCGAAATGGACATTTTCAAACAGATTCTCTGACCTTTCTGGTTATAAAACACAAACTCTACAGTGTATCTGTGATTAAATGGTCATTAATTACTTCCAATTTCAATAGTGTTTAAATTAGAGCAGTAAGACAGAGCAAAATGTGATTAACTCTAGTTTCAATGCATTTAAGCAGTGGAGCTGAAATGGTATCATTCATTTAGGGACTGTTTGATTGCCAAGCTGTTTGATTATGAGAATCAACTTCTATAAGCAGCAGTCGGAAATGCTATTTTGTTGGTAATGAGATGCAATGACAATGCTGATTAACAAAAAGACATAGAGCTCAGAAGTCGGATCGTGTGCACGCACTGCGTAATGCAAAATATGTACGTGACGTGACCACAATCAAATATTTCCCTTGTAATTGTTTTCAGCCAAGGATATCACAACAGATACAAATGGGATATGGGTTTAATTAAAAGCACAATGAAAAAAAAAAAGCAAGTCCCTTTTTGGCTGCATCCCACTGCCATTGAGCTGTCCTTGCCCATTATGTGGTTCAACTAGTCGACTCCAGATGTTGTATGTGTGTGCGTGCACAGGAGCGTGTGCGTTTGTGATGCCCATTTTGGTTTTGAGAATAGATGGACGGACAGTCTGAATGGGAAATATGTCTCCCCTGCAATGTTAATCTCGTCCTCTCCAGCATCCAGCGTGTCACCCTAATGAAGCCCCTACAGACAGATACTTAAAAAGAGTTAAGAGTAAATTAACCTTCAGGACTTTGCACTTCGTTTTTAATACACTTTATGCATCCATGTCCCGTACACATCCCTGCCAAGGACAACCCCTCTTTTAACAGAAGGAGGTCAGAACAAAAACGTCCCTTACTGGTGGCAACCTTGTGCGGCACCAATGTGTGAAAGAGTAAAGAAAGTAGAGGATATTGAGAGTGAATTTCTTCTGAGAAAAAAATATCAGTCAGTTAAATCAATATACCACCAACTGATTTTTTATTTATTTTTTTATTATTATTATATTTACCATTTAATTATATTTTTAATGACAGGTTGATCTTCAGTATTGGTTTATTGATTTCAGTCACCATGAAATCCAAACTGACAGTTTCATAGAATGTTGCATGAATGAAACATTATTGTTATTATTTAAAAAATATGTTCACCCATAATCTTTTTTGAAAATCATTAAAATGTCCTCCCTGTTGCTGTGACATCTCTTCTCATGATGATGAGTATCCACCTTATTTTTAGCGTAAAAGTGGAAGTGGCCATTTTTAACTGGAATGTGCAAGGATTACTGTGTCAGCCACTTAGGCTGTGATTATTTAGCTGTACGTTTTTTTTATCTAAATTTGTTTAACCATTTGTTGTACTGTTCTTCTAGTTATTTACCTGCAGCAGCTAAAGAATCTGAAGTTTTGCACATTCACAGGAAAAGGCTCAGAATCCATCCATTTAGTTTGCAACACCACTTTCTACAATCCTATCAATTCCCAATGTCCCGCCCTACATTTTTTCTCATTCACTCATTTTCTTCTTTTTTTTGCAGTTTTACTCAGATATTCGTCACAATAGGGAAGAGAAGTCATCGCAATTTCAGTTTCATGCCAACTTTAAATATGTACTTATCACAGACAGACATGCAATTCATCATCTAAGCATGACAGATCAATGGAAAATACCTGTAATATTCACACCATATGCAAATGAATAATCCACCCAAAGGGAACAAATGCCTGTCAGGTGCTGTATATTAAATGAAACGTCCCATACTCAGACTTCAGGAACTGTGTGTTCAAGATAAACTAGTGGCATAACTAGAATTTAGAGCTGGGTACTGTCCTATCACTTTCTCACAGCCTTTCTTGTATGACATGAGCTAATTCTGGCTTAGCTTGAATGAACGACTGCCTTTTTATCTCTGCCCCTTAGTCAGCTGCTATTTAACACTGCTGATTCCATTGTGTATACATGCTTTTCAGCAGGCTAAAACTGGGCTGTGTTACTTCTTTTTTTCTTTTTTTCCCCCTTTTTTTTCAGATGACTTTAGGGATGGAAAGGCACACCAGGACTTTTAATACACCTAGTATTTAAATAATCCTTGCTTCTCTCAATCCTTTTGATGCCTTTGTTCACTCTGAGAAAGTTATCATTATGCAGGCCACACTGTTGGTGGAGAGTGAAATGTAGAATCACTCTGCCTACCTTTTCTTCCACATCCTTTCCCAGCAAAGAACATCTACATATCCCTTTCTTCCTCTTATCTCTGACTGCAGTCGCTGAAGTGAATTCCCTGTGCCACCATGCACCCAAAGCTCTGCAAACTCAAAAAGAATCAGCCACGCTTATCTGTGACTGCTACGGAGGGAACTAACGACAGTCGGTTATCCCCAGTGAAGAGCTTAATAATTCAATGGCGCATGCATGTAGGTGAAGTCATTTCACATTACCACCACTGGTTTATTCTGCATGCCTTGGATTTTGGGAAGTTTCAGGAAATGTTGCATGAATATACATAATAAATCATATTTAACTACAAAAATAAACATAAACACATCATTAGTATGTATTTATTGTTTGCTGGCCCTTTACATGGTAAATGATTAATTAGAACAAGTTAATGCATTAAGTAACAATGAGCAATACTTTTAAGCTACAGCATTGATGTAGGTTACTAATATTTTTTCAAAAATTATTTATTTCAAATTGTCTAAATTAACAATGTGTCATGAATTAACAATCATTTACAATGCCAGTATAGCTAGTATATGTGTACAATAACATGAACCTAGATTAATTAATAGTTTACTGTAAAAAAAAGAAAAGAAAAAAAAAGTTGTTTATTATTATTAGTTCGGGATGAAAGTACTTCTTTTCATTTATTTTTCTGTAATGACCAGTTAACTGGCATTATTCTTATTATTACATGGCTGCTTACCAAATAAATACATAAGCTAAGCTAAGCTAAGCTAAGCTAAGATAAGATAAGATAAGATAAGATAAGATAAGATAAGATAAGATAAGATAAACAAGGTTGATTTAATTTTAAGTTGAGATAATTTTATAATCTTATACCTGTATATTATCTTAACTTCTGCTAAAAAAGTTTTTCTTCATCACAATGTACAAAACTTTTGACCTAGTGACAAGATGAACACTGTATTACACTGTATTTAGTATGCAACTTTTGAGTAAAACTCCTAATTACTGCTTATTAATAGTTCGTAAGGCAGTTATGTTTAGGTATTGGGTAGGATACAGAATAAGGCATTAATATGTGTTTTATAAGTTCTAATAAACAGTCAATATCCTATGCACTAGTATATACTGATATGCTAATAAGTAAGTAGTAAGTAGTTAATATTGAGAATTGGACCCTAAACTTAAGTGTTACCTTACAGTTATATCAATACTAAAGTTCTCCGACGTCATTTTCATTACAATAAATTATTTCAATACAATAATTGACCTACAAGATGGTTCGTATGAAACGAGAGAGTCCGCATAGTGATATGGAACAACGTTAATAAACTCAACCTTATTGTAAAGTGTTACCTATATAAATTATAATATATTATATATGCTACTACAGAGGGTAATATAACAATAGAATTGGATTGTATTAAGTATTTAAATTTTCTTAATAAATGTTTATGTAAATGAGTGATAGCTAATAAAAATAATACTGCTATTAAAACTGCAACTTTGAATATTTCACATAATACTTAAAACCTTCTGCTGGTCTCTCATTTTATCCTCCTACTCTTGTCTGCCGTCTATTTTTGAGGACATATCTAACAGTGTCAAAAGCATTTTTTTTTTTTTTTTTTCACGGATAATGAAATCGGACCCGGTGTTACTCAGCAGTCACTTCAAACAAATCAACAACTAAACGAAAACAATAGACATACCAAGTCAGTACAAACATGGCTGTGACTCAGCTCTCAGACAGAACAGGCAAAACTAAAACAGATCTGTCTGTGCAGAATGTCTTCTGTTGTCACAGACTGAAGCTACCATCCTCAAATAGCCAAGTTACAGAGACACGTGTCAAATCATCCAACATCATCCTTGCTTCCCTTTAGTCACACTAAATATTTCATGGGGGAGTGTTTTGAAATTATGAATGTGGGATACTCTAAATTTAATACTGTTATTTCTAGCCCTGACATGAGAGACTAGATGTGCCCTTTCTAATCTTATATGATGGGGGAGCTTTCAAAGGGGTGGAGATGCACAAGCTAAAAGTCACACATAGTTACATACGGTCTCACACATGCACACTGGTGCTATTTTTTTCCTGTTCTTGAACCCCATCCAAGAGCGCTGTGACTAATCAGAGGGAGTAATGTATAAACATTTATACAAACATGTCAGTCACATCTTCACGTTCTCAGCTTCAATCAGCGGTTTATTTGTCTTTGTCTGGAATGAGATGCACGGTGAAAGGAGGATGAGTGCTTGTCATCTCACACCAAGGCAACCTTGGAGAGAAGAGGATCACGTTTTCATTTTTGCCATCTCATTTGATTGAACCTTTAACTTAAAAAAAGCTTTTCATTTATTACAGAATCGTTTGGCATAAAAAATGTGATAATTCATTGACAGATTTAAGTTCTTCAGAACTTCAGATCTACATACACAAATTATTAAATGAGTAAATCTGTCTGTTTGACTTCATTCTATCGTTCATTCTGTTTAGCGTTCTATCATTCGTGCTCTAGTGTTCTATCATTCATTATGTCCAGCGTTCAGTTGTTTGTTCTGTCTAGCATTATATTGTTCATTCTGTTTAGCGTTCTATCGTTCATTCGGTCTAGAGTTCTGTTCATTCTGTCTAGCATTGTCGTTCATTCTGTTTAGTATTCTTTCGTTCATTCTGTCCAACATTCAATTGTTCATTGTGTCTAGCATTCAATCATTCATTCTGTCTAACATTTAGTCGTTCATTCTGTCCAGCATTTAATCGTTCATTCTATCTAGCATTTTATAGTTCTATCCTTAAAGCCGCAGTCCGTAACTTTTGGCGGTTAATAAACAGAACTGCATGTGTCTTTCAAATTGGTTTGGAACAGTTTTTGAATAAACAATTGAACTGACAAATTATGCCTACATTTTCCAAGTAGCTTGCCCAACACTGTTTAAACCATAATCCAAATCAGCTCAATTAATCTGAACACTAGATTCATTATTGTTTTTGTATGATATATACATATAGTTGTAGTTGTATTTATTTAATAAGTCAATCCTGATTTGCTTGGAGCATGGTTCATTGTTTTGTTTACCCTCTGTTTAATGTTTAGTTGAATTATTGTGGTATGTTTTTGGTTCTTCTTTGTGGTTTTGGTTTTATTTCTTTAGTTTTTCACATTTTTTGAAACAACATTGTTGCCAACCAGGTTTTTATTTCAACAATAATATCTGTGGAGAAGGATTGTATCTGTCATTTTAATAAAGTCAACCTTTTGTACTCTGGCTTCTAGTACATTTATTTGAACTGCCTGTGTTAAAAATATCATTGTTAGGGTCCCCTATCCCGGAAAAGTGGGGGTGGTGTAGTCAATTTGGTCGACATTTTTAACAGCCATATACTTGAGGTCATATACATTTTGTAAAATTTTGACAATTTTGAAAAAAGTTACGGACTGCAGCTTTAATTCTGTCTAGCGTTCTATTGTTCATTCTGTCTATCATTATATCGTCTCATTCTAGTGTTCTATCATTCTATTCTTCATTCTGTTTAACATTCTTTCGGTCTATCATTCTCTCTGTCTCTAAGCTCTATTATTCTCAAACTTAAAGAATTTTTTCCCAAAATGTTCAAACTTTCAGTCAACATTCATTTGCTTTTTAGTTTTACAATTGACATATGAATACATATGAATTTCTTTGAATTTCTGTTATTTTAATTGTACTGTCTTACATACAAATTCGAATTGCAAATGAATCCTCAGTCCTCATAAGAGCCTCATTTATTTGAGTTACAGTGGGTATTTTAAACATTCAAAACAAGGGTATGCATAGATAATGTCATGCACCTGGTGTAAAGGCTACATACATTCATTAGGAGGAGTTATGTACCCCGTGGTTTTGCAGCTCTCAGACTCAGTCTCGATCTCGCATGTGTTATTCCGGCCTGTGGGCAGTCTGGCCTGGCCACGTAGTCCAGCGATCACTCACTTGCGCCACATCTCTGAGGCCCCTGTGGCGATACTTTGGTGAGTCAGCAAGGTAAGGTGCTTATTTGAGATTTGACACTGCTCCACCAGTAAAAAAAGCCATTCCTGTCTTTTCCCCCTGCCATGTATCCTTTCACATTTTCTCACCCTAAACACATTTAGTACTTTTTTCCTCATACCAGGGTCAATTTTTTACATTTTGAGAGCATTTTGACAACTTGACTGCAAAAGTGCAAAACTAAAGAAAATATTTAAACATTATATTTATTAATATATTTATTTAGATATTTTAATGTCACCAGAGGGCACTTCTCCTGTCTTTATCAAATTTTGAACTGCATTTCCCATGACTCGTTGCCTGGACTTATCGTCTGCTGATTGCTTCCACCTGTGCATTATCTTGTTTATGTTCTCTTCACACATAATCCCTGTGTGTTCAGTCATTCTTTGTGAATTCTTGCTGTATGTTACACTGCATTTTGGGACGCTATCTCTGGTTTCCTTGTCCTGGTCCTGGTCCTGGTCCTGGTCCTGGTCCTGTTCTTCTGCCTGTCTCTCCCTGGAGTGCTCTGTTTACCTGTGCCTTGGACCTTTTATTATTATCTGGATGATTACCCTGTGGCAATCCTAGTCACATCTCTGAGCAGTACACCTAACAAATTTAATGAACACATTCTTTCTGTATTGTTTTTATTTTCTTGGATCTATCTTGCAGTGTTATTTTTTTCCAAACATTATATTTTAGTTAAACAATATGTGTTAGTTTAATTAATATAGACAAAATAAAATAAAATAAAAACTTCATTAACTTACATTTTTATTGTCAATAATTTTGGTAACGCCCTTCCTACCATGTACAGCTTTAAGCAATTCTGTCTCCTCACAACCCTGTGAAAATGTTTCCATCTGAACTTTCTCAGTCATTCACCACCTCTGAGTCTTATACATTCTAGCAATGGCATATGCTCCATAACTACTGCTTTTTAAAATGCCATAACACTCTCTCCCATAACTCACTCCATGGGAAGCTGTCGACTTTAGACGATGGCAGGGTTGGGTCTGGTCTGTGACCTCTGGCATTGTATGTGGAGACGTGTCCCAGATGAGCTGGCTGGCGGCCCGTGGTTCCACCTCGGCAGGGGCCCGGGCTGAAGCAGCTTGGCAGAAGCATCGGCGTGCAGAATGACCTTGCTTAGCACTCTAATAGAGAGTCTGGCTCAAATCCACCTCTCAGCCTCAGCATAGAGGCTGTTTCCCAATCAGAGGCCATGATCCCCCTGCTTGCCTCAACTGCCCCTTCACACATCATACTACTGACACTAATTGTCACCAGCAAGTGCAGCTGATAAAGGCTTTGCTCTACTGAAGAGATGATGAGTGAGGAAACTGGCAATTCTCTAGGAATCCGGAAAGTATACTGAATCCTCAAGATTCAGTTTCTCTGGATCTCAGACTGACACAAGCCAAACAAACAAGAATATTCTCATTAAGTTATGTATTTGCCATTGCTTTTGGATTCCCCTTTGGCATTTAAGGCCTTTCTCAGCATGTGACATCTACTTTTAAATACCTGTCCTGGTTGTTGTCTAGAAGTGTAAGCTGCTTTGGTAAGATACCATACTGGATGTGAGAAACATGTTAATGTAGTCACTGAGTTAAAAATAAGTACCAACTCAAGAGAGTATGCAATTTCAGACACAGCCATTCTCAATTACCCCCCACTAAACCCACTGCACACATTATGGGGGTCTTTTATAAGCCAATGGGATCAGGGTAGGCACAAGAGACACAACCTCCCGTCACTTTACTTGCGGGTTTCTCTGTTTCTCTGTTCTCTGTCACATTTTGTAACATCTGTGTTGTTTTATTTTTGTAATATCGATTATTTTCTCATCCAGTGTTTTTTTTTTTTTTTTTTTGAGGAGACAGTACCTCCCTTACCTCGGAGGAAACGTAGATGGATGGATATTATATAAAGATATGTTCTTGAAACGCTCTGCATATCTTCAGTTTCTTAAATGGATTACATAAATGTAATATATTATTTCTGGATTCAAAATAAAATAAGACAGCAACTGTGACAGTCAATTATATGCATTAGGAAGATTAGTGGATTATTAGAAAGGCTCTAAGAGCATTCACTGCACAAGGACCCCTGACCATTTTTCCACCTTTCGACACTCTTAACACATCTCTTTATTGATATGCTGACAATATAAGAAGCCTGTTTGTACAGAGACTTTATGACAATCAATGCACATCTAGACGTTACTGTTTAAACTATAGCTAATCCTCTGAAACAAAAAAGACATCTTTAAGAGGTAGGCCTATATTGTTTCTATACATAAATTAGACAAATGTGTTAGGCCATTGTGAGATATCTTGCTGATTTTTCTTTGTCTCGTAGCATGAGCGTCACATTTTTAGATGCTTTGTCAGGGTAAAAACAGTTCAACTTTTAAAAGCCCACCTCGAGACACGTGTCTTTGTTTAATGTCATTGCACTCCATCTAGCTTTTTAAGTGCAATAAAACATCCTGTGTGAACACTTGGACTTTGAAGATTTAAAGGTCTACCTTTAACTAAATCTAGTAAAAAAGCGTTACATTGGCATTTATTTATGACATGTTCTTCTCAAAGTATGTCTTTAAATAAAGTTATAAGGCCATGGATTGTTTCAGAAGGCTAAATAGAAGAAGTAAAAAAAAAAAAAAAAAAAGCAGTAGCAATTACTTTATTTTTTATTTTTTTATACAAGCACTTAACCTAGAGACATTCTTATAAACTGAGAACAGATTTGCCTAATTGTGAATGAGAAATGTGTACAGTTATGTGTAAAACGAGTCATCGCTAATTCGCTAAAGTAGAACAAAGCAATAAACCAAATGCTTTTGATCCCTCATTTCAGAATTGGAATAACAAAACCCCAGTGGACTTACTTGCTGTTAAAATCATTGCCACTAACGAGCCTCTGGCTTTCAATTAGTTTTTTTTTAAGGGTATAACATAGCCTTAGGTCAATTACATTTTTCCAATTCTGTCAATTTTCCCCATTCTTTCTTTCAGACAAGACATCCTTTTTACACAGATCTGATTTATTAATTTGCATGGGATTAGCTATACTGTGTGGGAGAAGGTGATCTCTCAAGAGCTTGAAATAGTAATCTATTTTATCATGAGTTCACATCTATATTTTAAAGGCACATCATTCTCAAAACAAAAAAGGTAAATATACCATAATCAATTAAAAAGTCAGTTTTTTAAAGTCAATACTTAAATGCACATTAAATAGATGAATATTGCCTGTCATTTATTTTTGGTAAAGGTTTGACAATCACAAACATTATGAATGGAAAAAAATACAGTAGATAATGTTACATTACCAATAGTCATGTTCTATAAGGTGTAATTTCTTTCTTTCTCTTTCTCTTTCTTTCTTTCTTTCTTTCTTTCTTTCTTTCTTTCTTTCTTTCTTTCTTTCTTTCTTTCTTTCTTTCTTTCTTTCTTTCTTTCTTTCTTTCTTTCTTTCTTTCTTTCTTTCGTCCATTTATTAACCTATTTATAATGGTAATTTATGATGTGACTGTCATCTTTGTTAGTCTGAGTGATTGATAACCCAGAAGTGACTGGAGTCTCATAATGAGATTCGTTAGGAGGACAGAGAATCTGACAGAGCATAATTTGTGAATAGGTCAATTAAATATGACAGCTATCAAGAGCTTGTATGCATGAAATCACAAGTTCAGCGCAGACTCCTGTCCTTGGAAATGTAATATGGTATTGTATGGTAATGTAAAGTACGATAAGAGGAGAATTAAAACTCAAATAAAAAATAAAAAATTCTATTAGACAAAGACATTCAAAGTGAGCAAGTTTCCCAAGAGTCTTTCAGGGAGCTTTTTCAAGTGAATATTCAGTTTTTAGTGGAAAGGAAACTTGCACGTGAAATGTGAGCTAATTGTTGTATGTTTCCAGTTGCTTAGGGATAAGTGGTTATATTTTAGAGAGTGTGACACATTGAGGTAGGATGGAAGCTGCAGAAGTGATAAGGTGAGTTTGGGTGGTGTCCATGTGCACTCACCAATTCAAACACTGAAGAGTCAGCTGACAAATTCCATTGCGTCTGTTGACCATATTGGCTTTGATGTCATATCATCTCTGCCCATAGCTCTCCTGCTCTCACACCTCAGATGCCTCAGTGAATGCCTGCGAGGGCAACCTGAAAGCTTGAGGTGACAGAGAGAGACAGTGGTAGCTGCCGAACAGTGGTACTGACCTAAGCAGAATCACAAAGGCCTTCCTGTCAAATTGCTGTTTAAAAAAAAAAAAAAAACCTGAATAGCTTGGTCACATTTTTTTTCTCACATCCCTCCTTTCACTCAGCTGAAAAAAGGGAGAGGGATTTCTCTCCTGAAGGAGAAAGTTTCATAGATGTCCCTGAGAGTGTAGAAAGAGACCCCATTCCAGGTGCAAGCGTCACCGCTGCAAATCAATCATTCCATTTCAGAGAGATAATTTATTATGGGTGCAGAGGGTTACGGATTCAATCTCCACCATGTTCTGACTGCCATGTCCAATGCTTAAGCCTGTCATCAGTCTTCATCTGGCTAACTTTTACTCCTCTGTCACCACCATTATTAAAGTGGCAATTTGTCCCCTCTATAATGAAATATGACAGCATACATACAAATGGTGAGGTGGCTAAATGTGATAAATCACTTCGTTCGAAAAATTTGCATTGATTGTGCACTTTTTAATAACAAACTCGCAGTGACTGAAAAATGTAATGTTGCTTGAATGTGAAAACATACTTTACAATAACTTGAAGCATAGCACTAAAAGGTATTATTATTAGGAATCATGTATATTAGATAGCACTTATAAATTGATAATTTGAATACAAATTGACACTCTCTGTTTAAAAAGAACCTGTGCCATTGCTTTTGAACCACTGCAATGCTAAGGTTCACTCTTGTCCTTATTTTTTGTCTCTTTTATCTTTGCTTTCAGTCACATTTCTCATTCAGTGCATCACTTATCTGAGACCACTTTGAAATGCCTGACAGTGTTTTGATTTCAAAGGAGAATGGAATAGGCTACTAGTCGAGGGCGTTTGTTCGGCTTATAACTCAAACTTTTAATGTGATATGGAAATAATTGTGCTAATATTCGGCTGATCTTTCTGAAAGCCGCTCTGCCAAATCATATAACAGGTTTGACAAAAAAGCAATTAAGGTTCATTGAAACATGTAATTTAATCAGTCAGAAATTGATGTTTTTGATGGGTAAGACATAATTACCTTTCTCCCCCCTTCTATTTAAAGTGTTTTCTATAGAGTCTACACATGTATAAGCCTAGCAAATTTGTGGCTTGATGCCATAATTATGCGGAAAATGTGCTATATTTGGGGCTGGACTGACAGCATAATTACGGCCACACATTCTGCTGAGGAGAAAGCATTCAGACTGCATATTACTGCAGCCGAAGTTATTTCCTTTTTGACATATTGATGTTCCTGTAAGAAATACAATGGATAAGACAAAGCTAAACAGTATGTTTTTTTTTTTGTTTTTTTCATTGCTGTTTAATTTGGAATTCAGCACCCACAATCCACCTCAATTAGACCTGTCCTACAACAATCTAAACAGTATGCCCTCTCTTTTCCAACTAGTCATAATGTCGATTCCTCACAAATTACAACAAATCATCAGGAAACTCGCAAAGAATGCCAATACGTAAAGAATGGCTTTATTAAATTCCATTTGTGGCCCTGACAGACTAGAATTAGCTATCATGACAGCTGTGCAAATGTTTGGCTGTGCATTCCAGCTTTTCTGATAAACTGCAGGCATTTTATTTGCTCTAGATGTTGATACAATTTCAAATTATTATCTCTTTGTTTATTAATTGTAGGTCTGTTTCGTTCCATTTCCTAGCCTACTGCATTTTCAAATAATGCTTATAATTTCCTACTCATATGTGAATGTACGTTAATACACACACACACACACACACACACACACAAATCAGCACTGCGTTTGACTCGCTGCCCAGTCGCTATCTCCCGGTTTTAGATTTCCTGTTTGATTGACAGCTCTGGTACCTTTAATAGGGTTTGTAATAGATTCGTGATGCCTCTCATGCTCCTCTGGAGAGCATCCCAATAGCTCTCCACTCAGTCGTCTCATGTCATTCCCGACACCTCAGCTTAGATTGACTTATCTCTGCCTCAGCCTCGCTGCTGACTCTCATAGACAGATTAGTACAGATGTTCTATCTTCTATTTACAGCACCATCTTCTATTCTTTCTGTACAATAAATAACATACAGTAATTGAATTAAAGAATCATTGTGTTACTCCCCATAAGGCATAGTTTCAATGTGCTTCCCTCAGCATTTATTGATCTTTTTTTCATATGAAAACAAATAATAATTTGATTTGTTTGTTTCACTCCATTGTCCTCTTGTATATTAATATCGCAGTGTTTTACTGCATTACCAGCATAACACAATCACTATTCTTAGTCTTTAAAATGGTGCAATAAACTCAAAAGGCTAAATGTATTTACAATCATCAAGAAGCATAGTGTGCTTTCACAGTCGTCTGTGTTTGTTTCCAAGAAGCCTGGAACATTTTAAATGAAGGTATGAGGATCTCATGAACATGGAGATACTCAGTAGTCTTGACAGTGGCCTTGTTCTCAATCTTCTGAAACTCTATGAATAAATGGGAAAGGAGAGATTGATTACTGGAATTTTCACGTTGCTTTTTTCTTCTGTCTTCTGGTGGTCTTTTGCATTCAGGGATAGACCAAATTGGCCACATGTGCCTCCAATCATCCTGCAGCAGGTGCTGGAATCTGCGCTGTCTGTGATTCTGAAGACCCACTGATTACAGTGACAGTTCTGCTCTCTCATAATCTAAATGGAGAAAGCTATGTGTTGCATGTCGTTGTATGTATTGCATCTTTGATTCACTATTGCTGCTTGGCTTGAAATATAACTCATCACTGTAAATCTAATACATTTTGTCTCTCAATAAATCTATAAGGTTTATTATGAGATTGATTATTTGTTCCAGTATACATAAATATACAAAGTCAGTAGTGGTTCTAGAGTCAGTATTATACAAGAACATTAATTGATCCCTTGGTAAGCCTCACACTAAAATGTTACCTTAGCAACTGTTGCTGCCTACCAAATTCTTAGACAACATTTTCGCTTTTTTATGTAAATTTAATGAGACATTATCTGTAAATACTGGCTTTTGAGGTGGTTTTAATTGTGGCTAAATTTAGTTTTTAATTGAGTTATAAATTAAAATGCCCATAGTGCAGTCCATGGATAAAGTTCATCAAATAAAGTAGGTTTATAGTTTCAATAATTTGTATGTATTAATTGTGTAATTGTGGACATAATGAATATCTGTTCCAGAATGATCACGAAACACACATATTTTTAAAAGTGTCATTCAGAGAGAGTAAGACAGGGAGAGACATATTATAGAGTGCTGAGCTCATGTTAGAAGGTTGCTGATTATTGTACCATAGCAGAGCATGTGCCATGATGTTCTTCAAAGTTTTAGCTTCGAATATTGTTAGTTTTCATATTACTAGCTTGCACCAATACAGTGGATTTCAAGGAACTGTGGAAATTTTCCTCTAACAGCTTGAACAATACATTGGAATGGACAAATCGCTTTCATGTCTCCTTACTTTTTTTGGAACAACTGTCAAGTGATGAACAAAAAGTGTCCTTTTCAAAGTATTAAAAAAGTGAGGCCGTGGTTGAATAAATGGATTTGGAGCAGCGTTCCTCATTCAGGCGCCAGACTGCTGATCAGGGTGAGTATGTGAAGTCTGTCTCAGTCTAGTCCAATTCCTCAGTGCCTGTCACAGGCAGCCAATACTTAGTTCCATCGCCATGATAGATTGCTGTATTATCATGGTGTGACACCACACTGCCACCCCCACCATGCTGAAGAGAGCACCAGCAAAACGCTTGAGTCAGCTTGATTGATCCTCTGATTTTTGTGGCTGGATACCTCAGAGATTTGATAAAGTTTTTGACAGTTTTCCTTTGTAAGGTCAGCATGTTTGAATCATCGGGCACTTTGTTGAGGGGAAGCAGCCAACTCATTGTCATAATGACACAGCGTAACTCTCAAATGATACTACAATACTTTAAGGTCAGGTTCATCTGAGGTGATTAAAGACTGCAGTCAATTGACCCGCTATACGCTCTGTGTAGGCTTTATTAGATGAGGTATAGCAGAGGACTGATTTGTCCTGGGTACTTTATGATATGCCAGATCACTCTAGAGAGTGCAGCATGGACGTTCAAAAAAGACACTGCTCTTTTAATGTTAACACTAAATTTGTATAGGCTATGTAGTTCTATGTATTACTGATACACATGTACTAGTGAATTGAAACCAATGATCATGACATGTGATATTCAAAGCTTGGTGACCACTTTACACAATATTGTTGAAAAGATGTATCTTTTTTTTTAATTATTATTATTATTAATTTATTATTTTTATTTTTTGTGATTGGTTATGGTGTGATTTTTTTATTTTTTTTTTGCAGTACCTTGCGGTTCATTAGATTGCGGTTTCTAATATTTTAGTAAAAAGTAGCAACAGTGCTCAACAGTCTGGAGAAACACACATAGGCCTACTGCTTTTAGTATTTCTTTGATTCATTTGGCAACTTACACTAGTTAGTAAGATTTCTTTCTTTTTTTCCTTTTTTGAAATAAATTAATACTTTTATTCAGCAAGGACACATAAAATTGATCAAAATTGACAGTTACAGTGACATTAAATTCAATTTCAAACAAATGTTGTATTTTTTTTTTATAATTATTATTTTTTTTTTTATATAATTTTTTTTTCCAAATAATCCTGAAAATAAATGTATTATGGTTCCCATCAAAATATAATCAGCACAACTTTTTAAAATTGGTAATAATAAGAAATGTTTTATGACCATCAAATCAGCATATTAGAATGATTTATGAAAAAGATGAAAATTCAGCTTATCACATTAATGAATTGCATTATAAAATATACTAAATTAGAAAACAGTTATTTAAAATTGTAATATTTCACCATATTACTGTTTTACTGTGTTTTGATATAAGAATGCAGCCTTGGTGAGCATAAAATGTTTATTATTATTATTATTTTTATTACTCTTAAAAAAAACCCTTTTAAAATGTAGTCTCTGTTCTGAGTAAAAAAAAAAAAATGTAGTTAAGTTTTTGTCATTTTGTAACTGGTCCTATAAAATATGCGAGTAACACACATACACGTGCAAACACACACAAAATGAAGCTAGAAGCTTATGTAACTTGTACATATGTAATAAAAACTGATTTTTATCATTTTTACCTTGATGTGATTTTTACAATTATGTCCTATATTTCTTTTTTTCATTTTTTCTTTTTTTTTCAGTTATTTTTCATAGCATTTTGAACTTTATAGATATATCAGTCTTACTCTGACAGTTGTGTCTGTTAACCGGTGATTTCTGCCATCAATAACACTTTTCACCCGTCCCCAGTAACGCGGCACAAATACATACGCGCTGGAGATGACACTTTGTGATGTAAATGATGAAGCAAGCATTCAATTCCACAAATTGACATAATCATTCCATTCTTGAAATCCTGCTGCGTTTAACCTGGGTCTCAGCTGTGCCTCACCTTGTCTGTTCAGTGAGGACGGGCACTCCATCTTGGTGAGAAATGGAGGCGTTTTAACGGGCCGCTCGTGCTTTGCATGTCTGCTGCAACCCTCCTGCTCCCCTCACATCTGCCTTGCTCATCGCCATTGATTGCCTGATGCAACCAATAAGGCGAGTTTTGCCACTCTGATCATTAATCCTGCACCAGCAACACACTTACAAAACAGGGGTGTTCTACCTCCCCTTTAACACATTACCTCTTTCTGGCATCGATTCAGAGCGGAAAAAAAAGAAAAAACGCATGCCGTAAACACAGGTTAGGGAATGAGTGTACTGGCCTAGTCAACCAGAGGTCTTTGATCGCGTCTGAGCTAATGCCCACCTGCAGGAAAGGGAAGACCCCGGTTCCCCCTGGAGCCCAAACCAAAGAACAGAAAAATACCTATCTGGCAGACGCTGTACACTGACATATCATCCATCCAAACCGGCTTAACCAACGTCACCCATCCAGCTCACCCCTCCTTTTTTCATTTTCGCTATTTCTCAGACTGCATAATTATCAACCGTTTTCAACCCATTCTAAATGGAGGGGTGGGTGTTCCTCCTACCCTTGAGCTGGAGGGTGAAAATTGCATGCCTCTCAGAAGACCAGACATGCACCAAAGCTAATCAAGCAAGAGGAGAACACATTTGCGTTTCTCTCAATGTCATTCTGTATAAATAGATTGGACATTAATGCACAGGTCACATCATTGTGCGTAAGGTGCTTTGGTGCTAAATATCTTCTGAGATCAACTCTGTGACAACGGCTGATCTTGTCTGCAATGCTGTCACAAACTGCTCTGAGACACGAAGGTTGAGGATCCAAATGCAGTATTTATTTAAAAGGATTATCCACAATCGAAATACAAATCCAGGCAAGGGTCATACACAAACAAACAATCCAAATAATAACAGATAAGGGCTGAGGCAAAGAGAGAAATCCGAGGGGACAGGCAGAGACTCAAGAAAACCAGGAGACGGGAGAAACAGGATACAAACACGCTCAGAAACACAATGAGACACATACACAAGACTTTGCAGATAATCAATGAGAAAACCAGGCTTATATGGGGTGAGCTAAACAAGATAATGAGACACAGGTGAATGTGATAATGGATGAAGAGTCCGGGCAGTGAGTTATGGGAAATGTAGTTTGTAAGGGAATGACAATAGTCTGATGTGGAGTGCCATCTGGTGGCTCTCAAGGGCGACAGTTACACATACACTAATTTAAATATATCATTGTCATTGAAAGTGATTCAGTTATGGACAGTGGTTCCACACATTGTAAACATGCTATCTTTTCCCAAACTTCATGTAGGATGAACTAAACTGAATTGCGTAAACTCAAATTAGCATAAACTTCAATTTAGATTTAGCTTGCTAGTATGGAAACATATCCAAATAATAAGTACTGATAATGTACTTATTTAGCTAGCTAAAATATTAGTGATGTCCGCTTTCAAAGCACGCTTTGCGAATCATTTGTTTTCAACCAGTGATTCGGAGTATGTATCAAACTGCCAAATTCACATGATTTCAGTAAACGAGGCTTCGTTAGGTCATTATTGTTTACATTTTTTCTACATTTTAATGGTTATACTATGGGTGATGATCTAAACCCATGAACCAGTGTCTATATGTTTTTTACCTGATCTAAGATCAATTGTATTAGTTTGCAGACATTGGACATAATTATACACATTTATATAATTAAAAGAAGAGTTGTAGTTATAAACCTCTTATTTATTTGATTAACCAAGCTCTACATAAAACAAACAAAACAAGTCATACAATTTGATTTCATATTTCACTTCATATTTCATCATTAGATGATTTGTTTATTGTATTTATAGATCACACCTTCAATAAATTATTTGCAATTGTTTTGTAAAAGATGTTTTTTATGAATATTTTAGGTGAGTTTCCATTGTACTTACACTATTCTGACCAGCAGGCATCACCAGCGTTTCAAGCATTTCGAAACAGTGAATCATTTTGCAAAGCAATTTGTCAATTCATTCAAAGTTTAAAAAAATCTCTGTGTTTATTTCATCACTACTAAATATACATGTTCTTAACACACTTGATGTTAGATGGCAGCCAAAAGATGATACCGGTCACATCCATAGAACTATCATAGTTACCAAACCAAATAGAATTTTGTTTCCATGTCCTGAACCCAAGCACACGCTTGACGTCACCTCAGTGGTTACCCCCCAAAAAACAAAATACCAATACCAATATAACAGACCATTAAACATTCTCAAAATTGTTTGAGATGAGAGAAAATAACATTTCAACATTACTCTTCCTATCTAGGCCTGTGCTAAGCATGATGGTAAGTGGAAATCCTGTTCCCACTGTTTACTTTAATATAATATGTAGCTCAAATGGATTATGTAAACTGGATGAACAATTATTTTGTTGGATTAATTTGTTTTCTTTAAGTAAATTGAACAAGAAGCAAAAATATATTTTTTTAATTCTATTTTAAAACTATAGATCACAGTTTACAATATAATTTCAAAACAGTCTAATGTATTTGTAACATCTGTCAATTAAATTATACAATTCAACAATAAACAACGAGAACTCAAGTAGAACTCAAGTAGGTCCACGCGCATTATGGATTAGGTGGAGATTATTAAATGTCAAGCCTTAAGTCCAATACTTTTCTCTGCCTTGAAGTAAATCAATACTACTTATCTTTGATAAAAGAGGCCACTGATGCACAGTAGATCTCCCTGTAATGGAGCAATGACTCTCTTTCTCTCTGTATCTCTCCTTATTGAGAAAAAATAAAAAATAAAATAAACAACACATTTACATGTGTTGTTATATTTCAGACAGTGCTCAAAAGGCAGTGTCACATTTCAAGATTACATTAGCAAGTCAATTTTAATACATGAGAAGAAAAATTGTGGATAAATAACATAGAGCATTGGCTCTTTGGACTAAGTCAGTGTGAGTCTGCTTATAATGCAAGAGTTGTTTATTTTTTCCTCATGTTCTTAGATGAACTGAGACACAATGTAACATGCCTCGACAGGCTCATATGACTTCAAATAATGAGCAGAAAGAACCTACAGTATGTGCTCCTTGGTTCCCACTTCAAAATAATCTTCTACTGCCTGCACCAAGTGTGTATTTGCCAGTTTTCTGTGATTGAGTCGGCTTGATAATTACTACGTAATCGTATGCACTGAGCACCATCCCTGCTGATGTTTCTCTCCCTTCCCTCTTTTTCTTCTCCATGAATATCAAATGCCTCCATGCTGGGGTATGAAAGCAGTACATCTCTTCTGTAGACACACGGACATGAAAAGAGAGAAAGTACACCACACACTGACAAGAAAAAGCAGCAGGCTTCAGACATGAGGCAGCCACTCGTGTCTGGCCTACTGCTTTCATTCAGGTACTTACTCTCTCGTTCTTCCTTTTTTCCTGTCATGTTTCAGAATCAGGGCATTTTCCATTCTGCTTCTTGAACTCGCGCTGCATTCCAGCAAATAGCCATGTAACCACTCTGCGCACAATGTTGGAAAACCATAGCTGCCTGTAGCCGTCTGCTATAGGATGCCACATGTGGACGTGAAGACACGAATCTCCATGCAAATATTACCATTTTGTGGTCATATTTTATCAGCTTTCCTTTACAAACATCTTTAAACTTTATAGATTCAGTGATAAAACTGTATGTGAATGACAGAGTAGATAGCCAATGGTTGTAAATTTAAAGACTGAGGAAAAAAAAAAAATCACTATTTTATTAACTGTAGGTTAACTAAAAGAGGTCTTTTTTACCCAAGCTTGCAAGAACACATTTGCCAGCTGCAAATTAATCTGTGACAATTCCATTGAGTTTTCACAGCCTCGTGTCCAGTTTGATGAATAACCCCATGGAAAATTCAGTTTTTCAGAGGTAAAAACAGTTAGCTCCTCGCACATGGCTAATTAGTCTACTTTCCTGTCCTCTCACTTGAATCTCTTCTCTTTCCTGCTTTAAGAGTCAACAGTTTCTCCTCTCATTAGCAACAACATGCTTTGCATATATTCTTAAATCCAGTTAATAAGAGGACTGTCACTTAATACACTTAGCATACAGTACATTACTTTATTACTGTGTTCATATGCAGTTACACTTTATTTTAAGGTGACAGTTACATTGTACTTACTCAAATAAGTACTGAGTAATATTAATTAACTATATGTACTTACTATAGAGTTACAGTTAGGGTTATGTTTTGGTTTAAGGTTAGTTACTTGTAATTATACATAATTTACTGTTATTACTAGTAAGTACATGTAGTAATGTGTAACTACGTCACCTTAAAATAAAGTGTTACCTCATGCTATTTACTCTTCTGTATAACTGAAATGAAGTCCTTGACCCTTTAGTCACTGGTCAACCTGTTCAGGCCAGATACATTTTTAACAATGAAGAATCCCAGTTATAAGCACTATAAGGTTCTTATTTATGTGGGTGACCTTTTTGTATACAGACAAATATGATGGACATATATTACCATTTAAAAGTTGGGGTTTGTAAGATTTATATAATGATTCTTTTTTATGTTAATGTTAGACTTTATGTTAAGTCTATTATGCTCACCAAGGCTGCATTTATTTGATCAAAATATTGTCACAATTTTAAATAACTGTTTTGTGGAAACTGTGATACAATTTATTTTCAGCATTCTTTGAATAGAAAGTTAAAGAACAGCATTTATTTTAAATAGAAATATTGCAACATTACTTTAACATTATCAATTTAATATGTCCTCACTGAATAAAAGTGAGTATTTGTGAGTCTTTATAGCAATATCAGACTGTGTGGTGTGTTTGTGTTGTGTGAACTTGGCAGAAACGGGATCCGTATCTGTTGTTTACATTTCAAAATATACCGTTCATTTTTCCACACCATTAACAGGAAATGATGTGCTTTATATTTGCATTTAATGCGCAAAACCATTTGCCGTAAAGACTTCAACTATGAGGATGTCAAAACACTGAGGACACAAATAACAGTTGCTTGGCTCACTGTCAATACAACTGTAAACAGTAGCTTCATCCTAGTAGTATCGAGACTGCGGCAGAGTGTTATTCACTCTAAATGTAAATGAGAGGGGTTCCGAGTGTGGTCAGGTAATGTAAAGCTGAATGCACTGGCTCATTCTCGTCCTAAAAAGACTATTTGGAGTAGGAAGAGGAAAAATATAAGACACAGATGTGCATGTATTCAAGTTATAAAAAAAATAAGTAAATAAATAAATACAAATTATTTCACACATAAAAATCACGCACAGTAAACCAATCTACAAAAACAAAAATGTGTAGCTTTAAAGGTTATTAAAAATAGTTTGACTGAGAAAACCACCTCAGTAGCTGCAGGTGGTATGTGTTCTTTTGTGTAGAGGGCAGATGGGCAACATGTTCACTGGTGGTGTATGTGCAAAGACATAGTGAGAGAGCTGAAATTTCCCTCAGAGCAACACCTGGAGTCTAACCCCATGACACAGCCGCCCTAGGAGAATAGGAGAATATTTACAAACGCTTTACTCCGCGCACACTTTTTCTACTTTACAAAGAACGAAGTAAATATGCTTTAAACAACACAAATTCAGCTTAACCCTGTCTTCTATCAGTCTGAAAGGAAGCTGGGAATTAATTGATGCTATAAAAAAAAGATCAGCAGGATCTTTTTGAACAATCAATAACACAAGATTGTTCAAGATTGAACAATCTTGTGTTATTGAATAAAAGTTGTGTTTGTTTCAATGCTCAGACTTTGTCTAAACTTAATTTCTACCTCATCTGGACTTTTAGACTTTGTCCCTACTGGACCTTTTGTATACTTTCATCCTTGTACTTTGTCTGACCAGCACAAATCCAAGTGTTATTATACCTAAGCAAAAGCAATGGAAAATGACTGCTTCACAGTATTGTTCTGGGATGTTAAATAAGTTAAAATGGATGCATTCTCTTATCTCTTACTTGTAAAGATAAATATCCCTTGAAACTACACAATTGTAAGATTAAACAACAATAGCAAGCATTGCAAGAGCAAGGAAAACAACTAAAATATTAATATAATAAAAAAAGAATACATGAGTGTGTTATTTAATGGAATAATTAAATGATTCGATCATAATTATGATTAAATTATTATAAATGAATAAAAAAAACCAGACAAATGGGCACTCTCTTAAACACTCAGAGGTTGCTATGGAGAATCCTTCATATACAATAAATTGTAAACGCCACTGACACGTTGATCAATACAATAACAGATTGACAATTAAACATGAGCATGTATAATGTGTTTTATACTTTATACTTTCAACTCAAAAGAAAAGAGATAAGATGATTACAAACATTGTCACAACTGACCTTGCACATAATTTAAAGAAGACAATCATTAGAGCTTGATAAAGCCAGCTGAGAAGAAAAGCTTCTACCTGTCTATTGTGCAGGTGCAGCTGTGGGCTCTGTTGCTTTCCTCTATACGTCAATGGGTTTTTGACAGAGGTGAAAATATATGGTCGTAGAGGGTAACCACTGTCACGGAACAGCCGCCTCCCATAAAACTGGCCTCACAAAACCATCATACGCATTACTGAGCCATCTGGCAACAATGTTTAGTTTTGTTGAACCCCCCCCCCCCCACCCCTTCACATGACTTACATGAAAACTTTCCCTGCAGATGACCAATTGACCAGCCTAGAGTGAAAGTAAAGTCGGTGTTTGGTGTTTTTAGCCCCCAACGGCGCCTTCCAGGCAGCGAGGGGATGGGTAGGTTTAAGGTTGAGGTTAGGGTTAGCTGCCTGGAAGGAGCCATTGGGGGCTAAAAACACCATCGAGCAGTAAAGTCCCTATGTGTGATAAGTACAATGCTTTTTATCACAGTAATGTGGTATTTTCATAAGGGAAATGTCGCTGTTGTAATGCTGTAGTAAGACATTAACATCTCAGTTTGGAGGATTCTGTCAAATTAATCTTCGAATATTGTCATGTGTTTAAATGACTCGAAACACTGTGATTTCAATGCAATATGTTATATTATACAATAGTTAGTTCTGGCTTTCTACATATATGTAGTCCAACAGCCCTGGGACTTTGAAATATTTGTATATATCCATGTGTCTGTGTTTTGCACGGTCAGTCTGTGGATTGGTTGGGGTTTTTCAGTGACTCTTTGGTGACAAGGCTGTCTTTATGAGTGAGTTATGAATCATTAATTTAACCTATTTATTATAAAACTGATAAATTCATAGAAGTAGCTGGCTTGATGAGGGATTCTTAAAAAATACTGATTCATTCTGTAATGGCATTAATTGTTGTTTGGATACATTTATTTATGCTTTGAATTCAGTTGGTACACAAACTAACTATCTATACTGGTTCTAAAATGTAAGTTTAGATAGATGGTGTATGATCTGTTTGCTGGAATACATGCTGCTCATGTAGACCTCAGGTCTAGGACAAAGGGGCCTTGAGATGATGCCTGTGCACACATATCTGACAATCACCCGGTTGATCACTGAAGAGGAGGTCAAAGATCCAAAACATCTGAGTCAGCAGGTAAACAGGAAAACCGCCAGCTTTGCACTGCTAATGCTACGACCTACAGACAAGGCTGTTCGAAACTCTCAAAGCAGGAATAAGAACTGTAAAAAGCTATTACTTTTGAGATGTCTACCCTCAGGACTTTCACTGTCATACATGTTAGGACATTTAAATTTTTAGCTTTATCCATTTTGCTGAAAAATCTATGAGTTAGTATTTGAAGATGAAAAATCGTGTAGGCCTATGTACCATAGTAAAAAAAAAAAAAAAAAAAAAAAAAATACTATACCAAAATGTATTTAAAATATATTTGTTTCATACTAAGTATACTGCAAATCCATTAACATATTTACTGACATATCACTTGAGACTTACTGATACAAATATTATAATTAAACTTTATTTGGAGTTCTTCTTTATTACATAATGCACATTTCTTATTATTACTTAGAGAAATTAGCAGAAAAAATGAAAGGCAAAGAAAAAATGTGCTTAAGGTGTGTGGATGTTTATGCAACAGATGACTAACTATAAATATAAATATAAATATAAATAAATAACTCCTCAAAAATTATATTATATTAGAGTCCCCTGGCATCTTACTCGAAAACAACAGTAAGAGATTTAGGCTTTTTAATTAATAAAATGGACAAGCAAATTAACTCTGTGGTCTGGGCTTGTTTTTATAATTTGTGTTTATTAGTAAAGACTAAACCATTTCTATCAAATGAAGATTTTGAAAGAGTAATCCATACATTTATTCTATCACGGCTGGACTTCTGTAACTCTGTCTCTTCTTTGTCTCGATTACAATTGGTGCAAAATGCAGTGCAAGGCTTTTAATGAGGGTAAAGAAACATGAATCAGTTAACCCTGTACTAACGTCTCTAAATTGGCTCCCGGTCCATTTTAGAATTAGAAATAAAATTTTATTGTTTGTGTATAAATCGTTAAATTACCAGGCCCCACCGTATTTGGCAAACCTTTTAACCCCTTATAACCCTTCCAGAACATTACACTCAGAGAATCAAAAACTACTTATAGTGCCTAGAACAAATCGCCTATATAAAGGCGATCGTGCCTTTGCTGTAATATGGCCAAGACAGTGGAATGAGCTGTCGCTACCTATTAGGTCTGCCAAATCGCTGTCAATGATTAAGAATTTGTTGAAAGCGCACCTAATGTTGGTAGCGTATAATGGTTAGATGTGGTGTTTTATATGTTGTCTATTTATTGGTCTGTGTGTCCTTTTTTTTTTCTTTCTTTTTTTTTTTATATAAAGCACTTTGGTTCAACCTTGGTTGTGTTTTAACAGTGCTATATAAATAAACAAGAACAAGAACAAGATATTGGTACTGGGTTGCTACAATAATAATATGGGGCCTGTTTTCACCTGGTTACTTCATGTATTTTCTCTGATCGGATAGCTGTCCTATCATGAAAAGACAGGTGTAAATGACCTCCGAAACGCATTTGAGACAGATTTAAATATGATCACTCAAACCACTTCAGGAAGTGGTGTGAGATGCATTCCAGACTAAACTGGACAAGTGTAAATGCATCTGGTTGTTGAAGCCACATGTAAATTTTACTCATCTCAAAATGTTATAAAAAAAAAAAACAGCTGGCAGTAGCCAAATCTGACAGCAATAAGCATCGCCACAGATATGGCCCACCGCAGAGAGTGTGTATCTCTTCAGCAACCTGACACGCAAACTGACACAAAGGAAAAGTGCGGCGTCACGTCCTTAAGCTAAACACGCTATCATCTTCATTCCACGTAGTGAGACTAAATTGATTTACAGTATTAGTGCTTTCTCCTCTATTGTTTTTTTTAATATTTTAATTAGCTGATAATAAATAAAATGAATTTCATATCCGCTGCTTTCATTGAATTTGTATCTGTTAAATTTGCATACAGTGCGGGAATTGAAGATCAGACTTATATTCATTTTGCGGTAAATGGAAGAGTTTAAACAAAATGGATAGTGATCCGATCAGTAAAAACACATGAAGTGAACAGGTGTAAACAGTCCCAACAGTTAAATAAAAAATAATACAAATATGTAAAAAATAATAGTATAAGTATAATAGTAAAATAATTAAGTTAAGCAAGATGTTACTATTAATTATTAATTAAGTTAAACAAGATGTTAATATTGATTAACTCACTTTTTTCAATACAATAGCCAGCTACTATGGTCAAAGCGAAATCCACAACTTTTCCCCTTTTCCTCATGGCCAGATATGCCACGTAGCTAGCTACACACTGCTGGCCACTGCTTCAGGAGTGACAACCACATTTAATTACCCCTTAAATTATCACTCCGTGACCCATCACGACTCTCTCCCGAAAATGTGATGACTGACACAATGGTAACTGTAGCACCGTTATGGCATCTCATGTATCTGCTATTTTAACCAAAGTAATATTACAGCGACAAAGACTTATGCTCAGCAATAACTGAACCTATCGACAGAGGCTGGTTTGTATATGCTTGGAAGACTGCCTCAAAGACCCCACCCTTGTAGTGTTGCCATGTCCTCTTTTTATAAGGGATTGTTGTTTGGTTTTGGCTCATAAAGTGATAAAGTTTATAGAGTTACTAAATTATTTTCAGTATAAAGCATTTCTATTTTTTTTTCTGGTTTATTACTGTTTTATATATATATATATAGGTATATATATATATATATATATATATATATAGCAACACAAATAAGTCAAGGCTCTTTGACTGATTTCTTGCACCGTGAATAGAAAAGAGAGATGAGTCTCTGATGCACATTTTAATACGTAATTTATGGTGCCTTCACGTGCTATCAGAAATGCTTCAATTGGTTATATATATATATATATATATATATATATATATATATATATATATATATATATATATATATATATATAAATGTTTATATATATATATATATATATATATATATATATATATATATATATATATATATATATATATATATATATATTTAATTATGCACTGTTTTAACAGAAAGACAAGGCAATGTAGCTGTTGTGGAAAAAACTAATAAAGAATACCAGTCACAACCGCAATTGTTCTCCGCTCCGCCATGTTAAAAGTTTATGGCACGCCCAACTCTGAAACTCGGATATGAAAATTATTTCAGAGTTTTCCAGTAGTAAATACTACTTGAGAATGTCGTCATGTCCAATTTATGACTAGGAAACAATTGTCGTATTTATGACAATTCTGATAGCACATGAAGGCAGTATTGTATAACTATTTGTTCAGTTTGGTTTCTTACACACTGCGTATCATTTTTGTATGCAAGAATTAAGCAACAAATGGTGAATTAATTGACAACCAATTTTTTTTTTAAACTATTGTGTTTTTTTAACTAAACAGTTTAATTAATGATTTAACAACTCACTCATAAAAGCAGTCACTTGCTTTGTTCCTGAATAAATCAGTGTTGATAGAATCGGTTGAATGATGGATTCATCTACTCACTCATAAAGACAGTCACTTGTCGCCACCTACTGGAGTAACCCATTATTAATACACAGACTGACAGTCTGTCTCAAACAAACGCAGACAAGCAGAGTGATGTAATAGTGAAAAGCAGAAAATCTGCAAATATGAGTTATACATCTGTCTCTATTAGACAAGACAGTTATGTTCATGTGCACAAAACATTAGTGCACATGCCTGAGTTGTTCAAAAGCATAGCAAGATGTGGCATATAAAAAATAGAGGGCTGTATTTACTGAACCTAAATCTAAACCCTAACCTGAACCATAACATCTTTTAAAGCAAGATCAGAACTCTGCCAGGATAAAATACTAGCCTGTTCGATAACTTGAATAGGTATCCAGTCGATGTTGTCAGAAAAAGAGAACATTGAGAAAGCAAATCCAGAAGAACAAAACATCTATTTGTAATCATCTCCCCGCTGATGGTAAACAAATAAATAATTACTGTTATATATTGAAGATGTTATTCTAAATCTGTAATGTCTCAGAAAAATGCAATGCAATAAAATGCAATGTAAACAGTGGCCAGATAAACAAAATAACTAACCAAACAAATAAATAAACGGCTAACAAGCTAACCAAATAAATGAAAAGAATACCTAAATTTTTGTTGAAAATTAGTTCTTTTTTTTTGCTACAACATACTGCCTCTAGACATTTATGATTTTGTAAAACTTTCCAGACTGGCATCTCATTAAGAATTTAATGGTGTTTGTAATACGCAATTCTACTACCACATACTGATTTTGCACTGTGGATTACTTTCATGTGTGACCATTGCTCACGCGCATCTAAAATATACAAGAGAGAAAAACACCCATTAGGCTACACTAGACTGCTGTAATCATTTAGCAGCTTCAGTATCATGATTGCCCCAAGGCCAGTGGAGGAGAGAACACTGCAAACAAAGTCAGCGTGTTTAGTACCAGAAGTTGATCCCAAGAGTTTTGGGTCAGCCAAGACTCACTGGAGGACAAAAGCACTATACATACACAATGTCCTGGAAAGTGGCTAACTATAATTCATCATCTTCTACATGTGCATCTTTTTAACCTCATAATTACTGGTGAAGAACAAAGGCTGTTTATATAATTGTACAAACTAACTAAATCTAATTAAAATAAGTAAGTGTATTTGAGTGAAGCATTTGCATTTACCCCATCCTTGGGATCCAGATTCTTTTCCTACTCATTAATTTGCTTGCAAATAATTAGGTTTTATGCTTTTTATGTAGCACAAACAATTTGCCACTTTCACTCAAAGTTTTAACAGTATCTTAAAGGAACACGCCGACTTTTTGGGACTTTAGCTTATTCACCTTAATCCCCAGAGTTAGATAAGTTCATACATACCCTTTTCATCTCCGTGCGTGCCGTAACTCTGTCTGACGCACCCACTGCTAGCCTAGCTTAGCACAAAGACTGGAGGTAAACAGCTCCAGCTAGCATACTGCTCCCAATAAGTGACAAAATAACGCCAACATTATCCTATTTACATGTTGTGATTTGTATAGTCACAGCGTGTACAAATAACAAGGTCACATGAGACACAGCCATCTTCTAACCGTATACATACTGGGAACTATATTATCAGAAGGCGAAGCACTGCTACTTGGGCGGAGAAGGGTCTGCAAATGGTATGTATGGACTTATCTAACTCTGGGGGATACGGTGAATAAGCTAAAGTCCCCAAAAGTCGGTGTGTTCTTTTAAGAACACAATTTAATTAACTCAATCAGAAAATTATCTTTAAGTGCTAAACAATTAATTTGCTTAATACACTTATGACAGAAATATAACATCTGTCATCATTCAGAGCCCTAAGATAAAAATAAAAATATTTCAGTTGAAATGCTGTAGTGCTTGTTTAATATCACTGACTGGACATGATAAAACAGTACTGCCCTACAAATGTAAAGTAAAAAAAAAAAAAAAAAAAAAAAAAAAAAAATGCTATAAAGCAAGTAAAATGGCTTCAACTTTTTTTTATTGAATTTTAGTAGTTTTAGTTAGTTTTTATTAGTTTAGTAGTTGTAGGTAAGAGTGCATTTATATATATATATATATATATATACAGTGAGGAAAATAAGTATTTGAACACCCTGCTATTTTGCAAGTTCTCCCACTTAGAAATCATGGAGGGGTCTGAAATTGTCATCGTAGGTGCATGTCCACTGTGAGAGACATAATCTAAAAAAAAAATCCAGAAATCACAATGTATGATTTTTTTAACTATTTATTTGTATGATACAGCTGCAAATAAGTATTTGAACACCTGAGAAAATCAATGTTAATATTTGGTACAGTAGCCTTTGTTTGCAATTACAGAGGTCAAACATTTCCTGTAGTTTTTCACCAGGTTTGCACACACTGCAGGAGGGATTTTGGCACACTCCTCCACACAGATCTTCTCTAGATTAGTAAGGTTTCTGGGCTGTCGCTGAGAAACACGGAGTTTGAGCTCCCTCCAAAGATTCTCTATTGGGTTTTGGTCTGGAGACTGGCTAGGCCATGCCAGAACCTTGATATGCTTCTTACAGAGCCACTCCTTGGTTATCCTGGCTGTGTGCTTCGGGTCATTGTCATGTTGGAAGACCCAGCCTCAACCCATCTTCAATGCTCTAACTGAGGGAAGGAGGTTGTTCCCCAAAATCTTGCAATACATGGCCCCGGTCATCCTCTCCTTAATACAGTGCAGTCGCCCTGTCCCATGTGCAGAAAAACACCCCCAAAGCATGATGCTACCACCCCCATGCTTCACAGTAGGGATGGTGTTCTTGGGATGGTACTCATCATTCTTCTTCCTCCAAACACGTTTAGTGGAATTATGACCAACAAGTTCTATTTTGGTCTCATCTGACCACATGACTTTCTCCCATGACTCCTCTGGATCATCCAAATGGTCATTGGCAAACTTAAGACGGGCATTGACATGTACTGGTTTAAGCAGGGGAACCTTCCGTGCCATGCATGATTTCAAACCATGACGTCTTAGTGTATTACCAACAGTAACCTTGGAAACGGTGGTCCCAGCTCTTTTCAGGTCATTGACCAGCTCCTCCCGTGTAGTTCTGGGCTGATTTCTCACCTTTCTTAGGATCATTGAGACCCTCCACTCCATTTATTATCCTAAATTAGATGCACCTGTTTGAGGTCGTTAGCTGCATTAAGACACCTGTCCACCCCATACAATCAGTAAGAATCCCACTACTAACATGGCCAAGACCAAAGAGCTGTCCAAAAACACTAGAGACAAAATTGTACACCTCCACAAGGCTGGAAAGGGCTACGGGGAAATTGCCAAGCAGCTTGGTGAAAAAAGGTCCACTGTTGGAGCAATCATTAGAAAATGGAAGAAGCTAAACATGACTGTCAATCTCCCTCGGACTGGGGCTCCATGCAAGATCTCACCTCGTGGGGTCTCAATGATCCTAAGAAAGGTGAGAAATCAGCCCAGACCTACACAGGAGGAGCTGGTCAATGACCTGAAAAGAGCTGGGACCACCGTTTCCAAGGTTACTGTTGGTAATACACTAAGACGTCATGGTTTGAAATCATGCATGGCACGGAAGGTTCCCATGCTTAAACCAGCACATGTCAAGGCCCGTCTTAAGTTTGCCAATGACCATTTGGATGATCCAGAGGAGTCATGGGAGAAAGTCATGTGGTCAGATGAGACCAAAATATAACTTTTTGGTCATAATTCCACTAAACGTGTTTGGAGGAAGAAGAATGATGAGTACCATCTGGTTACAAATATATATATATATATATATTTTTTTTTTAGTTAAATTAAATGTACTAATTAAATATTACACACCATTTGCAGTTTAATGTCATTTTGGAAATTATTTATTTTTATTAAGCGTCAAATGTGTAATTTACATTTTCACATACACATATTGGCATAGGCATTTATGTTCTTCTCTCTTTCTCTGGCTTGAAAAAAAAACAAAAAAAAACGTATAGTTCAATTCGGCAGTGTCTTGATTAAATTTTGCTGGAGGCATTTTCTCGCTAACAGACAGAATCCTGGAGACTTTTCACTCTAGAGTTGGTAATGAAGACAGCATGAGGATTTGCAGATGTAGATTAAAAGGTTAAGATCCCATCTGTTGTCAATAAGATGAGGATAAGAGAGACAGAGAACCATGTTCTGAAGCAACGGATGCTCTTTAAGAGCAAGCTGCTGTTGATTTCAAAGGATGCAACTGATTTAAACAAAAAACATCATCCTTCATACATGTTGATCATACTCTACAAAATTGGTTTTAGCTAAATATAAAGACAAGAAAAAATACTGTGAAACTTTAAAACTTTAAACCGTGTTGCTCTTCTACTTAAAACTTCCATTTACAAATTTGATCTCAGATTAGTCCATTAGCCGTATTACCAAACCAAGAAGTTGATTTCCAAAAACATTGGCTATGTTTACATGCACAACTTTTGTTTCAATCGGACTGAAATCATTCTGATTGATGAATCTGAATGTAGTGTATACACACTATAACCAAAGACGACAACCGACAAGCACAACTGAAAGCCCAGGGCTATATATACAAGGCTAGAACAAAGAAAACCAAACTAGACACAAGGGCAACCAATGTGTATAGAAACAATCGAGGACATAATCAGTAACCTAGAAAACGTCTCAGGTTAAGCAGGGGAATGAGACGCTGCATTCAATGACGACACTTTGGGAAACGCCTCTGTGTGACTGTGTCTGAAGCACGTGTGCATCTACTTCAATCCTACTTGGTGCTGTGTCACCTCGTGACGTGTGACGGCATAAAACGGAAGCTACAAAGGGAAGCTGTCAACACAGCAACGTTAGCTTCTGATGGACTGATGCAAGCCACTCCCAGGCATGCATGAAGAATGGCAAGGGGATGCAGCATCTCGTTCCCCTCTCAGGTAACCACGGTGACATACATAACCTGAGATGTTCCCTTTCGCAGGAACTCACGCTGCGTCCAATGACGACACTTTGGGGAACGAAATACCTGCTTCACCATACTGACAAATGCTTATCCTTGTGTGAAGCTGTCCAGGAAAAACTCTTGTGACCTGGTGTGATCGGCAGATCAAGGCTATAAAACCTTATAAATGTGTGCGGGAAGGACCACCTTGCCTCATCACAAACTTCCTGGAGGGAAGCCCCTGACAGTAACGCTTTGGAGGATGCCATTCTTCATGTTGCGATAATGCACTTCTATATCACCCGCTTCGATGCTAAGGACGTCCAACTCCTCAGAGCTAGACTCAGCAGACGCGGGACCCGATCCATTGGTTGCGCGAGCCTGGCCACTCACATCAAACACAGCCAGGTGGGAGCGGAGCATCCTCAAAGGAAGCTGTTCACAATGTGCACAGCCAGCCCCCTCAAGAGCTGACCGTGCATGCTCCGCTCCCAAGCAGCTAATACAAAGACTGTGTGTGTGTGCCAACCCGTAATATAACGAGGGCTGGGAGGCACACATGGTCTGAACTGCTTTCTGCTTGCCATTCTTTTTCTTTATAATAAGGAACACAAAACACCAAATAAACAGGCAGTATAGACAGAGTGCTTGATGAAGACAAAAGCTAATGCTGCTGTGTTGCTGGCTTCCCTTTGTAGGTTCCACATTATGCTGTCACACACCATGAGGTGACGCAGCACCGATCAGGATTGGACTAGTTTCACATGTGCTTCAGACGTAGTTACACAGAGGTGTTCCCCAAGTGTAATCATTGGACGCAGCTGTAAGTTATTTGTAAACTAAATCTGAAGGGCAATCTGTTTAAAAGTGTTGTCACATTTATTTCTATAGTGCATTATCACAGTCTGTACGTAAGCTACTTTGGGTAATAAATGTGAATAACATTAAATTAAGCTGCTCTAATCTGTTTGCATATAGTTCTCTATAGTTGTTAAAAATTAAGTCTTTGATTATTTGCAGATCATGTTAATTTAATGTCCAAATTCACTAATGTCCCTCAATGACAAGTGCTGGCTTAACCCAGCTAACAATTTTAGGTTATACGAACGTTTCCATAACGTTCCCATTAAGTTATAAAAACATTATTTTTGAATGTTCTAGGAACGTTCAAATATCTCGTTATATAAACTTGCTTGGTTATAAGAACGTTATTCAAACGTTATTAGAACATTTAATTATCTCGTTATAAAACGTTGTAATAACGTTATTGCTTGGTTATGAGAACGTTATTCAAAACCTTATTAGAACGTTCAATTATCTTGTTACATAAACGTTGTATTAACGTTCTTGCTTGGTTATACAAACGTTATTAGAACGTTCAATTCTCCCGTTATACATTGTATTAACGTTCTTACTTGGTTATAGGAATGTTATCAGAATGTTCAATTCTCCCGTGATATAAACGATCTCTTAATGTTTTTCTAAGATTATGAAAAATGTTCTTAAAACATTCCATTCACTTGTTTAAACATTTAAACATTCTCAATGTTTTTGCATAATGTATATAATATATGACAATCATTTTATGAAAGCACCTTATTAAGAACTTTCAGATTTTAAATTTAAGACAAAAGATCTAGAAAGATAATTAAAATCAAAAAGACCCATGAATCATGTCTATAATATGTGTAATGTAGTCCACTGAAGGCGAGTTGAAGTGAACCAAAGTGTAGTTTATTTCAAGATACCGATACAATTGAAACTGACTTGGGTTGAATTGAAATATGAAATTAACATGAAAATAAACCTGGACTGAACATAGAACAAACTGATTAAACTTCAAAATAATGAAACATGAAACAACTAAAACTGCCTCTTTACCTAACCCTAACCTATCAGCAAGCTAAAAAAAAACAAAAAAAAAAAACATTTTAAATGACATTATCCACGTCAGCTTCCACTTCCGGTGCATCGGACTGGACTGGGCTGAACCCTGAGAGGATCTCTGGAGATACTGCAGGGAGAAAAGAAAACAGTGTTGTATTAAAGTGTGGTGAGATTAGTATAAAAGCACTGGGATGCTGTACTTGCTCATGCAGAATTTCTAATTAGATTTTCTGACCATTTACAAACAGTTTAATTTGCTTTGGAATATTGGGAGAATATATAAGATATTAGAATGAAGCTTCATGAAGCATGAAGATATAAGACAAGCTCTCTGCTCTTGTCCCAAAGCTCAGAGCCAGATGCTACTAAATTTATATTGCTTTTCATGCTCAAGGACTTTGTATTGTTTCTATTTTAATGCACTCTTAAAGTTTGAATTGCATTAATGAGCCGTGCCACACCCCAAAAATGCAATCTAATGATAATTTTGCTTAAATCCAAAATATTTTAAATGGTCATTAATGGATCATAATTATTGCACAAATATTATTAAGTAACAAAAAGCTAAAAATATTAAATAACTACAGTATAAATAACTAAAATATAGTACATTTATTGAATTGATGAAAAGGTACACTTAAGGTGTTTGGTCACTTGAGGAGTATGAGCGTGTGACGCAATTATCGTATAGGAAAACATGAGGGTTAAACTCATCAAGAAAAACATGTTGTCTCTCCATCATTCCCCAGAATAAAATGCCCCAGTTAATGTGGTGCTCGTAGTAATCAATGCATATTATGCGCTAATATTTAGCAGACATTGCTGTGAATATAATGAAACTGCTGTCTATCCTGCTTAAACCATTTAAAAAGATTGAGCGCAGTTGTTTCATACTATTGAGAGCTACATGAACCACGTGACCACGAGATCAAAGTTGTCGCAACTCTCTTTTAACGGCTCTGCATCACTGCAACGCCAGAGGCACCGGTTACCATAGAAACTCGCGCCTATAACTGCACCAAGCAAGCCACAAATACAAATTTTAACGCAATTTGAGCAAGAGAGGCAAACAGTGTTGTTCTCAGTGAAATATGTTATTTAACTGATTTTGTTAAGCATGTTTTTGAGATTTCAGTATTCCCCAATTCAAATAGATAAGTTAGTACTTTCCCAAAAATAGCTGCCTGGAGGAATTGAAAATATGGCCTTCCATACACTGTACATTAAAAATTAGCACAATTTATTACACTGATGGTTGTTAAAACGCATAATTACAGTATGTATAAAGGGTCCATTACTGTTGTCAAGTGCTCGATCCAAATATAAAATTTAAGAGGAGCCTGGGGATATCCTTCCTTTTTTAAATGTCACATAGGAGTTTGTTTTAACCTGTAAAACTGCTAACACTGTGGACAACTTACACGATAAAATTACAAATAAATTACAGATTTCAATATGACGAACTTGACACATGAAACAGATAACTGCAGGGGAAATTGCCCAGGCCATAGCTAAGCTAACTGAGCAAACGTTAGCCGATTAACTTTTGAATCTCAAGAACGCGTTCAAATGAAAATCAGTTTAGCTATATTGAAAAAGCGAACAAGGACACTGGAAAAAAGTGAATCTAAATACAGACATCAATGTAATTTTGCGTTTATTCTTCAGTTTTAACTACATATTTGTGTAACTGTTAGTGTTGTAACGTTAACTGCTATGTGGACTGCGGGAGCAGTTTACATTACTCAAGACAGTTCAAGCAAACTGTTGATCTAGTTAATCTTATTAAAACAGTAGCAACTGCTGCAAAACTAAGTTAATTAGCACTGATACACGTATTTTATTCATACAACATGCAAAATTCAACCAACTTACCTAAAAGCTGCCGTCTCGCGTCTCGGTCTCTGAGAGAGAGTTGTCCGACGTCCTGTCCCGCTGTGTTTGATTGACGGGGGCCGTGTCGTGCGCTGCAAAACCACGCCAAAATTCAACCAACTTACCTAAAAGCTGCCGTCTGGCGTCTCCGTCTCTGTCACCAGGCCTGTGAAAACAAGCCCAAAACAAGCAACTTTTTCTATTTTCTATGGACGGATTTTAAACTGTAGGTACAGATTGTCAATTTACATCCATGTGGACAGATTGGTAAACTGTGTGCATTTATTTTTCTGTTAATTTATTATGTTCTGTGAACATACACGGAGCAATGGCATGGTTAATTAATGCCGTGCATTTTGTCCGGTGCATTTTGATGTCTTTGTCACAAGTTGAGCAAATTAACTCCCCAAGGTGATCGGCTGATTTAATGGATGTGTGACAAGCTACATAGGTGGCTACCTTCAGCTCAGCTCTCTGTCTTGACTCATTGTGTTTGGAGACCGTGAACCCAATATCCGTGAAGCCTCTGTTATACTTTCCGCGACCGCGAGGGCGCGAGGGTCCGCGTGACGTAAAAATCGTCATCGGGGGTGCGCGCGGAGGCTCCTTGCGGACAGCCGCGTGCCTCCAGAGAATGGGTGTTTCTCAATATGCGTTCTTCAGCGATCTTGCGTCCTTGTGTTCTCGTTTTACGTCATCATTAACCGTCGAAGTTCAGACCCAATTCTCAAGAACGCAAGTACAGAGGACGCATGAAAGAACCCGGATGTGTTCTTGATACCGAGGATGCATTGAATGCAGACTTGAGCTAGTACTCGCCTGGTGTCCCAGAAGTCATTGCGGCCGGTTCCGAGTTCGTTCTTCCAAGGAAGCTTGGCAAGACCGGTCTCCACGAGAACACAAGTCCGTTCTCTGCGTTCTTGGAATTGAGAAACAGCCAATGTCTAATAGGAAGAGAATTGGCACTCTCTGCTTACTTCCGTTCCCCTTCGAGGGAACTCGCACTGCGTCGTCGTCGTGACGACACTTTGGGGAACGCCCTCAGCGTAACGCATCTGAAGCATGAATGAAATCTGTCCAATCCTGATTGGTGCTGCGTCATGACGTAGTAGATGACGGCATAACCGGAAGATACAAAGGGACGCTGGCACAAACACACATCAGCTTTTTGCTCTTCAGCAAAGCGCTCTGTGTGAAACTGTTTGTCCTATTTGGTGTTGTTTGTCCTATAAGAATTGTCCCAAATAACGTCTGCATTGCAATATAGAATCTAGTGGCTCGGATCTCGCGTTTGCCGAGGCAGCGCGTAGGTTGCGGGTCTACTGTGCAATAAAGATTCTGTGACTCGCGTTGCCGAGGCAGCGCGTAGTTTGAAGGTCTGCATTGCAATACAGAATCTATAGTGGCTCGGATCTCGCGTTTGCCGAGGCAGCGCGTAGATTACGGCTACTCTGCAATAAAGATTCTGTGACTAATCTCGCGTTTGCTGAGGCAGCGCGTAGATTATGTCTGCATTGCAATACAGAATCTATAGCTCGGGTCTCGCGCTTGCCGAGGCAGCGCGTAGATTACGGGGCTACTCTGCAATAAAGATTCTGTGTGGGTGCGAGGCATGCACAGTCAGCTCCTGAGGGTGCTGGCTGTGTGTTCATTGAGAAATATCTTGACGCACACAGCCGTGCGTTCCGGGTGTTTCAACCTCGCGCCCGTTGGCTTTCTTCTGGAGAGATGAAAGCCAAATATATTGTGAACACTCGAATCTCGCGTTTGCCGAGGCAGCGTGTAGATTACGAGTCTGCTATAAAAGGGACACACACGGTCTGTGAAATAATACTGTTTGGGTGCGAGGCATTCACAGTCAGCTCCTGAGGGGGCTGGCAGTTCATTGAGAAATATCTCGGCGCGCGTGCATAGAAAAAAGCCGTGCGCTGTCGAATGTTTCAACCTCGCAATTGTTGACTTTCTTCTCGAGGGATGAAAGCCGATATATTGTGACGACGGCTCGAATCTCGCGTTTGCCGAGGCAGCGCGGAGATTACGAAACCGTTTAAATAAATATTAAACTAAACAAACAGTATTTTCTGGTGATTATGGCTGCATTTAATTCTTAATGGAATTAAATGATGGAATATTATCTGACCTTGAGAAGTTAGATATTTTAATTCAGCCTACCATCCAGACCGTGTTTCACTTATCTAGTGTTTTTGGCTGCATTTAATTTTGAGGAATTAAAATGTTGAGCCTCGCACCGACAGGTGCAGAAAGAGTGTCGCCTCCCGCGCCCCTCCCGAGGGAGCCT
Organism: Abramis brama; assembly: GCF_963993115.1. NCBI lineage: Eukaryota > Metazoa > Chordata > Actinopteri > Cypriniformes > Leuciscidae > Abramis > Abramis brama. The sequence goes on from NC_139965.1 coordinate 34,499,344, forward strand.
GGCAAAGGAGACGGCGCTCTTGCGGCAAGCCTTCTGAGCCTAAGGTCGATCTGAGGACCGTCCTTTAGGCAAAGAAGGCTTCTGCCAGATGGTCCTAGCTGCGGCCGGACCACTCAGAGCTGTCCCCCCCGGGGTGGAGCGATCGAGGTCGCCTCCCCCCGGAGCTCTCAGGAAATCAGTGCTGTGTTCCCGCCGTCCAGTACGCTTCTGGCCACACTGATTTCCCGCGCACGCACGCTGCTCCAGCCGCCTCTAGAAAGACCTGCAGCTGGGCAGCGAACGCGTCCGCACACCGAAAATCATTCTCGACTGCTCCCTGCCGGTCAGCCGCTTCAGGGGGTCGGGAATGAGGCTCGGTTGACACCCGAGGCCAGCCTTGAGAGGCTGGTTCCCTTAGTAGATTATCTCGGCGCATGGTCATGCTTCCGAATATATCTACGTGGGCCCTGCGTACTGTAGAGCTGGGTTACAGACTGCAGTTCAGCTCCCCTCCCCCGAAGTTCAACGGGGTGGTCTGGACTGTGGTCGGCTCAGAGCAGGTTTGGGTTATGGAACAGGAAGTTCAATCCCTGTTGGTCAAGGAGGCCATAGAACGTGTTCCTCTGCCAGACAGGGAGTCCGGGTTCTACAGCCGGTACTTCATAGTTCCCAAGAAGGATGGGGGGTTGCGTCCAATAATAGATCTCAGGCACTTGAATCGTTCTCTGAGGAGATTCAGGTTCAAGATGCTCACAATTCCAGCCATCGCGAGTCAGATCCAGTTCGAGGACTGGTTCGTCACGATAGATCTGAAGGACGCATACTTCCATATATCCATCCTTCCATGTCACAGGAAGTTCCTGAGGTTCGCTTTCGGGGGCGAAGCGTACCAATATCGGGTTCTTCCCTTTGGTCTAGCTCTTTCCCCTCGCACCTTCACCAAGTGCATGGATGCAGCGCTGGCTCCGCTGAGACTCCAGGGCATTCGTGTACTCAATTACATCGACGACTGGCTAATATTAGCCAAGTCGTACGATATGGCAGTTCGGCATCGAGATGTCGTTCTGGCCCATATCAGGTGCTTGGGGCTGAGACTCAACACAAAGAAAAGCGTGTTGACGCCCTCCCAGAGGACTACGTTCCTGGGAGTGGTATGGGACTCCACGACGATGCGGGCACAAATGTCTCCTGCACGGGTGGAATCCATACGGGCGATGGTCTCCAGAGCAAAGCTAGGCCACAACCTCACTGTGAAGCAGTTTCAGAGACTGCTGGGGCTCATGGCAGCAGCGTCCAACATCATACCTTTTGGCCTACTGCACATGAGACCCCTACAGTGGTGGTTGAGAGCCAAGGGGTTTTCCCCGAGGGGAAATCCGTTCCGTATGATCAGGGTAACGCGCAAATGCCTTCGTTCTCTCGTCATATGGAAGAAACCTTGGTTCCTGTCCCAGGGACCGGTGCTGGGAGCATCATGTTGCCGGAAAACCGTTTCAACAGATGCCTCCCTCACTGGTTGGGGCGCGGTCATGGACGGCCGCTTTGCGAGAGGTCTGTGGGAGACCCGGCATTTTTCCTGGCACATCAACTGCCTGGAAATGCTGGCGGTCTACAAAGCTCTGAGGAGTTTTTTCCCGGACCTCCGCGGCCACCATGTCCTGATACGCTCGGACAACACTTCTGTAGTCGCGTATCTGAATCATCAGGGGGGTCTGAGGTCGCGCCCTCTATGCAGACTGGCACACCAGATCCTTCTGTGGTCCCAGGGGAAACTGTCGTCTCTCAGAGCGATGTATGTCCCCGGAGACCAAAATCAGGGAGCAGACGTCCTGTCGAGACAGGGGCTGAGGCCTGGGGAGTGGCGACTCCACCCCGAGGTGGTGGAAGCCATGTGCGTGAGATTCGGCCCAGTGGAAGTGGATCTGTTCGCGTCTCAAGAGACGTCCCACTGTCCACTGTGGTTCTCTCTCAGGCATCCAGCTCCGCTGGGGCTGGACGCCATGATGCAGACGTGGCCGAGGCTGCGTCTGTACGCATTTCCCCCGATCGCTCTGCTCCCGGGAGTCTTGGAGCGGGTCCGCCGGGAGGGGATCAGTCTACTTTTAGTAGCACCCCGCTGGCCGACCCGAGTATGGTTTTCGGACATTGTAGCACTGCTGGACGGCCTTCCGTGGCAGGTCCCTCTGAGGAGGGATCTGTTGTCGCAGGCAGGGGGCACAATATTCCACCCCCGGCCAGGGCTGTGGAACCTCTGGGTCTGGCCCCTGAGGGGGCCCGGTACCTAGAGGCTGGCCTGTCAGCAGGTGTTGTCGAGACCTTACTCAGCTCCAGGGCTCCTTCTACCAGGAGACTGTACAGCCTGAAGTGGAATGTGTTTTCCACTTGGTGTAGAGAGCGTGAGGTGGACCCAGTTAACTGCCCAGTGGCTTCAGTGCTGGAGTTCCTCCAAGATCGTTTCTCCGCCGGTCTTACCCCGTCCACACTTAAGGTGTATGTGGCTGCCATTGGGGCTTTCCACTCGCCTGTAGGTGATGGGCCTTTGGGGAAGCACCATCTGGTTGTACGTTTCCTCCGTGAGGCTCGGAGGATGAGGCCTGCGGCTCGCTCCAGAGTCCCAACTAATGGGACCTGGCGGTGGTACTTGAAGGGTTGGCTGAGGCCCCCTTCGAGCCACTGGAGTCGGCTGAGGCAAAGAACCTGACCCTTAAGGTTGCCTTTCTCCTTGCTATCACTTCTCTGAGGAGAGTGGGGGATCTCCAGGCCTTGGCTGTAACGCCAACTTGCCTGGAGTTTGCCCCTGGCGGAGTTAAGGCCATCTTACATCCTAGACCGGGCTATGTGCCCAAGGTGCCATCTAATGTGGCACGGTCAGTGGTTCTTCAGGCCTTCCATCCTCCACCTCACGCGACGGCGGAAGAGGGAAGACTTCACCTGCTCTGCCCAGTCAGAGCCCTTAGGGTTTATTTGGAGAAGTCTTCTCATTGGAGGAAGTCAGACCATTTGTTGGTGTGCTTTGGTTCACCCAAGAAAGGGCTGCCTGCATCTAAACAGACAATCAGCAATTGGATTGTCCAGGCTATAGCCACGGCTTATCAGGTGCGCAATTTGCCTTCACCTATGGCCGTGAGGGCTCATTCCACCAGGAGCATGTCCTCCTCGGTGGCCCTCCTTTCTGGCGTCTCGCTTCAGGATATCTGCGAGGCGGCCGGGTGGGCCACCCCGCACACCTTCATACGTTTTTACAGTCTGCAACTTCCTGTGACGCCTGGCGCCAGAGTGCTCGGTCCTAAGTATGCCTGTTCTTACAGCTTCATACTAGGGCGGGTGTGATTACGGTGTGGCATAGTGGGTATTACGTTCCCCAAAGTGTCGTCACGACGACGACGCAGTGCGAGTTCCCTCGAAGGGGAACGTCTCGGGTTATGACTGTAACCCTTGTTCCCCGAGAAGGGAACGAGACACTGCGTCTCGTCGCCACACCTATCACGGTCAGAGCGCTTGCTTCATCGCAAATAGCTGATGTGTGTTTGTGCCAGCGTCCCTTTGTATCTTCCGGTTATGCCGTCATCTACTACGTCATGACGCAGCACCAATCAGGATTGGACAGATTTCATTCATGCTTCAGATGCGTTACGCTGAGGGCGTTCCCCAAAGTGTCGTCACGACGACGACGCAGTGTCTCGTTCCCTTCTCGGGGAACAAGGGTTACAGTCGTAACCCGAGACGGTTTCTGGACTGGCTGCAGTAACACGTCTCTGTCCATCCGGGGGCGCTCGCAGGCGAGTGCAGAATGAATGGAGGTCTATGGCGAAATACCCATCAAAATCCACTTTTCTCAGGATATAATTTTTTGTCTAGTAATTTGAATGTTGTATTCGAAAGGAGATGCAAATAAATTACACATTGCTGGGTGTTAGATTTTTTAGAGTCACTTATTTGCTTTAAAAAGTCTTTTAAAATGTCAATGACGTCACACACATCGTACGACCAGAGATACTGCTTCACGGCAATCCTTCACTCACTCTGGTGCTTTCGCGCTCTGCACTTTCTTTTCTCTCAAGGCATCGACAACACAGCTGACACAGGTAAATACACGTGCTAGAAGAGTTTTTGTTTTGTTTGTTTCTGGTCCCGCTTCGGATGCCACGATGCCATCAAGCGGTATCTCTGGTCGTAATCAGTCCTTCACTGACCAATCAGCATTCATTAGCAGAATGCTAGCGTGTTATGGGCAACAACAACTCAACCTGTAAGAAATCGAAAGGACATAAGTACTCGTTCATTCAACTTTCGACCTATAACCCATGTTGAACTTGCAAAACCTACAATAAAATCTGAGATTTCTCAACGGCAATCGGGTGAAAGAGACACATTTAGCCGTCTAGCCCCATAGACTCCCATTCAGTCTGCACTCGCCCGCGATCACCTCCAGTGGAATTCTAATGGAACTGCAACCAAGATCTATACAATGGGGCTAATAGGAAGTGCCAAGGCTCTCCGTAGACGGGCTCTGGTGCCTCCCATTTTTTGTGACCGCGCGGTCAAAAGGGCGCGCGTTCATTAGGTTAAAACCGCGAAAGAGATGGAAATAACATGGACGCCGAATTTGAAAAAAACGGAAAACGCGTGCATGCTAGAAATAGAACCAATGCCTATTTTTGCAAGCCTGTTGGAAGGATTTCCAGGCAAAATAGAATAGGAAAAGATGTTTATATGTAATTTTGACACGAATACATATTAATAAATGTCATTTTGATGTTTGAAAGTGTCTAGGTTTTGACATAAATGCAAATATAAACTATAAATATAAAAAATATTATCGATTATACTGTCTCGACCGATCTACTGCACATGCGTTGAACGCGTTCACCGAGCAGACCTCAGCAGAAAGTACAAGTAGTCCGCGTCCGAGCTGTGCGCAGCTGTCGTGTACGCGTCCAAACTGGAGTATAACAGAGGCTTAAAGCCCAATTTATACTTCTGCATCGAACTCACGCCGTAGCTACGTCGTAGGCTGTGTGTAGCGCGCGTACCCTTCGCCGTACCCTGACGTGCACCTCTCCAAAAATGTAACAACGCGTCAACTCTACGCGGACGCAAGCGCTGTGATTGGTCTGCTAGGACCGCTCCCTCGGCTTTCACATGCTCCCTCTGCGCGCGTCAACGCGGACAACGACGCAGAAGTATAAATGAAAACCAACGCGTTGCCTACAGCGTAGAGGCTCCGGCGTAGGTCCGACGCAGAAGTATAAATCAGCCTTAAGCCTCATTGAGGAGAACGGTGCTGCATTTTTTTATGTTTTTCTGTCCTAGCATGTTGTACGAGGTCCGCATGGTGTGCACGTATTTCACACTTAAGCCGCCTTTCCACTGCGCACGACATTCGCATTCGATTGTCGCATTTCACCCTCTGGTGTCAGTCGCAAGGAACTTTGAAATTGGTCGTGAAGCAACCGTTACCCTCGGCTATTCACAATGGTAAAATTAATGATTTTAATGAATATAATGCATGCATGAATATATCCACACAAAACGAATGACCCTGAATACATCTAATATAAAAAAACAGTCGATTTTATAGAGCTAATAAATATAAACATTGATTTAATAATGATACAAATATTTTTTCAGCCATTATTATTAATAACCGTCATTTTGCAGGAATAGCGTTTACATTAAAGTATTAAAATATTGGTAATTCTAGCTTCGCGCTCATAGTTTTGATTAGAATACATCACATCCGGTCGACCGGTCGCATACGGTCTAGCCGCAGAAGTTCAGATATTTCAACGCATCCGAAGCTCAAATCGGATCCGAAATTTCCGCATACGCATATGATCGGAACTCCCCGCAGCTCCCGTACGACTCTCCATTGGAAATGAATGACTTCCTGTCCGACGGCTGTCGCTTGTCGTTTGCAGTGGAAAGGCGGCTTTAGGCTACATACTCTGCACAGTGCTTTTGAGTCGTCCCCCACGACAGGTTGAATCCATTCTTTTACTCCTTTCTCTTTCTCCCAGTCTTTGTTTCTTCCCGTATTTCGCTCACTTTGTCCCGGGCATTTGTTCCTCCAAAAACTCTCCTACAGTCCAGTCACCATCAGTCGCGACTCGCGCGTATTTTCATTTAAACGTCTCACTGACGTTTTCCTAACCAGAAAAAAACAGATTGCCCTGCTCTGCCTCTGATGGGCTAGTACTCGTTGCCATATGGGTCAGAGCCAATTAGAAGCAGGATGTGGGTGGGAAAAAACTCTGCTGTCTCCTGTGTGTATGTGATGTAGAATGTGATCATGCAGAATAAAGGCCCATTCACACCAAGGACGATAAAGATAACAATAAAGATATACTGTAGTTATAAAAATTGTTCTCGGTATTAAAGAATAGCAGAGTTCACACCACAGCTTTAACGGCACAGAGAAACGATATCATTGGAATCACTTTCAGAATGATTTTATGATGAACGATAAAAACATAGACAGCCAATCAGAATCCATCCTGCTGTAACAAGCTCAAGCATTTAAAGTGACAGACAAGCACACGCTTAGAATAAACAGAACATATATCGTCCACTGGTGTGGACGCTAATAAAGTTATCTTTATAGTTATCGTTCTTGGTGTGAACAGGCCTTATATGGAATTCCAAAGCTGCCAATATTAAAAATAAATAAATACATAAATAAATATACAAATAAATGTAAAAAATAAAAAATAAAAAAATAAATATATAAATAAATATACATAGAAAAGCAAAAAAACGAAAATAAATAATTATTTATACATTTATTTCCTTATTTATGTATATATTTATTTTTTTCCATATTTATTTGTTTATTCTTGTATTTATTTATACATTTATTCATTTATACATTTATTTATTTATACATTTATTTATTTTTACATTTATTTATTTCTACATTTATGTATTTCTACATTTATTTATTTCTTTATTTATTTCTTCCTACATTTCTTCCTGCGTAGGGTAATGAGGAGGGCGTGGTTTACCTCAGACATAGCAATCGAGCTCAGAGTAAGCGAAGGCGAAGGGTTGAGGCCACAGTGACACCCTGTGGCGAAATACAATAAGTATAGCTCACTGATGTTGATACGGTCTGTGACTGCGAGGTCTATGGTCAAAATCCTAAATCCTCTATAGAATAAAAAAAATGTTTCTGTTGCTGTCAGTATTGTTTTTGGAAATTAGGCTACATTAAAATGCAATGGTCTAGTTTCAAAAGCATTGGTCAATATGCTTGCGTCGACTTGGTCAATGTGCCCAGCTTCCTTTCCGTGAGTTCTGACCGAAAAATGGAAAATATCAAGCGCTTCCGTTTCAGAGTCCCTGTTTCATGTTTGTTAGCCCAGGACATTTTACAAATCCAGACCAAACCATGTTCTACGGCCATGTCCGGAATAAAGAGTAGCCTATCCATGTCACACAGTAAGATTTAGGATTTTGACCATAGACCTCGCAGTCACAGACCGTATCAACGTCAGTGAGCTATACTTATTGTATTTCGCCACAGGGTGTCACTGTGGCCTCAACCCTTCGCCTTCGCTTACTCTGAGCTCGATTGCTATGTCTGAGGTAAACCACGCCTTCCTCATTACCCTACGCAGGAAGAAATGTAGGAAGAAATAAATGAAGAAATAAATAAATGTAGAAATACATAAATGTAGAAATAAATACAAGAATAAATAAATAAATATGGAAAAAAATAAATATATACATAAATAAGGAAATAAATGTATAAATAATTATTTATTTTCGTTTTTTGCTTTTCTATGTATATTTATTTATATATTTATATATTTATTTATTTATTTTTACATTTATTTGTATATTTATTTATGTATTTATTTATTTTTAATATTGGCAGCTTTGGAATTCCATAGCCTTAAGGCATTACTACAGTATATGCTTTATAAGTACAAACTAACAGCCAATATCCTAGTAATATGCATGCTAATAAGCAAATAGTTAATAGTGAGAATTGGACCCTAAACTAAAGTGTTACAATACATTAAAATACTTTTGTACTCAAGTAAAATATAAAGTATTAAAATTACTACACTTTTGCTGGATTAATATTTCATTCAGGGTATCTTTACTTCAATTCACATATGTGACCCTGGATCACAAAACCAGTCATAAGTCGCACGGGTATATTTGTGACAATAGCCAACAGTACATTGTATGGGTCAAAATTATCATTTTTTCTTTTATGCCAAAAATCATTAGGATATTAAGTAAAGATCATGTTCCATGAAGATATTTTGTAACTTTCCTACCATAAATATATAAAACATTTATTTTTGTGAGTGAATGCAGCACAATCGCGAACATAAATGGACAACTTTAAAGGCGATTTTCTCAATGTTGCGATTTTTTTGCACCCTCAGATTCCAGATTTTCAAATAGTTGTATCTCGGCCAAATATTGTCTTATCCTAACAAACCGTACATCAATGGAAAGCTTATTTATTCAGCTTTCAGATGTAATACATGTATTACATGTACATGTACAGTATACATTTAAATTAAAAAACAAACTGGCCCATGTGACTGGTTTTGTGGTCAAGGGTCACATATGATTTATTTACCACTGCTGTCTGCAGGTGTGTTCAGAAAACTTGTTTGAAATCTGTCATTATTTTTGCAATTCCATCTTGTGCCGCTAGTATTGCAAAAATTACACACTTCACCTTTAATGCAGTGGTATGTTTATAAAGAAGGAGAAAAAAAAGCCTATCTCCTCTATGCAGAAGGCTCCAGAGAATTTGATTCCTTTTCATGTGTCAGAATGGAGGTGTTATTCTCCTCCTCAAGGTTTTTATCACCTCACATGCCCTGACAGCTTCAAGCCGCTTTCTCAAGAACATTCATAAACAGTATTATAGGACACATTGAGAAGAGAGAAAAAGGAAGCGAAATAGGAAGACGGAAACATCAGTTGTTTAAATATTCTGACTTTTTTATTAAAATCCATTTTCATTATCCATGCAAACACACTGTTAACATGCATTGAGGATTAGTGTAAAGAAATTTGTTGACAGGTTTTTTTTTGTGTATGTGTGAGTGAGAGATGAATGATTTCCTTTCCTCTTTGCCCTTCTTCTCTTTTTCAATTTACCCTGACAATGATTTCAAAGGGGTTTTGTGCTGTTAAGTCCTGAACAAAACTAATCCGACATTTTTGACACCTGTTTATGCTCCCATATCCATCACCAATTCTTCGGACTATAAATGCAACTAGAAGGTTTTTTTTTTTTTTTTTTTTTTTTTTTTTATGACATTGTGTATATCGTCATTCATAACCAGAAGTTCAATATAATGGTGAGATAAGTCCAAAGGAATTGGCTTGCAGAACTTCCACAGAATCTCAACACATTAAAGAGGTTTAGTTTTTTTTTAGTTTTTCAGACATAAATGTTTAATAATATTACTTTCACCGGCCAAGCAGACAGGTTTGATGTGTGTCTCAGTATAGAAGTCTCTGTGAAATACACCGTAGCCTGCTTTCCCTCATCACCATTAAAGCCTGTCAGAAGCAGAGCTTAAGCAATAACATGGCAGACATACACAGAGTAATTCCTCACATCAGACACATGACCTGCACCCCAGAATGTAAGGAGATTAGTCAGGCACATGTATTTGCATTTGTGTGTTTATTAGGAATGTTTCTGTCTGCCTTATCTGCAATGTTAGCTGACACTGAGCTGGATGGCAAAGATCAACCTGTGCTGGAATTACAAAGTTTCATAGGTTTGTTACCTGAACATGCAGAACGATAGCAGATGGTGGAGTATTAGAAATTTATTCTTGAATTTCCATAGAGGAACATACATTGCACACTTCACTTTTAAAACAAGATGATGAAACATGACCCTCATGCATTTACAGAAAAAGTGAAAGCAATACAGGGATTACAAGAAGTATTTTCTTTTTCAAAAAAATCTTTATTTAATATCCTAATGATTTTTGGCTTAAAAGAAAAATCGATAATTTTTCTCAAATTTACACAACTCACTTAAGTTAAATGAACGAAATGCAGTTGTGTTACCGCTGCAGTACCGCACTTTGGTCAACAGGTGGAGCTATATTTGCGCATGCGCAAATATTTCAAAGCACGTTAAATGCGTCGCTCATCTTTTAGCACTCTTTCTCCATTTTGTGGGAATCAAATCATGCTCAAACGGAGGATGCAATCAACATTTTGTATTTATCTGGACCAAAAGGTGAGTTATTTTACTTCCTATCCTTTAATATTGAGGCTGTCAGTAAATAAGAATAGTCAATCACTGTTTTTGTTGGTATTTTTATGCTTTTAGCACTCGTCCTCAAGTGGTGTTGTTAGTGTTTTTTAGCTCTTATGTGATCTTTTAAACTCGCTGAACTTTGATAATATTTGAATTCACCCATACAAAAAATGGCAAATGACCTTATTTTTTATAAAATTGCTAGATAAGAAGAGTTTCTCCATGTTGTGCCCCAATAAAGCAGTTTTATCTAGTTTTAGTATAAATTTTAATAACTTCCTTAATGTTGAGCATTTTTATTTAATGTCAAATTATAACTCTGAAACTTTTGAAGTACAGAATAACACATAGGCCTATGGCAATAAACACGTTTGACACTGACTTGAGTAAGATGGCATCTAGCATCTGGTAAGCTTATTCATCCAAAATAATTTTACTACAGTTTATTAGTCAGCAACCTAGATTTTTTTTTTGTATTTTTTTTTGTATTATTATTATTATTCTTTGACTCACATCTTCATTTTTTGTTTCCTCAGAATTTTGGAGTCCTACATGTGACGTGCATAGATTGTGGCTCTTCTCACACATCCAGATCTAAGCTTTTAAAACACTTCAGGTTGGTACATGGACACAGACACAGTTTTAAAACATGGAATTCGCTGTGGTCCCACTTATGCTCGATACTTATGCAGGTTATCAAGGTGCTGATGGACAGAACATAATACGCACAGGAGGCATGAGATGATCGAAGATTTGCGTTTCGTCGCTGAATTTAATAACAGATAGCCAGCACTCTTTAGAGGTAAGTCTTTATAATGTAATGTCAGCTGTGATGAATTACTTGGATGGTTATTGTATGCAATTCCAAATTATAAATTGAAGTCCTTTATATGCAATTCAGATAAATGCTGTTAAATACTGTTAGTGTTGGTGTATGACAATATTGTAAAGACTCACAAATTTATCAGCAACCAACCTGATTTGTCCTTTTTGTTAATTTCTGAACCCAGCTCCTCAAAAATTCAAAAAAGACAGAAGGAACAGCGGCACAGAAGATCATAAGCATCCTATCAGTTATGCATCTGGTATGTTCTGTTATATTCTTCATCATTTTAAATCTGACAATAATTCACTATAGATTAAAATAGTATACCCAAGGATGTCACTTCATGTCACCGAATCCCTTTTATTTTTCGCTTTTCTCACTAAAAAGTTAAATTATGTGGTTGTCCTGCTCATTTCTGTCCATGCAATAAAAGTCACCGGTGAGTTCCTGTTCTGAAGCTTCAAAAGTCACATGGAATTGTTTGATGCTATTGAAGCTTCGGAAGAAGAATTCACCATTGACTCTGTCATTGTAATAACAGAAAACAGCAGGAAAAACAGGAAAAATCAAATTTCCTAGGAAGGAAAAACGACTTTGGGAGTTTGAATGACAAAGGTGTCAGTAAAAAAATACAGAATGTTTGGGTATCCCTTGAATTTTGGTATATAAGCTCTGGAATGTTAATATGTACATGATTAATTCTGTTTTAATTTCAGAGCTTGTTCGTCGCTTTACCCTATTTCTCAGCAGCATCAGATTTGTGATTTATGCACCTACAATTGGAACAGCTCTGACATCCAAGATTATTTAATAGCTTTTCTGTAGCAAAGCTTTTGGTTTAGAACCACTTATTCGTTTTATTGTACTGGTTCTCTGAATTTTGAGGCCCTCACAGATGCAGTTGCAGATAATATTTTTTTTTGGCTCTTGTAGAAATAACTTTGGCATAATTTGTGTTAATTCTTCTGAACACTGCTTATTTGTCTCATTGTTCAGAATGACACCACTGGGAAAAGGTGAATGCATCTTGAAAGCACTTGCTGTTTACCTGGACTAGGCCCTCTCAAACCTTGTGAAGGAGTGCATGGTAAATTATTTACATTTATACAAAATATTGTATGTTTCTCTAAAACCAACTCCCCCTTTCACCCTTGATCTGTTGTTAATTGTTACTTTTTGTATTTGACTTTTTTTTTTTTTTTTAGGATGTTGAACATGAAGTCCTAACCTCAATACGCAAGACCACCTTAGGAATCTATGTGGTCAAACATGAAGGAGCAGAGGCTACAGATCCTTACAAAGATGTTGGCATCATGATTTAAGGCATCTAAATACATGACAACCTGAACAACGTGCAGATGTGTGTTCTTCGATGCTTGGTCTTATTTACGCCTGAAAAATAAACTCCTGTAATCTGAGGTTAGGAACATTTCTGCTCTTTCTATAATGTTGCACTGTTGACTGTTACAGTACTTTTGTTTCAATATCAACCATGTTACATTCCTTTGAATAATAGTCTTGTTTTTAACAACTGATAAATTGCTTGCTGCTTTTTTTGCAGAACACATAATGATTGATAAATCCTTTCACCTAAAGGCAATATGCTTTATTTATTTATTATTATTTAATTAATTATTTTCTTGAAAAGTGAAGGCAGTCTTTACAGAGTAAATATTTTGTACATGTTCACGTTGGAAATGTTTGTAAAAATGTAAACAAAATTGTAAAAAAAAGAAAAAGTGAATGTATTCATTGAATAAACTCTGGATTGAAATGAAACTGGATTATTTGTTTTGGTTGAATGTAAAAATATTAATTTTAGGATAATTGAACTTAATTAACTTAATTGTTTTGGACAAAATTAAGACTGTTAACCTTATTCAACTAAACGCATTGGATTAACCTTATGTAATTAACTTAAGTTTATTGAAATAAATAATGTTACATAAATCCAACATAACCCAGTTATGTGGGACCGGTTGACATAAAAAAGTTAATTAAAGCCAACATATCATTTTTTAGAGTGTATTATGGCCCCAAAAGTGCTCACTGGACCATTCAGAAGCTTAGAATGGCGCCTATAACCAATGCCATCATTATGTTTTGCAACAATTAGGTTGCGAAGGTCTTGAGACAGCTCTTTGCTTTTACCCATCATGTCTTGTGTGACACCTTGGCAATGAGACCTTTTTGTAGGCCATCATTTGGGACTGAACCAGCTGTTATTAATTTCCACTGACGGGGCTGGATTGCTTTTTAATTACTGTAAGTTTTCAGCAGTTGTCTTGGCTTTCCATGCCTTTTTGCACCTCCCTTTCTTTATGTGTTCAATACTTTTTCCCTATGTCATTTCACATTATTACACATAACTTAATTTCTGAACTTATTTTTGTTTGTTTCTTTGTATGTATGGCTTACTTGGGTTGTTACCAACATCTGGTGAAAATTTCATGTCAATAGCACCTTTGGAAATATATTTACTGAGAAAAATGATGACGTGTTCAATACTTATTTCCCCCGCTGTATATAGCAACATTTAAATGACTAAAAGTTTAGAATACTAAACTTCCCTGAATAGAATGTACACACAGCAGTAAATGCAGCACACACACACACACACACACACACACACAATATATATATATATATATATATATATATATATATATATATATATATATATATATATATAAAAATCACTAATGGGGAATATTAAAAATAAAGACGCAAGTGTTATATCTTTATATGTGTTTGTATCCTCATAAATATTAATTTGCTGTTCTGATTTGATTTTGCAGTTGTTGGAAAAATGTGAACCCTTTAAAAAAATCTTTAGTCCAGAGTCTCTTTATTAGAAAATCACTGTCTGTCAAGTTAATGAACTTGGATTCCATTTGTCAGTTGGAGATTTCAGTTAATTTTAAAATGGACTTTTCCAGGCTTGGAATGTTAATTAAATTTATAAAACCTTAAAAATCATTGAAACCTCATGGGAATTTATGTTGTGAATAATCAGCTCAGCAAAATATTTCATTTGTTTAGATATTGTTCTTATTTTAAGAGTAAAACTTACTTCCATGATGATTTCCAAATTGTCAAATCTGAATGATGTGTTAATTCAGCCTAAATCAAAATGTTTTTGAAAAAAATCCATAAATAGTAATATTAGAATTAGAAACATTAGAAACATTATGGAAAAGTCATGGGAATTCATTGCTCAAAAATAAATAAAAATGGTGGTGTTTAATACAGTGTGTGTAACTGTTTAATACAGTTATTCTATAGGGAACCTTTTCTGGGGAAAAAAGGGGGAAAAGTTTACAATAAACCAAATAATAAATGACATGCATTAACCTCCAGTGTGTACGGTGTTTATAATGGGGTCACAAGCACAATGCTATGTTGCCTAATGTCTGTGAGCTTTTCTTAAGCTAACTGTAGGGAACGAGGCAGAGTCTGCTCTGAGCTGTGGAGACAGAAGTGCAAGGGAGGAAAGGGTTTTGTGCGAGATAGCCATGCCATAGAATGACACTAGCAGACGCCCGTGCTAATAGGTTTCATGTGGCTGCCCCTCCACCAGCTCTGAGGGGGATGTGTCACACATGAACTCCTTTAGCTGCTCACGCTGTCTCTCTCCCTTGTCACTCTACTCCATCACAGTCCCCTGTGCAATTCTCTGTGTGTGTTGTGTGTGTGTGTGTGTGTGTGTGTGTGTGTGTGTGTGTGTGTTTGTGTGTGTGGGTTTATGCTTGCATGTGCATGAATTTGAGTAAAAGGCTTTTACAAAGGTGGGGCGGAAGTGCACCACAGGTACAGGCTGGAATTTTTATCATACAAATTTCATGTTGTATTGGTACATCTACGTGTCTTTCTGCATTAGTGCCTTTGTCTAACTAGTAATATAATATATACCCTAGTCTGTAGATGCCATACGACATGATTTAGGATCCTAACCCTAGAATACATGAAGGGGGTCAAGTTGACCTCACGCAAGTGACCTATTTGCATTTCTAGAATTTTGACTCACTATTGTATTTGTTTTTTTGTTTTTTTTTGCCATACATTTTGTCAGCAATATTACAGTTTTGGTTTGTGACTGTTTCTCATGATCCAAAGTCCAACATTGAGTTGGTGTGTCCAACTTTTGAATGATAATGGTCTCATTTTCCCACAAAAAAGCAGCAGTAAAATCTGCCCAAAAGCCATGAAAAGAAAATTGAAAACATTTTGTGTCAGATCTGCTCGTCCTGTTCGCAGGATCATAGTGAAATAATTAGCAAAACTCCCAACAAATGTCACACATTTATTATTATTATTATTATTATTATTATATCAAATAATCAAACAAACATTGTTGGGGGTCAAGCACTCTTCCATTAAGACATTTTAATTTGTGTAAAATTAAATATGGCGCCAATCCCAATACAATTTTGATAATGCAAATATGCCACAAGCAAGTCTCTGGAATGCCATTATATGTATTCTACAAATAACTATTGTACACCTATACAGATAGATGCACATATGGATTGGAATGAAAAATGGATGTTGTAATTGACTTAATGAAACATGCATGTGCTCCATTAAAGGTCAGAAAAGGAGGAATAATATGCTGTAGGTGCAGTATCATGTGTCTGATTGCTTTGGAGTGTAGAAGTATGAGGAAAAGATCGGAATGGGGTTGAAAGGAGAGAAGGAGTACTACTAGAAACATGAATGGATTTGACCTCATAAAACCCTTGAAGCAGTCTCAGGTTTCTCATTAAGACTGAGTGAAGGGAATCATCAGTGCAATGGGACAGCAAAATCATCTTATTATTGAATGATCTATGCCAGTACACGGTTTAAGCATCTATATTAGAAGTAAATTTGATGATTTATATGTCATGATTACACAATGAGCTTATAATTGACCTTGGTAGAAACAAATTATTATTGATGCAGCACTGTATCAAAATCACTGAGAAGCCAATGATGGGTATTCACAAGGTTAGCATAAAACCAGAGCCGGAATATCTTGTTATTAATTATTCGCACTCAGGTTTACTGTGCCACTCTAAACACACAGAGCTATTTGGTGACTCTGGCACATTGTGTTGTGATGGCTTGGGTGCTGCCCAACAACAGACTCATTATTCCCAATTATGCCTCCCCTAACATCCATCATAAAGTCCTGTTGTAAAGCATGTGGAAGGCCCATTAAAGGGTGCTATTAAAGAAGTCCACATGGGGTTGATGGAGATGGAGTGTGGGCTGGGTAGTGGGGCTAAGGAACGCTAGCTAACTGTACCCTCTGGGCTCCTCTGGAAAGTTTTACTGCTCCTGTGAGGAGGATTGAGGTAGTAAGGCTGGCTTGAAGATCCACAGCACACCAGAGGCGCAGTGGGCTGGATTTATGGCTCGATCAAGTTTAGTTTCATAATTAGGAACTCAGTCCTGGGAGTACTGAGATCCTGTGCACATTTTAATATGTTCTGAATTATTCAGTGAGTCATCAGTTATTTTAGATTTAAGGTGACGCCATTCCATAAGTTTGTGAAGGGCATGTCTCATGTGGTAAGAGCAGTTTCATACAAGGTGCAGTGGAACCATAATAATGCATATTGTGTCTGTTATCATATGAACGTATGCATATGATCTGTACATGTGCATCGTTCTTAAGCTGGGCATCGGTACGATTTTTAAATGTTTTTGAAAGAAGTATCTTACTCATGTATGCACATTAAGACTGCATTTAGGCTATGACTACATTAATCCAGATATATTTGAAAATGGCGTTTTCGTTTCAAAACGTTCTCCCTCCACACTAGCATTTTCAAGCATTTTCCAAAAGTTTCTCATCCACACTGAAACGTCAGAAAACACTAAATTCACCATACTGTGCATTCGTATGTAATACAGTGATGAGTCGATCACGATCTGTTCATTGCGTCTGTCACGTGACAAAATGAACGAAAGACTAGGAAGGTAAAGTAATTATTTATGTTTCCTGTAAATTATTTTTGACTGCATTATAATGATTTCTTAATTCAGAATATGATCAAGATTGCGTAGGTGGATGTGTTCGGGGAATTTGCCTGTTAAAAGTATAACATTTAAAGCCCCTTAAATGAACGAAATGACTCGAAATGAATGTTCATTTTGATGAACGAGATCAAACTAGACAGTCAGTAAAATGATCTGAACTTCCCATCACTAATGTAATAATGCATGCAGGGAAGCTGAAGACAGAAGACTCAGATTCTCACAAAACACTAACAAGTTTAATTATTCCTCAAAAAGCAAGCAAACAGGCAGTGAAGGCAAGGGTGAGGCTTAAATAACAAACTGAAATGAGACATAATAAAGTTCTCATGCTATTCTTATGGCAGAATCATTTTATTTAGCAAAATATTCACTGATGCGCCATTCACTGATGTGTCCAGGTTGCGCTCACACACAATTATATGTTTGGTCTAAAATCCAACTGCTCTCGTGTTTTGCCTCAGGAAAGCAATTACGAGTAAATTTTCTATCATCTTTGCATGACTGTGATATGAAGAGTGTGCAAAGTAACATATTTTAGCAACTGTGTGAAAGGGAATAGCACATAACAGGCACAATACTGGTATAAACATGAACATCTATCGGTAAAATATGCGGTCATGACTAAACATGCGTCATCGTTTTCAAATACCTCCGTTTTCACAGTCCACACTACAGCTCGAAAATGGCGTTTTCAAATTGATCCACTTTGGAGAGCATTTTCAAAAAGATGCATTTTCAAACGAAAACTTACTATTTTAGACAAGGCCATATTTGATCAAAATACAGTAAAAACAGTAATATTGTGAAATAATATTATACTGTTAACATTATAAATAGTTTAATTTGAATATTTTAAATTCTATTGTATTCCTGTGATGGCAAAGCCGAATTATAAGCAGCCATTATTACAGTCTATAATATTATCATTATCATTATTATAACAATTGGTAACACTTTGTTTTACAGTGTCCTTGTTACATATGTTACATGTACTTACCATAGTAATAACAGTAAATTATGCATAATTACATGCAACTAACCCTCAACCAAATCCTAATCCTACCCTAACCCTATAGTAAGTACATGTAGTTAATTAATATTACTCAGTACTTAAATATATAATTACACTAACAATGACACCTTAAAATAAAGTGTAACCTAACAATTTTATTACATACAAATATATAATATATGTACAAATATATACCAATAGCCTATATGTTATATTTGTGCTGTGGGCAAAATAAAGCTGCAGTAACGATATTTCCAAGCATATGCAGTGGCTCTGGCCTTTCTGTCTTTGTGTTTGTTATTTTGGCTCTGTATTTTGCTTCCAAAACCGCTTAGTCGGCTACCTGCTGTCCTCTTGCTGGGAATGTTTTGCTGTAACAGCCAAAGGTAGCACTCACCTGACTTTATCTTCCTGTGCACTGTCGCTTATGGTCTGATTAGACGTGAGACCTGTGATCTCACACTAAGGTGCCCTTAATGCAAAATGCTCTTAGAAGAGGCAGGGAAGAAATCAGATTATTCCCCTAAAACTGGGGGGCATTCAAGACACCTGTGACAGACAGCCCAGCAGAGCATCCCCTATGAAAGTCAGTCTCAGCTGACCTGTGCATCACTATATTCATGTTTGCTGTTGCCTTCCAGCACAAACCCAATTACTACTGTCTGCTTTGACAGTCAGCTCCTGATATGCACAGCATGGTCACCTTCATTTGAATCATTTTAGGCAACACAGAACCATGATTAAAAAAATTGGGAGAGAAAAAGGCTAAGGTTATTACATATATATATATATATATATATATATATATATATATTTACAGTGGCCCCAAAAACAGTTTGGACACTTTGGCCATACATTATTTAGGAATGTTTTTGTATTATATAAATATATTTATTAAATCATATATATATAGATTAGAGAGAGAGAGAGAGAGAGAGAGAGAGAGAGAGAGAGAGAGAGACTGCTGGTGAAAAGTTTGGAATAATTAAGATTTTTAAATGTTTTTTGAAAGAAGTCATTGCTTAAAGTTATTTGATGAAATTGATTGAAAGTGTCAGTAAAGACATTTATAGTGTTACATAATATTTCTATTTCAAATAATAATATTAAGCAGCAAAAACACCTCGGTTACGACGGTAACCTCGGTTCTCTGAAGAGGCAATGACACGCTGCGTTGTAATTTTACGGGAATGCCTGTAATGATTGTGTGCAGAGAGGACCAGCCTGCAGCAGCACATACGTCATGAAGAAAATCCCCAGAAAGCAAGGCTTTTGAAGCCGGTACCCCTAGTAGAATGGGCCCGAACAGCCAAAGGAGAAGGCCTCAACTACCTACTTGCTCATTCTCTGCTTAGACGCTGGATACCCTTTTCTAGTTGACCTTAAGCAAACAAAGAGTTGATCAGACTTACACCACATGACAGCTATGTGAACGTAACATCAAGTGCCCTCACTGGGCAAAGCAGATTTAATTTCTCCTGGTCTGACATACGATGGGGCGGAGGACAGAAGGCCTGCAACACTATAGATCTAGCCATATTAGTGGGGACCTTAGAAACATAACCCAGCTTAGGTTGAAGAAAAGTACAGACACAGACCCCCCTGATGATTTAAGTAAGCGATCACTGATGTATTGTCTGATTGGACAAGAACATGATGGACCCTTAGATCTGGGAGAACATTTTTCAATGCAAAAAAAAAAACAGCCATCATCTCTAGGCAATTTCTATGCCATGATAGATGATGGCACTTCCAGAGACCCTGAGTCGAGCGGCCCTCCAGGACCGCTCCCCAACCTGTGAGAGAAGCATATGTCGTAAGCATCACGAGACGACAAGGAGCTCCCGACACTGGGCTTTGAGACAAGAACCAGGGTTTCCTTAACATCGTCAAGGTACGAAGACATCTTCTTGTAACCTTGATCGTGTGGAATGGATTACCCCTCTAGGAAAACCTCCTGGTCTTGAGCCACCACTGCAGGGGTCTCATGTACAACAGGCCAAAAGGTACAACATTGGCTGCTGTTGCCATCAGACCCAACAGTCTTTGAAACTGTTTGACAGTGCGTTCTACCAGAAAGACTCGGGAGGCAAAATACTGTAACAAGTATCCATTTATTAACAGCCCAGCAAGCAATATTATGATGTAAAGTTATTTGGCGTAGGCCCCGTCTGTAACTCGCAACCCGAGGGTATGGAATCTGTATTTCCTGCCTGAAGACGAAGGCAGGGGCACAGCCGACCTCCTGGGAGGTATGGGAAGGGACCATCCTGGTGGTGGTGGGGAGGATGGAGGGGAAGGGACCATCCTGGTGGTGGAGGGGAGGATGGAGGTGAATGTAGCCGTCAGCATCTGCAAAATCAGACATGTGTAAGTACCGATCTGGGGAATAGTGGAACATTAAACTGAGAATGAGGGCTAACATAGCTACATAGAGACAAGCCATTGAAAGCCACAAGCCGTGAAATACCACACAGAGCAAGGCCGAGATGGACCACACAGAGCCAGGCCACTATGGACCACACAGAGACAAGGCCGTGACAGACCACACAGAGTTAAGTCTGTGATGTACCACACAGAGCCAGGCCACTATGGACCACACAGAGACAAGGCCATGACAGACCACAGAGAGACAAGACTGTGATAGACCGCACAGAGCCAGGCCACACTGGGCCACACAGAGCCAGGCCATAGTGGCCGCACAGAGCAGGGCCACACGGCCTTGATAGACCACAGAGACAAGGTCGCAATCAGCCACACGGCCTTGGTAGACCACAGAGACAAGCCCGCGATCAGCCACAATGGCCTCTAATGCCACACAGAAGATGAGGTAAGACTAGACAAGGCCGCAAGGCCACACAAAACCAAGGCCACGATGGACCACGAGACCACGATGGGCCATAAGGACAAGGCAACAATATGCCACGAGGCCATGATAGACCACACAGAACCGAGCCACGAGGGACACAAGGCCATAATAGGCCACACAGAGACAAGCCACACAGAGACAACGACCACTAGGCCACACTGAACCAAGGCCGCTAAGAGCCATGAGGCCACCATGGCCATTTTTTATATACAGGACAAGGCAATGATATGCCACAAGGCAACTATAGGCCACACAGAGACAACGGCCACTAGGCCACACTGAACCAAAGCTGCTAAGGGCCACGAGGCCACCATGGCCATTTTTTACATACAGGACAAGGCAATGATATGCCACAAAGCCTCGAAGACCCACACAGAGACAAGGCCCGCTGGGCCACAAGGCTGCTAATGCCACACAGAGACAAAACACTCATAAATGAGGCCACTAGGCCACACAGAACCTAAGCCCTGAAGGGCCATACTGCCAGTGATAGGCACAAAGGACAAGGCAACGATATGCCACAAGGCCATGGTAGACCACACAAAACCTATGTCCCGGAGGGCCAAACTGCCACAAAGGCACAAAGGACAAGGCAACAATATGCCACAAGGCCACACTGAGACGAGGTCGCACAGAGACAACGGGCACTAGGCCACACTGAACCAAAGCCGCTAAGGGCCACGAGGCCACACTGGCCATTTTTTACATACAGGACAAGGCAACGATATGCCACAAGGCCATGGAAGACCACACAAAACCTATGCCCCGGAGGGCCACACTACCACAAGGCACAAAGGACAAGGCAAAGATATGCCACAAGGCCACTAAAGACCACATGGAGACAATGTCACGTTGGCCACTCAGATGAGTAATGCAAGCTAAAGACTATCGACAGGATAGATGAGTAATATGATAGAGCATGACACCACCACCAGTAGTTGCATAGGGATTTACCTGAATCGTTACTGGAGAGCTTGCTGAGCTTCGAGGATGATTTTTAAATCTGGTCATATATATGATTTGAATGCAGAGGAAGACCATCTGCCCAGGATCTTGATAGCTGAAGTAGAAACACCACGTCCAGCCGCTGTAGTGGCTGCCCCGATCTTGAAGGAGTGTCCAGTATACTGGGAGGGAGATAGACTGCAGCTTTTGAGGACTGAAACTAGATGATTCCTGAACCAGGCTTTAGAGCAGGGGTGTCAAACTCAGTTCCTGGAGGGCCACTGTCCTGCAGAGTTTAGCTCCAACCAGCTCCAAAAACACCTGCCTGGAAGTTTCTAGTAATCCTGAAGACCTTGATTAGCTGGATCAGGTGTGTTTAATTATGGTTGAAGCTAAACTCTGCAGGGTTGTGGCCCTCCAGGAACTGAGCTTGACACCCCTGCTTTAGAGAGAGGTGCTCCGTTAGGTAGGATAAATAAGGGGGAGTGATGTGAGGATCTAGGACAGATTTTAAGGAATTTATCATAGATGAGAAGGGACAGAAACTATTAGTAATTTAGAAATTGTTAATGTGAAACTATCCCTTGAGAGTCATTCTTAGAGTGATTAAGAAAGAGAGTAAAGAAATTAGGTGAAAAGTGTAAATCAGAAAAGGAAAGACCACGGCAAGATCGAATTGTTTGGTTACTAAAGTAAATTCCCCTGTACATTTAATATTCAAATACCTATTACATAAATATTTCTATCACACATATCGGTGGATTAAAGTAGTCGCCAGGAAAAGTTGTATGTTACAGCGATTGTACCATATTTTCTGTTATTGTAGAACTTAATTTTAAGTATTGAAATATCTTAATGATATGAATAATAAAAATAATAATAATAATAATAATTATATATATATATATATATATATATATATATATATATATATATATATATATATATAGTGTAGAACAGTTGTTAGAGAATTTTCAGCACTTTTGTAAATGTATAATTTACTGCCTTTGTATTACATACTCCTACTACATATGAAGAGTTCAGATGCAAAAGCCTCTAAGTGCCATCTGAAATTTTCTTCTAGAATGATCATTTTTATCAAGCTCGTATATTTAAGTTCAATAATTTCACTTAAATGGCAATGCAAATTACCTATTAATTGTCATTTAAGTGAAATTACTTAACTTAAATATACAAGCTTTATAAAAATGATCATTCGAGAAGAAAATTTCATATGGCACTTAGAGGCTTTTGCATCTGAACTCTTCATATATACCCTATATAACCATATCTACTACAGCATATGCATAACATCCAATGACCATCTGTGAGGAAATCAGAACGGATACAATTGCAAGTAAAAAGGCGTTTATTAGGTGGTCAGAAATGCACAACACAGGTCGGGGAAAACACACTCAGATGACAGTTGTGGCACAGGGACTTCGATGGCATCCGGTGGTGGTGAAGTGATCAGCGTGCTCGGGAAAACCAGGAACCAGTGGAACATCCAGACGAGGTGATGAAACACAACGAATCCACACGACGAAATCCACAGCAGGGAAACAGAGAGCCACACGGGAACAGGACACGACACCGGGGAAACCACAACGATCTGACAACATGAGATGGGAATTACTGCACATATAAAGGGAACGGGGATTGATCACAGCTGGCGACACTAATCACTACAATGAGTAACCACACCCACATACAGACACACACACACACACACATCAGAAATGAGACAGCCGATTTATGAACCGTGACAGTACCCCCTCCCCTAGGAACGCCTCCTGGCGTTCCCAGATAACCTTACCTGTCGATTGTAATCATCGATAAGGGAGTGATCCAGAATGTCTCTAGCAGGTACCCAACTTCTCTCCTCTGGACCGTAACCTTCCCAGTCCACCAAGTACTGAAATCCGCGTCCCCTCCGTCTCGAATCCAGAATACGACGTACCGAATAAGTAAGTTCCCTATCTACGAGTCACGCTGGGGGGGGAACAGGGGCTGGCGGATTAATGCGAGAATAAAACACGGGCTTGATCTTTGATACGTGAAAGGCGGGGTGAATTCTCCTGTACGCTGGAGGGAGTTTGAGTCGGACTGTCACCGGACTAATAATCTTGGTGACAGGAAACGGGCCGATAAATTTGGGAGCTAACTTGTTAGAAACGGAACGGAGCGGAATATTTCTGGTAGAAAGCCACACTTTTTGACCCACGACGTATACGGGAGGCTTTGACCGGTGGCGATCGGCCTTGGCCTTCATGCACCCCCCCCCCCGCTTGGAGTAGAGTCTCACGGGCTCTAGTCCAAGTGCGGAGACACCTCTGGACGAAAGCGTGAGCGGAGGGGACCGCGACTTCGGATTCCAGACTCTGAAAAATTGGTGGCTGGTAACCTAAACTACACTTAAACGGAGAGAGGCCCGTAGATGACACTGGTAACGAGTTATGGGCGTACTCCACCATAGAAAGTTGTTGGCTCCAGGACGAAGGATTCTTGGCTACCAAACATCGCAACATTCTCTCAAGATCCTGGTTGGCCCGCTCAGACTGACCATTGGTCTGGGGATGATAACCCGAAGACAGACTGACCGTAGCCCCCAATAATTTACAGAACTCCTGGCAAAATTTGGACACAAATTGGGAACCCCTGTCAGAGACCACATCCGTCGGGAGGCCATGTAACCGAAAGACGTGATCTATGACTGTGACGGCTGTCTCCTTGGCTGAAGGTAATTTGGGCAAGGGGATGAAATGTGCCGCCTTCGAAAACCGGTCCACTACGGTTAAAACAACCGTCATGCCCTTGGAGGGCGGTGACAAAATCTAGCGCGATGTGGGACCAGGGTCTCGAAGGGACAGACAGCGGTCGAAGTAACCCATCCGGAGGTCGGTTAGATGTCTTACCAGTGGCACAGACTGAGCAAGCCAAAACAAAATCGTGAATATTGCGAGCCATTAACGGCCACCAGAATCGTTGCTTAACTAAATAACTGGTGCGAGTCACTCCTGGATGACAAGCCACGTTGGAGCAATGACCCCACCGAATAACGTCGGACCGTAACCCCTCCGGAACAAACAAACGATTCGGTGGGCAACCGGGCGGAGGCGTTACCCCTTCTAAGGCCGTCTTGACCTTCGACTCGACCTCCCATACGAGTGTGGAGATAACTACTTTCTCAGGTAAAATGCACTCGGGAGTCACCGGGCGTTCGGATGGATCAAAAATACGAGATAAAGAGTCGGGTTTGATGTTTTTGGAACCCGGGCGGTACGAGAGAACAAAGTCAAAACGTCCGAAAAAAAGTGCCCACCGAGCCTGCCTGGAGTTGAGTCTTTTAGCAGATCTAATATATTCAAGGTTCTTGTGATCGGTCCAAACCATAAAGGGTACCCCTGAACCCTCTAACCAATGACGCCACTCCTCCAACGCTAACTTGACTGCCAACAATTCTCTGTTACCAATGTCATAATTACGTTCGGCAGGCGATAGTCGATGAGAAAAAAACGCGCAGGGATGCATCTTGTCGTCTGAGGAAGCGCGTTGTGAAAGCACTGCTCCTACTCCCACCTCTGACGCGTCGACCTCCACCACGAACTGACGTGTGGGATCAGGGGTGACAAGAATGGGAGCCGAAACGAAGCGACTTTTGAGGTTGGTGAACACTGCCTCGGTAGTGTTCGACCACCTGAACGTCGTTCGGGGGGAGGTCAAGGCAGTCAGAGGTGCGACTAGTTGGCTGAAATTGCGAATGAAACGCAGGTAAAAATTGGCGAACCCCAGAAACCGCTGTAGGGCCTTACGGGAATCTGGACTTGGCCAATCTACCACAGCCTTAACCTTGTCAGGATTCATGCGCACTCCCTCAGAAGAGATGATGTACCCTAGGAAGGGAACAGACTGTGCATGAAATGCGCATTTCTCCGCCTTGGCAAAAAGCCCATTCTCTAACAGTCTCTGGAGCACTCGTCTGACGTGTTGAACGTGTTCCTGGAGAGACGAAGAAAAAATCAATATGTCATCCAGGTAAACATATATGAATTGATCTACCATGTCTCTCAACACGTTATTCACGAGTGCCTGGAAAACCGCTGGGCTGTTGGAAAGCCCGAAAGGCATAACCAAATATTCAAAGTGCCCCCTAGGGGTATTAAAAGCGGTTTTCCATTCATCCCCCTTCCTGATGCGAACCAAATGATATGCATTACGTAAGTCCAGTTTTGTGAAAATGGATGCTCCCTGCAACCTCTCGAAAGCTGAAGACATCAACGGCAAAGGATAAGAATTCTTTACCGTGATGTTGTTCAGCTCTCGGTAATCAATGCAAGGTCGCAGAGAACCATCCTTCTTCCCAACGAAAAAGAACCCCGCCCCCGCAGGAGAAGAGGAAGGCTGGATGAATCCAGAGGCTAGAGAATCAGAAATATATTTCTCCATGGCCTCCCTCTCGGGAACAGAAAGAGAGTAAAGTTTGCCCTTAGGCGGAGATTTACCTGGCAGTAGATCTATCGCACAGTCATAGGAACGATGCGGAGGGAGAGAAGCAGCACGAGACTTACTGAACACCTCCTTCAGGTCGAGGTACTCCGCGGGCACGTTAGACAAATCCGCTGCCTCACTCTGAAACACAGAACCAGACACAGAAGAACAAGCCGACACCAAACAGGACTCATGACAGTGGTTACTCCATGTGGAAATAGTGTTAGTGCACCAGTCGACCCGAGGATTGTGCCGAGTGAGCCACGGGTGTCCCAGAACCACTGGGGCAAGTGGTGAGTCCATGAGGAGAAATGATATGAGTTCAGTGTGGTTGCCAGAAGTGATGAGTGTGATGGTTTCAGTAGAATGAGTAATCCGGGGAAGTTCCTGTCCATTGAGTGCGTTGACGGTTATCTTGTGCGGAAGGGGAGTGATGGGAATCTGAAGCTTGAGTGCAAGTTTGAAGTCCATGAAATTACCTTCCGCTCCCGAATCCAGTAGTGCTTGAGTGCTGTGTGTGGACGTTGGCCATCTCAGTCTTACCGGGAGGAGGGTCGATGATGGTGATGAGGTCTTCTCGGCAGAGATCCCACCCGATAGTA
Source organism: Abramis brama (assembly GCF_963993115.1). NCBI lineage: Eukaryota > Metazoa > Chordata > Actinopteri > Cypriniformes > Leuciscidae > Abramis > Abramis brama. The sequence goes on from NC_139965.1 coordinate 34,526,350, forward strand.
GCCTCATACTTACTATCGGGCTTGCTCTTTTACCGGACAAGAATGGATAAAGTGACCAGCCCGGCCACAGTACAGGCAGAGTCCTTGGGATCTCCGCCTTTCCCTCTCCTCCCGGGAAAGCCGAGCTCTCCCTACCTGCATGGGCTCGTGGTCGGAAACAGGGCTGACCGCGCTCACTCCACTGGGCTGGTGGTCCTCCGCGCTGTGCTGGGGACGATTAGGACGTGCCAGTCCTGTCACACGATTCAGGCGAGCGTCCACTCTCAACGCCAGCTCCACCAGTCCATTAAGTGTCTCAGGGAGGTCTAAAACGTAGATTTCTCTTTGAACGCGGTCAGCCAGCCCATGCAGGAACCTGTCCCACTGCGCCTCCTCGTTCCAATGGCACTCTGCGGCCAGGGTGCAGAACCGGATGGAGTAATCCGACACCGAGCCTTCACCTTGACGCAGATCGGCGAGTAATCTGGCCGCCTCCTTACCCGCCACTGCGCGATCGAAAACCCTCCTCGGAGAGTGCCTGGAACGAGGTGCAGCATTCGTCCTTATTCTCCCACACCGCCGTTCCCCAGAGAGCCGCCTTTCCTGACAGCAGTGTCAGTACAAATGCCACCTTGGAGGGTTCACTATGAAAGGTGCGCGGCTGCAAGGCAAAGTGCATGGAACATCTCGTGAGAAAAGCTCTGCAGAATTCAGGTTCACCAGAATACCCTTCCGGTGTGGGTAGACGAGGCTCAGGTTGATTCTCTGGTCCTGGTGGGGGGGGTGGGCGGCGCAGTGGGAGCTCGTAAATGTTGTAACTGTTGGGTGAGCTCGGACACCTGTGCCACGAGTGCTTGGACCGCGCGACCTGTGTTGGATATACTCTCCTCTTGTTGATCCATACGCGTGATGCTATGGGAAATGAATTCGCTCAGACGAGCCTCGCTTGCTGTATCCATATTTGGTCAGATCGTTCTGTGAGGAAATCAGAACGGATACAATTGCAAGTAAAAAGGCGTTTATTAGGTGGTCAGAAATGCACAACACAGGTCGGGGAAAACACACTCAGATGACAGTTGTGGCACAGGGACTTCGATGGCATCCGGTGGTGGTGAAGTGATCAGCGTGCTCGGGAAAACCAGGAACCAGTGGAACATCCAGACGAGGTGATGAAACACAACGAATCCACACGACGAAATCCACAGCAGGGAAACAGAGAGCCACACGGGAACAGGACACGACACCGGGGAAACCACAACGATCTGACAACATGAGATGGGAATTACTGCACATATAAAGGGAACGGGGATTGATCACAGCTGGCGACACTAATCACTACAATGAGTAACCACACCCACATACAGACACACACACACACACACATCAGAAATGAGACAGCCGATTTATGAACCGTGACAGTACCCCCTCCCCTAGGAACGCCTCCTGGCGTTCCCAGATAACCTTACCTGTCGATTGTAATCATCGATAAGGGAGTGATCCAGAATGTCTCTAGCAGGTACCCAACTTCTCTCCTCTGGACCGTAACCTTCCCAGTCCACCAAGTACTGAAATCCGCGTCCCCTCCGTCTCGAATCCAGAATACGACGTACCGAATAAGTAAGTTCCCTATCTACGAGTCACGCTGGGGGGGGGAACAGGGGCGGGCGGATTAATGCGAGAATAAAACACGGGCTTGATCTTTGATACGTGAAAGGCGGGGTGAATTCTCCTGTACGCTGGAGGGAGTTTGAGTCGGACTGTCACCGGACTAATAATCTTGGTGACAGGAAACGGGCCGATAAATTTGGGAGCTAACTTGTTAGAAACGGAACGGAGCGGAATATTTCTGGTAGAAAGCCACACTTTTTGACCCACGACGTATACGGGAGGCTTTGACCGGTGGCGATCGGCCTTGGCCTTCATGCACCCCCCCCCCCGCTTGGAGTAGAGTCTCACGGGCTCTAGTCCAAGTGCGGAGACACCTCTGGACGAAAGCGTGAGCGGAGGGGACCGCGACTTCGGATTCCAGACTCTGAAAAATTGGTGGCTGGTAACCTAAACTACACTTAAACGGAGAGAGGCCCGTAGATGACACTGGTAACGAGTTATGGGCGTACTCCACCATAGAAAGTTGTTGGCTCCAGGACGAAGGATTCTTGGCTACCAAACATCGCAACATTCTCTCAAGATCCTGGTTGGCCCGCTCAGACTGACCATTGGTCTGGGGATGATAACCCGAAGACAGACTGACCGTAGCCCCCAATAATTTACAGAACTCCTGGCAAAATTTGGACACAAATTGGGAACCCCTGTCAGAGACCACATCCGTCGGGAGGCCATGTAACCGAAAGACGTGATCTATGACTGTGACGGCTGTCTCCTTGGCTGAAGGTAATTTGGGCAAGGGGATGAAATGTGCCGCCTTCGAAAACCGGTCCACTACGGTTAAAACAACCATCATGCCCTTGGAGGACGGTGACAAAATCTAGCGCGATGTGGGACCAGGGTCTCGAAGGGACAGACAGCGGTCGAAGTAACCCATCCGGAGGTCGGTTAGATGTCTTACCAGTGGCACAGACTGAGCAAGCCAAAACAAAATCGTGAATATTGCGAGCCATTAACGGCCACCAGAATCGTTGCTTAACTAAATAACTGGTGCGAGTCACTCCTGGATGACAAGCCACGTTGGAGCAATGACCCCACCGAATAACGTCGGACCGTAACCCCTCCGGAACAAACAAACGATTCGGTGGGCAACCGGGCGGAGGCGTTACCCCTTCTAAGGCCGTCTTGACCTTCGACTCGACCTCCCATACGAGTGTGGAGATAACTACTTTCTCAGGTAAAATGCACTCGGGAGTCACCGGGCGTTCGGATGGATCAAAAATACGAGATAAAGAGTCGGGTTTGATGTTTTTGGAACCCGGGCGGTACGAGAGAACAAAGTCAAAACGTCCGAAAAAAAGTGCCCACCGAGCCTGCCTGGAGTTGAGTCTTTTAGCAGATCTAATATATTCAAGGTTCTTGTGATCGGTCCAAACCATAAAGGGTACCCCTGAACCCTCTAACCAATGACGCCACTCCTCCAACGCTAACTTGACTGCCAACAATTCTCTGTTACCAATGTCATAATTACGTTCGGCAGGCGATAGTCGATGAGAAAAAAACGCGCAGGGATGCATCTTGTCGTCTGAGGAAGCGCGTTGTGAAAGCACTGCTCCTACTCCCACCTCTGACGCGTCGACCTCCACCACGAACTGACGTGTGGGATCAGGGGTGACAAGAATGGGAGCCGAAACGAAGCGACTTTTGAGGTTGGTGAACACTGCCTCGGTAGTGTTCGACCACCTGAACGTCGTTCGGGGGGAGGTCAAGGCAGTCAGAGGTGCGACTAGTTGGCTGAAATTGCGAATGAAACGCAGGTAAAAATTGGCGAACCCCAGAAACCGCTGTAGGGCCTTACGGGAATCTGGACTTGGCCAATCTACCACAGCCTTAACCTTGTCAGGATTCATGCGCACTCCCTCAGAAGAGATGATGTACCCTAGGAAGGGAACAGACTGTGCATGAAATGCGCATTTCTCCGCCTTGGCAAAAAGCCCATTCTCTAACAGTCTCTGGAGCACTCGTCTGACGTGTTGAACGTGTTCCTGGAGAGACGAAGAAAAAATCAATATGTCATCCAGGTAAACATATATGAATTGATCTACCATGTCTCTCAACACGTTATTCACGAGTGCCTGGAAAACCGCTGGGCTGTTGGAAAGCCCGAAAGGCATAACCAAATATTCAAAGTGCCCCCTAGGGGTATTAAAAGCGGTTTTCCATTCATCCCCCTTCCTGATGCGAACCAAATGATATGCATTACGTAAGTCCAGTTTTGTGAAAATGGATGCTCCCTGCAACCTCTCGAAAGCTGAAGACATCAACGGCAAAGGATAAGAATTCTTTACCGTGATGTTGTTCAGCTCTCGGTAATCAATGCAAGGTCGCAGAGAACCATCCTTCTTCCCAACGAAAAAGAACCCCGCCCCCGCAGGAGAAGAGGAAGGCTGGATGAATCCAGAGGCTAGAGAATCAGAAATATATTTCTCCATGGCCTCCCTCTCGGGAACAGAAAGAGAGTAAAGTTTGCCCTTAGGCGGAGATTTACCTGGCAGTAGATCTATCGCACAGTCATAGGAACGATGCGGAGGGAGAGAAGCAGCACGAGACTTACTGAACACCTCCTTCAGGTCGAGGTACTCCGCGGGCACGTTAGACAAATCCGCTGCCTCACTCTGAAACACAGAACCAGACACAGAAGAACAAGCCGACACCAAACAGGACTCATGACAGTGGTTACTCCATGTGGAAATAGTGTTAGTGCACCAGTCGACCCGAGGATTGTGCCGAGTGAGCCACGGGTGTCCCAGAACCACTGGGGCAAGTGGTGAGTCCATGAGGAGAAATGATATGAGTTCAGTGTGGTTGCCAGAAGTGATGAGTGTGATGGTTTCAGTAGAATGAGTAATCCGGGGAAGTTCCTGTCCATTGAGTGCGTTGACGGTTATCTTGTGCGGAAGGGGAGTGATGGGAATCTGAAGCTTGAGTGCAAGTTTGAAGTCCATGAAATTACCTTCCGCTCCCGAATCCAGTAGTGCTTGAGTGCTGTGTGTGGACGTTGGCCATCTCAGTCTTACCAGGAGGAGGGTCGATGATGGTGATGAGGTCTTCTCGGCAGAGATCCCACCCGATAGTAGCCTCATACTTACTATCGGGCTTGCTCTTTTACCGGACAAGAATGGATAAAGTGACCAGCCCGGCCACAGTACAGGCAGAGTCCTTGGGATCTCCGCCTTTCCCTCTCCTCCCGGGAAAGCCGAGCTCTCCCTACCTGCATGGGCTCGTGGTCGGAAACAGGGCTGACCGCGCTCACTCCACTGGGCTGGTGGTCCTCCGCGCTGTGCTGGGGACGATTAGGACGTGCCAGTCCTGTCACACGATTCAGGCGAGCGTCCACTCTCAACGCCAGCTCCACCAGTCCATTAAGTGTCTCAGGGAGGTCTAAAACGTAGATTTCTCTTTGAACGCGGTCAGCCAGCCCATGCAGGAACCTGTCCCACTGCGCCTCCTCGTTCCAATGGCACTCTGCGGCCAGGGTGCAGAACCGGATGGAGTAATCCGACACCGAGCCTTCACCTTGACGCAGATCGGCGAGTAATCTGGCCGCCTCCTTACCCGCCACTGCGCGATCGAAAACCCTCCTCGGAGAGTGCCTGGAACGAGGTGCAGCATTCGTCCTTATTCTCCCACACCGCCGTTCCCCAGAGAGCCGCCTTTCCTGACAGCAGTGTCAGTACAAATGCCACCTTGGAGGGTTCACTATGAAAGGTGCGCGGCTGCAAGGCAAAGTGCATGGAACATCTCGTGAGAAAAGCTCTGCAGAATTCAGGTTCACCAGAATACCCTTCCGGTGTGGGTAGACGAGGCTCAGGTTGATTCTCTGGTCCTGGTGGGGGGGGTGGGCGGCGCAGTGGGAGCTCGTAAATGTTGTAACTGTTGGGTGAGCTCGGACACCTGTGCCACGAGTGCTTGGACCGCGCGACCTGTGTTGGATATACTCTCCTCTTGTTGATCCATACGCGTGATGCTATGGGAAATGAATTCGCTCAGACGAGCCTCGCTTGCTGTATCCATATTTGGTCAGATCGTTCTGTGAGGAAATCAGAACGGATACAATTGCAAGTAAAAAGGCGTTTATTAGGTGGTCAGAAATGCACAACACAGGTCGGGGAAAACACACTCAGATGACAGTTGTGGCACAGGGACTTCGATGGCATCCGGTGGTGGTGAAGTGATCAGCGTGCTCGGGAAAACCAGGAACCAGTGGAACATCCAGACGAGGTGACGAAACACAACGAATCCACACGACGAAATCCACAGCAGGGAAACAGAGAGCCACACGGGAACAGGACACGACACCGGGGAAACCACAACGATCTGACAACATGAGATGGGAATTACTGCACATATAAAGGGAACAGGGATTGATCACAGCTGGCGACACTAATCACTACAATGAGTACCACACCCACATACAGACACACACACACACACACACACACACACATCAGAAATGAGACAGCCGATTCATGAACCGTGACACCAACTTGCTCTCTTTTAGCTCAGCTTCTTCCTTTTAGATATGGTCACATATTTACATGTATTTTTATTAATTTAATTGTTTTGTAAAGTTTTTATATATTTCACGGTATTGATGGCTGTTCTTTTATGTTTGGGGATAACATATATAGTTATATTTACAGAAAACAAGCTGAGATATTCATAAAATAATGTGCCCCCCTGTGATTGGTTGAAGACTGCAATCATCGCTAGGTATAAGTCGAGATCTTCCCGGCGATCGGGATGTGATTGGCAAACAACATCTCTGTAAATGCATGAATGAATTCAGCAATAACGAATTAAGAGCAGGGCGTAAAACAAGCTGAATTAGGTACTGCTCCTTTAAATGGAATGCACACTCTTAGTGGTGAGTGAGCAGAAGGAATGAGGAGCGCTAGCTGTGAATATAGCATCTATGCATATAAAGCCGGGTTAATATCTTTGTTGCTCTTAAGCTTGTTTTAATTCTATTCAGTAATGCAGTTGTTAGTGAAGTAATTTGCAAACTGCCCATGTGTGCATGGGATCGATGACACTGGTGATAATAACCACTGCACTGTGGAAGATCAGTTACGTGAATCTTTGCTTACACTTGCTACAAAATCAGGCAAGCTATCCGGCCCTACTGTTTAAAGCATTGCAGTAAGTTACGTTGCAGACTGGATTAGCAGTTTTAAAAAAAAAACACTGCCACGTCACCATAGTTATCAATTTGAACTCTGCCGCTGGTGAAGGGAGCAGTAGAATAGCCAAGTTAATGTATACTTAGCTGATTGAAGTTTGATCATGGTAGAGGGGATATGTTGACAGTGGCTGATAGAACTAAGTGCCAACCGAAACTTGAAACCCGACTTGGAAGTGGTACTTGAACTTGAACCAGTGTGAGGAGATTGTCTCTCATAAGTTGCTGTTTGTATAACCGCCACGCGCTGGTTTCCTACATGTGGGTATCGCTCTCGCTCTGGTGTGGCCGCCAGAGTTGGTGAGATCAAAATCAACAATATGATTTTGTGTCGTTATGTTTGCAAGAGACAAAGTGAGTGAAAGTCGGTTTCTGTGAATGAATGTAGCATCTGCGAACTCAGACAAGTATTAGAACATGATTGGATAGATGATAAGGTAATAAGTGAAGTAACAATTGAGTCTTCCCGGCAGAACTTACGCTAAAGCTTTCATTGACTGGCATAGCTTCCGTTCTTTTACTGCTGAGAGTATTACATCTTTGCGTGATGGAGACAATCATGCCTGCATCGTGATAGAATTCCATATTACGTCCAGAAATGTGAGGTGGTTCTCTGTGCTGGAGAGAGCATACTCTTCTTGGCGTTTAGCCTCAACCCCAGCTCTTTCATATGAGCGAGAACAACATCTCGATCTTGAACCACCAAGTGCTCTGACTGGGCTAATATCAACCAATTGTCAATGTAATTTAACATGTGAATAATTTTTTTTCCTCATTATTGTACACACAGCACCGCATATTGACAGAAAAACACAGAATTGTTGACATTTTTGCACATTTATTAAAAAAGAAAAACTGAAATATCACATGGTCCTAAGTATTCAGACCGTTTGCTCTGACACTCATATATTTAACTCGGGTGCTGTCCATTTCTTCTGATCATCCTTGAGAAGCCACACACCTGTCTATATAAGACCTTACAGCTCACAGTGCATGTCAGAGCAAATGAGAATCATGAGGTCAAAGGAACTGCCTGAAGAGCTCAGAGACAGAACTGTGGCAAGGCACAGATCTGGCCAAGGTTACAAAAAAAATTCTGCTGCACTTAAGGGTCCTAAGAGCACAGTGACCTCCATAATCCTTAAATGGAAGACGTTTGGGACGACCAGAACCGTTCCTAGAGCTGGCCGTCCGGCCAAACTGAGCTATCGGGGGAGAAGAGCAGTGTGCGAAATACAGGGGGGTCCGGGGGGGCTCGACTCCCCCGATTAACCCATGAGACCCCCTGAAAGCCTTAAAAGCAAAAGCACGTTTTCTACCCGGTCTTTTCAATAGTATCTGGCAACCATCCTCGCGCGCGCTTTCTACACTGACAAGTAAGTTGGAGTTCCGCGATCTTCATTTGACATTTTCTACTTAAATTAAAGTGTCATTCATTCGGTCTCTGTTCTGTCACGAGCAGCTTGCGCTGTTTGTGCGACTAAATCTGCGAACAAAATGCAGCTGATATTGTCACACCACAATTGGTCATTCATACTGCAGGCTCTCATTTACAAGTGCACTGATTGCTGCCAGTCTCCGATAGGCTATACCTGGCATTTTTTTCAGTTGATTGCTCTTGTAAGTGCGCCAGATTGGTGCCAATTATTGTCATGTCTGCATTGTAATGCACAACTTTGCCTTTCCTTGTTATAAAACAACGTGCATATATTAATTTCATAATGATGAAGACTTTCTCCGTGAAGTCAATCAGCAAAAGTTAAGTGATAATGTGCAAATATACTGGCCCTTTGGTGGGAACTAATATTAAGTGTAGGCTATACCCACTTCTCCAGGCACCACTACATCACTGAGCATATCAGATTATCAAAAGGTGTAAGGTTTATGTGTGTGTGTGTGTTCATGTAGGCTATAGACTAATTGCGGCTTGCATCCATGAAATATTGTAATGTTATAGGCCTACTGTATGAGAAAATTTAGATCGGTATTGCGCAACAATCGGGAGATGGGGACCCCCCCCCGAATATTGACGGGTATTTCGCACACTGGAGAAGAGCCTTGGTGAGAGAGGTAAAGAAGAACCCAAAGATCACTGTGGCTGAGCTCCAGAGATGCAGTCATGAGATGGGAGAAAGTTGTAGTAAGTCAACCATCACTGCAGCCATCCACCAGTCGGGGCTTTATGGCAGAGTGGCCCGACGGAAGCCTCTCCTCAGTGCAAGACACATGAAAGCCTGCATGGAGTTTGCTAAAAAACACCTGAAGGACTCCAAGATGGTGATAAATAAGATTCTCTGGTCTGATGAGACCAAGATAGAACTTTTTGGCCTTAATTCTAAGCGGTATGTGTGGAGAAAACCAGGCACTGCTCATCACCTGTCCAATACAGTCTCAACAGTGAAGCATGGTGGTGGCAGCATCATGCTGTGGGGGTGTTTTTCAGCTGCAGGGACAGGACGACGGGTTGCAATCGAGGGAAAGATGAATGCGGCCAAGTACAGGGATATCCTGGATGAAAACCTTCTCCAGAGTGCTCTGGATCTCAGACTGGGCCGAAGGTTAAATGATTTTAGCAAATGGCTGCAATATAACAAAGAGTGAAAAATTTAAAAAATAAAATACTTTCCGTACCCACTGTAAACAGGAGAATGAAGTGGCGAATCTTCAAACTCTCCTGCATTGTTGCTCAGTACATCAACCTCCTCAGAGGAAGATAACTGATGCGCCGGGCCCTCACTCGGGGTGGAAGAAAGAGCAGAGTGTGCTTCCTGACCCCGAGAGAAAGCGCTGGAACCCGCGGGTGAGGGCAGAGAAAAGGCAGAGCCCATCTCAAACCTCTCTGTGAGATCCATTTGTGATCCCCACAATCTCCCGCGAGGAACGCAAGCCTGGGCCCTCTCCTCGCAGAGTGCCAGGCAAGAGTGGAGCGTGAGCAGCGACAGCTCCCAAACAACTCACACAAAGTGCTTGCGTATCACTGCCCATGATAAATTGAGGGCAAGGAGGAGCACACACTCTAAATGCTTGCTGGTACGCCATAATATATACAGTGAGGAAAATAAGTATTTGAACACCCTGCTATTTTGCAAGTTCTCCCACTTAGAAATCATGGAGGGGTCTGAAATTGTCATCGTAGGTGCATGTCCACTGTGAGAGACATAATCAAAAAAAAAAAAAAATCCAGAAATCACAATGTATGATTTTTTAACTATTTATTTGTATGATACAGCTGCAAATAAGTATTTGAACACCTGAGAAAATCAATGTTAATATTTGGTACAGTAGCCTTTGTTTGCAATTACAGAGGTCAAACGTTTCCTGTAGTTTTTCACCAGGTTTGCACACACTGCAGGAGGGATTTTGGCCCACTCCTCCACACAGATCTTCTCTAGATCAGTCAAGTTTCTGGGCTGTCGCTGAGAAACACGGAGTTTGAGCTCCCTCCAAAGATTCTCTATTGGGTTTAGGTCTGGAGACTGGCTAGGCCACGCCAGAACCTTGATATGCTTCTTACAGAGCCACTCCTTGGTTATCCTGGCTGTGTGCTTCGGGTCATTGTCATGTTGGAAGACCCAGCCTCGACCCATCTTCAATGCTCTAACTGAGGGAAGGAGGTTGTTCCCCAAAATCTCGCAATACATGGCCCCGGTCACCCTCTCCTTAATACAGTGCAGTCACCCTGTCCCATGTGCAGAAAAACACCCCCAAAGCATGATGCTACCACCCCCATGCTTCACAGTAGGGATGGTGTTCTTGGGATGGTACTCATCATTCTTCTTCCTCCAAACACGTTTAGTGGAATTATGACCAAAAAGTTATATTTTGGTCTCATCTGACCACATGACTTTCTCCCATGACTCCTCTGGATCATCCAAATGGTCATTGGCAAACTTAAGACGGGCCTTGACATGTGCTGGTTTAAGCAGGGGAACCTTCCGTGCCATGCATGATTTCAAACCATGACGTCTTAGTGTATTACCAACAGTAACCTTGGAAACGGTGGTCCCAGCTCTTTTCAGGTCATTGACCAGCTCCTCCCGTGTAGTTCTGGGTTGATTTCTCACCTTTCTTAGGATCACTGAGACCCCACGAGGTGAGATCTTGCATGGAGCCCCATTCCGAGGGAGATTGACAGTCATGTTTAGCTTCTTCCATTTTCTAATGATTGCTCCAACAGTGGACCTTTTTTCACCAAGCTGCTTGGCAATTTCCCCGTAGCCCTTTCCAGCCTTGTGGAGGTGTACAATTTTGTCTCTAGTGTCTTTGGACAGCTCTTTGGTCTTGGCCATGTTAGTAGTTGGATTCTTACTGATTGTATGGGGTGGACAGGTGTCTTTATGCAGCTAACAACCTCAAACAGGTGCATCTAATTTAGGATAATAAATGGAGTGGAGGTGGACATTTTAAAGGCAGACTAACAGGTCTTTGAGGGTCAGAATTCTAGCTGATAGACAGGTGTTCAAATACTTATTTGCAGCTGTATCATACAAATAAATAGTTAAAAAATCATATATTGTGATTTCTGGATTTTTTTTTTTTTTTTGATTATGTCTCTCACAGTGGACATGCACCTACGATGACAATTTCAGACCCCTCCATGATTTCCAAGTGGGAGAACTTGCAAAATAGCAGGGTGTTCAAATACTTATTTTCCTCACTGTATAATGATATTGTAAGGACACTAGCTCAAATAAAGGGAATATTAATAATTAATCAGGGATATGATTAACGTATCGAATACAGGTTAAATCACCCGGAAAGGGAATACTTTTTGCCAATGTATCTGTATAGAGAGATAATTAAATACAACGAATTATAATCAATTATCAACACAGGTAGGCAAAAATAGATAAATTGTATATATCAATAATTAATCACAACAAATTATAATTAACCATTAATATACCAATAGTCTAGAATAGATCAATTCTCAGGATAACCCTTAATGGAATTAACTTGTTATCGAATAATCTGTTCGTCCAGTGAACGGATCGCACGATCTTTCATCAACTCTCAAGTTATCCTTTTATAGACTCTCACAAAAAGGCTATTTTTCTGGCCGCGAAAAATAACTTTTCTGTTCTATAAAAATACTAATTAAAGGAGAAGTTCACTTTCAAAAAAACTTTTGCTGATAATTTACTCACCCCCATGTCATCCAAGATGTCCATGTCTTTCTTTCTTCAGTCGCAAAGAAATTAAGGTTTTTGATGAAAACATTCCAGGATTTCCCCCCATGTAATGGATTCTATTGGGACCCAAACGGTAGAAGGTCCAAATGACAGTTTAAGTGCAGCTTCAAAGGGCTTTAAACGATACCAGACGATGAATAAGGGTCTTATCTAGCGAAACGATCGGTCATTTCCAAAATAAATAAAAAAGTTTAAGTTTTATAAGCACAAAAGCTCGCCTTGCTCTGTTCTGTGATGCGCGTTCGTGACGTCACGTAATACGCAATTACGTTGAAAAGGTCACGCTTGACGTGTTTACAAATGTGCAGGAGGACCATATACACATTTTCAAATGTATTTGTGTCAGTTTATCGTTTAAAATGCCCATTTCGTGTGCGTATCCTGGGTGTTTTAATATTAAAAAGCCAAAAAGAACATTTTCTTCAGGACAGAAATTTTTCAAGCGTGACCTTTTCAACGTAATTGCGTATTACGTGACGTCACGAACGCGCATCACAGAACAGAGCAAGGCGAACATTTGTGCTTATAAAACTTAAACTTTTTTATTTATTTTGGAAATGACCGATCGTTTCGCTAGATAAGACCCTTATTCATCATCTGGTATCGTTTAAAGCCCTTTGAAGCTGCACTTAAACTGTCATTTGGACCTTCTACCGTTTGGGTCCCAATAGAATCCATTACATGGGGGGAAATCCTGGAATGTTTTCATCAAAAACCTTAATTTCTTTGCGACTGAAGAAAGAAAGACATGGACATCTTGGATGACATGGGGGTGAGTAAATTATCAGCAAAAGTTTTTTTGAAAGTGAACTTCTCCTTTAACAAATGTAAAGCTTGTAGCTCAGATCGGACATTTAAGGGACTTCGTAATGTGAGCATCAGACAGAAGCAATCAGGAGTATAATAGGTTTTAATAAATGAAAACTAAGAATGTAAATGACTACAATTACACACGGAATACATGTATATACAGAGTACAACCAGTAAAACAATACAAGATAACGAATAACGAGTGAGAGAGAGAGAGAGAGAGAGAGAGAAAGAGAGAGAGAGAGAGAGAGAGAGAGAGAGAGAGAGAGAGAGAGAGAGAGAGAGAGAGAGAGAGAAAGTGAAAGAAAAATCTCAGGATGGCAATTTTCAAACAGTTAACTCTGAGAGACACCAAGACCTTGAATAACCCTGCAAAAAGGGAATAGACAACCTCAAACAGCTTTTAGATTTCAATAGGAAATAATACTTGCATGTAGTGGCTCTTGTGTGGAGCTGAGGACCAAAAGTGCGTGTGTTTCAAAAGTTCCAAAAAAAAAATCCAAAAGTTTCTTCCGGAGCAAACAGATTTGCGGGAAACTCAAAGATTCACTCGAATGTAAAATTTGCCAAAGCGATGATTCAGACTAAGTTCGTTTCACTCGATGACGAAACGGAACAAAGGCAAATACAAGACGGAGACAAAGAAAAGACTAGAATAAAACGAGACTGAAGAAAAACAAACGGCGAATCTCCTTAAGGAGTTTCACTGTTGTGGAAACTGGAAACCTCTCCCTGGCGAAGTGCAAGGAGGGACTTTCTGGGTCGGTCTCTTATGGAGATTCTTAGTTTACGCCTACTTCGTGTACGTGGACCAATCACCTTAGAGCATTTCAAGCGGGAAAAGTTCTCTTTGTGTGTCCGGCACGGCTCACTTGCTTGATTTACAGGGATGTCGAAATTCAGCAGTTATACCCAGAAAGATGATATGTACAAAAATAATGCATATTATTGTAACTTGTCGTCGAGATTCAACTCAGTTGGGCCTAGACGATTACAGAGACACCACACATGACATTTTTGCAAGACAGTGACACAGAGCTACATTTATATGTAGAATTATACACGTCTAGGGTTCACTTAAAACTCATAAACTAAACTACATGAGCAGGAAGCTGTTTTTTTTGGTATAAGTCTTTTGTGTGTGTGTGTGTGTGTGTGTGTGTGTGTGTGTGAGATGGCTTCGTAGTCTCCAGGGTTGAATCTGCGTGTGGGGAGCACACAACGGGGGCTTGGAATTCCTTTGATGCGGCCAAAGAGAGTAGAGAGGAGTGTACGATTGTCTCTGGAGAGGATCGCAGAGTCGTAAATGGTGTCAGAAAACAATCTAATCCCAGCTATGCTGGCACCATGCCGGTAATTTAGATTGCAGAGAGTCCTGATTTACATTCATGAGTTCAGAGTGTAAAAGCTTTGGATTTCAGAAGGAATGTGTTTAGAAGGAATGAATGAAAGAGTCATGATTCTTGTCCATCCGTTACAATATATAGAGACAAACAACACCAAATATGACAGAGTAACACAGACCGCTTGCTGAAGACACAGAAGCTGACATTGTTTGGTTCAGGGGTGCTTTACACCTTCCTGGTTGTTTACATTTCAACACTTTAGGTTTTACATATTTAACTTAAATTTACAGTTCACAAGTTCACACTTACAAATAAGTCAGATAGTATAAATGCATATTTGGCGTGCTGTCCGAGGAGAGGGCTCTGGCCTCGGTATTCGGCCCAAATCCAGAGTACTCCCCCCGTATTCCTGGCTGTGAAAGAATAAGCCAAGAGTGAGAAGTCGGGGTGGTGGAGGGATGCTGAAAACTGTCAAGGAATGTAAGGCAAGTTGACAGAGTGAATATATATGCTTCCTCTCATGCTGATAGGGTAGACATGGTAATTGTTTGATGACAAGTTGATTGGATTGATCATTTGAACATGCTCCTCCCGAACTTTGTTTATGAAACAATTTCACGAGTTCACACTTACAAATAAGTCAGATAGTATAAATGCGTATTTGGCGTGCTGTCCGAGGAGAGGGCTCCGGGCTCGGTATTCAGCCCGAACCCAGAGTACTCCCCCAAAAGTTGCAAATAAATGCAGGACAGCCACCAGAATGGTGTTGATGACCCCCAAAAAACTTGCCGAGTGCGAGCTTATGGTGAAAATCGTAGGGAGGGGGTTAGTCGCTGGCTAGGGAAGGCTTCTTGCATCATCAGATGGGAGTTGGTTGTTGTGGCATCAGATGGGTGGGCCTCGCAGGTGGTTGTCTAAGGATGGTCGTACGGGGTGAGCTTCTGCGGAAGCGGAGGAGAATAGCATAACTGCTGCAGTGGAAGCAAGTTGGAGAAACTAGCTCCTATGGGAGCGGAGGAGATGACACTGCTGCGGCAGTGGGCCAAGCTTGCTTTTCAACTTGCTTTCCAAATATCCAATGGCAAATTGGATGGAGAATTGAGTACTTATGGGGATGGAGGAGGAAACACTGCTGCGGCAGTGAAAGCGAGTTGGATGGAGAAACGGAGCTCATGCGGGAGTGGAGGAGATGACACTGCTGCGGCAGTGGAGCAAGTCTGGACGGAGTAACAGAGGTCCTGCAGGAGCGGAGTAGATGACACTGCAGCGGCAGTGGACCAAACTTGCTTTTCAACTTGCTTTTAAATATCCAAAACAATTTTGGATATAGAACTGAGCTCCTGCGGGAGCGGAGTAGATGACACTGCTGCAGCAGTGGACCAAACTTGCTTTTCAACTTGCTTATAAATATCCAAAACAATTTTGAACATACGGTAGAACTGAGCTCCTGCAGGAGCGGAGTAGGTGACACTGCTGCGGCAGTGGAGCAAGTTTGGATAGAGTAGATTAGCTGTAGTAGAAAGACTTGGTTTTGACTTGCTTTTAACTGTCTGATGAGCCAGTTGGGTGGAGAATGGGCTCCTGTTGGAGGAAAAGATGATGCTGCTGTAGTGTTGGAAACAACTTGCTTTCAAATTGTGATCTGAAAGGTGAGTGGGACGGAGATCTGAGCTCCTGCTGAAGCGGAAAATAGCACTGCTGTGGCAGTAAAGCGAGTTAGGATGGGAACGTGGCTCCTGCAGGAGTGATGGCCTGTAGGGTTGGGAGTATGAGAAGTTGACAATAAGAATTTAGCTGATGAGGATTCGTTGGGGTTCTTTGATATGGAAGCGATTTGAGCAGATGTAACTCTTGAAGGCCTTCGATGACCAGCGGCCAAGTGCTTGGATCTGCTGCTAAAAGAGGCCTTTTTGGGCAGCTGTGGTTGCTGTGCCTATGCGAAATGAATGGCTGGAAAAGTGGTCTGCTGGGATGCCTGAATGGAGCAAAACGGACTTAAGGTGTTTTTGAAACCAGAAACGTGTGATGGGACAGTTGGAGTCGTCTGTGAAAAGTGGGTCGGAAGGGGATTTAGTCTGCGAGTTTCTGAAAAGCATGTAAGCTGAGAGAGTTTGGTATGGTTGGATTGGTGATGAGAGATTGAAAATGTATATGAAATGGCCTTTAGATTAGATCTGTCTTACTGTGCTTTATGAACTAAGAGATGGTTTCGTTGTCAAACACAGTCAAACACTGATTGTGGGGTGGGCTTTTGGGTTGAAGCTGGAAGTGATGGTGAGTTCTGAGCATCTGAGTAAACTGAAAAAAGCCCATATGAACATTGCATCCAGTGTGCGGGCAGTGTTGTTGGAGTGGTAGCCTCAGCGGAGGGTGGAGATGCATTTAGTAAGTATGTCTAACGTTATTGGTTTTCTGGCATCTGGGCGGGTAGGTTGGGTTTTTTGGATGCCTTTGATGAGCATCGATGTCTGAGAATTTGCTATCTCTGAGGAACCAAAAATTAGTTTGTGGAAGAATTGGATTCTGCTTAGATAACCCTTGATGGAGCAGGCTTTGAGATTCTTGATGCTGTTGAGATAGGATATGAATGAAGTGATGGTGAGCAGAGAAAAATTGGGAAAAGGCAGGTTGTATGTGAAGTGGAAAGACTTAAAACACGTCCATGCGGTTAAGTAGGATTGAAGGGTGCTGGGTGAAACGGCTTGAAGAATGGAATTAAGAGAGGCGTCGAGAAGTGGTTTCAATTGGGTGGTTTATGGGAATATCAGCTCTGAATAGTGAGGTACTGGGGTTGGGAATGGGTCCGTGTCTGGTGCCAGCAGCCTGAATTTCTGGAAATCAAAACAAGTGAGAGAGTCAGCTATCTGATTTTTGGACCTGGGACATGTTTTACAGTTATGATGAATTGATCGCAGGCTGCAATCCAAATGAGGCGTCTTAGGAGAGGCATTAGTGTGGGGGAATTTGAGCGGCCTTTGTTAATGCAATGCACGGTTGCTTCGTTGTCGCAGTGCACTATGATGCTGTTAGTGGACCATTATTTACCCCACAGAAAAGCTGCTACCACTAAAGGATACCACTTGAACAGCACTGAGGATGTTAGTGACTGTGGTGAGTCTAACAGTTGGGCGGGCCATGTACCAACGGCCTTGGTAGAATCCCCAGAAACCGATGGAGGGAGCTGTGTCGGTGAACAGTTGGATATCCACGGGGAGAGAAATCAGATTATTATAGAAAAAGGACAGGACGTTCCATTGTTTAAGAAAGGTTAGACAGAAACTGAGCTCCTGCGGGAGCCGATGGTCACATCACTGCTGCGGCAGTGGAGAACATTAGCTAGAGAAACTGATCTCCTGCAGGAGCGTGAGGGGACATCACCGCTGCGGCAGTGAAGGCAAGGTTAGCTAGAGAAACTGGACTCCTGTGGGAGCAGAATGGACTGCTGTGACAGTGAAGAAGGTTAACCAGAGGAACACCAGAGACGGAGCTCCTGTGGGAGCGGAAGAGATGACACTGCTGTGACAGTGTGAGAAGCAAGTGGGATTCTGCAGGGACGGTGGGGAAGGTGGATATGGTGAGCTTGTAGGTTTAGAGGTTTAGAGTTTAGAGAGCAGCCTTGCAGGATTATGTGCATCTGAAGTGGCTGAGCAAAGATAGCAGTTTCCGTTTAGGACAGTTTAAAATGTCTGGGAAGGTGGGTGAGACCAGAAATATCCTTTGATTTCTTCTTGTGTTGTGCGGCCTGGAAATGAACTGTTTCCAAGTTAATGCCCAGAATTCAATGGATGTGGCTAGACCCATGGTTCATCCTGGGCAATTTAAATCCAGAGCTCAGCGGAAACCGTGCGGGGCTGAGAGATCGATTGCTAAATTATTTTTATTGTATTTATTTTGAGTGAATACTTGAGAAGCCTAAACGGTTTATAACCTGCATGTATTCACCTCTGACGCATCAATTTGATACTGTAGTCATTGTTTGATGTTGGATGATCATTTGTTGCTGGTTTATTTATTTAGTGAAGTTCAAAAGAGACTCACTTATGGTGAAAGACAAAGAGCTTTTCATAGAATTTTGCACCATGAATTTATCCAATTGTGTTAGAAAATCACTAAGGATTACTAAACTTCGCCATGTAAACACACTGCTTGAATTAATTTTTATTTTTATTTTTATTTTTCTGTTCATTTCTACGGGTCAGATTACCTGCCGATTTGGTTCGTTCTGATTTTTTTTTTTTTTTTTTTTTACCAATGGTGAAGCTATGGTTTTAAATTACTTTAAAAATAAAAATACATCTATGCTATAACTTTAAGTTTCTAAGGAATTTTTGTAGATAAATTGCAAGACAGTGTTAATCATAGGTTCTTAATGATCTGTGTGCGACTGTACGTGCAATCTAAACGTAATGTGTGAGCTACTTACTTGTGAGTTTAAGCCACAAAGTAGCGCGTTAATGACGGCAAATAATTTGAACAGAAACCATTTAAAACGCGTATTCCCCCGATCAAAATGAGTATCCAGATGGCATAACTGTGCTCGTGACTCAACGACTGAAGCGATCCGAAATTTATCCAGGGACAGAAAATGAGAAGGTTTTGAGCTGAGCACTCACGGAATTGAGCCAGCGGAGGTTGAGAGTGTGAGCTGGCCGGCCGAGACTGAATCTGCGGCGAGGCTTACTTAGGGCCTGCTGTGGCAGCCTGATGCTGGAGGAAGGGCCGTTCCTTCGTGTGAAGAGGGCAGCATTGCCTGAGACGCGAGCGTGGTGCTCGACGGGCCTTATTGTCCATTTCTCTATAGCAGGAATTATTGAGGGTAGACAAACACATGATACTTAAATAATGCAATATACATACATTTTACAACATTTGATGAAACATGAAACCCTAATGTAGATAAATGATTAAAAAAAATTAAAAATAAAATAAAATCCACAAAGAAACATGGCTATTTCAATGAAAACACATCAAATGTGAAGTGTCACGCAGGTAATTCTGGGAACATCAGACATTTGCTCACTTTATTACATTTATCTACCTGAAAACTACTGTTAGACCTACCGGAAAAACCTGAAAAGCATTGTTTATTTAATTTATATCTTTGTTATATTGTAATTATTTGTGCTTTGTTTGTAATTTGATTATTTGTTCTTATTTTATTACTGACTGTTTACTTGTCTTTAATAATGTTTAAAATGTATATTAGTAAGGTTAGTAATGTTATCTGTCGTATCGAAATTGGAATAGAGAATTGTGAATTTTCACTAGTATCTAAAATTACTGCCTATTTTTGCAAAAACAGATTCATGGCCAGTCATTTTTCTTAAGTCACCGGCCATTGGCAGATGTGGCAAAAAGTTAGTTTTAGGCCCTGATTAAAGATATTCACCTTATAGGAAACTTTGGTTGGAAAACACTACACATCTTTTGGCCAGATTTTTTTACACTATTTACAGTCTGGACAAGTTGACACTTGTTGCCAAAAGTCAGAGCCAGTCTGCAGATTTGAGTTCACAGATTTCAGATAAAATCGTGTATGATGGAAACAGATTTTTTAGCTTCAAAGTTTGATTCCATCCATTTAGAGGATATCAAACATGTTTGATATTTTGAGCCGATTTTAGAGCAAATGAAAACAAAGTGTGTTCTAAAATCGGCTCAAAATATCAAACGTGTTTCTGCATGAGTTTGTGCTGTTCATAATGAATTGAAAGTATGTTTGTGATCCTCAGTCATTTTGTGTATGATGCCCAGTTTTTCCTCTGTAATTTACAAAGTCAGCAAGTGTATAATGCCCGGACCACAATTTCAACCAAGAATAGATCATTATAATTTGCTGTTGCTGTGATTTCATGTGAGTGACTGGTTGTGAGAGGGGAGAGGTCATTGTTCTGCCCTTGTGCCTATAAACACATCATCAGAGAATGCAATCAATGTTGTTGCAAGAGGGAGGGAAAAGTTATTTTGATGAAATATTACGAAGGCAAAGAGTTGAATATAAAAAAAAATTAACCCCCCTCCCCCATAAAAATAAATAATGATGTGCATGAATAAATCATTTATAATAAATACTGCAATATTCCATAAAAAATAAGATGACGACTCTGAGTGTGACTTTGGCATCCAAAAAGTTTTTCTTTTTTAGTTGTTTAAGAAAAATAAATATGACCAAGCCTTCTATCATTAATAAAAAGATGTGGGTTATACTCAATTCATTCGGAAAAGTTTTTTTTTTTTTTTTTTTTTTTTTCACTCTTACTATTTTATTAATATTGATGGGCATAGCACTGCATTGGTTTTGTGCCTGCCAGACACTTTAAAAAAAGTGTTATTTTCATGAGCAGGCACACAAAGCAGCATCCCAGGCACTTGAGGGAACAAACAAGGCTTGAGGGAGTGTACCATCTTAAGGTAAATATTATCAGTGAATCATGCTCAGTATGCTGTTGAATGGGTTCTGAAAGAGCTTGAATTCAAAGCTATATGCAAAGACTATATGCCATATAGCTGAGAGGGTTTTGAAAGTCTTATTAATATGTATGAGTTTGTGGAAAGGTGTGTTAGAGTATGAATTAAAAGATAGCTTTCTGTTGTATTGGAAATTGTTAAAACCAATATTCCCATAAAATTTTAAACAAATGACAATGAATAAGATGGAAACTACTGATTTTGGACAAACAAATAAATAAATATTAATTTAGTCTGAAAACAAAACAAACAAACAAACAAACAAACAAACAAACACTAGATGGCACAAAAAATAAGCTCTTTTCTAAACAACCACTTTTGATGATATTTACTTATGCCCGTCACCCTTGCCAAAAAGGTTGGTATTGCTGATGGTGCCAGGCCATCGGATCTGGAGAATTCTTCTGAGACAGCTGTTGATTAAGGTTTGGACCTTCCTGATAGTCATCTTGGTCATCCTCCAAGTTTCTGTTCCATACAGCAACACTGACTTCACATTGGAATTAAACAGGTGGATCTTTGTTGTCAAGGACAGGTATCTGGAGCTCCAGATGTTCTTGAGCTGTATGTAGGCCGCTCTTGCTTTGCCAGTCCTTGCCTTGATATCTGTGCCGCCCTGTTGGTCAGTGCCACTGCCCAAGTAGGTGAAGGACTGGACTGCTTCCAGGGGACTTCCATTCAGCATGACTGGGTCCTTGCTTGAGGATTTTATCTTTAGAATCTTGGTCTTATCTCTGTTAATGTTGAGGCACTAGATGAGATAGTTGACACTACATCCGTCTTCTCTTGCATCTGATTTTTGTTGTGGGAGAGAAGAGCAAGGTCATCAGCAAAGCCCAGGTCCACGAGGTCCACTGGATTCAATTTTTTTGCTCTCTTGTGGATTTCTTCATAACCCAGTCAAAGACAAACAGGAAGGGTGACAGCAGGCATCCTTGTTTCACACCAGTTTTCACATGGAAGCTGTTGGTTAGCTGCCCTCCATGGATGACTCTACAAGACATTCCATCACAAGATTTTCTGATCAGGTTGACCAACTTAACTGGGATGCCGTGGTGTCGAAGGAGCTTCCAAAGGGTCTCTCGATCCAAGCTGTCAAATGCCTTCTCGTAGTCGACAAAATTGATATAAAGGGGGGAATTCCACTCAAGGGACTGTTCAACTATGATGCAGAGTATTGCGATCTGGTTCATTCATGATCTATTCTGCCGGAAGCCTGCTTGTTGATCTCGAAGCTACTTTTATGCCGGTTTTTCAAAGCAACATTGGACTGGATCACCCTGATCCAGATACACAGTTTTCAAGATTACCAAATCCGGATTTTACCAGTGCTCTAAATGGGACAACATATCACAATGTGGGCTACCAGCTATGTAAAGAACAGGTAGAAGAGCCAACATGTGGTCACTGTAAGTGTTTCTTATTTTGAGACAAAACACAAAAATAACATAAACATCATAAAAGTTACCGGTCTTGGTTTGTGCACAGGTTACACAAGAGGTGATAAAGCGACGCGTATCGCGCTCCATAGTGGGCCACCAAAAACGTTGACGAATAAAAGCAAGAGAGCCCCGCACGCCAGGATGGGCAGACAATTTGGACGAGTGTCCCCACTGGAGGACAGCGCGGCGAACGGACGTGGGAACAAAAAGGAGATTCCTAGGGCAGTTACGCAGCACGGACGCCTGACCAACCTCTCGACTCCCCACACGGTAGCACCCACGATACGACCGGGAGGAATAATAACCTCAGGGGTTACAGCTGCGGTGGGGGAGTCAAAGAGGCGAGAGAGAGCATCAGGCTTGACATTCTTAGAACCCAGGCGAGAAGAGATGGAAAAATCAAAGCGTGTAAAAAACAGAGCCCAGCGGGCTTGGCGGGCGTTGAGTCTTTTAGCCGAACGTATGTATTCTAAATTTCGATGATCCGTCCATACGACAAAAGGAACGGAGGAGCCCTCCAACCAATGTCTCCATTCGTCTAGCGCCAACCGGACGGCGAGCAGTTCACGGTTGCCTACATCGTAATTTCGTTTGGCGGGTGCGAGACGGTGAGAATAAAAGGCGCAGGGATGTACTTTTTCGTCCGTAGAAGAGCGTTGAAAAAGGACGGCCCCGACCCCGACTTCCGAGGCATCGACTTCGACAATAAATTGTTTTGAGACGTCAGGAGAGAGTAAGATAGGAGCGGAAGTAAAAAGAGTCTTTAGCTGATCAAAAGCCGCTTGAGCTGCCTCTGACCATCTAAAGCGGGACTTGATAGACGTCAGAGCAGTGAGGGGCGCGGCAACTTGGCTAAAATTTCGTATGAAACGACGATAAAAGTTGGCAAAGCCAAGAAAGCATTGAAGCGCAACCCGAGAATCAGGAACGGGCCATTCGGTGACCGCTCGGACCTTACAGGGGTCCATACAGATTCTGCCGAAATGACTGAGCCCAAAAACGTAACCGACGGAACATGAAACGAACATTTCTCAGCTTTGACAAAGAGAAGCGAATCACTGAATCAATAAGGAACATAAATCTTCTCAGGATTCTCAGGTAGCAGTCAAACAGAAAACTTCACTTGTAGAAATAGAACATAAACTGCAGGTAGCAAATAACTTATTACTGGAACTCTTGATGCGCAGCAACGTGTTAGGCGAAGTTGAGGTCCCAGTGGAGACTGCAGTGAGAGGCGAAGCCCGCCGAGAGAGAGGGTACCGTAGGCTGGATACCGCGTCTGGTCAGGAACTCAGCGTCTGAATTGGCAGGGCAGAGTTCAGTGAGCGTGTAAGAGAATGGATAAATATACCGGCTTGAGGAGAGGCTTCCACACGAATCACACAGGACAGGACAGGACAGGACAAGACTCGATTCGACAAGAGAGGTAAGATAAGCGTCATCTGCATTGATAGCTTGGAATAAACTGACAAAGAGGCAGAGAAAGAGAGGGTTAGAAATAGTAGGAAGCATCAGGGGGAAAAGGAGAAACAGGTGAGTGGATAGAGCGGAGATTAAGGTAAATGGGAACAGCTGGAACTGATGAGGCTAAAGTGATGGTGTAGTGAATGAGTGTGAAGTGTGGCCACAAGAGGGAGACAGAGAAGGGAGGAACCCGGATCATGACAGTCATCATGAGACATCATCAATGAGCAAAGGGTCCAAGACGTCCCGGGAGGGAACCAAGCTTCTCTCCTCCGGCCCATACCCCTCCCAATCGACTAAGTATTGGTGACCACGACCCCAGTGGCGCGTGTCAAGGATGCCACGAACCCTGTAGACAGGGGGATCATCAACATGAACAGGTGGGCAGACAGGACGAGAGGGTGCACGCACGACGGGCTTAATATGCGAAACATGGAAAACTGGATGGACCCGACGGAGATAGGATGGGAGGCGAAGCCGTACCGCGTCAGGGTTAATGATCTTAATAATACGAAATGGCCCGATAAAACGGGGCGCCAACTTACGGGACTCGGAATGTAAGGGTAAATTAGCGGTGGAAAGCCACACACGCTGCCCACGAACGTAGCGCGGACTCTTGACCCGACGCTTATTGGCAGTGATGCTCATGGAGTGTTAGAGCGATGAAGTGCAGTTCTCACCCTCCTCCAAGTGCGCTTACAACGGTCAATATAGGCTTGAACTGACGGTGAATTGGACACAGTTTTCTGAGACGCAAACAAAGGAGGTTGGTAGCCGAGGCAACAGTGGAAAGGCGAAAGACCTGTAGCAGAGGATGGGAGGGAATTGTGTGCATACTCTGCCCAGGCCAGTTGCTCAGACCACGACGCGGGACAACGATGAGTAAGGCTGCAAAGAATGCGGGCAACAATTTGATTGGCGCGCTCGGCTTGCCCATTGGTTTGAGGGTGAAAACCCGACGAGAGGCTGGCAGTAGCCCCAATGAGACGGCAAAATTCTTTCCTGAAAAAGGCGGAGAATTGCGGACCTCTATCAGAAACCACGTCAGTGGGAAGACCATGTATCTTAAAAACATGATCTACCATAATCTGGGCTGTTTCTTTGGCAGAAGGAAGTTTAGTGAGTGGGATGAAATGAGCTGATTTAGAAAAGCGATCGACAACAGTTAGGATAACCGTATTGCCAGCCGACGGAGGAAGCCCGGTAATAAAATCAAGAGCGATATGAGACCAGGGTCGAGCTGGTACAGGTAGCGGTCGAAGCAAACCAGCTGGAGGAGAGTTACCGGTCTTGGTTTGTGCGCAGGTTACACAAGAGGTGATAAAGCGACGCGTATCGCGCTCCATAGTGGGCCATCAAAAACGTTGACGAATAAAAGCAAGAGAGCCCCGCACGCCAGGATGGGCAGACAATTTGGACGAGTGTCCCCACTGGAGGACAGCGCGGCGAACGGACGTGGGAACAAAAAGGAGATTCCTAGGGCAGTTACGCAGCACGGACGCCTGAGATAGCGCGCGTCTGACCAACCTCTCGACTCCCCACACGGTAGCACCCACGATACGACCGGGAGGAATAATAACCTCAGGGGTTACAGCTGCGGTGGGGGAGTCAAAGAGGCGAGAGAGAGCATCAGGCTTGACATTCTTAGAACCCAGGCGAGAAGAGATAGAAAAATCAAAGCATGTAAAAAACAGAGCCCAGCGGGCTTGGCGGGCGTTGAGTCTTTTAGCCGAACGTATGTATTCTAAATTTCGATGATCCGTCCATACGACAAAAGGAACGGAGGAGCCCTCCAACCAATGTCTCCATTCGTCTAGCGCCAACCGGACGGCGAGCAGTTCATGGTTGCCTACATCGTAATTTCGTTTGGCGGGTGCGAGACGGTGAGAATAAAAGGCGCAGGGATGTACTTTTTCGTCCGTAGAAGAGCGTTGAAAAAGGACGGCCCCGACCTGTAGATCGTGATAAACCTCCGGGACTCCAGACAAATCACTGGGCTCCTCCTGAAAAACAGACACAGAGGAAACAGGTGGAACAGCAGTGAAGTGTGGCCACAAGAGGGAGACAGAGAAGGGAGGAACCCGGATCATGACAGTTTCCTCTGCATTAGGAGGAACTGGCTCACTTTCCTCTACAATCGTAGGCTCACCATCCCCTACAACACCTTGAATCCCGTGCAGAGCTTTAGAGTTCTCACCTCCAATATTGTCCAGAACCACATCTGTGTATTCACCTTTCTTAAAGGGTTTGTTGCCTGTTTGGGTGTTTTTTGCTTTAGCAAGGTCCTTTGTTGCTCTGGCCCTCAGATTCTTCCATCTAAATTTCACTTGCTCCAAGGTCCTCTTCTGGCCAGACCCCATTGCATTCACATTCTGGGTGATTTCAACCCAAATGTCTTTCTTCCTTTTGTTAGTCACCATTCCACCTGCAACAGAGCTTCCTACTATTGAGACATAATGGTACTTAACACCCTCCAGCAGTGCATGGGTTTCTGCAACAGTGAAATTAGGTCCTTTTGAGTCCATGGTTCCACCTCATCTGTTGTAGTGAACATAGTATTTATAGGCCTTGGGCATGATTGATTTAATTGAACACAAGCCACAGCACGTCAGCCAATTTGTGTGTGGGTATTTGACAGCCATCTTATATTCAGCCTTTCTCAGAGGACTTAGAAAGAGGCACTGACATGTCAGGTATTGTCCATCGCTACCACCATTTTGGTGGAAGAGGATACCGTCAAAGGGTGTATGTTGAGCGTGCACAACCACTGGAGCAATACACCACTGAAGAACTGTATGCTCGCTTTCGCTTTGGGAATGCTGATATTAAGTACATTGCAGACCTTGTCAGGCCAAAACTTCAACGAAGAACCCGAAGGAGTCACAGTCTGTCTGTGGAAGATCTGTCTGTGATGTAGTGAAAGCTGTGTCAATTGCATTGGCCAGCCTGGTCAATCAGTTTGTTTCACTTCCAAAGGATGTCCAGATTGCCCAGACCAAGCACAAGTTTTTTTTTTTTCTTTTGGGGAACATGCCCAATACTATTGGGGTTATTGACTGCACTCATGTGCATATCCAAGCATCTCATGAAAGGGGAGGCGCAGCATCAACATCCAACTTGTGGGCGATGCTGACCTCATCATCACAAAGTGTGTTGTGAAGTGGCCTGGGTCTGTTCATGATGCACGTATCCTGAGAGAGTGCTTTATACAGAGAGCTCCAAACCAACTGACCGGATGGCATAATATTAGGAGACAGTGCCTGTCCACTCCTACCATGGCTGATGACTCATTTTCTTGCAGCAACCACACCTGCGCAGGCACGCTTCAACACTGCTCATTGCAAAACAAGATGTGCAATTGAGCATTTAAATGGAGTTCTGAAGAGACGCTTTGCATGCCTTAACTACTTGCGAGTGGAACCACAGGGAGCATGCAACATAATACTTGCGTGTATCGTCCTGCACAACATCGCTACCAGGTGCAATGTCCCTCTCTGTGATGATGTTTATGATGCACCTGAGCCTGTTGAAGAACCAGACCAACCTCTGGCATTCTGTCAGAATGAGGGACTGACTGGACATATAGTAAGGGATGCAATTGTTAGACATTATTTTTGACAGGCTCATCTCTGATGATTGTTTCTTTGAAATTGTTTCTTAATATACGGTGATGAATGACAGAAAAATGTAATATATTATTTTTGTTTATTATTGAAATCTGTTTGGGGGATTATTTCATTATTTCAAGATCATTTTTATTTTTATTTAATTTTTACTTTACTATACTGAATAGCTTAATTGGTAGCCTATGTCTACTTTACTTTATCAATGTTACAACGGTTACACAAGTCAAGTGCAAAATATAAATAATAGTTTATACACTAAATTATACAAATGTATTATTTGACCAATTTTAAAGTTTTACTACATTTTCTTCCTGGAATCCACCTTGAAATCCTACCCCCTGTTGGGATCAAGATAATCCTGTTTTTTTGGATCAAAGTTATCCAAATCCTACTGGCAAATTTTGAACACAAACTGAAGGTTTGATCCAGATTAAAACTAGGATTGGATTCCGTGATCTAATCTGATTTCAGATTCCTTCTTTCCCTTTTGAACAACCCATTTTCAAGATTTGATCCAATCTGATAACAAAAATCCGATCATCTTACCACGATCACGGATAGCAAAGTTGATTCTGCGCTAAAGTTTATCAAATATTTAATGTTATTTTAAAATGTTATAAATTTATGTAGCAAATGAGAATCAATACAATTATTGTCTATGTTTTGAGACAAAGGTCTTGTTAATGTTTTTCAGTTTTGTTCAAGGTAAATAAAGCAACATTTTTTCAATAATGGATGAATATTTAAAAGTATGCTATTTGGGGTAAAAGGCACCCCTGATGTTGGAGCTAAAGGCACATACTTAACCATCATATTTAAAAATGTGATATTAATAATTGTCACAGTTATGTTCAGTTTGTCTTAGTTATCATGGACTTTTAGTTTGTTTTCATTCATTCTCATGTGTTCCTTTGTTTGACTTTCCCGCCACTCCTTTGTTTCCATGGTCACGTCATTATGAGTTTGTTTGGTTGTGTTCAGCTGTGTTCTATTATTCATCTTGTTTTTTTTTTTTTTAACTTATGTTTTTATTTAGAACCACAGCATTTTTATACAGTACAGTATGGCATCGGGTTTTAACATGTTTCCATAATATTGACAATTCTTAATTATATTGTACACATTATACAGAGAATGAAAACAAATACACCTAGTACAGGGGGAGAAAAATAAATAAATAAATAATAATAATAATAATAATAATAAAGTGAATACATAAATAAAAATAAATAAATGTAGAAAGGCAGAGATGAACACAGGGTGGATATGACAGTATAACTCTTGATCACTGGAGTATTAAAGGCATTACAGGTGCCCACCTCTTTAAAAAGACCGTTTTCTGAAGTCGTAATGCAAATGTGATTTGTTCCATTTCGTACAACTCCCATACTTTCTGAATCCAAGCATTGTATGATGGAGGGTCAGGTGTTAACCATCTGCATGTAATACACTTAATGGCTGCAGCAAGTAAAATTTGTAATAAATATATTTTAGCTCTACCCTCAAGGCCCTCTGGACGCACACCTAGAAGGGCTATTATGGGGTCTTCTGGGATTTCATAATGGAAGATTTCTTTAAGGGCGTCAAATATATCTTTCCAGTAATTTCTTAATTTTGGACTTGACCACAAGATATGGGTGTGGTTACCAACATGTTGGCCACAATTTCTCCAGCACTTGTCTGAGCAGGATGGTTTCCATTTTGCAATTATCTGTGGGGTTCGAAAAAATCTGGTTATTATCTTCCATTTGAATTCCCTCCAGACATTAGAGTTGGTCACAAGATGAACCTCTCCACAAGCTTCCTCCCAATTTTCAAGAGGAACTGTTTCATTAATTCCGGCCTCCCATTTTTCCTTGATCTGTAATGTGTTATTTGAATTCTTAGTCGAAAATAATAGATATCCTTTAGAAATATTTTTTTTGACTGCACGTCCAATTTGTATTTCTTTAAAATAAACTTCTATTGGGGAGGGTTTTTTAATGATTACTAGATCCTTATGCGTTGTGAGGAAATGTCTCAGTTGTAAATATCTAAAAAATTCAGACCTTGGGAGTGTGAATTCATTTCTTATTTGTTCGAATGATTTAAGTGTGTCATCATGAAATAATTGGTGCAGATAATCAAGTCCATATTGAGACCACTTTTTAAAACCCACGTCTGTACGAGATGGTGCAAAGTCATTAAGATAGCCAATGCTGGCTGCGGATGAGATGAGGACAAACCTAATGATCTTTGTATAGTTCTCCAAATTTTTAAAGTAACTTTGGTCCATTCACCTATGGAGGCATTTTTTAATGACACATTGGAAAAGGGCAGAATTTTAAGGGGCATGGAACAAAGGCTCTTTTCAATATTGATCCACCGGGTTTGTGTGTCTTCTCTCATCCATGAGACCAGGGGCCTCAATTGAGCTGCCCAGAAGTAAAACCTAAAGTTTGTGAGTCCCAGCCCGCCATTCGTTTTAGGTGATTGTATTATTTTAAGCCTTATTCTTGGCCGTTTTCCTTGCCAAATAAATTTAGAAATTATTTTATTAAGCAAATCAAAGACAGATTTTGGCACTTCTATGGGTAACATCTGAAACAGATAGAGTAATCTCGGCAGGACATTCATACGAATAGATTCAACACGGCCAATCAGAGAGAGAGGGAGAGCTGTCCAATGATTTAAATCTTCACTAATATTTTTTATCACTTTTTTATAGTTTGTATCATATAACTGGTCCAAAGAGGAGGGAATAAAGATGTCCAAGTATTTAAACCCATTCTTGGGCCATTTGAACCTGCAATTAATTTGGATTTGTTTTGAAATTTGTCCATTAACATCTATGGCCTCAGTTTTATCCATATTCACTTTATATCCAGAGTAATAACCATACTTGAGAATTAGCTTTTTTAAATATGGAATTGTTGTCTCAGGTTCTGTTAGGAAAAGTAGGACATCATCGGCGTATAACGTTTAAGAGTTTGGATCAAATACTGCCAAGATACCCGATCAAATGCCTTATGAGCATCAAGTGATAAGAATACTGCCTTTGCACCTGTAGATTTTGTATAACTCATAATATTTAACGCTCTACGAAGATTATCTCCATAATATCTCTCTGGGATAAATCCGGTTTGGCCCGGATGTATAATTTGACTAATTAATTTATTTACCCTTTTGGCAAGAATGGCAGTCAATATTCGTAGATCACTATTTAACAATGAAATAGGCCGATATGACTGACATTCGGCAGGATCTTTGCCCTCTTTGTGAATTACGACAAATGGCCCTCCACGAGGGCGCCACTGTACCAGATTGCAGCGCATAATGATATGCTCTTAATAAGAGTGGAGAGACTAGTTCTTTAAAGTTTTTATAGAATTCATTTATATATCCGTCGGGTCCTGGGCTTTTATTATTCTTTAACGTAGAGATTGTCTCAATGATTTCACTTTCTTTAATAGGTTCATCCAGATCCTTTGCCATTGTCTCTGTTAACTCGTTCAATTTTATGTTATTTAGGAACGGTGCCAGAATATTATTGTCAGAGCAAGTATCAGAATTTTTGTAGAGTGATTTGTAGAAATCTGCAAAGGATTCTGCAATTTCATTAGGCTTAGTAAGGGGATTGATAGAGCGACTAGATTTTATTTTTTGTACGATGTTTGAGGATCTTTGCTTTCTTAGTCTAATTGCTAACAATCTGCTAGCTCTATTACCATGTTCATAATATCTTTGGTTAATAAACCTTAGATTGCCTTCGATCTTATCAGCGATTAAGCTATTGTATTCTCTTCGTGCATCTTTTATTTTATTTAGTAGTTGTGGGTTTGAGGTTTGTTTATGTTGTTTCTCTAAATTTTTAATAATGTGTTCTAATTCTTGTTGTTTAGCTACTCTCTCTCTTTTCTTGGCACTTGCGAATGAAATAATCCGACCTCTGAGATATGCTTTTGCACAATCCCATACTATGAGTGGTGATACCTCTGTAGAGTCATTTAACCCTCTGAGGTCTGAGCTGTTTTCTGGGCCCTGGAGGTGTTCTGACATGCTCTGACATTTCTGGTTATTTCTGTTACTTGTGACATTTTCATGGCTAAAGTCTAATTACACTGTATTCAGCACAAACTCTGCTACAATAATATATCAGCAGCATGTATGTAAAAGTTTGTAGTTTTGAGATAATGACATTTATGCGTGGTTTGTGAAAATACAAAAAAAAAAATTCTCACTGAAATAAGGCCATGAAACCCATACTGATTATTTCTTCACAAGACTTTTGAAAATTGTATGACGTAGCCTAGAATATTTGCTCTAAAACTATGTGAAAATCACCCTGACTGCTCATTCAGATAAGACAATATATTGTAATATAATAAAAATTTTACGACGGGTTTTGTGTGAGAAAGCTCTATGCTGAAGGTCATTAATATGTATTGTTTTCACACCTGAGAAAGACAAAGACCCTCCCCTAATGGCCCTATTAGGAGCTATCAGGCCCTGTCATTCTGAGCAACCTTGCACAATACTGTAAATGAGGAGATTTAAAAAAGAATGGCTTTTAAATTGTTTGGATTTATTTACAACACAACATAATCCAAAGATACACAACAAATGCCAAAAAAGCACTTATTGAAAACAATGATCCAAATGTCCAATTTTCCTAAAAAACATTGTACATACCTTTCATTTCCAAGGTGTTTGATTTTCACTTTACCATGTTCATGTACAGAGACTCATGTGAATGTTGAAGTCAGCAGGACTCAGTGGCATTTGGGCCCTGAAAAAAAAGTGAACATACTGATATCAAGAGAAAGGCCTGCACGATTTTGGAAATAAATATTAGATTTTTCTGGTTAAAATTGCTTTTTAAAATTCACAGAATACACACACACACACACACACACAAATGTTTCCAACAATATATAATATAATGAACACCAGGTTTGTTGTGCCTTGTAGGCATAAGCTATGCGCAGTGCTGGATAAAATAATAATAACAATAACCTATAGCAGTATAAATCTTCCAAAAGATTTCAGTAACAACTAAGCTAGAGAAAAATATATTGATTATCATGTTACTTCAAATGTTTCCATTCGTTATGATGATATGAAATGAGATAATAGTAAAAACATGAAGCCGTTTGGTGCGTTTTGCTTTCATCCAAAATATGATACATTCAAACGCGATCGCGCTCAAATATAAAACATTATGGTTACCATATACATATCTACGTTTGAGCAGATATCCAAACACAGTAACAGTAAACACGGGTCTAAATATTATAATATTCCCCATATATCTAGCAACAGTTCAACTGCAACGTGACATTTATGCAACAATAACAAACTAATATGTAAGAATTTCTTACCTTACATCTTTCTTGTCTTCAAATCGCGTTCTTCTTCTTCTGAGGTAAATCCAATGTAAGCGCGTCTTTCAAACTCAACAAGTGTTTTGGTGTTTTGTTGTTGAGGTAATTAAGTTCTTTTGTGACAAAGGAAATAAATTCTTTATCATTAAGGAGCGAGGCATTTAATCTCCATTGTTTGGACGTTTGTCTATGTCCTATGCTCCATATTAGTTCTACAGGTGAATGGTCCGAAATTGTCATTGGTAATATCTTCATATCAACTATTCTGTATAGCTCTTCTTTGGGAGTGAAAAAATAATCTATCCTAGAATAAGATGCATGCCTATAAGAGTAAAATGTAAAATCTCTACAATTTGGAAATTTACTTCTCCACACATCTACAAATCCAAATTCAGAAGACTGGTATTTTAACATCTTACTCATTCGGGAGAGTGAGGTAGTAGAGCTGGGTTGTCTATCCAAATGTTGTGACATAATACAATTGAAATGTCCTCCCATTAATAATATTCCAGTGCTATACTGTGTAATTACATTGAAAACTTTTTTTTAATAAAAGCAGGCCTATCCTGATTTGGTGCATACACGTTCATAAGAGAAACATTAATGCCATCTATGGAGCCATTTACTAAAATGAATCTTCCCTCTGTGTCCTTATGAGTCTTTTCTAAGGTGAAGTTTACCTGTCTATGTATTAGGATAGACACTCCTTTCTTTCTCCCTGATGAATGAGAGGAAAAGTATACTTTATCTGCCCATGATCTCTTTAATTTCTCATGTTCTGCGTCAGAGAGATGAGTTTCTTGCAAGAAAGCAATTTGACAGTTAGTTTGTTTTAGCTGACGCAAAATCATTTTTCTCTTCATAGGGCTATGAAGGCCCTTAACATTATAGCTTATAACCTTTATGGATCCAATTATTAATTATGTATATGTATATATATGCAGAAAATAAGGGCAAATCTGTAGTGCGGTGTACCATCCAAAAAAAAAAAAAAAAAAAAAAAAAAAACCTGGGGCCATACATGCATAGTTTCCGTCACTTTTTTTAACAGTGGCAGATCTCAGGAAAACAATGACACCTGCAAAGATAGAACTATAGAAAGTGTTCTTAGAACTCCAAAACATAGATGAGTCTAGGTATTTTAGGGGCCTAGCCCCGAGCCGCACGGGAAGAACAGGCAGCCACAAACCTAACTTATCTCAGTACGAAATAATTACATTTCTTTATGTGCCAGCAATTACCTGTGCATAAAATCTAAATTTAACAAAGGGGCCGTGAATATACCATCACACTCAGGCTCCCACAGAACCAACAAATCTCAGTCAAAAGTATTATTACAACAGCATTGTAAATACTAGCAACAGACCTCTAACTGTGCGGATTGCTTGGCCATTAGGACGTTCATAAAATATTTACTTTAGAAATAATAGTCATGGTCAGCTGAACAAAATTGTGTAAATTTACTTGTTAGCATGAATATTGTGTCTGATACTTATCGCGCTGTAATCTTTTTCACGAAGTTAGGTCAGCATGTCAAACATCAGGTTGGGTCTCTGAAATAATTTTCCTCTTCACGTAGTCCATTGCCTCAGACGCATTCCGGAACTCTTTTTCTTCTCCATCATGTGAAATTCGGAGTCTGGCCGGGAAAAGCAGTCCATACCGCACGCCTTGTCGTCCCCGGAGAGCTCTCCTGACATCACCGAAGGCCGCTCTTGCCTTAGCAACGCTGGCTGTGTAATCAGGAAAGATAGTGATTTGATTCCCGTTGTGGTTGAGCGGAGCGCGTTCTCTGGCTTTTCGTAAGATCTCCATGCAATCTCCATCATAATGCAACTTTGCAATGATGGTGCAAGGTTTGTCTCCCAGTTTCCTTGGGGCGAGACTGCGATGCGAGCGGTCAATCTTCACATCTCTGTCCATTTCCAGCATCTCTCTCAGAAGTTTGGATACCGCTGCAGGTGAACTCGAACCAGGTTGCTCGGGAACTCCCGTGATGCGAATATTCCCTCTCCACATCCGCCCTTCCATATCTTCACACTTTTCTTTCAAGTCGTCGACTTGGCTAGTAAGTTTGGTTACTGTGGCCTGAAGGTTAACCATCTCATCCGACCAGGTGGAGAGCCCTCCCTCGACGTCTTTAATGTTCTCTTTCATTTGCTCGATTTCAGAGCGCGTGGCGGCAGCACTGCTCGTGATTTCGGACCTCATCGCCTGTAATTCACTTTTTATTGTGTCGAAATCTTCAGCCAGTGCGTTCTTTAACTCTTGCTTTATTACAGATGATATATCTGACCTCAGAGAGGAGAGAATGTCCGCTTTTATTACCTCAAAGTCCATATTCGTGTCTATAGCAGATCGACTGGAGGCACTTTGTCCCGAGGCTTCAGGCCTTGTGCTAGTAGAGCCAGAGTACTTATATTTACGGAGATTCGCTGCCATCCGTAAATATAATATCAGACTGATGTTGTTTAATATTTTTTGCAGCGACTTTCGGCCTTAAAAATGCTGTTGTAGGATTAGATATTTACAGATTCTGCAGGAGCTCTGAAAAACACATCTTACTCCATGTTTCGCTCAACAGCGCCCCCTTATTCATCTTGTTTGAGTCACTATTTTAATTCTGTATTTAAGTATTTGTTATAGTTTAACAAATGATATTTAGAACTCACTCTGGGATCTGTGGCCCCCTCCCCCAAAACAGGGCAAGGAGGTCTTAGTTACCATGACCACGATCAGATAAGTTGGTTTTATGACTCTTAGCAATGTGAACGGGGCCTCTGCCACAAGACCTACAGATAATAGAACAGCCTCTACTGCATTAATTTATTGATGAACTGATTAACATGAAAGTAACAGGATTTACTGTCTTGTGTTGTGTCTTTTAATACTATTATCTTTTGATACTATTATCTCTTTCATACTATGCATTTTATTATAGAACCAATGGTCAAGGTAACCTCACCTATACCATGTTTGGTCTCTATAAATTGGTAATTTGAAGATCGAAATGATTGTGTACATGATATGCCGATAGCCGCACAACATATTGGTATTACAAGAATCTTTCTTAGTTTCGTCATCAGAAACCAATCCAGCTGCCATTGCAAATGAGCACGCTTAGAACAAAGATTCATAAATCAACCACAGAGGAATCTTCCCGCTTGGAAATTCCACCCTTCTCAGTGGTCAAGCAAACCCGGAGAGGTGGGGCCTTTCTCAGGCTTTATTAGAGACAAATCCACAGTGACTCTCTCTCTCTTCTTCTGGCCTCTACTGCTGCTTCTTCAGGTTGATTGTCTGTGGGGACGGTTTCTTTAGTTACATGGAACAATTTTGTCATCTTGCCATCACCAGCCCCTGCTATGACGAGACCCTGAATTCACTGTTCTGGATCAGGGCAAATTACCATCATCACGTTGACCTCCCAGACACCACCGGACTGAACTGGAAAGAAGCCATCTGGAGAGGATCCTTCCTCGATCCAGGACACAGCCAGACCCAGAGCGAGAATAACCACCATCGACCGCAGAGACTGCAGCCGGAGAGCTATCACCCGCCGCGATGCGTCAGCCCGAGCCCGAGGAGAAGAGGACAGAGCTGACCCTCGGCCCGGAGGTGGAGCTTCATCATGAGTCTGACCAGGGGTGTGAGCCTGTGACATCAGCAGACGAGGGAACAGTGAAGCTGGACAATGAGGACTGGCTGATAGACTTCTATGAGGAAGTATTGACTCCCACCCTATCCCACCCGGTAACTTCATCATCGCTGTTTCTGGACAGCATTAATGACTGTATGTACTATGATTCATTCATTTCACCAACCTGCATGGACTGTGTTATACTCAACGTTATTTTGTCAGGATTCGTATTGCCACCAGCACCACAAAGCTAAAAGCCTCTGTTCTCTTCGCTCCATCTCGGCCTGTCGGCTTCGCCTCGGCTCCTCCCACCTTCAGGCCCACCGGGTTCACTCGTCCTGCTGGCTCCCCCTTGGTCAGTAGTTACTCTACTTCTGCTACGGACTTATAGGCCGTCCGCTGTGCTCTGTTCCTCCACCCCTATGGCTGCAGTGGGTTCCTCCTTCCATTCAGCATTGCCTCTGTCCTCCGTCACACTGGCTATGCCTCAGCCCTCGGCTACTCTGGCTCCGCCTCCGAACTGGAACTGCAGGAATATCAATGGATTACTGATTCATAATCTCAATCTGCTGTTAGTTGACCACCACCAGCAGGTGCAAGCGGCTGTTGATGAAGACTAGAGCAACGAGTGAGAGAGTCATTCATTCATAAAAACTGATTTACAGAAATGGAGCAAGTGGTAAGTATTTGTGATGAATATCAGGGCTAGTAGCTATATATATGGAAAAGCTGATAAAGACACAAAAGCTGTGTTTACATTTAAGTCTTCACGGTTACTTTTGTACATGTAAGCAGCTTTCTCTACCGTGAATGAGATTATAACGTTATTCCCCGATGCTGACGTACAGATCAAACATTAAATCTGAGGTAGTAGACATTAAGGCTAGGTAAAAAATATCGATTCTCCGATTTTAATCGATATTCAATTTAAAGGAACAATATTGATTCGGGAAATCCTGAATCGATTCTTGTGCATGCTTTACTTGAGAGGATGTTAATATTATATGTACTTCGCCTCTCGTCCTGAAGATGTTGCCTTCTTTCGAGATGCTCCACTTAAAACAAAACAAAACAAAACAAAAAAAGATAGAGGATCATGGCGGTAGGTCACAGTAGCTAGCGCCGGCAAAATTAAAGTCTGATGTGTGGAAGTATTTCATGTTCAAAGGCAGTATTTAAACGATAAACGTAAATTTAAACAATTTACGGTAAAGATGAGGTCGACAAAAAAACTGTCGTTTGCAAGATGTGTCCGCAAGAGCTAAGATTCTGCAACAACACAACAAACCTATGAAACCACCTGTCCAGACGACAGGCTGACAAGCTATTTGTTTGTTTTTTGTGATTCTGGACAGCAACGGCTAGACATTGCATTTGCCTGCAAACTACAGTCAGATTCACCTCGCGCTAAGAAAATACGTAATGGTAACGCAAGTACCTCAGTGAAATGGCAAAAGCCATTTCACTGAGCCATTGGTTAAGCCCAATGTCGTAGCGTCTCTCCAGTTGGTAGAAAGAGTTGCCCTTACCTGTGTCAGCTGGACATCCAGGGCGACTGACTCGTGTGCTTTATGAGCGTGTTTTAAAATTTGTTTTATTTATTTAGTTTCAAGGTGTTAATGAATTTTAGTGTTGCACGTTATGTTTTTACAGTAATGAGCATTGTGCTGTTTGTGCTGCTTACCTTGTGTCAGGATACAGGCATGGAGACAGAGGTAAGTGAATCCAAACACAGCTTTATTCAAGTAAACAAGAGTGCAAGGTGAGTATTCAGTGAGTTCAAGTGCAGATTCGGTGAGGATCACTCGGTGCGGGGAAGACAACAGGTGAGCATGGTCTCTTCAGGTTAGTTAATGTCAAGCAGTCACAGTTCATTAATACTTGTCTTTTCTCTTTCAGATGCAGTCGCTAGCAAACAAGCTCGGGGGAAACATCGGAAGCTCGGGAGGATGCAGGATCACAGGTAACATGGAATCAAGCAGGATTTCTGGAGACAGCGGAACAATGATACAGAGGTTAGTGCTTCACAGGTAAGTATACGTTACTTCTCGGAAATCTGGATGCATCAGAGACTCAGGAGACAATGGGTCATGGTCTGTTCCCGTTGGAGGCTTGACAAGGAACTGCGGTAGTGGTGAGTGTTTTGTAGTGCTTGTGATTAGGTTGCTGATGGTGAACAGGTGCGGGTGATTAGTAGTCTGGAGAGAGTGATCGTTGAGTGGTGGATGGGACCGAACTTGATTGGTCCCTGACACCTTGTGTGCGCTGTATGTGCATATTTATGAATTATTGTTAAAGAACTGTTAGTTATGTATACAGTTAGTATGTATACACAATGTCCAGACAAGGGCTTTATGAGCCGTTTTGAATTTTGAAAAAAAAAAAAAAATATATATGTCAATATTGCACATTTACAATGTTTTTTTTAATTATTATTTATTAAAAATTATTTATTATTTACATATTTATTATTATTTAAATCTGTTACAATATTTGTTACTCAAAGTAAAAGTAAGAATGAATCAAACATTATTGTGTGGGCCCTGTTGTTAATGCAAATGTGTATTTCAGTAATATAGCTAAGTAGGAGGGTTTCATTTACCAACATTTATATTGAAATATGGATTCCATGTCTACAAAATGAACATTTTAAATAAAACATTGATAACTAATCGATATTGAATCAAATCAAATCGAAATCGAAATCGAAATCGAATCGAAACTATATAAACAAGAATCGAACCGAATCGCCAAATTGTTTGCAATACCCATCCCTATAGACATACTGTATCTTTCTCTTGGTTGTTTAATTTCCTTAACTTTATATTGCGTCACTGTGCTGCACTGTTGATTCCCCTGCCGTCAGGACTCTTAACGTAGCTTAATGGACTAATACAGTGATTCAATAGTATTTGAAGAGAATGCCTTACAGTCATAAAACCAACTGCAAAGTGTTCATGTAGGTGTCAGGCATGATACACACCTTTTAGAGTTTTGATATATAACAAAATAAACTGTCAAATCATGTGTAATTATTGCTATTTTTTGACCGCATGAGCTCATATTTATTTTAATTCTTGGTAGTCCATCGATGTCGATGATGACGATACTTTGCACAGCTCATCTATTGTGGACTTGTAGGTGGCTGTGGTGTCCAATCCTTGAACGGCACAGCCGTTTACAGTAGGGGCATGGGAACTGTCCTAGTTCAGCAGGTGCAGATGCAACAATCTTCCTCCTTGCTCGGGCCTCAGTGATGTGCGCGTGGAATCTCACCTCAAAGGTGCCTTGTGCCTGCCTTGAGAGAGTACACCAGCCAGTCCTGTCTTGTACACGGTGCTCTAGCTCTTTTGGGGCAATTCCAGCAAGTGTCATGTTGGATTTTACACAGTCTTTGAACCTTTTGCATGGTCTGCCTTGCTTGCGTTTGCCTGAGCAAAACTCACCATATAGGAGCTGTTTTGGCAATCTGCTGCCATCCATGCGGATGACATGCCCTGTCCATCGAAGCTGAGATTTCAGGATCATGCCTTCGATGCTGGTTGTCTCGGCTCTGTCCAGGACCTCAAGGTTCATTCTGCGGTCTTGCCAGCAGATGCAGAATGCTATTGAAGTTAGAAACCTATATACCAATGTCGTATGTAACTTTAGAGATGGCCCCTAAGCTTGCAAATATCAAACGTTCAATGTCAAGTCAACTTTATGCCAGTATTTCACTGGGAAACGCTTAGCATGAAACTTTGCGCGTTACATTCATATTCTGAGTCCATCTGCTTGCCTGTTCCTATATAGTATAGCCTACATTCTCAATAAGGGGCGAGTTTGGTCTTTTATATAACTAATTAGTCCATTAAGCTACTTTAAGAGTCCAGGCGGCAGGGGAATCCCGAAGGAACCCCCAGTGCAGCACAGCACAATATAAAGTTAAGGAAACTAAACAACCGAGAGAAATATACTGTATGTCTACTACCTCAGATGTACGTCAGCATTGGGGAATAACATTATAATCTTGTTGACGGTAGAGAAAGCTGCTTACATGTACAAAAGTAACCGTGAAGACTTAAATGTAAACACAGCTTATGTGTCTTTATCAGCTTTTCCATATATATAGCTAATGGCCCTTATATTCATCACAAATACTTACCACTAGCTCCATTTCTGTAAATCAGTTTTTTATGAATGAATGACTCTCTCACTTGTTGCTCTAGTCTTCGTCAACAGCCGCTTGCACCTAATGGTGGTGGTCAACTAACAGCAGATGGAGATTATGAATCGGTAATCTATTGATATTTCTGCAGTTCCTTGACATTAAATGTTGAATTTTCTGTCGAATTTGAACCACTGAATTTGTTGAAGCGAATTTGTAAAGCGAAATAAAATGGACTGAAAATTGCATGTTGAATATTAGGTTGTATTTTTTAAACAGAATTAAGATTTTGGAAGTGAAATCTTATGAATTTTTAGAAATGAAAATGTGTGAATGTAAAATGCCCATAAAAATGCAAGCCAAAATGCATTAAAAAAAAAAAAATAAAAAAAAATAAATAAAAATATATATATATATATATATATATATAATTAGTGCAATTCAACAAGCTTTTTTGTTTCAAAAACATTTGGCATTATTCTACTTCCGTACATGCCTATAAGAATTATGTCTATACAAAGCTTGTAATGTGAAATTTAAATTAAAACAAATATTTTCTGATTATGTAATCTGTATGAAACCAAGAAGAGGTATAGAGATAATCTGTTCAAATGTAGCTTTTTATAATCTGTATGAGTGCTTCCCTATGAGGAAAGGATTACCTTTACAAAAAATAATTATAGCCTACTTCAAGTTCATTTTATTAAGTATAGGCCTACTTAAGTAAAATAATACTTTAAATGTTACACTTGAATAACCTTTTTCATAAAGGGAGGCATAATAATGAAAATCTCGCTCTACTTGATTAATTAAAATGAAAAAAATGTATTAAAATATTCATTTTTCAAAATGTTCCGACATTGTTTCATTAAAGTTCATAATCATTCTATTAATGTTATTTTAACAGCTGCACAAAATACCCACTGTGGTTAGGGGTTTATCATGAATAATAAAAAAAAGTTTATAAAACACTTTTTGTACAATATATATATTCTGAGATGATTTGTTATTAGAACAGCAGCTATCTTTAGCATCTGTTCTGCACTTCGTCAAACTTATGAGAAGTTACCAAGCAGATTTGAAAGTTTTCAGGCTCATCCTCCATCCTTATGTGCCCTCTACAGACAGACAGAGGAACTAACTGCACTGCTGTGGCTGCATTCTCTATGTTCCCAGATGAAATAAGACAAGGACATGTACATTTAATGCAGGCTCATAAAACATTTTGGAAGAGGGAGGGGTTGACCTAGAAACATGGGTTTGTCGACAGTGGGAAAAGAGCCCTAAAGTGCTTTACTGGGGCTGTGCAGAAATCCTAAATCTAAACAGTGGAGGGCAGTGAGCTCTGAGGCTTTTATACACCAAGCAAAGAACGGGTGAATTTCTTTCTTCTTGCAACCTCTCTGTCTCACTCACTCGCTCTCTCAATTTTTTTTTTCCTACTCAACCATGACAGAAAGTTTCTGACTGGATTTTTGTGTGAACTTTTTTCTGAAGTTCTGTCTTCCCTCTCTCTGTCTCTTCTCCCACTTACCCTCTTTTGACATATAATGGTATAACAAATAAATATATAAATAAATCAGTAAAACAGCAATCAGCTCGCATCATTTCACAGTATGGTTGAGAGTGCTGCCTGACACATTCGTCTCAGACGAGAGAGGACACTTAAGAACCTTCTTAGATTTATAATTCTCCACAGGACAGACCTCAGATTTGTAAAAAGCTTAATTAAAGGAAAATGAGCACACAGGGCATCAGGACATCAACATTCACTTCATTTAATTTGATATAATGATATAAAAAAGTTTAATACATATAGTGCTATATATATATATATATATATATATGCAAAATTCTGTCATGAAACTTTAGATGGTATAGGATAATAGGTCCCTAACTCAACCTGCTTGCAATCACATCATTATCTATAGGGCACAGCTGATTGGTTCCTGCTATTGGTAGCCAATGAGCTTCTGTGCTCAATCTTCAAAAACTGGTTAGCATTTGCCTTAGCTGTGCAGTGCTTTTTCAGAAATCCTCCACCTTCTCCTGATCCACCTGTATAGATCTGCTGTGGTCATTTATGTTCACCACAAGCATCAGCTGTCTTGCTCCTACTTATAGTTTACAAATATATTATTTTTGCACTTTAAGTATTGTGGTAGATTTTTCCCTAAACCTAACTATCTGGGGCGTCTCCAAATCAACACCCAATTGATCTTATTACCTGAGGCGTCTCCAAATCGACACCAATACCTTTATCTGGGGCGTCTACAAATCGACACCCAATTCCTTAAACTGGGGCGTCTACTAATCGACACCCAATACCTTTATACTCTAGCTCTTGCGTCTTCAGTCAACAACTGGCCAAGTCTTACTTTAACTAACTTGCTTCCCTAAACTAGCTTACTTCCTGCGCAGGAATAATTGACAAACAGACTTCAGCAAATGTCCTTCAAATGCTTTAACCCTCTGAGGTCTGAGCTGTTTTCTGGGCCCTGGAGGTGTTCTGACATGCTCTGACATTTCTGGTTATTTCTGTTACTTGTGACATTTTCATGGCTAAAGTCTAATTACACTGTATTCAGCACAAACTCTGCTACAATAATATATCAACAGCATGTATGTAAAAGTTTGTAGTTTTGAGATAATGACATTTATGCGGGGTTTGTGAAAATACAAAAAAAAACATTCTATGAAATAAGGCTATGAAACACATACTGATTATTTCTTCACAAGACTTTTGAAAATTGCATGACGTAGCCTAGAATATTTGCTCTAAAACTATGTGAAAATCACCCTGACTGCTCATTCAGATAAGACAATAAATTGATTTAAAAATTTTACGACGTGTTTTGTGTGAAAAAGCCTTATGCGAGAGCTCATTAATATGTAAGCTTTTCTCACCTGAGAAAGACAAAGACCCTCCCCTAACGGCCCTATTAGGAGCTATCGGGCCCTGTCATTCTGGGCAACCTTGAACAATACTGTAAATGAAGAGATTTAAAAAAGAATGGCTTTTAAATTGTTTGGATTTATTTACAACACAACATAATCCAAAGATACACAACAAATGCCAAAAAAACACTTACTGAAAACAATGATCCAAAGACAGAGACCTTTGTGCCATTCCTAAAAACATTGTACATACCTTTCATTTCCAAGGTGTTTGATTTTCACTTTACCATGTTCATGTACAGAGACTCATGTGAATGTTGAAGTCAGCAGGACTCAGTGGCATCTGGGCCCTGAAAAAAAAAAGTGAACATACTGATATCAAGAGAAAGGCCTGCACGATTTTGGGAATAAATTTTAGATTTTTCTGGTTAAAATTGCTTTTTAAAATTCACAGAATACACACACACACACACACACACACACACACACACAGATGTTTCCAACAATATATAATATAATGAACACCAGGTTGGTTGTGCCTTGTAGGCATAGGCTATGCGCAGTGCTGGATAAAATAATAACAATAACCTATAGCAACCTATAAATCTTCCAAAAGATTTCAGTAACAACTAAGCTAAAGAAAAATATATTGATTATCATGTTACTTCAAATGTTTCCATTCGTTATGATGATATGAAATGAGATAATAGTAAAAACATGAAGCCGTTTGGTGCGTTTTGCTTTTCAAACGCGATCGCGATACAAAATATGATACATTCAAACGCAATCGCGCTCCAAAATATTAAACATTATGGTTACCATATACATATCTACGTTTGAGCAGATATCCACAAACACAGTAACAGTAAACACGGGTCTAAATATTATAATATTCACCATATATCTAGCAACAGTTCAACTGCAATGTGAAATTTATGCAACAATAACAAACTAATATGTAAGAATTTCTTACCTTACATCTTTCTTGTCTTCAAATCGCGTTCTTCTTCTTCTGAGGTAAATCCAATGTAAGCTCAGGCGCGTCTTTCAAACTCGACGAAAAGCAGAGACTTCTGAAGTGTTTTGGTGTTTTGTTTTTGAGGTAATGAGCGCGATCGCATTCCATGTGGAGATTTGCATGTGAATCTCTTTTGCGCTCGTGGGGGTGGTCAAATTAAAAATAATTAGGAAGCGTTTGAGAAGCTGGACATCTTGTTGGTTTTATACAAATTACTTAAACAGAGAATATTTGTTTTCAGTTTGAATCCGATCATTTAAAAGTACACACTTAAATGTTTATAAAGGTATATGGCTCATAAATGTGTGACAAGTATTCGCTGAGTTTTGTTTCAGTTTATAGACGTGCTCAAGAAAAAAAAGTGCACCGCGACGGAGAGGCAGAACGCACAGCCTGTTTATTTTCTTTATTTTACAAAAGCACAATGTTTTGATTTGATTGTAAGTGGACACATACAAAAGTAGAAATATCACAGATTCTTTTTTTATATTTCTTTTTTCTGTATGACCATAAATGACGGAGTAATTTAAGTTTATAATGCTACAATGTGAAGAAAATCCAGCAAAACGCGCCGGCGCGTTTGCCGACCTCAGAGGGTTAAAAGCATATGAATGTCATTCCTGCAAGAAAAAACAATGTTAGTTTTCGAGGGAACTCACGCTGTGTCAAGTATTGACACTTTGGGAACATTTATATCAAAACTGCCATGCTTAAAATTGTCTGTCTGTGTGAATACTG
This sequence comes from Abramis brama, assembly GCF_963993115.1. Classification (NCBI taxonomy): domain Eukaryota; kingdom Metazoa; phylum Chordata; class Actinopteri; order Cypriniformes; family Leuciscidae; genus Abramis; species Abramis brama. Next base: position 34,571,328 of record NC_139965.1, read on the forward strand.
AGAGCAGAACTAAGACATATGCACCTGCAAACCCGGGCCAGAACCCAAGTCCAAATTGTAAAACTCATGAATGTGAGCGGAGAGGATGGGCCTGCTTCATCACAACGTCTTGTAGGGGGACCCCCGACAATAAGGCCTTGGATGCTGCCATGCTCCTGATGGAATGAGCTCTGACCAGAGACCCCATAAGCAAGAGAAATAGCCTTGACTATCCACTTCCTTAATGTCTGTTTGGATGCAGGAAGCCTTTTTTTAGGCAATCCAAAACAGACAAACAGCCACAGGGCAGCTCTGTGGAAGGAAGCATCCAGTCACCCGTCAGCGTCCCTCACTGGACACACAAGGTTCAGCTTGTCCTGGTCCTGATCTCTGAAAGAAGGAGGGCAAAAGGCTTGCAAGATAACAGGCAGCGGCACATTGGTAGGCACCTTAGGGACATAGCCTGGTCTAAGGTATAAGAATGCCTTAACCATCCTGGTGCAAACTTAAGGCACGTAGGCGACACCAACAGGGCCTGGAGGTCTCCCACTCTTTTGAGAAATGTGATAGCTAGAAGGAACACTGTTTTAGAGGCAGAAACTTTTCTGGAACAGTCTCAATAGGCACGAAGGGAGATAATCCTCTAGCACAACGGCCAAGTCCTAAGCTGGAACTCTGGTACGACTTGCAGGCCTCGGCCATGTCTGTACCATGGTACCCAGCCCTAACAGAGCTGGATGTGTGAGGGAAAACCAAAGTGGATGGTGTGTCGTATCCTGAGATGCAAACAGATCCACTTCTGCTTGGCCAAGTACTTGCCATATGAGCTCCACCACCTCAAGGTGAAGTCTCCATTCCCCAGGCCTCAGCCCCTGCCCCGACAGCATGTCTGCTCCTAAATTTTGGTATTCATCTCAGGGAGAGCAGCTTTCCTTATGACCACAGGAGGATCTGGTTTGCCAGCTTGAATAGTGAATGCGAATGCAGAGCCCCTTGATAATATATATAAGAGACCACTGATGTGTTGTCTGGGCGGACAAGCACATGATGACCTCTTAGTTCTGGGAGGAAATGCTTTAATGCTAGAGAGCGTTGAACGAGAGCTACGAGAAATTATGACTCCTCCACAGACCCTGAGCTGAGCGGCCTTCCAGAACCGTTCCCCAGCCCGTGAGGGAAGCATCTGTCAAAAACGAGAAGTGATGACAATGGGCTCCTAACACGGGACATTGGGACACGAACCAAGACTTCCTCCACATCACCAAGGTGGAAAGACACCTGTGCGCAACCTTGATCATGTGGAGTGGCTTGGGGAAAACCCCCTTGCCCTTGAGCCACCACTGCAGGGGTTTCATGCACAGCAGGCCTAGAGGTATCACGTAGGACACAGCTGCCATCAGACCTAACAGTCTCTGAAAATGTTTGACAGTGAGTGACTGACCTAGCTTTTTCCCTTTCACAGCTGTGAGGATAGCAGCAACATAGTCTAGGAATTGAGAGCAGATCGGACAGAGGTTATGCATTCCAACAGGACAATCTAGAACCATAAATAAGTGGGCGCCATCCTGTCTGAGCTAACTAACGAACTCCGGACCTCAGCATGGCTTGAGCCCCACAAGGAAAACACCAAGGATTGTTTGGTCTCCTATTCTGCCTTCATTGTACAGCTTTTTGAGGTGATGATAAACACGCTTCTCCTGGTATTTTTGTTTTGTGTCTTTTTCTTCTCACCGCAGAGGACATCTAGTTCCTTATGGACAATTTATGTGGTTTGAATGAACTTTTGGTCTGCTGGCCAGGACATTGGGACATTGGGGTTCTGAGGGTTAAATGTGTGTGGGAAATTGTGATAAAGTTTGCAAATGTTTGTTTGATGTATCGGAGTGCGGCCGTGCCTCCAGTGCTGAAATATCTGCATGTTGCCCGACGGGGTATTAATGTGATATATCTTTCAATACACTTTGTTGAACTTGTGTCTTATTGATTTTTCGTTAATATACAATTAATTCAAGTCTACATACGTGCAGATTAATTGTATATATTTTTTTCCTTTAGTGTTTGTTTAACGAAAGTAAGCTGCTACTGGCTTTAATTATCCCAGCAGGTATCAGATCCGCCCGTTACCTTATGTTTTGCGAGAAGTACTTTTCCCTTGCTGTTATAGTGTAAGGGAAATTGTTACAACTTTACATATCAAAATGCATCAGAACATCCCAAAATTATGCTAGACAGACTTATAATCAAACATTGTTCAACTGCATAATTATATATCATGTCTACAACCTATAGTATATTGACTATTATGCTTATATCACACATAATTCATGCAATTGTTAAAACTATTGAGTGGTTGATTGAAAGTGTGCCTTGCTTGCCATGAGCGTAAATCTTAAATTTTGGCTTGAATGAAACCTGTGTAAAATGTATCATATCCTTATTATAAAAATCATGTCTAATCTGTACGCTATTAGAGCAGGAAAGTTAGGAGACCATCAGATAACAGAGAAACAGCCACCACTGGACCAAAGATGATACCTAATTGGCCAGAACCTCTCCAGGAGGCTGGACAGACATCTCAGGTTAAAAGTCAGACGAGTAGATTTGGGAGATGAAAATGGGTTAAGAATGAACAGCTTCATTCAAGGCATCTAACTAGTCTTGTCTCACTTACTTTTCTTCCTTTAACTTAGTTTCCTTTCTTTTCCTTTGAGAGTTGCATGTTATAAGTTAAGCTTTGCCGCAAAGTTTAGTCAACGGTTCTACAGCCTTTGCCCGCTTCAAAACTTCAGCCACGAGAAAGACTCCATTCATTCGCCAACACACCAACGTGATTGGCTTCCCAAGAAAGAAGTCACTCCAGATACAATGAGACCACCGGAAAATCAATGAACTGGGAAACCCCCTTTTCAAGCCAAAGACGCTGACTAAGGGAATCTCCAAAGACAAACGCAAGTAGCCTCCAGACTCTTAGCTTGCAAGCGTCTGTTCCACCTTAGGCATCACCCCATACCCGTGTTCTTTCAACCCCCTAATATCTGAATAGTTATGGGCTTGAGGGCTGAAGAGACGGGAAGAGTAAGTCTTGTTCCATGACCTTGAAACTTATTTATGGAGGTCGGGAAGCAATGTAAGGCAGTGTGATGTAACTGGAGGTTATAATTCAGATGACAGAAAGCGCTTGTCCAATTTGCTTTCTGGAAAGCGCCCTGATTCTCGGCCGGCCAATCGATGTTTAGCTTTGACAAAGCACATTCACTGTGTCACATTCACCAGCTCCGGGGATTGAAGTGGCAAATCTTAAATATCCCCTGCTTCGATGCTCAGCACATCCACCCATCAGAGCTAGACAGCTGAAGCGGGCTCTCTTCCCAGGTGGAAGAAGCCATAGCGCGGGCTTCTGATCCCAGCGAGAGCCCGTCTCTAACCCCTACGTGAGATCCATTTGCGAACCCCACGACCTCAACCTCCGCACTGCCTCAGAAGCAGCGGAGCCAGAACTCGCAATGCTTACAGTCAGCTCCCTCGAGATCTGACTGAGCGTGCTCCACTCCCAAACAAACAACACACAAATCGTATGTATCCCCCATAGACAGTAAAATAAATGGACACAGCAAACCCATGGACTTCAACGGAGACAAGTGAAGTCAATTAGAAGCACTCACTTCCTGATGGCTGAGTGTACTGCGCAGCCTCAAACTGAGCTTGACGATAGTTGTCTGACAGTTGTAAGTCTTCTAGTAGCTGTGCCAAGATAAATCTGAATCATTCCCTTCTGAATCTTGCAGACATGGAGAGCGTGAGTAGGAGCTGTCCATGAGCTAGGAGCAGGAGCAACTTTATGACTCTCTATGGGCTTCTCCCTTGACTTTATCAGACTTTATGCCCTCCAATTCCCCTCGATTGCCTGCGAGTTTCTCCTCCTGTCTATACGGTAATTTCTCTACTGTGCGACAGAGAGTCGCGTGGTTATGACGCAATCGTTAGCTTATTTTTACAAAAACTATCAATCAACTTTTATTTATATGGCACTGTAAAAGCAACAGTAGTTGGCCATTGTGCTGTATAAAAACTATGGGGCCATAGTGTAAGATAAAAGGTAATGGAGCCTTTTATACATTGTTGTGTTTCTTTAGAAATCAACAATGGACAAATGGAGTCTTTAAATGCCTCAGATGTAAAGTTATTCGCTGTCAAAGTGACGCCAAAATGAATTGGAGTCAATGGAATGCTAACAGCAGGTGATGGCTTGTTAGCCAATGGATTCCCCCATATAAGGTACGCTTTCCGGGTGCTGGATTACCCCTGCTGGATTAAGCTAATGTTGTTCATTCCGATTGTGTTTTAATGCTTCCTGGTCGTGACGTCCCTTTTCGCCATTGGACTGATTTCCACAAACAGTGTTGACAGCATGTTAGTTCGCTAGAGAAATTAACTCTTGAGGGAAGCATTTCGTATATGCACAATATTCCTATATCCACTATATAACATTTACTTTTACATTTACATTTAATCATTTAGCAAACGCTTTTATCCAAAGTGAATTAAAAATGAGGAGAGAAATAGAAGTAGTTAAACTAACAATAGGACAACAATGTGTAAGTGCTGTGACCCTTCCAGTTTAGTCTAACGCAACATATCATTTTTTTTTTTTTTTCTAAATAGAGTAGAGGAGAAGAGAAAAGAAAGTGTTAGTATTAATGGATCAAGTTTTGCCAGAAAAGATGCTTCTTCTGCCATTTCTTAAAAATGGCTACGGACTCAGCAGCTCGGGTTGGGTTAGGCAGGTCATTCCACCAGCATGGAACAGTCAAGGTAAATGTCTGTGAAAGGAATTTTGTGCCACTTTGAGATGGCACCACGAGGCGACGTTCACTTGCAGAATGCAAGTTTTGATGGCATGTAAGTCTGGAGTAATGAGTTTAGGTAAAAGGGACAGCGCCAGTGGTTGTGCTATAGGCATATAACCTATTCATTATATTTACTTAACTTGTTAGTAATGTCTTGATTATTTAATGTATGTTTAAATAAATTTGTCATGAAAACAAGTTATGGCAGCCACTGTGTAAATTATTATATTTCAAAAATGAATTGGAGTAGAAAATAAACTTTATAATAACATTTAGAAGTTAAACTTTATAATAACATTTAGAAGTTAATGCAAAACCTGCCTTATGTGCAATTTACAGTACATCTTTTTTTGTTTAGTTTTTTGAGTTGTGATTATTATATCTAAAAATAAATAGCAACTGAATTTAATAAGTTGGGCTCTGCTGTAAATTGTAACCTTTAACATTATAGTAATATGTAATTAAGGGCTCCCCATATAGTTTACAACATTAGCCATCTTTGTGTACCATTACACCCCTAATAGTTTACCAAAAAAAAATTGTGACTGGCCTAGCTTCATATTGTGAAGCACACAAAAACAGAGAAGAGCCAAAAATAGAATCTAGTAGTCTATGTACACATGCAGACGGGTCTTTTTTGGCCACTGTGTAACAGAAAAACAATAACCAAACTCAACTGAATGGATAGTTTTGTATCAATTATTGTTAACAGTTTAAAGACACTTTATGTGATGTCTGATCAATCTTTTTGTCTGCAACCATAATGTAATGTCTTTAAAGTATCTTTGCTGGGTGGCTTTTCTCATTAATTAAATATTGATTTATTAATTCCAGTTGAACCACATATAATTAATTCAAGTAAATGTAATTGATTGACACTCCTAATTCAACATACTCTACTAGCCTGGATTCAGTAAAAACCAACAAGATATGTTAATATGATTTTCCTGCTGGTTTCTGCTATACATAAATTATGAGACATGAAACAGCATATGCATACCCCACTGCCACCCGTCACTTGGTTACTCTTAACATCAAAAGACTCATAGGATGCACCACAACAGATGAATGAGAATACTGCAAGCAGATGACCGCCATCTGGGAGAAAGTCTGACCACTTGGCGCAGACCTGTGGTGCATCCAATGAGATATAATGGAAAATATGGTTTCAAAGACGCGAGACACCAAACAACAATTAATGCTTTACTTGTGATTGAAGAAGGCAGATAATCTCAGTAATGGCTTTGAGGTAATAAATCCAAACTTTTGTTTGGACTTAAGGCCTGTTCATACAATGACCCATAACATAAAGATAACTATACGGATGTATAATCCACACCAACGCATGATAGCGTTTTTCATAATCAGTGTGCGCTGCAGTTTAAGACTTTCCTATTCTCATAAAATTAGAACGATTATTAAAGCTTTATAGTTATCATTATAGTTAGTGTCCTTCGTTTGAACAGACCTTTATGCAAGGCCTTCATTTTTTAAATTATGATTTACTCATGATTTACTCACCATCCTTCAAACTGTATTTTTTTTTTTTTTTTCTGTAGAACACAAAAGAAGATATTTTAAAGAAGAATGGGATCCAAACAACACCGAACCCCATTTACTTTAATTGTATGGACTGACACACGCAGTTAGTCAGTCAATCAATCAACAAATCAATCAATCAAAAAATGCATGTTTGGAATGACATTAGCATTCATAAATTATGACAATTTTTATTTTATGGTGAACTATCCCTTTAACCAAATGCAAGGGACATTTCAAGAAGCAGGATATATGAAAATGAGTCAAGCTCTGCTTGCTTGAGGGAAAAACAATGAAGATTAGGTGTGCAACTAAAAAGCTGTTCCATCTGGTACACGGGCAGCCCATGAAACAGCACATACATGTGGTAGCCAGAGCATTGAGGGCAAAACACTCCAAATGGAAGCAGCATCAGCTTTCCTGGCAGCAGGATCGCAGAATGGATAACAAATCAGGAAATGCAATGCGTATCTGCACCAGGTACACAATAGTCTTTGTCCTTCCACTCTCATGAAGCGACAAGGAGACTTCGATAAAATAATGAGGATTTACGGAGTGGCTTCTAGGTTTCATTCAGTTGGTCAGATAGAGGAAGGCTGCTGATTCCTCTGCCAGCGGGTTCACTGTGCTCCCGAAGCATTGTGCGAGAGGAAATGATGGGGAGCAGAGGGCCATCTGTTGTGCCACTTGGCACGCCTGCTCCTGCCAGGGTCTTTTCAGGTGGGAACTGGAGAGACTCCCTCCAGTGTGGTTTGAACAAGGTGCACACAAGATAAAAATCTGCTCAGTATTCACACATTTCACACCACTTACATCTCCAGATGTGCAGAAGGATTCATGTATCTGCCTGCACATTCTTTCACCTTCTGCGATGGAGTTGTTGCCGTTTGGCGAAGGATTAAGAAGATCAGTCGGAAATTAGTTACTTTTCTCAAATTTGCAATAAACTTTCCTTTCAGTTCCAGAGTGGAACACAGCATGTGGCAGTCTTTTTAGAATCCACTGGCAAATAACACAAAACAAAAAAAAACCACACATTACATGACTTACAATGTAGCTGGCACCACATGTGTTCCATTAGCCCCATGTTAATTATACAACCATTTATAAGTAAAAAAAAAAAAACCTCTATGATTTCTGTCTCATGGGGAAGTTGGCCAGCGAGTAGTAGACTTAATCAGTGTTTTGAGTCCTTCACTGTTTTATCTTTGTCTGGCTGCAGTCAAGTGAGCCCTCCTGTCCTTGATGGAAGGATATGGCAGTAGTGACACAGCGGATGAGAGAGCTCCAGCCTTGGTCAGGGGAAAGTCATTTATTTCCGTTGACCTGCTCGGTCAAGTGGATTGAAGCTGAGCCTCTCGTTTCACTCTCTTTCTTTACAACCCCTGCCCACGTCCCTCCCTTCCCTCCCTTCCCCATCTCCCTCCCTTTTCTTTTCTCTTGCTGAGTGCTGACACCATTCCTGCAATTACAGCAAATAGCGAGGATGATGGGACTAAGATTTTGCTCTGTTACAAGAGTCGAGACCTCGTCCCTCAAGCTGACACCATTAAGCCATCCTTTTGGGGGAGGGGCTTAAAGTGTTGAGGATGTAAAAGTTGCTGCTTTATGACAGAGCTATGAAAGCGCTGTGGATGAGTCCAGATTAGAACCCAATTTTGAAAGGTTAAGGCATCAGAAAGGATACTGAGAGATACAAAGGATACACATTTAACAGGTGTCCTGCTTCTGGACCATGCCGCATGGAGACCATTATTAAAAGTCCATTTCATCTTTAGAGGGAGTCATGTTATATTTTTTCAGCTCCAGCAGCACCTGGTGTCAAAAGATTTGCTGGTACCATCGACACAATGCGTGAAAGTGCTGTGCAGAAGGCTCTGACAAAAGAAGGCATCAAGCGTTGTGTAGAATTTAACTCCATGTGAGTAGTATCTTCTTCCGAGGCCTAAAAGCAGACAGCACACAAAAGGTGGGAAGCACGGAATTTGTATAAGCGCTGAAGTCGCACAAGAGGTTGTTTAACACGGATTTAATCCAGCCTTCCGTCTCTGCCTAGAGCTCTTAATCTCTTTACAGCTAAACTTATCACGCGATAACCGACTCTTCACTGATTCATTTCCAACTGCACAAATGAAAAAACTGCTGAATTACCGCTGGTGTGTAGCCTGCTTTCCTGTCTATTGAAAGTAATACCTTGCATTATTTGATTTGCTGCATACATTAATTAGCTTTTAGGGAATGTTCTAAAATATAAAAAAAAAAATTATAACTTTATTCATACATATATTGCCTATTCTCTAGCAGTAAGGAATCAATCTCCAAAGAATATAAATTGACAAGTTTAAATAATGTTTTATGTATAGGTTTAAAGTGTTGTTAAAAAAGGCTGAATGTAAGTGCTTTTTCGTTCTGTTGATAGGCTATTTTACAGATGCACTAATCAGATCTGTGGCTTAATGGACCCTAGGCAGATCTCATCTGAACAATCAATCATAACCTCATTTTTATGCTATTGAACACACATGGTGATGTCATTTACATCACTCCATTGAGATCAATCAACTTATTCTGCCAGCATCTCGCTATCATCGTGCTCTCCAAATCTTGACTCCGACTGCATGCAAAATAATCTCAGATAAAGATATAGCATGGGTCCGTTTACATTGCACACAGCAATAAAACTTGTTGAGCCCAAAAATAGTCACCAACTGAATGGAAGTGATGTATTACCAAAATATAAAAAAACAGAAAGGGAAAACGGTATGGCTGAGAGAGAACTGTTAGCATGGACCGTCAGCCATGATAATGGCAGCTGAGTCAATGTCAGAGAGGACGAGTCCTCGTCATCTCAACTCTAATAGAGAATGACTCCACTGAATTGCACCAAGCAACAGCATCTGAGATTAAGCACATTGCTATTCACCCAGCATCACATATCAGGTTTAACAAGTTGAGACCTACAGTATATGTGGTTAGACTACAGACGAGAGGGGAGGGAGATGAGCCGTTTCCCTCTTTCTCCTGCTTTTTCATTTGCCGCCTTTAATGTGACAGTGCCACACAGTCGTTTACAATGACACCAGAGCCTTCATTGTTTCAAACACATTGCCCTTGAACAATGTGATATGCATACTTCCTGAGGTTTGTTCAAGAACACTTTGGATAAAACCTTTGTTATTGTCAATTTGTTTCCAAGGGAATTCCTAGGAGGTTACATGTTTTGCTTTTAAATTGCAAGGTAAAAAGCTACTTAGAGATGGACTGTTTGAGCCCAAATACGAATATGCACTGTGGGTTACACTTTTGCATGATAGTTGCAACATTACTTAAATGCAGTAATCACCTTATGTTACATTCATCACTTATGGATTTATCAATTGAATTGCAATAGTATTTTCACCCCCCAGTCTGTATTTCTTGAGATAATCAAGGTTATGTTATTTTATTAGAGCATCTGTGGTTTAATTGTGCGACTGCTTAACCTGGAGGGACTGGCTGTGATATCCCAATGATTTTTTATTATTTTTATTGCTAATTAATTCCATTGACATCAGCGTAGGCTATATTCTATAGTCCATGCGCATTCACTGATACCAAGGATAAAAGGATATTGCTTTAGATGTCTGGCAAGGAAAAACATCGCTATTGAGTTTTATGAAAATACTTAATTTATTGTCACCTACAAGGATGTGAAAGCATCTGTTTATGAAGGCCAGCAATTGTTGGCTGGTCAAAAGAGAGTAAATAAGCACTTGGCCTCAGGCGTTTTTTCTCTCTTTTGCAATTATTTACTTTATGATAACCAAACAATAATCCAGAATAAAAGTACATTTAAAGCATGTAGGACTTTGCACTTCAGTGTTCAATAAAAACTTGTGACCATATATGGAGTTGTAACACAATGTAACATGCAAGAGGATCATCTAAAGTGTTATAGCTAAACTATCATGCACTTGACTTTCCCTGCAATACAGTGCTATTGCATTTTGGGCCAGAGAGGATTTGCAAGTCCTCAAGAAGTATTACATCATTTTCAATAACCCACTGCTATTGCACAATTTTATGTTTGCTCAACTGCACATTCATATCCTTGTTATGAATGAATAAACTTCCTAGTTTGAGACTGTAAAACACTGAAAAACATGCATGAAAGCACAACAGACAGTAGCAGTGCTAGGTCAGATGTTTGTTTGTTTTTTTGTCGAGAAAAAAAAGAGAGAACATTAGCTTCAGGGTTGAGCCTTTGTTCACCCTGCTTTGCTAGCAAGGTTAAATCATGAATATAAGAGGCTGCTGTCTAAAGCCTTGAAGCGATCATATTTGACTATACTTACATTATTCTGTTTGTTTATTTATTTATTTATTTATTTATTCAGATTTTCGAAAAGTCCTGCTTTTCCGCATCGCAAGGGCAGAACTAGGACTTTTTTTCTACACCGTCATGACTTTCCATCCCTAAACATTTACGCAGACTTGTTCCCTTGGCAGTTAAAAGGTAACAAAAATAACAAAGCCAAATATTCTCCCTGGATGTCTCTCATAATTGGCCATATGGACTTGTTCAGATGAAAGATTTCTCTCTTGGAGGCAGATGTGCGGGGTTATGGACTTAGCTTAGTGACTGTCATGCCATGGCATCCACTAGTCCCTGGCAGTGCCATCCTACATTATGTCTCTGGAGCTACTTTAGAACTTGAGCCATATGTTCCTCAGTGTTTGAGAGGGGGGAGGTTCTTAATTATTTTATTATATTATTTTATTCATAGTAGCTGTCCAGGCCTTTGAAATGTGTACTGTTCATCTGGGGGATCTGTGGATGTGTGTAAAACAATATTAATTGTATTTAACCAAACAAACAAATAAACAGATAGTTCTGTCCGTCCGTCGTTTCCTTCCGTTCCTTTATACAGTATTTACTATGAGTCAATTAAGGAGTGTAGGGTACAATCAATTTTGTAGTGCTTTTACTAGTTGATTCAAGATGTTTAATTTATTTTATTTTATTTTTAAACACAAAGCTTTAATGTTTACTCAGTATTATGAATTAAAATGAATTCCTGCCTCCCTGCCGAGCCACAGTAATTCAGTTTCGACAGCGTGTATTCATTTGGCAGATGCCAGACATGGGGTCCCTTTAAGGTCTGCCCAGGTTGTGGGCTTCCAACCCTTGGTGCTATTTGCATAATGGAATTATGGGAACTATGCTGTGTCTTTAGTGGACCATTAGGCAGAACTTTGCTGGATTGTAATTAGTGGCTTCTGCCCTTAACCTTCATTAACATGCAAATGCAAATCCTACTCTAGAAGAAATGCACGGCACATTGGAGCAAAAATGCCAAAACGATTAACAGGCAATCCATGGCTAAACTGCCTATTTTTATTTATCATTTTTGAAATCTCTTGATGGACGTAGTTTATGTGGTTGCTGTGTAACTGCTTGCTACGGAATTAATCACATCGTCAGCAATGTTATGATATAGCATTATTGTTTAATCACACGTTAGATGTGATGGGGTAATACGCTCCCCTTAAAGGGTCATGAAACCTCCTGTTTGAGCAGCAGTCAGTTCACCACAGTTTTGAAAAATGCTACAAAAGTAGGCATGCTGAGCTGAAGAGGGGAGACTGACAACACAGCAACCACTTCTGATTCAGACTGTTTTAATTTGCTCTCATTAAAAGCATCAAAGCTTCCCACAAATTAAAAAGATACCATTACACGCAACACAATATACATATTTTGTAAGGTCACCATAAATTACACAAATACATACATGCATATCCTGTGACAACTATAATTTAATGCACAAATAAATGCACAGCCATTCGCATTTGTTCTCTGCATCGAAAATATATATGAACATGCTGTTGCATCTTTGATAACTTTTGAGACTTATGGCGCTTTTCCACTACACAGTACCAGCTCGACTCGACTCAGCTCTGTTTGGTTTTCCACTGTGTAAAAGTTGTACCTGTACCTGCTTCCAGGTACTTTTTTTCGTACCACCTCCGGCGAGGTTCTAAGCGGGCTGAGGAGAGCTGAGGCGATACTAAAATGTGACGTGAAAACACGACAGATTGCTGATTGGTCAGAGAGAATCGTCACTATTCACATCATTGCACGCGCCAGACGGAGTATCCTGAATAAAAAAACAGCAAAAACAAAAACAAAAACATCCAAAAACAGCATACACTCGATTTCCTCCATTGTCCTGTGTGTGTGGGTAGCGGGTGTGTCTCGCGTAGAAGATTAAGTCACGGCAGTTTCCTGCGGCGTCGCTATGACGACCAGGTACTATTGTGGAGGTACTATCTGCAATGGAAAACGGAGCGAAAAGCGAGCCGAGCCGAGCCGAGGCGAGTCGAGTTGAGCTGGTGCTGGTAATGGAAAAGCACCATTATTTTGCACGTTTTTATAAGCACTTTGATCGGTAATTAAAGGGTCGTAAAGACCGGTTTCAGTCACAGTATGGATGAAACAAAGACTCAGGATCTATTGAAGTAATTTACTTACCTTCCTAACTTATGCGTATATGCAAAGCAGAAACTCTTGTTTGCATCTCTCACTTACTGTATGTAATCTCACTGTTTAAAGCGTCTGTCATATTAAATCAACAAATGCTGTCCTAAATAATTAAGTGAGGTGTCTTCTCATAGGATAAGGACACGCAGTCTCCTGAATAAGACTATAGTACTATAGTCTATAGTACAAGACACAAAGACGAATTTTAACCCGGAAGTTGAAAATAACACAAAAAGATTTAAAAAGAACTTGTTTTCTCCTACAATCAAAACTAAAGGATGGTAACTGTGGTGAGAACGGCGCGAGGCCTGTGGCATGATTGCTGATGAGCGACACCTGCGCGACTCACCGGTCTCGGAGTGGAAGCATAAAAGTTGTCTGTCTCTATCACTGTATGGCCAACTGTGTCAGACTTTGGGACAGATGAGTTTGTGAGAGTCTGAATCACAGGCTGTACAAACAGATGAAAACCGTAGTGATTACCAGTGTCGTGTCACCAGTTCAGGGAATACTTGAGGACCACAAATAAACTGATCACACAGGAACAGCGTCCATAAGAAATGATCCTGCTTATGGGCTGACTGACACCTCAAGTGCACAACAGTCAGCTTCCAAAAGTAAAACTCCCATTTATTTTCTCCATAGAGGAAGTGAATTCGAACCCTAATAGCACAAACACCTTTTAAGAGCCCTCACGGGCGACTGCTGCCACATATAATAAAACAGAAACAAAACACAACGTAAAATCCAGGCATGGATTTCTCGTCATTTTCTGTCGTTGCTTCTCCTTTTATGCTTCCACTCCTCCGTGAGAGATACAAGACCAGTGCGTCGCGCAGGTGTCGCTCATCAGCAATCACGCCACCGGCCTCACGCTTTTCTCTCACGGCCCTCTGCCTCGTCCTGCTTGCCACAGTAAATCTCATGACCCTTTAAGTTAAAAGTCCAGATAAATTTACAAATTGAAACATTGCTAATAAAGCTGTTACAAAGCAAAACTGACAGCTACCAACAGGTCAGTTTTATTAGTGTATTCTTTTTATCATCAAATAACGTCAACAAATTCCCTTTATATCCCTCTGGTAACATTGTGTTTCTCTGTCATAGTACAGTAAAACACTGTGTTTCTCTGTCATAGTACAGTAAGATCGAACTTATATACATCACAGAGAGACTTTACAACTTCCTTGTAAGGTAGGAAAACATGTTGCTTGAGGTTTAAAAATGGAACATATATGTCATGCTTACACATGGCACATTCCTTCCTCCCAGTCCCCCTCCCTGTCTGACATATGATTCTCACACATGGATCCATGCTATCTATAGTCCAACTTATGCATTCAGACACATGCCTTTAAAACGCCATAAGATGATACAACTGATTATGAATATTAATAAAGAATAATAATACAGATACATAATATTAAATAATGAAATTATATTAAAAGATGACATTTTAGTCTTCACATGCAAAAAAAGAAAAAGAAAAATGAATGCAGGAATGAAACACCAAGTCACCTTCATTTATATAGCGCTTTTAACAATGTAGATTGTTTCAAAGCAGCTTTACAGAGATAAACGTGTAATTTAAGGTAACAGAGATTGTTTTGGCTTTATAGCGGTTCTTTAATAAAGTTCAACACATGCCACCACTGCTGTGTGTTGCTAACTCTGTATAAATATGCATGTTTTTATCTGGAAGATGTATTTTAAGGTGTTTGCTCATCCACAATATGTCTATTAAACGTTTCCTGTCAGATGTAAAGATATTTGATAGTTAGAAGGTAAACTGATTTTAAAAAGATGTGTATCAAATGTTTTCTTTAACAGACGTCTTGGAGATGTACAAGTGCTTTATTGATGCTGCTTTGATGTTGCATCCTGCCTCATTTTACCCCATCACATAGAAATCAAAACATACATCTGCAAGCCTTTCACTGTATTCTGCATGGTCATGACACCATCCTCTCTATTGTTAGCATGTTATTGTGCTTGTATTGTACATCATTGTTGTTCTCTCAACAACAGTCAGCACATAACAATCACAAAAACGTTATTACCCAATATATCCAAATTCTTGACTATTAATTGATTTTTACTAGCATATCAGTGAGCTGCCAGCTCTCATTTTGTAATCATTATCTGCTCCCGGCTTCATATAATGGTGTTTTAATGGCAGGCTGAGATGGCATTGACACTTTAGGGGATCAGTAAATATTACATTTTATTGGCAAGGTGCAATTTCAAATGCACTCCAGTACAATTTTAACTGTACAGTGGAGGACTGAAAGAAGAGGGCCGAGGAGTGCAATACACATCATAAGATAACAATGCCGTGCAATTTACATTTTGATTAGAACAGAACTTCTCACAGTGTCTCTCTACAAGGAGCATGTTGAAATAATAAAAACCCTTATTAGAGGGCAACACTGCAATATATGTCAAGCATGCTGCAAAGTAATGCTCAGAAAATGGCCAGTGTTTTCATTCATAGGTACAAAGTGAAGTATAGCTTTCTGTTCATTTCCTCTTGGAAAACTTGCAAAGACTAGTACATATACAAACCACAATCACACAAAGAATGCACACAAACTGCACATCTGACACACGCATCCACAGACCTTAGCCCCTTTAAACTAGCTTTATTTGCAATTCAGATCAGCTCATTTGAATTAAGTGCTTCTTTGCTATGAATACAGCTGGACTTTCCAGACATGTCAGACAAGAACCTTGCCAGAATTACCCCATGGACATGGACACATTAATCAAATGAGGAATTGGCCATTCGACAGCCCACTGAATTCACCCTTTAGTTAGGGTCACAGTGGAGATAGGTGCAGTCTATGGGTCGTTCTCCTTTTGTTAACCCTGTCTAATTAAAGTCTAAAACCAGTCCTCTATGACAGGGCTTTTATGGTGTTATTTTAATACATGCCATTTTTTTACACCTAATTGATTTACCGAGCCATGTGTGCGGTGAGGTGTTTTGTAGAGTGTTGTAAAATACAACAACCTGTGCTGCGTGCTTTTTAAACTGAGAAGCCATGCCATAGTCTGAGTGATAATCTGTGATAATTCTTGATATATTTAACACCATCTTTCTTTCATTTTTAACATGCACTTGACGACTTTGTGTTCATCTCAGACATTACAAAAACACTACATTAACACTGCACAGCTTGTGCTGGGGTAGTGAAGAAAAGTGAGAATAAGACTTCATAAAACAGCATTATGTATGACAGTAGTTCTAATACTTTGAAACGTGGATGTTAGTCCTGTTAGTCAGTCCTAATTTATTTATTTTGGAGTGTATCTAAGGTGATTGCATGCATGGTTCAGTTCAGGTGAAATCAGATCACCTTGATGAGTTTAATCATCAAACTTTTTTTCACAAACTTAACCTGTTTTGAAGTTCACACTTATTTTACAGATGTCTTATAATAAATGTTCTTTCAACAAATCTTACAGGTTTGCCATTGTAATATAGCACACTGTTTATTATTGCATTTAATTATTATTAATTTGGGTTTTATGTCTTAAATGAAATCAAATAATTTACCAGTTATGCACAAAGGTCCAAGGGGGTCTAGAGAAAGCTGCCTTACCCACCATTGATGAAATATTCTGTCATTTATGACGCAATGCTTCCCCGCCATTGACGGAAATTTCGGACTTTCTGTGTTTTCACTGTTATACGGTAGGGGGCGCTATTATGCATCTTCTGAGTACAAATATCCTAGAATCTCAAGAGAGTACAGAATCTCCGGATCAAAACATAGACAAACAAGAAGCTGAAACTAGCGATAAAACCATTTCTTATGCACATTGTACATTTTTACAAAAACTCAACTTTCTCAGCTTTTTGTTCAGATGTTGTTGTTGTTTTATGAAACTTACCCACATTCAAGTGTTGATAGAAAAATAATGCATGAAGCTAGAATGTATGTTTATGTATGTATTTATGTTTTGTTTGTTTGTTGAAAAGAAGAGGCTCTGGTCTTTCTTTTGATAAATTGCATGTTCATACAACAAAATATCCGGGGGAAAACTTAATTTTCCATCTTGTAATGTAATATCCCATTGACTACAAAGACCAGTCAAGTGACATGATTTGAGAGTGAAAACAAAAGCACAAACTTGTAATAAATGTGCTTTTGTTTTACTGTATTACTGTAGTTGTTTTACAGTATAAGTTGGTTCTGTCATTAACTAACATTAACACATTTATCTATATGTATATTCATGTTCAAAAGTTACAGAGCTTAAGAGGTACTAAATAACAGCAATAACCGATATGCAAGATGAACTGTAATCTGATACACTGACCACAGTGAAAAAATAAATAAATGATTGGTTAATTTTATACAATGTAATTTAAACACTGACTCTACAAACACATTTAACCTTTTAACCAAAAAAAAAAAAAACACGAATAATATAGATGTCTTGGAACACCAAGGTCTTTAAAGTGAGATGCTACATATTTTCAAGATACAAGATTTCAGCCGCATAGATCTGATTAATTTTCAGTGTTTTTTTCTAATTGTCTCTCTCTACAATACAAGAGGTCAGCCATCACCTTCCACACTGCAACTGTTCTTATTACATTGACAACCAGGAGACAGTGTGAGTCCCCTCCAACCACAGGAGGCCTCTGGAACATATGCAAGAGTTGGTAAATCACTGACACTAGTGACTTATTAGGTTAAGCTCTGGGCGCCCAACCATTTTTAGAAGCTCGCAAGCTGTAATGCCATGCTGCGTCCTGTAGAGAAGGTAAAGCACAGATGGTATTTAGCATGGCTAACATTTCACCTGATTGATTAAACGATCCAAAATTGTCATAAATATCTATGACCTGGGTATAAATGTGCTGCATTTAAGAAACAGTGGTAGGTAAACAATTAGCATAGCAGCCCGTTCGATGATGAAACACACATTCCCACTCATTAAGAAGCTGTGTCTTTTAACAGTTTATCCCTGCTGTTTTATGAATTCTGAATTACACCTCATTAATGTGTCATTTACATAATTACAAGGAATAGGGACAGCGCTCACAGCAGGGATGAGCCCCAATCGGAGGAGGACGTAAAGAAATAAAGATGAACTCGCATGAAATTCACTCACAATCACATAAAACACACAAGTCTTCCCAGACCTGTTACATTAAGTCTGCCGCTTCTTGTCCCAGCGTGACACCGGCTGCTTGATGGCAGCCAGACCTCTGAATTAGCCACTTCCTTTATCGCAGTGAAAATCGTCCTGATGAACACTGCAGAAAGAGAGGAGCAGCTGCTGATGGACCCTCAGCACAGGATGCTAGATTGTTTTGTATCTGTAATTAATCTACCTCCAATAAGGAGTCTCACGCTGCTTCTGAAACTACCACATACATTAAAAATGCATAATTATGAAGTGTAGCACAAAAATCCAGAGAGACTTTGTGAAGGCATCCATCCGTTCTTAATTTTAAAAATGTGTATCAAACACAACGCATATTTTAACAAGAACATTTTGTCACTTATGTAATGGGGAATAAGTAAAAGAAAATTAGGGCAAACACTCCCCAAATCTACTGAATATAAAAAGTCTCTCATTTAGTATAGCGAGGTGGTGCAGCACACCTTCTGTAGGTTATTTGTAAGATAAATGGGACCACAGAAACAGATGACAGGTCTTTAGCTCAAGTATAGAATGCAATTAACCGGCAAATGAGGCCAGGCAAACCCAAATGACCAATGAGGATGGGCAATACTTCAGAGGGAATGAATATTCAGACTCATATCCAATCTTTAGACAGCTCAGTCAGTCCTACTGAGGTGTTAAATGGCACGTGACATTTTAAACACTAACCGCTGATTTGTGTATTTAAATGTAGGCCTATGTATCATTGTTTAAGAGAAAGGCTTTTGCTTGTTTCTTTGACAGGAAATCATAAGGCATAGAAAAATAGGGCAGAAATATCCTCTCTGGATGAATATTTTAGGTTAAAATAACAAAAACAAACCAAATGTGTTGCTGTTGCTCAAACAGTAGGGTACAGTGTAAGTAATGCTAAGGTCATGGGTTTGATTCCCAGAAAAAGCATGATTTGTTAAAATGTGCGCTTTGAATGCAGTGTAAGATGCTTTTGATTAAAGTGTCTGCCAGATGCCTAGCTATGAATGTGCATGTTGTAGGTTTGAAAAAAAAGGTTATTTTTGAAGTCTGATCAGCTCCACCTGATCCAAACATAATAACAGTCTTTGGAGGTCCTGCAGAGGCCCTGAAGCTCACCGCTCTGAAATATCCTCCACTGTTATTGTGTGGGTGAAACAAGCTTAGCATAATGGAGACTTGGAGTGGGTGCTTTTATCTCCTGTTCTTTGCTCAATCCCCAACATTGCTTGTTTTCTTTGTACTACAGCCAAATAATATCCTTGTAAGTTTGTCACTGATATTAGTATGGTATTCACTAAAGTTACATGACAGTAATTTCTAGGCGTTTGAAATAACAGATGGGGCCTGTTCCACTGAGGGGATTGACTCTAATACAGCACAACACTCAAAATGCTGAACTTTATTATCATATGCACAGATTTGATTGACAAGAGGCAATGAGAGCCTACAGTGAGAGATTGCTCCTGCCCACCTCTCCCACGGGCCACAACTGCGTGACACATTGCCAAGGCGCGTTACTCCAGTTCCTAATGCATCTTTATTACACTGTTCCCATTGCTCCCGAGCATAGAACAAACTTCATTTGTCTTTATCCAAATCATGTTGGCGCCTACTTTAAATGGAAAACTCCAATGCAAAATGAATGAATGGCATCAGCAGCCCAATTAAAGCCTTGCCTGAAGAACAGCTTGGTCCGGAGACAAGAGCTATCATGTGAAGATGAGCTCCTAAATGTTCCACAAACCACCCCAAAGAGACAACACATCCATATATTTCCTCTTAAATGAGCCAATTTTATCATCAACCAGCAGAAGCAGAAGGAAGTTCCTTTGTGCCACCTCATCTCTCTCTCTCTCTCTCTCTCTCTCTCTCTCTCTCTCTCTCTCTCTCTCTCTCTCTCTCTCTCTCTCTCTCTCTCTCTCTTTCACACTCTTCTTGTCTCCTCCACAACTGAGAGTTTTTGAGATTTATGGTGGTGTCTGATGAATTGCTGTTACAGCAATTCTTAAGGGGTTTTCGCATCCCCCCATATGTTTTTCACATTACTGATGTTTCACTTAAGGTTCCCCGAGCATCCCCACGAGATAGCAAGGTAGGCTTGTTCTCAAGTTGAGCCTTCATTTGGTTTGCTCGTCTTCTCTGGAGATAAAGTCTGATGTGCAGGCCCTCTCCTGAGGAGCTATTAATGCAGGGAGGCTTTGGGTGTTCGTGGGGAGAATGTGCATTACCATTATTTGTTTCAGGAATTAATGGAAATGAGAGGGGATTGTCAAAAAGCTTCTGAAACTAGAGATGAAAGTGATCATGATAGTGATCAGTTTTAATTGCATCTTTGTGCAAGGACTCTAGAGATAAAAACCACAAACAAATCATGAAATCTAAAAAAAAGTAAAGGCATTTGAACACTCAGTGTGAAATGGCTCTTTTCAGCTATAAAACTAAATGTGATTGTGAGAGTGAAAGAGAGAGAAGGAGAGAAAGTATAACACTTACTAACTTGGTGTGTATTCGCATCTAGATGTAAAGCTCAAATTATGTATACAGTGAGGAAAATAAGTATTTGAACACCCTGCTATTTTGCAAGTTCTCCCACTTAGAAATCATGGAGGGGTCTGAAATTGTCATCGTAGGTGCATGTCCACTGTGAGAGACATAATCTAATAAAACAAATCCAGAAATCACAATGTATGATTTTTTAACTATTTATTTGTATGATACAGCTGCAAATAAGTATTTGAACACCTGAGAAAATCAATGTTAATATTTGGTACAGTAGCCTTTGTTTGCAATTACAGAGGTCAAACGTTTCCTGTAGTTTTTCACCAGGTTTGCACACACTGCAGGAGGGATTTTGGCCCACTCCTCCACACAGATCTTCTCTAGATCAGTCAAGTTTCTGGGCTGTCGCTGAGAAACACGGAGTTTGAGCTCCCTCCAAAGATTCTCTATTGGGTTTAGGTCTGGAGACTGGCTAGGCCACGCCAGAACCTTGATATGCTTCTTACAGAGCCACTCCTTGGTTATCCTGGCTGTGTGCTTCGGGTCATTGTCATGTTGGAAGACCCAGCCTCGACCCATCTTCAATGCTCTAACTGAGGGAAGGAGGTTGTTCCCCAAAATCTCGCAATACATGGCCCCGGTCATCCTCTCCTTAATACAGTGCAGTCGCCCTGTCCCATGTGCAGAAAAACACCCCCAAAGCATGATGCTACCACCCCCATGCTTCACAGTAGGGATGGTGTTCTTGGGATGGTACTCATCATTCTTCTTCCTCCAAACACGTTTAGTGGAATTATGACCAAAAAGTTATATTTTGGTCTCATCTGACCACATGACTTTCTCCCATGACTCCTCTGGATCATCCAAATGGTCATTGGCAAACTTAAGACGGGCCTTGACATGTGCTGGTTTAAGCAGGGGAACCTTCCGTGCCATGCATGATTTCAAACCATGACGTCTTAGTGTATTACCAACAGTAACCTTGGAAACGGTGGTCCCAGCTCTTTTCAGGTCATTGACCAGCTCCTCCCGTGTAGTTCTGGGCTGATTTCTCACCTTTCTTAGGATCATTGAGACCAAGCTGCTTGGCAATTTCCCCGTAGCCCTTTCCAGCCTTGTGGAGGTGTACAATTTTGTCTCTAGTGTCTTTGGACAGCTCTTTGGTCTTGGCCATGTTAGTAGTTGGATTCTTACTGATTGTATGGGGTGGACAGGTGTCTTTATGCAGCTAACGACCTCAAACAGGTGCATCTAATTTAGGATAATAAATGGAGTGGAGGTGGACATTTTAAAGGCAGACTAACAGGTATATTAGGGTCATAATTCTAGCTGATAGACAGGTGTTCAAATACTTATTTGCAGCTGCATCATACAAATAAATAGTTAAAAAATCATATATTGTGATTTCTGGATTTTTTTTTTTTTAGATTATGTCTCTCACAGTGGACATGCACCTACGATGACAATTTCAGACCCCTCCATGATTTCCAAGTGGGAGAACTTGCAAAATAGCAGGGTGTTCAAATACTTATTTTCCTCACTGTATATTCATAAATGTGCAATATATATATATATATATATATATATATATATATATGCATATTGGTATAATTAAATATTAGTTCTTAATGCTCTGTGGGGTTTAAGTAAATGCAATTCATTTCTGCAGACAGACATCTGTGAGAAACGTCCTTGGAGGTTTATGAAATCCTTCGCAGGTCAAATATAGAGCATTATGTAGGCAGTACAAGAAACTGCATATTATCACTAATATGCTAATATCTCATGTGAATAATCCAAGCCTTTCAAGCAAACAAGTTCATTGTTCAATGCAGTGTAACTAAGCTTGATAGCTGGAAAATGCATGCCATTATAAGTCACATGCTAATGCTGTCATCGCTATAGTTTGACGTGCAAATCAGGGCATCCCATTTAAACACGCAGAGGGTCCAGCTCTAATTAAATTCCTTCCACAATAAGAGCTGAATGACAGGTTGGACATCGTGCTTTGATGAGGATTTATGACCCTTTGCCAGTTCCTCTAAATGGCAGTTTTGGAGCAGAAGCTTGTGCCGGTTTCCCCCAGCACCACCACCTCCAAGCCCATTGTGGGTATTTTAATAAATTACACTGCTGATCCTTTCATACGAGCCTGACATAGTTCCATCAGCCGGTGAAATCTCTCCAGACCTTGGACTCACACGCTGAGCTTGGATCTTGTGGCTCCCTAGGCCAGGTTATATAACCTTCATTGTAGCTGCATGCTGGATGAGTCCCAGACCACACGCCTGAGGAGAAAGACATGGCTTTCCCATCAGGCTAAAACAAGGCTTTGCATATCATATTCCAACACCTCAACAACCCCCTGACACATGCAAGGGCTCAAATGAAAGATGTTTGATATATTTCTGCCGTGGGGATCCTGTCTGAAATAATGAAACAGTTATTCCCATCAAGTCCTTTTTGTGTGTCTACATCTATGTCAACACTCTGAGGGGTTCAAAATAGAGCTTTTTTGACAGATTCCTATTATGGCTTACTGGCCACCTTCAGATGTGTGTGTTTTTGACCTGGAGTGGGCAAGTTTGTTTCCTTGTCCCCAGTAATACAGTCAACTGCATGGATAGAGATGTCTATTGTCTTGAATTCTCTTTGTTTTAATGTTTGCATTACAGAAGTTTTTTGTAAAATAATATCAGTCACTAAATAGTGAATAGAGAAATGCCTTTTACCTGTGGTAGCATGCCATCCTTTTATTGTATAAGGTCTTCTAATTGTATTACTTCACCCAAAAAAAAAAAATTATGTCATCAATACACAATTGAGCATATCAGATATGTTAAACAAAAGCTCAAACATGCTTGTGTGACACGTGAGAACATATCTTATTGGTTTGTGTGTCAAGGAAGGAGGTTTGAGCTTCAAGTCTTCTCTTCAACATTTGAATTAAACAGTTTACAATGTGGTTTACAATGTCTTTTTTGGTTGTTTGTACTTTAAATGGAGGGACAGAAATCTCTCAGGTTTCATTAAAAATATCTTAAATTGTGCTTCAAAGGGTTAGTAAATACACCCACTTTTCATTTATGGAAATTAATCATTATTGTATTGTTATTTCATTATTAATATTATTATTAGATTTTTATTATGATTTTTTAATCCATGAAAATTGAAGCAGGATGCTATAGTAAACAAAAAGGTACTTGAAACTTTATTTCTCAAAATTGCAAGTTCAATAAAAAAAAGCTAAGGATTTTTTTTATTTATTATTATCTCTTGTTTTTCTTTCTTAAATATGTGTAATCGTGTGAACTTAAACTAAAACAAAAAGGGTAACACTTTATAATAACTGCACGCTATAATCATTATAAGCATTTGTAAACAGTTAATTCGTCATTTATAAAGCATTAATAGACATTAATAAGCAGTTTATAAATACAGCTATAAATGCTTTGTTCTTGATTTATAAGCATAATCTATAATGCGTTTAATAATTGTATTTTCATACTTTATTAATGATCAATTTATCATTTCTAAATGAAGTATTACATTATTTACAAACCGGTTATTTAGGAGTTGTCAGTGGTTCATAAGATCACTTAGAAAGTGTAAGTAAATGATTAATAAACTGTTTAAATACATATTATTATTCAGACATATAGTACTAGTTACTTAGTGTGTTAATAAATGCTTTATTAACATGTATTTCTACTGTAATTCATGGTTAATTCAGGGAGTTATAAAGCATTTAAAGGCTGTTAAATATTTTTATGTTCTGTATCACTGTGTTGTGTTTGTTTCCTTTTTCTGTTTAGAAGATCAGTGAGCCTTTAAATCTCCATTGTAAATGCTTTACAAAGCATAAATAGTCCTCACTTTAGATGAGCTCACAAAATAGTTAACTGACCACTACTAAATGCTTTATAACTACTTGAATCTACTACATTAACTTACACTTTCTAAGTGATCTTATTAATCAATGACAACACCTAGTTTGTAAATAATGGTAAATGTAACTGGTTTGTAAATAATGCTATACTTAATTTAGAAATGATAAATTGATCATTAATAAAGTATGAAAATACAATTATTAAACACAATTATAGATATGCTTATAAATCAAGAATAAAACATTCATAGCTGTATTTATAAACTGCTTATTAATGTCTATTAATGCTTTATAAATGATGAATTAACTGTTTAGGAATGTTTAACTAATGATTAATAGCATGCAGTTATTATAAAGTGTTACCAAAAAAAGTGAAATAGTAAAAAAAAAAAAAAAAAAACCCCAGCTTGACAATTGTTGTTCTGTCAATGTTACACTGGTAAGTAAAAGACACAAATTGAACAGTGTTGGGGAAAGTTACTTTTAAAAGTAATGTGTACAATATTGTGTCACTATAGCCAGCTCTAACGTCACACTAAATGCGTTACTTAGTTAATTTTTATGGAATGGAATGTATTATGTTACTTTTGCTTTACTTTTTTTTTTACCTGGGCTGGGCTTGCTTGTTTGTTTTATAATAAAAATAAAAAAAGAGAAAAAAAAAAAAGTCATATTTTTGGAAAACATAAAGGCCCTTTCACACCAAAAGTGAAATGACAAAGAAGAAGAAAGTTCAGCAATACAAACAAAAGAATGAAACACAAATGTGATGTTTATCTAAAGTCATTTGCACTTATTGGTATAGTTGAATTAGTCAGCAGCAAATACATTAGTTAATAAAGTGAGTTTAAATACATATAGTCTATTTGTGTTATTTAACATATTTAATTACTGCAGGATTTCATAATATTCTGAGTTTGCATTTCTCTGTTTTTGTTCATTTTGCTCATTTTATTTTGTTCAATGACTTTTGAATCTATTTTTGTGCAAGTAAGATGAGTAAATGCATGCTCACATTTAGTCTAGACCTACAATAACCATCATGTTTACACAGCATACACACCTCTGCACCTTACACCCGTTGTTGTTGTTTTTTCTCAAAATGGGGACAGGAGAGGTGACTTTAAATGGGAAAGCAAAGTAACTTGCATTACTTATTTGCAAAAGTAACATTTTGTTGTAAATTTAAAAGTAATGAGTTACATTACTCGTTACTTGAAAAAGTAATCTGAATATGTAACTCACGTATTGTAATGCATTACCCTCAACACTGAAATTGATAAA
The DNA here is from genome assembly GCF_963993115.1 of Abramis brama. Taxonomy (NCBI): domain Eukaryota; kingdom Metazoa; phylum Chordata; class Actinopteri; order Cypriniformes; family Leuciscidae; genus Abramis; species Abramis brama. Next base: position 34,597,048 of record NC_139965.1, read on the forward strand.
CACAATGCAAAATGTCCCTTTATGCACACTTTATATGAGAAGAACTGAAGACCAAGAAAAACATGTAAAATGCAGTATTGTTGGAGATGAGTTGGCTTGGAAGGTGCAGCTTTTTTCACAGCCTAACTACAATATATTGATTTTATTTTTTAATGGAAATTTGTGGAAGTGAAAAAAGTAAAACTGGAAAATGGGACAGGGATGTATGGGGCGCTTGAGGGGACCTTCTGTAAAACCTGTAGCTTCTACCTGCTCTAAACCTTAATGATAATTCTAACAGATTGGGAGCGATAACAAGTCTGCCACAGCATATGACCCATAAAATCTGTGATTGAATACTAATAAAACGAAAGCCACTGCTCGTCAAGCAGCTTCGTCATTGGCAGCAATAAGCTTTCATAATTCTAACTGCATCTTCTTTAAAACTGAATTTGAATTAATCTTTAAAAATCAATAATATCACATCTTTACATAATATATACTCATGTTTTAACCCCATGCTCACCTGCTTCTGGCATTTCATTCTACCTCTCAAAGAGACAAGATTTAATTAAATTTTCAGAACAAAATCTAAGCACTCATCATTCAGCGCAGGAATAAATCGACTATCAAAAGGGAAGGCAATTCGCTTTCCTCTTCCCTCAGTGGACAAGGTCAATTAGAGGAGGACATGGATTGGCAATCAAAACTGACACCAAAGATTGACTATGGTGATTACAGGCATGCAGATGGGAAGCTTTAAAGGTTATTAATAATGATTTATAGAATTAATTAAAAGTATAGGAGAGTGTGCTTGAAATACGTTAAATAAGTTGGGCATACGAACTGGCCGAAAACAGACACTACTGGATTACAGTTTAGTGTAAATGCCTTTAGTTTTTCATCTTGTTTTCTCTCCTTGTTATGCTTTATTCTCTTGCATGCACACCAAAGCACTGGATTGGCAAACTCTCTTTGACATGTTTATGATTTGTAACATACACTGGATCCTCACCCTATAGGCACACTGTTTGTTTTTAGTCCAAATTGCTTTGATTGATTTTGACTAAGATCAAGCATGCTATGAATTAACAAAATTATGTATAATTGGAGGAAGTTTTTGAATGCATGTTAAAAAAAAAGCATTTTATAAAAAAACGGTCTGTAAAGAATGGTCTGACTGAGAACATGTATTTATTTAGGCAATTTTTTTTATTCCTTTTTAACTTAATTCAGAAATCACTGAAACGCTGTTCCCGCTTTCAGTCACTTCAATGTGGTGTCGATGACTGACACTAGGGGTCGCACTTGGGAGTCCCATACACCTCTGATATTTGAGAAAAAGCTACTGAGAATTGGTGAGTGGAATTTGCATGCCACGCCCTCGGACATATCGGTATAAAAGGGACACGGCGTGCATCACTTATTCATATTTGTTCTTCAGAACCGAGCGAGTGTCATCTATACACAAGCTCATTTCATTAATCTCTGGAAGAAGCGAGTTGCTGATGTTACGGCACATTTCAGTGGTCCAAGCAGTGCACGGGTAAGTGCAGAGAGAGTTCACCTGTGTGATTCCATGAACATCGGACTGGATCTGATCCTCTGCCCTGTCCCGAGAGTTTGCAGCTGGATGGTTAGTATCCGGGCTTGGAACGCGACTCACATCAGTGCCCGGCCCCAGTGCATTTCTTCCTGGAAGTGCATGAAGAGCAAATTAAGTCATTGAGGGCATCTTTCACTGTCCAGTCCTGCTTCACAAGCTCTTCCACCGTCACTACCCTCGACGGTGGGATGGCCAGGGAGTATATGGACGTTCCACAGGTGGATCATGCAGTTGCGGTGCATTTATGCCCGCAAAACGCCTTCCACTGGCAGAATCATCCCAGACTCCTGTCCAGGGTCCTCCTGGGTCCTCGCATCTTCACGAAAATTGCAGAGGCTGCTCTTGCCCCATTAAGGAAAGTGGGCATTCGCATTCTCAACTATCTTGACGATAAGATGAACCTAGCTCACTCTCGAGATTTGTTGTGTGCACGCATTGACCTGGTGCTCAAATACTTCAGCTGTTTGGGGCTTCAGGTCAACTGGGAAAAGAGCAAGCTCTCACCAGTGCAGAGCATCTTTTTTTCTCAGGGTGGAGTTGGACTCACGAACGAGCATGCTCAGTCGATGCCGAACACCCTGAAGACGTTCAGGGATAAAACAGCGGTTCCACTGAAACAATTTTAGAGTCTCCTGGGGCATATGGTGTCCTTGGCAGTGTTACGCCGCTCGGGTTGATGCATATGAGACCGCTTCAGCATTGTCTACAGACACGAGTCCCAAGATGTTCATGGTGCAGCGGCACACATTGTGTGGCCATCACACTGATTTGTCTGCTTATTCATTTCTTGGAGAGACCTTGCATTTCTACGGACAGGGGTTCCCCTAGAACAAGTGTTCACTGTCCACGTGTTAAAAACGGACGCAAACAAGAAAACTCTTCCAGAGTTTTACTTCACCAATCAATGACAGGTCTGGTGCCAGTGAGCTGCATTACATGAGAGATTGAAATGGTGGCTACAAAGAAATCTCTAATGTTAATTTTGGTCATGGCTTGTCTTGAAAAACAAATACACGGTTGTTTGACGTTTTTTGTAGGAGAAGTCACACTGCAGTCAAATCTTCTGACACTGCCAGAATTACATCTGAGGTCAAATTTGATCACAACGGTCATTAGTGGACTGTTAGTGAACATGTCAAACTAACGATCAAAGACTTCAGATTATAGCCTAGGATCAGAAGATTGTTTTAGGATTTGTTTCAGATCGTGGCCTAAATTGTACAGTGTGCACCCATCTTAACTAATTTTTTAACAGTATCTATGGGAATCTGCTTTTAAGATCTTCTAGACAAAACAATGCAAATACAAACAATCAATAAATCAGGTAGAAATAGTCAGCTCTAAACCATGTTGTCTGGCACAGGAAGCAGGAGGCTAATTATACACCTGTAATACCACTGGGATTCCTGAGGGTTTGCAGATTAAAAGTGGCTACGGGCTACAGAGAGACTTTGTTCCACTGTATTATGGACAGACCTGTGTTTTCATGCATGCAGTATTACCCAACAGACAAGCAGTAGAACCGGATCAGTCACCTGCCCCTGTGCAGTTCATGTCTCAGTGGTTTCAGATCTGGAAATTATACATTTTGCCTAGAGCAAATCTGTTCGAGGGGTTCAAACAAAATGTGTGCTTCAGCAGCATGGGAGAGCCTCTCTGACCTCCATCAAACAATCCTCTGGTTGCTGTCTTACACTAAGACTCATAATGCCTCTCTTCAATTTTGCGGGTCTGTCTCTAATGGGATCAGGGTTAAATATTGAACCTGACGACCAGTTTTTTCCATCCTCCCGCAAGCCTTACTAGTCCAGTGAGGGATTTGAATTTAGAAAGCATTATGATGCCTTTGGATAGTCCAGCCAGTGTGCTTCTCTCTCTAGTCAGGGTTAGTGGAGCCTTCACTGATGACAGGAAATGACAGAGAAGGTGATTTGTATTGTGTATGTGGGGTGCAATTCAGATACCTTTCACAAAGCAGAGAACCTTGAAGCAAGATCACCTTTTGTCTCTGTTGCACTGACGTGTTCAAAGGCTACCACAGACTGTTTCATTCTGATGTTCATTTGGCAATACGTTTTGCTGGAAAAGGGCATGCTGTGCTGCCATTGATGGTGAGGTCAAATAAGTGGTTCACACATTGTATGTTTGCTCAGGGGGAACACAGGTGATTGACAAACTGTAAATCTTAATCACTAATGTAAGTGACAGATGAATTCCCAATAGCCAGAGACTATAATTAAGCTAAGTTTTTGACCGGTAACCTTTCATCATTTCTGAAAGCACAGTAGGTGCCTTTCAGTATCGGAGATCAAAGCAACTGGGAGTTGTAATAATGAATATGTTGCACATTTCATGTCAAACAATGGAATATCTTTGCTTAGATTCTAAAATGTGTTGTCAAATGTCAGTTAGCTTAAAAAAAATGTGCTTTTTTGGTCCTGCAGGTAATTCAAAAATTCAGATTTCACTAGTTCACAATGTGTTGGAAATCAAATATTACTGCTTCTGTTGCATGGTATACTAATATTGTTCATATACATTTTCTTTGTTTAATTTGTAATGAATTTTTTAAGAATTTTTGGAGAAAAAATAGAACTGTTACCAGAATTCAGTTATATTTACGAAGAAGTATTATAGGATCATGAAAATAATATTTGTTTTTTGTTTGTGTTTCGGTCCACCACAGCCAGTAGAGAGACCCAGAGGTGTTTTAATCAGATGCAGTCTAGAAGCTGTGCTACTCTGCCCATTTTTAGGTGAAAAAGTAATATTGACAGTATACGCAATATGCTTTATTTGTTTTGTATTTCATAAAACATTAAAAACTTTCTTGCCATGTCATCTGCCATAATTACACTAGAACAGCAATTTCCACAATTTAGTTTTGCTTTCTTCTTCCCTAAATAGAAATGTATTTACATCAGTAAGTGTATTCCAAATGAAAGGTATGCGATTTAGCTTATGCCGGGGATAAAGTGCTTTTCCAGGGGTAAGTGGCATCTATTTATCAGAATGTAGTGTTTGTCATACATTTAATCTTGATCCAGATGACATGTTCAGTGTCACAGCTAATTAGGAGAGTAATACATACCCTCATTAATAACTGCCATGACAGGGTAGAAGTGATTTGGCCCATAATCATGCTGGACAGCTCAGAGAGTGTGAGGGAACATGGAGGAAGAGCGTGTGGGAAGGGGGAAATAGCCAAGAGTAGTTTTCAAATCAAGTAACTCATTGCCCCAGATCTTAGCAGAAACACGCAAATCTAAAATGTTCTTTATTTCTATGGCCATTCATATTTATTTGTCTCTAATATGTTGTGATTTTAAGTGTTACACTAGCAATGCAGATGCTTAGCAGATGCCATTGCAGATGCTTAGTTTTGTGCTCAGTGACACATTTTTGTTTTGATTTTGATGTTTGTTTTTGGATCACTGTCCTGTTGGAAGATCCAAACATGGCCCATTATAAGATTTCTAGCAGAGGTTGTCAGGTTTTGATTTTTTTTATCTGTTGGTATTTGATCGAATCCATGATGCCATGTATATGAACAAGATGTCCAGGACCTCTGGCAGAAAATTAGGCCCACATCATTAAAGATACAGCAGAGTATTTCATTTTACACATGGGCTACTTTTTTATCCCTGTATGAAGCAAACCCATGTTAAGTGTTTGCTGCCAAAAAGCTCTTTTTTGTTTTGTTTGTTTCATCTGGCCATAGAACCTGTCCCGTTTGAAGTTCCAGTAGTGTCAGTTACTCTTCTAACGTTCTATGGCCGGCTTTTTGGCAGCAAACACTTAACATGGGTTCATGTTCAATTCAATTCTTTTACTTCAATGAAAGGTTAGATTTTTGCTAATTTTTTAAATAAAATATCAAAAAATTTTACAGCCATCTTTGATCATATTTACCAAGGGGGCAAATAATTCTGACCAGCACTGTACATCAATGGAAATCTTATGTATTCAGTATACATCTCAATAAAAAAATAAAAAAATAATAATAATTGGCCCATGTGACTGGTTTTGTGGTCTAGGGTAACATATTATGATATATATTGTCACATATTTTTCAATATATGAAAGCGGTGATTCCTTATGTATTATTCAATATATTGTAATACATTAACACAATATATTTTTCTGTATATTTTCAATAAACCGTTAAATCATTTAATATATTGATACTTCATATATAAGGACATATATTTTCTTTGCGTAAGGGGAAAGGCAATTTAAGCAATGAAAACTCATTCATAAATCATGTTTGTTAAACCTTCATAGCTTGATTCTCTGTATTTATCAGTGCTGAGCATCAATGCAGCCATTTTTGGTACTTAACTTCCATAAATTCTCAGTCTTGGTTGAAGCTCCAGGGAGATGGGCAGGGCTTGTACACCTTTGTGAAATGGGTCTAGCCTTTTCGTGGATTAACACTCGCTAAAGAGGTCAGAAAACAAGGATACTCAATGGCATCCCCATAGCCCAGGCACATGCATATTTATGAGGAAAGAGAAACACAGGAAAAAGAAGTCCTTCAGTTTCTCCTTGACCTCAAAGAAATGAGAAGTGCATTTATGCTAACGTTTTTCTGACTTTGTGCTTTTTGTGTGATAGATCACATTTGGTACTTTTGATAGATTTGCTGGTACTTCAGTGGATCTTATCAAAGACTGTTTCTCGTTGTTCTTTATTTGACTTTAGTGTTCTTTGGAGAAGAAAACATGTTTGCGGTTACATTATATGTTTTTTTTTTTGTTTTTCAGGCAGGTATATTAATTCTACATAAGTAGACTAATAGTCTTCTAAAGACCCATAAAAAAATCAAATAGTTCCCTTATGGAATCGCAGAAACTTAAAACGTTATCCTATGGGATCAGACTGTAAAGCCTTATTTTCTTATTGCTGGTTTGTGAATCCCTTGGCGCTACATTGACTTGACATAAAATTTTTGCTGATCTTTGTTCTGAATGAATTATACATACTATACAAAAGGCAAAATACCCACATATTTTCATGTCTTTATTGAAGGCATTAATTCAACACGCATAGTTCTTATTAGAAAGAAATGTGAACTATATGTTACTGCTCTATGAAGATAGTAATTTGCATCAGATGCTCCAATAAATGTAAGATGACAGTCTTTTGTGAGTTAAAGAGCCCTTGTAAAATTACCATAAGCTTCTGAGTATGCTATAGATGACAAGCTTATGAAATAAATCATGCCCTGGTCAAAAGAGATTCCTTCATGAATATTAACAGTTCGGAAGACAAAACCGTTAATACCCTGTCTTTCATGTACCTACACAGTTAACTAAGTGTGCAAATGAAGTAAATTGACCGGCCAATATAACAAAATGTCAAATACAATCCCTGTTACAAAGGATCCGCAGATATATTTTTCTTTGGCTGATGTCAGCATTAACAAATCGCTTGTTTCACCAGGGCACCTTTGCCAGAGGGACAGTTATAGAATTGGCACCAAGTGTAACTTTTCAAAACTGTTTTCCAACAAAAACTCAATTCTGTGTACACAGTGGGTGTGTCATAGCTTGAGGCTGCTTCAAAGCCTCATGGTTTAGATGACTTGCATTCAGAAAAGAAAACAAAGAGTTCTGGATTGTAAAAACAAATTGTTCATGAAAATATAAGGGTAAAAGCCAAAACATTGTATTTACATAGAATATGTAAATGGATATTAGTTGCCTTGGGAGTCTTCCATATTCAAAATTCAAGTGAAACAATCTTAAATATTGTTTCATATTCAGATCCTCAGAGTTATCGTTATCAGATTGTCAAGAGAACATGGTTATACAATGGCGTTCACAACACTGTGTTTATAGACAATAGACAAGGGCATACATTACTGTTCAAAATTTTGGGGTCAAGATTTATTTATGTATTTATTTAAAAAAAAATACGTATCTTATGCCCAACAAGTTTGCATTTATTTAATCAAAAATACAGTAAAAACAGTAATATTGTAAAATGTTTTTATGGTTTAAAATAACTGTTTTCTATTTGAATATATTTTAAAGGCACAATATGTAACTTTTTTGCTTTAAAAATAGCAAAAATCACTATATCTATGTTATATATTTTTTTTAGTTGTGTACTTACATTATCCCGACTGTTTCCAACAACTTTCAAACCAGGAGAAATTTTAATTTAATTTGAAGACACGGGACGTTTCTTTATTTCCGTTTTGTCGCAGTCAATGGCGTCATATCCGCGTTGTCCCTGGTTTCCGCTCGTGCTGCCATGGCAACCAGAGCTTTGAACCAGAGCCCTCTGATAGTAACCAAGACGACACATTTACATAAAACTAATCAATGTTATATAGTTCAACAATGATAAAATGTCAGAATATGATTTGTATGTTATTCTAATGTTGATCTAGTTTACTGCTAGTCTCATAGAGACAAACTAACACATACATTTCAACACATTCAAATGCAGTTTAGTGTGCTAGTGTAATGTTAGACCAAGTGAAACAGCGCTGCGTTACCTCACAAGTTTAATTTGTCTAATAAACTGACCTGTGAGTAGTAATTCTGCGTGTAGTTCGGTAGAATGAAATGTCCATATTCCTTTTATATCCGCGGGACTCGCTTCGCGTTTGGAGCTGATAGCTGTCTCTTAGCAATCCCGAACTGCTTCATATCACAGTCATGATAAAAACATCGATGTATTCAGTCATCCATAAACATTATTAGATCGGTCGGCTTGACGTTGACGACAAGATCCATAATTCTTAGCAAATGTTGCGTCATCAAACTACGCCTTTGTTATAGTAAATAGGTTAGCGACCCCTAGTGGAGAAAAAATCCCATACTGTACGTTTAAACTGTAATTTATTCATGTGATGGTAAAGGTGAATTTTCAGTGTCACATTCATAATAAAAACATCAGTTTCTTTAAAATTTTTTGAATGGTAGTGTATGTAAATGAGTTACTGATCACATTCCAAATTCAAGCTTTTCTAAGTTATAGGTTAAAAAAAACAAAAAAACAGCGACTTTGACTTTTACAAGTACAATTTGTTTATCACATATTTCCAATAACATCATCAATGTCATGTCATGAATTAAAAAGCAGATATTTTATTTACCTATTCTCCTATATAAACTGCAGTTACTGTATCTGGGTCCTGTAAAGGCACATTCCCAGCAAAGAGACGTCTGGAGTGCCAGGGCAGGGCAGCTTGAGAAGATCTGACAAATGAAGCCTGTCAACTTTCCCCCCACAAAGATCAGCAGTCCTTCCACTTCCCCTCGAGGCTTGGCTGGGCAGCTGGACGGCCCATTGTGTTTTTGATCTTACCTTTCATGACGACCCCACCCCCGAGACCATCGATCTTTTGAACTGCATTGGGGGATGGCCTTTGATAGCAGGAAGAGGCCACTGCCCAGGAGCATCAGAGGTGTTTCTGGGTAGAGCAGAATAAGTAAATACGAGCACGGCTCACTAAGGCACGCTGGCAGGATATTTCTGCCACAGTGCCACAAAGCGCACAATCCTAGCGTGTCCATTCAGTGTTTAATAATGCTGGGTGACTGATTCCATTTAGATAAAGGACCGGCCTGTCTGGGTGAAGTTTATTCCTGCTTCCTTTTTTCTTTGTGCTTTTTCAGAATTCAAGCAGAGAATAAAAAATGTATTTTTTCCAATATTGAAATCAAGTTTATGGTGTCTTTAAGAGGTGGTGATGGATGCAAGGTCATATTTTGATGACTAGAATGAAAGTGAAGTGATTAATATGACCACAAATGACCGGCTGATTTTAGGCATGCTGATATGATTGGTTTGGGCCAAATCTTAAATGTTGCCATCATTCAACAGTTGCATTGCTGGTGGATGTAAGGTGTTGTGCTGCAGTTCCAGATTTAACATCACAGCAAGCATGTTTTGGTGCCAGATGGAGCTGGATGAGAAGCTTTTTGAAGTGCCCGGGCCTTTTGGTGATGGTAAATTAATTGTAACGGGCCCGGTGTGGGTGCCGATGACAGCGCTGGGTTAGAAAGTTGCGCCTGACGTCTGGTCTCCTTTACTCCGCGCTCTCGCCCAGAGTCAAAGCGTGAGAAGCAGCGGCGTGTTGCAGATACGAACGAACTCTAGGGACTCTCCATTGGCACTTACCTAGATCTGCATCTGTTCTGGTTGCCAGTCTTGACCCCTCACCGTACATTTATAAATAGGTGAAAAACAACTGGAGATTGGTTTTCTTACAGCACTACATATTCCATTAAAAAAGTGTGAAATCACATGAGGGACAAGGTCATTGACAAATAGAAGCTGAGAATGTGGAGTTTGAGTTCATCTGTTGATTTGAATAAGATGTAGCTGAACATATCCATGCTGCGGAAATACATCTATATGCATGAGAGTCTTTTTTCATGCACAGATGACTTTCTTTTTTCAATAACATGTGGTGAAAATGGGTCACTTGCCCAGGGTGTGTCACAAAAAAAGGGGACTTTGTTTACTCCAGGCGTTATAGAAACCTGGCTCAGTGCCTTAAGAAGTAGGACAAAAAGAAGAATGTTCGAATGGAAAAAGCTTTGAGGTGAAAATGGATAATAAATTAATTTAAATTAATAATAAATACATATAGTCTATACAAAGAAAATCTTATATGGATAGGTCTACTCTACACTGTTGTATCTGCTTGTATCTGATAGCAACAACAAGACTTTAAAACCAATTTCTGAGACGGAGGCTACTCAGAATTGATCAGATTATTTTATATTGGATTATGTTTCACTGTGGCTGCTACTAGGACCGTTTTTCAACAAATGTACCTTTCATGTGTTGCTAGCATGTCTGAACGTGTGTGAGACGAGTGAGTCGAGACGTTAAGGCTTGAAGGCAAAGGTTTAAGTCAAAATAGATCAAGACTGCCATCTGCTGGTGGCTAAAGGACTTTACAATTGTTATTCTGACCGCTAGGAGGGTGCTCTTGGGACACCTTGATTGCTATGATCAGGCACCAGCTCATGTCACATAGAAATTAATGCCTACAAACACAAGGTGAAGTGGTCAAGGAGACTGAGGTCTCAGTGGAAATGCAGGTACAGCCAGACCTGGAATAGCGCTTTCAACTAAAAAAAAAAAAAAAAAAAAAAACACAACTGGTTCACATCTGCCTCAGATGATCCATTAAAAAAGGAGATTTTTTATTGTTTTTGTTGTTGTTAAAGGAATACATGTATAATAGTATTTAATCAGAAGGTTACTAGAGGATATAACGAAACTAATTTAAATTCATAAAAATATGCCTAACAATCATAAATAAGATATTTATTTGCTTCTTTTTTTCTAGATGCCAATGACATTAAATAAAGAGTAAAAGGAGACATGATCTCTTGTTTCTTAAACCTAATCTCACATGTGTTTCCTCTAGATCTTAATAATGGTATCTTGGCATATCTGTCACATGCAAAAGAAAAAAAGCGCACACTAAGGTCTATATTCTGTGTTCCACGGTTGTATGAGCCAGTGATATCCTGACAAATATGATAATTTAAGAGACTAGACAGGCAAATGTAATTGATTAGTTCTGGTTGCTATATCCAGTAGCCTATAGATATTAATTAATGTAATTTGAGGAGGACACCTATAATTAGACATATGAGAATAGCAATTAATTTACCAACTTTTAACTGCAAGACATTCCAGCAATGGATCATAAATCAAACTCCCACAATTCTAATTTGTGCCATTTAATTTACAAAATGCAAATATTGGATATGACTTTGTTAAAACCTTTGTAAATGTTGCGAGAGTCATTAGTCGCTGTTTGTTTTCTCAAGCTTGCCAGCATATTAGCATTTTGATAAAATGCATGTGAAATTTGATTAACCTGGTGCGTAATGGAAAGTGTCACATAGCAATGAATTATTACAATTTAGGATGGAATTTTATAGCATTTATTTCAGGTTAGCTAATTTATTTCTGTTTTTAATGAGCCAGAATAGGTTTTTGTGATATCCCATAATTGGGACCTGCTAAATGTTGTCTTCCAATTTTCAAAATAAATGGATTAACTCAAAGGCCTAGAGTTGTAAAATGTATCATTAACAAGAAAAAAAAAAAAAAAAAAAAAAAAAAAAAAACATGTTTATTTACAAATGTTTGCTGTTACTTATTTGATTTTGCCAAAATAAATATGCTCTATGGTAGTTTCTAGCACTTACAGGTGACAAACCTCATGACAAAATACTGTGCAGCAGTTCTTAACCTGTAATAATGGCACATTCCTTCACTTCCATCCAAACCCTATGTTCAAGATACATAAGTTTTAATATTGTCATGCACAACTGAGCTATTGCAGTGGCTTATTTCATTCCTCATCCAAAAAGTCTGGTCCCCATTTCAGCTCAATAAGCTCTTATCGTTTTATCCAGTTCAGACAGTGAACATAAGTATCAATGAGGAAAAAGTTGGAAAAATTGACAGAGTAAACAAGAAATAGAGGGGATGAAAGGTTAAACCCAATATTAACAAATGATTGCGGAAATCTTCGGGATGAAATACCTCTTTGAAGTGCTAAAATCCACTTTACTTTTCATGCGATTGTAGATTAGGCATTCGCCTTATAAAGCTCAAAATGAGATCTACCCACTGCTGCCTCAGGCCTCGAAGAAGCACTATGGGGGAACAATTCCCAGGACTGAGAGATTTCAAAAAGTGACGAAGAAAATAAAACATAATGCATACAGTAACATCAGGTCTCTTCTTCAGTCAATATAACTTCTAACATAGAAGAATATTTTTTTCATGTGAAGTATTGAGGAAGTATTGCATAATGAAAACACTCTCCTGTTACTATATTCCTTATAGATACATTTTATTGTTCTTTTTATATAATTCTTGTGAGAAATTACCCAGTACCCTTTAAATGGCAATTTGAAGCACTATACTATACTATACTATACTATACTATACTATACTATACTATACTATACTATACTATACTATACTAAGTTCCTCAGGTAAAATAACTTGAAAGCTTAAATTCAACATACATCATACATTCAACAAGATTGATACAACTGTCATTGTTCGAGCTAGTTGTAAGTTATTAAATATATAAACTACCGTTTGGGGTCAGTACGATTTTTTATGTTTTTGAAAAAAAAGTCTATTTTTTTACCCAAGGCTGCATTTATTTGATAAATAAAGTAAAACAGGAATATTGTGAACAATTATTACAATTTGAAATAACGTTCATATTTTATTATATTTTTAAATGTAAATGATGTCTGTGATGGTAAAGCTCAGTTTTCATTCCATTACTCCAGTCTTCAGTGTCACATGATCCTTGAGAAGTCATTATACTATTCTTATAATTTGGTGCTCAAGAAATATTTCTTCTTATTATAAATGTTATATACAGTTGTGCTGCTTATATATGTAACATTATAAATGTCTTTACAGTCACTTTTGTTCCATTTAATAAAAAAATAAAAAAGTGATCCCAAGCTTTTTATTTTAGCATTGTATTATAATTGTCTTGTGCTATGAGATTCTTCCTAATTAGCTATTTTCTGTAATTTCTTTCAGCTTTTGTCAGTCATGTGAAAACTCATACAAAACAAAACATTCAAAAACACACCACAAACCTGTAAACAATAATGGGTTAGGTGGAACAGCAGGTTACTCGTAGACTAGGCTGTATTAAAGAAAGTGTTTTTTTTGTCAGTCATCAGAGTTGCATCCCTGTGCTTCTGAGTACTTTAATCTAGCCAATGTTTGGCAAGTTGATGAGAGGTACATCATAGTTTCATAAACTTTTAGGCTAAATAGGCACAGCAGATGTATTGAGGTCATCCTAATAAAGCCAGAGCATAACTGCTGTGTATCTAGGGAGAGAAAGCAAACACTGGGAACAGGAGGGTGCTTCAGCAGTAGAATTCATTCACTTTAGAGCAAAATCGCATATCATCTGGATCCAACCTAACAGCCAGCAAAGCCTTCCGGTTTTATGTCTGAAGTGTGCATATACTGAAAGGATTGGCATGCCATTGCATGATGTCGTGTGTAATCGCTTCCCATGAGATACACCATGAGGTGCACAAGCATGCAATAAACACACACTGCAGTACAGAGAGTCACAGTAAGAGCAAATAACTTTAAAGCAATACTTGATTCTGATTGGTCAATCGTGGCATTCAGCAGTCAGAAATGTCCTAATATTTGCAGTTGTAATGCTGTATATCAGACTGCTCATCTGAGTAATGATGATATGTTCCACAGTAATGTATCTGGACTGAAAGTTACCGTACAGCCAATAGGGCAAATCTGTGCTCATTTATCTTGAAAATGGAAAACAGAAAGCATGAATGAACACATCAATGGCAGACAATTTTGACCGATATACTTTTGATACGTCATACTTATTTGTCATATACAATTTTAAGATTATTATATAGGGCTGTTGACTCATTTGTAATTATTAAATTCTGATGGGTTTGATATTTCAAAGGAAAACAGCCTTACAGTTTTATTGTAGACTGAGTCTTAAGACAAATATTTTCAAGGCAAAACTGAATATGAATATATGCAATACATTTATGAAGAATGATATTAAATAAATTAGTAGCTTCAGCATCAGGATGGTTTCAGTTATATACTGTAGTATAGTGGTTGTATTTGTAGTTGTTTATTTATTTATACTAATTTATTTACACAAGCACATAATCCTTGTATGATATTAGCAGCAGATCATTGCAAGAAAGGTCAGGACAACTTCTTCTATGTCTATGTGTTTCTATGGTTACAGTCTCAGAAGAGTTCCATTCCATAGGCCAACACTAGATGTCAGTATGAGAATTGGGATTTCATTAGGTTTGACATGAAACATTTACTAATATCATAAGAGGATGCAATGGATTTTTTGGAATTTCTCTGGATAAGACAAACTGCCTGAGGCAGAAATGTATTAAAATGTTTGTTTTTGTTTTTTTCTTGAAGAAGATTGGGCAGTACAACAAAGAATCAGTGGACTGAACAGTGAATAGTTCATATTTAGTTTCAAAACAGCTTCCACACATTTAATCAAGCTCTTTCATCTTGGATGACCTCTTAAATGTCCCATTTGAAGGAAGGAATCTGTTCAGGTACTCAAGAGGGCTTATATCTGACACCGAAATAAGGACTTGAGGAAAATAGAAATCTTCAAATGTAGGCTATCCACTCTCTATCACACACAGACATTAATCTGGAGTGAACGTTTCAACAATTACAGAGAAAGATACATTAAGCTCTTCTGTACATAGGACATTTCTGATTTCAGTTTTATTTTCCCTTATGGATTTCGCACTCTATTTCACTGACAACATGCTTAAAAAGAAAAAAAACCTGTAATAAAATCATCACAGTTTTGACAGCACTAGCACTGAGGAAGCACCGTGATTGCTGTGATGAGAGAATGTGACATTTCGTTTTGTCATTTATGTCCTGGTTGACATGTAGAATGCATGCGAAAGCGTTTTCATTCATGTATAATTTGGACTTGGATCGGATAATGAAACTGGAATTGTGCCACCACAAAACTCATGACAGACATGACACATTTCCAGACTAGATTGAGACCAATGCAATTAGTTTTAGAGACCATTTGACAAGGTCAGAGTCAAACTGATTTTTCCTACATATTTTTGTGCTTTGATGCATTTTTGAATTTATGTCATGGTATATAATTTGATTATTGAAGAGATTTAACAAAATGTTGCATCCACAAGGTATATGGAAGTAGTATTTAATTCAATATCTGATGATTGTATCCTCACAATTTTTTTCTTAATAACTTCCTCTCAAATGAAGGGTGTCTGGAAACCACATCCGTACCAGATTATCCACTCAGACAGAGATGCCATATGTTGAACCAGAGCTTGTAATAAATAAGCACTGCTTTTGTAAAGAAAAGATGGCCATGAACAGCTTTCAAATTTGTGTTATTAAACCCCTTTAGCTCATTATATTTAATATTACCAAATTTCAAGCAGGCAATCACTTCAAATAAATAAGCACCAACTTCCACTAGCTGGGTAATAATAGACTTTAAAGTTCCTGCTGAATCTGGGATGATATTCTACATATTCCGAGAACGGCAATCACATAAATGATTAAATAACTTTATATGATTACGCTTTGTTGTATCTCACCATCTTCTGCTCGTGTTGGCATACAGTTTCAATATGACTGCTTTCATCCAAAATCAGAGGCTTTTAGTAAAGCGTTGCATCTTTAAATGAAGATTCAGTCATTTATAATAGAAATCTAACCAAACTATTAATGCAAATCATTTGAACATAGGAGGGCAGCATAGAGAAGTTGGTACAGTATAAAGGTATATGAAGTAAAAGGGAAGGGTCAAAAAAATGCAACACATTGCACCATTTGGGCAAGGATTACATAGCTATATCATATACTGTACTTTGTGCTGGACTTTAATTGAGCTCTCTGTCTGAATGTGCTGTCTTGTCTGACCTTCATATCCTTCATTATAGCCAGTTGCCCTAGCTAAAGTGTGTAGGACTTTGTAAATGTACAAAATAACAAAAAGTAATCGTTAATTTAAAAAGAAAATTGATCTGCAAACAGCAGATGCCCAATTTGTTCTCACTTAAAATCAGTTCCCTTTCAGTCGAGAACGTCAGACATAGTCGACGTCGACTGAATGGGGATCACACTTAGGGAGCCTGTCTTCTTCATACTACTATTTAATCAAGCCAATTCAACATTGGCGTGCATGATTACACGCTCTGCCCCGCAGAGCGGGTATAAACACAGAAGTGGACAGCTTTTGTGGACAGTTCATGTTCCCATTGCGGGAATATGACTGTCGCGGTGTTGAGGTCGAGACTCGCCTTTGTCCGCGAAGCGCGAGTCCCCATTACTACGCCCGGCCTTCGGGTGCCGTGTGTGGTGGGTGATAGGAGGATAGTGTTGGATGTCTCGCCCGGTAACCATTCCCTGTGGGATTGCAGTATCAGAGGGTGAGCTGGCCTCTGGAGATGATGACTTGACTGCGTTATCTCCCTCTGGGAGCGTAACGTTGCCCGAGCCGGATCCAGATCTGTCAGCTATTCTGAATTGGGCCGCCGATGCTGTCGGGTTCGAGTGGAACCCTCCACCGTGTCCCGCTCAGTCTTGGTTGGATGATTGGTATCTCAGGGCGGGCCGTGCTGGATCTCAGCCCGCCGCCCCAGTGCCCTTCTTTCCCAAAGTGCATGGAGAGCTTACTAGGTCGTGGATGGCACCTTTTACTGCCGAAAATTGCCTGAGTGGTTCTTCCCCCCTAGCTACCCTTGAGGGAGGAGCGGTGAAGGGTTATGAGGCTATCCCTCCAGTGGAGCGGTCTGTTGTGACACACCTGTATCCAACGGCCACTGCATCTGGGGGATCCTTCTCTCCCCTCGTAGGCCTGTGAGCTCGCGTCAGGTTTGACGGTCAGAGCCTACAAAGCTTGCGGGCAAGCCGCCTCCTCTTTGCATGCCATGGCATTGTCTATCAGGCCCTCATGGACACTCATGGACATGCACAAGGGTAGTCTAGACTGTGCGCTCATGAGTGAGCTCCGCACTGCTGCTGACCTCGCCCTCACGGGCACAAGCGTCGCAGCGTGCGTGATCAGTCCAGCAATGTCCACCCTAGTGGTCCAGGAGCGCCATCGTTGGCTCAGCCTGGTTAAGATGGCGGATGCGGACAAGGTTCGGTTCCTGGACTCCCCAATTTCCCAGGTTGGGTTGTTCGGCGACGCGGTGGAGAGCTGCGCCCACAGCTCTCCGCCGCCCAGGCGCAGACGGAGGCTCCCGACACATCCTGCCCCGGCGGTCCGCTGTTGCCTCCACCCCGCCGCCGGTGGCAGTTCCTCCACCTTCTCGTTGTCGAGGGCGTCCCCTGCCACTGCCTCCGGTTCCGCGGGGCCGTGCTAATCACGCACGCCAATGTTGAATTGGCTTGATTAAATAGTAGTACGAAGAAGACAGGCTCCCTAAGCGTGATTCCCATTCAGTTGACGTTGACTACGTCCTCCGTTCCCTCCTTCAGGGAACGGTGGGTTGCATACGCAACCAGGACGTTTTCTTCAGACTGTGCACCGGAATGTTTGCCATTTACATCTCTCAGTGTGACAAATGGCCTAAGATCCATCTAGTCCTTCAAGCTATTCCTCCACAAAATAGTGGTAAAACATGTGTTGAGTGTTGTGTCATGTCATTGCAAGCTATCAGACTGTGAACATCACCATACTCCTTCACCAGCACAAAGTTCTGTGCTATTTCTCACACGCTGATGCTTCGCTTCAATGTTCATCACTTCAGCAAGATACAAATGGCACAAATACATTTTTATATACAAGTACGCATGCATACATTTCTGAAAATTTCAGAGACAATTTAATCTTTACACATTTACTATGCATTTGTACATGTATTGTTAAAAAATGACATTTTTATTTTTTAGAATCACTATGAATAATGGAAATAATAGAAGACACATGTATGTTTGATATAAAAATAATGAATGTTTAATCTTGCCATATACATCATGTTATTTTCAAACTCTCCATATAGCTTAAACAAGAAAATCTGTCAATCATTGAATTATATTTAGGTCTTCAACTGGTTACATTGGTAACACTTTAGAATAATGGTCCGTAGTTAACAAGTAGCTATGCAGGAAGTAATAGGTAGTACTGCATTAACACCGAACTTAATACTATTAACTAATATGGAAGCAATATTAACTAAGCAGTAAGTAATATCTAATTTAGTACAAAGGTAGTTCCTTGGTAGGTATTTGATTATTACTAAAGAAATGTATCCTCACTGAGAACTACTTGTGAACTAAGAAAGAATAACCAATTAATTACTAATCACAAAAGTAACATGTCTAAAAAGTGAACAATTGTGGGTTTTTTTTTTTACTCTTAACATGGTCATAACATTTCAGAAGCTTGTGCCTCAAATGGGTTCTTAGTGGAAACCAGTTTATGAATATTATATTTCCCCAAATACATTAGCTACAGGTTGAGATTGTGACTACTACTCTTGCCAAAGGATGGACGCATGTTCTCTGTTTATTTCAAACTTAAACATAGAATAATACTAATAATGATAATTTGTTTAAAATTTTAAACAATTAGGAAGTGATGCTGACACTCATGATTGGATTAGTTCACTATTATGAGCTCTTGAGTGTCAGTTCAATATGTCTCAGACTCCAAAGACCTACCTTTATGTTACAGTAGCTGCCAGAGGAGGACTTCTCTTTAGGATATGAATATAAACATTGATGTTCTCTTGTCAAAAACAATTTGCATCCTTAACCCTTTAATGTTCTGCACGACCATTTGGTAGATCACTTTTTGAGTCGCTATATCTTATTGAAAAATGTGTGGAACTGAACTCAAGCTGATTGGGTCATCTCTACAACTTGGTTGAGGTATGCTATGCTTCAAACATCCACTAGAAGTCACTCTATTTTTTGACAGTAGAACTTTTCACTCATCCTGCTGCTAGCAAGTTTAAAATTGAAAAATCACCTCTGACATGTGGACTATTTTTGGCTGTACTTTCAAAGGTGAGTTAGTTTTGTCAACATTTTATATCATCTAACACGTTACTTAACAGAATTATGTAAATTGATGCAAAACAGAAACATCTTATAATGGTCAAATAATTTTTTAAAAACATGCTTGACCATACGGTTGAGTTGGCACTCCATGGTAAACCTTGGCATGGAATGACAGCTCAACCGCACGGTAACAGTTTGGTGAAGTTATGCTAATTTTATTAAAATGCACTATTTTCCATGGAATAAAAACACTGCTGTTCATGCATTGTTATCAATATGTTACAGTTATAGTGTTATTATACTTAAATGGTTTAATATGTATGATTTTTGTAACAGGCTGACAT
Organism: Abramis brama; assembly: GCF_963993115.1. NCBI lineage: Eukaryota > Metazoa > Chordata > Actinopteri > Cypriniformes > Leuciscidae > Abramis > Abramis brama. The sequence goes on from NC_139965.1 coordinate 34,616,560, forward strand.
TTATATGTAATGGTGCATCATTTCCTTATTCCCACCTTGTATTTCTGTGTTTTAGAAGCAAATGATGGATGCTAAATCATTTTATGGTTCAAGGCCATGGAATTTTCTGGCCCTTGTACCCCCTGATGCTGTCAAGACACCCTCCCAGTACTTCAAAAGGCTCTTCACTGATGAGATGATTCAACATATTGCTCATCAAACCAATCTCTACTCTTCCCAGGAGTTGGGGGATACAGGCACACACACACACACACACACACACACACACACACACACACACACACACACACACACAGTTATACAGTCACACACACACACACACACACACACACACACACACACACACAGTCATACAATCACACACAGTCACACACACACAGTCATACAATCACACACAGGCATACAGTCACACACAGTCATACAGTCACACACACAGTCACACAGGCATACAGGCATATAGTCACACACAGGCATACAGTCACACACAGGCATACCGTCACAAACAGGCATACAGTCACACACACAGTTATACAGTCACACACACACAGTCATACAATCACACACAGGCATACAGTCACACACACAGGCATACAGTCACACACAGGCATACAGTCACAAACAGGCATACAGTCACACACACAGTTATACAGTCACACACACAGTCATACAATCACACACAGTCATACAGTCACACACACAGGCATACAGGCATATAGTCACACACAGGCATACAGTCACACACAGGCATACCGTCACACACAGGCATACCGTCACAAACAGGCATACAGTCACACACACAGTTATACAGTCACACACACACAGTCATACAATCACACACAGGCATACAGTCACACACAGGCATACAGTCACACACATTCATACAGTCACACACAGGCATACAGTCACACACAGTCATACAGTCACACACACAGTCATACAATCACACACAGGCATACAGTCACACACAGGCATACAGTCACACACACAGTCATACAATCACACACAGGCATACAGTCACACACAGGCATACAGTCACACACACACAGTTATACAGTCACACACAGGCATACAGTCACACACACAGTTATACAGTCACACACAGGCATACAGTCACACACACAGTTATACAGTCACACACAGGCATACAGTCACACACACAGTCATACTATCACACACAGGCATACAGTCACACACAGGCATACAGTCACACACACAGTTATACAGTCACACACAGGCATACAGTCACACACACAGTCATACAGTCACACACAGGCATACAGTCACACACAGTCATACAGTCACACACACAGTCATACAATCACACACAGGCATACAGTCACACACAGGCATACAGTCACACACACAGTCATACAATCACACACATGCATACAGTCACACACAGGCATACAGTCACACACACAGTTATACAGTCACACACAGGCATACAGTCACACACACAGTTATACAGTCACACACAGGCATAAAGTCACACACACAGTTATACAGTCACACACAGGCATACAGTCACTCACAGTCATACAGTCACACACACAGTCATACAATCACACACATGCATACAGTCACACACAGTCATACAGTCACACACACAGTCATACAATCACACACATGCATACAGTCACACACAGTCATACAGTCACACACACAGTCATACAATCACACACAGGCATACAGTCACACACATGCATACAGTCACACACAGTCATACAGTCACACACACAGTCATACAGTCACACACAGGCATACAGTCACACACAGGCATACAGTCACACACACAGTTATACAGTCACACACAGGCATACAGTCACACACACAGTTATACAGTCACACACAGGCATACAGTCACAAACAGGCATACAGTCTCACACACACACACACACACACACACACACACACACACACACACACACACACACACAGAATGCAAGAACAAAAGTTCTTTGGGGATTATACACAGCAGAGCTGAGAAGTTGGAGAGGGCCCCATATGTTTTTGACAATACAATTGTTGTTAAAATTGTTGGAATTTTATGCAGAAAATGGGAGCGAAGTTCTTTTGTTGAAATAAAATTTACTTGACATGAATTGTTTCCTGGTATTTTTACATTTGCAACTTTGTTTTTGTCTTTGTAGGTATTAAATGATCATTTAAATGCTATTATACATTTATAATTATGTAATAGGTACTTTTACCATCAAGCAGCATCTCAACCATTTGGTAGAGGCCTATATTTAAAAAACTGGGGGGTATATATTTATTTATTTTTATTAATTGTGTTATTAGTGCCCCAATAACTTAAAAAATGCAAACAAATAATTTTTACATTGTTTTTTTCTTGGAGTGAACTAATGAAGAAATTGGCTGCATTTATGTTGCGATAATCGCAAAACCACATCTTCCAGATTACAATGTTTGTTAGAATATTACTAGTGCCTGTACAGTATGTGTTAAATATAAAATGAAATAACTTGTATTACTTGTGAAAAACATGCTAACTCCTCACTAATTACGCAAGCGTTACCTTGTTATCCCGCAGGAACTACTAGTGATGTGGCCCATTATTTTAAAGTGAAAAACATGCTAACTCCTCACTAATTACTCAAGCGTTACCTTGGTATCCCTTGTTAACTACTAGTGCAGCCTGGTCTCATTGTAATACGTAGGTATTAATACGTAATTTTCTCAAAGATAGAAAACACTTTTTTGTACGTTTCGATGCTGAAACGTATAGCGTTAATATGGACGTATCTGCAATGTTTAAACGTAACATTATTACGATTTTACAGCTAAAAAATGTAAACTATTTACTAATATTTCATATCATAACGATATCTGTATAATTTCCCTTTTACCATTTTATAGATTATAAATGTAAGATCTCTTAACCCTACTCCCACACCTAAACATACCCATTTTATTGACAAAATTAAAAGGATAAAACTTAATGGACAGATATGTGTAGGGAAATGGCAGTTTTATTAACAATATAGCATTAAAACATAGTAAAACTAATCCTACCCCTACCCCTAACAATTTCTGTAAACTAAGTTACGTAGGCTAGAATTATAAAGAAAAACAACAGACAGGTATAATCACAATCATTTATTTATTGAGAAAATATCAAAACCGGTACCAAAAGTTGTTCACATGACGATGTGTCGCCGTCCTCTCTGGCAGTATTGTATGAGGTAAAGTTACAGAGCAGAATATAAGTTATTAATCCATGAAAATGTTAATCCGGTTTCGGTTCGCTGTTCGCTCTGTGAAGGCGCGCGCGCTTCTCCAATTCAAATATAGTACACCAATTTAAACACGGCATGTCGTAATCTGTGACGAAGCATGCGAGAGCCAATAAGCGTCTGATATCACTGCCGTAAAACATGTCCTAACGTTTCGGGAGAAGCGGAAATGGAGATGAAGATCACTGGATAAAGGGCTGAATTTGGATCTGTTTCTTGCAAACAACGTATGGATTCTAAAGATTTGGATTACATCAAGCTAATACAATTTATATATTTTGTGAATTTATGTTGTGTTTTAGTGTATTATGGGTCTATAGGAGAAAATACCTTTTGTGTCTCACAGTAACTAAAACACAAAATGGTTAAACGATTAAAGAAGGTATTTTTAAGGTTTTAAAGTGTATTCTTGTTTAACACCATATAGGCTAATCATCCGAAACGAATTTGCAGCAGAAGGCATGAACAGAGCGAAATGTTATTATTTATGAGTAACGTTAAACTGTATTAATAAATGTGACTGAAAATTTAATTGATAAAACAATTGAATGCAATAGAGTCAAAACATTAATTTTGAGTAATTAGTGAGGAGTTGGCATGTTTTTCACTTTAAAATAATGGGCCACATCACTAGTAGTTCCTGCGGGATAACAAGGTAACGCTTGAGTAATTAGTGAGGAGTTAGCATGTTTTTCACTTTAAAATAATGGGCCACATCACTAGTAGTTCCTGCGGGATAACAAGGTAACGCTTGAGTAATTAGTGAGGAGTTGGCATGTTTTTCACTTTAAAATAATGGGCCACATCACTAGTAGTTCCTGCGGGATAACAAGGTAACGCTTGAGTAATTAGTGAGGAGTTAGCATGTTTTTCACTTTAAAATAATGGGCCACATCACTAGTAGTTCCTGCGGGATAACAAGGTAACGCTTGAGTAATTAGTGAGGAGTTGGCATGTTTTTCACTTTAAAATAATGGGCCACATCACTAGTAGTTCCTGCGGGATAACAAGGTAACGCTTGAGTAATTAGTGAGGAGTTAGCATGTTTTTCACAAGTAATACAAGTTATTTAATTTTATATTTAACACATACTGTACAGGCACTAGTAATATTCTAACAAACATTGTAATCTGGAAGATGTGGTTTTGCGATTATCGCAACATAAATGCAGCCAATTTCTTCATTAAGGATGCAAATTGTTTTTGACAAGAGAACATCAATGTTTATATTCATATCCTAAAGAGAAGTCCTCCTCTGGCGGCTACTGTAACATAAAGGTAGGTCTTTGGAGTCTGAGACATATTGAACTGACACTCAATAGAGCTCATAATAGTGAACTAATCCAATCATGAGTGTCAGCATCACTTCCTAATTGTTTAAAATTTTAAACAAATTATCATTATTAGTATTATTCTATGTTTAAGTTTGAAATAAACAGAGAACATGCGTCCATCCTTTGGCAAGAGTAGTAGTCACAATCTCAACCTGTAGCTAATGTATTTGGGGAAATATAATATTCATAAACTGGTGTCCACTAAGAACCCATTTGAGGCACAAGCTTCTGAAATGTTATGACCATGTTAAGAGTGAAAAAACCCCCCCACAATTGTTCACTTTTTAGACATGTTACTTTTGTGATTAGTAATTAATTGGTTATTCTTTCTTAGTTCACAAGTAGTTCTCAGTGAGGATACATTTCTTTAGTAATAATCAAATACCTACCAAGGAACTACCTTTGTACTAATTTAGATATTACTTACTGCTTAGTTAATATTGCTTCCATATTAGTTAATAGTATTAAGTTCGGTGTTAATGCAGTACTACCTATTACTGCCTGCATAGTTACTTGTTAACTACGGACCATTATTCTAAAGTGTTACCGTTACATTTGTTAATTAACATTAAAGGAATAGTTAACTCAAACACACAAAAAACTAAAAACAAACAAAAAAACAAATAAATACACATATATACATACATACACATACACATACACATACACATACACATACACATTTGCAGAACTGACTTCTGTTTTCTGTCCATAGAATGAAAGTCAATAATGTCCAATGTTGGACCCCTTTCAAAAAGAAAGTCTATGAAGGTTATATGATGCCATAAAGAATCACATGTGCAGGGTAAGATTTGTGAAAGTGTACATAAGATTGCAAGCGTAAATTCAATTTTGGTGTGCAAGGGAAGATTTGTAAAGGTGTAAATCGCCTTTCAAGTGTAAGAAAAAAATATTTGCAGCATTTTAATGTTATTCGTAAGTGTAATGCATGTATTGTGAAACTGCAGCTTCATGCTTACGCAAAATAAATAGGATCTGTATTCTTATGACTTCCATCTTTCCGTGCTTATACTTTTGGCACGTTTTGTTTGCACAAATACGTCCAAAAGCACTGCAAGCCTGTGAACAGCAATTTGCAACCGAAAAACAACAGGAGTCAGGAACTGCAAAACAGATTGATTGTGTAAAATCAACCTTTGTGTACAAAAATAAACTGTTGCAAATGTCTAAATGACTTGTTGCCTACATGCGGTAACGATAGTCATTGTCGTTGTCTAGGATATCTCTCCTCTAGCTAACTTCCCTCTTCATGCTTCTCTCTCCTCCACTCCCTCCCCCCTCCCTCCCTCCCTCCCTCCCTCCCTCCCTCACTCACTCACTCACTCACTCACTCACTCATGTGCATGCACACTAACCCCTCGACCCCCACCCCCAAATCACTCTAGTCGGTTATTGGCTCGAACACTGTTTGTTATGTTTCGTGGTGCAGGTTGGCCCAGTTTGTTTTTCTTGCCGTTTGTGGAGCCTGGGCTGTCTACAGAGACCGTGTTTTTTTTTGTTTTTTTTTACAGTGTGTTCAGGGGACAGGCAGCTAGCAGATAGTGAGGAGATGTTGGCTGTATATGACAAAAAAAATGTTTCAGCCTAAAAAACGTGTGACATCGCTTAGAGCACCTTTAATAAGCTGTGCACCATTAGGCTGACTATATGAGTTAATACTCAATACAAACTTTTCTCACTGCTCATCTCTGACAGGCATAATTTTCATGCACATGTTGCTCAGGAAATCCAGCATGTGCACCTCACCGAGAGGTTTGGTTGACAGAGATGAAACATCTGCTCAGGCTCTAGTGACGTTTTGCCAAAAGCAATCAGGCACCTTTTTTAGGGCAGTGTGAGAGAGGTCTGTTGATTTGCATAATCGCCCGCTCACTCTACTCCGTGGGGTCGGCTTCATGTTGCTCTTGCTGGGCAGCTGCCATTCTAAGCCATGCAGGATTACTGCAAAATAGAACTATCTCAGGCTGGCTGCTGCTTCCATCCCTTCACCCACAGACCTGCCCATATATATATATCTGAGCTCATTAGCTGAGTAATGGTGCCTAGACATCTACCTGGCTGCTTTTTCGGCATATGGAACATTAACAATCTGTCTCACCCCCTTTGATGTTTAACAAAAGATAGTGATTATCTGTTTCTGCCATCCACTGCACGTATCATAATTATTTCTGAAGCAGAAACAACATACATGCTTTCAGCAGTAAGCATTAATTCGAATGACTTCATTTTGACTTTTCTAACTGGTCAGGTAATCATGTAAATGGTCTCATGACAGTGGAGAAATGGCTACAGACGTACTGTATACTTTGTTGCATGTACAAATGATTTGAATGCAACCCAATGGAGGATTTGGCTTTTTGGGTATGGAAACTAAGATAGCAAGCAGTTATTGAAATTATGTCGAATCAGTGTTGATGCAACGCTAATTTCATTGATTTAACATTACAAAGTGATGTTGGTTCAAAACCATGTTTGCACACGAAATTAATGTTGAAACAATGGTGAGTTTTGAACAAAATATCAATGGAAATGTGGTTGAATCAATGTTATAAAGTGATGTTGATTCAATATAAATTTTTCACCCACAAAAACATTGGTGTGATTTCAACAAAAATAAATCAATGATAATGTCATTGAATCAATGTTATGAAGTGACAGCTCCTAGTAGAACTTCACGTGTTGTCATCTTGAAATGACGGTAATTACGACATGACGTAAACGCAGCATGAGTAGAGAGGTTTAGATAGAGCGGTTTGAGATCAACATTTAACCTATATTAAAATATGTATTTAATGTTATCCATATTGTATATAATCTGCAACAACAATTTGAACTTATATAAAAGATCTGTGTGGACATTAACTTTTAAATGCATTATTATGCAAAAATATAAGGAGAGTTATCTGCATGGAAATGACTGGCAGATCATCATGCTACTTTTTTTTTTCTCTCCATACAGTAATGAAATTAAATGAAATGTGGAGAATGTTAATTGTGAAAATATGATTGACAAGTCAGTTTAGGGTGACTGGATGCATGTAACTATACAGAAAGACACATTAAAGACATACACGCGGCAATTATCTTGTGTTCATCAGCTACAAATCACTGTTAGTTCAGTGTCACTGTCTCCACCCATGCGCTGTTGACTTTCAAAAACATTTCAATGCTGATCCAATGTACTTTAAACACTGAAATGTCAGTCTCAACTAAAATTATGATTTGGATCAAAACTCAACATTATATCAACATTATATGTCACCTTGCTTTTTGTGAAAGCACTTCCTTAAAGTCAGTATGAAACGAAAGTCGTGACGTATATTCAACTGATGCGGCTTTTGGAATGAGAAAAATGTAGGGCGGAATTTATTTCATCCTTCGGGAATTTATTGTATCGTAGGAAGTTGGGCGTTGCTAACTAAACGGAGGTAGATATGAATGCCAGTTTGCAGTCAGATGTGGTGGATATTTAGTCCCACCCTCTGCTGGGACACACGTCATGAAGAGAAAATACATCGTTTTGAGGGGGAGGGGAGATTAACGTTTTAGATTGAGAGCATAGGAATAAAAAATATTTATAAAAAATAATGATGTGCATTGATTAATCATTTCTAATAAGCACTGCAACATTTGGTAAAAAAAATGTTTGTATTGAATTGTCAATCTTGATTCATGGTGACTTTAAGGAAACCCTTGTTTATCATAAGGGCCATTTGTTATCTGACTGCAGTGGCAAATGCATATATATATATTATTATTTTATTTTTTATTTTATTTTTTTAATAGAAAATACAATGTGGTCTCTGGTCTGTTTTATTTATTTATTTAGTATGTGAGTGTCTTTGTCTCCCACATATGTCACGTTTCAGTGGCTGTAGTGCCATCCTCTCTCTATATATTGGGTCAGCAACAGCCTGACTGCTGTCTAAGAGCGAAAGAGGGAAAGCTCGAATTAATGACTTTTGGGCTATTCCATTTAGCATCAACTGATCCTGTTCACATTTAATGCATTTTTAATGAACAGATCTTTCATGGTAAATCTAAAGCTAATTTCATAAGTTATAAATCCTGCGTATAGTGGTTAGCCAGTTCACAATTTCCCTTGATTACTCTTCACAGATGGTCATGTTCTGCTGGTTGAGCTAAAAGTATCTCACAAACCCCTGTCTCTGAATGAAACCAGATGATTGTTTACCATTTCACAGCACAAAACAATCCGCACCCATTCCATGTCTAGCAGATTATGATTAATGGCCATGTTATAAGATTTGATTTGTCACTAAAGAATATTACTCGGTAATAGGAATTTTGACAATGTTGGACATTTGCTGAGATAACAGGCTTCAAGTAATCCGCAAGAACAATTTGAAAAATGTTTCTGTCACATCACAAAAACACAAAAGTGCAGGTTTGACATTCAATGTGAGTAAAACAATATATAAACATAGGTCATGTTAGAGTCTTCATCTAGCAATTTGATGTCACAATCCCGCATTACCTTTGCCCCCAAAGGTTTTGTAATTGGTTTATGCTATTTAAAACCGGTAAGGCTTGGGGCAATTTGCACATACTTGACTCAAACTATTATTAAAAATCTACAGTACATCCAGAGCTGGACTTAATGTACTGTAATTCTACAAAGCATGTCTTAGAGCATGATTATGAAACATTGGTCATTTGATCTATAGTATGTTGAATATTTTTGCGTGTGGAAATGTAACACATATTTTCTTTCAATGATTCACAATCACATACATTTTATTTTGCAAACTCTGGATGGTGCAAATGTTTGTCACATAGTCTCCAGGAACATGGACTACCATACTGACGGGCTGTATTTATGAAGTCTCCATGTTGGAGCCAAACAGCACAAGTTACCCAAAGGAACTGTCCTGACTCACTTCCTTTTTACCGTCCACATGATAGATTTCCAGTACAACCCCACTGAAGCTCTCAGATGACTTAGGGAGTCACACATAGAGAGAATGTGCACCACCAGACACATACTTGCAGACCAGACTAAGTGCACTACACTGCAAGAACGCAAAGAGGGAAAAGCACAGCTCAGAACTACCAACACCAGTGGAATGAACAGTATACATGAGGATGGACAAAAGTATTTTTGTATTAGAACATTTCTAATGTTTTTTTTTTTTAGATGAATGGTTTTGAAATACATATGGATGGGCAAGTCTATAGTATTTACATACAACACCCTGGGACTATGGCAACCCCAACGACCCCCTCCATACACTGTTTTATTTTATTCTGGGGTTTTCCCTTTTATTTTATAAGGCAGCTGAGAGAGACATGAAAGAGGATGAGGAATGGGATAAGAATGTTATACAGGCCAAATTGCATATCTGCAACAACAGTGGCTCTTTATGTGTCATGAGCACATGCACTACCCACTGTGCCATGTCTCCAATATATCACAGATTTTTTTGTTTTTTGTCATATTTTAAAAAAGCACACACACAAATGAGCTTTCTGACAAAAGTGTCATGCTCTTTCAAACTGAAGGAGGACATGTGAGATCCATCAATCTCAAAAAAGATGCTGCATGGAAATAGGAATTGCCACAACATTGACTTATATAAAGGATTACATATTACATTATCAAACCGAATAGTCTCTTTACACTCATTCACAGTCACAGTCATTTTATATATTTATATATTTCAATGTTTTGTAAACATTTCTGATGTATAATATTTTATACTTACAGTCAATGAAGTGTAGCCAGTATTTTTTTTTTTTTAACGTTAACCACCAACTCGCATAAAGCATCAGAGATCAGATGTCTGCTAACCTTGAAACAGTAAGGGATGTATTTTGGAGGCTGGTAGAAAGATGTTAGAATGCTTCTCTGTGTATACATACAGTATACTGTATGTGTGTTCATATGCATGTCTCTGACTGTCTGTCTGTGTGCCCCCTCACAAAAATAGATGCAACCCTGCTTTCTGGCACAGCAGCAACATCATTACATATTTGAAAGTGGTGTACCATTCAACCTGATCTCACTGGAAAACGTAACTATGTTACGAAGTGGTAATTTCATGGATTCGTACGATGTGAATCATACAAAAACGTACGATTATTAGAAAAAAAGAAAGCATGAAGGTCCACCCCTGTTATCTAAATTACAGTGTAATTACACACAAAAACTATAATTTTAATTTCCTACATGTACTTGGGGTTAGTGTCATTGTTATATGTGTTACATATAGTAAAAACTATAAATTATGCAGAATTATATGTAACTAACTCTAAATCAAAGCAAACCCTAATCCTAACACTATAGTAAGTAACTCAGTACTTAAATGTAAAATTACAGAGTAACAAAGACACCTTAAAATAAAGTGTAACCGGTTAGGGTTTGGTTTAGTTGCTTATTATGCATAATTTACTGTTATGACTTTAAGTACATCTAACGTGTAACTACAGTATGTCACGCTAAAATAGCGTGTAACCCTAGATGGTTCCATAAGATATTTGATGTCACTGAATTCTAGCTTTAATAATGTAACATTTGTGTGGTTCAATCTCTCATGCTATAGAAGACTGCAATTGATTTGTAATCAAAGACAATCTAGAAAAGGACACCCACCACTGAGGCATTTATCACAGACAGGGTACAATCACATGACTATAATTTATCAACAATTTCTGAAACATCTATTTAACAGGAACCAAAGGTCATTTGGAACTTCGATGAAGAATCAGAACATTTCTCCTATAATCTATTTTTTTTTTAGCCATGTAGATACAGAACAACCATGTATAAACTAATGAGCTTATCACTTATCAATGAAGGTGCTAAATAAATTCAGCTCCAGACATTGTAGCCAATGATGGACACCTCCCGCATGTTTGGAGCCTGGGGCTTCAGCCCCTCCTAGCCCTCATAGTAGCCTAATCTTATAATTATATTATATTTATATTCAGCCCTGCTGAGGAAATATTCTGTCTATAGTCTGCGTTATTTCCCCTGTGATTCTCGATAATTATTACAGGTTGTAGACAGAAGATGAGACACTTCACTGTATTACCTGCCTGTGAGCACTGTCCCCCTCTCCTGCAGCAATGAAAGCTCATTACTGAAATATGAGGTCTGAATCGGAAACTTGATGACCAGGTGAAAATGATGCTGTCTTAAAATTCAAAAACTATTTTATTGCAAATTCACATGGCATTAACTGAGCAAAGTTTATTGATTGAAATATTACTCTATTCTGTGAGCAAAAACATAAGTGGCAAGTTTTTTTTTTTTTTTTGAGGTTTCACAGCCGATACAACTGCCGTGCATAAAACCGCCTTGTTTTAAGTAAACTTGTTGATACCAGGCACTTTCTTCTTTAAAGAGTGAACTTTCTTAATTTAAATTGGCATTTTTAATTTGCCACTGTAGTCAGTTTCATTTAAATGATGGATTGCTTTGTATGTGCATAATTGAACTTTTGAGAAGGAAATGGCCGACAAGGTATCAAAATAAAAAGAAAGAAAAAAAAAAAGAAAAAAAAAAGCTTGTGTTGCTGCTTTATTAATTAGAGTGAAAAGGTTCTGCACCCAGATTGGAAGCAAGGGCTGTCAATTAGACGAAAGGCCCAAATGAAAGGACCAAGCCAGCCTCTTCCTCTTCTGTTATACCACTGTAATGCACACTGAAGGAAAATCTTTTCCGTACCTTTCCCTTGTGTCCAGCCAAGTCTGACAACCAAAATTAAATATCCTTGTCCCTTATAATTAAATAGGACAATTAAATAGCTAAAATGTTTATTTGTGGCCTAAAAAAGTACTTGTCCAGTACCAGTTAAAAGTTATAACTGTCCATTCTTTATTATTATTATTATTATTATTATTATTTTCCAAATTTACACATTTATAACTAGGCCTACAAAATAGCAAAAATGGAATAATGGGTATTATTCCAAATCACAACTTTTAATTAAGATTTTAAAATAATAAGATTAAAGAATAAAATAATAATAGGCTTTGCCTTGATAACAGTTTTCCACAAACGTTTTCCTGGTGCTTTTATCCGTTTTTCAGTTCACACACAGTATGCTATCTGCTATTCCTTCTGTACAAAACATAAATAAGTAGCCTAGTTGTTTGACATCATATCAACTTCACATCAAAATGATAGGATCATGAGAAATATACATCTAGTCAGGTGTGTCCGAACTGATTCTACCTTAGGTATTATAACATGTTTGTTATTACAGGTTTATTACATATATTTCAGGTCAGTAAAATATGTCCATGTATCATCTTAACATGAAACAATTTTCCATATTGTTTACAGGTGTTTTACCCTATGTGACACCCTTACATATTTTGAATTACATGTTGCATTGCATTGTGTTTTAGAGTTGAAGGAAGTGTCCCTAAATGTAAAAGGTACTGGTAATTTTCTGCTAGGACATTATCCATTTTTCTATAAAGAAATTCTTACAGTGTGCTACATTCTGTCTTACAGTTTGTAGGAAACAGAAAACATAAACCGACAACAGCAATGTATGTGTATTCCCAATTATTGCAGCATCACTGTTTTAAATTAATCTTTACTGGAAAATGTCAGCATTTTCTAAACAGCTAAAAGTCTCTTTTAAGCACACTACACGATAAATATGTTCTTGTAGAAACTTAAAAAGCAATTCTAGTAAAATATACAATAGTTACTTTGACTTAGTATTCTATCTGTGTAGCAGATGATGAGCAAGGCTATTTTCTAGAATAACACTATTTTCAATGTATAAGAAGTCTCTATTTTCAGTTAAAACGTGGTAATTAGATTAATTTAAAGTTTCAGTTTCAAAATATTTGCAGTAATAAAATAATTTACTGATAAATGCATACCAATAATAATAATAATATTTGTTGTTAGAAGGACAGCCAAAGTGCATGTTATTTGATTTTATTCAGACCATTTGGAAACAGGAGATATTACCCCTTAATTTTTGACAATTGGCAGCAGAAAAAGAAAGGAATGTATCAAAGCACCTTATAGTCAGAGAAACCAATTAAATAGGCTGTGAACTCATTCATTGCATGTGCTCTATTGTCTGTCACTTGATTAAAGAGTTCTGTTATAGCATGAGACTCCTTTCCCGTAAAATAATGGTAACTCTCTTGGAGAGTACTGGCAATTTCCTTTTGACAATATTCAGCCTTTATGTTTTCAAGGATCTTAACAAGTTGAGCACCGCATCGAGCAAGAATTCTCGGTGTTGGAACCAAATTAACATTTCTCTGACATGTAGCACATTCTCTTGTCTTCGTGTTTTGTGACTGGTATATCAGAACATGAACATCAGATCTGACATCAAACCCCAACCATAACCCAAAGGATTTACTATGTTTATAATGAAATAATCCTTGTTGTTGTGTCTTCACGGTAAATAAAAAAAAAAAAAAATGACATAACTGTTACTTGAGTTAAAACAAATGACAGCCTCCCACTCATGTCAGGTTATCATCACATGTCTGTACTGGGTCTTCTGGGTTCATCTGAGTCCACTTGAAGTTGATTGCATCTCAGCGCTAGATTTTAGGGAGGCACTCAAACGCTGCGTGAAGCAAAAGATTCTGAGGAAAAGTATACTTGAATATGGAGCAATTTCAGGCTACTCAGAAAAAGCACCATTGCCAACAAATCACATACGAAAGCAGAAAATTTTACCCATTTAACAATTGAAAAAATTTATGTAAGCATTTTAAGATCTCCTTCTGAAATGGCTTGATTTATATCCAATCCCTTTTCATTTTTTGCTTGGTGTGTGTCTGTCCCACTTCATGTATGTCTATGTGTATAGACGAATAAAGGTATCCAAATGTGTTTAACAGCTACTTAAGGCCTAAAAATGTACTTCAAATTCTGGCACAAGTACGTCTACAGAGCTTTTTAACATGCTTTTTAACATGCTGATAACATATGGATTAATGAGCCATGGGGTGTCACTCTAATGGAGCATGTGCAACTAATATCAAGGTAGTAGCCTAAAACAAGTTGCATACCCCACTAGAGGAATAAATAGTGTTAATAAACTTGCCGAGGATGATCACCAGAGACACATACCCTTCAGGGATGTGGCTCAAAATTCCACACTTATAATGTGCATGCTAGTGAACACACTGCAAAATTAGTGAACCAATAATCAAGTGCAAACCATAGCAAATGGTGAAGAAGCCTCAACAACTAGTAACCAGCATCTTTGGGGCAGATTTAATGCATTTTCTGGAAAGATGTACTGTATGTAAAAATCAACCACAGTGACAAAAAAAAAACAAAAAAAAACATGAAACAACATTAAACTGATAAAGAGCACCACAACAGCCAGGCTTTTGCCCCACGGGAATCACATGACATCCAATCAGAGTTGAAAAACAATCCAGCCGCAGTCTGAAGTGTCACAACGACGACAAAACCTCAACTATTAAGATGATTTCTTTCTTTTTCTTCTTTCTTTGTTTATAAATATATTATACTCACTCACAATATAAAAAGCAATAACACAATATGAATTGCTACAATTTAAAAACAGATATCTAAAAAAAAAAAAAAAAAGGAAAAAGAAATAACATACCATTTTACATTACCCTTTCCAAGAAGAAGAAAAAAATAAAAACACTGACTGCAAACTTTAAATCAATATTAATTATGACATTTTATGTTACTGTTAGTGTCCATTTAAGCATAATTTGCATATTATCTGTGCCATCTGGGCTGACCATTTAATATGTGGAATACAAATGGTCATGACAGTAAACACATAAAAAAATAGGAGTAGAAAGAACAAGAGACTCCATATTTAGCCAGGTGTGTGATAAAGGGATAAAGAGACCAGCATTTAGAAAGTCATTATCCTCAAATCGGTGAGGCAGTAATGGTGCTGTCAGAAAGAGAAGGCATGATGTACTGTACATGCTGAGAGAAGCTACTGCACTGCAGACACCAGTGTTCCTCTCCGCTCTGATAAAGTCTGCTGTGAGTTCCTTCAACCAGGCTTTCCCACTGAAAACGGCCCTGTACAACTGCTATTCAACATCTTTCCACCTGGAGACCTTTGTGGTTCAAAGGTTTATTTAGTAATTATTCTCTACATAATATTATTTTTATTGATTCTGTCTGATTTGAGCATACTGTATAAATGTACACACAAATAAATATATATATATATATATATATATATATATGTGTGTCATTCAAAAGTTTAGGATCAGTACAATTTAATGTTTTTAAAAGAAGTCTCTTATGCTCACCAAAGCTTTATTTATTTGATTTAAAAAAAAAAAAAAGTAATCTTGTGAAATAGTATTACAATTTAAAACCTTTTTCTATTTTAATATTTTTTTAAATGTAATTTATTCCTGTGATGGATGGAAAGCTGAATTTTCAGCATCATTACTCCAGTCTTCAGTGTCACATGATCCTTCAGAAATAATTCTAATCAGAAAAAGAGTCAAAAGTTACAGTGCAAACTTTTACTCACAATATAAATCAAACTGGTACATCAAAGACAGGCAGAGAGTTCAAAAACTATACAACATAGATCAGACCATGAACAAGGCAACACACAGGGCTTAAATACATAGAGAAACACATCAGGGAAACGAGACACAGCTGACAAGACTAATGCGGAAACAGGTGTGACAGGTGAACTAATGAAGGTTACCGTGGAAACCGAGGAGTGGCGGGAAAACAGAACAAAGGAAGACATGTGAATAATGAAAACATGATTCAGACAGAAACACAACTGTGACAAATATGATGATTTGCTGCTCAATAAATGTTTATTATTATTATCAATGTTGAAAACAGTTGTGGACAATTTTTTTTTCACGAATCTTTGGATAAGAAATAAGGAAATAAAATAAATCAATACTTTTATTCAGCAAGGATGCATTAAATTAATCAAAAGTTATAGTAAAGATATTTATAATGTTACAAAATATTATATTTCAAATAAATGAAATAGAACTTTATATTCATCAAAGCATCCTGAAAAAAAAAAAAAAAGTCCACAACTGTTTTCAATTTTTTTAATAATAATCAATGTTATTGTGAGCATCAAATTAGCATATTATAATTATTTATGAAGAATCATGTGACACTGAAGAATGGAGTAATGATGCTGGGAATTCAGCTTTGCATTACAGGAATACATTATATTTTAAAATATATTCAAATAGAAAATAGTTACTTTAAATTGTCATAATATTTAACAATATTACTGGGATTTTTTGTGTTTTTGTTTTTTGTTTTTGTATTTTTAATCAAATAAATGCAGCCTTGGTGAGCATAAGAGACTTCTTTTAAAAACGTAAAAAATCTTACAGATCCCAAACTTTTAAACAGCAGTGTGTGTGTGTGTGTGTGTGTGTGTGTGTGTGTATACACACACATATATACACACACACACATATCTATATATATATATATATATATATATATATATATATATGTGTGTGTGTGTATACACACACACACACACACACACACACACACACTGCTGTTTAAAAGTTTGGGATCGGTAAGATTTTTTATGTCTTTTCATGTGTCCAGTCCAGTAATGGGTACAGCACACAGATTATTGCACTCCATCAGTTAATAATAATAATAACTATATTTTATATAGCATAAAATGAGTGCTCCTAGAGAGAGAGGAAATCTTTCAACAGCATCAGAAATCACACAGAACAGATATAAACGCATCATAATGTAGGATGTGTTAAATCTGAGTGTGTAAAAAAAAATGCATTAAGCATATTCAAATTAATCTCATTGATTAAATGCAATTAAATCAACCTATTAATTACATATTTATTTTTATTATTTATTAATTCAACCTATGTATTCACCCTGTGAATTCAATATTCTATAAACCTAAAGCCATTTGTAAACATTTGTACACCTTTACAGTTGTTAATGCATAATGCTTCGATTTTAGACATACAAAATGCACACCATCTTGCCATCAAGCCACACTTTTCAAACACAAACCTATGATTACTGTTTAGAACACATTGCATTCTGAACATTTCTCTTTGAAGACAGGAGTACAACTAAACTGTCAGGCCTAACTGTGTGTGTTCACCTTCAAGTTCGACAGTTTTGTTCTGTGACCTCAATCTGTCAGTGTGTGATAATGTACATTGGACTAATCTAGTGCTATCTCTGTCTACAAATAAAGAAACATTGCATTCAACACACACAAACCAGACATGGAAAAGTTTTAAATTCAAAGAAATTCACCCAATTCCCTCAGTCCAAAACCTGACTTGTGCACTGCTGAGACTTGATAACGCAAACTGCATTTAGTTTTTAGCTATGGGCAAATCAAGGTTATGAAGGCCAATGTGGGAGGTAAAAAAAATACATATTTGTCTCTCAAAATAATCTCAGTCCTCTAAAAAGCAAAAACCTTTTCTGAGACAGCATCACTAACATCTTCGAAACCCATATAGAGAGTCAGAGAGTACATATTCAAGCATGCTGTCAAACACAATATGTTTCCAAGGTCTGTCATTCTTTACCACATCATCAGAGAACAGCACAGTCTCTTTTGTTACAAGGTAATTTCCCTTCTGAAATTGCTGTCATCACAAACTGAAGCTTCATATACATCAGGATGTAAGTGACAGTCTGTCTCAGTAGGATGGAATGAGGCCATAACTACAGTACAGCTTATGGTACATTTTCTGTTGGTGAAAAGACCTTATACATAAATGCTACATCTACATCTAGTTGTTCTTATCTCTCTGTACCAGACAAAAATTCATTCAGCGGAAATCAGAGTACAAAAAGGCTATATATTATACGACTATGATATTATGTAAATCACAGGAATTCACTAAAGTAAACAGGATTATTAGCATATATAGCTTCTTACCACTGTCATCAAAAACCCGTATCTCTAACCAGTCTGCTCTCTTTTCCACTCTCCCCCTTTCCCTCGATTTCCCTCATCTACCTCCAGGTCTGACTCACACCTTAATTAGATTAAGACATATAGTACTTTTCCTACAATTCTCCCAAGACCTAAATGGAACATAAATGATTGAATCCCTATTAAAGCAATTATGAATTGATACCTGGGGGAAGAGACTTCTGACATAAAACATTCAATATTATCTTCTCCCCTGTGATCTCCTTTTCAAAATGTTTACATTCAATCATACTGCTCTGTTTTTGCCATCATTAAATGTGTAGCATTCTTGTCAAGGGAATGTTTACACAAAGAGGGGCTCATTGAGAAAAATGACACGTTAACACTGACAATGCAAGTATAGAAGAATGGAGTTAACTGGCACTTTTTCTTTGTTGAATTTATCTGGTGGAACAAATAAGGGTTAAATGAAAGCTTTAAAAACAGATGCTATGTCATGGATGTCAAAATCGATGTTGTTGTGCATTTCTGTTATGTTTGGTTGACACACTGTTAAAGTGTAGTTTTAACAGGGAAGAAAAAGTACTGAAAAAATATATATGTTTTAATTCTGCATAAAACTTAACACATTTGTGTGACATGAATTGGAATATATTAATATTAAACTAAGATATGATGTATTATTAATTTAATATCAATTTCACAATCTGGTTTCAACTTTATTTGTGTTTCATTCTATGTGTCAAAGCCAAAAATATCACAATATAACAGATTCTTCTCTTTTAAAGGTGTAATTCGTTCAAAAATGAAAATTGTGTCATCATTTCATGTCCCTCATGTCATTCTGTGCAACTCTGTATATGACTTTCTGCCTTCTGTGGAACACAAAATATATTTCAAAGAATGATTCAGTATTTAATTATATTTCTCTAAATTATTTGTATAGCAGTTGTATCGTCATTAAAACAAAAGAACCAAACAAACAAAAATTATTTTGTCATGGGAATATAAACTATGAAGCATCATAGAAATAATTAATTTAGTTATACTACCCTTTGTGTGTGCGTGTGTGCGCGCGCGTGCGTGCGTGTGCGTGCGTGTGTGTGCGCGTGTGTGTGTGTAATAGTAAACAAGACCAAATGAAAAGAAGACTTTCTGAAACAGCAGATTTCCTCACAAAACTCAATAGTTGAATCGCAATTCAACAAAACGTAAAATATCAAGAATGCCTGATAAAGATGTTCTACTGTCTGTGTGCATCAAGCAGAACTCCAGAGTAGACCTGTCATGTCGCATACATTTAATAACAAATGGCAGGTGGGGTTGTGGTCAAGTCTGACCCAGAACTCCCTTTGAACAGCACCTTTGAACTCAGGACAATATTGCCAGGAATACCAGTATGTTCTTTTTCAAGGGAATGTAGTTACCAGTCACAAACAGAAGCAGATGAGCGGTCTTGGCTCTCCCTCTCTGGGGCTGGAGGTTGGACAGGTTGGAGAAAGAAAACAGATTTTTGATCCAGATGTCTCTGTGACCTTTTTGGCCACCTCCCCACCCAATATTACTGTAGCCCTTATTTTCCCCAACTGCTTATCAATCTCCAGAATTGTATGCTGCTTATTATGCTGCTTTTGGACATAATGCTGGCCATTGTCCATAGTTCACATTTCATGCACAAGCATTTGTTGACCCAGTTATATTGTTTGCCACCCTTGTCTTTCATGTATTCACTGTGAATGTTACTTAGGCTCACCCCAGTGAGAGCATATTCTTAATATTCTGAAATCCATGGATTAGTCTAACACATCTCCTATAATCCACCAAACATCCCGTTTTCATATCTGAAAAAAAAAAAAAAAAAGAAAAGAAAAGAAAAACATATTGACATAAGATCCTTTGCCTCAGACAAAATGAAAAGATGTGCTGACCCTGTATGCTCATAAAGACAACAGAAAGTTGGGTATGACTTTTAGGCTTTTGAGGATAAGAGCATTTGATGTTTTTTTGTTTTTTGTTTTTTTTTCAATAGTGTTTAGCCTCAATGGTCAACAGTTTTAGAAAATGATTATTATTGTTATATATATATATATATATATATATATATATATATATATATATATATATATATATATATATATATAATTAGATTAAGACGTTATAATTAGATTAAGATGTACAATAATAATCATTTTCTAAAACTGTTGACCATTGAGGCTAAACACTATTGAAAAAAAAAAAAACTAAACAAAAAAAAACATCAAATGATTCTACTAAAACATGTTTTTGAATGGATCACAATAAAAAAATAAATAATAATAATTGTTTGTTCAACTGAAGCATTTTGAGGACGTCATATTTGCTATGTTAATGTTTCCTAAAAACAGCTTCATGCCCTTTCAGCCAACAGTTCTATGCTGTGAAATACTGTAGCCATGTGTCAGAAACAGATCTAGTGGTTTGATGTTTTTATTGTATTTGGATTAATTCCATGTAAGCGGATATTCTCTCCATGTTAATCATCAGAGATTCTTGAAGAGCATAGAAATAGAATGTGTTTGCATATGAACATATCTTCCATGTCAACAAAAATATTATTGCTCTCTGTGCAATGTAAGAAGGTCTATAATACCTAGATAAAGCTAAAAAAAAATAAAATAAATATATATATATATATTGATTTATATTTTGGTTTCATATAATAATAAATTATAAAAATAACTTTTGTATTCTGAAGAAAATGTGAGTGGTGCTTGCCGTGGCAAAACTCGGCACAGATGATCTAACCAGAGCTGCTGAGTCCATAGCCACTTTCAAGAAACGGCTGAAGACGCTTCTTTTTCGACAGCACTTGATCCAGTAATACTAACACTTTATCTTCTATTCTATTTAACTGAGACAACCCCCACGTCTCAAGGACATTCTGATGTTATGATCTCACAAATGTCTTGACTGTGTTAAGTCTATGTTTTTTTTTTGTTTTTTTTTGGCCGATTTTTGTCCCACCAGATGAACTTCGTACACCCAATCACTTGTAAAAGTCATAGCACTCTCTCCTCAATAAACCAGACTATTTGACGTCTCATTCATCGGTCTATGACAAACTGTGTGGGACAAGCACTCCTAATAATAATAATAAGTATGCAAGAAAATATTTGTGATGCTTTGCTTTGCAAGCACCACCAATAATTGTGTAACATGTATGTTTTGTTTTATTGTGTCTTTGTTATCCCTACTTACTTAGAATGCGGCTGCAAGGCTCCTCACGGACACTAGGAAAAGGGAGCATATTACCCCAGTTTTGGTAAAGCTGCACTGGCTTCCGGTTATATATCGGATTCATTATAAGGTGTTACTCTACATTTATAAAGCTGTCCATGGCCTGGCCCTAGAATATATTACTAATTTAATTCATATGAATTCATGTAGACCTCAACAATCACTTAATTGTTTACTTCTCGCAATTCCTAAAACTTGCTTGAAAACTAAATGGGATTGGGCTTTTTCTGTTGCCGGCCCAATACTGTGGAATACCCTTCCACTTGACATTAGATCTGCACCCTCAATTGAAAATGTTAAACCTCGATTGAAAACACATTTGTTTTCTATGGCTTTTAATTCTTGAAATTTTGGCAGTTGTATTTTTTTTTTTTTTTGTATGTTATGTATTTTCCTCGCTGGGCCGTCAAAACCCAACCACCTCCTCCAAGTGGCGTCGGCTGGTAACGAGGATCCTTGGACACTCGGCTAACGGTGGCTCTGGTCTCAGCGACAGGTGATGCGACACACCGGCTGGGTTCCCTTGGTCGCATCAAATGGCAGTTGCAACCAAACAATTATCCGATCAAGCTAGGGCGTCCCCCTTAGGCGACGCGCGTCATTTTCGCCCGAATGGCGTGGGAAATGGACGAGGGCTACCTGTCCATGGACGAGACAGGTCAAAGAAGCTAGTCCATCGAATCCGATTAGCCACCATCAATATTGGCACCCTGACCGGTCGCAGCCGTGAACTAGCTGACACCCTCAAGACTCGACGCATTGACATCGCGTGTATCCAGGAGACCAAATGGAAAGGGAGCAAGGCAAGGGATATTGGAGAAGGTTACAAACTCATCTACCACGGTGCCAAATCAAACCAAAATGGGGTCGGAGTGGTCATCTGCCAGCAGCTTCGAGACAACGTCGTTGAAGTCAACAACATCTCTGATCGAATCATCTCAGTCAAGATGATATCCAGCAAAACTACCCTCAGAATTGTCTCGTGTTATGCCCCCCAAGTAGGCTGCCCTGACCAGGTGAAGGACGAGTTTTGGGAGAGCCTCGACGCGCACCTTCGGACGGTTGCCCCAGAAGAGTGCATCCTAGTAGGAGGAGACCTCAATGGCCATGTTGGCAATGACCGCCAAGGCTACGAACAAGTACACGGTGGCCAAGGACTTGGCCCACGCAACGACGGGGGAGCCCGCATCCTAGATTGCGCCGAAGCCCACAATCTTGTCGTAGCCAATACTTTCTTTAGGAAAAGACCCAACCACCTGGCCACCTACATCAGCGGCGGTCATACAACCCAGATCGACTACTGGATGCTCCGACGCCGCGACCTGAAGTTGGCACTCGATGCCAAGGTAATCCCCTCAGAGAGTATTGGCCCTCAACATCGTCCACTCATCCTTGACTTCCGACTGGACCTATTCCGGAAACCTCGGGCAAGAACCACAGGACCCGAGCACGTAAAATGGTGGAAAATACCAGAACACAAGCAAATGCTCAAGGTGGCGCTTGAATCACTCAGCATCAACCTGGATCAACCAATCGAGGAACTCTGGGATGATGTCACCCACCAGATACACGCCACTGCCACTGAGATTCTCGGCTCGACGAAACCCGGGCGGCGATACATGGACAAGCAAGTCTGGTGGTGGGGTGAGGACGTCCAGATGGCAATCAAAGATAAGAAAATGGCATACAAGCTATGGCATCGTACACGCCTGGACGCCGACCTCCAAAATTACCGATCCCTCAAATCAGCTGCAAAACGAGCGGTGGCCAAGGCGAGGGCCAGACACTGCAATGACCTGTATGAGAAGCTTGGCACTCCTGAAGGAGAGAAGATGATCTACCGTCTCGCGAACTCACGACACAAATCGACCCAAGCCATTGGCCAAGTGGTGCACATCAAGAACACCAATGGGCAAGTGTTGCGCGACCCTTCTGCCATACTCGCACGTTGGAACGAGTACTTCACCACCATGTCCAACGAGGAATTCCCGCATCCACCTATTCCTAGCTCCGATCCCACCAATGGACCAGTACCTCCAATTTCCACTTCCGAGGTGACGAGAGCTGTGAAGAAAATGAAGAATGGTAAAGCTACTGGGCCTGATGACATCCCAGCTGACGTCTGGAGGATGATGGGACAGCGTGGCACTGACATCCTGACCGCCCTGTTCAATAAGATCATAGACAACAACAAAGCACCGAAAGCCTGGACGACCAGCACCACTGTGCCAATCTGGAAGGGCAAGGGCGATGTATCCGAATGTAAGAACTACCGCCCGATTCGACTGCTGTGCCACGCCATGAAGATCTTTGAACGCGTGTTGGACAACCGCCTACGCAGCATCATCAACATCAGCCCTAACCAATGCGGTTTCATCAAAGGAAGTGGAACCACAGACGCCATCCATGCTGCCCGCCTGCTAATGGAGAAACACCGGGAGAAGAACAAGTCCGTCCGCATGGTCTTCCTCGACCTAGAGAAGGCATTCGACCGTGTCCCCCATGCGCTCATCTGGGCCTCCCTCCGTGCCCGCCATGTCCCCGAGGCATATATCAACTGGGTCCAAATCGTCTACAAAGACGTCACGAGTGTGATCCGCTGTCCCGCCGGGATATCGCCACCATTCGCCATCAATGTGGGAGTTCACCAAGGATCTGCCCTTTCGCCATTGCTCTTCATCACCTGCATGGACGCGGCGACGGCAGACCTGCAGACCCCTCACCCTTGGTCCCTACTCTACGCGGACGATGTATTCCTTGCAGGTAACGAGCAGCAAGAACTTCAAGACCGCACACAACGGTGGAAGGACTGCTTGGACCAGAATGGCCTACGACTCAACATTGAAAAAACGGTATACATGGAAAGTGACCCCCAGACGCCCGATACCATCAACATCGACGGAGTGGGCCTGAAGAAGGTCACCCAATTTAAATATCTTGGCTCCATCCTCTCGGCTGACGGTGACAGCATCTTGGATGCCAGATCCCGGGTCAATGTGGCATGGCTCAAATGGCGCCAGGTCACTGGCGTCCTCTGCGACAAACGAATGCCCAAATACCTCAAGGCAAAGATTTACAAGACAGTCGTCCGCCCTGTTGCCCTCTATGGATCCGAATGCTGGCCTGCGTCCACCAAGCATGAACAGGTCCTACACGTGATGGAAATGCGAATGCTTAGATGGACACTGGGACTGACCCGATGGGACCAAGTAATGAATGAGGACGTCAGGAAGACTATGGGAGTGACACCGATCACGGAGAAGATGCGAGAGGCGCGTCTCCGATGGTATGGCCATGTAGTCCGAAGCGAGGAAGAGTCAGTTGCCAAGCGGGCCATGCGACTCAACCCTGAAGGGAAGCGACCCAGAGGAAGACCAAAGAAGCGGTGGATGGACCGGATAAAGGAAGATATGAAGCTCGTCAACGCCGCCCCTGAAGACGCCCTTGACAGAAAGAAATGGAAAGCAACCTGCCGAAAAGCGGACCCCGTCTTGCCACGGGACAAACGCTAGGAAAGAGATGTATTTTCCTCGCTGCTTTTTATTTTTTTGTTTGTTTTTCTTACTATTGACTGTTGTTTTGTGTTGTCTGTTTTATTATTATTATTCTATTATTATTAGACTGATTTTAACTGTACAGCCATCTGGTCTAGGCTACTTTGTAGTGGAATGGGCTCTATAAATCTAGAGTCAAGTCTATAAAACTAGACTTGAGACTTACCTGTGTGACAGGCCACATCCAGATGAAGCCAGAGCTTTCCCTATCCAATCTTTTTTTTTTCTTTCTCATTCTAAAAAAAAAATCCGTAAACATGGAGTCGTCTCAAGAAATATCTGCATACACACGAAACGACTGAAACAGACTCAAAAAGTTGTAAAATACATGCCAGACTAGTATGTGATGCTGTAATTCTGCCTCAGAGATACACAAAAAACGTAGAAGACTCAGAGCATGTGCATAAACCTTGAGCGCTGTACACATTAATAATAGTAGCGACGATAACGATATAAACAACCATAAATGGCCTGGTACAAAATATGAAATGTCTTAATCAGACAACAGACAAGCATCATAGCACAAGAAAGAAAATAGAAAGAAATAAAGAAGTAAAATCAACAAATAAAATAAAAAAAAACATTCAAGCTTATAATAAATATAGAAATAAAATAGGTTAATTAAAAAAAAAAAAAAGCCGTTATAAAAAAAAAAGCCGCTATAAAAAAAATAACGGTTTCAGGCTTCCCAAAACGCCGGATCCGTCTGAACGAAACGCGATACGATAAAAATGTTTTATGTATACAGCTACACGTGTCTTCACATGGACAAGGCCCTAGATTCCATGTCTGTTCCTGCTTCATTCTGTTCACCTGTTGTCAATTAATACACTCATTAGTTCCCTCATTTAGTATTAGTACTCCCTGTTTTGTTCAGTTATTTGTCCTGTCTCATCTATGTTATGTGGTTGTGTTTTCCCGTTCATTTTCAGACTGTTCATTTTGAATTCTCTTCCGTCATGCGCTCTTTTAGCAGCCACCCGTGACAGAAGACAGGACCTAATACAGTGATATTTTTGTGGTGTTTTCCTTTTTTTGTCTCCCTTTTTCTCTTCCGTCACAATGGATCTCCCACTTGTCCATATTGTGTGCCTGGAGCAGAAAGACTGCTCCCTGGAGTCACACACCAGGGATTTTTTGGATTTGGCATGCCAATGGGGACCGCTCGCTCTGCATGTTTTACATATCAAACCTTAGCGAGCAGCCCTTGTAAAAACTATGCCTCATGTGTGGAGTGGGTTACCATTGGTCCAGCGGAGGATACCAGTCCCAATCCAGACCCATAAACCAGTCAGCCTTCACCCTGCCAGATGGAGCATCAGCCAGATCCCCCGTCTCTGTCTCCAGCCACAGAGCCCCATCTCCACTTCGGTCCTCTGATCCATCAGCTCAGCCTTGGCCAAATGCTCCCTCAGCTCCACCAGGCTCCCTCGTCCACCCATCATGGCCTTGGTCAGACTTCACCCCGGTTCCACCATGTGATTCCTGGCTACCGGTTGCACATCTGGCCTCCATCCCTTCAGCTCCACCAGGCTCCGCCTTCCCTCCAGCTCCAGCGTTGTCCTCGGTCGCACTGGCTCCATTGCAGTCTTCCGGATCACCACCTCCATCTCGATCCCATGAGCCGTCAGTTTCGCCTTTGCCTCCCGTACCTGCAGTGTCACCCTGGCACCGTGTCCCCTCGGCTCCGTCGCATTAGATCACATCCCTGGTTCCATCACCCAAGCCTGGTTTCCATGTCTGTGCCTGCTTCATTCTGCTCACCAGTTGTCTTCCCTCGTTTAGTTCTGGTAAAAGTAAGTACTCCGTGTTTTGTTCAGCTATGTTATGTGGTTGTGTTTTCCCATTCTCAAGCCTGGTTTTAATATAGAGACTGTTCATTTTGAATTATCCTTCGTTGTGCGCTATATTATACCAGCCACCCGTGACAAATTGTCCCACCCGTGACAAATTGTCATACTACACAGATTTGAATGGCCATCAAAACAGATGCAGGTAGATGATGCAGCCAGGGGACCTACCAGCAGGGGCTAACTAGAACATGCTAACTAGTCAAACCTTGAACGTTTGTTCAACGTTAGTCAACGTTTGTCTCTTTTCTCCAGTACTGTTTAATAGATGCAGAGCCGGCGCACTGAAGAGGGGGCGTCTGAATTAACGAAAGGGGGCGAAGTGACGCAAATATACCCAGCAAGAAAAACATATGTGGCCCATTCTACAACTAGGCTATGAAACTAAAAGCTACTGAGCAAATACAAATGGCAGAGCATTGAATAATATTACAACATAAAACAAAAAGGAAAATTGCCTAGGCCAACATATTCGAAAATTCATCGATATGATGAAATAAACACGTTTTAGACAACCAGATATAAATACATCTCAAATACACAATTTCAGTTGTTTTACCATGAATACAGATAAGTTACCATGATACCACCACCACCAGGCCTATTTAATTGTGTCTGCCTTACTATAAAAGACACACTCATTGCGACCGCTTCACTAACATAACACACACTCTTTGCGATGCGTATAACAGATGCATATTTTACGGTAACTTAGAACATCATGGACTGCAAACGGTGATAAACAATTACAATAGAGTGAAATGATCAACTAACTACGACCAATTACCTAGCGCAAAACATGAAAAAAGTACGCCATCATACCTTTAGCATACTCAGTAGAGCTGCATTCTTCGTGGCCGTGAGAAGTTTGTAGGTTATGTGCCAATCAAAATTGCATGTTGCGAAACAGACTGTCCTTATCCAAAATATTGCAATAGTAGCCTAATATTAATGGTGGAAATCCTATGCACTTGCATATGCAATTTTTGTAAGTAGTCTATTCTATTTCATCATTAAAATCCATTTTCACATTCTGCGCTAAATGTCTGCAATTCTACTGTTAATGTGCTTTGGTTTGGTGACTGACTCCCTAATGTCAGCCTTTGTCTACCACCTCAAAGGCTCTGTTATGCACAATGCATGTCCTCTGACCTTGAAGTGGCATTTATGACAGGCCTGAAAGAGGCACTTTAGGATTCTATGGGTGCTGAGAGAAATGCAAGACTGAGCGCTTCTCATGTTTGATCCTGAACGAGGATGACATTTCTGACAGCAGATGGTAGCTTTTCAAATTACATTCACTGTCAAAGGGGGCAACACCTTGGTGATTTCTACATATTGAATTCAAACTATATGGTCAAATTCAAGTGGATGACATTCAAATGTCCCCATTAAAGGCACAATATGTATTTTTTGTCGCTAAAACATACATGGTTACATGGTTAAAACATGCTGGTGAAAGTTGCTATACCGTTACTCTGTACGTTCGCTCTGTGGCTGGTTGAGACACTTGTTGAACTTTGCAGTAATCTAGATCGATATTAGAATATCATATTAACAAAAGCTGGATGACTTGTGTTTGCTAAATGACATGCAGTTCATTTTAAAATATATTGTATGATGGAGAAAGCTCTCTCTGAATATGCTATATTAGCCACTTGGCAAAATAGTGTTGTCTCTGAGGCATTGTAAAAACATGGTACTCGTGGTAAATAAAAGTCAAAAGACTAACCGTGTTGAGTTATATAACAATGATTAGTTTTCTGTTGATAAATGTATCCAAACAGTTGCTCACCTGTCTAAAAAAACACATAATATATTAAATTGTCTTTGATGTTTCCATGGTTTTTACGAAAGATATGATGCAGATATGACATCATTGACAGGCGACACAATGATATGGGCCGTTACACTGGTTACAAATGCTGATTTCTCTGGATTTAAACATAGTTGGAAACATTTGGGATAGTGTAAGTACAAAAGTCAAAAAAATATATAACATTGTTCTAGTGGTTTTTGGATATTTTATTTGTGCATTCAACAAATGGAATTTATATATATGGAACTTCCCAGATTGATTGATTGATTGTTGGCTTGATTGGTTGGTTGTTTGCTTGCTTGGTTTATGAAACAACAGTTATGTTTTTATTAAATAATTATTGTCATTGTCACCATCCTTAAGGACTTTTTAACATAATGTCACATTGTAATAAATATTGTAACACTGTAAATATTGTATTCTCCAACACACAACATTATTGTGCCTTATGATACCTTTAATGTAACTCATATATGGTACATACTGTATGGTTGAAAAGTATTTTTATGTTAAATCTTACTTTACACGTGTAGTACTATATTATGAGCTTTTTTTATAATAATAAATGTCTTTAACTTTAACACTTTTTACTTTTACTCAAGCATATTTTTGACCAGATACTTGTTCTTTTAATTGAATAAAACAATTCACTCAGTAGCCTATCTGTACTTTCACCTAAGTATAAGTTTTGAGTACTTTTTACCTGATTAATTCTGCAATTCATTTTACACAACAGGAAACATTTTTTTATAATATTGTAAGCTTTGTAATATATGTCCATTTATTGCATATCCCATAAATAATAATAATAATAATAATAATAATAACAATAATAACAATAATTATAATTATTATTATTATTATTATTATTATTATTTAGTCATTTTACTTTTTGGTTTGACTGACAGGTACAACTAACCTTTCAAAATTGCTTTTATGCATGTGTTATTGTATAATCATTATTTAGACGTAAGACATATACTAGGCAAGTGAACACAAACACTAGCTTCACAAGCTCGATTTCACATATTGTCTCTGTGTTTGCAAAAAGGAATACTATAGCTATTAGCATAATAGTCTTCTTCAATGTTGGTCTTCTCTTAGTTGACCATACTGCCAAAGTAGGTACAAAAATTGTATGAATATTATGAATGCTATCCAGACATACCTGCCATGCCATGTTGGGCATTGTCATGTGACCTGCAATGTAATTTGTGTTGCTTCCACGCCATTTATGAACCCCCTCTCTCTCTCTCTGTCTACTGCTAAATGGTATAGTAAAGTGTCCTTTCTATGTGCACTTCAAAATCTTGCAGGAGCAGTAGGTCATCTAGGTACTTTTCAATTGCTGTTTTACGAATACAGTGAATTCAGACTCCTAATGTAGATAGTCAGATATTCAGATAGTATCCTAATGTAGCTTACTTTTTTGCTGGCATCCTTCTGATATGTAATTCACTTTTCACTACCCAATCAGTTATTTTTCACTAAAGTAAGAAAAATTAAATACTGCATGAATGTTCCCCCTATTGTAACACTTCAGCCTATACTACCATGATCTGGCTATTTTCACTATTTACAGACATATTAACCACACAATCACACATAGTTTTATAAAATTATGGCATACAGGTGTTTCTATATTTTGCCATATGTACATACATGGCTAGCTAAAGTAATGCTTGTCC
Source organism: Abramis brama (assembly GCF_963993115.1). Taxonomy (NCBI): domain Eukaryota; kingdom Metazoa; phylum Chordata; class Actinopteri; order Cypriniformes; family Leuciscidae; genus Abramis; species Abramis brama. The sequence continues at coordinate 34,647,253 of NC_139965.1, forward strand.
TTGGCCATATATTGGATCCCAGTAGGGAACATGTCAGACTAACACCCAAGGAAGTAGTACATTATGGAATAATTTACTTGGTTTATTGGTCATGGTTAGAATGACATCTGAAGGCTGCTCCAGTAATGCTAACATATCTTTATTTGAAATGTGTTCAAGAGACAGCACCACATAATATTGTAGGTTTGAATGCTAGTGAAAATGTCAGGTTGACAGTTAATACTGCCTCGTAACAAACATAAGTCATGCCCCCCCAGTTAACCGCAGGCCCATTTTAATCCAGAGATAGGTTTCACAGATGTGAACCATCTTCTTTTGCCATCTAATTGTAGTGGCAATATAAAAAAAAAAAAAAAAAAAAAAAAAAGTTATTTTAATGTGAGTATAAAAATGCAAGTTGTTTAGCAACACACAACCAATGAAACTGCCTCAGTGTTTGCCTCATTAAAAATTCATGATTTTTGTACAGTCACAGAAACTTTCATGCTGTTTATGCGTTAGTGTCTGAGAAAAATAGAAACTATTATTGTTTCTGTACGTTCTTAAGATATTTCATAATCAAGAATCTATGTGGCAACCTTTCCAAAGATAAATAAATAAATAAATAAATAAATATTACTATATATGAAGAATATATATATATATATATATATATATATATATATATACAGTATATACACACACACACAGGTAGCATGCTGTTTTTCTCCAATTGATGTAACCTTATAAATAACCAAATAAGAATGTTAACAAAGGGTTTACAAAATTATTTGTTTGAAATCTCAAAACTGACACCAAAGATTAAGTATAGCTGCAAGCAGCAATTATCGGGGCCAAGCGCAAAGAAGACAATAAGACATGCCAACATGGCTGGGAGTGTCAGACCAACTGCAACAATGAGAAATTAAAGACATAAGATGATTTTTAGGCAAAATGGCTGAAAAATCATATATACACACTGTTAAAAAAATCTGTAGAAATTACAGTATTATTGGCAGCTACTTGCCAGTAACTTACTGTAGATTTAAATTGATGTTATTTACTGGCAACAGTTTGTTCAAAGTTAAATGAACATTAAACATTAACAAGTCTTTATCTTTACAGAATAAAACTAAAATAACAGCCTCATGCAAAGCATTCTGGGAACCAAAATCTGAAGGAAAAAAACAGAAAAAGGTTGATGAAGATTTCTGGTTCCCAGAATGCTTTGCATTAGGTTGTTATTTTATAGTTTTATTCTGTAAAGACAAAGACTTGTTAATGTTTAATGTTCATTTAACTTTGAGCAAACTGTTGCCAGTAAATAACATCGATTTAAATCTACAGTAAGTTACTGGCAAACAGCTGCAAAACTACAGCAAATTTTTTACAGTCTAAAAATATGATTTAATGGATTATCAAGACACATACCGAGTTTTGTAACGGTACACCAATGCATTCGAAAGTGTTGCATTTAATATCATGATATTATATTGTAATTAATGACAATGTCCTTGTTTTGTTCTATTATAGTGGCACCAAGTGGCGCAGTTCCAGGGCTTTTTTTATGTGTTCTCAGTCCATACATGTGTGTGTCAAATTTGGTGAAAATATCTCATTTTGTTTTGGAGTTATAGACATTGATTGGATTTTTTTGCCACTTACTATCAACATTTTTACATTTGGGTATTAGCGTTGAACCAACGACCTATGTTTCCAAACTGCCTACGGTGGTTTCGTCTCGATTGGTTTCGAAGATAATGGGAAATGAACGGTTTCGAAGATAATGGGAAATGTTTTTTAAGTGCTAATTTATAACATTGCTAGCCTGGTTAAAACCAGACCATTCTCAGTAGTAACTGAGTTATGGTCTGGCAAAGCTCCATAGACAAATCATTTCCAAAGGGGAGTCACCAACGGACGTCGCTCAAATGCCTCTGGGCGCAGTTGGATAGACCTAAAACCAATCAGAGCGATCGTCATCGTGTAAAGCCATATGCTGCGTCCCAATTTGCCTAAGTTACAGTACACTACGCCATAAAAGTATGTACTCTTTTTGTGAAGAAAAGATATTTACTTTTGAATGTGTAGCAAAAAAGTAGGCAAGCTTTAGGACATACTACTTCGTCATCTTTATTGGACGGATCTGTCGCGTGCATCCTGTCACTTAAACTGCCCTGTCAATCATCGTGTCACAGTTAAAATCCTCTATTAAATCTAATTTAATTCCCTACCGTTTAGGAGAGAAATGTAGTAGCACGTTCATCTGCCAGTAGGTCTTTTATGGAGACTGTCCTCATGTGTTTGCAATTTGAATGTAATAATGCATTTAAAAGTTGAACGGACGTCGCTCAAATGCCTCTGGGTGCAATTGGATAGACCTAAAACCAATCAGAGCGATCGTCATTGTGTAAAGCCCGCCTCAACGTTTCTGATTGGTGCCGCGATTTCGACGGCATGGAAATGGGCTTGAATGAGCTCTTTGCCAGACTACTTCTCGAGCAAATCTGAATTTGCCGGAAGTTGTCTGGGTTTTCCCAGGCTATAACATTGCGCTAACCATGAGACAAAACCTAGAATGTTTGGTATTGTTAGACTCGGCAAGGATTCAGGAATGTAAGGAGATGACTCCCGTGAAAATAAGTCAACCAAATCTAAAGTTATAAGCATGTAAATATTTTTTCACCAATAGGTGGCGCTGGTCCGAAACTCATGCTGATGACCCATACCAAGTTTTGTAACGATACGTTCATGCATTCATAAAACACAGCATTTTAGTACAAAATTCTAAATGGCCAATGCCCAAAATCGGAGCAACCGTCTAGGACGAGTTCTAAAAAGTAGTTTTTTAAAAAAAAATCAGTAATGTCATATGATGACAGTTGGTGGTGCTAGAGGGATTGAGTTAAAGACTCCTAATTTGCTATGGTGACAGTTCAGACTGTCCTCTATCAGTGTGCCAAATTTCATAACTTTCCCGCAAGCGGTTCTATGAGCTGCCATAGACTTCAATATGGAAGAAGAAGAAACGGAAGAAGAATCATAAGAACGCCAACAATTTCAATATGCCTATTTCAGTGCTTGGCCCCATTACTAGGTTAAGGTTTAACTACAAAAAGTAGACTATAACTAAAAAGAAAAAGATAAAGATGAGCAAAACTAGCAATATTCATATTTAATCTGTTGTAGGAGTCAAAATCTATTTCTATATTCTAAATGTGTTAATGTGTTAGCAAAACACCTCCAACCCAGAATCCCTAAAAACTGCGGGTGTATCTGGTGGCAGGAATTTATGCTATATGTGAGTGAGACACCATATGGCAGAAGTATGTTGTGCTGAATGGGAGAGAGAAATACTTGAGTGAAGAATCTATTGTATTCAGAACAGGGGATTGTATAATCACTGCAAGAATATAGAAAGCTACACAGTACATGTCAACAGCCTATGTTGTTTAATGTTGGGAAAAATGAGGCCAATGATTTCAACCTTGAAACATTTGACTCCCACATGCACAAGAGTAGCTAGAGGATCTGTTTATCAAAGCCCCAGGTGCCAGCGCTCGTCAAAAGTAGAGATCTTAAGCTCGTAGAAACACAAAAAAAGGGTCATTAGCTTACTCTACAATTGAAAGCACTAGCCTTTGGCAGATGGGCAGTCACTTTTAAAAAAGAGAAACCAAGATTAAAGTGGAAAGAGCCCCATTGGTAACCAATCTGCATGCCGATAGAGAGCTCTCTATCGCTATTTCGTGCACGGTGGCACTTAATCCTCTGTTGTTGTGTTTTCTTTTTTTCAGCTCTGATGTGATGAAATACTCCCTTTTAACATCCTACTCTCTCTCTCTCTCTCTCTCTCTCTCTCTCTCTCTCTCTCTCTCTCTCTCTCTCTCTCTCTCTCTCTCTCTCTCTCTCTCTCTCTCTCTCTCTCTCTCTCTCTCACTTTGTTTTTGAATATTGCAGTTTGCAATGGTTCAAAGTTGTATAGGGCCTTTCACACTTCGTGATGTGAAAAAAAAAAATAGACAAATCACAGAATGCACGTTCATGCATAATATCATACAACCGACAACTGCACATCCATGCATAATCTTAACTATACAATTATGCTTTCTTTATGAATCTAGTTGTAGTTTATCCTTCAGTCTATCTTTTTTTTTTTTTTGACCTCTCTTTATGTACCTTGGGTATGTATTCCTTCCTTGCAAATAACCCTTGTGAAAAATACTATAAAATAAATGTGTTTTTTAAAAGCCTCTTATGGTGAGAGATTATCCTATAAATGTTTATTTTACTCCCTTGTACTCTCTTGATTATGACAGTTTTTTTATGCAGTTATAGTTAGTGGAATGATTTAAAACTTTGAGTAATAACACACATGCTCAGTTGCGCCTTGGCTGCTTTCCTGCATTTCTCCATTTTCACTAATGGCTGGCATAGTGAGATCTCCCACGATACTGTCACACTGTTGCTGAGCTGTGTTATAGTGCAGACAGTGCAGGATGGAATGATGACTGTTGATTACGAGTGAAGTATTTACACTGAAATAACATGAGACTTTATAGACTAGTTAGGACATTTAAGTAGCTTTTATAATAAAAAAAAAATACTGATGTGTATTTTGAGAAAAATCAATGGCAGTGACATATTTTAAGATATGTCAGTGCAAGTTGCTGTCAGTTAAAACCGCTCAAACATGCTCATGCAAACTAGGCTTAAGTCTAATCTCCAGCGGCTAAAAGAACGTCGCCGGGAATCCAACCAACACACATGAACTATGCGAGCCACTATATTTCTGTATCCTATTGTCGCTTGCGACAGAAGCATGCGAATATATATAAAAAAGAGGCTTAACTCTGTGAAACTGGGGGGTGTGATATGAGATATTATAAACACTATTCACTGATTTTATAAACACTGTTTTCTATTCGAATATATTGTAAAATGCAATATATTCCTGAGATGATGAAGCTGAATCTTCAGCAGCCAATATTACAGTCTTCAGTTTGCACTTGATCCTTCAGAAATCATTTTAATATGCTCATCTGGTGCTCAGTTATGATCAATTATTTTTGGTTTTCAAATATTACTAATAACTATTATTATCAATGTTAAAAACAGTTTAATATTTTTGTGGAAACCGTGATAAAATTTTTTCAGGATTATTTGATACATAGAAAGTTCAATGAACAGTATTTATTTGAAATAGAAATATTTTGTAACATTGCAAATGTCTTTACTCTCATCATGCTGAAAATGTATTTAATGTTATTATTTTTTTTATATATATCTTACTCAAACTTACATAAATGTTTGAATGTTATCACGGTTTATTAATCTGTTTTCAACATTGATAATAATATGAAAAGTTTCTTGAGCACCAAATCAGTAAATTAGAATGATTTATACACATGAAAATTCTTCCATGTCTGACAGACTTTTTATGTACCTACAACCTGTCTTATTTTGCTATATTGTATTTCTGTTGACAATATCTCACGGCTGCCGTCGGCAGTCCCATGGGTTCTCTTCTAAATGACAGCAGGCTGAAGTTGAAAGCAGTGTGCAATTGGTAGAAAACACAGACCTAGAACATGGTTACCATTACAATTCACAAATGACTGCATAGCCACAGAGACAAAATTGCTATAAACAATAGTTATGTGCAGGAAATCTGATTAAGAAATATGAACCAAAACGGTCTTTAAGGTCAGCTGACCAGCTGATTTTAACAACTCCTAGAACAAAACGGAGAAGTGGAGATCGAGCTTTTGTAGCGATAGCTCCAAAACTCTGGAATGATCTACGCCTTTCTCTCAGATTGGCACCCACATTAAGTGTTTTTAAACACAAGCTTAAGGAATACCTCCTCGCATTAGCATTTAATGGGGTGTAGTAGTTGTTTGTGTAGGCTATTAGAACTGAGGGGTTTATTTCACTGTTATTTAACTGTGGTTTTAGTGTTGTGTGTTTATGTATAGTTTTTATGTGTTTTTGATATTGTACAGCACTTTGTTCAATGGTCAGTTGTGTAGAAGTGCTTAATAAATAAAAAAATGGAAAAAATGCAGGAGTTTATAAACCAATATGTTGTATTTTCATGTTTTATGGGGACTTTCGGTGACATAATCATTTTTTATACTGCACAAACTGTATTCTGTCCCCTTACACAAACCATTTCCCTAAACTTATAGCCATCACAGAAAACTTTCTGCATTTTTACATTTTCAAAAAAAAACATCACTTGTTTCATACATTTTATAAGCTCTTTTCCTCATGGGGACCAAAATTTTTCAAAAAAGGACAAGGATTGCGGACATTTTGTCCCCATAATGCAGGGTTTACCAGGCCACACACAGAAAACAGGGCCCTCTTGACACACACACACACACACACACACACACATTGGGTTTTATGGAGACATTCCATGAAAAATTATTTTTATACTGTACAAACTGTCTATCCCTTAACCCAACCCCTAAACACAACCCTCACAAAAAAAAAAAACGTTTTATATTTTTCACAAAATAAAAATAAAATAAATAATTTACTTTGATTTATAAGCTGTTTTTGAATATTTTCATCTTTTTGAGGACATTTTGTCCCCATAATATAAGGTGTACCAGGAAGACCACACACACATTACACAGATGCAGTAATACTGATGACTTTTAAAAACAGCATTTTCTTCCGCTAATGTGTCAAGAAAGAAAGAAAGAAAAAAAAGAAATAATTCCAGGAAGAGATGATCTCAATGGCCAGCAGTTATTCAAATTAGCACCCCAAAGCTCAAGCCTTTATAATATTTGTCCTCATTGCACGTTTAATTGGCTGGTCTATAATTTTGCACTGAGAATTAAAATTCAACGACTGAGATAACATAGGCATCCACTTAACCTTCACCCTTATTTTGAACATTTTAATGACTGCCTTGCTTCAGTGACACCATCAGTGTTTATAGTGCTGACGGCAAGAGCAGTATCTGGAGACTGAAGAGAGAGATCTCATTTATACACACAGCCTGTCCTTGCATTTATTTTCTCTCCAAATTACCAGCCCTTCTGTTTGTTAAAGCACCTCTTCTGCACTGAGCGCAGTAAGAAAGGCTTCTGCGGACACTCTCGTGTCTCTCTATTTCACAGCTAGGCTGGAACCCTGGAGTCACACAGGAGAAGGAAATCAGCCCTAACACACGAATGTAATCCATCTTAAAAGCACACTCGATAAGCTGTTTAAAGCGTCCAGAAAACAGGGCCATCTTGAAACACACACACGCACATGTACTCACACACACACGCACACGCACACACACACACACACACACACACACACACACGTATACACCCATCACAGAAAACTTTCTGCATTTTTACATTTTTAATAAACCTTTCATTACTTTATTTTTATAAATGAGGACATCCCTAAAGGGAGGTTTTTGGAGATTTTTGGTCACTTCTGGGTACAGATTTGTCGCCAAAATTAGTAGGCACACACACACACACACACACACACAACACACACACACCAAGTGCACCAAGTACAAAATAATTACTGCTCAATCTCACAGATGAGACTATAAATGCTACATGAATTGTTTTTGATTTTTCATAATGCATTTATTTAATTTTCATGCAATCATCCATAATTTCCACTACTTTAGGGATTAGTGAACTTACCATCTTTTTTATCTATAACTACATTTTGAAAAATGTCGTTTCTTGGCAGAAAAACACACATCAAAAATTGCACCAGCAGCCACTATTCTGAGTACATTCATTGTGTTATTAAGCTCCTAATTACTGTTCCAGATTTCCCCTGGTAACACATGGCTATATCTGAACTTCTGAACTTTGCTGGTTACTTCTAATTTAGCTGTCATTCAGATGAAACATCAGGACCGAGTGTCATTCTTTTTTTTCCTGTGAGGAATAACACTACAGGTAGGGTCATACTAGCAATTATCTGCAAGGAATCACAAGGTGTCATCACCAGTACGAAGGAGAGCGATAGAGAACTTTCAGGGAAAATGTTCAGCTTTGATCTCTATCTCAGTGACTGCCTTTTCCCCCCTCTGTTATCATTCAGTAGCACCAAGGGAAAGAGTATGTTTGTGCCATTTCATAGTTTATGTTGACTGGTAGTAATTTATTCCACCTACTGAGCACTGGCAAGGAATGGAAGCAGGAAGGAAGAGATAAGACAAATTGATGAGCAGTTGGCTGGGATCTCAGTGACTGTAACAAAGACGTAAGAGGAAGTACCCCCAGGTCATTAGAATATACTGATGGAAAGAAATTGGTTGCAACCTTGAAAAGTCAAACTGTGGATGCCTCCCCACCTAAAAAAAAAAAAAAACGCTGTTAAAGTTGAGCTGGAATCATGTCATGGCTTGAATTGTGAAAAATACCAATCTATATCCGCTCCGTATGCTACTTTCGCACAGCAGGAAAATACAGTCGCGAGCATGTTACGTCGCCATTTTTGATGTTTTCTTTAGTCACTGTCACTATGGAGACAGGTGTAATTCATGTCATCATGAAAAAAGAAAAGTGCTTTGTCTTTGATCAGTCAAGTCAAGTCAAGTCATCTTCATTTATATAGCGCTTTTAACAATGTAGATTGTTTCAAAGCAGCTTTACAGAGATAAACGTATAATTTATGGTAACAGAGATTGTTTTGGCTTTGTAGCGGTTCTTTAATAAAGTTATTTTCCAGCTAGTTTTGATTGATTCGCTTCCATCGCAACGGTCATTTGTTATTAAATTAGGGGCCGCTAAGATGACACCATTCTCTCTACACAAACTTTAAATGCGAACCTGTGATAAACGCTGATGGCGTTCACATGCGCATTAAGAATTGGTTCTATAGTTATGTGCGTTTGAATATATGTGCACAGGTTTGTAATTCCCTACAGACCAAGCCTAAACAAAGTTTTCCTTCTTATTTTCCTTATTTTAAGTCAATGAAAATAAATTGAAATGTAACATAATATATATATATAAACTTCACAGCGCCTTTGCATTTTAATAGGAGCCTACCCTAAAATAAAATTATTCCACAGTGCAAAAAAAAAGAAAAAAAAAAGAAGAAGAAGAAGAAAAAAAGTATAAATAATTACAGTGCATGAAAGAGAAGAAAATAATTATAACATCTAAACCTCCTACTTCTAACATTTAAGAATATTTTAAGCAGGTGCAAACTGATTTATTATTGGCATTTAAAAATGTTTGTATATTATTTCATTAGCTTTAACTAGGCCTACATGTTAGTATTATTCAGTGATAGCACTTCAAGAAAAGTATCTATATTTTGCACACATCCATGTGATTGAAAATGTACTGTCGAAATCGCCATGTGCATTCAAACTGAGGAGGCACATTCCCCCCCCCCAAAAAAAACCTCACAACAAACAAACAGAAAAAAAGTATACACTATTTAAAAATGCTACTATTTAAAGCAGTTTGTTTATTTGTTTTTAAACAAGAGACCCATGATAAAGCTTTCTGAGAAACAGGAGAAAGAGATACCTGAAAAGAAAAGAGAAAGTCTCCCTCTAGTCTAAAAGCTAATGAAGTCCAACCTGCGTTATCTTTCTGATGTAAACTTATCAATTACAGAAGCCCAGTGCTAATGAGTTTCCTCGGCACTTTTAGGGGATTCGTTTCAACACTAGAGAACCGATGTGTGTGTGTGTGTGTGTGTGTGTGTGTGTCATCTGATTAGGAGCTACCAATGTCACAAGAGAAATGGAACACTAATAAATTTTCACCTCCTAAAAAAAATATGGCTTAAGGCTTAATAATAAAAAAGACTATGTGCTGCAGATCAGCTCAAAACTGTGATATGAAAATATTAACAGTTTGCTCATGCTGCTTTGTGGCCTGTAGAGACTTTAAACTACAGACTAGATAATATTGCCTGAAGAGACAAACAATACAACATGCAACCTGAACATGAAACTCAAAGGTAATGATCGTAGTTACCCAATATCTCTGATCCTACAAAATGAACATTAATACACAATGGTCATTAAATCATTATACTGTAGCAACACATGCCTAAAAAGCTCAAAGAAAATGCAATTGCTTTTGTAACAATTTAGCAAGTAAATGTAAGGATATATGTGTAGGTCCAATAGGAACATTAATACAATTGCAACCAAAGAACCGCAAACTGCCAATAATACAATTGCGTAGATACATGGTAGGAAATAAATATAATACGTTTTTGTTAGTAAAACATAATTGTATTGGTTTGAAAAAAATCTGCTGTTATTGGACAAATTTGGATTAGGGTGTTTTTCAAAAATTTCATTTTCAAAATTTCAATCCTCGCTTCTAATAACCCTAGCAACGGCCAGAATGTATAAATGTCAAACTTCAAATATTTGAAACGGTTTTAAACTTAAAATTTTGCAGATGATAATGCATGTAACTGATCATTACTTAGATGCAAACAAAAGATACAAACACTACCGTTCAAAGGTTTGGCCTCACTTTTTTTAAAGAAATTAATAATTGTATTCAGCAGGGACCAATTAAATTGATCAGAAGTGACAATAAAGATTAAAAAAATATATATATATATATTACAAAAAAATATCAATTTCAAATAAACGCTGTTCTTTTCAACTTCCTACTCATCATCATCAAAAAAAATAAAAAATAAATATATATATATATATATATATATATATATATATATATATATATATATATATATATATATATATAAAGCAAACAAAACAAAAACAGTTTTCAACATTGATAATTATAGTAAATGTTTTTTGAGCACCAAATCAGCACATTAGAATGATTTCTGAAGGACGCTGAAGACTGGCTGCCGGAAAATTCAGCTTTGCAGGAATAAATTATATTTAAAAAATATTAAAATATAAGATTAAATTGTAATAATTTGTCATAATATTACTGTATTTTTTAACAAATAAATGCAGCCTTGGTGAGCAAAATATAGATGAATGTAACATAAAAAAAATAGTCAGTACTACAGGTATTAATAGGGCAAACTGATGAAAAATGCCATTCATGATTAAAAAACAATCTGGCATTGCATACAGGTTTGATTTTGTTTCAGGAGCGCAGGGATTTCACTTCCCAGCAGTTGCCTTTGAGCACCGTTTATAATGCTGCTCTCTCTCATACGCTCAAAATTCAACCAGAGTAAATGAGCAGACAGAGATGCTTTGATCTGCTTCTGATATCTGTCGAAATTTTCATCCCACAACAAAGGAGAGAGGGGGAGAAACAGGTAAACCCTGGCCTTTTGATCTCCATCCTATAGCGGGCAGTGCGGCCTCTGAAGTGGCATGGGTCATTAAAACTCTTCTGCCATGGAGGCTCGCTTGAGTGCAGATGAGAGAACAAGGTTACAGGAGAGGACTGTGCTGTCAGGAGCATCCAGCTAAGAGGCTTCCGGGTCTCTGGGGGCTCTATCCATCTTTACATGAGTCCACATTTGCTCAAAGATGTTAAGTCTACAGACTGACCTCTAACCATCACCTCGGACTTTACCTGCAAGCTGACGTAGAATTCTATATGTCAGAAATAATACTCTCAGCCTGCAATAAGCAGCTTATTAAAATCATATAAAATAGTAACTATTCATATGAATCTATACTGGTGTGTCAAAGTTTTTCATGTGTCTGCTTGTTTGGTATTCTCTGTGGCGGTTACCATAATTCAAGACAAACCGTCCAAAATGCTTTGTGGATTGATTTGGCATTTTGATGTTGCCCAAAATCGGCCATTGTGTGTCTCACAATGAGGCTGATTCATCCAACAACTCAATTTCACTTTTCAACCTAAATGAGATTGGGTGTGAGCAAAGGCAATGAGGTCAGCGTGGAAAATAATCTCATGAGGCATAATGTTCCTCATACATATTTGAAATATGTGAATGTAATTTGAGAGGGAAGTATGCCTAATCTATTTTTTTTATGTTAGATGTCAAATCCATCCCCACCTGTCAAGATAATCAATTTCATTTTTTTTTTTTTTTTTTTAAATGAAGGGGAAACCAAGTAATAGGATTGAATAGTTTATTTCCTACACTGTCTTCGGGGCCCTTAAATGCATATTAAAGACTGAAGATCACACACATTTCTAATGATTTTGGCTATGCAAAGTCATTACTGAATATGGGATCACAAGATGGAGTAGTTACAGATGTATTTGTACAGATGAGAAAGAAAAAAAAACAGTGACAAACAAGAAAGACTGGAAATTATACCACACACAGCAGAAGGGAAACATAGGTTTGCTGGTCAGAACATGCTGAATGTGTTTCTGTGGCCATCTGGACATTCATTGTGGCTATCCAATCTGTTTTTTTTTTTTTTTTACATATGTGAGTCACTATTGGACTAACTCTGATTTCCGACTATTGTATCAACCAGACTCACAGCTTCCCAGAAACACATTAATCCTTCATTTGAGAATGAGATTTGAAGTGTGTATGAGTCACTTAAGATAACTAATAACAAACTAAATAGATAGGTGGACATAACAGTGGTCGTTTTTCAAAACCTTTAAATCTGTGTCCCATCAATTGTCCAGTATGCGTTGCATAGTCAAGAGACTAAACAGTCTTTTAGGGTTTTACTTGGAGTGGTAGTTCTTAGCACCAAAACAATGAAGTGCTTAACATTTTTTTATTATTATTATTCATTTATTGTCAAAATAATACATTTTAGAATTATTTTTGAGCATCATATACGCTATTTGAGCATCTGCAAGCACTGCACGTATCACACCAATGTGTTCATAATAGCAAACACCAAAATACAGCCTGGATGTTTATGGTGCAAAACCACCAGATATCAGTGAGTGTTTTAGCAGCAGGTGGGACAACAGACCTGAAACAGACTGCTAGTAATCTGGTAATCTGGTCTAGAGTTTCAGGCTTTTCCAAGAGGAATATACTGTCTCATTCATCAAGGCTGACAGACTATATCTAAGCACCTGAGAGCTGCCATCCAATATCATATACTCAAATCCATTCTCATCCAGACCCGCCAAGGGTCACATCATATCTCCTTTCACAGGAAGACTCCCTCGCACACATGCTTAACGCCCACTATATCACTAGTCTTTTCACATATAACATTAAAAATGTACATCATGATAAGGATGATGAGTGACAGAAATTATGTTCATGATGGTGATATGGACTGCGGTCATATTGTCACTTATTTATGGAGAAGAGTTTTGAGTTAAACTAATGAAACATTTTAAACTTCTTACCTTGTAAAGGCAAGTTATTTTAGATTAGGTATTAATTTATTGTAGTTTCAAAAATAAAGAATGAAAAACAAGACTGCCAGTTTACCAATTTTCAGTTTTTAAGTCAAGTCTATCATGTCAGTAAAATAAATTAAAGAGAAGCCTGGCGACTGGGTTTTCATTTCTGTTACAAACAATGTTTTTTTTTATTTTTTTTTTATCCAATAAATGTAAATGCATTTAAATAAAAAGAGTAATCAAAGTCAAATTTTGCTGAACTGGCTTTTGTTGCACCAACTATGCAGAAACAAATGTAGAAAACGCACAGCATGAAAATCATTAATTTTTATAGGACACTGCAAGACTAACTGGACTGGAGATTTGCCAAGTTGATGGGGAGAATGATTTCCATCCATACGGATGGAATTGTTTTACTCACCAGCTCCATCTTTTAGTACCAGGAACATGGACCAATTTCTCTTAAATCCAACAAGCAAACTTCATCTACTTTAAAACATCTAAATAATGTTTTAAATAAATAAATAAATAAATAAGCCTTTGTTGCATTCTTTTCCGGGGCTAATGCTCAGCCACTATAAGCAACAAAGAAAGTCTCTTGCATGTCTCACTCAAGCTGGAGGAGAGTGCATGGGGGACTAATTATGCTGGCACAACCTCAACACTCAGTGGGAGAAATTTCTCTCTTGTGGAGAGTTCTGGGTACAGTTAGGCGCCCACTGGTCTGAAAGACTGGAATGGGGCATAAAGAGAAATCATTTGTGGCTCTACCAATCATTTGACTAATGGTTTGCATAGTATTCTAATCAAAGCATATGAAAAGCCGCAATGTTCAAAAAGATAAAAAAAAAAAAAAAAAAAATTCAAGATGAGGTCATGTGCACACTAGAATCCCAAATTATAAAGATTAGACTTAAATGTTTGAGGAGGACATGTGCAATATCATAATGTGCCATGTTGAAAATGCATTGTAAAATTCAAACCAGCACCAGCATTAGCTCACATAGTCCAAAAGAAACGAATTAAAATGCAAAACAGGCCCTAGCATGAGGTTGCACAACACGACAGCAACCGTCTCCTCAGTTTTTTACACTCTGTTTTGTTTGTTTCACCTATTGGGTAGCTTTCATATGAGAAAATATTTTGCATCATGACCCTGATCAAAATGCAGCTGACATTGCGGAGAACAATACCAGTGCATTTAAATGGACGACGCGTGCGGCGGCTGAAGAATGGCACTAAATGAAACAGGCTTCAAAGCAGGATGGCTCAGCCTGCCTTTGTTACCCAGACTTTGTACGAGGATGGATAAAAACCTTGAGTTGATTCTGTGAATATGCAATGGCTTACAACAAATCCCAGGGCTATGTCAAGAGCTCTCATTTGAGCCGTTGTGCTTTACAACAATGGCGCTCCGCTGGGAGCAACAGTTTCAGCATATATGCCAAAGGGTTACATGAATTATCAATAACAGTGTATATTCTCTGTTCAGTCATTCGAAATGGACAGTGTGCTCTTATCACTCTCTGTTGCTGGGTAACAGCTGAAGAGAACCGTTATGCGCTTGTAGTGCTTTTAAAGGGGCCATATTTGACTCATAATTCCTGAAAAGGGTCTCTGAAAGCACCCGTGTCTTTGTGAGGTGAAACTGGCACCTTTGTACACACAATACAACGTGACCCAATAAATCCACATCGGAGCTTTTCAAGAAATGTCCTTTGTTTTGCTCGATGATTTCTGCAAAAGCTTAAACAGAGATTTCACCCATAACTAGAAATTCTGTCATCATTTAAATCACGCCATTCCAAACCCGTATGGCTGTTTTTCTTTTGTTGAATAGAAAGGAAGATATTCTAAAGAATGATTTTGTCTATACACTGAAAGTCAATGGGGTCCAAGAACCAACAACAAAACACTGAGATATTTTCAAAATGTCTGCTTTTGTGGTCCAGAGAAGAAAGAAAGTTATACGGGTTTGGAACAACATGAGGGTGAGTGAATTAAATTTAAATTTATTTAAACTTATGAATTAAATAAAATGTTTGGCAAACTATTCCTTTTAGGAGTCTTTATTGTGCCTCAGCAAAAAAAAAAAAAAGATTAAATCACATTCTTTGCTACAAGACGTACATTCAAAGACTGGCCCATAGGTCAATTCCAACAAAGCTGAGTGCAAAGTGTGATGTATTAAAATAGCTTGTCTTTGACATTCACAGAAAGTGACACTTTTTTTTTTTTTTCATAACAGGTCCCTGCTAACTTCACTCTCTCTGTTGACAGGTTGCTTGTGAAAAGCAAACTTAGTCTATGCACCTAGCTTTGTGTCCGCAATCGATTGTTCCTTCTCCTCTCATCTGCCATCCATAGCCCTGTTGCTATGATGCCATTGGTTTTCAGAACCAAGCTGAATAGGCTCTACAAAGCAACACATTTACTGAATAGAGTTGCAATGTTCTGAAGACACAGTGGCATTCATCTAGCCTTGAACGTGTCTTTCCACTCATGCCCTTTACTTTGTTATGCTCAAAGGGCATGGAGAGGAAAATCTACTCTGACATCCGTTCGCTTGACATCTAAACAGCACTCTGTCAGATGTAAAGCTTCAGCTAGGTTCAATTCTATAATTTGACGATAAGAACAAGCTACATATCATGAGAGATTTAGCCCCCTACTTTCCACCCACTCATTCATGATAGCTGTTTTACATACCATACCCTAAAAGACAGACATGCACAGGAAAGAAAGGAAGCTGATTTGACTTGAACACTCCAGCGGGATCATATCGATTGCCATGAAAAGGTGGGAGTAACACTTCATAAGCTCTGCATTCGTGGATAATTTGCATATACATCTGTATATGTTATCCTGGAGAAAAGTGGATTTTAAGAGTATGTTAGAGAGTTTTACATGAAAGGCAAACCATGATCACCATACATCAGGGGATTAGCTATCTTTCAATATCTTATCACCATTTTTTAGGGAAAGAAAATACCTTACCTGATTTTTATTTATTTAATCATATCATTTATTAAAAATAAATAAATGATTGAATGTAAATAAAAAATGCAGATTTATTTGGCTATACAGCATTGATATAATCAATATAGAACAAAATATAATGAATAATACAACAGAAAAAAAAACAGAGTTGATAGAATAAAATTTTAACAGAACAACATTTAAATTTGTTTAATTAAACGCCAAAGTAATACAATTAAATGTACTTACAAAAAGTCCAATGGAACACACATTCTCATCAGAATATGATGCATTTCTTTATATTCATTTATTTGTTTATTTATTTATTTTTTAATAATCTTTAGTATTTTTAGTTTATGAATGCACATTTTGACACTGCTCATTATCTTTTATCTTCCCTTTGGCAAAAACTAAACACAAATGTTATTGATATTAATTAATTACCATACTGGGAATTAATGAAGGCTTTTCCTTATAATCGAATAAGGTTGCAGTAACAAATTAAACAGAGCTCTAGGATAAATTTGCAAGAGAAACAGTAACATGGAGAACAGTGAAGTGTGAATCTGGCAAACGATTAACAAAAGCCGTTAAAGTGTTTATGTGCAGAGGAGAGCTCTTGTGTTTTAAACATGAGAGCAGAGGTCACGCTCACACCTGTCCACACTCAAAGCTGAGAGTTTGCATGAGAATGATTTTTAGAGAGCTATCAAAACAACTCGCATTTATGTCCCTGTTATCCTCACAGGCATGGAAAGCATAACTTATTTCGTTTTCGTACTCACACATATAGTAGGTAGTTCTTTTGAGCTCTATATCTTGAACTATGATCCATTATCTGCCAGTGTGGGTCAGATTTTAAAATGTAATTGTTATTGACAGGATCATAGGGCAGAAACACATAGGTTTAGTATTGATCAGCGAAAATCTGCATCATTCACGTCAGTGACTAAAACACCTGCAGGCCACGATGCTCACGGTCATTTATCTTCCCACCGCTAAAAGCTGACCTAGCAATCAATACGACCCAAACACACAGGTATAAAAACAAGCCAGGATCGAGCTGCTGCCCCTGATTTACTCACCATAAAAAAAAAAAAAAAAGAAAAAAAAAAAACTTTTACAGTGTGCATGCAATTAACACCAGGCTGTAAACAAATCTGAGTGCCATTCTGAACAGAAGCAAGAGGTCTCACAGAACACAGCCTCGTGTTTACACATTTAGACCGGTCTGACCACAAATGGAATAAACTGTGGGATTGCTAATGCAAGAATTATCACCAGCCAATGCGGTAACTGAAATGCAGCGGGAATAAATAACGTCCGTTTAATCCCTTAAAAGAGGGGCAGAAAAGAGAGGGAATAAAAGTTATGCGATTGGGATTACAGTTGTTCCCTGAGTAGCATTTAAACATCATCTTATCAATCACTTGCTAAGCACTCAGGACATCTCTGAATACATTAATTTTCACTGATGTCAGCCACAAAGGGAGACAACATGAAATACGAGCAAAGCCCTGGTGAAGGGCTTTCTTCTTTGACTCAACTGAAACCAATCGCAAGTGCATTAATTCTGCGCAGCTGCAAAGCAGAATTGTAATCTGTTCTCGGTCTCCTTTCTCTTTCCCTTTACTCCCCCCAAAAGCAGACTTAGTATAATGCTGCTGTGTCTTAGTGAGAAGCCTTCAGGCAGTTAGCATTGCTCACTGATGGCAGGCTTTTGTCCGCCTAAAGAAGCGCTCCCTATCAAGGGCTTCTAAAAATCAGCACAATAGTGTGCTTCAGTTTACGGCTCACAATGTCTCCACTTCAGTGAGTGTTATTCGAGCAGTAAAGTCCATGAAGCTCACAATAAATCTATCACTTATTGTTTTAACTCAAATGCCATGCACCCTTAACTTTCAGATGTCAGACTAAACAAATGAATAAAACAGGCCTTTTGGAGTGCACAATTATTATATGTTGACCTTCTTTTGGGTGAAGATAGGCAGAGGATCCTTTGGAGTGTTTGACGATGGTAGGGATGATAGGTACTTATTCATTTGTGCCGCTCGTTACATTCGGTCGAAAAGTGGTTCTGAAGCAATTTTTCATGGCAGCAAACATGAATAATAACAATCCCTAGTGATACATAATTACAGCGACCTTGCAGACAACAGAAAGGGCACAGCAGCAAGAGCCATCTCTTCTAAAAACTATTTACCATACTAAAGATAAAACTACTGAGAATATTTACATCAGGGTTTGGCCCATTATACATCTACAGTATAATACCAGAGGTGTCTAATCCCACTCCTGCAACCTTCCTATCCAACCTGCTTCACAAACCTGGTTAGCTGGTTCAGGTTTTGGAGCTGAACTTTGTTTAAACATGCCTGCTATTTTGCCCTGGAATCGACACTTCTATATAAAACAGTACTTATACAGACAGAACAGAACAGTATGTTTATGTAAATCACAGGCGGTGTTTGAGATACATTTTATTATATGCCAAGTGTTTGGGGTCCAAAGCCCAATATAAAAAGCTCAAAAATTAAAAATACATTACTACTCTTATTTTGATTGTCCGCTTTAGACATATTCTACTAACTATACATAAATTTGCAACTACTTGTCAACTAACTCTCATTAGAGTATTAGTAGACTGTCTGCTCAATATCTGCACACTCTTTATTTTGATGCTCTCCAGACAGACATTCTACTGACTATAAGTAACTTTGCAACTACGGGTTGAAACTAACCCGAACCTTAACACCTAACCATTGGTGAGGATGATGCAGAGACGCCATAAACAGTGCTCTTTGTCATGCTGTACTTTATTACATTATCAGGGTTCTGCAAAGATTATAGGCCTACACTTTATGTGCTCATTTGTGTCGAGGAAGTGACATACACTGCAGTGTGCACTCTAGATTTGGATGGATGACACCTGGTAAGTGATGGATGACACCTAGTAAGAGTCTTATTATTTAGCAATATATAGGGTTCTTGAGAATTTAATTATCTGTTTTATAATCTAATCATAATCTGTTCATTGATCATTTTGATTTATTGCGACCGTGAAAGACATTTAAGACCATTCGCCACAGAGCATGTTTCTGCATTTAGAAAGTAAAGAAATGGACAAATGGAAAAGAACGCGGGATGTGTTTTTAAAAGCTTCGTTTCACTTACAACATCTTAAAAACGCAGCGTGCATGAGCGAGACACAAACAATTCAAAAGGACGTAGCGCATGTTTATATAGAAAGACAATTAAAATCAGCACAGTGGAACACAAAAACACGTTCTGTGCCTTAGGTATACTTTGTCAATAAATTGCTGACAAAAAAAATTGTAGGTAACGGGATTCAATGAAAAGTGAAACAATCAGAAACAGAAGATGTTGTTTATCCACTTGGCGATTACAGAGCATCTATCTTTTATAGAGGACAGTGATGTGAAGTTTTGACCTCTATAGCCCTTTCTCTAGGGTATTTTCTTGAGATTTGTTTTCAATAACATACTGGACTACAGGGAACTAACAGTTCGATGACCTGGGAGATTGACAATAAAATTAGGCCAATTCAATTCCAAGAATCATTATTCAAAACTGCTCAGTAATTGGTAAAACTAGACTGAACGTTTGAAAAAGTAGTTTCTGTAGGGAGCAATTCAGAATAAATTGTGCCCCACTGACAGAGTTGTTTATTTCCACATGCTGTCTGCATTGTTTCAGTAACTGATTCACTAAAGGAATTGTGCAAATCAGGTAATGCAACAAACACGCCCCCCAAAATTGTGCTAAATGCAATTTGCTGGGTTTTGCACTGAATACAGCACAAAACTGTTTAGTGAATTCTGTTTAGTGAATGTATGTACATACTATGGGGGGCCAAACAGGAAATAATTAAAAGTAAATCGTGAATATATAGATACAAATCTGAATATATATATATATATATACATACACACACATTTTTTTCAGCACATGACCACAAAACATTACACTCTTGGCTGTAGACCATTTGTTATAACTTTGAAGTGCTTTATTGTGAGTAATATCTTGCCAATGAATATTAATTAAGCCT
The DNA here is from genome assembly GCF_963993115.1 of Abramis brama. Taxonomy (NCBI): domain Eukaryota; kingdom Metazoa; phylum Chordata; class Actinopteri; order Cypriniformes; family Leuciscidae; genus Abramis; species Abramis brama. The sequence continues at coordinate 34,667,536 of NC_139965.1, forward strand.
TAATGTTTGTACTCTGCGATTGGAAAAGTCACCACAGAAAAGTCATTGTCATGACCACGTCTCTGAGATAATTCCCACCTATAATGCTCACATTCTGTCCTCAAAGTGTAGTTGAGAGTTAATATTCACCCACTCAGATTCTTTCAGGCATGTCTAACCATAAATTAACTTTGAAATTAATGGCTAGAAACACTAACTCAACTGTAAGTGAGACTATTTTTTTTTTATTTTTTTTTAAACATACATTGTAAAAATGCATGAAATCACATGAGACCTAAATATTGACACATTTAGAGGCAAAGTGTCTGAACACTTTTTTTTCACAATGCTTAAAAGTTCAACAAACTCATACTTCTCACCTCCACCATTTCCATTTTGATACACATCATTTTATTTTACACCCAAGAGACATGTCTTACTTTTAGTGAAGCCTTAAGGGGGAAACCTTAAAGATCACTTCCGCTGATTTCCCAAACCTCCCACTATTGTTATCAACCTGACCCAACCCTCTTCCCTTGACAGATAAATACTTTTACTGTAAGATGTGTTGCTCCATTATGTGGCTATTTAAGTCCTGAAGAATTTACACTCTGATCATTCAGATGTGAGGTGGAGAAATATTATTTATTCATCAGAACAGTGTGGGAGTGGAGCACAACGCCATCTTTCTGGCCTGAGGGGAACTGCGTCCTTTTAATGCAAATTAGGCATTGTGTCACCTGAGTTTCCGAAAACTCTGCATGGCCATACCTTTGTCCTCTGGGCAAATGCTTAGTTTGAACACGTTTAAAACAAATGTTGTGTCAAGTTAGACAAGTTCAACACTATAGTGACCATATCCCACTTTAATGTTTTGACCTATTTAAAGACTTGTTGCTTCTGACAGCATGTTACTTCTACTGAAAATTCTCTCATCGTTTACTTGCATCTCTTTCTTCTGCAGAACACAAAATAAAATGTTTTTTATCAATAGAATAAAAGTCAGTGGTTGTCCAGAACAGCACTGGACCCAATTGACTTTCATTGTACGAACGAACGAACGAACGAACGAACGAACGAACGAACGAACGAACTAACAAACTAACAAACTAACGAACTAACGAACTAACGAACTAACGAACTAACGAACTAACGAACGAACGAACGAACCCCATTTTTTGGGGTGGTGAACTTTAAGGTTTTTTTAATTTTGATAAGTAAACCTTTATAACTGAAAGGTCAGATCTAGTCAAATTATGTGGTGAACAAACTCCAGGTCAAAGCAGAGTTTGTAAAGAAAAACCCAGAAAAGAGTAATTCAGCTCATCTTCACATGATTTCATGCAAATATAGAGAAGGTCCATAAGTGAATGCATCCAGTGAGATGGACTGGTCATTTCAACTAATTAGGTCAGGATGGCAATTACGAGTGATCAGGGGAATCCTGTGTGTTTCGACACTGCTCTTTTATGGGGGTATGGGGGTATGATGTGTGGGGTTTTTGGAAGTTGTGGACTTCAGCATGATTTTCAATGCACGGTAGCTCCAGCAGGAAACCAAAGATACTTATTTCCCCTGAGTGAAAGATGCCCTATCGATCACTCTCTCTGCCTCACTCCTGAGATAAAGGCTGGCATATGGCTGGTGCCTTGAGCCCTTGGAACATGGTGCATGCATTATGTTGCCATTATTGCACCAGGGTCCCTCCACACCAAAGATGTCGATTAAAAAGAGGCCGAGTGCTTTCACTGTGCAGTGTTGAGAGACATATTACACAGGCGAGTGGTAGGATGTTGATGTGCTATGAAAAAAAAAAAAAATCTTGATGTTGAAATAACTGTATTTTCAAACACTATCCCTGTAAGTATATTAGTAAAATGCAGTGTGCAGTTTTATTACACAACACACAGAAAATGGTTTTAGCTTGCAGTTGTGACCATGTCTGCAATTGGGTGTCACTTGTAAGGTAAGCTAAAGATTATCTTTCTATAATAAGGAGTAATTGTCCATTGCTGCATGAATCTGTTATTATTCATCTCCACAAATCAGCACAGAAGAGAATTGAAAGGCTCTGCAATGAGAACATTTATTTTCCAAATGCCACGACTGAAAATATTTTCAGTTTCAATGCATGTAGGATTCATCAGCTAATTAATAGCCTCCCTTTTATATATATATATATTATTATTATTATTATTATTATTATTATTATTTTTTTTTTTTTACTATTTATTTTCTTTTTTGTGTAATTTTCCCTGAGCCTGGTTCTGGGGGTTGGGTTGAAGTTAGTACACTGTGCAGTAAGACAGGGAATTGCTTGATACTGTGCTAAAGCCTGTCTGTCTCTGTTTAAAGCTAAATAGGTGCTTATAGCCTTGTCCAAATCCAGCCAGTCACTCTACCATATATATGGTATTTTTGGTTGTAATCTTTTGCATGACTGGAACTGGCCAATGTTTAAGCCTTTATTTTAAAGACTTTATTTTAAATTCATTATCCTGCATTTGTGCCAAATACTGTACAATATGATTCTATTCGTCATGCACTACAAATCATGCAGACTCACTTGAATGAAGACTTTTATGGAACCAGCTAATCACAGCTAACTGATAAATGGGACAGCGTAGTTTATTCCCATTGAATAATGCATATAAGTTGTATTCCGGTAGATATAAAGCTCAACATTGTTTGATCTAAGTACAGGCATGAATACTTAGATGATTGCAATTGAACAGCATGAAGATCCCTTTCTTTTGCTTTGTTCTGTTCATAAAATGCTGCTGCCATATATTTAATGAAGTAATGTAATACCCTCAACCTTGGTCCATTGGTCCTCAGAGGCTTTGTTTTATCCTCAATAACTTATTTCAGGCATTACATTAGCATAGCTGTCACTGCAAACACCAAAGATCACAGGCTAATAGTTTATCTATAGCTAAATGCATCATTCATCTTTTGCCATGAGGAAATATTGACAGCAAACCTTGCCATCCATCAGAGCTGACAGCTCACAATATTGCCATCCACACCCATCCCATTATCATCCTAAAACGAGACGAGCCACTTCTGATTACCCAAATGATCTATTACATTTGCAATAAGAGGCAATTCTTTATTGATGTACAATATGCAGTGATCACTGTGTCTACATAGGATTTGCCATACTACAGATCTGATAACTTGTTCAGGGATGGGTTGATATGCACAGAAGTGGACAGGGAAAAACAAATGAAACTGTTGAGGGGGTCGCACACCGGGCGAGAAGCGCAGCACCACGTCTTTAAAATTCGAACACATTATTTTCTAAGAGTGTACACACACACCGGCAGCGCTATTCGACGTCTGTCCGCAGCGCCCAGCTACAGCTCAGAACCTTGTTCAAAACCACAGAGCGCCATTTACATAGTTTTATATTAAATTGACATTATATTTGTCTCAAATCATTGTTAATGTATATACTGACTTCACCCTGTGCTGCAAGATACATTTAGTTTTAAGAGGTAAAGTGTTCAGACTGCAGACTCAGCAACGATTGTATTTTATTGTACAGACCAATCATAACATTGTACAGACATTATCTTAATTTCATAATGACCTTAAACATAACATTATTGCTGGCCATAAACTGAGAAAGTGCGCGTCCGGTGTTGTTCTAGACGCTGCGCTTCTCGTCCGGTGTGCGACCCCCTTTAGACAACATAAAGTGTGTAGAGTGAGGGACAACTGGAGCCAGTTCTTTCTTCGTTTGATGTCAGATCATTGCAAGAATAAAGAGACTTGGCTAAGTTAATGTAGGAGTTGGAGAGGAGCCAAGGATGCACATCTGGGTGACAAATAACATTATTTTTTGCTGGAGAAGCTGCGGGCAGCCATTTATTCTTTCTGACAGGTCATTGTCATTCTGATTCTCTTTACAATTTATTTTTCAATTTTACAATTTTAGTCTTATGGGTATTTTTTTTTTAAAATTGAGATGTATACATCATCTGAAAGCTGAATACATAATCTTTCCAATGATCTGGAAAATCTGGAATCTGAGGGTGCAGAAAAATCGAAATATTGAGAAAATCTCCTTTAAAGTTGTCCATTTCTTTTGGCGATTGTGCTGCATCCACTCACAAAAATATTTTTTATATATATTTAAGGTGGGAAATTTACTAAATATCTTCATGGAACATGATCTTTACCTATTAATATCCTAGTGATTTTTGGCATAAAAGAAAAATCGATAATTTTGACCCATACAATGTTTTGTTGGCTATTGCCACAAATATCCCCGTGCGACTTAAGACTGGTTTTGTGATCCAGGGTCACATATTATTCAATGAAAGCATTTGCAGGTAATGCATAACATTGGAGCCTTCCTGTCATTCAGTAGAGCACGGCACTAATAACGCCAGGTCATGCATGTGTTCGATTCCCAGGGAAAACGAGAATTGATAAAATATGCATCTTGAATGCAATGCAAAGTAAGTCGCTTTGGATAAAAGTGTCTGTCAAATAAATAAATGGAATAATGTTAATTTCAGTGGGAATTCCCCTTAGCTGTAATAGGTTACATCCAAGAATTAACTAAAAAGAAGTTCTGTGGCAAGGGGTTTTTGGCGTTGGTGTAATTTGTCAAAATTGCCTCTAAAAAAGGAGTTGTCTATTTTTAATTTGAAAAACCAGGGCGTGAGACATCCCGTGGGTTAAGTCCAAGCACTTGCAAGAAAACAAAGACATTTCCGGAGGTGATGGCATTTCCCTGCCAGCACTGGAATGAAATGGAATGCCATTAAGCAAAACAGTTAAAAAGTTCACTCTCTTTTTTTCCGAAGGACACTGTAGATCGCTACTCTGCAAAAGTCTGTGTGCAAACTGGACACCTGGAAGGGATTAGTTAATGATCACTGGAGTCAGATCAAACACATAGCGAATGGTTCAAGATGGGCCGTCTGCTATCGATCATCCTTCTTATTCTTTACAGTGAAAACCATTTCAGTTGTTTGTGTAAAGTGCTAGAATAAGGTCATTCCTCTTTTATGTCAACATATTAAATAGTGTGACCATTTGTGCCCATGCAGGGGTTCTTTAAACCAAAGCATCAGAAATCAAAGCAAAGCAAAGGACAAAGAACACAAAAACAGACCCCCACCCCCAATCGCCCCACAAACCACAGCACCAACAGCATCTCTTACAGTGTCACACATGTCTGGGAAGCTGTCAAACCTCCAAGAAGATAAATGTCCTTTATTGACTGTAGGAAAAGCAGAGGACGCAATCAGTCATAATTAAATAATTAGAAAGCTTAAGGAAATGGCCCGTTAAAAATAATTTCCAGACCGCTTTACACATGAACTTGGTTGAACAGTGTCTAAATCTGAGGGTCTTTGCTTGACCTTACTCAGAGCTCACATTGTAAAATCTTTGAAGCGCTCAATGTCCTGCTTATGTCATGGCTTGTCATATATGTGACCGTGGATCACAAAACCAGTCATAAGTCGCACAGGTATGTTTGTGGCAATAGAAAACAGTAGTTTTCTCAATGTTTCGATTTTTTTTGCACCCTCAGATTCCAGATTTTCAAATAGTTGTATCTCGGCCAAATTTTGTCCTATCCTAACAGACCACATATCAATGGGAAGCTCATTTATCCAGCTTTCATATGATGTATACATCTCAGTGTGACTGGTTTTGTGGTCCAGGGTCACATATTATGAATTAAATTGACATCTAGAATCCGCTTGAACTGCATGGTCACCATGATTTTGCCAACCCCTAAATCTAACCTTACCCATAATTTATCCCTGAAATCAGAGAAAATTATAAGTGAATAAGAATTTTATAGAAGCCCCTAACCGATGTTGTAAACCTCAACTTTACATTAACTAAAAATCTGTCCCTCAAATCTAATTGGTTTATTAGAATGTTGTTCCCGGATCAACAAGGATGTTGATCAAGAACCATGTTCTACTTGGTGAAATCACATTAACCTCCACTGTATACAGTATATGTAATGTTTTATTTTTATTCTAATATTTGTATTAGATTTAAGAAATTAATTGACCCTAAATTATCCCTGTAAAACAATAGGAATTAAGATAAGATAATACATATACTGAAAACTGATTAAAGAAAAATTTGTTTCCTTATTTTTTAATGCACATTTAGATCCCTCACTCTGTTCTGTTCCACTGTGTCTAGCTGTTTTTGAACACAAGAACATGTCTCGTTGGCACGGCCCCTAAGTCTTTGAAATCAAAATGAGATCGAGTCTTCATAGCAGGTGCAGAGTTTAAATTCAAGACATTAAGCCTGAATGAATTATTTGCCTCTTGTGCCACCATAGGTCAGCTCTGAAATCAAAGCAATCGGACCATAAAATGTTTTTTTTCTTTTTGTTCCATTCCTCTCTCTCCTTTCCCATCTCTCCCACTCTCCATTTGTTTTGAAGCCTTTTCTCTACAATTATCCAATTATTTTTTGAATAGAATAAATGAATGTAAAAGACAACGTATTATGGATAATTTCTGTGAACATTCACCACATTCTCTAGCTTTTACCAACCTAGCACACAACCATAAAGAATTCCTATTTTTACGGGTGAACTAAGAATCAATATGCCTAATTTTAACAGTGAAATAATGGATTAACATTCTCCCTAATATTCATTTGGATGTATTTATGTATTTATTTATTGCCATGTCAAAGGATGGTGATGAAGGAAGGAGATGGATATAATTACAGCCGTTATTAACAAACCAAAAATAGAGAAGACAATACAAATATGACCTTCGAACTCAGGAGTAGGAGAAAACATTACAGCTTACTAGCTAAATAGGCAACACAGGACACTGAACTGCAAACGGATGAGGGTTTAAATACACAGAATAATGAGGTGTAACAAGACACAGGTGGTGACTAACTAATGAAACTAATGAATCACTGACAACAAATGAAAAGCAAGAACATAGGGAACAAAGGCAGTAACAAAACCAAAACAGAATATACACATGACATTTATAGCAGTATTGAAATCATGATACTAAAATTTTAGCACAGAGAGATAAATGCCAGGCTCACCACTGATAGACCACTGATTTCCAATTAAATGCTGGATAAGAAGCCTTCAACTGCTCTGAGTGAAAGTACAAATTGTTTTAACCTCTGAAAGAAAGAAGGGTGAATGACAGCATGAATACAGAAATGAGCTCATGGCCCCTGCTAATGGGAAACACTGGTGAAATATACATCTTCTGTGGAATGGAAGTGAGAAAGGGAAAGTCATAATGGCTACCCTGTCACATCACTATCAGCAGATTAGTCTGATGGCTTATGGTCACTTTGTCTGATCCCAGCCAGCTGAAGTCTAATGACCTGTGTCAGAATCTGAGGATTTTTATCAAAAGACCTCTGAAGTTCCATTGGGTGAGGGTGGTCGTTTCATCATATATTTCAATAGAACTTCATAATATCATCACTAGGCAATGTGACTAAGTCAGAGTAGTAGTCTATATAGACATAAAAAGAATTCATGCAAATATAAGTAAAAACCCAACAAGAGATGTTTCAGTTTATACTGCTTCTGTCATCAAGTAGGTAACTCATGTATTTTTCTAATTGTAATGTACTGTATATGCTTGAAAATTGCAATAGGTTATGGAATAATTCTTGCTTAATCAGGATTTTAAGAGTTAAAATTAAGTTTATCATGAATTCACCTTTTTTAAGTGTTTTTTTTTTTTTTTTTTAGAACTGAAAGGCAGTTCAAATGCATTTTTATTGAGTGTGTCAATGTAACATCTCAGAACCACATAAATGTTGCCACTGTCCATTGTCTTTTATATTTATATTTATATATATATATATATATATATATATATATATATATATATATATATATATATATATATATATTTTTTTTTTTTTTTTTTATTTTTTTTTTTACCCTTGAATAAACATGATATTATGAAATTAAGTTGATGATTATGTAGTCCTGTACTGAAGGTTTAATATTTTTCCCATATGTTCTTTAACTGCAGAGTCAGTTATTCAAACGATGAATAAAGCCATTTACAGCTAATTAGTCATCAGCTGTTCCGTGCCTTTCCTCTATGGTTCTTATAAACAAGTAAATATAAATATTTGACAAAAGAGTTCCAAACTGAGGAGTATTTGTTTGTGATAAATTAGCTAGTTGAACCGCAACCTCAGAACTCACAGCAATTTTAAGTTAATCCATGTAATTTAACTCAATACAAATGTTCTCCGACCAAATCCTGATTTTCATCTTTATAGGATGAATTCAGGTTGATTGGGACATTTTTTTGGCATTGAGCTGACTGGGAAAAAAAGTGTCCCAATCAACATGAATTCACCCTGTCACCCCAAACATATCAGTGACATGTTTTTCACTTGTAAAGTCTTCTTTCTTGTAAAGCCAAGAGTTAAATCTGTGCACCCCTCCTGGCTGGATATATCTGCATGCCTCATGTGAATAGATCCAGCTCTAAATTGGTTGGGGTATTAAAACTGAAACGTACCTTTACAAATGTATAAATTATTGATAGTCTTGGGAGGGGACACAGCCACTTTGTTCTGACCTTCACTGAGCTAAAATTGGGTTTTAAGGGCCCACATCTCTCCTTTTAATTCTTTTATTTGACAAAAGAAGGTCACTAGAACCAGTATATAGTAATTAGCAAAATTCTCTACCCTTGTGAAGGTCATTTAGGCAGAAAATTATTTCAGTATGTCCCAACTGTTGAAATGTCTTGTCAGATATCCTGTAACATATTATATGTTTTGAATCCAAATATGTTCAGCATGCAGGTGAGTAGAGTTTTACAGTACTGATTATTTTGACATACACTGTGGAAAGCCCATAACAAATGACTCTAGACTGAACCCATCTACTCTGTAACTTTTCAGTTTAAGCCAAATCACATGGCTCATATTATTGCCCTATTTCGTTATTTCTGATGCTGTCAATCTTTCTCTCCACTCCACAATCTCACATCGATTGAGTGTCCACAGATGGCAGTCCCCTCTGGATTTGAGCTCACATCTCCACAGGCTGAGCCTTCACTATACCAAGAAATCAATTTGCCACTAATGCAGAACTCAAGCAGGTGACAGATTCAGAGAGAAGCCCACCCTTCCAAGAGAGGTACACTTACTTAATCCTGTATGTGATCCACACTACTGGCTGTATATCTGGTGGAATGATCTCAGCAAAGAGGACATGGTTTCCAACTTTTCCAGATCCCATTTAGACATTTGAAATGTATTCAGACATTTGACAAGCATATCAAATAGCAACTGAGCAGGAACTGTTTGCTTCTACAATGGCTAAAGTAGATGCCTAATATCCATTGCACACTGGCTGCCACTTCATCCTTCGGCTGGGAGTCTGCCCTCTATTTAGAATAAGTTCTTGAAATCCAATAGCAAGTGCAGCACAGTAGTGCATGGATTGAGCTTTGTTGCATCGGCAAACTAATCTCTAAAACTTCGAACTAGCTCTAATTCAGTTTGCTCACACTTTAGATGTTTCTTTGAAGGTTCCAATCTTTCCATTTTATTCAGCACAGGGGGGAAAAATCCGTAAGGGACCGGAATGTTGAGAAGGCTCTGGATTGATGTGCATCTCTACTCAGAGAATTTTAAGTCCAACTCAGAATTCAAAAACCCTTTGAGCCATTTGTAACAAAAACACTTTTATTTGCTTTTAATCTTAATTCTCTTAGTCTCAGGGGTATAACGCTACACTTTTAAACATTTTAGTGTGAAATTACAGTATATTCAAGGATAATAATTGCATTACTTTCACAGTAGGACTTTTTTTTGTATCTAACTGCACAAAAAAAAAAATCACTGTGAGTTTACAGTATTAGAAAACATAATTTACTGTAAACAAACAACATTGTACTGTATTTCTACAATGCATAATGTAATATGAAGGTACCCAACATGCATAATTTGTACTGCTGAACTTATTTTTGCTTCACTTTTATCACTTTGTGTTGTTGGTTTATTTTGTCATTTTGGTTTATGTTGTATAAGTGTTTGTTATTATTTGTTGAACATTGTTGTGTTTTGTATGTCAAGTATTGATGTATGTGCATCATTAGGTGATGTCAAATCTTTCAAAGATGAATCTCAGCAGTTGCTTCATTGTTGTGAAAGATCGATCTACAAACAGTTATGAATTTGAAATAAGTTATTGGTAAATCTTGCTAACAATGCTAACTTTAGCCTGATAGCAGTAAAAGCGTATGCCCCACCCTCCCTGCAATTCGCCGTCCAAAGCCACGCCTCCTGAAAGCATGAACGTGCACAGTCAAGAAGACCGGAGACAACGTTACTGCAATACATCATGTGTCATTCACCAGTGACGCGAAAACTGTACAGTACAGTGAGTAACACTACAATACCAAATGTAAACAAATTCTTAAAAACAAAATTAGATGCAGCAAGTTTTCGGTTTGTTTAGCTAGCGAAACTTGTCAGTGTGTAATAATATTTCTTGCATGGCAGGGTTTCCATGATGAGAGTCTGCTTGGTTCCAATGAAGATATATAGATTGTAGATCCTATGCCAGTGCCACTTGTCAGTTCAGAAGGAAAGTTAGGTTGTTGCTGGTTGCCTGTCATTCTCGCTCTGTATGCACAGCGTACGTGTACGGGCTGATGACTCATTATGTCTGCGTAAACAGCCTGCAGTGGTAAAACACACATTGACCAACAGGGAACACTTGCTATAGGACCGTTCGGACCAAACGCAGCGATTGAACTAACATGTTATGGTCCTACGCCTTCCACAGAAAACATTTTGGGTTACAAAATACCGAATAACCCACAGACTCTGTATTTAGGCCTGTTAACTAAAGATGTTGTTAAAGGGGAAGACATTTATCTAATCAAAGTGATGCTGATATCAAGTAAGAAAGTTATAACCATAGATATCATATAATAAAGGCTAGATGTCTCGTCCACGCTGCTGGCCAATGGAGGTCGACGTCCGCACACGGCGGCCATCTTGCCACAGGGAGCTCGCTCACTCGTAACATGGTGCATGTAAATAACCATAACTTGCTAAATTTTCTACCGATTTTCAAACGGTTTGGTTTGTTATAAACGTCAGAGATGTAGTTATGACACTGCATACATATGAATAATTATAACAATGGACTTCCATGTGAAAGAATTATAGCCACGTTAATAACGTTTGTAAGAAACCAAACCGTTTGTAAATCAAGATTTCAGCGAGATAAGAGGATTTGTGTGCGTGCTGATCACTCACCTTAATTCACAGCTTCCCTGTGGCAAGATGGCCGCCGGTGATGCCGGAAGTGACTCCGCCTTAAGACATCTAGCCTTATGGATATCTATGGTTATAACGAGGAATTGGTTGAAAAGTGAACCTTTGAGTCTGGACCAATGGAGGAATATCATGGAGGAAATATTTGCAATGGAAAAAATGACCCATGACCTGAGACTGGAAGCACATAAATGTAAAATACAATGGTGGAAATGGACTTGTTATGTAACTCACTCAAATGTATGAAACAAATGGAAGACCTGTATTTGTAGCACCCTTCTAGTTGTTATTTTGTTCATTGTGAAAATTAAAAAATGCAACAAAAAAAAAAAAAAACAGAAAAAAAAAACAAAACATTTAGACCGCTTAACAGGTTGATTGCTATCAGGATATGAGGAGACTTTCAACCAACATAACAAAAAATGTGTTTGCAGAGAATCACCTATTAATACTAAAACAAAATCTCCATATTCATGATAAGAATATGAAAATCTCCATATTCCATATTCAAAGATTTGACTAAACTTCATATTCTAGCTTGTCATCATTTTAACAATCGTTTTGGCTATATAGAAATTTGAATATGAATGCAGAGGGTCCAAGATCACAAGCAAATTGATAATCACTATTATGGCGACTTCAAAACAATTACAGTGGTAAAAAAATAATAAAAATAAATAAATTAATACAATATTAAATTAAAGACAACATTATAATGTGAAATCACAGTAAAACAAAAGCAGCAAGTTACTTACTGAACTTACTGCTGTAAGTTCTGCTGTTGATTCACAGTAATTTGTAAGAAAATGACCCAGCATGCATTGATTTCACAGTAAATTTCTGACTCTAGTAAATAATACTCTTTAATCCTGGCAATTTTTTTTTTTTTTTTTTTTTTTTTACAGTGTAATCTAGCAAGCCAATTAAGTGTGGCGACGTCATTACAGCATGACATAAAGTAAAAATAAATTCTTGTTGTAAGATAATAATGCTTGTAGTTTGGGTTGTCAATACAATACCATACCTAATGGCAAATACAAATGACAAATTTCTGTACATGGCAATTTGATTGTATTATATTATGTAGTTTAGCATGAATTACCATTTAGACTATAAGACTAGCAGAAAACAAAGAGAGTGCCTGAGGAAGTACGTATGTTTATAACTAGTAACAATCCATGCAGTTCAGGTGCAATACCATACTCTGTATTATACTCTGTAAGGTTGCACTGATAGTGGAGTGCAATGGGTATTATTCTATGTGATTAAGTTTAATTATCTCTAAGACAGCTGTGTGACTGAGTTGATGTGATGTTGATAAATTTAAAAGAATTATCCTTTATAAGATGGGAGAATTGAACGCACCTCATTTGAAAGATTGAAGATTTGTACATACCTTAAAGTGTTCAAATATTTCAGACTTTGCTTTTTGAAAACATTATTGATGTGAGGCAGTGGAATGAAGTGCATCATCAGATGCAGCGGAAGTTGAAAAGGGAGGTTGTGTCTCAGTCATTTTATCGTGCCACACTGCATCTTTGATTCATTGTTCGGATCAGCTGAGTTAAGCCAAAATCCATCCCTCTTCTCTTTTATCCTGCATACCTTATCTATGATGGATTGACTTTGTCCTGCAAATGCTAATAAATATATTACTAGCTCTAATCAGCCAGAAACTCTTGCTTCCTCTACTAGATGTTATTAGTCAGAGTGAAAAGGGCAGCCGCTATGTTCTATTTCATTTAGAACCAAGAGAAATGAACTCTAGATGGTGTTCAACGAAACAAAGTAATTTGCGACCATCTCATAATCATTATACCCTAGCTAAACCTATTGTGGGCCCTTGTGAACTGGATTATATTACAACTCCGGTGTACTTTGTGAGGGTTATTTTGAAGTACTAAGCCATTTCTGTCCTGATATTTAATTTCATATAACCCTATCTGATAAGATTTAATATCTCTAAATATTAGATGCATGAACAGTTTTCTGGCCTTCCCTGTAAATCATTTCTGAATCTTATTTTTGGTTTGCACATGTAATTCCACCTAAGCTCATTGTGGGACCTTCAGTAATAATTGTGATTTTTTTTTTTTTTCATCAAAGAGTAAACAAGAATAATGGATCGACTGTGGCTGATTAATCGCTGGGGCTTTGGATGACAGTGGATTAACCTGCCGCTTCTGAGCAGGGATGAGGTATTTACTTATAAGACATGGATGGAAATCCATACAAGGACATTTCATCGGGATTGTGGTGGACTTCAGGTCATTTGCAGGGTTGTAGCAGCCTGTCTTTTATGTTTGTGTGTTTGTGTAAGACTTTGTGTCTGCACCATTGTTAAAACATGGATAAGTGTGTTTCAACATGAATATAAATGGAGGATTTTGTGTGTAATGTTTTGTACATGGGATAAACCAAGAGCAACACTATATAAAACTACAAAAAACGTTTTTTTACAGTTGTGTGGTAATGGTACTTTAGTCTTATTTTAAAGTGTAAATTATACTTTTGTTTGTGAATATGAAAGATCTGCAATGTTTTAAAGAACAAATTGCATTACATATAAAGTAATTTTACTCCTAAAAGAAAGAATTTATTCTGAATTGCCGAAACAATTCTTCAGCAATTCCAGTCTCAGCACACTGGGCTTCATTTGCTGCCCATGAACATCATCTACTTTGACCCACCTCAAACACTGTAGTTGTATATGAGGCCTGTAAACGCTTGGTTCGTGTTGTCAACATGTCGAGAAGATGCAGTTTTCAGCGCGTGAATCCACTTTGCATGCACTTCATTTAAAGGAGGAATTGATACGAAACAATATAACACCATCATTACTGTTTGTATATCTGTCAAATTTGGTAATGGCCATTTTGTTCCTGACTTGCTCTGTATCTGTAGACCAATCGCAACAGACTGGGCTGTTTGACCAATCAGAGCAGAGTAAGCTCACGAAAGGAGGGGCTTAGAGAGACTGAATCATCGAACAAACCGCTTTTAGATTTTGAGAAATTAGGTGATGTGCAATGTATATTATGAGAACATTTTAAAGTTTTTGACCTTTGATGCATGTGAATCTATGGAAGACATCCAAAAGAAAATTAGGGACATTTAAAATAAGCATACATAGCATAATAGGGGCACTTTAGATTATTAGGAATAAAAACTAGTAGGCTATAACAGTTCTGGAGTCAATAAATATGTTTCTTCTTATTATATTTTTTTCATTGCTTTGTGTCAAAGCTCACCCACAGTTATTTTGTTGTGTACATGTCTGTAAGCAGATGCAATCTTCATCTCTTCCCCCCAAATCTGTCTCATTGTTGTTCCCAGTCTACTGTCTTTCAGCTTTCACCACACCATTATTTGTCTGCTGACAAAGGCCCATATGCAACTACTTTTTTATATATATTTTTTTGCCTTCATTGTCTTTATTTAGACATTGTCTTTTTTTTATTGTTCAAACACATGTCTCACAGCTAAGTTGACATTTTGAAAACCAGAGATTCAAGCCACCAGAACACCAGATTCCAACTGAACCAATGCATGCTAAATGCAAACAATTAAAACAGTAATGCACAGCATAATAATACTGTCAGGGTGTGGTGCAGGCAGAAGACAATTAAGGAAGAATCAAAAGTTCTAATGCAAACATTTACTAGCAATACAATCCAGACAGGCAGAAGGTACACACTTAATACAATTGAGATCAGAGCAGGACTGACAGAACAGAACTTAAATACAGACACAGATTACACTGATTAACATAACACAGGTGAGACCGATGATGATAATGACTAAACAGGTGATACAACTGAACTTATAATGACAGTAACCATAGAAACAAAGGAGTGGCGGGAAAAGAACAAAGGCAAACAGGAACCAATCAAAACTCAAACTGAAAGTCCAAACAAACGCTGACACGTGACAAATACAGTAGCTCCAGTATAATGATTCTTTATTATGATTTTTGTTTTGTGGGAGATGTGTCTTACTCTCTCAGTTCTGAAAGCATGTGGTTTGGATGCAAAAATGAATCCATCAATCAATGAATCACATATCTAGATGAGTGTACATTTATTTTATTTTTTTGCAAGAAGTCTAATGACCAAACAAGCAAATATAATGTCTAGACCCCAAAGAAATATGTCTGTTTGAAATAATATGACCACATGCAATCATAGAA
This sequence comes from Abramis brama, assembly GCF_963993115.1. NCBI lineage: Eukaryota > Metazoa > Chordata > Actinopteri > Cypriniformes > Leuciscidae > Abramis > Abramis brama. Next base: position 34,683,008 of record NC_139965.1, read on the forward strand.
ATTCTTAAAAAAAAAAAAACTTGTTAAATAAAATGAAAAGATATAAGAAAAAGGTGGACAAATTAGGCATTGTGCATTGTATTGATTTGCTGCTGATTTCTGGCATATGTCTTTGGTATGTTAATCACTGTGTGCAATTTGAAAGCTCTATAATGACTTGATTTTTTGGTGATTTACATATGCAATCTAGAATATAATGTAATGCTTACGTTACTATTTTAGTTATAAGTTCAACCAAAGGCAGGTTTATTTGTGAAGTTAAAGTGAACGGGGGAACAAAATCTCAACAATGTAACTGTGCCTTTCTTTTGTTGTTCTCATTTTGCCACCAACATCCTTTGCACTTGTCAAACAGCTCAAGGGGCTCAAAGTGCTGGGGAAAAAAAAATCTATAAATAAATAAATAAATCAAATCCCTAATGAGAAGGAATCAGGCAGTAGGGAGACAGAATAATAATGTGTCATTTACAAATGATGAAACAGCTAAGACGGTTGTGTGGGGGTAGAAAGTGTCGCGTTTCGCCCCAGGAATCTGACAGCATTGTCAAGCAAGAGTCCCCACGTAACTTCAGCACTGCAGAAGAACTTCCGATCAAAACAAGCTGGCAACACGGGCAAGTTAACCTTCCGCCTCTTGTTTGTGTTGCACTAATTTGGTCATCACTAGGCTCAGTGTGGTGCCATGGTGCTAATTACATCAGTTGGGCTTAGAGAAAGAATGATGGGACGAGTACCTGAGGCAGGCTTCAGGCTTACTCTCTGTACTTCCATGATTGAGGGTGTCTCACATGAGCTCCCTTCCCCTTTCGCAATTCAAAACCAAATTGGAAAAAAAAAAAAAAAAAAAAATGCAAATGGAATAATTTGGAGTACTGTGAAAATAATCAAGATAGATGTACCAGATAGTCAGACAGGGACAGACGGACGGACGGAAGGATGGAGCTTATTCAATTCAGTTCTGGCTGCTTGCCCTGGTGGTATACATCTTGTTTATTGTTTATTGTTCAAGGGTACAAATGAATGCAGTAATCTTGAAATCACAGCTGTTCCAGCTAATAGAATATTCACATTTCTGCAGCAAACATCTTAATGACTTAGCAGAAGTTCTTTATATTGTCAGTTAAGCAAATAAATGGCATTGGAAAACATATATTTTTGTAATTGTTCTGAAGCATTGCAGTTTCATTGTCATGTTGTCATTCTTTTCAGAGGTTAAAAGATGATGGAAATTTTTGATGAGGATTTTACGAGAGGATTTGATAGAATTCCTCACTCTTTTGAAATGTATCTGGTAATCCTATCACATAAAGGTTGAGTGGAATGTTTTTTCCTTAATTGAACTTTTGGAGCATGACCATTCAGTCTATAACTGTGATGCTTTTTCATCTGTGGAGTGCTGGAGCAATGATGAACGATGAAGCAGAATTAAGATTGCAGGTTTAAAGATGCGTGTTGAATTCAGTTGTGCCACATTAGTATGCACAACTACCATTAAAATCTGAGGTGTCAGTCAATTTTCAAATGTTTTTGAAAGTCTATTATGCTCACCAAAAATCGTCCCTCCCCCTGACCAGGTCTTCCAGTTTAGAGTGTTTGGGGGGTCTCTTGTTCGTGTGGCCAGTCTAGCTGTAATCTGGCCACCGCGCGAGTAACCACTTGAGTAATTCCTCAACCGCTTAATCATCACGCGAGGAATGCTCAGAGGTAGGCAACTCGTAATCCAAACCGGATCCAAGAGATTCGTCGTCCTCCGCACGAGTCGAAGAGGTGCCAGGGGGCGCACTTCAGGATCATGCGGGAGGACATCTGGATCTGGAGAGAATGTGAGCGATAGGGACAGACCCGACTCTCGCCCCTCAGCCAGATCCATTTGCGAGCCACACGATGGAATAGTGGGTGCTGGCCCTTGGAAGTAGGCAAGACGAGCACGTAGCATCTTTACTGTTAATAACTCACAATGCACGCACTCGCCTCGTTCTAATTCAAAGGCAGCACTTCCCCCAAGCAAACAAAATAGTATTGGTGTGTGTCCGATTCATCCATAGGACGTGAACACGGAGGCACACACCGTTTGTTTTGTAAATCGCTAATTAATTTTCTTTTGTTTCTTTTTCTTTCACTTGTCAGAGTGTAGAGGAAAAATAGAAACATTTTCTGCGCACTGCCTAGCAAAACTGAGTCTTGGCAGAAATAAACAGGGAGCTTGAGAAGCACACACACACACACACACAGTATGGTCTGAAGAAAACAGACCTGTCGATGCACCTGGCTGTGGCACATCTAATTATAGCCTCTGACGCGCGCGCATTCCGATGACGTCACTGTCCGAGGCTATAAAAGTTCAAAGTCAATTCCACTGACGTGTTGCACACTCATATTCACAGCCGGTCACACCAAAAGTGTTCCCAGAGTGCTGAATCAAGCGCAGCATTAAGTGTTGCTTTTGAAAGGGAACTGCATTTATGACTATAAATGCTATTGTCACAGGAATCTTCATGTGAGTGTACATGATTTAATAATATCTGACAGAAGTACTATTTATTTCCGTAACACTTTACACTTAAGGTTTCATTAGTTAACATGAACTTCACTTCTACAGCATTTATTAATCTTACACTGAAAAAAAAATGATTCGTTGAATTTAATAAAAAAAAAAATATCATAAGTGGTTGCACACAATTGATTTTAGCTACATTTAAACAAATCCATTAAGTTGAACTTAATTAATTTTAGTTCAACTTAATGCATTTGTTTAAATGTAGCTAAAATCAATTGTGTGCAACCACTTATTCAAATTCAATTAAATTCAACGAATAGTTTTTTCAACATTTACTTATACATTATTAAAGTCAAAAGTTACATTTGTTAATATTATATTTGTTAACATCTGTGTACTAACATGAACAAACAATGGACAGCTGTATTTTATTAACTAACGTTAACAAAAAATGTATTGCTCATGGTTGGTTCACGATAGTTAATACATTAACTTATGAAACCTTATCGTAAAGTGTTACCTTTATTTCTTTATGTCTAAAGCTTATTAATGAGATTTTTTTTTTTTTTTTTTAATCTGAATTAAGATTAGCCTGACAAAAGGATACTGCCAATAAAATATGCTAAATTCAGTAAATTGTGGTGTTAATTTAGACATATGGATTAACAGTTGTAAACTTGAAACTTCTCAACAGAATTTTCCCTTTAACTGTGAAATTAGGATATTGATAAGAAATCAAATGAACGTCTTCAAATGCCACCCTTCAAAAGATGTCCAGTGGTTATTCAACAAGCTAAGTGACACATGCTAAAGATGAGCTGTCTTTGTTATCCTCAAGCTACATACAGTATACTGCACATAAGCCTGTTATTCTGTAATCGCTGTTGTCATGATGGATCTGATGTGAGATATGCAAAAATTCTAAAACTAATAGCATACATTTTCTCTCATAAGGATTGTTATGACTGGACGACCAATTATATATGGCGAACACTTATAGGCTTCATCCGTCATCACCGGGATTGTTTGTAATGTATATTCTGAGCTAATTCTCATGTAGCAGATGAGCCGTGGAGAGAGAAGTCCATAAAATATCCTCATTATTGTTGTAGTAGTCATTAAATGCTGCAGGAAGACGAATGGTAGTGACACTCACCCTCCAGCTTTTCAGAAGAGAAATTGCTTCATCTCTATCATGCCTTCCACATCAACCAGAAGAACTGTTCAATCTGAAGGTGTTTGTAAAACCTACTTAGCAAATGCTGTATTCTCCTCGGGTGCTATAGGTTTAAGACATAATCATACAGCGAATAAAAGAGCAGCATATGAGTAATTTAATCTGGTCTCTTTTTTCAGATGAAAGATGAAGTGAAGTAATGGGAAGAGTTGCAATGAGCTGTGCCACTATAGAAAGCTTGGCAGAGGAATAAGTGGCCCACATTTAAGAGTGATGGAACAAAGACTATCAAGACCCTTGAGCAAAAAGACAATGGACACCTTTCTCTGGTCAGCTTCCCTAAAACACACTTACTGTGATTTACCTGTTGCAAACAGAACTAATGTCCTCCAGATCCCTTGAGATTTTGTGTCATGTGTCTCTTACATTGATGTGGGCAAACAGTGGGGGATGTAGAGAATTCAGCAAAGCCCAACACATGCCCAGAGTGATCGCCACATCTCCAAAGTCCCAGTCCCTCCAAATCGAAAAGCTTTAGTCTTATCTATAAGGGAAAGCTTATCAAAACGATTGGATAGACTGGAACAAAGGAAACATTTGACAGAAAGAAACTCAGCAAAAAGGACAAAGAATATTCCAAATCCAAGATAAATCTTTTTTTCATCTTGGCTTTAAGATACGTACCCAGCTGCTTACAATTCATCAAACAATAATAAAAAAATAACATAAAGACCATTTGCTTATCTAATATGTTCATGAAGGCTGACGTCTAATCATGCATTTACATGGAAACATATCTGATTAAACAGGGAATTGCTGGATATGCAGAGAATGTCAGCACTTCTAAACGGCGAAATCTATCTAGAGATTCCTCAAATGCATGTATCAACACACACACACACACACACACTACCGTTTTTACTATATATTTGTACAGTACTGTTCAAAAGGTTAGGAGTAAGTAAAGACTTGACATTGTTGCAAAATTTTCAAATAAACGCTTTGAGCTTTATTCCTCAAAGAAATAAAAAAAATCAATCAAATAAAAATAAATAAAAAAATAAGATATATTAATACACAAAATAATCTACCTGAAAAGGAAAACAAAATATTACTGCTCATTCTTTCACAAGCTTTTAAATTATGAATAAAGAATGTGTATATGGACATTTACTTCACTTTTTTAAAGATTTTAATTCAGGATTATAAAACATTTTTCTAAAACTGTGAGCAAGAAAGCCTTATTGGAAAGACAAAGATTGCAGTCATCACATGAAAAGATTGTAATTTGGTGAGCAGTGTAATCCAGTTACACATTTAGGCTTTGCTGGATAAACATCTGAGGTGGATCGGTTGTTGGTGCCCAGGGAGTCGATTGTGAAGCCAGTTTAGTAATGACTTGTTTCATTGCCATAACAGCCTGGCACAAGTAAAGACAGTTCGTCCCCCACCTTGGCGGTTTGAAGCAATTCTCAGACCCAAACCCACACTCATACTGAGACCAACCATCTCCCCTGAGCCCACATGCAGACTTTGCTTAAACAAATAGTGAATACGTGTACTGTATAGATATAAGGTTGTATTGCAATATGTGTATGGCTGAACACTGAGCTGATTTAGATTACAACACATTCAAAACATAGAGGGAAACCTGGGTCTGTTTGTGAATCAAATTAAAATCAGTGTTTATGCTCACTGCACACATGCATTATCTCACTTTGCCACAGAACTTTTTTATTATATTGTGATGAAACATTTGGCTGGAGAACTAACTAGAATCTGACCGCAATAATGTTCGTTGTCAAGTAGAATAATCAGAGCTCAGAGATACTCAGAAGTCAGTATCACATAAAATGACATGAACACGCATCTCACCATTGCATGATTATTAAAGCATAAGTGGTCATTTGCGACTGTGAGGGGGAATGAAAGTATAGCACCACAGGCCTTAACCTCATCATGTCCTTGGGGTGTGATTTGATCCCATTGTGCGTAAGAAGAATAAGAATTACAGTGGGTGCTGCTGAATATGTTCATTTGCATGTGTTTGAATTCTGTTTATTTTCCTCCTGTTTTTATTTTATCTACAGTATAACTCATAGATAAATTCCCTCCTAAAATGCATACATGGGTCAAAAATGTCTTACGTATGTGTGATGCAATTAGATGCATAAGATTTAAAATGCTGCTTGTTTTATACTGTAAATAAAAGAAATGAATAAAAAAATGCATCTTGTTTAATGTGAATCACTTTTTTTCTTAATAAATATAAATCTGAACATAAATTCAGTATTGCTCACATGTAATAATGTTGACAATTTTGACAAGCATACCAAAAGTGCATGGACGCCCACTTCTAATTAGCAGCTTTGGCTTTTCAAGTCATTCATGTGAGGACAAATCTCTTTCCTTTTAATTGAACAAATTTGAAAAGACACCTTAATCGAGACATTCCTAAAATGTCAGCTGACAAGATTGCAGATAAAACAATGAGATGCATGTACTTGGTGAACTGTGTATGTATATTAGGGTTAAGAATTTTTTTTTTTTTTTTTTTGTCCATGCTACTGGGAGGCTACAATTGTAAAATTGATTTTCTGACGAAGCGTGTTACAATTATACATTTTGGAGTGTGAGCTGCTGCAACAGTATATAACCCATATTTAATAATAACACTAATAAAAAGAAGTGTTAAACAAGGGTTAAATAAATATTTCTTTATTTTATATAAATAGCATTTAGATTTAGCTATATGAAATAAGGAAGTATTGTTAAAATATATTGTAAGTCAGGCTTACAATAAAAAAAAAAAAAATATATATATATATATATATATATATATACATTTTCATATTAACTATTATTTGAAAGGTCTGATTCAAGTTCATTTTGTGATTTGGTGAACATGTCCAGTTTTAAATTACTTCACTTTTGAGAACTGATTTAATTGACCTAGTTTATAATAATACATTTGAAATGCCCAAACTAGAATTAGGTTAATAATTAGCATAATTAGATACAAATGAGATTCCAGCTTGTATTGGCTACTTAATATTATATACTTGATCATCACGTCTTTTCACTGATCATTTTAGTCCCTGATATCGTATATTAGGTCATGTCTTGCATAGGAGTTGACAAGGGACCTTAACAACCCCGGTTGACAAGTCAGAACATTTCCAGAACGTGGAACAGTGTGGAAAGATATGCCATCTTAGATCTATCAAATCAGTATGCATAGTGTGCCAACTTATTAAGAGTTTGAAGGATATATGTTTTAATTAGCCATACCTCTAGCGATTAAGACCTGGGAGACAATTATATTAACTAAAATGTTAATTAAAGTCACAAAAAAAATCTTAATTGTTTTCACACCACTGGTCCTCTGTGAGTCCAGAAATAATTCTCAGAAGCTTTTCCCCAATCCAGCATACGCTGGCCTAAATTTGCTAACTCCCATGTCACAGTGGCTGCTGTCACACGTTACACTACCTGTTCTGATATGGGAACACAAAGAATGTCAGGACATTTCATACTGAAGAACTGGAACAAAGTGGAAAGCTACAGAAAAGTTACTGTTAAGCAGTTATGATAGACCAATTGGTTTATACGGCACTATAACAAAGTTAAAAAGGATTAATGATATTCTGTCCACAAACATAATTTCCATGGCAAACCAAAATGGTAGCACTGAGACGCTGCTATCCTTACCGTGCTTTGAGGTAAATGTTGGTCCCATGTGACTGTCCCAGGTGTTCTGTACGTATTTTGTTAAGAACAACAAAAAGTGTGCAATATTGTTGGGGCGCAACGATAAATTTATCCCTGCATCCCTGTGGGTAAGGGACACGGAACAGAAAAGCAATATGGCCCTGAAGCTTTGCAAGGATCCTGCGGTGAGTTATGGAAGCTAAGCTATTGCTAGTTTCCTGCGACACACCATAAATCATAGAACAGGTTTGAACTTTTATATTTATTTTCAACACCTTCATTTTTTTGCCATCCTACAACTACAACTATGAGGAGCAACTCCTGTGGAAGCATTTGATGTTGTCTGTGCAAAATCATGGCCATAATTCCACAAGCCTTTAGTTCCAACCTCCACCCTAGGTCAAATATGCTCTCTCTCTCTCTCTCTCTCTCTCTCTCTCTCTCTCTCTCTCCAAACTTCTGAAGCGACTGCCTTTGCTTTAACAGTATCTCAGTATTTCAGGCTTACAAGCTTAACAATCAGCTTGTAACAATCAAACAACAGTAAATCTTCTTGAATTTCCTGTTGAAAGCAATCCTATAAAGCAAACAAGACAAAATCAGTCAGAGCAGTTACAATTCTTAATTGAGGGCTTAGTGCTGAATGACAACACAAAGGGAATAATGGCTTCTGCCAGTGATAGAAGAAAAAAATATATATTAAGCAGGATTTATTCAGTTACACAAAGCCGAGTAAATTAACATAAGAAAGAACTATTTTAGTAATATACACAAAGGTGCCATGTTATATCATTCATTTGACAACAGATCATGTTCCTATAACATTTCAGGCATATCATTATATACTACAATTTAAATAAAATGTAAATTATATGTACTACTACTACTATTTGCTCTCATAATAATAAAGCACTGCTAGGCTTAAGGAAGATAAAGTGGAAGTGTGATATGTTTTACACCCAAACACACACATACACAAACAGTCAGAGAAACTGTTTTTCCCTCAGCATGCATCACAGATATGAGACAATGTGACCCTCTTACAAAATCATTTTGATCTTGAACCCTCATTGACAATGGAATTGATTTCCATAAGTATGCATTGTTGTTTTCTCTGAACAAAGATTTACAAAGAAAGTTCACCTCTAATTCTGATCTTGTCTGTCATATGCAACGATAGGTGTCTAGGGCTTTCGAGCATTTTGTGCAGGTCTTTCCTCCACCCTGTTCTCTATCTCAGGTACATCGCAGTGCACCCAACCACACTTAATGCTTGCAGCGCCAGTGTCAGGAAGGAACTATTGATTCATAGTACCCAGGGAAGAATCTGACACTTTTTGTATAGATCCTTGAGATCCGAGTCAGAGCTGCAGTCTGCCCCTCCCCACCCGCTCTCTAGACACTGAGGAGAGACAGAGGTTGTAGGAATCACCCGGGCCTGTTAGTAGGACCTAAAGGGCACAGAGGGTGGCAGGACAATCACCAGAACAGTAAGGCTAATGGTAAGTGGGTTTGGTTGAGAAAACCGGTTAGCCAGAAAATAGAAAAAGCTGAGAGGCCTGTTATACTGACCATCGTCCAGTGACGTTATAAAAAAAAACAAAAAAAAAACTGACTCAGTACTTTGTGTGTAAATGCGACATTTATCTTTATCTGTAAATAAATCTTTATCTGTATTGCTTTACCGAACAAAATTTTGTACATGGCATTTTTTTAAGAAACAGTAAACCGCATTTCAAAACAATCAGACGTTCAGCCGCAATTCCCGTTTGACATATATCCGTGGAGCACTGGTTTGAAATCACTAATCAGATAACAAGCGGATGCCACCCACTGCTAGTGCACCTCCGTAATCTAGTTCTTTGACAGAACATGTCTAGCGACATGACATGAAAACTGCACAGCTGCTGTCATGTGACCTTTTTTTTCTTCTGCTCAGAATCGCAGATAGCCATATCCTTTCTGACAAAAACTCAGGTAAAAATAAACCAAAACCAGTATTTTTAAAGGGCATGTGTTTTAGCTGCTTGCTAAGAGGACACCTAGCATGGAGGTTAGCTAAGGGCAACGGTTCCACATGGTACGGTTTGTCATCAGAGACTATTTTCTGTGCTTCACTCCATACAGGGCTACGGGCATGTGTAGTCTTCCTGCATGGGTCGAGAAGAGCCTGCAGCAGTGCTCTTCTGTTTATTTCCAAGCCCCTTCAGGGAAATTGGTGTCCAATCTCATTCAGGTGGGCTGAAGTTCGGTTTTATGTAATGCTATTTTTCTTTTCAATCTTTTTTTTTTCCTTTTTTTAACAAAGTGCACATTGACCTTTCAGTGTGCGGCTACCCTGGGAGACGAAAGAATGCGAGCCTCTCTAGTTGGAGACAATGGAGAGACCTACCACTGGAAAGCACCGAAGCCACTGGAGAAAAGCTCTGCACGTCTCTGCTAGTGTGAATGCAAAAAAAACCTCGAGGGCTCTGTATTCGCGTTCAACCTTTGTGTTTCCATCATGGCTTGAGCTACAGCGATTAGTGCCAATAGATTTTCTTCACACAAATTTATTACCACCATCAATCATTTTTATAAAAAGAGCATTTATTTCAAAGTTTTTGCTTCTTAGATTGAAGCACATAATAAAGCAACAGTACAATGTTCATAAAATATAAGTGTGATGCTGTAATATTTTCCTTACATGTTGAAATACTGGTATTTGTATGTATACTAAAATAAGAACTTTTAAAATTGTACAAATAGTTACCATAAAATCGACATAGAAATTAGCCATTTCTCACTGCGACATACTGCTATTTTCTCACCAAGGAGAATAACATAAGCCATTAAAGAAAATGAGAAATGAAGAAAACATTAAAAAATGATAGTCATAATGATATCATCATAATAGAAAAAAAGAGAAAGATTTACATAAACTGATCGGTGTAAGATTGATCCTCAAGAGACACATATTTTGCACATTGTACTGTACATACGTTATAAGGACTTTAGCTTGCTTTAGGATATAGCTTTCAAGTTACAAAAAATGCACTAAGTTGCAAGAGTGTCCATTAGTTAAGGCGATTTTTGAGCTCACAGGTCTTTCTTTGTGATTGTTTGTAGATGGAACTGGGCTGAAGGGTTTTTTTTTTAATTCTAGTTGACAGAAAAACACAGTCTATTTTTGCTGAATCCATCTGCTTCCATATATATATATATATATATATATATATATATATATATATATATATATATATATATATATATATATAAGAGGACCTGTCTGGACAATGTCTCTAAAGACAATATGGAGGCGCTACAGAAGCTACAGAAGTCTAAGAGTACGTTTACACGACATCGATGTACTAAAAACCGGAAAAGCTTTTCCTTTGCGTTTTTTTTTGTGTACAGAAGACAACGTTGTCAAAATGATCCCTGTTCACAATGATTCGCGAAAACAATAAAAAATGCTGTACTATGTATGCCAGGCCAGTAGGTGGCGAGGTCACTTTGTAAAGAAAAACTATGCGCCTATATAGACCCCTTTTGCGCGAACGTCACAGTTACGTCACGGCACTAGCTGGAGGCAAAACAGAGTGAAAACTCATAAAACTGGAGGCGGCTAATACAAACCAGCACAGATTCGACTACATAATAAGGAGCTTAAATTACTATTATTATTATTAAATGTCATCTTGTTGTGTTGTTGGGTTCTAGAATCGACGGAGTACAGGCTCCAATTTTACATTTTATCGCATAATGTTTTCTAAATTATTGTGATTATTTGTGAATCATCTATGATTGTTGTTTTGATTGATTGGGACTAGACTTTTTGAAGAACCTGGTAAGAAAGGGTAATCAAATACATAGTTAAAAAATGAATATGCTGTATCTGGAATTTTTATGTCAAGAAAATATTCACATAATTAAAATTGCACCATAATGTCACTCTTTACATTGTCGTTTTCTGGCCTTGGCGCTGGCTAGGCAGAACTTCGGATCGTACCACACAAGTCTTGTACATGGCCATTCAGCACATAGTTGTAGGCATTTAAAGATGTATATGCCCTCAGTTTCTCTTTACGCTCAGTTTCTCTATCGGGCAGATGTAGAGCAGGCTTCTCAACCGGAGCGTTAACGTTAATCCTGTCAGATCGTCCATCCATTAACTGTGTACGGGTTGGCCAATCTGGTTCTGTCCGTTAAAAGTAACTTTTGCAAATAACAATCGCGGCCCTGGACAGTGAGTGACCTTGCACATTAATATAAAATTGGATTTTCTCCAGTCATTGTTAAAAAACAAGCTAACAAAACTGGCAAACTAACGTTAGTGAAGCGGCCAGAGGGATCTTTCTGCCTCCAGCTAAGCCCTGCCCACACAAATACGTCACAGTGTTTACCAACTGTAAAAGGGTCTATAGACTGAACACGTAATACGCATGCGCAGGACGTCACTGTTTTCACAAATTCGCATAACGGTATCGTTTTCAAAATCTTGCACTCTGAAGCCTGTTTTAAAAAGTTTGCGTTTTCAGACCCCCAAAACGCAGTTGTCGTGTAAATAAACAGGCAAACGCACAAAAAAAAGTTTTGCGTTTTTAGTTAAAAATGGTGTCGTGTAAACGGCCCCTTAATTTGCTGACGTTCGCTCAAGATTACTTAAGGCAACTGTTTTTGTTTTTTATTTCTTTGTGAGCTCGTTCACAGTATCAACAAATCCATGTCTCTCTGTGATCCACATCCATAACCTCAAACCTGTAGGAACCTACAAACATCAAAAGTGTAACAGAACGTTCTTCAGTTCTTAAACAATATTGTCACATATTTCTTCATTTCATACACACCACAGAGACATGTCCACCACAGATGTGTCTATGTGTCTCCTTTATCTTTTTTTTTGTTGTTGTTTTTGTAAAATTTTTATTTCCACCCTTCTGGCTCCCGCATAGCACATTGTGAGGCTCCCAGCATCTAGTATACTGTGCGTATACTTACAAACAAGCTAAAGTTTACTATAAAGTGACAAACTCATGGAATACTTATAGTAAACTTCACAAAACACACAGTTAGTGGAGGTGGGCCGGGTGGAGGGTGATGAAAAAGGACGTATCTGAGCGAACGTTAAGAGTTGTCATCAGCAGAGTCTTTGGTGCCGTAAAGATCGGCAAGTTTCTTGAAGCGCGGCCCCCAGCTTTGGAGGTAATCGTAGTCCAGGTCTGAATCTGTGGTCACCGACTCTAAGGAACTGAGAGAGCCGGCGATAGAGCCTCTACCTTCATAACCGTAGATCTGAATGGAGTCATACGGGGGCGCTGTGGGGTCATTGTCCGCGTCAGAAATCCGAGATTTGATGAAATCATCCACATCCACGCTGTTGCCGATGGGCCTCAGGCCGGGGCGCATAGGATACTGCAGCTCGGGCTTGATGTCCTTACGGGGCAGGAAGCCGTTGGCGCCATCTGGGTTCTGTAGGGTGGCGATGTCAAACGCTTCTGTGTCCTCCTCTCCACCTCCCTCATCATCATAGGTGATGATGTTCTCCCGAATGTCTTCCTCCTCAAATACGATCAAAGGCTCCTTCTTCTGGCGCCGCAGGGCCACAAACAGCACCACGATTGCTGCAGACATGCAGACAAATGTCAAGCCAATGCTAACAGCATCTCTCACTATTGATGCTTCTGTAAATACGTAATCACATCAGAAACTGTTTTCTTAAATGTAGTAGCTGGAAATGTTTCATTACAAAGATAAAGTGTTCCCGTTACATGCAATGTTTTAATATATCTTTGGTAAGTCCACATAACTTGAGGCAGCTAATATATTTGGGAAATAGGTCATTTTATAGTTCTTCAATATGGATTGACAGGCTTTACACATTAGAATAAATTTCGAATCCCTCTTGAGAGTGTTTTCTATGTGCAAATTTAGTAACTTTACGTGCATTTCCCAAAATACACTCAACACGATTGTGTGTGTATATGGAAACATAAAAGCTACAGAAATATAATCGGTTACACTTTATTGTAAGGTGACAGTAACATTGTACTTACTCAAATAAGTACTGAGTAATATTAATTAACTACTGTACATGTATTATAGAGTTACAGTTTGGGTTACTTGTAATTATGCATAATTTACTGATATTACTTTACTGAGTGCATGTAGTAACGTGTAGCTTCGTCAACTTAAAATAAAGTGTTACCATCTACTCTATTTAAACATTTTACACAGTCACAGCAATTTGATATATTAACATTTTTTTATATTTTATTTTATGCATTGTTATTTAAAAAAAAAATTATGCTTACAATGTGTATGTGTAATTTTGCGGTTGTCCAACAGGTAACTGCATGAGTTTGCCTACTTACAATGTACTTTAAAGTAAACGTCTCTGACAATTTGAAATATTCATTTTGCAAATGATCATCTTTACAACCTACTTAGGCTCACTTTGCTTTTAGGAAACAAAGCTGATTAATTTTTAGAGACAAGCAAAGTAAATAAACTATGTACTCTGTGAAGTACTGTATCTGTTCTATAAATATGCTTCTGTAGTTGTATGTGTGTAAGTGCATTTTTGGGGTAAAATACAAATATTGACAAGCATCAGGTCCCTGTGAGAATGTTTAAACCAACCAAGCAAGACCCCAATTATTTACACATGGTTGCTTGTATATTCTTATATAAATATAATTAGGCTCACCTAGTAGAATAACAATACAGGCCAAGATGGCAATCAGAGCTCCAGTGCTCAGCCCTGCTGATAAGATGAAAGGTTCCACATTGCAGGAGAGGATAGTGTCTTTGCTGTCGCAGCTGCACACACGGATTATAAGAGTATTGGTGCTGCTCATCGAGGGTACGCCGTTGTCATTAATCTCAATAGGAAGGTGGTACACATCCTGGGTCATTCGGCTGAAGCCCTTCCGGATCACAAAGATGCTGGCGGTGCTGTCTGTGGAAGCAACAGAGGAACATTTATGGAATGTTTAGTTCAGCTGATGAGGAGATTATAAGATTTTAGTAAATTCACAACAGAGTTGTTAATGTGCTGAACAGAATTACAAAGTTTTCCCCTCCCTGGAGTTTAGGTGCCATGAGAACTACCCACAGCCACCGGTGAGAGTCAATGAGGTGTGAATCTTCCAATATTAAATTCATGTTTAATATTGTGAACATTTATCAGCTTTTGGAAGTGTAATCAAAGTTAGAGCGGAGGGAGCGGTATTGGTTTTATTTGCAACTGGGAGCGATGGATCAGTGCCAGTGCATTTCCCTGACTCAGTGCAAGGTCACGCTGAAGGCGTAGATGGAGTGAGTTCATTTAGGGGCCCGGGGTTTAGTCATTTTCACTCCCTCTGGCACCACTTTCTTCAACCTTCAGTGGCTCTGTCAGGGAAGGCCGCTAATGATATGGCTACAACGCTCATATAGCACGATGTCGCGGACAGGCTCGATCAATCTAATGCTATCCATTATAATTCTATATCATATTCTGTCAGTGAGATTACCATGGGCTGTGTGAAGTATTAATTTGCCACATTTGAACCAGAGACAGCTCCTCTGGGTCCTTCTTTTCGATGTTGTGTTTTCGGGCCACCTTTATTGGAGAATGCAGTACACTTAGAAATCTCAAGGAAGCATGCATGCGTATGATTCACTGGCCACGTACACTTGATGTATGGCAAAAATATTGAGCCTGACATCATAAACGCCTATATGCTCTTTATGGCCGGACAACGCTTAGATTAAGCCAGGATTAGGCCTTAGTTCAATTAGTACATTTAAGTAGATTTTATAAACATGCCTTAGATAAAAACATTACTGGTGTGCATCTTAAGACAAACAATGGCACTGACATATTTTAAGATATGTCAGAGCAATTTACTTTTAGTTAAAACAGCTCAAACATGCATTTAAGTCTGGGACTGGCTTAAACCTTGTCTGTGAAACCGGGGGCAATTATTATTATTATTTTTATTTTTTTAGATTAACAGTATAAAATTAACAGGGCATCTTTTTTTTTAATCCATTATTATAATACCGCAATATACTATGCACTGTATATACCAGCAGATGAAGTTCATACGGACCTAAAAAAATATGGGTCACAACAATAGAATTTACTAAAAATATGCTATTGCTGGATGTTTAATTCACACATTAAAATGCAGTTGGCACTTTCACAACCTTGCAGCCTGTAAAAGGAACACATTTATAACCAGATCTGATGCTTTTTTTATTATTTTTTTATTATTATTACAACTAAACAGATAATATTCCATACTCTTAATATTTAGAGTTCATGCACATATATAATCAGCAGGCCTTCATTATGTCCGTCTGATAAGAGGAGCCATGTCAGAGCCTCTGTGCTGAGAATGGAGCATAATGGAGCTTCAGATAAATGGGTGGGTAAAGCTGTTGAAAACTGTATCCATTTGAAAGGTTCTGGATCCTGATAAAGCCAGTCATTCTGAGTAGCCTAATCTGTCTCCCTAATATTGTTGGCTTTTGAAATGGCCTGCTAAAAAGTGCTCATCTCCTTTCTCATTAAAGCAGACCAAATGGGAAAGACAGTCATTTCTCTTTCACTCCCTCATCTTCTCTGTTCACATGGGTTCACTCTATTCATTTAAGAAGAAAAAAGCCTAAACAGATCTCTGATTGTAAACATTTTCACTTTAAATACAATTAACACGTTTCACTCAGTCAGGCTACAATTGACTACAATTTACGGATTATCAAGAGAACACTGTGGTGACTAGTACAGATTAATGGTCTGGATTGGTACAGATTACTAATCTGGTGGGCTCAGATAATCCACGGAATATGAAAATCCACAGAAGAATACTGACCGTCATGGGGAAATCTCAGAGTCAAAATAAGATACACCGGTGTTTTGCCAGATGAGAAGTTTATTTACTATTTAAATTCATTTTACTTTAATTCATTTTATAACTGTATCATTTATCTCTTTTAATTCCTTTTATAACTGTTTTAATTTTCCCTGTTTTTATTTTGTGTCTATTTTCTATGCAAAGCTCTATGAATTGCTATAGTGTGATTATTATAATTCCTTTCTATGTAAAGCTTTTGAATAACTGTTTGAATTTTCCTTGCTTTATTTTGTGATTAGTTTTATTCCTCTCTATGTAAAGCACTTTGAATTGCCATAGTGTATGAAATGTGCTATATAAATAAACTTGCCTTGCCTTGCCTTACAATTATGTGAAGATACCAGCATCAGCTACTGACAGCTTTATTGTATTTCATGATATTTCAATCTACTGGTGGACAAAGAGAAATATAGCACAATCAGAAATTAGCCAGTGGAACAGAGAGATTCAATCATGACGTCAATTTGTGGGTCAACCTGCAAGGCTATTTCGCCATGGGGTCTCTTGGGGTGTTTAGGATAGAAAAGGTTTTGATTTTTGAGTAAAATAAAGTCTGTGGTTAAACTTGGTTAAAAAAATTAAATGGAGCTACAGTTGTCTGATTCATTCAGTACATAAAGTCACAGATAGTGTAGTCCTTATTTAGCGATGAAAAGCAGCTTCCAGAAGCTTAATTTATGTAAAAAAAAACAGGAAAATCTGAAGTAATTCTGAAAAACGATTGGAAATTTCTGAACCCATGGCTCGAAAATGCAAATTCTTTACCAGGTTTTACGACTACAAACTCAACAGGTCTAGAGGTGGGAAACAGTTTAGTTTGTTAGCATATGGACTGTAATTCATTATCATATCATAGCAGTCGAACCAGGCGTTCTGAAATAACACCAAAGCTCCTTGTAAGCAAAGTAAACACGGTTTACAGTTTCTTTGAAACATACATAATTCAGCTTGTAATCTACCTAGAGCCACAATTTAATGAGTTCATAAAAGCAGCAAATTCCCCTCAAACTGAGCATCCCAGTCACGATGGCGCTCCTCAGAGAGGCTCTGCAGTGAGCTTAAACTTCAGACTTCTCATTTCCCAGCAATTGAGTCTCACACATTAAAGTAGGTAGGGCTCTTATATGTGGTCTTGAAAACTGCATCTACCTGTTTGGGCAAAGACTATTAGAAGTAAGGTGATGATGTTTTTTTGGGGTTTTTTTGGTGCACCAAGCAGGATGCTTGAGAAGTAGATATAAATGCGGCTGCCTACCAGCTGGGCCTCACCCACGTTTCCAATCCACAGATGGAGAAGCTCAAATGAGAGTGACGCCTCCATAATTAATAAGAGAGGAAGTTGACTTGAATTTGCCCACCTCATCATGACCTAATTATCAACACGAGGTTGGTTGGGCGACACTGCACACACTCACTCCTACGCATGGATAAACTCATTTGGTTTGGAAAGAGACTAAAATATTTTGTGTTTCAATTGGCGTATTTCCTGAGGCATTGTACTTGGCTTGAAAGAAGCAGTTCTTCAGTGGAAATTATACTATTATGGGGTGTTTTGTGTGTCACTCACCTCTGTTGTCCTTGAGGGAGAAACTGTGGTTATTAGCGACCTCAGGGGCCAGGCTGAAGTGGAAGTGCTGGCGGTGGGCCATTTCGTCCTTATCCGTAGCACTAACTGTCTCAATGAGCTGTGGAGCAGAGAGTTCATATCAGGTCATGTTAAATTGGTTAAAATCACCAGGGCATGCCTTTAAATAAATGTATGCCTCTTTTTTTTCTGTCAGTCACTCAAACTTTCAACTGCCCGACAAATTTCGGCGAAATCTTTTTTGATGGAAGTTGTGACCTCTTTTAGATATTAGCTAATTCATTAACAGTTTTCTGTACCTATTTAAAGACAGTTTTAAATTTAACAGGTACATATTAATACGGTACATTCAAATAAATGACATTAAGCAATTGCATTTAAGCTAAAACTTCACCACTAGTCTAAAATATTATCTGGTAACACTTTTTAAAAAAGATTATACATTACTGTTTAAAAGATTTGTTGTCGGAAAGATTGTTTAATTCTTTTGAAAAAGTCACTTATGCTCAACAAAACTGAATTTATTCAATCAAAAATACAGTAAAAAAACCTGTAATATTGTGAAATATTATTGCACTTTAAAATAACTGTTTTCTTTTTTAATATAATTTAACATTTATTTAAGAAAAAAAAAATCCCCTTTAAATGTTAGTGTAGATGTGTATGTTAACATTAATGCAATATCTAACTAAAAATACTATATCAATAAAATAATTATTATGCATTAACTAATATTAAACTACAGGGCTGCTGAATGCTTGAATCTGATTGGTTAACAAACGTTCTAAGTTGTGCAATTATTTTCAGGGAAATGCATGGCTAAAGTCAAATTATTTCAGTTATTTCAAAGGTCTTTACAGCCTACAACAGCAAAAGAACCAAAACCCTCAACGACACTGACCAAACAAATAAATATAGTAAACAATAGGACAACAATGACCAATTATTTCCATGTTTTTGTCACAAAATTATGCTTTATTACGTACAGAAAGCATATACTCTTGTTCTCCCCTACTGGAAAAACCAGCATGACCAGCTTATGGTAGCTGGTAAACATGGTAGCTGGTAAGACCACCCAAGCTGGTTCCTCAGCTTGGTGGAGCTGGATTTAAGATTGCCCGTTGTCAATTATTCCTCACTTAATGAACCTTACTGTAAAGTGTTACTGATGATTTAATTAGTTGTTTATTTAATTAGCCCTACAAATATTTAATTGGTCCTCAAGTATAAACAGTTAGTTTACTTACCTTTCCAGGGCTGACATTCTCACAGACAAGCACTTCGTTTTGAGTGGCAAATTCAGGAGCATTGTCATTCATATCTTTGACTTTGATATTGACTCGTACTTTTGCATCTTGGTGATGGCCACCTGGAACAACAACAGAAATATAACAAAAAAGACAAGTTATTTGAGATATATCTATAATAAGACATGAGTGACAAGACTAAAAAAGACAGAAGTGTGCTTCACTCACAGCTCCATTCTGAAATGATCAGGTTTAGTGAATGCCTTGATATTATGCATTTTTATACATTATACATTTTTGATCGCTGAAATCATCAAAGACAGTGGAATGAAAAGGAAAATGTATCAGGCAGAAACCTTGAATTCAACCAGACAAACACCAACTGCACCTCAAGGAAATCACATACACACAAAAATAAATATATAACATTTATGGCCAATTACACTCTGTTCACTGAACTGAGGGTATCATTTGAAGTTTGAAGAGGTAATCTGTGGCTGTCTCTTCTGAAATCATGCAGGAGGCCTGGCGACACTACAACCACATAAGAGCAGGGTGGAGGGAGAGCTGGAGTGCTTGGTTAGGGAAAAAATGAGAAACATGCACGGCTACTCTGTTATTTAAAAGCCCAGAAAGGAGATGAGTGACCTACCAATCTCTGTAGCACTGACAGAGATATTGTGCCAAGCCTGTGCTTCTCGATCTAAGGGCCTTGTGGTCTTAATAATGCCGTCCTCTGGATTAATGGTGAAAAACTCTTCCAAGTCTGTGTAGCGTGGGATCATATATCTGGGATGAAAGAGAAAAAAATAAAATGTGAAAACTTTCTTTTGGAGGGTTTCTCTCTCTCTCTCTCTCTCTCTCTCTCTCTCTCTCTCTCTCTCTCTCTCTCTCTCTCTCTCTCTCTATATATATATATATATATATATTGCATATAATATGTGACCCTGGATCACAAAACCAGTCACAAGTCGCACGGGTTTATTTGTGGCAATAGCCAACAATACATTGTATGGGTCAAAATTATATACTTACTTATTAAGTAAAGATCATGTTCCATGAAGATATTTTGTAAATTTCCTACCGTAAATATATAAAACATTTATTTTTGTGAGTGAATGCAGCACAATCGCGAACATAAATGGACAGCTTTAAAGGAGATTTTCTCAATGTTTCGATTTTTTTGCACCCTCAGATTCCAGATTTTCAAATAGGTGTATATCTGCCAAATATTGTCCTATCCTAACAAACCACACATCAATGGAAAGCTTATTTATTCAGCTTTCAGGTGTTGTATAAATCTCAATTTCAAAAATGTGACTGGTTTTGTGTCTCTCTTTGAATTTGGTCTAATAAATCAAGATTCCCAGAACAGTACAAAACCTTACTGACTGTCATCAAACACAAAGCACTGATCATACTTCTGTACTGGCAAAAAACAGGCAAAGCAAAAGTAATATGTTTTTGTTTTGTTTTTACAGGAAGGAGGTGCTACCTGATGGGGTTGTTCATGATGTCGGTATCTTTGGCATGCACACGACCGACCGGAGTGCCTGCTGGGGCGTTCTCCTCCACCTCAAAGTTGTAGCCGGGAGCCATGAAGGTCGGGGGCTCATCTGCATCTTCTACTGATATTTTCACAATGGTAGTATCTTTGTATGGACCCCAGGCGATGAAACGGGGGTCCATATGTGGGTTGGAAGCTTCTACCTTCAGTGTGTACGATCGCTTTGTCTCAAAGTCCACAGGCTAAAAAAAAGAGGTCAGGATACAATTTGGTTATTCAATTTGATAGAGGCTGTCAATGGAAAAAATAAATAAATATATATATATATATATATATATATATATATTCAGGAGTCACTGTACATGTTTGAAGATGAAAATGACCTTTGTGTCAATAGATTCTGGACTACACAGAGAACCAAAGGGGAATTACTAGATAAATAAGTTTGAGCAAATAAATAACCATTAATAGATTACCAATAAATCAACAGAAATTAATTAGAAAATAAAGAAACACTGGAATACATCTAACCAGATTTAAAAAAAGGGGCAAACTTTAAAAGACACAGACTAGAGGGCACTGTTGTTATACATTTGGGAAGGAGACTGTCTCCACAAAGAAGCTTACATGAGAAAGAATACAATTATCAAGGCTCTTGCAAACGTATTTCAGTTACAGATTGCACTTTTCCCAAAATTCTCCACTGGCACAACTCTCATGCCATTTAGGTGTAAGCAAATGAAACAACATTTAACAAACAACTGTGCTCAAATGCAGCCAATCATTTGGTCTGCCTGTGTCCTCTTGCATCGCCAGTTTTCACACGTCTGCCTGTGTTCTGATCAGCCTGTCTCGCCCGTCACACCTCTCGGCCACAAATTACCAAGTGAGAATTACACATAAAGGGTACATATCAACTCAAACACATACACATGCAATCTAGCTGTGTGTTGATTGGTTAAAAATTGTTTTTCTTGCTTCCTCATTCTCTTCTCTCCCATTTTCTTTTCTTTGGATCTCTTTAATGGACCTGCCAACGCTGAAACAACTATGACCCAGTTCTTTCCTCCAACAGGTTGGAAACTATTCTCTGTTTATCCTGACAACAGTGGTCCCTCTTCTCTCTCTTTCCCCCTACTATAATCCTTTATTTGGCACCTAATAACTCCCGACTGAACCTAATCAGAAGCAGATAATATTCACAATAATGCTACGTCTCTGCTTAATATTCAGCCAGCGTCGCCTGCCCGCAGTTGAAACAGAATACTTGATTAAAACCCTGGCAATTCTGTCAGTAATTTCGACTTTAATTTTCAACATGCTTTGAAGAGCAAAAGGTGATGATTTCCCAAGAGGTGTATCAGTGAGGCATTGTGTTATTGAGTGAAGCAGCATTGCATCAAGCTGATTGTTGTTGTCATGTTGTATTGTCTGTTCTCTCACCCTTACTCCTGATTCATCCCCTCCTTATACCCTTCTCTGCCATGTGAAAATGCACTGCTGTGGCAATGACGCTTAAAAAAATAAATAAAACAAGTGAGGCTGACACAATGCTCCAATCGTTCACCATACAAACCTCCTTTACACAAACAAGATCCATAATATGCTGATGCTTCACCAGATGACACAGCTCAAACAGCAATAATTCTTCATCAATATGCTTCCCTATCTGACAATCATTTTGTGGATGATCATTACAGATCTCAAGCTGTGGGGTGAAGGGTAAAAGATCACCAGCAGGTGGCAGTGGTACGGCTGCAGACTGGGTCTCTTTGGTTCTCAGGCTAAAGCTGGTTGGTGGTGAGCAGGCTCCTCAAGGCGATGTGGGAATTTGCCTCGTCCACAGGAGGTGGGGGTACGGACGGGCGGCAGCCTAACCCGAGTGGCTGTGTAATTGTCTGCATAATCCAGTGCCTCACAGCAGGGGAGAAATAACCCAGGCAGCCCGGCCCAGATGAGTTCCCCTCACATGGACAGAGAGAAGCAGCCATGAAAGTCAATGCTCATCTCAGATAAAATAGGGAAGGGATGGGCAATGTCATTGCAATTACAGAGTGAAAATGGTGAAAAATCACTCTAGATTCCCAGTAGTCCTACACCTGAACACACAACCTTGCATATATGAGCGTCCATGCAAATAGGAACACAAATGAATAAGCAAATAAGCTAAATGCAAACGATTCCTCAAGAAGAGAACAGACTAAGGGATGGCCAGAAATTCACAGTAACACCCCTCCCTTTCTCAGGCGCACACTTGCTTTCATTCACAAGCTCACTTACATAACTACTGTAGAGGTCGCATTCAAACAAACTTCTCTCGCTTTTCCTCCCTTACACACTTCACCTTTTTTAGTTTGACGACTGCCTCCTGGGTCTCAGAGTCCTTGGTGATCTCGAAGAGGTTCATGCCGTCTCCCTCCAAGATGCGATAATCCACCAGTCCGTTCTCCCCTAGGTCAAGATCTCTGGCCTTCAGTCTGCCCACCTCCTCCCCAGGAACCTTGTCCTCTGAGACCGCCATGGTGTAAACACCTGTAAAGTAGGAGAGTGAGTCCCGGGAGCTCTCAGGAAAGAAGAGGTGGAAGGTAATATGGTTTGTAATATCCCAGGCAAGAAAAATCCTGATCACACTGCCCACCCGGGAATGGAGAGTCAGTTTGCTGCATGATACAGGTGCTACCTTCAGCTAGCTGCCTGGCACCTGTGAGCTCTTAGCTGGTGAGAACACAAGTGCATGTGTGAAATTTATATTTGTGTGCTCGAGTGAGCCTGTACGTGTATGTGGGTGGGTGTATGAAGACTATAACAGACACCTGCCTGAGGCTGGAGCTCGCAGAAAGACCATATGGCTCCACTCCCTGTTTGCTGAGAGCCAAAAGCTTCAGCTGCATTTACAAAAATAACTCCCACATGGGGAGGAAGTCCTCGTGAAGACAGGCCAGGGCGTGCAAGAAGGTCTGTTTTTTCAATCAGACCCTCGACAGACAAAAAAAGAAAGGGAAGAATTTTCATCTACACGTTTTTCGGGAGCTAAGTTTGTAGTGAGCCATGTGTCAAAGTCTGTTTCAGATAGGGCAAACAACTCTGACAATCAATATCGAGCCTAAAAAGAGACAGCCGACTGCTCAAGCTTCATTTTCGGGGCTACCAGAACCACATTACATATCTGAAGCTCAGATTCTCACCTGCGCACCAAGCCAAACTGCTGTCTACATTAAAAATCTATCTTGCTCCTGAAATGTTCCATTTTGCAGTTGGCTCCAAACTATCGGTGAGGTAGATTTAAGGATATGCTGGCCTAAGCTACTCACTGTGGGCAATAACCTTGCAATGTACAGTTTATTTTGGTCCATGAATAACGGTTTCTACCAGCACCAAAAACAGGGCTTATGTAGGAGCTGGAGCACTGGGACCATGCTGCATTCTGCTTAAGTCAGGGAAAAGCTTGAAGGCCCTTTGCTACTGAGCCTGAGGCTCAGAGCACACAAAAAAGCGAAAGCTAGAAGGAGATTTATTGGGCCGATTTCTGGAACAAAAAGACAGATAAAATCTATGTGCTTAGTGTGCAGTTTAATGTCACATTGGCAATGCATGAGCGCAAGCTCACACAAGCGCATTCCCACTCTCTGTACGCAAACACGGTAAATATTTCATCCAGCCTTTCACGCTTGAGAGACTTGATGTCACTGTGCTCGTGCTGAACGTTTAAAGAACATTTGAATAATTAAGTTGTGATATTTTCATGTTAACATCTGTAGCTCATATTAGCAAATTCTGACTAGGTCCCTCAGGGCTTGTCAATGTTAATATGTGGTTTGAGGATTGAAGTGTGGAAAAGAAAGAGCTGTACACTGGCTAAAAGCAAACTCTCCTCCCTTGGTGCATGCATAGCAGAGGTCAGAGTAATGTTGTGTGTAGCCAGCCAAAGAGCAAGGCATGGCCACAGTGACTATAATAAAACCTGACAAGGATAGAGGGGGACAAAAAATGATGGATGGAGGAGAGATAGAGATAGGGAAAGAAAGAAAGACAAAGAAGGAGAGAACATTCACAGCTGGAAGAATAAATTCTCTCACCCTGAGCGAACTTTGGAGGGTTGTCATTGACATCAGTCAGGGTGATTTTAACCTGAGTGGTTCCTGACAGACCGCCCATGTGTCCACCCATGTCCTTGGCCTGGATGACGACATCGTATTCCTGCCTGGCCTCCCTGTCCATGTTGGGAAGAGCTGTTCGAATGATTCCTATAGACACACGTACAGGCATAGATCAAAATTGAGTAAGATGTCTTCCAGACTATTAATTTGTGCTCTTGGTTCACAGTTGTCACAAAATCTCATCTCCTTTACTTAACCGCTTATGCTCTAATTAATTTACTTGACTTTTCATCAACATTTGTGAAATGTATTCCATCTAAACAGTTTTTTAGTTGCGGTAGTAATTAGAAAACCCTTGAAGTTAGATGCCCCCCTCAGAAATGAATGAATTAAATTTCAAACATTTTCAAACATTATTCATTATAACCAATAGGCTAATTGAGAGGGATCATTGAGTCTAAATGTATTAATTATTGATTTTATGCAAAAGTTAAATTCAGATGCATGATTGTATTCAGTTATTTGATTTTACTGTCACTATTCAATTATTCAACTAATCAGTCAAAATGCATACATTTGCATAGAATAACTGATTTCATATTAATGACAACTTATTAAAAAACATTTTTAAATCATATGCTAATTCAGTAGAAAAAAAAAAAAAAAAGAATTGTCAAATTTATTTGATATGTATTTTCCTTAATATACTGTATGATTATCATCAATATCAATATCAGTATATGCTAATTTCATCTGTAAATGTATTACAATTAGCAGTAAATGCATACTGTTCTTAATGGGGGCATCTTCCCCTACCATGTACACGTCATACACAGTCAGCTTTTATCCAGTAGGGTAACTGACCTTGGCCTTACACTTCAGAATACTGCTGTACAATAAAAAATAAATAAATAAATAAATCTTTTATCTTTCAGACAAGAAAAATATTTGGCTATTTTGCTCATTATTGAGGTTCATAAAGCATGCAACAAATGCATTCCCCCATAGTCCAAAGGGTATATACGTGAAATAGTTGTATGATGGCTTTGTTAGTACCACACAGATGAGCCGCACTGAACAGGATCAAGAAAAACATCCAGCTTTAGTTTATTAGCAGCATCTGTTCCATCTCCTCTGACTGCTGTAGGGGTTTCCACTGCCACCGGGACATTGTAGGACTAATGTGACCACAAATTAATTTAGCTCAGAGAAAGCTAAGGTGCTCTCGCGAAGCGTGAAAGGACTACCCTCTTCATTCCCAATCCTCATACCATGGTAATTGAATTGAAGCCAAACATGACTTGAAATTGCACATGATGCATTTTTGAATGCATGGCTGGCTCCACAGAACTAACACTGAACCAGTGAAAATATCATTATTGACGACTGTACCTGTCTGCGGCTCCACAGAAAAATAAGGCTGGCCCTGCAGGATGCTGTAGACCAGCCTGGCACTGTTGCCATACGTGGGGTCATCTGCGTCCGTAGCTGTGACCTTTATCACTGAAGTACCTGTAGAGGAAGAACATCACCAATCAGCCATGAGAAGGATCCAACACATTTGGATGCTGCAAAGATCTCACAGTCTGAGATACATCTCCCATTGAGGCAGCAAAGATAACAACGATTCTGCAACTTTACTATTTCTCAGGATGTAAAGTTGAGCTTGAATAACCTTTTTTTAAAGGCAGCAAGAGTATTTCAGAATCTAAAGCTAGATTATACAACCCGTCGCCTCGGGTTTTGTCTCAGTCGGCTAATTTCCATGAAATCTGATTCTGTTTACACACTAAAATTAATTTACCCAGCATGTTTACCAACTTGTCTAAAAGTATAAGGAATTGACCTGGACAAAACTAGCCATTCGAGGTTCCCAGTAGTATTATGTGAGCTGTGAGCGAGGGGTATTGGGGTAACAGATTGTTACCCCGTGACAGGTGAGCATTACTGATGATGTATTGCACAGTGAAAATGCAGTAAACACACAAACACATGCACACAAACAAATGCAGGCACACACACCCAGACAAGTCAGCAGTCACAAAACAACAGTTGCAACAAGGCTAGCGACTCACTTTCTGAGAGTCAGATTTCAGCTCTTTTGAATAATGCATGAGGAACAAGCTGTCAGGCGTGGGCTCATAGAGAAAGAAAAGAAGCTGACAAATATGCTTTTCCAGAGGCTCACACTCACCAACATTGGACATCTCAGCCACTCGCGCATAGTAAGGGCCGTGAAGGAACTCTGGAGGATTGTCGTTGATGTCCTGCACCTTGACAATGAACTCTGAGGGAGGCTCTAGGGGTTTGTTGGTGTCTCGATCTACAGCCTGGGCGGTCAGTGTGTACTGGGCCTGTTCTTCTCTGTCCAGAGTCTTTGTGGCGTGAATGTTGCCCGTTTTGTCATCAATGACAAAAATAGTGCCTGCCCCCTCCCCTGAAAGGATGTATTTAATGTTTCCAATTCCTGAATCTACATCCGAATGAAGCTGTAGGGAGAGAAAGAGAGGTTTTCAACAACAACGAACAGGTCAAACAGGAATGCTGACTCGAAGTAGAAAGCTTTTTGGCTGGTCTTCAGCGACCTATGATAGCATAATATCTTACAGTAATATCTAACCTGATGGCTGCTGCATTGACAGCGAATTCCATAGGGGAACATCCCTCTCCTAAGTGCAAGTCTACAATACTCTTGAGCGAACGTCATTGTTTCATATTAAAATGACAACGAACCTCGTGTTTGTGATATTTATAAGTTGCACTCATACAGTATCATATATAGCTGATGCGAATCAAGGGATGTTGATTATGCTGGTTAAAATGAAATTAAACTCCTGACACAGAAAATCCCCACTCAATAAGTCTAAACCTCCAGTTGGGTTCAGGTGGGAATTTAAAGGCCAACGTGCTGAAGGTTCGCCATGTAACTATCCGGCAGGCCCATAAATCGTCCATTTCCCCTATGCAAGAATCATAGGGGACTGCACAGTTATTAAAAAGGAAATCCAATTTATAACCTTTAATCAAGTGGGCCACTGATTGCTTTTGTGGAACAAATGGAGGATATTGCAAGGACTCTGTCTGTAATGAAAACCCCAATGACTTTCATTCACAGCATAACCTTAAGAGAAAAAAAGAGGGAGGGAGATGGAGAAGGGGGGAAAGGACAAGAAAAAATGGATGTAGAAGCTGCTTCTTTCTACTTACCCGACCTACTAAGACCGGATCTGGTCCTGTGTACTCTTCAATGACAAAGAACTGGTTCCAGACCCATCCTCGTTTGGAGCGGTGAAGCACCTGGCCTTCTTTGCCTCTCTCCCTGTGTCTGTGCAAAGAGAGATGGCGGCGGTGGCCGCGCTCCCGTAGACCTGAGCCCCTATACGTCGCTGCCGCTGCAGCGCTCCATAGTGCAGCCCCCAAACACAAGAAGAACACATGCAGTCTCAGTCCCTCCCACATCCTGCCCACACTGTCCACTTCCTCTGGGCCTTCCTGTTCACACCCCTCCTGTGGGTATCAGGGTCCAGAGAGAATCCTTGAAATGGTGCCTCCTGGATGGTGTGGTCTCTTAAGGGGTTTAGGGGGAAAGTAGGAGACCTCACTGGATTTGACTTCCCACGCTGCGATGCATCACAAAGTCATACTTCGCCTCTCTTTTCTTACTTCTCATTTATCCCTCTCTGATTCTGAAACAAAAAAAGAGAAAAGACATCATTGGTCACATGAGGGAGTATAAGTAGGGTACAAAGATCTAAATTGTCTAAATAAAATGTACTTCAAACCTGGAAATAAACAGAACATTTTAGGATATTAAAACGATTAAAGACATAACATTTCCAGATCGCTAATCAAATAAGAACATTTGTGTCTTATGCTTATGCAGATGTCCTTGCTTCTATTGAAGCACAGGATGCTCTTTGGCTTGAATCATGCTGGAGAACATGATCATTATAGGTTTTACAAACACACCTGGGGAGTTAATGGGAGCAGCACTCAAGCTCCATAAAAGCAAAAGGGGACAAATCAAATACAAAACCAATCTGAAAGTCATGTTAGTATTTCCTTTCAACTGTTAGCTCAAATTGCTATGCTTACAATATAATTTGTAATGAAAAAAAAAAAAAAAACTGTCTCAGACTTTTGTAGCCCACTGTATATACAACATGATTACTTTTGTCAGACCACACTGGAATTAAGTTAAATTGACTGTGCTGAAATGTATTAATTCATTTTGTAACAGTGTACCCTGAACTAATTAAGCATCAGAGGTTGTAAGCCCATTTGCGCCTATTCAATTAGACATTACGCAGCCAGCGGTCTACCAGCAAACCATTGTTGCGGTAAGCTATTCTTAATGTTTCAGAATATAAACCACTGCAGTCTCATGGCTGTTTATATGAAAATGTAATAAAAAAATTACTTTCTGTTAAATAAATGAAGAACACAAAGTAAAACTCCCTCTCTATACAATTCAAAGGTTTGGGGTCAGTAAGATTTTTTTAAAGGATATTAATACTTTTATTTAGCAAGGACACATACACTTTTTCCCCACCATTGACGGAAATTTCCATAATTTGTGAGACAGCGCTTCTCCGCATTGACGGAAATATCCGGCTTTCCGCATTTTTACTGTTATATGGTAGGGAGCGCTATTAGGCATCTTCTGAAAGAAGGCTACCAAAAGCTTTAAAATGTTGCTTTTTTTATGAAACCCAGATTCGAGTGTTGATAAAAAAGGAATGCATGGCGCTAGAATAATTATATATATATTTTTTTTTTTTTGTTATTCTGTTATTCCTTTTGAAACAATGGCATATTCAGATATTCATACAACAAAATATTCTGGGGGCCATGAAACTTGTGAAAACGATCAAAAATACTGGCGGTGGCTGGCAACTTTTTTAGAAAGAGAAAGAGTTAAATTGCACACAAGTAACCATAAAGACATTTTATAATGTTACTAAATATTTCTATTTTAAATAAATGCTGTTCTCTCTCTCTCTCTCTCTCTCTCTCTCTCTCTCTCTCTGTATATATATATATATATATAAATACATACACATTAACTTTAACATTACTTAAAATAAATATATCATAAAGTTAATATCAATATAACACAAGACCTGTTCTCCAACAGCTGTCAATAGCATCCCTTTCCAGAACTTTATCCTGTGTAAACACTTGTCATGTTACACATCCCGTAATTAACCACTTGAGGTGTTGGGTGAAATCCCATAAAGTCCGTTCATCGCTCTCTGTCTGGGTGTAGGCGGACATGATATGGGAGTGAGGCCCGTCGGGTATTTTCTCATTCACTGAGCCGCTAACAACCTTCAGCTCTGACAACAACAGTCACGGTGGCCCGCTGCACCCACACACACGCACACAAGCTGCACCATCCTTACCTTAATCATAGTAAGTCAAATCCTCACTTCAGACACGTATGGAGGAGGGGTCTGTGAGAGTGTGAAAACCCAACCAATCACCAGTCTACAAAGTAAAGCCCTAAATATTTCCCAAATAAAGTGCATCCAGCAGAGAACTTGGGAAGTGAGTGCCTTAACTCAGGCAGACCGCCACACTGTCAGGCCCTATAATGATTACATTATATTGCTTCACGCTCTTCTCATTCTTGGCTGTAAATTGGCAGCGGTGATAGAGAAAGAAGACATTCTATTCCCTCCTTTCATTATTGACAGGCCACCAAAATGTCAAAATGCTCTGTTAGTTGGGGTGGTTTTACAGGCTATTGGACATTTGGGGCAGTAATATTTTATATACATTTCTGAAAAAAGGCTCTTATGCTCTCCAAGGCAGCATTTATTTCATCAAAAATACAGCAAAAAAAAAAATATTGTGAAATATTTATTATTTATTACATTCTTGGAAATGTATTAAGTAAAATTAAAATGTAAAAGTATGACTATACATTCGATAATGATTATTGATTGGTTTTGCAATGCAAGCACGATTAACCATATTTTAATATTGATAACGATTTCTGCTTCTCTAGATTAATTTAAAATAATCGTTGTGATATTTTCCCCGCTGATTATTTGTTCTGAACAGGTTTTTTTTTTTTTACTTAATCTTATCAATCTAGCAACCATGCTTATGCACTCTCTCTCTGACCTGACAACACCGGGAAACATGTATGTTGGAGTTTAACAATGTTCTCTGTGAAATTCTGCTCAAATGAAAGTGTCACTGCCGGTCTCTGATCTGAATCTGTGGTTTGTCTCATTTGCAACTGAATTGCTTATCATAAAATATCGTATGTGAAGACAAATTACAAAGAACGGCCAGAACGCATTAAAAGTTTTCTGTTTTCAGTTGAAAACTGTGTCGTGTAAGTGGCCACTAAGTTAATAACTAATGATTTTTACAATGGAAATGAATCAATCAAAAGCTTACTTAAGCTAGACAATGACTTTCTTCTAGAGCTGGTGTACAGCCAAAACAATCTTTGTAGCATTCATTTTATATTATCAAAGTAAAGCTTCTTTGAAACAATCTGTATTGTAAAAAGGGCTATATAAATGAAGGTGACTTGACTTGACAAATAACTCACTAAAACAATGCATTACCAGAAGTCATACTAATGGTAAGTAGTGTTCAATTTACTCTTATCAATACAATTGTAATCAATACAAAAAATGTTGGTTTTGATTTCCCGTGTGATGAAGCCATCTAGTTGATTAAATGTCAGGACTTCCCTGCTCTGTCTCTCACTCCACTGGCCTACCTACAACATTTGTCTAAGGATAGTTCTCAGCCTTTTCTTATTCATCAGGGGTGCATGCTCTTAGTCTCAAGCACCAAACCACTTGATGATTTATAAAAAAACATTGAGAAATTGTAAATGGTCTAACCCCTAGAGTGAGTTATTCTTGCCCTGATTGAAACATTTGTATAACAAACCAAGTAGGTTAAGCCTACAACTTTTTCGGTAATTATGCATATTTTTGTCTTTATTATGGAAAATTATCTGTGAGGACCGAAATAAATTTTCATTGAATTTTCATTGAATTGAAGTGTAGAGTCATTCAAAGATGGTAAGTGATTCACCAACCCTGCAATGTCTGTACCATCTGTTAAAGTGATACCGTTATTTATCAAGCACTCTTATCGGCCAGAATTGTATCTCTGTTGAAAGGATTCAAGCTCTAGCATCTTAAAACATATTTGAGAAAGGAAATAAAAGTTTTAGTTTTACTCTGGAACAAAAACTAAGAAACTGCTAGCGTGTACCGTTACGCTTAATGGAGGGCAAGGGAAGAAAATGCCTCCGTGTTTGCTACCACAAATGATCGCTTTGCCTCACAGCCTATAATTACTAGTTTAGTGGGATATATTCAGTGGAATATGTTACACATTCCTTAAACTAAATATAAAATTCTGCACTATAAAATACCAAGACCTCAATCATAATGCAGAGTTATGGACTCAGTTGCCACTGCAAGAGCCTTGGGATGAAATGAAGCAACTGCAGAATCTGAAAGGCACTGGAAGTGATCCTTTGGCCCAACCAGTATAAAGATATAAAACAAATAAATGGATGAATGGATGGATAAATAGATTTCAAATTCTTAGGAGAAATGTCAAACTGGATCCAGAAGCTCTGTCATGGCCTATTGCAAGCATTCAGAAGCCTGAGAAGAATCTAATTTCCTATCATATTTTCTCACAGCGGAAAGATCAAGAAAAGGAAACGGAGAGCAAACGAGGAAGGGTTATGGAACAGAAGTGAAGCTATATTTCAGTAAAAAACAGACCTGAGAGAAAGTTATTCTGTTCTTTGCACTGTATTTTCAGATAACAGCCACTTACCCTGTTGGTTTCTGAATTTTAGTAGGTAAATTACAGCAATTCAGCAGCGAGCACACTCTACTACTCTGGATCTTCAACCACAAATGTAGTAGGCCTATCTAATGAAAAGTGGCTCGAGAGTAAACACTAATGTGAAAATGGTGTGGTCAGATCTACTCAATTTTTCACTCATTTTTTTCACTCACTTTAACTCTCAGCACTCATGATGTAAGACCGTGAAGAAGCACGCATGGATAGACGTGGTGTGTAGCAATAAAGATGATCAATCTCTGTGTATTTTTAATATATGTTATTTTCTGCTTGGATCATCAGCAGCTACACTAAATGTTTTCACCCAAGTCTCTGAGACTGTATTTGTGTCATGTAGCATATGTTCACACACATATACATTAGATACATTAAACTTAAGTGGCTTTTTGTGCTAAACACCCAGAGATTTCCTTTCCTTGTTTTTATTTTATTTTATTTTTTTTACCATTACTTACAGCTGGCAAAGTGAAATAAAGATGACCAAGATGCTGTGTAGCAATTTCCCATCATGGTCACAGTTAGATTGTGTAAATGTGTTCTTGTTAAAGTAGCCTATGTGTATACTGTGCTGTTTTTTTGTTTTTTTTTACTGTTTATTTTAAACACTAATCTTGTGTGTTTATGTATTTGGCTATGCACTTCATCCTACACATTAATCATGGTGAAATCTACATGACTCCATTTATGTATTATGGGATGAACAGCTTTGCTGTAAGCCTATACTTCTAACGCGTCTCTCTTTTTAAGACAGACACTCTCAGGCACTCTTACCAAGCTTTACAAGACAGTGACAATACACTGTAAACATTGTTTGCAATTTTTACCAAAAAAAAAACCCTAAAAAAAACCCCCTCAAAAATGCTACAGTAAAAACCTGTTATCTGCAAGTTTATATGCAATTATAGCCATCCCATAATACCTGAAACAGTGTCACGGTATTGTTTACTGTGAATTTCAAGCAACCATAGCTGCCATTTTTACTGTAAACAGAATATGTACCAATGCTGTATCACTCATGCACTCCTACAGTTACCTGTTGCTCAAAATTATTCAGTACATGGTGTTTCAAATGATCCAATAGTGCCTTTGCTAATGTCACAGGTTTTGATGGTCTGTTAGGATTGGTCTTTTAAAACCATGTTTGACTGTACATTTCAGTATACTCTACCTATATTTGCAAGAGCTTCCTGAAAGATATCTCAAGTACTGCCTGCCTGTTTGGTGGCTGGCTTTGAAGATGTGTCGAAGAGCCCTGGGTGCATGTTACCCTGGTGTATATTAAGAGGAGGAATTTCAACAGCATCTACAGAGAGTAACCTGCTTTTTTCCCCTTCTTTTTTTACCATCATCCTACCGCCCTAATGGATATCCAGCAGACCCCGCTGCATGGCTGGAATCTGTATAATAGTGCTACACCTAAGATTTCAGCCTGCATAAACAGAGATAATTGCACTTTTCACCTCCATTGAATCTAATGAATCACAGCGTTTATAATAGTACATTTTACAGGCATGCTTAATGGTTCAAGCAACAGCACTATGCGTAATTAACATCACAAAATAATGACAGTACTACGGAGCCCCTAACGGGACCTTTGCAAAAATAAATATATACAGACGAGATAAATAAATAGACGAGAAAACGTATCTCGTGCGCACACAATAGTTTCTCGTGTGCACACGAAAGTTTCTCGCGAGCACGCAATAGTTTCTCGTTAGCACGTGAAAGTCTGTATATCTTTATTTTTGCAAAGGTCCCTGTACGGGCTCCGTACAGTACAAACAGATTGTCCAGACCCTGTCTTATGCCGCTGGTCAATCAACAAATGGCTGACTTAAGGTCTGGTCACATTTATCGATTTTTGACGTATTACTGCAGGCAACATCAAGTCATTTCAATGGGAATCCACACAATATAATTTTGCATGGGGGTTGTCTCTGGATATTTCACTGGGAATGTAAACAAATATATATTGTATAAATATTGAAACAATTACACGTCATCTTTAAGTATGTGTGTTTCACCACAGACAGTGAGAGCTTCCTTCTAGCTTTGCATTTTCAAAGCAAGAGCTTCCTTCTAGCTTTGTATTTTCAAAGCCAGTGTGACTTTTGAACTTATGTGAAGGTTGCTCCTCTCTCATTCTACTCCTCCATCCTCACATTTTCCTCAGGCACTCAGAGATCCACTCTCAAGACGCAAAGATCTGAATGCCGCTACATCATAGAGAGCTCTCGTATAAGCAAACCGGGTCAAGTGTTTAGCACCGGCAATGTATCTCAGAGTGACATTCAAACATTCACATATCAATTCTGGTCTCACCCTAAAAAAAGTGTGATGAAGGTCAAAACTTTTAATACTTTCTACCATAATTCTGAGAACAAAAGTCAGAAATAAAAAGATTTTCTTTCAAATGGCTAATTTCTATTTGAGGCATAGAAAATAGAAGGCTTTTGAAAAGTGGCAATGTAACAGGAAGTCATAACCTCTAAACACTACATGTGCTCGTGATGGACCTGGGAATTGAGATGCGTATCTATTCACTTCAAAGTTCTGCCATCAAAGCCTTCCCCGATGCTGTCACAGAGAAAAGAGCTTTTTGGTTTCTCATTACCCAGCAGTACTTCCCCTGGTCAGCGATTGTGCTCACAGGGCGAAACCTGACTCTTAATTGCCGTTCAATTACAGAGACTAATCGGTGGAGGTGTTTCGCAAACAAAAATCACTCAGCCTGGCTCACTGCAGTGCACGGCTAAAGAGCTGATTTGTATTCTAAAAAGGTGACTAATGTTCATGCCTTTTTCTCCTTTCCTGCCTCCACACTTCCTCTGAGAGGTCTGGATTATGAATATGCTAACGATTATGGCCAGGGTTCTTAGTTATTGAGGTGAGGGAACTTGATGGAACATGTTCTGCCTTTGCTTTTGCTGTCGTTTGAGATGTTGATGCTGCTGCTGCCGCCACCATGGCATGTTAATGGAAAACCGCAATTGCTAACAACCGGTGAGCTTCTTGAAGCAGTGGTGGTGGAGTCTTACAAGTCTGACTAAAGAGTTGAACGCCCTTACACTTTCTCATGATGTTATTTCAGAAGAGCCCAAGGCTGTGTCACTGTCTGTTCTGCAGCACGTGCCCTTGGAGAAGTGAACTGAGTATCGCCTTACTAGGGCAAACAAGGCTCAGCACTCTACTTATATTACCTAGAACAACATGAAGGTTAGACGCCTAAAGGCAACAGTGTGTGCCTTGTATTCCCCGCATATCTTGATTATCCACTCTACGAGACATATTTATTTCCAATAGAACATCAACTTCCGTCAAACAGTTGAAACAAATCAGAATGTCGTGATAACAAACAATGTAAGGGTCATTGGAGTGGACGCAGGTGGACCCACATTTGGTGTGGACGTGTGTTTGAGTCACTCAACCAGATCATTAAAACTCATTATGGCTTTAGCCATAATTATTAACCACACAAATCAGCTTTTGCACATGCCTGGTAATGATAATTCCTCTCATTATTCATCTCCGCTAACACATTATCCTTCTGTTTATTCATGCAAGCACAAATACAGGCATATTAATATCAATTTGTAAAATACTCCCAGCCAGCCTTTGCTTTTCCTGGCCCAAATTAAATAATAATAAAAAAATGAATACAGCACTACAATACAAACTGTTAATTTTCACGAATAGATGCTTAAATTAAGTAAAATATGATTTATTTCCTCTTGCATATATTGTAGATGATGGCATGGAAACTGAAAGCTATACAAGAATAATATTCGAGAAATTGTCAAGGAAAAAGAGAACAAATAAAAAAAAAAGATGACAGATAATCAGTTCAAGGATGCAT
Organism: Abramis brama; assembly: GCF_963993115.1. Taxonomy (NCBI): domain Eukaryota; kingdom Metazoa; phylum Chordata; class Actinopteri; order Cypriniformes; family Leuciscidae; genus Abramis; species Abramis brama. The sequence continues at coordinate 34,719,430 of NC_139965.1, forward strand.
ACATAACAGTATTAAATGGAGTCATTGAGGTCTATGCATGACTGGCATGCATGACCGACTTTAAAATTTTCAGCCATGAATGATGATTCCTAATTTCTATAGCCTCTCACTTGACTTCTTGGATGTCATTTAACATGGTTTCCAATTATTAAAGATAATTTTTCCTTTCTTCTTTTTCCCCCTCTTTACACATCAATAACATCCTAATTATGTCTTCAGTTATTATGCTATTCCAATAAGCACTTCATAGCTTCACTGTATATCCAAGAATACTAATGACTAGGTTATAAAATACACTGACTAAAGACAGCTGCATGTCCTCAGAGCTTCAATCACCCGCAAGACACTTCATCCATTATTAAAATGTACAAGGCAAATAAAGGCCCTGTGTCTTCTTTTTTGTCTCACGCACAAGGCCGCAGAATATTCTCGTCACTGTGGTAGATGTGCTTGCATGTTTTTCTTTTAGCAGCTACATTACAAAGAGGTGAATGGTGAGGCCCTGCCAAAGCCTCTCATTCCCAAACCTTTTCATTTCCTGGAAAATGGAGGACTAGTCAGGGTTTTCAGACAGCCTCGTCTCGGAGGATCCGGGGAGCAGGAAACTGCGGTGTCTGGAATTGATTTGAGGCAAAGGGAAAATAAAATACTTGAGATTCCTGAGGTTTGGGGGACAGCAGGCAAAAAGTCATGGATCCCACCAATGCAATGCAGGGAGACATTGGAGTGAGCGCAAAATGAGACTATCAGGCTTATGTGACAAACTTGGGTGAATTTAGGGAGCCATTTCAAGTCCCAGACAACTTATTAGACCATGCCATTTAAAGTCACTAGGCATATTTCAATAAAGCTCCCTCCTTTGAATTTCTGTGTTGGTTGTTTATTTTTTAAAACCACTCTCTTTACCGGTAGCATCTGCAAGCTACTCCCATACTCCAAGCTATACTTGACTGACAGCTTTATTGTTTTACTTTTTCAGAGATGATTGAAAAGCAAATGGTGCATTGATAAACATCACTCGGTTTGCAATACCTTTTCACCAAGCATCTCTGAGGAGAGGTTAATTCATTGAATTGGTAAACAGAGAAATTAAACCTTCAATAGTATGCACAACTGAAAAGGAGAGAGACTGAAGATGATTATCCAGCTGCTCTGGCACAGAACTGCTTAAAACTGAGAATGAAAAGGAGGCATGTGTGTCTCAGTCATTTTAAAACTATATAATAATCCAGAGCTGTATGAAAAAATTTAATATATATTCAAAATATATATTAATATTTATTTAAATGATCCAAAATAACACAATGGATTTCGTAAATATATGCCACTTTTTCAGTAAATTAGTGAAAATGTCCCTGATTCGCTTCTTTTGCTCACCAGCATAGTCTGTACAGGACAAATATGCATAATATAAATACACTATACAACTATACAGGCAACCTGTTTAAAAGATTCCCACATCAAATCAATATATAATTGAATGGAGAGCTTGTGAATCTGAATCGAACTTAATCAGGACAATAGCCAATACAACTGACATGTCCAATCAGCAAACATCACAGCCCTTATGCTCACTGTTTACTACCTGATAAATAAATATAGACAGAATACATGAAATGAATTATTTGAAACTGTCTCACAGCGAAGATCGCCCACTGGAAAATTTAGAGAGTTTTTTATGTATTTTTTATTGTTGTGCCAGGATGGCTTTGCAGCAGGATTGAGGATAAAACATATATGGGGATCAAACATAGAAAAGATACAAAGCAACATGTTAAACTCACAATTTCATAGCCACTGAACAGATTTCACTCATGGGTGCGGGCAGCAGAACCGAAACTGTCTCTATGGTTGTTAAACAAACACAGAAGATGTCAAGGTGATGAGCAAGAAGATGTGAAAAGGAAGCAAGGGTTGAGGGTAAACAACATGAGCAAAGGGAAATCAAAAGCAGAGAACATAAAGCACTGTCAGAGAGCACTTCACTGCGTCCAATTTCCTCTTATCGTTGATGAAGACATAGACTCTTTTGAACAGAAGGCTGACACTGAACCTATATCCCTAACCCGTCCACAGAGAGGTGCACAGTGGGAGGCTGGCACTAAAAAAATGATAACATTTTCCCAGCCTGTTTCTAGATCAAGCAAATATTTTGCACTTTTAAATGTGTATCAATAAATAAATTAGTTTAAAGTTCTAATACCAAGAGAAATAAAATAAACCAACAAACAAACACAACTACAATAGTGGCGTAAACTGCAGAATCTGAATTTTATCCTCGGAAAAAAAATTAAAAAATAAAAATTAGGAATCTGCTTTTGGACCATTTCTGAGGGCATTAGAGAAAAAGCATCTGTCTCTCAACACAAGCAATTTGAAGCTCAAGCTTCCCTCTAACTATGGCTTAGAGACCTTGAGAGGTGGTTAAAACAAGGAGATGCCTGTCCTCAATCCTTCGACCCAATCCACTCCTGTCATGCACCGCTGACTCAACAAAGATACTCTGTCTTCCTTAAAACATCTGGTGACAACTACCTACCAGTAGGACTCCTTTGAGACAGATTCAAGCCACAGATTAGGTGTAAATGACTCAAAATGGGAAAAGGCAGTGATATAATAACACAAACCTTGGACGTGCAGACCAGCAGGGAGTAAACAAAGGGAAATGTAGAAAGGGGAACACAATCACACTTGTTATCAATCTTCTCAGGACCTTTCTGTATGAAATCAGATGTTAAGTTACTAACTTTCCCATCTGCAACCTAAATGTCTATTATTGAATGATATCCTGCACAGCTTCAGGTTGATGAGTCATATTCCAGAGTCAATTTGGAAAATCTCTTGTCTGTCAGGGCTACAGTTAAGGAAATCACCCATGTCAAGGCACTTTGGTGATCTTACTGAGTCATATTGAACTGCAATAACTGTCTTCACTGAGGATGACAAGACAGTTTGAATGTTTTATGAGTCTAATAACTTTAAACCTACAGATAAAAAGGTTTTCTAAATTAGAATGCTCAAATATCTGACCGTTTTAGTAATGACTAATAAACCTATTCTCATATAATTATGTAGACATCTTAAAGTTAATTACAAAATTAATTAGATCTTAAAACTGTGACTCTGCTGCCCTGGTAGAGATGTGCTTCCCTGTCACTTCTCATTATTTTTGGAAAATCTCAAAGGTAATGACAGCAATATTAGGGACAATTATATATTTATATTTTATATAAATTGGACACATAAATACAAACTATAATGAACTATAGAGTAAAACTGAAAAAGCCTACACAAGGAACAAGCCTTAAAATTGGCAAACTATTAAGATTGATCGTTTAAAAGAATAACAATATTGTTTTCTCTCTCTCTCTCTCTCTCTCTCTCTCTCTCTCTCTCTCTCTCTCTCTCTCTCTCTCTCTCTCTATATATATATATATATATATATATATATATATATATATATATATCTTTAAAATAATAGGAAGCAAGTTATATCATTACAGATGCTTTAATTTTGGAAGTCACCTATGCACATATAGTCACATACACATGCTCACTCTATGAAATCTCTGTGTATTAACAATTGAATGACTGTATTTTAACATAAATTGTATATTTTAACAGAAATTGTACCTAGGCTAGAACGTAATTCACAAAAGTTTGATCTCCTTCAGCTCCACTTTGCATGTTAAAGCTAATTATTCTATGGAATTTACAAAGAAGTAACCATAGTTACAAATATATACTACTCTGATTTAATTGAAAAGCTTTAAATTGACTGTTGAGTGATATGTTTTTTACTATTCTTCAATACCATAAGCAGTCCCAAGACATTCACAACAACATCAAATCCACATCAAATGACAATTCATGTCACATTTATGTTGTACCAAGCAGAATAACCTTTAAATTGCTGCAAGACAGAGGATATCGTCTTATCAGGTCCCTTCTTTTGAGTATCTTCCTCAACCAATCCATCACTGAGTTGAGCATTACAAACTGTAAATCTTACCCAGTGCTTTTTCACCTTTACATAATGACCTTTTCACACACTTGCACACACATCTAGACACACACACACGTGAATGTGCCTCATGAGGCTTTCAACGGCAGTTGACACAATCCACCATTTCAAGAGCAGCACAAAAGGCGGCTCATCTGCCTGGTTGGTTCTGAGCGGAGCTCCCAGGCCCCAGTGCACACCGTCACGCCTACTGTGCAGCAGAAGAAATTAAGAAGATAGTCATTTGGAAGGTATCAAAGGAAGCAGGGCAATCCTCTTTTTATTCTAGCAAGTTGGAAAATGAGATCGTTAATCCTCTGGGGCTTGCATTTGTTTTCTGTGTCTCTAAGTTTGATTCCTCTGGGATTTATGAACCATTATAATCTCATGACAAGGGAGATGTACATTATTTATTTATCTGGGCCTTCATTTCATTGTCTCTGTACCTGTATTCAGCACAATGAAAGCTAAATCTAATCTAATCTAAAATGTATTTATTTAGTACATTTAATGTTTACAGGCTATTAAACATCTTACCGTTTTTTATTCCTTTAACGGAGTGTCTATCTAGACTAAGTGCAAATAGCCCACCTTATTGGGAGAGGCTTTTTACTCTAACTCCGCCCACTGACATCTGGTTGGGCCAGACAAAATTACGGAAGACTCTGGATTGCAAATGGTAGCAATAGTGTAGGGGGTGTCGCCTTTTGCCGAACTCACTCTACTTCCCTTTTCCCATCACATATCAGATCGGGAAGGCATTTATATTCAATAAAAATTAAGAAAATATTTGAAAAGTGGAAATAAAGTGTCTAATGTGTTTAATAATAAAGTGTTTATCAGTTAGGGTTTGGAGTAGGTGTAGGGAGGGCTGTATTGTCCCAATAAGGCAGCATCCATTAAATAATTTCAATAAATATAAGAATTTACACTGGTATTATTGCATACCGTTTAATGTACAACAACACTGATGTGCAAATAGTATCTGTCACAACTCATAAGAATAAATAGCATCTAACTACTATTTACACTTATTGGCAAGAAAATACTGCTATTTTTACATATAGTGTAAATAAAATCTATCTCTATTTTCACTTAGTGTAAATAGCATATCACTAAGAAAATGCCGCTATTTTCACTTATAATATTTCACAATATAATCTTTTGCTATTTAAACTTAGTGTAAATAGCAACTATCACTATTTGTACTTTGTGTAAATAGTATCTATTGTTATTTGTACAAATAGCCACTGCCTTGTTTTAATTGTTTCTTCTAATATTCAGAAACATCACTATTTTTTTGCATTACCTGGATAGTAAGGAGTCATTATTTTAAATGCAATACTTGAACCACTTCTCTGAAAAAAAAAAAAAAAAAAAAAAAAAAAAAATCTGTAGTGTTACAGCTTAGACTACGTTCTGTCAGGGCATCTGGTATTTATAAGCTAACAGGTACATTTCAAATTTGAGTGTACAAATTTCATCAAAGTGGCACAAATATCAGCAATTGCTTTGAACTACAGCACTACTATTGATTTGGCATCTTTGTATCTCAGTTTAATCAAAACTCTTGCTTACAATCAATAGTTCCAGCGGGTTTGAAAAACACCCTTGACACATCAAGAATCAAGGAAAATCCTTCTAGGGGGAAAGATCTGGATGTATGGGAGGCTTCTTAACTATTTATAGCAATGAACTGCAAACTAGTTGGGTGGAAATCTGTATTCTACCATGGCAACGAGACGAGACAATAAATCTAGTCGTTTAACCTGCATGGCTAGAATTAAACTTATAATCCAGAAGGCTAAGTGTTTTGTTTTCGATGCCTAGCATGTGTGTCAAGCGAATGCCTGATCCTTCGGTCAACGGTTAAAAACAACAGAATCATTATCATCTGCACATGAAGAGACACACTCCCCCATAAATGTCACCAGCGCTCTGATTTATCCTAAGCCGGGGCCAGGGTCAGGGGTTAAGGCTCAGAGGGGTTCTAACTGCTGAAAATGTTGACATTAGCATCCAACTCCCAGGGCATTCGCTTAAATCGGGCATCTCTCTTCTTTCCTTTTTTCTCACATTGTAGACAGGAGAGGATTAGTGGCTGCTGACAATCATGACATATGGCAAAGCTAGGCTACGAGTCACGATCAAAATCACACCGTGCATTATTCTTAGTTCATGCTCTAGCAACAGAGTTTCATGAAAACGCACAGTTGCTAAAACAGCTAGAAGTCAGTGCACATTAATGCATGTTGCTTTGTGAGAGTGCATATCTCAACTGTGATGTGAGCTGTCACATCTTGATGCAATGAAATAATGGGTGGGGAACGCTTACTTACCCACAGGAGTCATTTTCAGAACGCCGGTTTGAGGATGTGAATTCTTTAACCACCTGACATTTACATGCAACACACATCAATCAGTCAAAACTACACCCTAGTACAAGATGCATGGGGAAAACTGAACCAAAATGTAGGCGATGCTAACATCAAATGTCTGACAATACATGTTTAGCATACAATGGCTTTTGTGTTTGGTACATACCAATTGAAATTCATATCCTAGCATTTATATCTTATCTTCAATAAATAAATAAACACAAAAGAAACCAAATGCAATGTCATGTACAAAACCAAAACAAGAAATTCTTCTTTGATTATTTCCAAGTTATATTAGTCATGTTTGTGCTGACAAATGGCATTTCTAAAAATCCAGTCTATGAAAAGAACAATATGAGAGTGAGAGCACACTGACGAAAATGTCAGTCACGTCATGGAAGCAGTTCTCCCATGAATTCCACATTCTGCATGTCGGTGAATCCCTTAGGCAAACCTTTTTTTGAGGGTTCCAGTGGCTGTTTGATTCACAAAGGTCATGCTGTGCACAATTCTATCCTGGTAACCCAAGTGGAAAAATTATTTAGTTAAATGGACGGGTTTGCCTGCAAGCTTATAAAGAAGAAAGTCGTGTATAAGCAAGTGCTCTGGCTATTAGGACCAGAGGAATTACTGTGGTGTGGGAAATGTTGCAAAGTATGTGCAATTTAGGTTCATATCAGTGTTGTTAAGGTTTTTCTTTACCTTTTTTTCACTTTTTTAACTTCTGTTTCCAGCGTTTTTCCAATGCTCCAGTTTTTTTTAATTATTATTATTTTTAAATTATTTATTATTATTATTATATTAATAAGTATTTATTAATTATACATTTTATACTAATTGTAATTGTTTATGTTTTAAGTTTTTATATAATTATTTTAAAAATATATTTTATAGAGTTGTACTTTCAGGTGCTTTTTACAATTTTTATAGCTGAGTTTGTTCTGGAAAACCTTTTTGACAAATACATCACGCAGCAAGTGCTTGTTATAACAAACTGCAGAAACCCTCAGTCTTTCAGTCAATTAGAGAATGGGAAAGCACAGAGAGAAATTCATAGCCTTCATTCTTACACACCGCTACATGTTAGAGCAGTGTTTGAAGGTGGAGAAAGTTTAAACTATTAAATGCTATATGCTCTGGGCCCACAAATGACTCCTGGTGACATATTGAATTTCATTTAGTGCTACGCTAGCATCAAATCAACTTTGGGAACTAGGAGGCAGACTCACAGTCACTTCTCTGAACTCAATGAATATCAATGATGGTGACAGATTCCGTACAGTAATGAGAGAACATGAGAAATTTTATTGAAGGAAAGGCACAATGGAGTTTGAATTAACAGACATATCAGCATCGTCAAGAAATATGACTGGCCTATTCTGAAATATTCTGTAAGCAGACGCTCTATAAAATCAAATTTAAACAAGGGATGTGGGTTGCCTAAATGACTAGACTAATCAACAATATAATTAGGCTGGTTTCACATTCAACATTAGAACACTATTTCATTTTTATACATAAGATGCATTTAATACAAACTATGTGGAGCACAGAGAATTGGAAGAGAATGTGTTTTTAGATGTTGGACTTTTTTTTAAATATGCATGCTGCCTGAATGTGTATGGCTGTGGTGGTGCTTTTAGGATGGATTTGAAGACTTCAACTTGTACGAGAAGGTTTTACAAACTATGTTCTACAGTGCACATTCTATCAATTGCAGTTCTGACACTCCCATCCCAACATACTGTACAATGCGACGTACATTCACATCACATTTTTAGCAATAGTTTAGCGTAGTTTTTTATATGCATTTTGAAGCCTTGCCAGTTAAACTTTTTGATTTCACTTTATTTTGATGGACCCTTTAACACATTGGGCCCTATCTTGCACCCAGCACAATTGACTTTGTACACCGACGCATGTTTCATTCCTATTTTGCACCCGCACAAAGCGCGCTTTTCCCTCCACAGAAGCACGTCGCTAAACTAGGGAATGAACTTGCGCTCCCTGGGCGGTTCAGTGCAAAAAAGGAGGCGTGTTCCGGCGCAAACAATCCCTGGTGCTATTTTACTGTTCCATAAAACAATTGCGCCACTGGCCAGAAAAAACCTAGTCTAAAGTCAGTGGCGCATTGCGCGTTGTTCATTATGCTATTTTAAGGGCGCATGCTTGACCATAATGTATTGCGTGCACAACGCGCATACACTTTGATTCTCTAATCTACACAGAAGCAGCAGTTTTCATTTTTGCAAATCATATTATTACAAATGATAGATAGATAGATAGATAGATAGATAGATAGATAGATAGATAGATAGATAGATAGATAGATAGATAATTTATTATAAAAGCATACATCTAGCTTAAACATTTACCCACATTATTATATACCTGTTTAACCGAAGCTAATTTGGGTGTGTTTCTCCATCCCCAATGTCACTTCTCTCTCTTTTACGGCCGTGACGAGAGTCTGACGCGCCTGGCAAATCCGCCGTTATAATAGCAATACGCCAAGGAAAAAGCGCGTCTGCTCTTAAAGGGAATGTGAGATGATGCTCTGATTGGTTTATTTCACGTTACGCCCAAACCACACCTATGAATAATGAAGCTACTTCAGACCAACCTCTTTTAGATTTGCGCCAGGCGCATGAGCCATTTATCCCGCCGGGAAAATAGCAACAGCGCCGAGACCCGCCCACAAAGTTACTTGCGCTTTGCGCTTTGACACTTGCGTTTCAGATCGTTAAAATAGGGCCCATTATGTTGACTATAAGACTGTAAGTACAATAAGTTGACATGTAGTTGCAAAGTTACTTATAGTCAGTAGAATGTCTGTTGGGGGACCATCACAATAGAGTTAGCAGATATTAAGCAGACAGTCTACTAATACTCTAATGAGAGTTAGTTTACATGTAGTTGCAAAGCTACTTATAGTCAACAGAATGTTCAAAAGGGACGATCAAAGTAAAGTATTACCAACTTTTTATTTGCATGCTGACATAAGCTTTTCTGAGCATGCACACTAAATGCCTGTCACACAGCCCGATTACTGAACTAAATTCTCTTTCACATCTTATTGCGCTTAAACAGTCAAATACACACAGGTTTACATAAACAAACAAAAGTCTATATATATATATACACTCACCTAAAGGATTATTAGGAACACCTGTTCAATTTCTCATTAATGCAATTATCTAATCAACCAATCACATGGCAGTTGCTTCAATGCATTTAGGGGTGTGGTCCTGGTCAAGACAATCTCCTGAACTCCAAACTGAATGTCAGAATGGGAAAGAAAGATGATTTAAGCAATTTTGAGCGTGGCATGGTTGTTGGTGCCAGACGGGCCGGTCTGAGTATTTCACAATCTGCTCAGTTACTGGGATTTTCACGCACAACCATTTCTAGGGTTTACAAAGAATGGTGTGAAAATGGAAAAACATCCAGTATGCGGCAGTCCTGTGGGCGAAAATGCCTTGTTGATGCTAGAGGTCAGAGGAGAATGGGCCGACTGATTCAAGCTGATAGAAGAGCAACTTTGACTGAAATAACCACTCGTTACAACCGAGGTATGCAGCAAAGCATTTGTGAAGCCACAACACGCACAACCTTGAGGCGGATGGGCTACAACAGCAGAAGACCCCACCGGGTACCACTCATCTCCACTACAAATAGGAAAAAGAGGCTACAATTTGCACGAGCTCACCAAAATTGGACAGATAAGACTGGAAAAATGTTGCCTGGTCTGATGAGTCTCAATTTCTGTTGAGACATTCAGATGGTAGAGTCAGAATTTGGCGTAAACAGAATGAGAACATGGATCCATCATGCCTTGTTACCACTGTGCAGGCTGGTGGTGGTGGTGTAATGGTGTGGGGGATGTTTTCTTGGCACACTTTAGGCCCCTTAGTGCCAATTGGGCATCGTTTAAATGCCACGGCCTACCTGAGCATTGTTTCTGACCATGTCCATTCCTTTATGACCACCATGTACCCATCCTCTGATGGCTACTTCCAGCAGGATAATGCACCATGTCACAAAGCTCGAATCATTTCAAATTGGTTTATTGAACATGACAATGAGTTCACTGTACTAAAATGGCCCCCACAGTCACCAGATCTCAACCCAATAGAGCATCTTTGGGATGTGGTGGAACGGGAGCTTCGTGCCCTGGATGTGCATCCCACAAATCTCCATCAACTGCAAGATGCTATCCTATCAATATGGGCCAACATTTCTAAAGAATGCTTTCAGCACCTTGTTGAATCAATGCCACGTAGAATTAAGGCAGTTCTCAAGGCGAAAGGGGGTCAAACACAGTATTAGTATGGTGTTCCTAATAATCCTTTAGGTGAGTGTATTTTAAATGAATGTAAACAGTTATACAGATGTGTGTCAGTAGTATATGTACAACAGGTCTTGATGTGACATCAGCCTAATATACCTGCTGTTGTCTGTCATGTCATTAATGTTAATCAAACAACAAAATACGTAGAGAAAATAACTCACTGCTCTTCACTGAATAACTTCTGTAGCTTTAAGAAGCAGTGTATATTTCTACTAACTTTTTTATTATTATTAGAATATGTTTTTTTTTTTTTTTTTTACATGAATGAACCAACTTTGAAAACCCCCAGACTAGACCATTATTTGATTATTGTGATTTAAAATCTCTCCATGCGACCACGTGTATAGCTAAAAGAAAATTATGTTTTTTATTAGTCACTGCAGAACTCAATTTGAAAAAAAAAAGAGTCAAATGTGGACTCAAAGCTTTGATGCAGATGTTTGTCTATATTTGCAAATGCAAGTAGAAAGAAAACTGCCAGCATATATATATATATCCAATCACAGCCCATTGAGTTTTGCTGTTCCCCAGCTGCAAGACTGCAAATCTTAAGGCATGAGAAGGGTAATTAACAGCCTAGTCGTGAAGCCTGGCAGAGCAAGTTATCCTCATAATTACAGCGAATAGGACCTCAGATCAGCCGTCAGCTTGAAAAAAAAAATGCTCTAGCTCACCTTCACATAAACATGAAGACCTGCCAAAAAATAACTGAGGTACACATTTCAAATAGAGATGTCTATTTAACTAAGCACAGACAGTGTGTGTGTGCACCTGAAACCTCAGTTATGTTCTGTATTGATGAACTGCATTTTTATCTTGTGTGGTACAGTCCAACCTCAGCGAATCAGGACAAAGGATGAAATTGGGTTTGGGCAAACATGGAGCACGGGTGGACAGATTAGACTTGTTTACGGGGTAAATATGCAGGTCACAGCTGTGTGGAGCCGGTGCCACAGTCTTCATCTTTGCTACACGTGACAGAGGAGTCCTGCCAGACACTACTGTTATTTGTGGCAGAGATGTTAGACAGAACTAAATGACTCATTCTCAAAGCTCTGTGTTTTCAGGAATTGTGGGGATAGAGTGAATAGATTCGAGATGCACCCAGTATTATTCACCTTCTGTCTTCGTGAATTTGACATATTTTGTTATCGCTGTCCAATTACAACCATTCAAAACTGTCTGTTCTGAATAGCAATGACCACAAATGTCCCTGGGACCAAAACACAACAAGTGGACATCATGTAAAAATTCTAAATATGACAAAACGCACAATAAAAAGCAACCTTAAAGGATTCGCAGAGAGACAGAACACTCATCTATAGCTCTGCATCCTAACAACACCGTCTGGGCTTGATTCCCGGCACTTCAAACCAGACATGGGGAACAAACTGCATACATAAGAATCCTCAAACACCATGCATGGCGCCCAATACAGGCAGCGCAAAAAACAATATCTGCAACCCAATCTCCCAGAGACTTGAGGAACAATCAAAAGCTTCTTAAACACAAGCACGGCCGGCGCTTCTGATTGGCTGTTTATGTGTATTTGTGTAAGAGAGGAGAGGAACAAAATGTGCAGACTACTTCACTCTGCTTTTCTGTTGGGAAATATGGACACAATTCAATTAGTAATCTAAAGACAGAGACGAAAACATTGTTTCAACAGCAGAGAGAAAAAAGTCAAACAGCGAGGTCACCATATCAAACCGTCTCACTCGCCTCTATTCACCTCTAACAATACATATTCAGTGAACTGTTGATAAGACATTTTCAAAGTTGGGCCATATTCTAGCTTTTACGCTTCTTGTATGGGAGACATCAGTGGCGTGAAATGAGTGGCTGATGAATGGCTATCCTCTTTTCACAGCTAGTCATCTATTCTGGTTTTTCATTTCTTTTACAGGCTATTTTTTTCCTCCTCAAGAGGAACCTCAAGTGAGGGTTCAGTCCAAGTAATGACTTTGTCCCTGATGCCTCCAACCCGAAGCATCATCACAGACAGCTTAAAAACTTTTGTCTATGCATGTCTGTGTGTGCGAGTACCACAACATGAGGTAAAAAAAACGAGACTGTGATCGCAAAGGTAATATATGTAAAAGTGGAGGGTTGCAGAAGCTTAAGGAAAGCATGGGTCAATGGAATGCTGATATTCCTGGCACCACTTCTCTCTCGAGGGTGATGTTTATGGATAAGCTCTTGAATATGTATTCCACAGATTATGAGATGTGCCTCAGAATGACTGTCCTTTATTTCCCCCGAAAAAGGTCACTGACCCTCCGTTGCCGGCGATCAACTGACTCGAGGCCAAATTAAATCACTCCACTTTTCCTCCTTGACTGTCATTTATTTTGAAGAAGAGGCTCCTAGTGCATCGTATTACCTGTGCGAAAACCTGCAATTGAGGGATATTCAATATGCTTTCAACATGCATTTAGCCTCTGCGGGACTGGTGTCAGATTTGCTATTGTGTATATCTGATAAAAAAGCAATGTTTCTCCCGGTATGCTCATCAAATCATTGCAGTTCCACCTATCTGACCCTAATTTTGTAAATCATTAGGTTTTTATTATTTGTCTATAGTTCTTCACATCAAACTGCAAATTATTTTCTCCACTCTGGTGCTTTCTAATAGGATTTGTGCAGCAGCATATTTGATTGTAGTAATCTATTTACAGAAATCTTTAAAAATGAAGAGAGCTGGAGAACAAGCTGTGAAAATTGTAAATTGCTATTAAATGGGGCTTTGTGCCTGCACGTCATTGATGCCCTGTTTGTGTAGCTGAGGTGCATTCTCATAAAATCATCATCAATAGAAAATACGCCCATGCAACGAGCCCATTGATACATGGGAGATAAACCAATATTTAGATAGGCTGGGAGATAAGTAAAGGACGCTTGAAAAACTATCTGTCTTCAAGCCGAAACAAGCATTAGTAATGAGATAAGCCTGAAGGTAGTCTGCTACGTTTTTAATTCCTGAACTTTTTGGGATAATAATGTAGCAGTCAATATAAACCTTGTGATTAATTATCACTTGAACTTTCATGCTAGCAGTGCATTATGGGTGCCGGGAGCTAAACGAAAGAAACATCATCTCACAGAGATAAGGCATCACCCCTTTCCTTATGATAAGAACGTACTATTTTTCTTCTTTCCTTGGTCGTTGTCATTGGAAAGTGACCTATAGAATGCACTTTTTATTTTTTTTATTTACAGAGTTATTTATTCTTTTTGCTCTATTTCTTTCAGCACTCAAAAGCTGTGAGCAGCTGAATGGTTATCTTGATAAGAGTAGGCCCTGAGCTGCATGCATTGTGACAGCCTCCAATGAATATCAAGTGACGTGCATCACAGTCTGCAGCCATTCCGGAGGGGATAAAAACGCTTCCATTATAATCGCCGCCTCCTTTTAAACAGCCATTACCTCGGGGCGCAGTAGCCAGAGGTGAGGTAGGGGCGCTGACATACACCCACTGTCGCCCGCCAAATTAAAAGAGGCTCTGGTCTGCGTTCGTGAATACTAAATGCATCCTGGAATGCCCAATGTGGATTTGAGTCATTCGCTCGGACGGCCTGAGGAGAACGGAATCCCTCCACAACCTCCACAAAAAAAAAAAAAACAGAATGAAATCAATAAGCTTGAATTATCAATAAACACAGCTTTAAAAGGCAACGCAAGTGTAAACAGTCACTGAAAAAGCTTGCTGGCCGGGCTGCTGAGAAAGAGATTTTTAGAGGACGATCTGGCTTCTGCATCTCACCCACTTATGGACGCTCCGCTAATCGGCAGCAGTTGAGCCTCATTCATCAAGGCAGTGGTTCTCACACCCCTCACTCCTGGGGGAGAGGCAGATGTCACTCCCGATGTGTGCTCCATACTGTGGCTAATGACTAAATCTGTCATTTTCGGCATTATAAAGGTTTCTGTTCTTTATGCGTACAATCTCCATCATGCTTGATTAGTTGTGGTATGCTAAGATTCAATGGCTTCCTGGTCATTTTACCCAGCAACCCTCCATCTTTCTTTTTCTCAGTCCTACTCTGATTTTCAGTTCGGTCTTTCAGTGGCTCTTCACTGTCATTCTTTTCATTCCGCAATCATTTGCCCAATTATTAGGCAGACTACAATATGGAATAATTCATGAAAATGAATTATTCCAATGGTTTAATGAAAGTGAGCCTAGACTCGCATACTCTGACTGTATAGACACAGTAATCTTCCATAGTTACGGTAAGAAGTCACTGATAATGAGAGAATATATTACACTGAACACATTGTGTGTAACCTAAAATATAATACACTATTGGGGAAGCTACTTTGAAACAGTATATTGCAAAGATATAATTAGTAGATATACTAAACCCTTTTTATTAAAAAAAAATAGCTTTGATTTCTTACAAAAAGTAGCTAACTACAATGAAGATTAGCTGCTTAACTTACTGTTTTTCTTTGTAAACTGTGATACATGTTACATATATTACATGATTACATGTTACATGATACATGTCAGGATTCATGTCAGGATTCATTGATGCACAGCATTTATTTACAAAATAAATCTTTTGTAACATTATAAATGTATTTACTGTAAAAAAAACAAAAAAACAAACAGTTCCCAAACATTTGAACAGTAGTTTATATTAATATGTACTAATATTAAAATAAAGTAATATAATATAATATAATATAACATAACATAATATAAACCTAGTGAAAAATAAATATACTAAAATGTATTTGAAATACATTTATTTTATGCTGAGTATAATACAAATACATTTACATATTTATGTACTTTATATAAATACCTGTAACTGTACTTTTGGTATACTAAACTGATATACTTAAAGTCTGCTTAATTGGAACAACTAATTTTGTACTAAATATACTTTAGTTATCTGGAAGTAATGCTGAGGTCCAACTAAAGATATACTTAAAGGAGCCGTATGTAAGATTGTGACCAAAACTGGTACTGCAATCACTTTAAAATTACTGTAGAGCGGTGTATCCCCTCCCCCTCCCCCCTGACTTGAGGTTGCCAGATAGGCTGCAGGATCCAGCACGAACGTAGGCTGCTACAAGGAGCTTCCAATGGCGAGTTCTACACAGTAAGTTTTTTTTCTGTTAATTATGTTTATGCTTCATGAGAGATGTTTTGCGAAGTAATTATGTATTTTAGGTTTCGTAATGTTAGACATTTTTTATCCGACACGTTTGTAGCTGCAGCTGTGGTAACTAGAGCAGAGCTGGCAACCCGGATGCCGAAACACTACTGACTTCGTGATTGGTAGATAGGTGGAGGGTGGAGCATCAGGCCAAAACACAATATGACAACATCAACATCAGTTGAGGGCTGCAACTTCACTTTTAAATTACAATATCCTGGCCGGACTACTGTTGTCAGTGAGTATTTGAAATGAACATGATTTCTTAATGTCTAGTGACATATCAGGGCCATTTAATGATTAATTGAAATACATTTCTTACATACGGCTCCTTTAAGTATATTTGATTGTGCTAAAGTAGAACTACTGCAAGTATACTTTAGGTTCACTTTCAAACTATCCTTACTAATAGTGATTAACACTAAGTACTAAATACATTTTAGGCTTAATATTAAGAAATGTGAATTGTGCAGTAAAGAAGTACTCCACATAAAGTTTAATTATAATATTTATATCAGTCTCAAGCGATTTGTCAGTAAATATGTTAATAGATTTGTAAAATACTTAATATGAAATAAATGTATTTTAAATACATTTTGGTATAGTTTTTTTTTTTTTTTTTTTTTTTTTTTCACTAGGGAAGTTTACTTGTATACTAATATAACAGATCCAAACTAAGCATATTACCTCAAAAAGATGTAACAGGAGTTAAAATGAATCATTTAATTGCACAGTGATTTGTTTAAATGAACTGATTCACTATAATGCAGACTTCTCAATGATATGCAACAGAGGACAGTGCTTGTTTGAGTTTTGCCTCAGATCATTCTTCTCCAGAGCTGTGGGCATAATAAAATATGATGAAAAATACAGTGATGCGTTTTTCAACAATACACCGAATGGTAAAAAAGTTCCTTGTTAATGTTTTGAAAAGAGCTGAGCTATTGTCATATTACTGAAAAATTGAGTTTGTAGAATCACAATTTTTAGCCAATTACTGACTAACACTGAATACACATTTGTGCAGTTTTATTTACCTCTCCCTCTCATACAAAGTTTTTACCTGCAGCTCTGAAATATGTTAAGTTTTTTTGGCCTACATTTTTTCAAGGGGTGCACAAACTCTATGCATTTCTCCACAGATTTAAGTGTCTTTTTAAAATTGTATCCCTGGACTCAGTGAGGTGCCACTAGCCAGTCATAATCTGTTATTGTGTGCCTGAAACCATGTGTGATTAATTTCTCTTTTAAATGAACCGTCCAGTCCGCTTTGGCATTGGGGCCATGATGGAGCCGCACTATAAATGGTTTATATCATGGCTTTTGTCAAGCTCCTTTCCCCCGCAGCCTCGCTCAGTAATTGAAAAGCCACCTCCGACGGAGGGACTGAGCGACTGTGTTTGTAGCATACAGACGACGGGGACCGGGGGAAAATGGTCAGAGTGGGTCTTACCACCTCAATGTGAATAGCTACCCAAAAGGATTTCCAGGGACACCTGCACTGACCCATAATGACCCACCGGGCACCCTCCATCCAAGCAATAACATTTTCTGTTCAGTCTGGACAGGAGGTGGAATAACTGGATGACGGAATGAATACCAATGTTAATAATGTAGCTCTCGTCGAGCTTTGTGTTAGTATCAGATGTGTTCATTGTGAATTTGATTTAATCTCAGAGGCGACTATATCTGTCAGCGTGGCCTCAACAGGCATGGAAATCGCTCTCTTTTTCGTCCCTCTCTCTCTGTTCTTAGCCTCAGGATTTGCTTCGCTTGCATACAGAAGGGTTGTGATAAATGATAGCATCTGCCTGCCTTCTTCACCACCTGCATTTAGAAATTTCTTATGGGTGCTCACTAGGAAAAAGCTGGCACTGCTGTGCAAACCACACATTGGAGAGAAAAAAAAATACATTTTAAGAAAAACAAATATAGACTCTACATAACATCTTTCATCACAGTGTTTTGAATGCATAACTGCAATAATATTTTTCTCCCTTATTACCTAAACATCTTAGGTCCTGTCACACTTGGTGACCCGATCACAACTGGTCAGCTGATACAGATTGTCATTTCAATTAAGTTACAATTATCAAATTACAATGATCCACTTAGCAGACACTTTTATTGTACGTATATCAGTAAGCTTGTGAGCTGTTTTTGAAAGAAGTTTCTTAGGCTCACTAAGGCTGCATTTATTTGATCAAAAATACATTGTAATAGTATTACAATTAAAAACATTTGTTTCCTGTATGAATATATTTTAAAATGTATTTTATTCCTGTGATGATACGCTGAATTTTACTCCATTACTCGTTACTCCAGTCTTCAGTGTAACATGATCCTTCAGAAATCATTAATATGCTGATTTGGTGCTTAAAACAAAACAACAACAACAACAAAAAAACACTGGAAACAGTGATTTCTTTTTCATGATTCTTTGAAGATCAGACAGTTCAAAAGAACATTATGTATCTGACTTAGACATTTTTTGAAACAGTAAAATCTTTAGTGTAATTTTTGAGCAATTTAGTGCACACCTTGCTAAGTAAAAGTATTAAAATCTTCAAAAAAAAAAAAAAAAAAACATTCTTACACTTTTAAACGATGCTGTGAATATAATAATAATAACTGTATTTTTATATAGCGCCTTTAAAGTTAATTTCTCAAGAGAACAAGAAAAAAGTTCAAACAAAAATTGATATGCATAATAAGAGAATAAAATAAAATAAAATCTAGCCTAAAATTATAAACATGGCAGCTTTAAAACCCTTCTTTTAGTGGTTTACCATGTGGGTCGCATCAGGAAAGATTAGTGTTTATGGAGTGATCAGATAGCAAAATGTTACCATGATTAGCATTTATCACTGATCTTAATACCAGGTCTGAACATTTTCTGTGAAGCTGCTTTGAAACCACACACATTGTTTAAAACACTGCACACATAATGCTTGACTTGACCTAAAATTCAGGTAAAAAAACAAAACAAAACAAAAAAACGTCTGCAACCCAGAATTACTGCCTTCTCTATCAATCCCCCACTTCCAGTGACAATACGCTGTGCCCCAAATAACCCTAAGAGGCAGAAAAACACCTCCAAGTTAAGAACTTATAGAATTGTCAGCTTTCATGCCACTCAAAATCTCCCATTTCCTCTGCTTCAAATGCTGCTCGGAGCAGTGCTTTTGAAATCCCCTATTTGGTGACGCACATGCCTCTATTCTGTGTTAAGACACTTCTGAGAAACAATGCACACTCACTGGCTCATGCTGATCTGTCCCCGTGTAAAACACAGCAGAGTTCGGCACTAAAATCATTGCAAATTCTTTGGTTCTTAAATTTCAGCAGCTACAGTTCTGATCAAAGCATGAATGAGAGAAGCAGAATAAAGAAATAAGTCGAGTCAAATTACTTTATGTAGGGCTGGACGATATGGCCAAAGTTTATATAACAATACGTATCTTAATTTCGGTCGATACGATATAATTCCGTTATTCCGTTAAAAAAAAAGCCAAGTCTATGAAACCTCCTCCTATAAAACTATATCATATTTTATAAAATAAAAAAGGTACAAATAAATTAATGTTCACCTTTTATTTGTATTTAGCCTTCATCCAAACAAGAAATGTGAAATCACTGTCAAATAAACAAGACTCTCAACTTATTAATATTAATATCTTGAAACTTTCAACTATAAAATAGGCTGATTATATTATCTTAAAGATTGAAAAAAAAAGTGCTTCATCCAGGATAAAGAATATAAAAAGTGCTCAGAGTTGCTGCAGAAAACAGAAAAAAGAGTGATCAACAACAAAACCACAAGTTGCTGGGGCAAGGACATTGTACTGAATTCATTCCGATTGATCAGTCTGAATGTGGTGTTTACATGAACGCTAAACAAGTGATCGGGTTGATGTGCCTGCTTCAAATCGGAAAATATATATTTTTGACATGCGCTCACTGCACAAAAGAGTTTCCCGATGTTTGCGCATAATAACTATTCTCCTTCATTTGTTCTTTATTTGTTTTAAACAGCAGACTTAATATTTATCTGTTTCTGGTCATAATTTGGAGACAATGAGCATGAACCGTTGTGCCGTGCCGCAGTAAAAATGCCCCTCCCCACGCCCAAAACCACACGTCTGTGGATGAGAATCGGAAACTAGGACTGGTGGGACGTTGTCCTGCTCCACTTCACAGACGCGGAATGAAAGGAGAATTTCAGAATGCCGGGAAACTCATTTATATGACACTATTCAACAGGAAGAACAACTCGTTTTGTGCTATTCTACGTCATTGCACATGCGCACTCCTTTCAGTTTCGGTTGTCAATGTGATCAAGTGTTTACATGTTCTCTCGATCAGATTAGAAAAGAAATAAACCATCTATTTTATTCGGATCAAGCTCAATCTGATCGATTAAGGTGTTTACATGAAGGCTTTGCAGTCTGATTAAGCCGTCAATACGATTACTAACGGATTATTTGGGTGACATGTAAAGTGCCAGTGACAAATGCTGTAATGTATATTGAAATATCGGAAATGTGTTTAAAAATCATATCACCGTTACTGAAAAAAATGTTATCTCGATATATATTGATATTGAATTATTGTCCAGCCCTAAATATATGTATATGTAAGGTATGTAACAAGAAGTATGTAACAACTGACATAACATCAAGAAGTGTATGATGCAATTCATAAGCAACTGATATTATACTCTCTAGGCAGCACAGTCAGTACTTTAGCACTTCAATACACACATTCCCGACTGTTACCATGGAGAGCCATTCAAATACAGACAGCTGTCAGGTCAACAATCACGCGAGTGGGCATCAAAGAAAAGATGGTTTGCTCTGGGGTGAGAGGAGCATACAGAAGGTGAATGGGCGAATGGCAAAAGAAGAAAAGGACTGCGCGGATGGGAACAGGTCTTTCTGGCATAAAATGAAAGACAGTGTTTTACATGACAGTTGAAGGAAGTACAGCTTGTTTGCTCTTCGTGGGAGTGGTGGGATTTGTATGGAGGGTGGTCTCTAGTTTATCCCGTACACCGCACTGTCCTGGTCGCTCAGCAGGGGCCGGGCTCCTCCATTACAAGTCGGTTCGGGTTTACGACCCAAGGCTAACTGTCATGTTAATGAACGCCTTGCTGGCCTTCACGAGCCCTGTGTCCTTGTGGAAGTGACAAGCAGTGTACAACCCTTTACCGTTCTCACTGAAAAGGCCATTACGTCCCTTCTCCTCTAACAGTTGTAGTGCTAATGTTCAACAGCCTAATTAGAAAGGGAAGCGGCTGCTTTCCAAAAAAGACTGTCCACCCATGGGCCACCCACAATGTCAGGCAGCTGGAAATTATTTCTGCCTTCACTGTAACCTACAAAGCCCAGCAAACAGGGGTCAACAGGATGTGGACACCCCTGCATTAAATTATAACAATTAAAACCTTAGGCTGGACGAGTCCCCGAGGCCCCAAACTATTTACTGCAGAGCTTGTCCGTGACAGAAAGAGGTCTAAAAAGAGCTTTCCTGACACAACAGAATTTACAGAGGTGTGAAATTAAGTGCAATTTGGCATTACAGTGATTCAGCCAAACCTAATGCCTTAATGCGTTTTCCTATTGCGAGAGTGAAGAATGATTCAGAAAGGATATAAGCAATAGAAAAGCTGTTGCATCAAAGACAAACATCCCCACAAATGGAATGACAATGTTTGCGCTACAAGAGGTAGCACTGCAACGCTGACAATTCCTGAGGGTGCTGCTGGCTCCAGGAGTGTGAATGAGTTTACTGATGCAAACACACATTGACAGGCACTAAACAAAAATGGGCCAATAGATGGAGGGACAAACTCCCTTTCTGGTGCATTCGGTTTTCATGTTTTTTATTCATATATATATATATTTCTAATTTCTAATTTAATTTATTAATGTTTTACAGAAAACACTCAAATACTCCAAATAACTGGCAATCAAATCTTATCAAATATATTAAGGTGAGTGAGTATGTATTAGTTGAATAATCTCTGAAAAATCTCATTTATTTTACAGGTTTCAAATTATCAGAGAGAAAATGTCTAAAAATTAACCTAGAATTTATAAAGTTAAACAAAGAGAACCATACCCTACTAGTCATCTTTTTCATAGGAAATTTATTATTATATTCATCGATTACTAACTTTTTTACTTTTTGCTGGAGCCACATTTAAAATTGAAAGGTCAAGTAGAAAAACCTGCAGATTTACACATAAGCAGGATACATTTTCTTGCGTAAGAATTAATGGTCCTTACAGTTTATTTGTATCTGAACTTAGATCATGCACTTAATTTATTAAGTATATCTGTACGTTATCATGTAGAAAAAAAAGCTGTTTTTTTTTTTTGTTTTTTTTTTTACTATTGATTTAGTAACATTATGTAAATGTTTCAGAAAGATGAAAAAATACAATTTTAATATTTGTATTTGATATTTGTATGGGCTGTTGTTGGCATGATTTCCACATCTTCTTCATTTTTTCAATGTGTCTAGAGCACTTGTGAAAACTTTGTGCTTTGAGGCTGGTTGAGGTTAGACGCTGGTCAGTTTGAAGCGTCTGCCTCCTGGTCTTGATCTCGCCGGCAAAGCTGAAGACTGAATCCGCCATTGTGGCTGCCTGATAAAGAGATTAGGGCACTGTGAAAGGAGGCGGGACAGCATCTCCGTGCATCTGAGATGCTTAGCTGAAAGGCCCATTGTAGGTCCAGTACACATCCTGCCTTCCCAGAGTACTTGACAACCAAAACAGCCAACAACAGAATTCCTGTGTCAAACAAAACGCTCCTTGTCTACCCAAAGGTTTATCTGCCTCATTTACAAATGTATGCCTTTGTGACCAAACCGCTTCCCCTTAACCCAGCCACTAGAAGCAGAACTAAATAAATTATTCACTCATTCCATGCTATTTTTGTTGATCTCAAGGTTAAAAACGAAAATGACACAAATAACGTTTCGAGAGATGGGCTGGCTGAATGCCCCGCTCTCTTTAAAACGTCAATAGGAAGGAAAAGCAGGATCCGAGAACATGTGCTGGGACTGTCCCACTACTCTTTTGAGCATTTTTTTCTTTTTTTGACAAAATAAATTTGAATCAAGTCAAAAATTTGAATCAAGTCATATCAGGTCAAAAGAGTTTTGGAACACCAGATGTTCCAACCCAATTGAGTTCATACATATTTTTTTCTTTCTTTCTTTCTTTCTTTCTTTCTTTCTTTTCTTTCTTTCTTTCTTTCTTTCTTTCTTTCTTTCTTTCTTTCATTAAAAAAATCATCCTTGCTAATTTAGTTGCAATTTCCCTCTGAGGAAATGAGCTCTTCAGATAGTTAAATTTAGATAAATACATGTAATCAATCATGCATCTTGTCCTATTATAATTTTCTGAAGGAAGAAAAAAGCTAAGAGGTATAATAGAGAAACTAATATCATTTACATATCTTTTCAAGTCTTCAGATCCTGGCAGAGAAAGGGCCACATCACAGCCTGGATCTGGGGCCCTGCGATTGGCTAAAGTAAACAAAATTACTGATTACAAACCCCAGGGATTATTTTTGCATCATAATTCATTCGAGACAGATTTCCATCCAAAAGTTAATATGAGACCTTGGAGATCAAGGGTACAAAGCTATGAATGCCAAGGACAGCAGAAGGTTATCAGTGCCGCACTTGTTAAACTCTCAAGCTCAGTTTATCCTACTTATTATGTATAAACACAAAAATTGGGAGCCTTTATCCGCATACCTCGCCTGAAATATTGGCCCACCAGGTTATTCAACAAATTCTTTTATCTTCCACATCATCTGTTCCATAAACCTAGTTTTCTCTCACCGTTTGGGAGTTGTTGTTACTCACAGCCTTTTCCACTGTTCTTTTGGTAACTGAGTTGTAATTGGCCTGCTTGTTATTCACTGTTGACAAAGCCCCAGTGCTGCTAGATTTGGACCTCTTGTTTTCTCTGAGTGAAGCAGCCAGACGCTAGTATTGTGGCCAGGTCTTTAGAGAAGGCTGCCCATCAGATGGTCAGTGGAATGGAACATAGCCTGATTCTTCACACACCATTGTGTCAGCTTATAGAGATTAAAGGGATGAATATTTTATCGAGGCCACCAAAATGGCCAGGATCGTACAAAACTGAAACACTAAGTCTGGGAGGTGATGAGTTGCGTCTTTCTGCCAAAAGAAATGACTGTGTCCTCTGGGGTCCAAAAATAATAATAATATTAATAATAACAAAACAAACAAAAAGCTCTGTTCAAAAAGAAACATCCTGTGCAGCCATCCATAACCACACGTGTCAAATTCATTTTGTTTTGGAGGATTTTCTCCATGTCTTTCATCAGATAAGAAAAAAAAGGGGAAGATGAGTGACAGAAAAAAAAGGCTGATGAGGTGGTAATATAACATGGAAAAAGCTCAGGCTTTGGCTGAGTGGAGGTCAGGGCTCTGAGATGAATTCTGACGAAGTTTAGCGGAGATAGAGGGAGCAAAAGAGTGGGCAGTGATGAAGAGAAATACGAGATGACTGACTGAGATAGACAGGGGAAAGTTCAGACTGTTTTCTCACAGCCCGTCTGACATTTACAAGGCCAGTTTGGAGGAAAGAAGCTGGAGGAAGCTCTTGACCTCCACTTCATTACAAGCCCAAAAGACCCTCCACCACATTAAATATTGAGAACAGGTGAGGCAGCAGCTCTGAGGAAATACAACAGAGTAAAAGGACAGCAAGCAATGAGAGAAGCACTGAACTGTGAGAACAGCAATGCTCTCTCTCTCTCTCTCTCTCTCTCTCTCTCTCTCTCTCTCTCTCTTTCTCTCTCTCTCTCTCTCTCTCTCTCTCTACAGCAAACTCAAAATCCAATTTCATGCCTCATGTCTTAAAGTGAGCTAATTTTAAGAGGTTTCCTTTTACTATTTTGTTTCTGCATTTCAACAATCTGCAGCAATATTCATTACCATTAAGTAGGAAACAATAAGCCACTTGAACGTTGCTACAAAAACCCATGTGATGGTGTGGCGCTTGCAAACCTTAAGAGACAACTAGCTACGGAGACAAATGCCAGACATTAGCCGCTGTCATCATGACTGCCATTCTCTGTCTTTTCCTTTTTGTTCTGGTAATTTCTAGGCTGGTGAGGCAACAAATAAACATTTAAAGACAGAAAAACACTGTGATTTACGCGCCCCATGCATTTAGAGACCCTCCAAAACACTTTATGCGAAATTAAAACGATCAGGTTGTGTGTTCATCCCTATTGTTTCATTACATTCGAAGACTTAAATAGACAAAAGAACAATGAGTATCTCAGGGAAAAGTTTAATTGCACAAAATCATACATTGCCTATAGCACAGTGATAGATAGGACAGAGTTGGAGTAAGTATTAGTGTATTATGCATATGCATCACCATATGCCACCCGATAATGAACCTAGAGCACTTAACGCTCTGATTGCAGGCTATGGTTGAACTATAAATTAAAAGATGTTAGTTCACTTTCAGAAGGAACAGGAGGGGGGTATTTGTGATCCATTTGTGCCGGTGTGCTCTTTCTGATTGGTCTGCGAGAAATGCAGCCCATGCTCATTGTCTTCAGTGTCTTGAATATTAGTGTGAATGTGCATTGTGGCAACGCTGGGCTTCAACATGGGAAACCCGACAATTAGCTTTATTGCAGATGCAAAGAAGGAGTAATGGAGCATGTCATTGCAGATCAGTTCATCCTCCCACCCCTTTCCCATTCCAAAAGGAAGAGTTGAAAACCTGTGCAAACCCTTAGCAACACTAACCAGATGGCTGGTATCTGGACTCAAATCAGCTACTTGTTTACTTCCAGGGTTTCTTGGAAGGACAGGAAGAACTAATGCATAAAAAATCATATTAATGCAAGCACATGTTTTCACCTTTATGTGTAGTACGTTATGTGAGGAATACAAAAAAAATCCTGTGATTAATTTATCTAACCCATCACGTATGCTTTATTATTGGTATTACGACTTGAATTCAAACTGAGAGGAAAAAAAGAGGGAGGGGGTTTTAAAGCACTTCTGTCTTAGGACGCATTACTGAAGAAAAGGTTACACGTCTCATGTCTAATTGCGTTGTGTGGAAATGGGTTCAGGATAATGTTATCTGCTGTTTTGCGGCCAAGCAAGTCTGAGAGAAGAATCAGGCCTATTGCTGGCCATATACCCAAGTCACATCACTTATGACCAGTGCTTTCTTTCTAAAGGTCATCTCTTTGAGAACGCAGCATGATTTGGTATTTTGGTTTAATTTCAGCAAAAATTATATTTCAAGAAGTTTTTTAATGACTAGGTCTATAGGATAAAATATCAATGGCAAAAATGACCATGTTTAAATATTAGTCAACAGATTTAATTTCACAGATATGACTGAATAGATTAAGAAAAAATATGTGCAATTAAAGCAAACACAAAACACGTCAAACCACACAGATAATGGCAATCCTAAATGTACTAGCTTACCATTAACAATTCCATGTGTGAGGTAATACCACAAATAAAAATAAAATATATAAAAAGTATTTGTAATAAATTAATTTAATGACTGCATTCTATTTTTCTGCATTTCAAAAGAAATGCAAGCATGAGAACACCAATGGAATTTAATCATTCGTAAATATGTGCTGTACGTTCTCTACGTATTTTCATCCATAAAAGAATAGAGGATGCAACCGTCAAAGAAGGTTGAGTTACATCATGGTCTTCAAAGGCAAAGGTTAAAAAAACAGTATTATGATATAGTGCTAGATCAAAGAATGGTCTTGACATCAGAAAAAAAAAAAAACTGATATCTAACCTGCTTTGACAAAATCTACTTTGCTTGTCACACTCCAGGCTATCCAGAGTAAATGAAGAATATTAACAGTGAAGCCTAGTAAAACCAGCAAGCCATACCGTTGGCAGCAAATTCACAATGCATTCTTGATGTATTTATTCATAATCCAATGCCTTTTCAGAGCAGCACTATAAACTGGCTTCAGATTGCCAACATTTAGATAACATATCACACCAAATCTCATAAAACAAAAAACACCCAACTGCACCTGACACAATGTGGTTGCTCATCTCACACTGTTCATATCAATTCTTCAATCCTCACACATATCTGTATCACTAAGATCCTCTCAGGTGTTGTTCATTAGGCATTTTTTCCACAATCTCAACATCTCCCCACTGCATCAGTCGTGAGATCATGAATGATGAGTTATGTTTGTCATTGCACCGCCTTGTAAAGTAAGGCATTAAAAGAATAAAAGAAAGAAAAGAAAAGCACTCCTGCTCTAAAAGTTAGCATATAAAAGGGTGTATGATTTTCTGCTTTGCTAATTGCTCCTCATAAGGGTGAATGGATGTTTTGCAGCACCCACGCAGTGATTAGTGCAACCACATTCAGCATGAAGGCTGCTTTGTATAAATGAAGCTATAATTCTCCACTGTGTCAAATACTCTATTAATAAGTATTTGATGGGGAATAAAAAATAAAAAAAACGTCCGCATCCAATTTATTCTCCTGTTGCCATATTTCATCCACCGTATTTCATAGTGGTAATTGTAGACACTCTTCATGACTCTTTGTAAAATACATTTCACAGTTGAAGATGAAGGCCCCCGTCCAAACAAGCTATATATATATATATATAAGTACTTTTAGGCATGCTTGGCGTCTACATGAGGGATGCCAAGAAATCCCTAAGAAAAAAACTTTATACAATAGAAAGTGTGGAGTTATCATACAGTACCAAGCCACCAGTCAGAAAAATGTATTTATGTGTTCCAAGGTCACTAACAGATGGCATGAGATTCCTGCACTGGAGACAGTTGGCACGAACAACTTGGTCCTGTCCAAGTGCTGGTATAATCATCATTATTCTGCGCGTGAGTAGAAACCACCACAATGAGACCAAAACTGCCGAGGAGGCTGCCAGCAGAATCGGAAAGACTTTCTTCATGCATGAACATGACCGAATTTATAGGTGTGGAGATAAATTTACTTTTTTTTTCCACCAAAGCCCAATTGAAGTGCAAAAGCACTGTTTGTCTAACTGTAACTTCGCTTTTGCTTTTCAAAAGATCTGCTTTAATGAAACCTATAATTAAATGCTCCCTCACAGAATATGGACTGATCAGATGAGCTCCGAAAATCAGTTCTAGCTGAGGTATTCTTTTCTTTAATTGAAAATTAAACTCAGCAAAAAAGGTCTCCTGGCCTTGTTTGGATGTGACTGGTGGTGGAAAAAAGGGCTCTTTGAGAAGCTTCACAAGTCACCATAACAAATGCCTTTATTTGTTGAAAATGACTGAGTCTCTTCCTCTATCGACCCGCAGTGATGTGGGACTGGAGCAGCGCAGCACCCAGCACAATGCAAGAGCAAGATACCGTGGGCTTCATTTTTTCTCCCTGCACACAACTCCAAGGTGGTAATGTGACACCAAAGGTAACAGAAGCCACTGACTAGAAAGATGTTAATCCTGACAAAGTGCCACAGCATTAGCCAGAGCCTCTGCTAGATTGAATTCTGCATCCCTGGGGAGCATGAGCAACACAGACGGTGGCGCTCAATCTTTTTGAGTGGCCCTCCGAGACAAAACTGTGGTAAGCAAACTGGGCCAGGACTGAAAAGAACAACAGCACCCTCTATTGAATGCATGTGAGCATGCATGGTGTTCTTCAATCATCATCATCATCATCATTATTATTACTAGTAGTATTATTATTAAATTATCATTATTGTTGTTGTTGTTGTTGTTAAAAATAATAATAATACCCACACATTTATCTCTAAGTATTGGATTGCTGATAATAGGAAAATTGGACTTAGTCTTTGTTTAACATTTGGATACTTTCCATCTCTCTTGTTAGGCCTAGATGTAACTGCCACAGTCATCGTATACCTATCACATTGCATTGAGTCTGACAACATAGGCTATATATATATATATATATATATATATATATATATATATATATATATATATATATATAACCTAATTTTCAAATGTAAAATCCTTAGCACTCCGATCCAAACACACGCATACGCACTAATTCGCTTCACTGAATCACTCACTATCTTGACAAGTTCTGCGTGTCCTACAGAGCAATACAGAGCTGATATTGTTCATAACGGTTTGTGTAATGATTCATGGTGTGATTCTCACAATGGGGGGTATATGACTGTTTTTATGCCCTGGGTTGTACTCTCTCACCACCCTCACGACTCCTCCATTCCCCGCCGTGAATGCTGAGGCGTTGTGGATTCACTCCAGCGACAGGCGACGCGCATTCCTTTCTACAAACCAAAAGCTCGTGACGGGGGAAAGCCTCATCACTTGTAGGCTAAAGCCTAAATAAAAATAAAATATTCTTGAATAAATACATTAATAAACAAACAGCGGACACCATGCCTGCACTGTGCACTAGATGGAATAGGTATTCTGGATATTAGGCTATATTAGAGCTGCATGGAAAGTTGTTCACAGCACTCTCGATGATCGACAGTCACAAATATCTTGCCAAAGTCACGAAAATAAATAAAATAGCCTAAACTAAGATAATGACGACGTCGTATAACCACAAAAAAAAAAAAATAGAACTGCCTGGTTTTTGTCTGCACTAGCTAGTAGCCTAGAACAAAACGTGATTTTATGATCATCTTTGTCCCCTTTTTTTTTTTTTTTTTTTTTTTTTTTTGCTCAGGCTCAGGCTCAGTGGAACGCAATGCATCTCCACCACGTCGTGCTCATTATCTTGAGGAGCAGCTAAAAACTAAAAGTTGAGCTTCTCGCTGAGCTCCATGGTCCAACTGTCTACGAAAGCAAAACGCTCCTCTGATTGTCATCAGAAGCGCTCACATTTGCAACTGACTAAAGTGTGCATGGTTTACAATAGGTGTGCAGTCACTGCAAAAGAGCTGTCTGCTGAGGGATGGAGAAAAGCTTAGGTGAGAACGGCTGACCCGTCCTCTCCATTCCTCTGAAGCCAGCTCTTGCAGTCCAGCGTTGATATGATGCGCATTTCAGTCTTAAACACCATCATCACTTCCTACCTTTGAACACTTTCAGACACGACACCGGTTGTCCAGTGGTGGTCCCAACAGCGGCTAAACGCAGCCACTTCTTCTCTTTGACCAACAATCAACATCCAACAAGAGCAGTCTGTGTAGGCTATTAGCTCTCCAGACGCAGGGTCCTCCTTGGAAAAGTCCTCTCCCAGAATTGAAGGAAAACGTAAAAGCCCGGTTGTTTTCTTTCTTTTCTTTTCCCTTCTTCAAGAATCGAAGGCAACTGTTAAATGAAGACTGGTGAAATAAAACTGAGGTATGTCCACGATCAGTCAGGTGCAACTGTTCTGCGCGCACGTTCGCTCTGCTCCTCCAACAGCCGGAATGATGATTACCGGTGCGATGTAACGAAAGTAGGATGTGTGTGTCTTACTGCCGGTGACTGTGTCGAGTCAACCCTCCTTCTCTCCCTGCGTTTCCAGATGGAAGCAGTTTCTCATCTGTCCTGTCGCGCGGTCCCATCCGAAGCGAGCGGCCAACGCAACTGTTAAACCGGCCTCTAAAATCCTCCTCCAATCAAAACAGGCGGAGGAAAGCTGAGCCCCCACTGGGGATTGAAAAACCTCTTCGTCTCAATCAAAAAATAAATAAATAAAATAAAATAAAAAATATAAAAAGTGACACAATTCTCATTGAGAAATGCAGCTGATAAAACGAATGAAGATCGTTTGGAAATACAGCTATTTCTCACTACCTCGCACTCACTATCTCTAACCCTCTTTAGTGTGTTTTATTTAGTTGACAAGACAGCCATATGGAAAACCAGGGACTGCATATATTTTGTTTAATCGTCTGTAAGTTTACTTCTCTTTGATATCATATTTCCATATATGTCTGATACAAATTACTTATCACAAATTATTTATATTGCTAAATAGCAAAGTTGTGGGTAGATTTATTGTCAATAACTTTAAATTTTTTAGTTACAAGATAGTCACGTTCTCCACTTTAATTGAATTGTAAATAAAACATTTTAATAAAAAATAAATAAAAATAAAAATAAAGTAAATTTTATCAAATATTTTATCTTAATTATTTGTTGTTTTGTTTTTAACATATGTTTTGGGTGTTATTAAATTATATAACAAATAGCTAGGCTATCATAGACTTCTGATAGGTCAATATAAATTTAAAACTGTTCTAAGTAACAGCTCTGACAGAAACACCTATTAATATCATTGCACAATGTCTGTTATTTATCTTGTATAACAGTAAATTAATTTGCAAAATAATAATAATAATAATGCTTCAATAAAAAAATAAATATATATATATATATATATATATTTATTTTTTATTTTTTATTTTTTTTAATATGGCCTAACCATTTCTATAAGCAATAAACTCAAAAGCCACGCTGTATTTTGAAGGTAGTTACAACTTACCTCATATTACAACACTCTACAGTTTCCCCTACTTCAAAGTTGACTTTATCTTTTAGAGTAACACAATTTTTAACAATGAATACAGTGTTGCATACATAAAATCACAGCACTATGCTCAGAAAAACTCATTTTGGAAATAGGTCATTATGTTGTAAGACCATTACTCTGGTCATCATGTCAGAGCTTAATTGTAGGTTAGGTCTATAATTTTGGTATCCATTACTGCCCTGCTAATTGGAATGTCTACTCCTACCATTGTGCTTTGTTGATTGGGACTGGTAGGCCACTGAAACTGTAGTTTGACCCACTTCTTTTTCCATTTGTGGCATAAGGTTGAGGCAGGAAAGTTTATTTTTCTGTGTATGTGGATCATGCTGAAAATAAAACCGATCTAATATCACTATTCAGAATCCCATTTGAAGTCTATAAAGAGAAATGCAAAACACTCAGTTTAGATGTTGAGTTTAATGGGATGAAAATCATTTTCTTCCTTCTGCTCGGTGTTGTTTTTGCAACAACATTATAATAATGGAAGACAATACTGGTCGTTCGCTAAAAAAAAATGATTTTCTTTGGCGTATTTATGGTTTGGGTTTCCACCCTCACAGATTGAGGAAGAGTAGTGTTCATTAAGAACAGCTCATATTCAGCATGCGCTCTATTCCTGTCTTTAAGGCAATCCCAAACATGATCCTCTCTCCATCAGCCATTTGACTGGGGATATAGTGAACAATCAATTCAGTCAGATTATTAGCCCGTCTAATAATTGAATTGAGCTGTCGCTCGGGTAATGGATTCACTGCTCACACGGTCGCTTCAGCCAAGGCTGGTTTAAAGAAGTGTGTGAGAGAGAGAGAAGTAGAAGAGGAGGGCGGGGATGTGGATGGAATAGAAAAAAAGCACAGAAAAAAAAGGAGAGCGACAACGTTGGCAGTGTTACCTCAGGATGGCAGAGCAATCAGATCCATGTCAGTTTTTAATCAGGCTCCTTGGAGGCACAAATTAGCCGTCACATAAGGAAAACATCTTGCTTTGCCTTTCCGTATCACAATAGCATGTATCATCGGACAATTTTAAATCTGAGTAGAGCCTGTCAAGGATTCTCTGGCACGCTTTATACAGTTTGTCTTAACTTTCCACCAGAGATTAAATGACAGTGCAACAATGTTTTGATGTCACACATTATAAAAAACCCTGCTAAGCCACCATTTAATACTCTAAAAAGCCAAAGATGCACATGTCTTTTGTTGTTTTATCATTCATTCGCTCAAACAAATGACTGCCAATATCAATTGCATGGTCTTACTGGGGCACAGTTGGGTAAATAAAATCAGACACCCATGCCAATGTGCATCCCAGCAGCTGAATCAAACATGTTCCACCACAGCTTGGATTCCGACACACTTCAGGACTATTATTTCTCCGTGTTGTTTTGATCACGTATTCTCTGCAAAAACAGAGGAAGCAGCCAGACACATGCACTCTTTGATATAATATCCATTTAGTTTAACCCTATTTTAATCCATTAAGAGACACGGATATCTGTTGGTGGATCAGAGACCTGGCAGGGGTCTTCGCACAGAGCACGGAGAGGAGCTGATTACTCACTCTATTGCTGTGGGGGTTCAAATGAAAGAAAAACAGAACAACCTCAGTCACAGTAATGGAGTGGTACATCTGACACCTTATCAGTTGGAGGTGCTCATCAGAGAGAGCTCGCTTTATTTTCTTTAAGAGATTCTCCACAGATATGGTTGCAAGTGGGGTGCCTCCTTTCTACTTTAGGTGATTCTGGAAACATGGGGTCCTTGCTCTTTTTATCAGGTCGTGTCACATCAGACGAGATACGGATAGACAGTGAACAAAGCAAACAAACAGTCATGTTTTTCTCACTCTACTTCTTAATCTTGCTTTGTAAAGTCTGAAGTTTTTTCATCCTTTATTCTCACTCTTTTCTCACTTGTGTTCCATTAGTTGAGTGTGCGGTTTTGTTCCAGAAAATCAGAAAAGACCCCGTAAAAAGAGTTACACAAAAATATGTCAGGAGCTTCATCTTTATAATGAACCTTGTCATTCTAAATGGAAAATATACAAGCAAGAGGAAGCTCTATGAATAATTTAATGAGGAAATCACGAGGAAGGTCTTTCACATTACTGCAAATGATTACTTTTTTCTGCTGATACAAGTCTTTATGATGAAACTGGCTAATTGCTGGTGCAGCTGGATGACAGTTTCACTCTCAGGCATATATGCTAATAAGGAAAGCTTTCGGTGTCATTTAAGCGACGGATAATTCTTTAAAAAGAACACAAAGAACTTCTACAGAAACCTTTGTCTTCTAAATGACATCGTACACCGACAAATGCTTCTTAAATGTATATATACTGTATATCACACACACATACTACCAAAATACACATACTACCAAAATACACACACGCACACACACACACACACACACACACACACACATGTAGTGTTTTCATTTTTTATGGGGACTTTCCATAGACATAATGATTTTTATACTGTACAAACTGTATATTCTATTCCCTTACACTAACCCTACCCCTAAACCTACCCATCACAGAAAACTTTCTGCAATTTCATATTTTCGAAAAAACATCACTTTTTTGATTTATAAGCCGTTTTCCTCATGGGGACCAAAAAATGTCCCCACACGAACAAGGATTTTGGATATTGCCATCCTTGTGGGGACATTTTGTCCCCACAACGTGATGATTACCAACTCACACATACACACACACACACACACACACACACACACATAGTAAATGTACTACCACAATATCCAGGATCAAGAATCTATGATTTAACCTTTATTAACCATTGACCTTTATTTAACTGACAAAAGTACAAAGAAAAGATTTTCAAGTGTATTTTGTAGATATAAACAAATTTTGATTTTGATGGCTGCAATACACTCCAAAAAAAGTTGGGACAGAGGCATGTGTACCACTGCGTCACATCACCTTTCCTTATAATTATACTTTTTGAATGTTCGGGAATTGAGGATACTACTTGAAGTTTTGCAAGTGGAATTTTTGCCTGATTTTTCGCCTGATACAAGACAGCTGCTCAACAGTCTGTGGACTTCGTTGTCTGATTCTCATTTTCATTGTGTGCCATACATTTTCAATAACAGACAGATCTGGACTGCAGGCAGGCAGTCAAGCACATCCCTTCTACGGTGTAGAGTGTCTAGAAACCACTCTGTTTTAGCATGTGCAGAATGAGGCCTGGCATTGTCTTGCTTCCCAGGAAATATGTTATCTTGATGGCAGTTTATGTCTCTGTACAATCTTAATATTCGCCTCCACATCAATGGCAACTTCACACAATGCAAGTCACCCATTCCTTTTCCACTAATGCACCACCATGCCATGACAGATGTTTGCTTTTGCACCTGTCACTGATAAAAGTCTGGATGATCCTTTCCATCTTTGGGACTGAGAACTCAAAGTCAATTTTTTCCCAAAAACAAGCTGAAATGTGGACTCATCTGACCACAGCACACATTTCCACTGTATTTTAGATCTGAGATGAGCTCAGGCCCAGAGAACTTGGCAGCATCTCTGCATTGAACAGATGTATAGCTTTCTTCTTGCATAACAGAGATTAAAGTTGCATTTCTTGATGCAGCGGCAGACTTTGTTAGGTGAAAATGGCTTTCCAAAGAACTCCCAAACCCATGTGGATATATTTAACAGAGTAGCAAGACAGTTTCTCATGCAATGCCATCTGAGGGCTCAAAGGTCATGCACATTCAACAGAGGTTCCCTGCCTTGCCCTAGGCCTAGACGGACTGAGATTGGACTGGATTGGATGGCTTGTGACTGTATGCACCGAACGGTGACATCCGTACCGTGTTGGTTCGGGACAAAGACATGTACTGTTACACCCCTCAACAGAAAAAAAACAAATACAATGAAAGTCAATAGGGCCCAATCCAGTGTTGTTTTGGACCCCACTGACTTTAATTGAATGTGCAAAAACAGTTGAAACAGCTCTCAACATATCTTCCTATGTGTTCCACAGAAGAAAGTAATTCACACACATTGGATTTTTGGAGTTTTAATTTATGGCTAAATCCCTTTAATCTATTTTCTTTTTTTGCAAGTCAAGCTAAGTATTGCCACTCTACTCTCTATTTGCTGCTTACAGTCCATACATTTAAATTGGTAAAAGTTAGGTCTGCTTTGGACAGTTGGCAATGAGTGCAGGACATTGGCAGGTATAGCGGATGTAATTGAATGGGGCTGTTCTGCAGCAGCTAATGGAAAGGAAACAGGCTGCTGGGCTCAAATGGGAATCTTTGCCACCATACGGAGGGCTCCTGCTGCTTTGGTGATATCCGGTAAATAGGATTGAACCCAATGGGGTTTCGTCTACTGGATGCCATGGAGTCTCCCCAGCCCCTCGGCCATGTGTCACCCACTAATCTGATCACAAGAAGCATGATACCCCGAGACCACTTCTGAGGGCATACAAGGAGAATGATATCATGCTATAACAAATGGATCACCCAGGCTATACAAATATGGTGTTAGCAGAACATCATTAGCACTTATTTCAATATTTTGCTAACATTTTTCTCAAATTAATGACTAATTCAACATATTCTCAGCTTTATGACATTCTCCTGATTTGAGCTTTAGGGTTATATGAATAAAAAGACATAGTAGCACACTTATTTTCTTCTTCTTCTTCTTCTTCTTCTTCTTCTTCTTTAATCAACAAAATGGCATTGCATTGAATTTATTATTTAGACAGTTTATCAGAGACCAGCACACATGCTCTGACTTATAGCCCCGGGTAGTCTTCTTTTATTGTTTCAAGCAATTTGGTTGCTATGCTTCAGTCGTGTAAGCATGGCCCTGAAATGACACAAGGAATAAACTAGTTCCAGTAAGCTCTATGTTGTTGATTATTCTTTGATGAAAACTAGGTCTTGGCCCCAGGCAAGCATTTAGTAAAAATTAGTTTATCCAACACTGTCCATCACAAAATGAGGGCTCTCTTTTTTAACTCTACCAACAATAGGATTGTAGAGCTCATTCATCCATTTGTTTGTTCATTTAATTCATTCATTCATTCATTTATTTAAAATATTGTAAGAAGTACATTTCTAGAGAAGGTTCCCATCTATTTTGATCCTAGCTCGTCCAAACATCATGTTCTGTTCTGTCTTTAATACCATGCTAGTTTGTAGGTCCATCAAATCCATCTATCTATCTATCTATCTATCTATCTATCTATCTATCTATCTATCTATCTATCTATCTATCTATCTATCTATCTATCTATCTATCTATCTATCTATCTATCTATCTATCTATCTATCTATCTATCTATCGGTAATACATAGTAAATCAAGTTAAATCAAGTTTTTGCTCTATCATATATCCAGCTTACTGAACAATGTCCTGCTTTGCTGTGGGAGCTGAGCGGAGCACGTTAACAGCTGTCACTGTCTTAAACAAGATGATGAGATTTGCACTTCCTTTCAAGCACCATCCCAAAGTCACCTCAGACAGTGTCTGGGCCATACCTGTCACTCAGTTGCCTTGTTTTTTTCACTAAAGTTTCTCCTCGCCCAGTGGGGGACACACAATCGAGCCACGCTGTCACAACCTATATTGCCCCTTCAGTCTAACTCATCCATCAATCTGATCAGAGACACTACGCACCACAGAGCCAAAGACGTAAGATCTCTTCCGAAATCCATCTGCCAGTTAGTGCTGCTACAATTAGATTCCCTTTAACACTTTGCTATTGCTAAATGTCCTCAAATCCGAGCCTTATGACTATAAGCATGTAAATATTTATTAACTGAGACTAAAATGAGCAAACTTCAGGAAATATCTTAAAGACTGTTAACATTTGATACACTGTAAAAAAGTGGTTACCCGTAATTGTTACCTTAAAGAGCTATTTCTACCTGATTTATCCATACAATTGTTTTGCTGCTTTAAATTAATGTACAAATTAATTTAGTCATGTTAAATATTATTTTTGAATATAATTAATATAGATGTTATAATTTTTAGCTTACAATTTTTTTTCAGTCTACAGATTTCAACGCAAAGAGCTTTTGAATGATTCAGTTTTTTGTTCTTCCATCCCATAACAGCCAGAGAGATGCAACAAGCCAAGGTTTCAGTATTCCGAAATCCCTGTTTCAGACTGAAGGGGATCGAGCCATCCAGGGCCAGCTGGCGTGCTCTAACGCTCATCTGCAATGCCAAGAAGTGGCATGGGGCATTTCCTTAGTGACAAGACTGGACCACCGTGGCTAATCACTAGACAGCTTGGATAAAAATTGGAGCGTTATTTGCAGGGAAGGAAGAACCCAACACCCCAGATTGGAGAGCTGCGAATCATCCTCACTTGTGCTTCATTTTAATTTCATTTAAAAATTTGTCGAGCAAATGTATGGTTGGATGAGGTTTGTGTGTAATATATGCGACATGGATACACATTTCCCTCCTTTCACTTAAAGAGATAGTTCACCAAAAATGTTTAATTCTGTCATAATATACTCACTCTCATATTGTTACAAATCTATATGACTTTCTTTTTTCCATGGAAAACAAACACACACACACACACACACACACACACGTAAATGATGACAGAATTTTAATTTTGACGAACTATCCTTTTAAGTGTAAGTGCAATGTACCAACTATGACTTTTTAGCATGTCCTCTCTTAACCTCCCCCCCCCCACCACCACACCACACACACACACACACACACACACACACAAACAACATGTGCATGGCTTTTATGCTCTAACTTGTCAAAACAGAAGACAAAAAAAAAAAAAAAAAAGAAGAAAAAAAGAGGAAGGACAAAGGGGAAGCCTTGGCTGATCCTGGTCACTTTAGTTCAGATTCATTTAGGTGGCTCTGTCCTTTCATCTCTGTACTTCTCATAATAGGAACACAGGGCTGCTATGCAAACTATACAGGTGTTAATCTGCTGTTCATAATTCCTCTCATCCTATTGTTATTTCAACAGACGGATGATGAAAAGGTGAAAACTCATTATAGGCTCTGTTAGCTGATTGCTCACTGTTGTAACCTTTTCTATAAAAAAAAAAAAAAAAGATTCTGCTGTTAGTGTGTAAGTATACTTCAGTGTATGTATTTGTCTATGCATATAAGCACATGCTACAGTACGTGTAAATTGCTGTCTAGAAAGCTTATATATTTCAAGATTTAAATGTAAATGCATTCCCTTAATGAAATGGGCAAAAACAGGTTTTTAAGTGTTTCAGCTTTGTTCTCTTTTTCTCAATGGTGATTTATGCCCCCTCAGCATATTGCAACATTTGTCAACACCTGCGTCATGTGCTCAGTTTCCACAGCAGAGTGAAACTACCCAATGAACATACAGTGAGTGTCTGAGAGGAAAGCTTATAATGTTGAACCTGAACCAGATGGTGAAATAAATGCCTCACAGGAGCACAGCAAGATGGCTCAAATCATATTTGAAATTCACCATAGTGATTTGGATTTGTAACAGCGGATCAAAGTTAGAGACTATGAAATTGTGTGCGAGTACATGCATGTTTTTTTTTTGTGTGTGTGTGTGTGTGTGTGTGTGTGTGTGTGTACGTAGCCACATGTCTTAAGTCTATGAAATGTTACTTTCTTCCAGAAATCTTTGTGATAAACACACACAAATATATATTTTTTATGATAAGTGTTAACAGACAGATTAAGCTAGACAATCATTATGTAGCCTACTATCCAATCAGACATAACTGCAGCATCATTATTGCTTAACAGAATCATTATTATTATTGGGATGGAGTCAACCACAGAAAAGTATGTGGATGTAAAGGTACAAGAAAAGCCACTAGCAACACTTTTAGTTAAGGAACATGTACCACAATTTTTAATTACATGTCAAAGATGTAAACTGGTAATTTTTAGTAACTAAGTTACCAGCTTCTTTTAATAAAAAATAAAAAAAAGTACACATTGTGTTATGCTGGGATTGATGGTAACTGAAATGGACACATATGTGACATAAATGCTTTGGCCAACCCAACATAATTTTTGCCCACATTCTCTAAGGGCACCAAAACAAAATAATTGGATCATTTAATTACTTGCAGGGACACTCAAATGAGTTCAATCTATCAAGGTCTCAAGACCTTGTTTGTGGCCTCCGTGTTTAATTCGGTCTGGATAAAACACCAGGTGACTTGGAATACACATGGCTGTGTTAAATTAGCAACTGATCTTCACCCCTATCACAACAAATAATCATTTTGGTTTGTCAGTGTCACGTGTCAGTGTATGTTTGGACTTTCAGTTGGTGTTTTGACTGATTCCTGTTTTCCTTTGTTCTTTTCCCGCCACTTCTTCGTTTCTATGGTTACTCTCGTTATCAGTTCAGTTGTATCTAGAAATCTTCATCATCTGTATCACCTGTGTTCCATTAATCAGTTCTGTGTTTGTTAAGTTCCTCCTGTCCACTCTGTCTTTGTCCGATCTCAGTTATATTTAGTGTGTTGCTACCTGTTCTGTGTTTTATTTCATTAAACCTTCGTTTGTGGGAATATATCTTCATCTCCGTCTGCCTTCCTGCAACCACCCGTGACGGTCAGTGAATATGTGCAACTAACAAATCATTCACTTCATTGAAGCTTGATAGAAACATGCGAGGCAACTGAAATTTGGAGTTTCAAAAAAAGATGAACTCTCTAGCTTAACAAAAAAATATTTTCAACACATATCTTATTCTAATAAAAATGAAAGGTTAGGAAAGGATGAGTTTCTCTAATAAAGCCTTGTGATGATTAAAAAATACATACATTTCGTAAATCAAATAAACTGTATGATTAACCTATAACATTAAAAATATGAGTCTTACACTAGCTTACTTTAGAAAAACAAAATGAGAGCATTAGTCTACATTTAAAAAATAAGTAAGGAATAATTGACGACAGGCCGTTGAATTATTAGAAAAATAATTACAATAGACATTGGAAATTGCAGATCAAGCGCATGGGGCTAAATGTTTTTTCTTGTTATGAATTGTATCCTATTTTCCGTTATTACAGTTGACTACGCGAAGTGATATGGAACTGTAATGCGGTCAAGACCTGCCTGGAACTACTTTAGCCGTGCGTTTCCCTGAAAATAATGCACACCTTAGAACGTTTGTCAACCAATCAGATTCAAGCATTCAACGGCCCTGTAGTATAAGCAATATTATTACATCAGTCTATATTTAATAATATGCCACTGCAAACACAGCAGTCCAAAACACATGCAAGTCAGTACATCCATCTTAAAAAACAACAAAAAAAACACCCTTCTGGCAACATTTACAGGATAACTAACTACATTAAGAATAATATATAAAATATTAAACTACGGGGCTGTTGAATTCTTAAATCTGATTGGTTGATGAATGTTCTAAGTTGAAACGCACGGCTAGTTCCAGGCAGGTCTGACCGCATTACAGTTCCATATCACTTCATCAAATTATTTCAGTTATTTCAAACGTCTTTACAGCCTACAACAGCAAAAGAACCAACACACTGACCAATCAAATCAATATGGTAAACAATAGGGTAAAAAATTACAAATTATGTACATGTTTATTGCCACAAAATTATGTTTTATTATGTACGGAAAGCACATAACTTGTTTATCCCGCTCTCTCTCCCACTCAAACACACACACATACAGTACGGACACACACTTGCACAGAAGCGTGTTGGCTGCTCTTACGATTTTATCAGTAAAATAGTTTAGCACCCTAATATGTGTCATTTCTCACTAGCGGGGTAAAAACAGCTCTGTTCTTGAAGCGGATAAACTTACAGTTTCGCTATTAGTAGAAACGCTGCTGCCGAACACGGTTGAGAGACGTGCAATTCACACACACCAACTCTCTCTCTCTCTCTGTTTCTCATAAATGCAATAATAACTGCATTA
Source organism: Abramis brama (assembly GCF_963993115.1). NCBI lineage: Eukaryota > Metazoa > Chordata > Actinopteri > Cypriniformes > Leuciscidae > Abramis > Abramis brama. The sequence goes on from NC_139965.1 coordinate 34,760,810, forward strand.
ATAACTGCATTAGTCTCATTAGTCTATGGCTCAAGCCTCCACTACTAGCTCTAAAATTATGTTTTATTTGATGGTCCCTTTTAAACATTCTCCTGACTATAAGTGACGAACTAAATGTAAACTAACTCTCATTAGAGTAACTTTTTAAGTACATGTCAACTTATTCTATCCCTACCCTACCAGTCCACTAATATAAACCATAAAAATAAAGTGAAACCGAAATTAGTCCTACACACAAGTGCGTTTTAAGGACAAAAACCTGACAAAAGTCTTGAAATGCAACATCTGAACAATGTCATTCATGCATTTCATTTTGTTTAAAAAGTACACAATTTAAAATGTGGGACTACTTGATTAGAAGTGTTCAGTTTCATCACTGTGACTGGCTTGGAGATTAAAGGATGCAGGAGATCAAAGTAAAAGTGAAAGAGAGAACGCACAATGGATTGATATAAGACACCCAGTGTTCACAAACAAGGCAAACTAATGTAATGTTCCCTGCAAAAGTACCCTGAATTTACATATTTGTACACTAGTACAGTTTACATTCACTTTCCACAAAGTTCTGTATGGTTTAATTACCACCAGGCTTTATTAACCCTTTCACACGTAAGTTTAAAATAATCTGGCTGACCCCCCAGCGTAAGTTTTTCAAGGCGACCGTTATTAAGTCACTTTATGGTTTCCACGGTGACGCGTCATCGCTTGTCACGTGACACACCGCAGCCACAACTGAATGAATGATGATCTGCTTTTATGTAATTTGTCCTTTTTTATTCAAAATATTCTCAAATTTGTTAGTTATAGCATGAAATATCTGATATTCCGATTGACAAATATATGCAAGTGGATGTGTTTTGTTGTTTAAACACCTTTATAACGATCGTGTTAGTTGAACTGTATGCATGATGGGCGCCGCCATGTTAGTTTCTGCCACAGTTCAGAGAATCGGATTAGATCTGTTGGATTTACAACACGTGAATGCATCCATTTGTCCCTAAATGCATGAAAGTAAGTGGCCGGTGAGCTGGGAGAAGAATAGAGTAAACTTTAAAGTTACTTACACAATGTGTATCTGATATAAAACATGTCTAATTATAATGGAAAGGATTATTATTGTCGCTTCCTAGACATCAGTGTGGATTTTACAAACTCTAAATGTATTGTTTTTTTTAGTACTTATGTGAATTTATATGTCTGAAACCTAAAATAAACATTATGTGGTTGAAAACACTGAAAAGTTGTGATATGACAGCGCTGAGCGCATCCGTCTCTGGCTCAGCGCCAGCCAACGTGCGAACGCAGATTTGAATTTAGCAGTTCGTCACGTGATGCACCGACCGTTCTAATCACACCAGTGTGATCGTACATGCGAAAGGGTTAAAGAAGTTCATTACTGGGATAAATGTGAATTTAAATATTTAAAGAAAACTATAAATAAAATAACAATTTAATATAGTCACATGTGAACAATTCAAACTGAAGAGTGTGAAAATCAGATTTACTAATGTCAGGATTCAGATAGGGGAGACCCAGACGCAGAATGAGCAGGGGAGTAATATTTATTAACAGAAGACAGTACAAGATAGGGTGAGGCAGGAATAGTCCAAACAGAAGGGTCAACAGGAAACAACGACAGGACAACAGGTTGAAGAACTGCAGAGGATGTGACCAGGCCAGGCAGATGGTTGTGGTGAAGACAGGGCAATGATCCATGAAGCAGAGATCTGATACTTGTTGCACACAGACCCTGAACCAGTCTAACTGCCAGGCAGAAGGAACCAGCAGGCAGGGAATCTCGGGGAGCAGACAGGAACCAACACAAGACAATACAAGACAACAAGATATAACAAAAACAAGATCAAAATAAAAACAGGCAAAAACTAGAACACCAGAAATCAATAAGAAACTAAATATAACTGGAGCAATAGCAAAGGAGAAAATAAATTATATAAATGAATAACTGGAACTAGTAAATAAAGAAATAAAACAAGACCGCAACCTTGAAGACAAGCTAAAGAGAAAATAAGTAAAAGATTAGTTAACAAAAGCAAAAAAAAAAGAAAAAAAAAAGAGCTGAACCAAAAATATAGCTTGGAAAAACTAGAGCAAAACAAAGACTAGGATTTGACTAGACAAAAAATCAGGAACAAAGAAAAGACTAATATATATATAAATACAAAGCTAGAACTGACAGAAACACTAACTGTAGCACTGACTGACAAGCTGAGCAATAACATGTGCACACAAAGATTGCACATAACAAACCAGAAAAGACATGAGGGAAAGAGGCACAATATAAAGGGAACAGCACATGAGGATCAGGATAAAACAATCAAGCAAGCTAGGACTAGACAAGAGGTGTGTTCGACATCGGCTGCGGCTGGATGTAACCGATCGGCGAGAGTAGCCGCGTGCAGGCGGGGAGGAGCTGCAAATGGAGACGTGAAGTCGGAAACTTTCTGGTTCCCGTAGTGACCACTCACGTGGTGTTTGCATACTTTACCACAGCTGAAGTGAAATAAATGCAATATTTGCCAAATACACAGATGTTTCAGAGACATTTTCATTCAATACTTTATGTATTGCTTCATACAGCGTCTGTTTGAACAAGAATAAAGTTCAACATAAGCCTATAGCTACTATCAGTGAAGTGGAGTCGACGTTTTTTAATCAGTTTTTTTTTTATAAACATGACACAATATAACATTGCGACTACATGAAAAGAGTGTTTACTGTTATAAAAAACTGATTTGTGAGCTTTAATGGAACTAAAGGTGTGAGAATAAACACGAAACACACGTGATCGTTGTCATGCGGTGATTCCGGCCAATCGTGGAACAGCTGTGTCGTCATCCGAGCCTAGTGCAGCCGCTCTTGAGAAGCTGAGTTCGCCGGCTACTCTCGAATCGCTCTCATGGTACTTAGATGGCATACGCCACAGTCACGTGGCGTCGGCGCTGTATCAAGTCGGACAAAATTTCTAACCGGCATGCACTGCTTCAAGTCAGCCACCGATCGGTCTGCGCAGAGCTGCATGAAGTCGAACAAGCCTAAGGACTAAACAAGGGGGCGTGGTAACGGGAAACAAGGAGGCGGAACAAGAGCAACATGAGAGCCAACATGGCAAACACAAACAAAGACAAAACCATGTGCTGACACACAAAACAAACATAGAGACATGAAACAAAGACAACACAGACAAGGCTGTCAGAGCAGAACCCTGACAACTAATGCTTTCCACATGTCCATATGTGCTGATATTATTCTAGAAGAGTACATCTGAAACATCTGACTGTTATCCAAATGTGCTGATGTAACTTCCTGTCAACACACAAGAATATGAATGAATCATGGCCTTGTTCAGTTGAAAGTCTGCAGACATCATCCATTCACATTGATGATTCCAACCATCTGGGTTGGAGGAAAAGCATTTCTGTTTGTCTAAATTGAAAAGCTGGACATTGCCTCAAGGTCTCGCCAAAAGAAGCTCATCTAAATGTGAGAACCACATTCTTGGAGATGCTTCAGTGAGGACACTCATGCAGAGCTCATTCATGAAGCTCCATTATCTATATCCCTGCCTCTGTCTGGTCTCAAAGTCCAATTATCTTTAATTTGTTTCCTATTTTTCCTGCATGCCTTGTTAAAGGATGTATTTTCTATAATAATCTCAATTGTCTTTTCAAGAGTGTTTTATCTCTGCTTTGAGATTGACATCATATGGATCTTGTTAGCAAGGTCCGGACAGAAGGCGGCTTACTATTTGAGGAAATTGAATTGGAGGATGGGTCACCGCAGATACCATTGAGAAAATTAAATTGATTTGCAAGTGGTAGTAAAAAGGAATATTTCTATTATGACAAAAGCTCTATGACATTGTTTAGTATAGTATTATTCCCTAACTGTATTCTGCTGTTTAGCTGATTTAGCTACCTCTGTCATGGTCAATAGATCTTTGTTCTGCTTTTAATGGGGACATATTAAACTTTGTCCTGGAGAAAATGATATTGTCAATGTGGATTCTCCATCAAATGTCCCATTTAGCTCTCTATTAGGTTTAATCTGTGTCTGGGAAAGCAGCCCTTCTAGTATCAATGCTTGGTAAACACACCTTGTCCTGTTTTCCTGTTCGGTGTCCAGGCCTCGTGTAGCAAGTTTAATATCCTGTTCCTATTTATCACTGTCATAATGCAATTATTCACAGCATAACATAGTCAAAGCCAGCTGTCTCTCAAGGAAGATGAAATTCCCCTAAACATGGGCTTGGTCTGCCATTTCTGAGAGGAAGTGAGGGTTAAGAAGCGGGCACGTCTCATCCATACTCAAAAACAGACAAGAGAGGCCTGTTTTAGACAGCAGGACACTAGTCTTACAGATTGGTATCAAGCGGCAAGCTTACGTGTCACATCCAAAGGACATTTACAAGACAGACATTTAAATTTTGCATAAAGTGTGCCCTTCTCTTAAGCAGCAGAGACAACAGTGTTGAAGACACACTTTTAACTCCCTTCACTACCCTCCCTAATTCTTATTTAGCAGAAAAGAGAAGCCAAAGACTGCTTGTGGCTGGCAGCGCTTTGAATTGGCTGGACGGCTGGTAACAAATTAGGGGATGTCAGTGTGGGAAATGGGCTGGCCAGGATGATTAGTGTTGTTCTACAATCTGGTAAGGTTTGACCTTTCAGGGCTGCCATCATTCTAAACCCAAGTCAACTTGAGAGGTGGACCAGATGTAAAATGGAGGTTGTTAAAAACCCGTCAGTCTGTGTGCTCCTCAAACGTCAATCCACTTCACACTCTTTTGTTTTCTTTACTCCCTGAGTTGAAACTCATCCTCATTTGAAGCCAACATGAGGCATCTAGAGAAATGACACTGTCAAAAGCCCCAAGCAACAGCCACCCATGGAATGAAAACAGATGATGTGTCAACAGATGTAACTCAGCACTAAAGTCCTGATGGAATTTATGTTTCCAAAACTCTGGCTCAAAAGATACTTACACTTTGATAAAAAAAAAAATAAAATAAAAAAAAAAGATGATGATGATCAAGATGCTTTAAGTATCATTTCCATGAAAGCACGGTTGACCCTAATTAGCCCTCTTCAGTTTTTTAAACGGTTAAACAGGGATAAAATAGAAAATGGTTCAAATCAATGGCCAAAAACTGGAGACCTGCAGGCAGCGGGGCTGACACTGTGGACTGTGGGCTTCCTGCCAGTGTGATGCGATATAGTAAGAGTGTTCTCTCACTCACTGCCAGCTGCAAGAGCAGAGGCAACAAAGATTCCCCTGTGACCCACACAGCAGCAAATTCAGAAAAAGATGGACGCCGCAGGCCCTAACCTCTGCCAGCGTTAATTGCCTTAAATTATTCAATTGCATCTGAAGCCAAAGAGGGTGCAGCACACTGGGCGTGCAGCTGCAGGGGAGCGCTTATGCGGTCCAGCCCCTCATTCACACTTACTGCCTGCTCTCTGCTCTCCCCGCCACCAAGATAAGAGCAGAGGAGAAAAACTGAATGGCCCATCCTTCACCTTCAGCCGGGCTGGGTGAGTCGAGGCAATGGAAAGCCAAAGTACGTATAGCTCAGTGATTTAAAAGGGTCAACAACATGCATGCGTGTGTTCGTTCATTCAAATGTTCATTTGTTCATTCAAATCTTTGTTTGTTTGTTCTTTTGTTCAAATCTGTGTTATTTCAAATGTTTTTGTTCAAATGTGCGTTCATTGAAATGTATGTTTTTTTTCAAAAATGCATTTTTGTTGTCTGTTTAAAGGAGCATTGCGTAGGCTCTGAAATTTCTAACAGTTACTGACACCAGTGGCCGTTAGAGGAACTGCAGCCAGTCTCATGCTCGTTCTCGGTGTGCACACGCTTGTACGAGCACGAACACATCAACCAGGGTTGCCGCAGCAACCACTGACGGCTCATCGAGATTCACCAGCATAATGTTTGAGGTAAGAAAACACCATTTGAAAACACTACCGATTGCCGCTGCTTACTTATAATGGCTGCCGTGCCGTACGGATGTAAGCCCAAGTAGACGAGAACACGCATGACACATTTTGTGAATTTTTGCGCCGATTCGGGCCCGACTCCTCCACACACAATTGAGCCTACAGGCTGATAGAGGCAACCGTGGTGGACAGTCAAGGTGTCATTCTTTTTATTACATCATGGTTCGCTCATACATGTACAAATGAAAACTCTATCTTAAAGATTTTTTTAAGTAAAAACCTACACATAGCTCCTTTAAATGTGAGATTGTTCAAATGTGTTTGTTTGTTCATTAAAATGTCCATTAGTTTCTTTGATTCCTTAAAATGTGCCATTTTAAATGTGTTATTTCAAATGTGCATACGTTCAAATATGCATTTGTTTGTTCGTTCAAATGTGCATTTGTTTGTTCGTTCAAATATGCATTTGTTTTGTTCGTTCAAATGTCTAAGTTGTTCAAATATGTGCCATTTTAAATGTGTTTGCTCAAATGTGCATTTGTTTGTTCGTTCAAATGTCAGTTAATTGAAATGTGCATTCGTTCGAAAATGTGCATTTGTTTGTTCGTTCAAATGTCAGTTTGTTGAAATGTGCATTCGTTCAAATGTCCATCTGTTCATTTGTTCAAATATGAATTATTTCAAAACTGTGTTCATTCAAATGTGTGAACGTTTGTTTGTTCAAATGTGCTTGCATTCATTCAACCCTTCCTTCCTTCCTTCCTTCCTTCCTTCCTTCCTTCCTTCCTTCCTTCCTTCCTTCCTTCCTTCCTTCCTTCCTTCCTTCCTTCCTTCCTTCCTTCCTTCCTTCCTTCCTTCCTTCCTTCCTTCCTTCCTTCCTTCCTTCCTTCCTTCCTTCCTTCCTTCCTTCCTTCCTTCCTTCCTTCCTTCCTTCCTTCCTTCCTTCCTTCCTTCCTTCCTTCCTTCCTTCCTTCCTTCCTTCCTTCCTTCCTTCCTTCCTTCCTTCCTTCCTTCCTTCCTTCCTTCCTTCCTTCCTTCCTTCCACAGTGAATCTAAAGTATAAAAGTCCAACACATTCTCACCCCAAAGCTCACTTTCAACCATGCTTCAATATCCGACGCACAAAGCACCCTTTAGCGTCCATATGTGACGCTTCGGTTATGGGTAGGTTTAGGCGTCATGTAACTGACGCTTTCGAAAGTTCGTCAATATCCGACGCACAAAGCACCCTTAGCGTCAATATGAGACGCTTCGGTTATGGGTAGGTTTAGGTATGTGGTAGGGTTATGCGTCTCATATGGACGCTAAAGGGTGCTTTGTGCGTCGGATATTGACGAATGTCAGAAAGTGACGAAAAAGTGACGCTTTGGGTATGAGAACGGGCTGAAAAGTCTTATATTTCACCCTGTGACCCTCCTCTGCCATACACAACATATCTCCACAGTGTTTCCCTTTCTGACCTGATTAAAATAAATACTTCTGGGATGACAGATTTGCAAATCAGTTTTTACACAGTATTAGCACAGAGCCAAACTTTAAATTTATATTGTGAATTCAAAGCCATTACAAACAACATGGAATTCAGAGGAAGAGACACAAACTTTCATAATTCGTGGATATTTCTTCCATGCAGGCTATATGAATGCAGCCAGAGAAAAGGGGAAACATTTCATCCCATGTCCCATTATCTACGTAAGAAGGGAATATGTGTTGATTCAGACATGATTTAAAAGGATGGGTCTATGTTAGTTAATTTTGTTTATAAAGACTTCCTCTGTTCTCTAATCGTTTGGCTGAATCTTCCTATGGCATTAGAGAAGCTCGAAGAGTAAGTGCGTAACAAGGCTCAGAGCAACAGTCGCCATTAATGGGGCGTTTGTCTAAACATGGAACTAATAAGGCAAATGAAAAATAATAACTCATTTTTGTTTAAGAAACACTTTTCATAAAAATATCAAGCATTTGGAATGCCTGTGTGGAATCATGACTGAAGGTCACTTTGGTTCACATGACCTCATCTTTGTGTCTCTGCTCAGTATTGTCAGTGACTCAGAGCAGCCTGTTGTAGAAGGATGTGGTGATGGGCACTGAATTTCACAGCTCCACCCAGAACATTTTCTCAGTTTTTGCAGGCAACAGAGTGTAAAGGGCCCAAGAGTGGTGCCCTCTCATCTGAGACTGCAGGCTCACCGTTTGGATGTAGAGCTCCCAGTCCCCTTCGTCAAGCAAAACAGGAAGCTTTTTGCGACCTGTCACCGAATATGTCACAGTTTCCTTGTTTTATATTTTTTTATTTGTTGTTAAAAGAAATATTTCTCCCACTACCAGGCACCAACTCGTCACATCCACTGGGAGTTCTTTCACAGCTTCATTCTGTCCCATTCGGGGTTTTTTTCTTTCTTTTAATCTCTTATGCTTTTCACCTAGACACACAGAGGCTATGGGATCAGCTGTCTCTATTTTGCAGTATAATTATTGGCTTTCTAAAATTGGAGAACTTTTCATGAATGTGCATTTAAATCAAATTAGCCACAACAGGAAGCTGAATTGGAATTTTAATGACCGCTAGAGGAATTAAATTTAATAAATTGTCTGTCCGTCCGTCCGTCCATCCATATTTACTCTCAAAAGCAGTGGCTTGCAGTGGTGTTTTGAAATGAGAATGAGGCGGCGAAGTCCTCACTTTGTTTTCATAAATCAAATGTAAATTCATGTCCATGCAGTTACACTTAATGTTGTCACATTTTCCTGGTTAAATAAACATTAATTTGCATTACATAAAAATAATTAAAAAAAATAATCTATGCAATTAATATTCTATTAATTAAAAATAAATTAATATGAATAAAATTAAACTAATACTCTATTGATTACATTTATTAAAACCAAGGATAAATCTCAAGTTAGGGTTTTAAAGCATTTTTACACTTATTCCAAAATAATAACTGAAGGCAGTAACAATTTAAACAATATATTTTATTTGCGAATAATAGTCAACTTATTTTTGGATCATTATTCACTCACTAGATTGCTCATGAGTGATTTATACACTTTGTATTGTTACATTTTGTAATATTTGCTTTCCAAATCCAAAAATTAGATTTTTTCCCCCATTCTTTTCTCATAAAAAATGTTTTAGGTGGCACTGCCTCCTCGGAGGAAACACCCTGATCAAAAGTAAAAGTTTGCGTTAATGAAAATATCAGTGCCATCACTTCAGCTCTCTCTATACTCTGAAGCAGAACTAGACTTTCTAAAGGAGAAAATTGGAAATTCATAAATTAAGAAGTGCCTCCCTTTAAATTCATAACTGAATTAAAATCTAATTGGTCACAACAGGAAGCTGAATTGTCTGTTCAAAAACAAGATAGTCAAAATGTTGTTAATATAATACTGAACTTGCTTAGTATTTCCGGATGTAAACTAAGGCTACAGTTGTGATGACAATGATTGAAAATGCAATTTTTTCACTTTTTTCTGTATGGCATATATTTATTTCAACAGTACCAATTTTGACATTTTGAAATTTAAAGACCTAATATACTTCAAGCTAAATCAGAGAATGAACTAGTATGACATCATTTCGATCAAAATCAGGCAAACAGGTTCTAATTAAAAGCAACACTGACACTGTTTTTTATTTATTTATTTTTTATTTTATTTTTTATGTTTAATACTCTAAAGCTACTTGCTTCAATGCAATCTATTGTATGAAGAGCTATATAAATGTGATTTGACCTGACGTGCCAAATTGCATAGCTGGTGGAAACCTGTTGACTGTTGTTTTCTTACTACTGTCATTTTTGTTATTGCGAGGAAAGTGTACAGAACATATTTAAATATTCATCTAAACGCCACTCCCAGCTGTAAAAGGTATTTAAAAAAAATAAATAAATTAAAAGTAATGTAAAAGGTATTTCAAACTTATTTTTACCCCTAAGCGAACAATGAAAAAGAACTTTGCAGTGAGATTATCAGGGCCTTTCACACTTTATTGTACATGTGACATTGATTACAAGGGATTGGATAGGATTTTAATTTATGCTTACGTGCAGCACTGTTTCGGAAATTATGGTGCAGTCTTTCCCCCTTCATTAGTGAAAGTCAGTAATTTATCAATTCAGGACACATTTGCAAAAAAGTCTAAATATGCTTGACAGATTTGGACAACTGGTTCAACCATTTTGCATTTAATGACGTATGCAATGAACTAATGCCTAGATGTTTTGGGAGTAAGAATATTCAACAGAAAATTTGTATAATATAATATTTTGATCAATATGACATAAGCATAATAACTTAATGACATAAGCGTAATGACAATGTAGGAAACAGCAGACAATTGAATGTAATCAAATGCATGAATGTACCAAAGCTCATCAGACCTCAGCCTTGAGTTCCCTCTGTCCCCCATCAGCCCCTCAGCCACATCCACCTCAGGCCAGCCATTTACCAGCGCCACCTGAATCTACAGATCCCCTGGCTTCGCCACCAGCCGCTGTTCCTAACACTCTACCTCGGCCCGTCTTCCAGGCTCCTCCGCCTTCGCTCATTCCTCCCTCGGCTCCACCAGGGAGCATGGACCTTTTGGTTCCACCAAGCTCCCTCGATCCTCGGGCTCCATCTAGGTCAGACGACACTGCATCTATGCCACAGACTTATGAGCCGTCCGCTATGCTCTGTCTTTCCACCCCTATGGCTCCATCTGGCTCCACCCACCCACTGGTTCTGCCTCGGCCCTCAGGGTCTCTGGTACTCTGGCTTCACCTCAGGGGATCGTCGCCGCTGCTCCGTCGCGGCCTCCAAAGCCTGCAATCTCGCTCTGGACCAGCTGCTCTTCGTCTGTGCGTTGGGCTTCCACCATTGGCTCCGTCGTCGTCCATCATCCCCATGCCGTCGAGTCCACCTCCATGGCTCCTCCCTCCTCCGACTCCACCATGGGATTTCATCCAGGCTGAGCTCTCGGCTCACGTCAGCCTGCGTCTGCTCCTAGTTCCTCCATGGCTCCCCTCGCCGCCTGTGCCACCGTGACTGTTTCTGCCTGTATCTCATTGGCCAGCTTTTCACCAGCTACTCGTCCTCCTCCAACAGAGGACGTCCACCCTCCCTCCTCAGTTGAACCTTACGTTCATTCATGTTTTGTTTCTGTTAGTTATTTCCCCATTTGTCTGCCATTGAGTTCTCATTAGTCGCATTTGTTACTGATTGATTCGTTTTTCTGTTCAGCTGTTTCCTAATTCCTTCCCTTTGTTTTCCTCATGCATTTATACCCTGAGTTTCTATCTGTTCCTTTGTCTGTTCTCGTTTACAAGTGGCTGTGTATTCTGATTCTCCTGAGTTTTCCAAAGTGTTATATTAAAAGACTGTTGTTATCATATTCCTGTCGCTGTAAGCTTCATTCGCCACTGCTACCCATTCCAATAACAGAATTTAACTTCAAGAACAAAATTATAATTATATAGAGCTTGTCTCAAGAGTATTTCGAGAAGGAACCAGCAAGGAATTGTAATTGTCCAGTAATTGTCTGACTGCAGCACAGCTGCAATTAAGGAAAAGAGTAGAGGGCCTCTCCTATGGATGCCTGGCAATCCAACAACAAGACTCTTGCCACTCACATGGGACTATTTGTCATGCAACTGAGAGGCTGAGCATACTTGTGGAAAAACTGTTCCAGCTTGTCATCAATTTGAGCAAAATAAACAGTGACAGTCAGGCATATCCAGAAAGTGACTTGAAAAAGTCAGATCTGATTCTGTCAAGATGAAGCCCTTGGTCCCCTGTGTGATTGGCAGAGAAGGGTGGATCTCCTCCATCACATAAGACAATGAGGAATTGCTCTCTCACCTTGAAAGAGGTTTTGGAACACACAAAACATCCAAGTGCAGGAATCCCAGTAGACCACATTATTATTCTGCTTGACACACAATTCTTGCCCAGCTGTTTAGTGAGAGGGCACCATTCACTAAACAGGAAAACAGTGAAGGAAAACCTCAGTCCTAAACTGAGTGTGAATGGAAAGGAAACAATTTGATGGTATGAATGTTTGTGCATGAGTTTGAGGTTAAGCTTTCATCTATACAGTGCTATAATATTATTCATTATTGATTGTGAGATCATGGGGCACATTTAAAATGATCACTAATTCACATCGTTCACATTGGGATTAAGCTCCTGGTTATCTCCACTACTCTTATGTTGTTATATAAAAAGAGGACCTTTTATTTTTGCTTCTGCCATATCAACCGTCAAGAAAGCTTCAATTGTTTTTGATTATTTGAAACATTTTACAGTAAATTGTTCTTTCACATCTCACATGAGATGTCATCATTTTCACCCACATACAATCCCAGCTAGTACATGAAAACAACCTTGTCTTTATATTTCTTATCCATAACTGATTATTCAAGCTCTCAAGGTAATTGTAGTCAAAGGTTTGTCAAAGCTCAGTTTTCTGTACTTTCAAATACCTCCCGAGTAGCCTAGCTGACTGAAAACCATGCTTAGACTGAACACTGAACTCAGAGCAATGCCAGTTGCCAATTGAGAAGTTAAAGGTGGTGTCTGTTGTGAATATAATCCTATAGCAGCATACAGCAACATAAAGTAACATTGCTTGGTTTTTAATTAAACGTTTGATTTTAATTAGTAGATTTTCACCTCACAGGAAACTAACATTAAAGGGGACATAACACACATAGATTCTGCCAAAAGTATTGCATCTTTAATATCTCTGAACCCTTATGAAAAGAAAATATATTTCCCTATATATGAATGATCAATATAGTATATGGTTTAACAGTATATTTGAATATACTGAATTGCCGCTTTTTATATATTGAAAAACATGTGGCATTATATTTACTAATATATCAGATTGCAGATATATTTACTCATGCAGCATACATATATAGATAAATATATAATGTAATACATTTTTTATATATTTTTTTCATTATTTACATTATATGTGTTTCATATAAACTAGTTAACAAAAGCACAAGCACACCTGCATGTACTAAAGTATTTAGCCAAGAGACTATCACTGCAAGCATGTTAAAAAAGAAGCCAATCAGATTTCACTCCCCTTCTGACATAGGAAGGGGATCTTATTATAATATTACCGCCCCTTAATCTGCACGTTTCCACCCACCGCTACTGGTTATTTCTGAGATTTTGGATGAGTGAGATTATTTGTGTGTTTTGTTATTGTATCCGAAGCTCATGTAAAGGATTGGTTGTTTTCTGAATGGAGGCGAAGAAGCAGCTCATTTGCATTTAAAGGGACACACACAAAAACGGCACTTTTTTCCCACACCCGAAAAGGGGCAGCTTTGACATACGATAATACATTTCACAGACACATTGTGGGACCCCATAGATTTATATTAAATCTTGTGAAAAGGAGCATTATATGTCGATTTTAGTAGCGTTTGGCCAATCCTCAAACAAACCACAGGCCCTACTCTTCAGCACAATGGTAACCCCAAAACTCACACATACCAGAAAACCTTTTAAATTCCAAAATAATAGAACATTAAACAGATCTCCCCTTATATTAATATTCGGGCCGAAATCCGAGCTTGGAGCCCTCCCCCCGGACAACACGGCAAATACGCATTCAACTTTACCCCCACTAATTGTATGTAAGTGTGAACTCGTGAAATGCACTTATGCGCCGATCGCCAACAAAGCACACACATTTGATGTTACTTACCGCCTGCAATTCCGACTCATGACCGGGATATTTTAATGCTGGAACCACTCCATCTTTCAGTTTCAAACGATCTGCAAATCCAGCGTCGAACTGGGCCTTGTTTATAAAACATTTGTCACCGAAAAATTAACTGCATCCACTGTTCCCCTAACGCTGGGTTCTTTGGAAAGCTGAACAATGTTATCTTTCCCTCACAACCAAAAACACACTGATTGCGTGGTCTATAAACAAAATGACAGTGCTGCCGACGGCTTACGTAACCCGAAGCACGCTAATGGGCGTTGCTCTTGCTCTCGCTCTGGTTGATGTGAGCACGAGCACTTCCAGGAGAAGTACAAGGAATTCTGCCCTTTATGACGTCATACAGGACCATACTCTTATACGAATCCTGAAGGAGTGTATATGGCACAGAAATAATCCTAAATACGTCCAATTCATTTTTTGAAACTTTGTCCATCTTTAGCATGAGAATCCAACTTTTTAACAGTGTAAATATGTCAGAATGCTTGAAATAGCATTAGACATCCCCTTTAAAAGTTTGCTTTATATATTGATTTTTCACTTTTCCTGCATTAAAGCACTTCTTCCCTGATGGGCAGGTTGGGCAGGAACATACTCTCTCACACAATTACTGTCCACTGAGAGGCATCCACGTCCACCAGTGAATCACCACTACAGGATCAGATGTGATGTTTCTATTCCTCAGAGTATGATAACTCTATTTATCACCTCGTTTAGCATCCTTGCATTGAAAGCTGGGCAGCAAGGAGAATTAATCTTCCTCGAGGTGCTGCTCTTTCAAGAGCAAGCAGGGACAAGGTGCACATAAACTGCACTGCTGCCCGTTATCTGTGTCTTTTTAGGTAGGTTGAATGACAAATGGTTGCGTCTGAGAAGATGATGCTTGCAAACAAACATAAAACTTGTGGATAGGCTACAGTTGACACCTCCCAATTGCTGAGACTGATAAGCAAAGGGTTAAAGGTCAACAAACAAGAGGTGCCCATGCAGAGCCACAATGCTGATCAATATCTAAGCTCTACAGATTCCTACAGACCATCTATCCATGCTAACTCATTAGCAATTTGATAAAGATGAGAGAGGTGTAAGCTGAGCCACTTTTTACTTAAAGTCCCCATGAAATCAAGTTTTTTGGCTTTTAGTATGAATATGTTAGCCTTCCTGTTATCTATAAGCTAGTGTGCTCCAAAACAATGACAAAATTCACATTTAGAAGATATAAGCTTTCAAAACCTATAGTCTCTCACTTCGTCATATATGGGTCGGTGGTTTTGATGACATCACTCTGAATTTCACCTTCTCATCAGATTTTATGTCCAATCAAATGCTCTCTAGAATCTACATTATAAATAGACGCTGAAGCTGTGGCTAAAATCGGTCACTTTACTATTTTCTACATGGTGAATGGCACATAGTGTACTATATAGGGGATAGGGAACGATTCAGACAGTGTAAATATGCTTTCCATTGGGGCGAATGAAGTCTGGTTTTACGTTAGTGTCACGCGAACAGCCGCAGTGCGCACACAGTCTGCTTCGGTCTAGATACACGATAGCACAGGGCGGGTCATATCCTCGAGTCGGCGCATACCAGGAAAAGTATCAGACCCATTTGAATTCTACACAGAATGCTGTATTTTAAAGCGATATGAAGGAGATTACAAGGTGAAACGGTTAGAGATTAGAAGGAAACTGTGGCTTTACTGAGCTCAACGGCTCTGGCCGAGCTGCGATATAAACTAAATGCTATTGGCTATTTTGTAAAAGGGTAGAAGCTATTCGATAGTTCGATATGTCATGCCATGTCTTCCTGTTTCAGTGGAAATTACGTCAACACATTGAATAATGCTGTGCGTTTCAAGGCACTTTAGTAGGCCTTTAAGCCGTGCTCTATAAGCAAGGAAAAATGAGACAGAATAACTAAACTATCACCACAAGCCTACATAGGACAAGATGTTTGGAGAATGGATGAAAAAAATAAGAAAAAATTTAAGAAAACAAAACAAAAAACAATATACTTTACAAAACAGAATAACACACAACACATTAACACCAATTAACTAAGCTGTAAATATAATTATGTAATAAAATTAGAATGTAATATTATAAATATAATGTATCTTGCATTTTATTTCAGGACATATGCTATCAAATTGTCATGGTCACGCCAGGCTCTCCAGTCACACGCACACAGCGTTCACTCTCTCCTGAGTTCTAATCACCATCACCTGTTCCTCATCACCTCAGCACCAGTACTAAAGTGCACACCTTTCAGTCATTCATTGTCTGGCCTTGAATGTGGAAACAGACTCCTTACCTGCTCTGCTTACTTTGGTGGTTGAGCTAGAAAGCCATGTTTATCTCCTGTGTCGATTCCCCTGCGTTTCCTTCGCCTCTCTAATGATCTACTTTGTCTTCGTGCCTGAGACCTGTGGATTAAAGATTAACTGTATACTCTCCATGTTCATCAAGAGGTGTGTGCTTCATCCAGTTCCTCTACCACCATCGCCATTCACTACCTGCAACGGAAAGCAATGCAAGTTATCCACCAGCATTCACTCACCTGAACTCTGCCGTTCACCCATCTGTTCAATAAACGACTGTTTGGATTGTTTATATCTGTCTTGGTTTATCCTTACACAAATTCATTTTACAGCAAGACATTCTAATGAGAGAATTTTTTTTAACATATAATATAAACCTGGCCATGTGACAAATTGTACAGTTTGTTATATTAAGGAGGCAGCACAGCTTAATCGCTGACACATCTTACCCTACTCTCCATTAGTGCTGCAGTGTGTATGACTTAACTTAAGAGATGCTGGAAATATTCTCAAACCCCCAGCAACTGAGCAAAAATGCAACGTAACCCAATAAACTAAATATCACATCATAATGGTTAAAAAACATAAACAAGTACATTCACTCAACAACACTGTGAAGCACAATTGTGTAGATATACACACTGTAAAAAAAATCTGTAGAAATTACAGTATTACTGGCAGCTGCTTGCCAGTAACTTACTGTAGATTTAAATTGATGTTATTGAAACTAAAATAACAGCCTCATGCAAAGCATTCTGGGAACCAAAATCTGAAGGAAAAAAAAAACAGAAAAAGGTTGATGAAGATTTCTGGTTCCCAGAATGCTTTGCATTAGGTTGTTATTTTATAGTTTTATTCTGTAAAGATAAAGACTTGTTAATGTTTAATGTTCATTTAACTTTGAACAAACTGTTGCCAGTAAATAACATCAATTTAAATCTACAGTAAGTTACTGGCAAACAGCTGCATAACTACAGCAAATTGTTTACAGTGCATGGTTACATTGTAATGTACGATCCTATTCCCATGCTTAGAATACGACTGTAACGATTAAACAGATGAAGTAGAGAAGAGCTAAATGTGCTCTAAAGTAGGTAATCAAGACGTGAAAGCAGAAAAAGGAAATTCACTCAGCTCATGCAAAGCATAATCTGCTGAACAAGTCAGTCCAAACATAGGAGCTCATTTTCCACCCAAGAGCAACACAGATGTGATCCTTGAACATATCGCTGCTTTAGCCACCGTTATTATAACCGTTTTGCTTTCATTCTAACCGGGATGGAATATACATAATCTGATGCCAGGAGCAAAAATAGAAGCTGAGGAAAGGGAGAGTATGATGGCCTGTGATTCAGAGCGCTCTTGTTTAGCAGCGACCAAGCTGTGTGATGTGAAGCCATCTAGTCCTAAGCCGACTGGTTGGCTTCTGCAGATATGTTCTGTGGGTCCTGTGAAGATATTCCAGCCAGAATCATTGATTTTGTACCATAAGTGCTCAAGATCCATGCAAATGAACAGCATCAGACATCTACAGAAGATGTGACAATTGATCAAGCCCCGAAATACAATCTGTGTAACAATTGAATGCTATTTGATCTATGGCACCTGATTGGATGAGAGCAAGTAAGACAAATCTATTTGTCTGTGCAGTTCCTTTAGAATTTACACTTCTGTTTTTTGTAGTCAAATCTACAAAAGGGGAGACGTGAGCCAGCATTACATTTGTATTTATACTTTGGAAAGTAGGAAGTTCCTTGAGTTCCACTTCTCCTCTTTTACCAACCAATGGACATTTTGCAACACATTGTCAAACTGTTGAATACTAAACAACTGTCACGTGACCTACTATAACCTGCCGTTTTCCTCATATTTCTTCATATTTACTTTGGAAGCATTGTATTATGGGAAGCAGGAAACTGCCAAAATATCTGCCAAATGTATTGCATGAAAACAAAGCATATTAAAAAGTTTGGGTCTGAAGTTTTTTTATTCTTTTTTTTTTTCTTTGAATACTTCTCTTCAGCAAGAAACAATTAAATTGATCAAAATTGACAGTAAAGGTCTTTGCATTGTTACAAAAGATTTCTATAACAAATGAATGCTGTTCTTTTGAACTGTCTATTCTTCAAAGAACTGTTATTTTAAATTGTAATAACACTTAACATTATTACTATTTTTACTGTATTTCTGACCTAATAAATATAGCCTTAATAAACTTTCAAAAGCATAAAATAACTAAACAAATAAAAATCTTACTAACCTCAAACAGTAGTGTATAATCATGAATAATCCAGTATAATCCATAATTAATTTCCTTTATAGTATAATCCATAATGAAATGTAGAGCTTTGTTAAAAAATGTAAAATGGCAGTATCCTGTTTACAATATCTGTGTCTGAACTTGCATACTGTCAGTGTAGGGAATACATTTAAAGAAATATGTTCTATAAAGTATGTGTGTATAAATGGTATTGACCTACTGTATGATGGCATTCTTCTCACTGTTCCTCTGCTTACCAGTCTTTCCCTCATCAGATAGTAAAGAATCCATCTGACATACTTCAGAATCTCAGTGGAAGTAGGTCATTCAGTTATTTTTCACCTGTTATGAATACCAAGCATTCAGACATAGCCAAATACTAAACTACTTGATGTACTGCTTTTCACATAGTATAGTACAGGAGTAGGCATATTAGGTCACGAAGAGTTAGCTCTTATGTGCTAATAGCACGTTTGCCACTGGACATGACCTGCTTGACAGAGACAGATGTTTTTTGCCAAACTCGAAGATATCAGAAAACAAGAGCTATTTGATATGCAGGTCTCTACTGAGAACAAATTTTCCTGACAATTTCTTTCCTATTCCTCTGCGCTCTTAAGTCTCTGAGCACTTCTGGAGAAGTAAACAAACAAAGACTGGTTTCGGTTTATTTCTTTACTTATTTATTATTTTTCCGTCTGTTCCATTTCAAAGGTAAAGATATCACTCATAAAGAAAGAGACATTTAATGGAACACAGGCTCCCACGTGTCCGGATCTGTGGAGTGGTTGCCCAGCAGTACTATTCATAAATATAAAATATGCATGGAGAAATCTGATCCAAAGCATGTGTCATATATACAGCTGTGAATTAATCATTCATTTGATGGCCACTTTTTGAGAAACTGTACATCTATTTCCATCAACAGGAAAGCAATGTATTGATTAATTTTTTAGCTCTCTGTAGATTGGGGAAAACTCAGTTGTGGATATTGCATTGGCATTTAGGTCTATATATAGATTTTTTTTTTTTCTCTTTATTTGTTGCTTTGTTTTTTTTTTCTTCATGTTTTTGCATTACTTGCAGGTTTTTAGTGTTTTTTCCCCCCCTTTAAGCAATGGAGTCTGCCTGCGCTCAATTGAAGTACCTTCAGAAAAATGAAGCACCTCATTTGTCAAAAGAAATATAATCAATATTGAATTATGTGATTACCTTTAAGACAGAGCTGGGAGAAAGATGTGCTTCGAAGGCAGAGATATAGAGATATAGAAATGAATCAAAATACATAGCAGCAGGAGCAAAGACTTAAAGAAAATTCATGGGATAGGATAAATTAAATAGATGAGGATGATATGAAAAGGCACCAACACTCTAAGCCTTTAAATTAGGAATCATAGAGAGACATATGGAGACACGGGCTTGAAGGCGTCATGGATTAAATGTTTTGTTGTTTGTTAGGTATAAATCACAGTCACATAAATAATTCACCAAGGTAGAGCAATGATACACATGCAAACGTGTAATGTTATATTCTATTATTTTTCCAAGCAAAAATAATAGCTTGAAGAACTATACAAATGTAAAATATATGTGATTATAATTATGACAAAGTCAATTAATTATTTTGATATTTAGTTTATAATTATTTTAATTATGGTGATGATGTCTGAGTGAATTAAAATTGGCATAATTAATTACTTCTTACACAATATTTAAGCTCACACTGTGGTTCTTGTGTGATAGATAATGATTATTCATCAGTGATGATTAATTGGTTGTAGCTACTAATCCAAAGTTTCAACCATGAATTGTGTCATCTCAGTCTTTCGTAGGCGCAGGCACACAACACCGAGGCTAATTGTAGTCTAAATAATGTGTTTACAGGCTGGATGAAGATAAGCTACAATCTCATTATCCATGTCAGTTAGTCTGACTTCACAAAAACTGGACTAGTCCAATTTCAAGTGTTTACATGACATGTTAACAACACATGATTGCTTCAATCAGACTGAAATAAAAAAATAAAGAATAGGGCTAATTCAGGATAATGAGGACATTTTCCCCATCATCTAAATGGCAAAGAGTGTCTCAATTTACCTGAATTCCCCCTGTAAACACAAATTCTGACCTGTGTACAAGTATATGATGTGCAGGTGATATCATTTAAAATGAGATGCAGCTCTGCTTCAGGCTAGATTGTTCTAGTTCCTCTGTGGCAGACACTATAGGAGGTCTGAATTTATATACAGCTTCTATTTCTGTATGTGGACATCTGTGTATGTGTGGCAGAAACACAAAGGAAGCCATGTTATGCAATAAAGAGCAAAGTGTGTATAACATTTTGAAGTGTTTCCTTTTTTTCCCCACATTCATCAACTTAGCATCAGTGAATTTTCAATCTGAACGATGACTAAGTGTGTTCCAACAGTTCATTAGGGTGATGAGCAAGAAGTGTGTGCTAATCACTGATAGCAGTCGTCTGGGCAAGACTTGATGGCAGTTTGAGAAGCTACTCGATTGGCATGGCCCAGTGAATCATTAGCTGCTGTGTCTGAATCATGTGCCAGCTTCACAAATACATTTTAGAGAAGCTAATTTAAGAGACTCAGGCCGACGTGATCTTGACATAAGCTAAACACAAAGATATTTTTTTCACACTAAGCTGCGTTTTTTAAACACTGAAACCAAAACAACACCTATACTGTAAGTTAAACTAACTAAACAATGTTTTTATAGTTTTACTATACTCTACTAACATAAAACAAATCCATGTCGGCACCAATAAGACATCTAATTTTTTTTTTTTTTTTTTTTTTTTGGATTTTCAGGAATGTTTGAGAATAAATGTATAGTCCACCAAACCAAAATTTGATTACTAATATAACCTTACGTTTTTAGTCAATTAACTCGAATGTGTCTTTTATCTTACTATTATCTGTGTTTTACACACTAGACAAGTACACAAGTGTGTCAATGCACAAGCTTTGTGACAAGTGAGGATTAACACTTGCACTTCTCAGATCACGGCAGAAGAAACAGCTGTCCGCTCTCTGAGAAATGATTTCTCTGCCACATCATCATTTGGAGTAGGTGAAACCGCAACATTTATCACAAAGATCAGTGTGACATTAGGCTTGACTGATACTGCCTGTGAGAGGCTACAGACACTCCTGTCATCGGCCATCCCGACTTCATGGCTGCTTCCCCTCATTCTAGTGTGTTTGTAAAAAGATAAATTGATAATTCTAGTTGGGATGAAAGTGCCATTCGTATTCTGTACAGCATAACAATCTATACAAGCAAATATGGTGGGCTTATTGAGCAGCCTAAATTAGAACCTACAGAAATGGTAAAATCAGATTGTTTGTGTGTTTTGAAGACCAATATAGTGTGCTGTTGCCAAGTCATCAAGGAAACTGGCGGATCTAAATTGGGACTTTAATGTGAGGCTGACAGAGTCTCAACGGGGATGGGTGGCATCCCACAAATGCCAGGTTCAGTCAGATGCAAAAAATCATTAATTACAGCTGTGAAAAGCACAATCGCCCCTGCAGCACTAAGTGTAGAAAAAAAAAAAAAAAAACAGACAAAATAGCAAAACACTCTTTAGAGGTATTGTACATTTCATTCTAAATCTATAATGGACCAAGATAGAGAGAACCTTTGAATTGCCCTTAATAAGGATAGAGATGAAAATGAAACACACCAAACAGTCTGTCATCATTTACTCACCCTCACCAATGCTGTTGATTGAAATAAAAAAATAATAATAAAAAAAAATAAAAAAACAGAAAAGTGGTTCATGATATGATGAATTCATATGATACAGTCTTCCCTTGCAGTGAGCACTTAACAGCTATGAATGGATGAATGGATGATTGTTTTCACACAAAGCTATCGTACACCTTGGAATATGCTTCCCAAGCTATGAACTAATTTATGATATCATTTATGAAGCTTTAAAACATCTAACATGAGGGTGATAAATTATTACACAATTAAAATGTTTCACTTAAATGTTCCTTTAAGTGAATTTCCTGGATGGATGGATGAATGGAACGAAAGATGTTACAAATCACATTTGGAAATACAGGGCAAACTCTGGTCAAAGGACCTGAAAGCCCAGCTAGTGTCCTGCACTGGCCCCTCAGACAGACCCGGGATGGAGGGAGGCGAAAGCAGTCAGGGGATGGGGCGAAGAGGAGACAATAGGGGCATTTCTCACGATTAAACCCCTGTTATGAAAACTTCACATTAATAAGACATGTACATTATGGACTTGAAACATCCTCTCAGCTTGAGATGAAAAATTAAAGAGAAGGGGAGAGCAAGGAAAGCGGTGCCTCCTGAAATAAAACACAGAACCAGCTTGGAACATTAGAGCTATCAATAAATCAGAGTATAAAAGACAGCTTTCAGAGGAAAAGAGTATATGTAACCCTCACTGTCCCTCACTCACTGTAGAAAGATGGGTTCTGAAATTTGCATGAAGTGCTTACCACACATATTACATGCTGTGTTGTGTTCATTAGTCCAAATAGAGTCATTGAAATATTTTAAGATTTTCCATGATGAAAAAATAAATAAATCTTTTAAAAATCTAGATTGAGACACATGTTCCAATTGCTTAGAAATGTACTTTAGAAATTGTATTTGCAGTAGTCAACATTTGAAGTTGATCAAAACCTTTCATCAAAGTTATACATGAATTTTGAACAATACCCGTTCTTGTCTTAGGACAACTTTGATGTTTTTTTGTTTGTTTTTTTGATCCACTTCAAATGTTGACTACTGTATTTTGTTTTCATAGTGTTTTTTTTATTTATTTATTTTATAATATTTAAACAGTTTAATTGTTTTGGGAAATTATCATTAATTCATTCATGTTTATGAGAAGTTGTGGCACGTTTTTTTAAACCCCAAATTAATCTTGCCTTGTCATACAATATTTAGGATATTTTAGGCTTGTTGACATGTTCAACATACCCCAAAAAATAAAAATAAAAAACTATAAAAATAATAATAAATGAACAAATAAATAACAATAAAATATTAAATAAATTAATAAATAATAACAAAACATCAAAAACATTATTATTCAAGACAATATATGAGAAAAAAAGTCATGTTATTGACCCATTTGCAAGGGTGTTGATTTTGTCTCACTTTCCTGTATCCGTCATGTTTTTTTTTTGTTTTTTTTTATGAATAAATCCCTCTATTTTCATTTGACCTCATGACTGGGGTTGTCATCGCATTGAGAAGTCAAGAGGTCCGTGCGGAGTAATTTATGAAATTGCTTGTGCCACGTGAGATGTACCACATGGAATTATTGACTGTTGGGGTATTTGCATGCAGTGTAAGCTTACAGCCTGGAGCAAAAGTGATCCATTCTGAGCAATATCAAGCTTTCACACGCTGCTTGAAATGTTGAGATTCGATAGCAGAAGCAGCAGATCAAAGACTCAGCACAATTAGCTCTGACAGCCTTTATGTGTTTTCGAGAGAGACCTCACTTCTTCTTTTTTCTCAGCACAAGTGATTCCACATGCACCATAATGCATGATAGCCTGTTGGTTACGATATAGTGTAGAATTTCAGATTCTCCATTTGCAGCAAAAAATAAGAAGAACGTGTATAACCCCACCAGCTCATCACAAGGCTTGGAATATCAATACAAAGCGGACAGGCTTGAACACTGCAATCTGAACTCTGTGTCACAGAGATGGAACACACACAGGGCTGTGTACTGAAGCAGGAGAATGAAAGCACTCTGGTAATAGTCCCGTCATCACTATCAGATGATTATGTCTGAGCCTGGCCCCCAGAGGACATGTATGATGGCCCCCTGTCATTGTTTACGGGGGCTCTCTAAACTCAGCTAGCCAGGGGGGTAATGCATCGCTGCTTCAGTGAGCTTTGAAAACACCTCTCCTTCTTCAATACAGCCTGGTCCCCCTGCTGACTGCAGACAGTCCCCTTTCCAGACGCAGGATATACACACTATGGGGTGCTGGGTGGCTCCACCTGATGGGTTTGTGGGAGGAGGGGTGCTGAGAGGAAACACAGGGCTTTGACCAAATGCCCCATGGACATGTTTTACATTCTCTGACATTCATTAGCCAAAACTTGTTCTCCACTCTCCACTGCTCCTGATATGACTTGACGGCCGTAGCTTTGATCGGGCCGGCATGTTACTTGGACACAAACAGACATGGGTGATACTTCACAAGCATTCTTCCACAGAGTCACCTGACACCAGTGAGTCCCTCTCCGTGGATAATTACCAGCCCTGCACCTGATTTTTTTATTTTTTTTTATTCTCATGTGTAATTTCCCTTCTTTTTGGGTCACCATCTTGGATAAATGCTCAGAGACAGGGACAAAAATGCAGATACAAATGTTCCTTTTCTCCTCCAAGGAGAAAGCAATATTGTCATCAGTTTCTAAATTACATAGTCCCTCTCAGTGGAATAACATACTAAACATGCAATCAAATCTCATACCGTTTTGAACCATAGCAATTATTTCACTATGTGGAAGAAGCCACTCTAGTCCGTCCCAACCCTCAAGGGTACAGCTATTTACAGCTGGTACAGAAACAAAAATAGTCCAATAAAATGTTGCACACATGTAGGCCTATGAAAAAGAGAAAAGCACACGGTTTTGCTAAATAGATAACAAGCACGCTATTTGCACAAATGCTTGTTTAACACGGCCGTGTGGTAACAATTATGCCGCAAAATTATTGTGAATGTGTCTCAGTGTGTTAAGGATGCTAACCTGAGTTTCTGTTGAGCCAACAGGCTTTGCAAAATACCCATAATTATAAAACACACTGACAGAGGAGAGAACATCATCAAACAAATGTCACGGATGGATGCCTTACAGACAGTTCAGTGTGCCGGGTTACTAGGCACGCTAATTTACGCCAAACAGAGAGACTGTTACTTCTATTCTAAGAACATTGCAGTGCATTAGACAGGCCATGCATGCCATATGCAGAAAAGAGATTTTTTTTTCACTATACTTCAGAAAATATAACCATAATTTTACAGCTGAAAGCAGGAAACTGCCTAAGGTGGAACTGAATGTGTGATTAATATGTGATTAAAATCAAAAAGACAATTGCAAGTATATTTATGTTCAGTGTATGCAGACTATAAAAAGGCTCTTTTTCACACACACACACACACACACACACACACACACACACACAAAAATAAAAAAAACATGACAAAATCATATTTGCATGCAGAATTAAATGTTTATAGGTCTCTGTGATCAATAAAATAACCAACAACAGCAGTATGGTTGTCAGACCTGTCTGAACTGAATGACTGTTATTTAAAGTGTTTATCTGAAATGCTGTGTTCCAGGAACATTTAGATGTTTGCTCCCACAAAACTTCTTCAGCTTGGAGTGAATGATGATTTTTTTATTTATTTTTTGTATGACAAGATCTGTAATCTTTGAAATTGCAGTTCAGTCAGCTGTGCATAGTGGTAGAAAGTTTTGCAGAGATTATCACTGGCATAACCTTGGCAGGGGCAAGGTATATTTTAATAAAGCCTGTCTGCTGGAGTGTCTGGGAGAGGATGACACAGTGCCGATAGGAATACTGACTCACACATACTTTTAACCTCATTCACACAAAAAAAACTCTGTCCATCTTCCTGTCACACATACTGAACATCATCCATTGTTTTCTTCTTCTTTTATGCAAGAACACATTACATTAAAATGTGTCTCTGCTATTATTTAAACCGCACATCTGTCTGTCTACACTGCAAAAACAACTAAAACCAAATAAAAAAAATAATCTATATTAATTTAAATAAAACTAGTACACATTCAAAAATAGTATAAAAAATATTCATCTCCCAGTGCATGCTTGAAAAAAGGTGAATGAGACCACACACACACAAAAACATTTTTTAGAAAAAGAAAAAGTCTAGAACTCGAACAATTTAATTAATAAAGCTCACATGCTATGGTTGTTGGTTCGACTAAAATGAATGTCACTTTCACTGTCTGTGACAAAATCTCATGAAGTAGGCCCACCATTTCAAATCTGTGTTTGAAGTTTAGTTAGTTACTCCTCATCAACATCATCATCAACAGTCAAGCCAAGTCACCTTTATTTATATAGCGCTATTTACAATACAGATTGTTTCAAAGCAGCTTTACAGAGATAATAGGAAAATAATGCAACAAAGTTTGTGTCTAGAAGAAAATAGTCATAGTCCAGCTTAAGTAAGTTCAGCGATGGTTATTTTGTGTTGTAAAACAAAAAAAAAGTAATTAATTTAGTTCATATATATATGCCAATGCAGGCAGATCAATAATATTGTAGAATATTCAATTAAATGTCCCCAAATAAGCAAGCCAAAAGCCAAAGGCAAAAAAATAAGGTGATAAAGGCGACAGTGGCAAGGAACCAAAACTCCATCAGAATGGAGAAAGAAACCTTGGGAGAAACCAGGCTCAGTCAGGGGGCCAGCTCTCTTCTGGCCAATGAACCAACAGTGTATGATTATGATTCAGGCAGCATTATAGGTCAGAAGTCAGATTGGATCAGAACATTCAGAATATTTATCCAGTTCCATCTGGTTGAAGATCAGAGTCATCACGCGGTATGGAGACAAGTTTGTTGAGGATCAGTGCCGATGACTGTCCTGTCGATGAGGCCTTCACAGGGGAGAGTCTAATTGACACAATCTCTGCTGACACTTCAGGGATGCATTGTGGTCGTGTCTAGGCGTAGGTTCTCCATCTGATCTGTATCCGGCTGACTACATCATGCGTTGTGGTCGTGTCTAGGCGCAGGTCCTCCATCTGACCTGGATCCGGCTGACTACATCGTGCGTTGTGGTCGTGTCTAGGCGCAAGTCCCTCCCCTTACGAAAAAGAAGTATACTTCAAGTTCATTTTATGAAGTATACTTTATGTAGTGAGTATACTAATGTCAATATGTACTAGTAGTAAACTTGTAAGTGTACTATTTTAATACCGCTTGGGACTAAATTGGCCCACTTGAAGTATATAAAAGTGTATGTTTAAGTGTACTATAGGTGTACTATTTTAATACTTGTAGCAACTTTGAAGTATACTCTCAGTAAACTACTAGTTTAGTAGTTTTATACTACAAGTTTTCTTTTAGTGTACTCTCAGTAAACTACTAGTTTAGTAGTTTTATACTGCAAGTATACTAGCAAGTTTTCTTTTAGTGTACTCTCAGTAAACTACTAGTTTAGTAGTTTTATACTACTAGTTTTCTTTAAGTGAACTTAACATTATACTTATAGTTTACTATTTATATATAATTTTTGCACTTGCAGTAGGCCTATACTACTATGTTCTAATGTTATTTTTTATACTTGAAAAATACCTTTAACTGTACTTTAATTTGAAAAAAAAATTATTAGCTTCATGCATCCTTTTTTATCAACACTTGAATGTTCGTAAATTTCTTAAATAAAGGCAACATTTTAAACAAAAAAGATGAGAAAAATCTCATTTTTGTCAAAGACTACGCCTTGATCAATTCAGAACGATGATCAAAACACAGATAGAGTAGATCGAGTCCAACACCAACAAAGCTTCACAGTCGTTTTCTCTTCATGGGTTACGCTTCCTTTCATTTGGAAACATTAAGCAGTTTTGATTTACAAGCTGTTTAATGTTTGATAATCACATTATTTTACATTTGAGTGAGCAATCTTCTATCTCTTGTTTCAGCTTCTTCTTCTCCTGTATTTTGATCCGGAGATTCTGTACTAGAAGATGTGTCATAGCGCCGCCTACCGTATAACAGTGAAAACATGGATAGCTGGAAAATTCAGTCAATGGTGGGGAAAGAGTAAAGTAGAATAAAAGTAAATTCCTATGTGCACTACCAGTGGACTAGCCTACCCAAAAATTCAGATACGAATTAGAAACATATCTGTTTTATATCAATATTTTAATCAATATTTTTCACACAATGTAAGTTTCATAACACTGTATATGAAAAACTATGTAAAAAAAGTATATTTAATAGGCTACTCAATCAAAAGAGTTAACACAACTACAAGCCAAGTATATTTTGAATAACTAAACTTTAGTTATAGATTGAGTACAAGTATAGGCCAAATATACTTGGACTTTTCTCTCAGTATAAGTCAAGTACACTTAAGAATATTTCTGAGAAGTACATAAAGTATATTTTTGAGAATTATATAAAATGTAGACTGATAGTATGCTTTCTTTTTAGTTGAAAAGAAGTATAGTAATAGAACACTTGAATAAACGTATTTTTCGTAAGGGAATTATTATCGCTGTGTACAAGATCAGGTTCAGTTCCATTACTCTATAAACTATTCCACCCGAAAGCTTGTTACTATATAAACTTGAACATGTTTGTTTATAAGACAGTGTGTAATATTATGTTTAAAAAAAAAAAAGTATTTAATAAGTTACTCAATCAAACTAACACAAGTACAAACCAAGAATACTTAGTATACTTAATTATACCTTTAAGTATATCTCGATTAACAAGTAGAGGCCAAATATACTTACTTTTCTGTCAGTGTAAGTCAAGTATACTTAAGTGGAATTTGAAGTATATTTCTGAGAAGTACATAGAGTATATTTCTGAGAAGTGCAAAAAAAGTAGACTAAAAGTAGACTTTTTTATTTTTAGTTGATAAGAAGTATACTAATAGCACACTTGAATAAACTTCTTTTTCGTAAGGGTCATCTGATCTGGATACGTCTGATTACAGTAACATGAGCTGGAGCAACAGCATTATCTGCAGGAGAAGCAAGTAAGGGCAAACGTGACAGATAATAAACAGGCACATTTTGTATCACCTGTACACATGATTCAGCAGGAAAAAGACAGGCAGTACTTAAAGGTGCAATGCGCAACATTTCATGTTAAAAATACCCGTTTTTCTAACCCATACATGCTTAAACAATTGCCTGATGGGCTGAATGAGCCCTTCTCTGATCACTGCGATTGCCTCTATAATCCTGTACAGTAAAATAAATAAGAGGGATTCGGGACGGAATTTGAGACTGGGCGTGACGTCATGCGCGTTCACACTCACCTGGCTATGTCTGGCAGGTTTGTGTATTCGCCGCCATTCTCCGTATCAGCGAAGACAACTCGAGCGACAAAACTTTAGTCATCTTTCGACAAAAGTAGAAGATGGATTCAAAGAGACTGGCTTGTAGTTCATTCCAAACCCCAACGCAAACTCCACGTAAGACAAAGAAAAGAAAACTTTTGTCTAGTGCCACAGACGTCGGAATAAGACGAGAGTCAACATCGGGAAGGCTTTCAACAAATGGAGAGATCTCCGGTCTGCACACACTAGGAAGCGCCCGCGCCCTCAGATCACTTGGACGTGGCTGTGTACAAAAGGTAAAAACGATATAAATACTGTTCGTTGGAATCTCCGGTCTGCTCTAGGGCTCAAACGGGATCCTCAGTTGGATCAGTAAACACATAAAACAGTTCAACATGGAGATAGATGGAAACAAAAACCGAAGTTTTCTACTACCCCCATTTTCCCCTCACACATAAGTGTGTAATTTACTCAAATGCCTTTCCTTTGACAAATTTAAAATGACTTGCAGATTTATAACTTTATTACCTCTGAAGACATTATGACTGTAAACAAAAGATTTGTGCGGCTGATGCTCCTTTGGTTATGAACAGCTCGTGCAAGCGTGCGTGTGCGTGTGGTCCATGAGCGTGCACACCTCTGGTTGCAGTTTCGCTTGTCGCCAGAGGGGGCATAGTTCTGCAAAAACTCAGAGACTTGCACAATGCACCTTTAATTGTTTTCAATCCTCACATGCAGTGCAGACATTAGGTCCCTCCCCATGAGAGATGTCCCTTTGTCCACAATGAAGAACCTGGCAGTATAATGAGTGGTCATTTAGGGAAATGTTCAGTGACAAACATCCAACCACCGGGATTTGGGCTTTTGAATACGTCACAAGGCTGGCTGTGGGTTGCGACAGCAGACCGTTACTGAAATGGCATGCATGAGTGCTGTAGGGCAGGAAAGATATGGAAGACCCACTGTCAACACCAAATCCACCACACAAGTCTGTGAATCTTCCTGCATGTTGCAGTCGCAGCTGGGCAGTTCGCAGCATTAGCTAAGTGTGCCTCCAATCCACAGAGAAAGCATGACTTCCTTTTCCCCACCTGATAAGTATTAAGAGGTGCATGTGATGGTTTCTCCCTTGTTCTACATTCTGCACTTATTATGTGTTCCTATTTCCCTTGTTTAGCTAATATCAGTGAAGAGTATGTACTACATTCTTCTGAGATTTGTGCTTTGCAACCCTTATATCTAGTCTCTGAAGTGAATACTGGGAAACTACTACATAAATCCACTTTCCCTCTTTCTCCTTCATCAGAGCAGTGATGGAACTCCAACCTGCAAAGGAAGGGTCTACTGATTACATTAAAGATCATGTAATGACTCTGGTATAGATTCAGGTTGCTGCTGGCTCCAGTTCCCCCAAGTATCTTAGCGAAAACAATGTCATTACCTGTGTAATTGAGGCCAATTCTCTTCATCTTTGAGCTCTTAGGGAGCTTTTATGCTGATTAGAGAAGAGGTGGCCGAGGGCAGAGAGGTAGGCTCAAGATGTACATACATGACTGCAGGAGTTTGGAACAGTAAACAAAGGACACTGCACTGCTTTGGCTCCATCTGAACATGAGACTGCATTTGCTCTAAGGCTTGTTAGCAGAGTGATTACCAGACTCACACTGGGAATACTATTTTGTGCAGTAAAGATGAGAGATGTAGTAATCTATTCATCATTTGTCAGTTTTCATCCACCTCTCTGTGGTGTTTGCTGACAGTAAACAGCATTGTGATCTTCAACAAATTATCCCAGATATATTTAAGCCTTGAAAAAATGTATTTGTGTAGTCAAACCTATAATTCGGAACACCTTCCACTAAGCTAAAGTGTAGCTAGGGGGCCACAACAGCAAACACCTGTGGGTTCAGATAAATCATACTTTTACATCAAGCACAATTGAAAGACTCTGTGAATTGATTGATTCCCAGAAACTGCCAAAGTGTACAATATATATATATATATATATATATATATATATATATATATATATACACTCTCTCTCTCTCTCTCTCTCTCTCTCTCTCTCTCTCTCTCTCTCTGCATGTGTGTGTTTTAATGGTTTATGCTCAATTCTCCAAGCATTTAGGGGATCAGTTCCAGATGTTGACTCCCAGAAGGGTGATAAAGCGAGAATACTCTATACTGTTAAAAACAAATGGAAAATTTGATTTGTCATAATACCAGGGTTTGTCTGTTCATTAAATATATTTGTGACTCAAATCAATTAAGGAACACAATACAATGCACAAGCTTCCCATAGTGCAGTGGGCCACTTTCTCAAAGTTGTTTTCCCATTATTTGGGGGCCAACAGGGGTCACTGAATTCAGACTGAAATGCCACCTCATCTGTCCTCAGGGCGAGTGATATGTTGATATGGACTGTCAGTAAGCTCTCCCACAACCTATACTGGTCATCTAAACATTTAAGGCAACTCAAAGTCTTGGATTACACATTTCCTTTGCATGTTTCACTATTTTCTTTTCTTTATTTTGCTCAAACTTTCCACATATGCACTCAAAGCCTGTGCAGTGCCATTGCCTGGGACTGGGCTTCCATCCATGAACGGCTCATAACTCCTCCAGCAAAAACAGGGCGTACTGGAAACCAATAAAAGGGTTGAAACCACATGCAATAGAGCTGCTAGAGGAGAAGAACAGCCATGTGGCCCTCAGAGTCCCATGTGCAGTAAATTAATGCAGCACTATAAATAGCCACGTGGATGACTGTAGGAAGATGTGATATAAGAAATGTAAGGAGGTTGGAAAGTTAGTTGTGCAGCTTGAAGCCACGTCAGGAACAGCTGCACATCAACATTCTCCCCAGCTTTAAAACACCTTGTGTTGGAAGTATGTTACTATGAACAAGTTCATATAATGTGTTGTTTTCAGCATTGAATTTAACCTTGCAGCCTCACATACAAGCTAAAGTCAGGCATTTGGTTGTATTTCAGTGTTTTTCTTCTCACTCACTGCTGTCAAACCATTCATGTGGTTCATATTCTTTCTTTAAAAAATGTCTGCATCTCAAAGAGACTACCACTGATGGTAATCACATCAGGACATAAGCAGCATTGCACAAGAGGCTGGCAATGACATTAAAGGACACACAGAGACAATCCTAGTGCTTTTCAATCAGAAGCAGAAACTCGATCTGCCAATTTCAACCAATAAACAGATTTCTTGAAGTGTTGCTCGTTGAAGTGAATGCTGCAAGAAAAAGGGCTTTTCTTTATGTTGGAGTTGATTACATTAACAGAGGAATTCTACTATAACAATGTTGTGTTTTGTAACCTCTCAGCCTCTTCGCCGTAACTAAAATACATAAATCAGAGAGAGAGAGAGAGAGAGAGAGAGAGAGAGAGAGAGAGAGAGAGAGAGAGAGAGAGAGAGAGAGAGAGAGAGAGAGAGAGAGAGAGAGAGAGAGAGAGAGAGAGAGAGAGAGAGAGAGAGAGAGAGAGAGAGAGAGAGAGAGAGAGAGAGAGACTATTAAGGCACCAAATTTAGAGGTGTATAAATTTGCATCATAGCAAGACAGTTTGCTCTTGTAATAAGAATACGCAATATCATTGCACAAAGAAAAAAAATATTAGGGATAGAAAGGGAAAAACAGTATGACACCCGTCAATCATGAAGCCCTTGGCCAAGGGAGGATATTTAAAATTCAAACCCATTCCTGAAAGCTGTGTGTGTGAGAGAGAAAACAAACAGTGGTGAATTAGTTGAGCTAGCACATACATACATTCATCAGCCTCCTTCCTCTGATGATTTCATACAAATGCAAAATGTTCCCTGATAAATATTCTGCATGCTGAGGGAGGTCTGGGTGACCTGACAGAAACATTGGCCACACTTTAAAATCCAAACGGTGACTCTTTGAATTGAGATGTCACTAAGAACCCCAATAATCCCACAGGACACAGCTGAGGCCTACAGTCCCATGTATCAGGAACATCAAGCCATTTGGCATGGAATAAAATCAATTTCAACCAAAATACATAATACTCATTCCAAATTCATTTGCTCATCTCCCACGGCGGCATCTTTCTAGATGCACTTGGGATTCTAGTTTAGTTGGAAGAACACAATGAACGTAAGTAACTCATTAAACTTCTCAAAAATCTTCAGCAGTGGTCTGATTGGATTTCTCCAGACTTCTATTCAGAATACACAACAAGAAGCTCCCTAATAATGGCCATTAATTTCCATGTTCCTCAGGCTTTCAATGATGTTGTTGTTACTTTCTTTTTTCCAGCTCTTTTGTATTACTTATTTAGATAAATCAAATTGGATGCTGCAAAGGGCTATATGTTGTGTCATGCAATTGACCCCTCAGAGCAATTGCCTTCAAGAACATCAAGGACAGGGAATAACAGTTTATTCCATCCACTAATGACCAAGCCAGTGTCCAGTACCTGATACCCTGTCTTGAGCTTCTTGGTTCCACCAGAGGTCAAAGTATATGATAAGGACAGCTCTCAGAGCGGGACAGAGCTGGTGGTTAGCAAGGAAGTCAGACGGGAAGGCTGACAGATGCTTAGAGAGAGACTGACTGAAGGAGTTTCCCAAAGGAGCGAGTGCCAAGGGAGTGCTTGAGATAGACATTCCTCTGGTGTCACCCCTGATGGGAGGCATGGATTAGTGCTGAAGCTCCCTGGGCGGCCATGGTGCCACACCACATCCTGTTCTGCCCAATTATCTCCTGTCTCCAGTCTATCTTCACTCCTGCTCCGCTGATCCCCAGGAACCCTGTCGGTGAGCCACTCAAGACCTAAAGTAGACTAAAGCTAGTGTGCAACTTCTTGCACTTTCCTTAGAATTACCACTTGAAATATTTTAGAGATGTTTACATCATTAAGAATTTCTCAACATTTCCAAAAACCCCAAAACAATTTTCAGAGTAATTACCATTTATGATGTTATGGAATGTTGAACAAATAATTTCAGCTGGTCATGTGTAACGCTGAATATGCAGAGGGAGACAATTGCTCATACAATGATAATGCGCCATTTGAGAGCTTGAATTAATTCTGGCGCCTGTCCCAAATTATAGTTTCATGTAATTTAAAAAACAGGCAGATGATAATAAAACAGAATATTTAAAACATCATTATTGTCAAATGAAAAATGTAAATATAAAACTCACAAGTAGGACATCAAACAAATAGTCTATCATTTATTTCTCTCTCTCAGAGAGTCATCATTGGCTTCTTAGAACTTATGTTTGGTCTCATACAGTAGGTATAATGATGAAGTAACCCTCACATGGTCACAGACAGTACCCTCATCTAACTCCTGCTCTTCTCTCCCTCATCAACATGCCGTCAATATGATCGCTGTTGAAAATTGCATGATTTGTAACAAAACATTTGAATACAGTTGAGCTTTAAACGGTCACTTAAAATTAGATGAATAAAGCAATGTGAGCTGAATAATTTTGACCTCTCTCTAGACTGCATGAATAAATGAATACGCTGCATGTGCCCCACGTCTTAAGTAGTAGCTCATTTATGTATAAATCGTTATTCTCCTCACTCAACCCACTTGGCTCATTAAAAATGACAGAATAAAGTCTTCACAAGTCTTAAAATATAATCCAAATTTTAATTATGATTGACTGATGATCAATAATGAAATCACTGGAGTCATATTTTGAATACTTTAAAATACACTGAATGAGTGTCAGCAGCCATTTGTGTGGCAACATAGGTTCTGAACTTAACACTGAACTGAATCTGTATTGGTTTAAACCAGTCTTACAAATGCTGATACCCTGCCACCTTGTATCTCTAACCTTCCGTATTCTTGAAATGGGTTGCTGTGATCGGAGAGCTGACCCTGGGTCTGTACTCTGTGACCAACCAAGGTTATCCTGGCAGGATAAAGCTGTTTTTTTTTTGGTTTTTTTTCTCTCCAAATCCTTTTGGGCAAATGTCACCAGGCCTTGATCTGGAAAATCTATAGATGAGCTTTGAGGACAGAAAGGAAACAGCTAACTGCTAAGACACATTGGAGGACAGATAGCATGTCACAGCCCTGATGTCAGAATGGTGTGCTTTCAGATAAGCGTAGCATTAAATGTTTAATGAAGTTTATCTTAGCACTCACCTTTTCAAAGTCATTCCCAGGTTTAAATCTACAACCAGGAATGTTGTTGTCTTACAAATAATGACCAATAAGGTGCTATGTGGCAGTGGTTCTCTCTTTTGAAAGTACAAAAAACATAAATGTTTGTAGCACCACTTCCAGGATTTGAATTGTTTTAGTGTTGAATAATGAAAAAATACTGACACAAATAAAAATAAATAGCAATAATTTTAAAATTAAAAAATGTTGGAGGAGCAACATAAAGTTAGTTAGTCTCACTGATTCTCACATCTTTCGTCAACGCATGTGAATGTGTGAAAGTGAAGTTTCCGCACACCTTTAACAACACCATCCCACAGTTTGTGAACCACTGCCTGCTGTCTTACAACTAAACCAGTAACACTCAAACCCTGGAAATAATTTCTCTATTCAAAAACATAAAAAGGACCTTTTGAGTAATTTGAATTTGAAGAAGCAATTCCACAAAGAACATTGGGATTTTGCAGTAATAACTTTTGCTTTCAATGAAAATTGCAGTCAGATGCAAATGAGGTAAATTGTAAGGAGCTTTAAGACTATCTAGCTAGATTCGAAGGAGAAAATGCTCAAAGCTAATGCAGCTACATTTGGTATAGACAAATGACCGGTGTGAGTAATAGTCCAACTGAAGAAGTGGAACACAAGGCAATGTTTTGCGGTCTTCCTCTGCACATTCATCTCAGTATAGCCCTTGCTCTGTTATCTAAACTCTTGGTTTGGGTTTTGGTTCAGTTGTTCCATTTGAATGGTGCATTTGTACTGGCCTCTGAGCGAGATTGGATTTGGAATTACACTTCCTGTCCTGCTGTTTTTCTCCCCCGCTTCGACTGCCTGGCCACAACCAACTCCAACCCTCCAACCTTTAGTGTTATTTTGTATGCATCAATAAATAAACATTTCATATCGGTATGCAGGCTGGTAGCTACTCACATTGGTAATCTGTCTATAAAAAAAAAAAAAAAAAAAGAAGAGAGAAAAAAAGAAATCACACCTTTGCAGTTGACACAGTTGCTTGCACTTTGGATTAATCAATTATACAGAGGTTGAAAAAAAGTATATTTTCCTTTACAGCAATAAAACCAGCCGTCATGCCGCTCAGTAATCCATCTTATGAAGCATAATTCACTCTTTGGCTTCTTTAGAGTCTGAAAATTAATATCCAATTCTCTGTCAGCGATTTACCCAGGCAGGGAATTAGGAATACATTACCCTGGCAATGAAGGTTTAAAGTTTCTGCCTTTAACATACATCACAGGTCTAAATATCTGGCTGTGAAAACAAAAAGAAAGCGTGGAAGGCATTCATTCAGCAATTTCTTTCAAAAATCCTTGACGAGTGTTTAAGCAACATCCATCCATCCTTTATTCTGACTGTGCAGCCTTCAAATGTCAGACATCCAAAATTATTTTAATCTTTCAGAAAAAGTTTATGAAAATGTATCTAGACAAATATCATTTCATTGATGTGTCAAGAATTGCACATACTGAAACCACTAAATACAGAAGGACGCAACAATTAAATGAATCGTTTTATCAATATTTGACCTTTTTTCCTTTTTAATTTTCAGTCAATTAATGTTATTTGTATAGTTATTTTGTATAGTGCCACAATCCATGTAATTTCCATGCAGCTTTACAGAAAAGTAATGACAATAACACCAAATAAACAAATAAATAAATAAATGTTAGTTAAAAGCAGAGAAAGTCTACAGTGAATGAGTATTTAAAGTGTTGTTTTAGGCATGGTATCTTGTGGTATCATATGGTATGGTGTCTTAGTTTGATTTTGTTTTACTTGGCATCATAACATGTCTAGACAGAAGGAGTTCCTGCCCCAGTCCAAATGCTCTGTAAAAAAAGAGTCTGCATTCTAAAAGTCTTTTTTTAGACCCTTTAATTATTTTTTTTCTCATTCTTTCATTATTCAAACAGAATACTGAAGGCCAATTGCTTATGACAACAGCAGAGAATAAAATAAAATAAATGAAAAAAGGGAGGCAAAAACTTAACCCTTTTAAAAGAAAGCACATGCAGAAAAAAGTGCTCTCAATTTCTTTATATGAACTAAATCTAATCATGCAGTCACATTTTTTCAAGCCTGATCATCTAACCCTAATGTTTTACATGTTTTTTTTTTATTTAAAAATATATGCAGAGATCCATAATGCTGTATTACAGCAATAATGCCATCATCACATATGATGTTGTGGGATACCTGGGGCCATCATGTGGCCTCCCACGTCACCACTTAAGCTGAGGAGGGAAAATGTGCACAAAGGAGAGGGTGAACATAATGACTCAGAAGCAATTAACATGCTCAGTATGGAAGACAATGTGTTCGATCTGGAATGCCAGTGTCTTCTAACACACATGCAAAGATCTAAAAATGGCTCTTTCTTATCGCAAGGTTGTCACACACAAACACACACACAAACACACACACACACGCACACACACACACACACACACGCACACACACACACACACACACATTGGGTTTTCATGTTTTATGTGGACTTTCTATTTACAATCATTTGTAAACTGTACAAACTGTATATTATGTCCCCTACCATCACAGACAACTTCCAGTAAGGTTATATATATATATATATATATATATGTAAGAAAATATAATTTTATATTGAGTATATTTCAAGCCAGTTTACAGTCTCTATGTTGTTTTAATGATTTTTCCTTTTGTAACTATTTGCGTTGGCAGAAAACACTCTGAATAATCTGGCCAAATTTTGTCAGAAACATAAGTTAGTCAATATTAATTACTTGTTTATTGAGCTTTTGTTCAAAACCAATATCTCACTCACTGTCATACTGTTGTACTGTTGCACCCTTGTGGGATTGCTTAATTAACATAAATATAAATATATATTTCTTCCTAAGCACTCTTAAAAAGGGAACAGATAACCCCCCTCATGAGAGCAGGGAATTAAAGAGTTAGTTCACCCAAACATGAACAAAAGAAATCTGTCATTAATTACTCACCCTCATGTTGTTCCAAACCCGTAAGACTTTCATTCATCTGCGGAACACAAATGTAGATAAAATCGGAGCGATTTCTCTCCCTCCTTTGACAGTCTATGCAATTACCATTTTGACGCTTCAAAAAGTCCATAGAGATTATAAAACCAGTCTATATGTGAATAAAAGCCTAAATTCAATCTGTTCATCACATAAAGCGACGTTGCCTCTTCAGAAAAATTTGACTAAACGGCTCAATTTAGTTTTACAATCTCTTTATGAACTTTTTGAAGCATCAGAGTGGTAGTTGCGTAGCTGACAATGTAGGGACAGAAATCGCTCAGATTTCATAAAAAAAAAATCTTCATTTGAGTTCCGAAGATGAACAAAAGTCTTACATGCTTGGAACAACTTAAGGGTGTAATTAATGACAATAACACCAAAAAATAAATAAATAAATAAATAAATACATAAATAAATAAATGCTAGTTAAAAGCAGAGAAAGTCTACAGTGAATGAGGTGAACTATCCCTAAAACTATTATTTTTGGATGAACTATCCCTTTAACATAAAGCCTTATAGTAAAACATAGAGAGAGCTTATCTGAGCCCATACATGGCTCTCTCATGAGACCGCTGGACAAATAGATTTCGAGAAAAACTGCAGAAATCCCCCCAGTCATTTTGCCCTAACTATAACAAGAGTGCTGCTTTGCGGCAGGCAGGCCTGTATATTGATTTGATGCCGATTCAAATGAAGGTGCACCTGCTGTGTTAGCAGTTGCCTCTAAATGTCTCCACTTCCAGTGCCATTATCTTCATCTATTGCTGAGTTTAGGTTAAAAAAAAACAACAGACATATTCTAATAGCACAGGCATTAAAGGTTACAGTGTGGAGAGATTACGTCCTTAGAAACATTAAAGCAATAAAGCAATGGAGGTACAGTATATATCTGAAATGCGGGTTGAGGATGCTCATTGTTTCTTGCTCTTGTCTCTCGTCTCTTACACAACAGACTGGAAATTCAGATGACTGTGAGAATGAGGTTTGAGATGCAATATGTTGGTGACAATACAAAGATGGGAGTTCATTGTTGAGACTGGCCTTGCAGTACTAGACAGGGACAATGCCTCATCTGGAGGAGGAGACACACAATAGCCGTGCTTTCTCTCTTTTTATGTGAAATGGGTTTAGGGTGCTGGCCCGACAGTGGAGATGCAACTTGATTTTGGCCTTGTTGCTTGAGGTCTGAGGCATTTGGACCCCCGTCTGGCACATTTTAAGGCCTGGCTCGCGCTGGCCCGACAGTGGAAAAGTGGCTAATGATGCTATTTAACATGGTCCTGACACATGAGGACCTGGGAACAGGTTGATTTAGTAAAGACCAACTGATTGTAAAAGTTTTATCTGTGTCAAATTTACTGAACATAATTCTCTAAATGTTTATCTGTCCCTCAATTATAACTAGTTTCTAATAAATTTCTAATGCATTGTTTATTTTTTGGATGACAAAAAAAGAATGTATTCTCATTGTTCACAGGTGTTCCTTGTCTTGCAATTAGTCTGTGTATTTAAGCCCTCATGTTTGCCCTGTGTCTCGTTCGAGTATTGAATGTTTCCTGTCGATGTTCTTGTTCTTGTTTTGAGTTTCCAGTTTCATGCCTCGTCATGCATTTGTTTTATGTTTGATCACGTTTTGTTAATAAATTGCTTTGGGTTCTCACTTCAACTTGCCTCCAGTGGACTAAATCATTACATTACCATTCAAAAGTTTAGGGTTGATAAGATGTACAATTTAATGTTTTTGAAAGAAGTCTCTTATGTTCACCAAGGCTGCATTAATTTGACTCCAGTCTTCAATGTCACATGATCCTTCAGAAATCATTCTAATATGCAGATTTATTACTCAAGCAACAATCCTTATTATCATTAATCTTAAAAACAGTTGTGCTGCTTAATATTTTTCATAATTTATTTGAAATATATTTTATAATATTGTCTTTACTCTCACTTTTGACCAACTTAATACACCCTTGCTGAATACAAGTATTAATTTCTTTAAATAAAAAAAAAAATCATACTCCACACTTTTGAACAGTAATGTATGATGCATTTGGATTAATTAACCTCCTAGCAAAGCTCTTCAGTTTACCGGAGTTCATTCACTGTTCAGGTTCAGCAAGTTTAAAAACCATTCATTAACAAACATTCATCAGTAATGTTGGTGGGATTACCAACAGTGTCACGGATGCAACACCATCATCAACACCAGACCCTTCAGCTCCACCCACTCGATCAGCTTCGCCTGTCAAACCTTTCTGTGAATTACATTACCTGTCTCCTTCTGTCTGCTGACAACCAGACTGTGATCTGTTTTGACACATTCAAAAACAAAAAGACATATCTTGCTCAGAAGCGTCCACTCAACACATTTTAAAACCTATAGAGAGGATGTTTGGTTTGTCCACATCAAACAATCCAAAATTACTGTTTTCTGCTCTCTTTGCTGCCAAAACAATTCCTATTGAGGGTCATTACCGTGATGTCTCCCCCTTTCATCCTGCAGCCATCAGAGGGTAATGAATCCTACCAAAGACCTGTTTGTGTAGGTGCTCTTTATGGGATGTCAGTGATATGACAGGCTTGTGCATCTGACAAATTTCCGAGGATGACACTGACAGCCATTGCTATGAGCTAGCCTGATGGACAGCAACTAGATCTTATCAGCGAATGGCTATCAAGCGGTGCGACAAGCCTCTTTATCTCCCAGCCACACATTCTCCCCTATGACTGGGCCCTGGGGTGGAGTGGGAGAGAGATAGAGTGAGAGAGGCAGACAAAGGAGGTGAGGCAGAGGGAGGAATGGAAGGAGAGACAAACTTGTCATTTTAA
The DNA here is from genome assembly GCF_963993115.1 of Abramis brama. Lineage (NCBI taxonomy): Eukaryota > Metazoa > Chordata > Actinopteri > Cypriniformes > Leuciscidae > Abramis > Abramis brama. The sequence goes on from NC_139965.1 coordinate 34,802,234, forward strand.
AAATGTTTTAAAAATAAAATAAGGATGCATGACTCATTACCCTTGTGATAATGAGCAGACACTGAGCATATGTCAGTGAAATTTCTCACGAGTATAAACTAAATTATATTGCCAGCATTTACAGACAACACTCAGCGGTGACATTTCAGAGTTTTCAAAGCTGTTCAGATTAAGCATAAAATACCCTATTTTCAAAAGATTGATAGGGGTTTAGTGCTTCTGTAGATTCCAATTATTATCTGTGGATCTGGATTTGAACATATTATAATTTACAGACCTTGGTTATCGTGGTGGCCTCTGTTCTAATAAGAGCCAATTGACCCAAAGCTGATGTCTGTAGATTTTCTAACATAGTAAACTTACTCTGTAGCTCACCTGGTAGAGCGTTGCACTTATGACATGATAAAAGACCTCAAAGACATGCAAACTAAAATGCTAATGTGTTTTTTAGCTCACGTTTTTCTTTTTTTAACGCTTTCGGTTAAGTTTATGGTAGGGTTTGGTACATTATTTTCAAACGCAATATAGCATTAACCTTTTAGCACCCCTCACCGTACATTTCCTTTCTGAACTGCTGCGATGCATGAAACAACCAATGTAATAACATGTTGTTCACAATCATCTGTGAACATGCTTTTAGAGCCACACTTACTGGATATTTCACTTTGAAAGTGTTGAAAAAATGCAAGAAGCAACACAATATTATTTTGCAGAAATGTCGCCACAGATAAGTTTTTCCAATGACACTGTGTTGGTAAAATAAAGGTCTGTGTCCCAATGTAGTAGTTCCTGAATGACAATTACAAACAGTTTTAAGCAGTCCAATGGAGAACGAGATGAGACTGTGAAACCTGATTGAGTAAGTAAGCAGAAGAGTGAGCGTGTGTGGTCCCTTGACAGAGGAGAGGCTGAGGAGCAGGACTGTGGTTAACTGCTGTGCTAAGCATGTCAAGATGGGCTCTATTCCCAGGCTCCGATTTCTGTCTGCCTGTCATCTCCTCTATCTGATTCATTACATCTGTACGCAAACAGTAAATCCCATATTCCTCCACAAATGAAGCTCTTTTTTACAAAGATGACAAAGAGGATCAATTTCATCCATTCAGATGTATCAGGGCTAATCTTTTACTTCTCCTTGTTAACTTATCTTTTCCATGTTGTGATCTTGTTGTGGAGAGGAGTGTGTTCGAAAATCAAACATCCCCACCCTGTCAGCTATTAAAAGATCCACTTGCACCTCATCTTCACCATGCCAGTGCAGAGGGAATTTATGTCAAATTGTTCCACCGAGCGAAAATGACTGCTCATCTCAAGGGACAGGGGGTGCGTCCTGTTGCTATGGATTTCATATCATGTGGCAAAGTTTTGCAATTTCACAGAGAGCATAGATCTGTTTTACTCCTAGCGATCATGGGACTTTGCCTCGGCTTTTCGGGTTATATGGATGCACCACTAAGATGAGATCAAATATTTTCACAATATGGAATAAATTAAAAATAAGATAAAACACTAACAATTAAAATCAGTCATTTTAAATTATACTAGTAATTTTAGGCATCAACATTATTATGTTCAATGTATGTAAAATTGAAAAAAAAAGAGGATTTGCTAAACAGTACTTTATTAAACTATTAATGTTTTAAATATAAACATCGACTGAGCATTAGACGAAATGTAAAATGTAATCTAAATGTAAAAATAGGGATATAAACATCATCTGATACCGATAATGCAGCCTGATCTCATGAAATGAGTCTCTATTGCACGCATTGTATTTATCGTGCAGTTTTTACGTGCATATGATATGCACTTTATGGCGTGTAATTTGCATGTACCCCACACCACTAATCCTACCCAAGGGGTTTACAGTGCGTAACATGCGCGTAAAAACGAATTTTCGTGTATAAATTGCACAATCAATGCGTGCTATAGAGACGCAATTCATGAGATTGGGTTGGATAATGAATGAAAGATGATGATGATGATTATTATGATTATGATGATGATGAAAATTCATACCTATATCAATCATGATTGGGTAAAATATAAGGCTATATTTAATATAGTAATAATGTTACTGCAAATTAAACCATGTAAGTATCCCAGGACAGACAGAAACACAGAACTGAAGCTAAACATGGTCATCTTCGGTTAAATAGCCAAACCCTGGTGGCTGATGATGACAAAATGACTATGTCTGTGATAACAGGGACAGATTGCAAAAGGGAACAACAGCAGACAGCAAACAGCTGTCTGACACAGTTCAGAATGGCTCCAACAACAGTCAGTGCCAAAAGACAAGATTACATGGCTAAAACAAAGGCAATATGGCAGCAGCACACTCCAAACGCATAACTGTCATGTGGTCTTAGGACAGCAGCCCACAACAAACTCTTCACTTTTAAAACGACACAGAGCAGATTTGACAACCTGACAATTTGTGAAATCAAAGGCCAGACTCACAGCAGCAGAATATGATCTCAGTCCTGTTTTAGAGTGCTAAATATGGCCATGTACAAAGTGAACTGTATTTGGATGACTCTGTATCTGTGATAAGAGTCTCATCTTGAGTTCATTTTTTTTGCCACTCAGCACTTATATAATGAACTGCAACTTTTTCACATGCCTTCCGTGTCCTGTTTAATTCGCATATTTTACAGTAAATGTGAAAATGTTAGCATGATGAAGACCAGGAGTTTCCAAACTTTTTCATGCCAATGACTCCCAAATATGATGATCCCTCTGTAAAATAAAGGCAAACGGTAGTGGTATATTTTCATAAAAATATTAATGAAGCCACGGTCACACTATAGACTTTGAACACGCAAAAAACAGCAATGAAAATACAGACCTGAACCGTGACACCCAGTTTGAAACCCCCCAATTTAAACTATGGTATATATCAGGGGTGCCCAACCCTGCTCCTGCCGATCGACTGTCCTGCACAGTTCATCTCCAACCCTAATCAAACACACCTGCCTTTAATTTTCATGTGATCCTGAAGACCTTAATTGGTTGCTTCAGGTGTGTTTGATTAGGGTTGGAGATAAACTCTGCAGGACAGTCGATCGGCAGGAGCAGGGTTGGGCACCCCTGGTATATATAGTTAAAGGGGTCATGACATGGTTTTTGTTTTAATATGTTCCCTTAAGTGCAATTATAGTATTACTATATTTTTTTGGACAAAACACTTTTAAATTTTAGTGATTTATGACTTTTTCTCACCCTGTTTCTCATCCTCTGATTCAAACAGTCTGTTTTGAGGGTGTTTCCCCTTTAAGAGTTCAGTGTTAACGCCCACTGTTATGATTGGCTAACGTCATTGGCTAAAAGTAGTTTTAAGATGAAATACATTACTTACAGTTTGTGGCGTCGTTGCCCAGAATAGTCGACACGGCCTGATCTTTAAGCAAAAGTTTTCATACTGCGATTTGTTCTCAAAACAGTCATCCTTGAAATCTAGAGAACACACGCTTAAACTAACACTGCCGTGACTGGGACGTCCACAAAAAATAAACTGCATCCATTTTTCCCTGACGTCTGGATCGTTCGGCAGCGTATTCAAACTTTTTGTTTGTCCACAGCCAGGAACAGCACATCTGCGTGGCATCGCAATCTTCTTGTAAAAAGACCCACTGGGCGTGACAACGATGCGATGATGCAAAATGAGGCGTAGTTGTCTCGCGCTGGAAGCGGTCATATGCAAACGACTGGTATGTCACTTCGTACCATGACGTCACTTCTTACCATGGATCCCCAACGAGCTGGCTTGATTAAATAAATGCTTCGTTTATAATGGGGAGGACATCTTACGCTATGAAACTTGCAGGACGTTTTAATGGTACAAAGACCTCTTATATACAAAAAGATCAAGGCAAATTTGGTTTCTGAATGTCATGACCCCTTTAAGTACATAGTGCATCATTAGATTCACAGTAATTGTAGTTTTAGAAAAAAATTCACACACTATACACATTGCAAACAATCATTTAACACACAATATGAATAATGCATATCCATCTCATCCATTGCTGAGCTATTCATTTAGTGTGTCTGGTAAGAAAATAAAATGCAATGATTACAGTGAGACCTCGGATTCTTTGGTTTAGCTCAGCACCTCATTAAATCATGCGGAAAATGAACCTGCCAAACCACTGGCTCTGCAAGGCACACTGTGGTCTCCTCTACTCTTAAAACAACAGCAGCCAAAGACAGACGAAAGGACAGCTTCTATCGGATCTGCATCAAAGAGCTTCACGGTAAAATTCGATATAAATGATTTATAAATTATTCACATGCATATTACGGATGAAATGTATTAAGAGCCATCAAAACTGCTAGTAAAATTTTTACACGGTAAAGTATGCTTCCAGAACTACTTCCTCCCAGAGAACACGCTGTTATCCTCTTTTATTAAAAGCTTGGCACTTCTTGTACTCAGACTAGTTTATTAGTTCTCCAGGGCTCGGTTAGCACTTCAGGGCCAACAAAGACACAAGAATAAAATTAAAAGAAAAAAACGATTCAACAAAATTCTTGACCCCGTTCTCCATAAGCTGCACATCTCCTTTGAATTTGCTCAATGGGTTAAAATGGCTGCATTTGACCATTCATGTGGAAAGCACCTCTAATTGCCCTTTATCTTTGAATGAGTGCAGAATGTGGCTAGATAATGTCAATTAACAGTAACAATTTAGTGCATTCATATTGGTGGAATTATCTAGAGTTTGCAAAAGTCCTGAATCCTTCCTCAAACTTTGAACATTTATCTTTTCATTAATTTCAGACTTTTCTTGAAGACGATTGCACTGATAGGAAACATTATTAAACTTTTGGCTCATACCAGATTACCACTATCATCACTATCTCTTCTTTGCTTGACAGACTTTTTTTTTAATTTTTTTTTTATTTTTATGTAGGATGAACAAGTATGCTAATTTTATTTAATTTTAGATATGGGAACATGTCTCTTTCCACACTCTTCAATGCCAAGGACCTCTGGCTTTCGGGCTACTTTGAGGAAATAAAGTGGGTTTTAGGTTAAGGCAGAGGCTGTTTCCGTCTCTTTCTCTCTTTTATTTCCTTTTTTTCTTTTCTTTTTTTTTTTAAAAGGACCAGGTGCTTCTTTGTGTGAAATACCTACTACAGAACTCCCTTGATATGTGGTCAGGGATCTTCCAAATCAGTTCCATGCTGTTTAACTTCACTTCATATGTAAATGTAAACTTTAAGCAGAGAATGAGGATGCAGTGTTATGGAAAATGACCTTGAAATGAACAGGAATTCATACTCGGAAATGAACAACAACAAGGAACACAAAGACTGTGCTAGATACTCACCAACCGTTCATGCAAGCATTGCTTTAAACACTCTCAACTAGCTTTGTTTCCTGTTCCATCTGGATAGAAGTGGCCTGATGAGTATGACTGATGTAGGTATTACGTTGCGCATCTCGTATTGGTCAGTTACACTAGGAAACATGGGAGAAATAGCAGCAGAATGTACACAAGGCAGAGCTCTGTCCATGGAATGATCCACCACAGACGTCTCTAAGCCTGTCACAAGCTGTTACAGCTCAGATTGAGTAAACATGAGCACCATTAAACAAATGATGTACTTGATGCTGCAAATTCGGAAAGAATGAGAGATAAACGTTACACTAGGCCATGATGATTTGTGTTGTCTATGTGGCAGACCAGATGGAGACCAGATTTAAACACTTCTAATGCTCTGGCATTGTCATTGCTAAACAGAATATTAGCATGTCATGCATAATAACAACTGCTCCTGCCGGCATGTACAACGTTTATCTCTGAGGTCTGCATGAGAATGTGTCATTGAAACACTATGTACACTTCAAGGGTAAACTATTCCCCTCATGCTGCAGCTGCGCTGTCTTCAGCATTCCAGTTTCCCCTCTTGCACTTTTGACTTTTTCATCCAGACGTTATTTCTGTGTCTATTCATTATGCCTATACGGGTCTCTTAAATGTTATCTCTCGTTCTAAATGGTGTCACCTGCTGAATTGTGCATGTGCAGCTTTCATAAGTAAGACAACATATTATATACACAGCTCTCTGGAATATTTTATTCTGCTTGGTCAATTGCTGCATTTTCCAAGCAAGTTTCCTATAGAACATAGCTGTGAAAGTTTAATATCACTTTCATCTTATATAATAAAATAAATCAACTAAATCAACATATGTCCATTTATCTATTTAATTGGTATGTACTTTTTGTGATAATCTGTTATTCTGTTTCGTGTTGGCATCCTACTATAATTTCAGTTCTCATTTCAGATCTCTTAGGTCCTTGCACACTGAGACCGAGTTTTTCGTATTCATAATTTGGTGGCTCTGATTTGTCAAACACCTCAAAATGCTTGCTACGGATGCGAAAACGCATCGAAAATCGAACCCGATCAGAATTTTTTTATGACAGACTAAAGTTTCGGAGGCAGCGTGTAAACGTGATTGACACAACGTGAGGTTGTTTTATTTTTTTTACGTGCGAAAATTTCGGACTCAGTGTGCAAGGACCAAATTCTTTCAGTTTTAGCTCGCTTGTCATGAGTAATTAAATGTAGATTCAACTTTATATTGATTCATTATAAAACTGATAGTAGACTCTTTAAAATCTGATTTATTTAGCAATGTTGAAAAACATCAAATAGCAGATGTACACAGCAGTGTCTGTAAACAAATTAAATTCTATATTAATGTGACTGTAAATAGTCAACATTTATGCTGATGATTTGTTAATAATAATATTAATAACATTATTATTATTATTAGTTATTATTGTTATTAGAACAACAGTGTATCTGGACAAAAATGGATAAAGTCAAAAGACCAGATCTGTGCATTAAGACTTGCAGTGTAAACACAGCCAAATAAATTGGTGTAATGAATTTTTAAATCTCACTTGTTGTAAATCACTAAAATGTCAGACAAACAGCAACAACTTTAAACAAATGCTAAAAAGTCTGGCTTTGGCCTACACAGCAGCAACTGACATAAGCAGGTCTTCAAGTTTTACATACATGTCAGACTCACAGTACGAGAAAATTAAAAAGAGAGAGACATGTAGTCTAGTGCAGTAAACTAGTGTGGATGAAATGATAAGAGTAATGCCTTTCTGCTATGGTGACTAAGACGATGAGCTAAATACTGTGGCATTTCTTGAGAAAGCATTTAATGGCAGTTATTACCATTAGCAACAGATTAAATGAGAGAAATCTGCAAGAACTGAGAGCATTTTCACATCTCAACTGTGCCCTTCTTGGAGGAATATTAAGACCCATGATGGGTTCAGCACAATTAGCCTTCAATTAAAGTTTGTTAGTGCTCTTTGAGAATATATTTCTGAACTTAACATGAAGACATAAAAAAAAAAAAAGAAAAAAAGAAAATTTCAACAGAAATAGTTTTCGTGTCTATAATCACACAATGCTTTTCAACAGTCCACATCATCTTTTGTACATTTTGTATGCCTAAATAGGACATATGAGACCTCATACAGTCTTTGTAATGGCAGTTCTGGAAATGTGCTCTCTCATAGAAAGATGAGATGCTATTTACTTCTGCCAGTGAAATAGTGTGACTGACAGATTAATGGAGAGGTGTTTGACAGTCAGCCATGGCATCACAGTGTGGGAGACTTTCTGAAATGAAAATTAGACAGCGCTACTCTTCCGCATCCATATCATTTCACAGGTAATGCCTATGATAACTAGGAGACTTTCTTTTGAAGATACTGACTAATTACTCTGTGCCATAGCTCTTTTTGTTGGGAGAAAAAAAAAAAAAAAAAAAAAATGGCTAATGGATTACATGGGGACTGTGTGAAGTTACTTTTTTAGAGGAATCACAAAACACATCAAAATGCACTGCGGCACTTCTCTTCCATTTAAACCATTTGCAAATGTTATTAAGGGTGTGTACTTGTAACATTTGGTTTTGGGGTTTGTCTCATGTTTAGGTTATGTCTTTTAATTTGAAGTTTGTTCATGTCATGTGATTCCATGTTCTTCTCATGCGTTCATGCCATGTTGCAATTACTGTAACAATTCTGAACTGTAAAAAGCCTTCATATTGTAGTGGGATTGCCCCTTTAAGAATAGTCTGCGTGGCCCCTTTAAAAATCGCGCACGGATTGCATTAAGTGGGTGGGTACGTCAGGTAATTATGTAGCTATATAAACACAGGTGAGATTTGGTTTCTTCATGACCATATGCTGATGTGGCTTGCTGGTGTAGGTCTTGCATCTCCTTCACTCCTCAAGAAAGGTATGTTCTGTTAAATTGAAGGATCAAAGATGGGAGGGAAATATAAATTTAGAATATGGGTGTTTGTGGGGATTTCATTTAATTCACTTCTTTGATTAATTTGTTTGTTTGGTATAATTTTAGATTAGTTGGGTGTGTCCAGGCATTGTTAGTGAGCATGTGAGTGTCCTGCACAGGAAAGGTAACTTTATTTTTCCCTTACCCTATTTGTGTGATTTAAATGTGAGGAGTGGGGAGGGAGAAAAGACCAAACAAAAATATTTATTTGTCTTGCAGAAGTTGCCAGCTGCTGCTTTGCTGCTGTTTAAACGTACAGTATGGGATTTTTTCTCCACTAGGGGTCGCTAACCTATTTACAATAACAAAGGCGTAGTTTGATGAAGCAACATTTGCTAAGAATTATGGATCTTGTCGTCAACGTCAAGCCGACCGATCTAATAATGTTTATGGATGACTGAATACATCTATGTTTTTGTCATGACTGTGATATGAAGCAGTTCGGGATTGCTAAGAGACAGCTGTCAGCTTCACACGCGACGCGAGTCCCGCGGATATAAAAGGAATATGGACATTTCATTCTACCGAACTACACGCAGAATCACTACTCACAGGTCAGTTTATTAGACAAATTAAACTTGTGAGGTAACGCAGCGCTGTTTCACTTGGTCCAACATTACACTATCACACTAAACTGCATTTGAATGTGTTGAAATGTAACTTATGTGTTAGTTTGTCTGTATGAGACTAACGTTAGCAGTAACGTTAGGCTAGATCAACATTAGAATAACATACAGATCATATTCTGACATTTTATCATTGTTGAACTATATAACATTGATTAGTTTTATGTAAATGTGCTCACCTGTTTAATAAAGTACATGTAGGAGCGGTCGAAGTCTCGGACGTGGAGCTCTCGTTTGTATAGCAGCTACTGTCTATGGGAGCTCTCGGCATCTCGAAAACACCGCGCTGATATTGATTCTCGTTTTAGTTCTCCTTTTTTATCCAAAGTCTGCTTGCCATGGTCCATAATGTTTGAACGAAACAACAACAGCGTGGAGATAGACATTGCGAACTACAGTGGTCCACGTCTGTCGTCTTGGTTACTATCAGAGGGCTCTGGTTCATAGCTCTGGTTACCATGGCAGCACGAGCGAAACCAGGGACAACGCGGATATGACGCCATTGACTGCGACATAATGGAAATAAAGACACGGTCCATGTCTTCGAATTAAAATATTAATTTCTCTGGATTTAGAAGTTAATTGGAACTGTCGGGATAATGTAAATACACAACTTTAAAAAATATAACATAGATATAGTGATTTTTTATATTTTTAAAGCAAAAAAAATACATATTGTGCCTTTAAATAGCGTGTCCAGTTTTGGGACGCGGGATTTGCATTTGTGCAAGTGTTTGTACCATAGACAGTATAAGAAGTGGACAGAGCCATCTCATTGGATCTCAATTGAGACAAGTGAAGCCCATTTTTTGCGATTTCTTAGCACTTCCTTTCCTGACGCGCAGACTCAAACCGAGCAAAGCGTTACACGGACCACGTGAGCAACCCGTCTGTCTTCTAGTAGCTGTGCCAAGAGAAATCTGAATCATTCCCTTCCGAATCTTGCAGAGACGGAGAGTGTGAGTAGGAGCTGTACATGAGCTTGGAGCAGGAGCAACTTTTGCTAGGTATTCTGATTAATTATATTGTCATTTTGCCTCCACGTCCCCCCGATTGCCCGCGAGCTTCTCCTCCCGTCCATACGGTAATCTCTCTACTGTGCGACAGAGAGTCGCGTGGTTATGACGCAATCGTTAGCCTACTTTTACAAAAACTGCTTCTACGGGGCCATAACATAAGCTACAAGGTAATGGAGCATTTTATACATTGTCGTGTTTCTTTAGAAATAAATAATGGACAAATGGAGTCTTCAAACGCCTCAGATGTAAAGTTATTCGCTGTCAAAGTGACGCCAAAATGAATGGGAGTCAGTGGGATGCTAACTGCAGGTGAAGTTCTGCTACAAGATGGTGGCACTCGGCCGGCTTCAACTTCCGGTCGACTTCCTTCCCGCCTGGTTTGTACGGAATGTCTTCAGTTGCTCGTGCCTGTGCCGCGCTCACGTGGTTGTATTGAACACATGAGCGAGCATCGTCAGTTCGCTATTACCTATACCACGCTCGCGTGGTTTCATTGAATGTCTTCAGCCGTTATTCCCATTTCAACTCTCGAGATTGCATGGAAGATCCTCGTCTACACAACGCTCATGTTGTAACGTGCTGTACATCCGTGGCCTTGTTTCTGGCGCCACTTGGTTTTCGCTGGTGAAAGTACAGTGGGTTGTATCAATGCATTGTCTGTGTATTTCGTGTAAGGGTGTGTGTAATGTTTAATTGAAATTGTTGTTCCTTTTGGTGTGCTTCATTTCTTTATTTTATTATTGTTATGATTTTTGTTATTGGGTTTTGATTATTACCCAACTTATTTAATTTGTTTATTTTGTTTGTATGTATCAGTTTTTTTTCTTGCTCTACATTGATACTGCTTGAATGCAGATCTGTTAACTTTGGTTTCTTTTGGTTGGTTGTATTATTTATTTGTCTTGCTCTACATTGATGCTGCTCTAATACAGAGCGATTAACTTTGGTTTATTTGATTGGTGTTGAGTGGGTTTAAATTATTTTGATTTTTGGTTTGGTTGGTTTGAAGTGCTTGTGATTTGTATTTATTTTTGGTTTAGTTGAGTAGCAAAATGTTTTAGCAAGGAAAGAAACCACCTTGTTCAATTTGTATTTTATGATTTTTGTGAAATCTTATTGCTTGTTTTTTTTTGTTTTGTGTGCTTGACCAGCGTATGGCCCCCTGCAAATTGACCAGAACGAAGCCCATTGGGCTGACTTATTAAAGTGTCTTTTTATCATGAATGTTGAGCTCAGCTGTTTTAGTGTTTAATTGATAAATAAAATTGTAGACTGTGGTATTGTCTCTGCTTGTCCTTTTCATTTATTTGAAAGCCTGTTATTGAGGAGGCTTGAAAATTTGGTGTCTTATTAGTGAGCTGATACTCTCATTCGGTCACAATATGCTTGAATAACTTACATTAACTCTTACATTTTCTGAGAGCAACAACTTGTACCACCTGACCACTGCAGATTTAAGGTGTGTTCGACTTGAAGAGCCACTGATCAGTGACATCAAAGTGTTAGAGCGATTTAAAAGCATACGGAGCGTTCCTCACAGGAATTACAACATGGCGTGAAGGCAGTATTAGTAAATGTATCATGTTCTCATAGGTTTATTGACTTGTTATCAGTTATGTTCTATAGTTCAAACTTGTTATTGGTTGTTGTTGATGTCTTGTGTTGCCCCTTGTCCATGTATTTAAAGGGTTCAGCACAAAATGAAAATTCTGTCTCTCATACAGATGTGGCCTTTAGAAACGCGCGTTTTCTCCCGCGGCATTCGGCAATTCGTCTCGCATAGTCTCGCAGAATTCTGCAAGTGCTTTCGGGGGGGCCTACTTAAAAAAATCCCTCAATGTGTTTCGCTTCACAGAATATCCACCAGGTGGCGCATAAAAAACAACTTTACATTAGATTTTTTAGTTTACTTCACATTACGTCATGATAGTGAGAAAACATCCACAATAAAATATAAATTATAAATAGTATAATAGACACAAATATTTACAGTAGGCTACTGTATTATACAGACATTTGAAAATATTTGTAAATGCAAAAGGTTCGTCAAAATTGTCTTAAGACAAGAAGGGGTATTGGACAACGTTTACGAATTTTTATATGCTTTGTCATTGCTGTGGTTTCCAGGAGATGAGTGCATGCAGAATATTTAACATTGCTTTTATTAAAACAGCATAGTGACGTTCTTGCCAGCGCATAACTTTTTTTGTACAACTATTAAGATGATTGTGCATGCAATGCGCATTTATATAAGTGCAACAGAGAATTTAGTGTGAGCATAATACACGTGACTCTGCCTGTAAAAACCCAGCAGTATTTTTTTATATATATATATATATATATATATATATATATATATATATATATATATATATATATATATATATATATATAGGCTACACAAAATCATCCTAACATAATGAAAGGCTTAAATAATGCGACTTACCCAGATTCTTAATTCGTGCAGATATTTCTTGTGTGATTGTTCTTGGGCAGATATTTCTTGTGAGGTAATGTTGCAGCACAACGCCTAGCATTTATATTTTGGGCGCATCTGATTTGCCATTACATTATTAATAAATATTTTAATTGAACTGTCTTAATGCATTAAGCATAAAGATTTTTCCACGTTAGTCTCAGAATGTCCGGGGTTGGTTTGCGGTCTTGCCGACAGTTTGTAAATCTTCTAAATATTCATATTCACAAATTCCATACAAAATAAAATAAAAATGACCAGATAAGAGGTATCTGATTGACAGTTTGACAGATGTTGTTTAAAAAAATAATTAGAACATTATGGGGAAGTGGTATTAAATATTTGGTAACACATAATACAATTATTTTAATTACTCATTTTGATCAGTTTTGCTTTTACAAAATGTTCCCTGTTTTTATATAATTAATTTAACCTGAGATGTGCGTTATATCGCTTTTTGATCATTCTTTGTGTTGTCGAATTTTGACACAGTTTCATTATTTGTTCATAATTGTCATTTTTTTCTAAAAGTATATTCTAAAGAAATACAAAGACAGTGTACGTGTAGGCTACCCACCAGATTTCATCATGAGTCATTTTGTACCCACCACTTTTAACTTCCGTTGACCGTTTTCAGTGGTTATGAGGAGCAATATGAGATAAAAAAATTGGTAATCATTGTCTGACACAACAAAAAAAATTATAATATTCATTTTATTTTAATTTTCGTGTTCTCATTTATGAGGGAAAAAACAACGTGTCAGTTTACGGTTATGGACGTGAGCGCTCTGAAAGCGGCACTAAAAGACTGCTTTAAAACTTTCACAGAGTCCTCAAACAGAACAGCTGCCTTTCTTTAAATTGAATTTCGTTTTGTATTAATTATATCTTAATTTTAATCAATGTTTCGTGAACCAATTGCCTGGATTTAAGAAGTAAATAAATATAGGCCTATAGCAGACAATCACGACATTGGAGGCGCTGGGGAGTGAACTGGAGTTCGTCTCATAAATGAACTGATACTCGGCGTATAATACACATTCACAGCGTATTTAGACACATGTAGACGCATTCATAATCATTACTTTTACCAGATCTTTGTGGCAAGCTTTATGCGTGCGGCCGTGCGCTTGAGTGCGGCTATACGCTCATTACTTAATACAAAGCATAAGCCTCTTCCTGGCATGCAATCTAATCTACTAGGCTACAATGTCAGTTGGTTATATCAACATATGTCAAAGTAAGTTACGCGATATCAACAAATTAAGTTATAAACATTAATTTGAAATAACTTAAAGCGTAGGCTATAGTAGATTTGCTTAAATAGCATTTAAACAAGGAACTGCAAGGGATTAAAACCCCGCCCACGCGCTGGTGAAAACAGGAAAAAACGTCTCGGGTTACTACTGTAACCCTTGTTCCCCGAGAAGGGAACGAGACACTGCGTCGTCGTCGTGACGACACTATGGGAACGCCCCCAGCGTAACGCATCTGAAGCATGAATGAAATCTGTCCAATCCTGATTGGTGCTGCGTCATGACGTAGTGGATGACGGCATAGCCGGAAGATACAAAGGGACGCCGGTTCAAACACACGTTAGCTACTTTGCGATGAAGCAAGCGCTCTGAACGTGATAGGTGTGGCGGCGAGACGCAGTGTCTCGTTCCCTTCTCGGGGAACAAGGGTTACAGTCGTAACCCGAGACGTTCCCCTTCGAGGGAACTCGCACTGCGTCGTCGTCGTGACGACACTATGGGAACGCAATGCCCACTATGCCACACCGTAAGCACGCCACCCTAGTGTGAAGCTAGAAGACCAGGCACACTTAGGACGCGAGCACTCTGGCGCCAGGCGTCACAGGGAGTTGCAGACTATAAAATCTTATGAAGGTGTGCGGAGTGGCCCACCCAGCCGCTTCGCAAATATCTTGAAGCGAGGCTCCAGAAAGGAGGGCTACCGAGGAGGCCATGCTCCTGGTAGAATGAGCCCTCACAGCTATAGGTGAAGGCAGATTGCGCACCTGATAAGCCGTGGCTATAGCCTGAACAATCCAATTACTGATTGTCTGCTTGGATGCAGGCAGCCCTTTCTTGGGTGAACCAAAGCACACCAATAACTGGTCTGACTTCCTCCACTGAGAGGACCTCTCAAGGTACACTCTCAGGGCTCTGACTGGGCAGAGCAGGTGAAGTCTCCCCTCTTCCGCCGTCACGTGAGGTGGAGGATGGAATGCCTGAAGAACCACTGACCGTGCCACATTAGATGGCACCTTGGGCACATAGCCCTGTCTAGGATGTAAGATGGCCTTAACTCCGCCAGGGGCAAACTCCAGGCAAGTTGGCATTATAGCCAAGGCCTGGAGATCCCCCACCCTCCTCAGAGAAGTGATAGCAAGGAGAAAGGCCACCTTAAGGGTCAGGTTCTTTGCCTCAGCCGACTCCAGTGGCTCGAAGGGGGCCTCAGCCAACCCTTCAAGAACCACCGCCAGGTCCCAGGTTGGAACTCTGGAACGAGCCGCAGGCCTCATCCTCCGAGCCCCACGGAGGAAACGTACAACCAGATGGTGCTTCCCCAAAGGCCCATCACCTACAGGCGATTGGAAAGCCGCAATGGCAGCCACATACACCTTAAGTGTGGACGGGGTTAGACCGGCGGAGAAACGATCTTGGAGGAACTCCAGCACTGAAGCCACTGGGCAGTTAACTGGGTCCACCTCACGCTCTCTACACCAAGTGGAAAACACATTCCACTTCAGGCTGTACAATCTCCTGGTAGAGGGAGCCCTGGAGCTGAGTAAGGTCTCGACAACATCTGCTGACAGGCCAGCCTCTAGGTACCGAGCCCCCTCAGGGGCCAGACCCAAAGGTTCCACAGCTCTGGCCGGGGGTGAAATATTGTGCCCCCTGCCTGAGACAGCAGATCCCTCCTCAGAGGGACCTGCCACGGGAGGCCGTCTAGCAGAGCTATAATGTCCGAGAACCAAACTCGGGTCGGCCAGCGGGGTGCTACTAAAAGTAGACTGATCCCCTCTCGGCGAACCCGCTCCAAAACTCCCGGGAGCAGAGCGATCGGGGGAAATGCGTACAGACGCAGCCTCGGCCACGTCTGCATCATGGCATCCAGCCCCAGCGGAGCTGGATGCCTGAGAGAGAACCACAGTGGGCAGTGGGACGTCTCTTGAGACGCAAAGAGATCCACTTCCACCGGGCCAAATCTCACGCATATGGCTTTCACCACCTCTGGGTGGAGTCGCCACTCCCCGGGCCTCAGCCCCTGCCTCGACAGTACGTCTGCTCCCTGATTTTGGTCCCCGGGGACATACATCGCTCTGAGAGACGACAGTTTCCCCTGGGACCACAGGAGGATCTGGTGTGCCAGTCTGCATAGAGGGCGCGACCTTAGACCCCCCTGGTGATTCAGATACGCGACAACGGAAGTGTTGTCCGAGCGTATCAGGACATGGTGGCTGCGGAGGTCTGGGAAAAAGCTCCTCAGAGCTTTGTAGACCGCCAGCATTTCCAGGCAGTTGATGTGCCAGGAAGAGTGCCGGGTCTCCTACAGACCTCTCGCAAAGCGGCCGTCCATGACCGCGCCCCAACCAGTGAGGGAGGCATCTGTTGAAACGGTTTTCCGGCAACATGATGCTCCCAGCACTGGTCCCTGGGACAGGAACCAAGGTTTCCACCATATGACGAGAGAACGAAGGCATCTGCGCGTTACTCTGATCATACGGAACGGATTCCCCTTCGGGGAAAACCCCTTGGCTTTCAACCACCACTGTAGGGGTCTCATGTGTAGCAGGCCAAAAGGTATGACGTTGGACGCTGCTGCCATGTGCCCCAGCAGTATTTGAAACTGCTTCACAGTGAGGTTGTGGCCTAGCTTCACTCTGGAGACCAACGCCTGTATGGAACCCACCCGAGCAGGAGACATTTGTGCCCGCATCGTCGTGGAGTCCCATACTACTCCCAGGAACGTAGTCCTCTGGGAGGGCGTCAACACGCTTTTCTTCGTGTTGAGTCTCAGCCCCAAGCACCCGATATGAGCGAGAACGACATCTCGATGTCGAACTGCCATATCGTACGACTTGGCTAATATTAGCCAGTCGTCTATGTAATTGAGTACGCGAATGCCCTGGAGTCTCAGCGGAGCCAGCGCTGCATCCATGCACTTGGTGAAGGTGCGAGGGGAAAGAGCTAGACCAAAGGGAAGAACCCGATATTGGTACGCTTCGCCCCCGAAAGCGAACCTCAGGAACTTCCTGTGACATGGAAGGATGGAGATATGGAAGTATGCGTCCTTTAGATCTATCGTGACGAACCAGTCCTCGAACTGGATCTGACTCACGATGGCTGGAATTGTGAGCATTTTGAACCTGAATCTCCTCAGAGAACGATTCAAATGCCTGAGATCTATTATTGGACGCAACCCCCCATCCTTCTTGGGAACTATGAAGTACCGGCTGTAGAACCCGGACTCCCTGTGTGGCAGAGGAACGCGTTCTATGGCCTCTTTTACCAACAGGGATTGAACTTCCTGTTCCATAACCCGAACCTGCTCTGGGCCGACCACAGTCCAGACCACCCCGTTGAACTTCGGGGGAGGGGAGCTGAACTGCAGTCTGTAACCCAGCTCTACAGTACGCAGGGCCCACGCAGATATATTCGGAAGGCATGACCATGCGCCGAGATAATCTACTAAGGGAACCAGCCTCTCGAGGCTGGCCTCGGGTGTCAACCGAGCCTCGTTCCCGACCCCCTGAAGCGGCTGACCAGCAGGAAGTAGTCGAGAATGATTTTCGGTGTGCGTACGCGTTCGCTGCCCAGCCGCAGGTCTTACTTGAGGCGGCTGGAGCGGCGTGCGTGCGCGGGAAATCAGTGTGGCCCGAAGCGTACTGGACGGCGGGTGCACAGCACTGATTTCCCGAGAGCTCCGGGACGGAGGCGACCTCAATCGCTCCAACCCGGGGGGGACAGCTCTCAGCGGTCCAGCCACGCCTAGGACCGCTTGGAGGAAGCCTTCTTCGCCTGAAGGACGGTCCTCAGATCAACCTTAGGCTGGGAGGGCTTACCTCGAGAGCGTCGCCTCCTTTGCCAGGCTCCCTCAGGAGGGGCGCGGGTGGCGACACTCTCTTTCTGCACCTGACGGTGCATGGAGCTGGTAGACGGCTGAGACTGCCCTTTTGCAGCAGTCTTCCCCGAAGAGCCAGGGCGGCGAGGGAGGTACTGATGGAAGGCAGCCGACTGCCTTTTCACCTCCTGAAACCTCTCGACTACGGAATTAACCGCGCCGCCGAAGAGGCCAGAAGGCGAAATCGGAGAGTCGAGAAGAAAATGCTTCTCCCTCTCCTTCATCCCTGATAAATTTAACCAGAGATGTCTCTCTACGCATACCAGACCCGCCATAGAGCGGCCGATTGCACGGGCCGTCTCTTTGGTGATGCGGAGAGACAAATCAGTAGCCTTCCTCAGTTCCAAAATATCATCAGGGGAAGGACCCTCGCCTTCATCTAGCTCTTTGAGGAGATCAGCCTGATAGGCCTGCAATACCGCCATGGTATGCAGGCAGCTACCAGCCCGCCCGGCCGCCATAAAAGCTCTGCCCACCAGAGAAGATGTTTCTCGGCATGGCTTGGTGGGCAATACCGGGGCCTTCAGGGAAGATGCGGCCTCGGGAGAAAGATAGCTCGCGAGAGCTTCTTCTACCCGTGGGATCTTCCCATAACCGTGCTCAGCCGTCCCCAGAACATTAGCGAAATCAAGCACTGGGGGATTGGAGAGCCTGGCTGAATAAGGTTTTTCCCACGACTTGCACAACTCATTGTGCAAGTCAGGAAAAAACGGAAGGCCCCGGCGTGGAGGCTGAGCCCGGCGCTTAAAGAACCTCTCATCCAGTTTACTAGATGGCTGGACTACAGGTTCTTCTTGTGGCCAATGAATGTTTAATTTGGCCACAGCGCGGGTTAAAACCTCCACCAGCTCTTCTTGAGCGGGTGTATGAAGCGGTGGATGGGGCTCCATAACACCCGCCTCGATGCTCACAGCATCTGACCCCTCAGAGCCAGATAGCTGAAGCATCGGTGCCTCTACCTCGCGGGAAGAAGCCGCATCGCGGGCTTCCACACGAGGCGGGAGAGCGTCAGGATCTTCAGACGAGGACTGGGAAGATGACGAATCAGTCCCATGTCCCGCTGAAAGATCCATCTGCGAACCCCACGATCTGCGGCGCCGTGCTGCCTCGGCAACAGCGGGCCCAGAACCGCGAGGCTCGCGAGCTTGGCCGAGCTGATCAAATATAGCGAGGCGCGAGCGCAATACCCTCAGCGGCAGCTTCTCACACTCGCTACAAGCGGCTCCCTCGAGAGCCGCTCTAGCGTGCTGCGCGCCGAGACAATGCACACACATGTGGTGTGTGTCCGTGCCCGAAATGTAACGTGGACACGGATGCACACACTTCTTAAACTGCTCGCTTGCCATGCTAATAATGCTTGTGAAACTTGGACAAACAACACCAAATAAGACTCACAGAAACACAGAGCGCTTTAGCTGAAGAGCAAAAAGCTAACGTGTGTTTGAACCGGCGTCCCTTTGTATCTTCCGGCTATGCCGTCATCCACTACGTCATGACGCAGCACCAATCAGGATTGGACAGATTTCATTCATGCTTCAGATGCGTTACGCTGGGGGCGTTCCCATAGTGTCGTCACGTCGACGACGCAGTGCGAGTTCCCTCGAAGGGGAACGGTTTTCTTTTGATTCCCTGAGAGGAGATCGATTAGCATTGGGGGTTGAATCGGCAGACCTGGGGGGTGGGTGGTTGTAATTTCTTGACTCTGTGTCATGGTAGCAGCTAAAACAAGCAGCTAAAACAAATACAATTAATTACATTTTGGAAATAACTTCATGTCGTTTTATTTATACACTGTAAAAAATTTTTTTTTTTTTAATTTGTAAGTAAAGTATTAAATATGTTTTACAAACAATTGGTTTACAAACTCTTGGAGGTTTGTGGTTCAGAAGAGTGGTGCTTGTGTTTAGACTTGTGTTTTACGTGATTAAATCAGGAAGATTACGTTAGTTTCTGTCCACACGGAGACGCATTTAAGACGATTTAATCAGGAAATGGAGGCACCGGCGCGATATAACATGCATTGCTCGTGAACTGAGCTCGTCTCATAAATGAATCGAAACTTAGAAATGTATCTAGAAAGCTTGAAATGTCCACTTTTAAACAAAACAATTCAAAACGAAAAGAAACAGACAACTCTCTTATGTAGTCCATATGCAGTGTGCATTTCTCTCTACAGGCACGTTCACAATATCTGCGAAGATGACGAGTCAGCATTGTCAACATCTTTGACTGACACATAGAACACTAGTTTATTAATAAACAATTAAAATGTATCCTTGCTATATTTGACACATGATTACTTTTGCCGGTTCTTTGTGGCAAGCTTTATGCGTCCATTAACTATCGAATATCGTGACTCATATTTTGTACCAGACCATTTATGGTTGTTCATATTGTTCAACAAAGTTCTTGATAAAAAAAGAAAAGAAAAAAAAGAAGCTACTGTGCCTAATATTATTGTTGCATACAGCGCGCAAGGTTTATGCGCATGCTTTAAGTCTTCTCCGTTTTTAGTGTATGTCTGTGGCAGAATTACAGCGCCTGGTCTGGTATAGGCTACTATAGGCTACATCGTTTTGAGTCGGTTTCAGCTTGGTTTCATGTGTACGCAGATATTTCTTGAGACGACGCCATGTTTACGGATTTTTTTTATTTTATTTTTTTACGGGGAAAAAAAAATATCGGATAGGGAAAGCTCTGGCTTCGTGTGGATGTGGCCTCAGTGTAGGACAGTTTGTCAACAAAATGCAAAAAAACAGTATATTTATAAACATCGCTAAACAAAGAGTGAATAAGAATTTAAAAAGTAATGACGTTTTTTATGTTTTTATGCCACTTAGTTTTGTTGCAATTTCACCAAAAACGTATAATTAGGAAATACACACAACACGCTAAACTTATATTCTTTATATGTTAAAAATGTTGTAAAAAAAAAAAACGTATTATTCTTATATAATAAGAATAACAATATGATACATTTATATTGCGCTCAAAATGATTTAGATATGGAAAGAGGAATTCTTCTCAACTACCACCAATAAAGTTTTAAAATTCTTCTTTAGAAAATATTATATTTTGATATTATATATAAAAAATATTATATATATATATATATATATATATATATATATATATATATATATATATATATATAATTATTACACACCAGCTTATTGGTGGAGAGGAGACAGGGTGATGAAGCCAATCATTATATATAGGGATGATCATCATTTCCTCAAATTGTTCCAAACCTGTATGAATTTATTTCTTTTGCTAAACGCATAAGATGATATTTTGAAGAATGTGGGTGACCAAACAGTTGATGGGCATCATTGACTTCTACACTATGAAAACAAACAAACAAAAAAAAAAACTATTGAATTCAATGGGGTCCCATACATTTTCATTTTTGGGTGAACTATCCCTTTAGCCCTCGTGTTTGCCATGGTTTCTAGTCGAGTATTGTTGTTTGTGTATTCTGCCGTCAGTAGCCGCGTTTCCATTACCCTTCAAATTGCGCTAATTGAAATTGCGAATTGAGTATACGAAATATACTGAATGGAAACATGTAAATTTCACAAAAACTCCCATTTAATCGCAAACAAGTTATGCTCGCATGAGGTGGTTTTTCAGGCAATTCAAAAAATAAATATTCCACAAAACTGCAATGGAAACAGTTTTTGCGCATTTACAGGTCACCTGACGTAGATGACGCGGTATGTTTGGACAGAATATGAGACAGTTCTTTATTCAATTCTTAAAAGACAGAAGAATTACAGGACTACTGGATTCTAAACCTCAAATAAATGCCACAATCAAGACCTCGAAGCAGAAATGAGGGAGAAACACCCAGAAACACCATGTGCTGCTCTCAAGTATAGGCTAAGGGTTTTTTCCTTGCCATTAATGATTGGATAACACAAACATGCGTCTCCTTTGATTAATAATAATGGCCAGTGCGGTGGATGGGATACATAAACCTACCAACTTCTGTTGCTATGATTTTTGGAGTGACTTCTCGTGAGAGGAAATAAGTTTTAGTCGCATAACATCAGTTAATGGAAACGCTGTCATTTCGCAATAGTTTG
Source organism: Abramis brama (assembly GCF_963993115.1). Lineage (NCBI taxonomy): Eukaryota > Metazoa > Chordata > Actinopteri > Cypriniformes > Leuciscidae > Abramis > Abramis brama. Next base: position 34,823,918 of record NC_139965.1, read on the forward strand.
TCGACATTTAGACAAAAACAAGAGTTTTACGCAAATCTGTATTGGAAATGCGCCTAGTGAGTCGAGTCAAGTTTGTTTGTTTAGTCTATTCATAACATGTTTGTCATGAGTAGATGAATTGAAGAACTATTTAGATAATGGATGAAGATGTTTGAATTGACTGAGTCTCTATCTGGTACAGGTTTGGTGATGTCGAGCTGGGAAGAAGACGGACGACAGGCAGAAGACTGAAGGATCAGAGTTGCTGACAGATGTCTCATGGACGCCAGGTGAGTAAACAGTAAACACGATGCAGGTAAGTCTGAATAACAGGCTGGAGAGTTTCCCAAAGGAGAGTCAGGTAGTCGAGGTAATAGCGACGAGACCAGACAGTGAACTGAGGGAACTGTGGTGTCTTTATGGTTCTGGTGATGAGAGTGCAGATTGCAGACAGGTGGCGATGACAGGTGAAGGTGATCAGTACTCAGGAGACATGGAACGAGTGGGCGGAGTGTGGAGGTCGGGTGCTGTCGATGGTGTTTCGGTGACAATGTTCATGTTCTATCCCTGCGTCCCAATGTGCATGCTATCCACCCTATCTGCCCTAAATAGTATTGACAATTACTAATGTCACATACTATTTAGGATGGATAGTATGCACATTGGGACGCAGGCTATGTCTATTTTTGATCTTCTCGTTTTGTTCACTTTGGATTATTCAAATAAACTGCACATGGGTTCATCTCAACTCGCCTACAGTGGACTAGGCCTATATTACACTACTAAAGTTAGAGTGCAGCTTCACATCTTTCCATCACCTTTGCATACCTACTTGTAATATAACAGATTTTTTTTTTTATCGTTCAGAAGGTAAAGATTATCTATTAGCTGTTGTTACACCTTCAGTCCTCCACATACTATTACAAGCGCTACAAAAAATCCACAAAAAAGCATTTTCACACAGATCATAAGTAAAGTTTACTATCACAATTAGCAACTGGCACAGCTTTCCACAAAGTATCTAACACAGTTTAAACCACAGATATCAAAATGCATCCTTTAATAAATAATATCTAATATTTAACAAGATAAATAAATAATATAGAAATGCATCAGCAATTCACAGATTTATATAGTTTTAGAATACATTTGCATTTACATACAATGCCATGTCACATACAAAATCATCAGTTGAGTCTCTCAGTCACAGGAAGCAGAATATGGCAGGCAGACTCTTTTTAAATATTTAGTCGCATGACAAATTGTACATAGTTTCCTACATTAATAAAACAGTTGAAATTCTAACCCCACTCTACCTTATAATTAAATTAACTAGTAAGATGATGGGGATACTCAAAAACAACCCTGTGCGCTACTATACTAGTTCCACACACTAAAGGCTCATTTTTGAACCTGCCTTTTCATTCGGTGCTTTGTGCTCTGGTTTAAATATCACAGAGGTCCATGTCTACTAAAAGTAAATGTAAAATACTGAAACCATATAGACAATTTTAAAAAATAAAATAAAATAAATATATATATTTTTTTTTATAAATGCCTGCTCTCTTTGATCTCCATCTAGTCTCACATCACAAGGTGATAAACAGAATAAATTCCTCTTCACTTCAGAGTCTGTGGAGGTGGTAAACTGGAGTTCTGCAAAACTGATAGTTTTCATGAGCTGTCTGCTAAGGTGACCTTTTATAATTTAAAACACCCTGGACAGAGTTCTCTAGACAAAAAAAAAAAAAAAAAAGACAAAAAAAGAGAGAGATAGCAACAACAACCAGTCTCTCTGTATGCAACATTTAAAATTACAATTCAGATGCAAACCTCAGGTTGAAAGTCATAATGTCTTTTTGGTATGCAATAAAAAGCTCCTTCTGACTGAAGCCAATTTCTGTTGCTATGAAATATATTTTGAAATGTATTTTATGTTGCACTTGACACATCTGGAATCCAAAATGTTTTACCAGTGATTTACACATTCTTCAGCAGGTGGAAGGTGTCCTGGCCATGGAGGGTGATAAATTCAAATCTGTTCGAGGTAACACTCACCTTCCCACCTTCCCGCCTGCAAAATGTATGACAAGCTGCTTACTGAATGACAATTAGACTTTTATGATTTCATGTCAGCGTGAATTTAATTGCTGTACTGTAGCAACATGTCTCCACACTCAAATTATATTGCCATGGGCTAGAGGACAACTTGTTTTATATGCTTGAAAAGGACCATCCGTAATGTCATTTACATCAAACCTCACTGGAAGGCGTGTGATCCATTTACATGCAAAAAAAAACACAGATTAAAGGTCCTTTCACACTGGACGTGATTTTGACGCACGAATAATTCGCGCAATGGTTTTATTTTTTGATCAGCAGTTTGTGTAATGAGTGCTTCCACACCGAACGCGAATGTGCTGCGGCGAAAAAACGACTTTTATTTTTTCCGCTTCGATGTCGATTTATACATACGGCGACAGAAAAGGCTTCAAAAGGCTTCAGCCAATCACAGACAAGGAAACAAAGGTGACGTCACAGCAACAATGACGGATCTTCTGATTGCTTGTGTGTCGACGAATCCCGTTTTGTTTGACAAAACTAACAAAAACTACAAGGATTTTAAAGTTCGGTTCCCTGAAGTTTGTGGTTTGTTTCGTCAGATGCGGTGCCACTGTCTGAAGGAGCTTTACCATGATAAAGTTTTAGCTCCTGTACAAGATTAGCATACTCCCCTTCAGACTCTCTGCTCTTTAAGATTGGGTGCACCCAAAACCTTCTTTTCTGTCTTTTAAAGAAAATGAAAAGCTCGTCTTCACTGGATGATGAAGTGTCCATGTTTTCTCAGCTGTCGGCGCAAAAGTTTTGGAATGTTGAAGCTGTTGAAGAACGTCACAGATGTCGCAAATTCGCGTCGCGGCTGATGTGAATGGTTTTCACGCGAACTATTCGCTTTTCCGTTTCGCTTTTTCGTTACGTGTCCGGTGTGAAAGGGCCTTAAAGTCAACAATTATTGCTAAGGTACAGGTTACCGGTTTGTCTGTTCATCTTTACTTTGGCTCCCAAGAGCTCATAACATTCAATTAGTCTTTTGTTATGTGGGGACCAATATTAGAATTCTGAACAATACTGACAAGAGACAATTATTTTCATCAATTAACAAAATTCTTTACAAATAAAAAATAGTTGTAAATGTTACAAGTGAATCTACCCATCAAAACATTACACTACCTTTTTGTCATGATTCTTGTCTTGTGTGGACCTTTTGTTATTTCCTGTCTTGTGCCATGTTTTGTAGTTCTTTGTAGTTTTTCATGTTGATTAGTCTTCACCAGGTGTGACTTGTGGTGCGTTCAAGTCCTCCTGGGAAGTTCGTACTTACGAGGTGGGAAGTCGTGTATACGGCGGCAGGTGCGTTCAAGTCATTTTCGTCGGAGTAAGATGGCGGTGTGTACTCTCTCTTAATTAATTACACAAAAATACAGCAAGGTTCTACTTTAGTTCTAGGAAATGAAGAACAAAGAAATGTGCATCAGGTGTGCTTTGGTTTTTTATGTTTTTAATTAATTTATGAAGTCACTGCAAACTTTATCGTTACATATTACATTATTATATTATAATGCCATCATATTCTGTGCAGGTAATTAGCTTACTTTGCTGTAAATAGAAAAGCCTGACAATATCACTGCTAAATACCTTTCGGTATTGTGGTATTCCGCAATGTTTCTCACTGACACGCCCACAACTCGTAAAGATCGGAGCTTAAAGAAAATCCCGAGCTTCCCACTGGTATTTACGACATTGTGGTGACGTTCATGTGCGTTCAACTCGTAAATACGATCTATACGAGATGACATGAACGCACCATTGTTAAATTGTAAAGCTTGTATGCCCCTGTGTATTTTAACCTCTGTGTTTCCTGTGTTCTTTGTCAGGTCTTGTCCTATATGGATGTACGTCAGTCTGTTCTCGGTTATGGTTTTGTTTATTTTCTTATTAAACTAATTTGCATGTGGATCCAGCTCTCCCTTTGTTTCTTGAGTTCACCCTGCCTTACACTTTTACAAGTTTTTTTTTCTTCAAATCAGCTGTTTTCAACGCTGATAATAAAAAATGTTTCTTGCGTTCCAAATCAGCATATTAGAATGATTTCTGAAGGATCATGTGACACTGAGGACTGGTAAATTCAAACTGCCATCACGGGAATAAAATAAAATGTCACAATAATTCAGTGGACTAATTTTGATCAAACAAATGCAGCCTTGGTGAGCATAGTAGACTTATTAAAAATAATATTGAAAGACCTCAAATTGAACGGTAGCGAATAATGTATATTAATAAATGGTATACCAGTACAATGGTGTGGAGAAAATAAATAGAGATTAAATATATATTTTTTCATTATTAGGATTTTAAAGATTAACTTTAAGTAAGCATTAGATCACAACAAAGCTACTGCACTAGATGTAGGCCACTGTAAAATATAGCAATACCAGTATATCTCTAATATCAACCAAAAAATAAAAAATAAAAACCTCTGGAAATCAAAAAACAAAACAAAAACAAACTCTAATATCATCTGATATTCGATAAGGTGCCTATATACTGACCATCTCTAAGTGTTAAGTACATTGCTAATTTGTGAATGTATGATATACCCCTCCAATGCAATGAAAACACACTAATACAGCCAATTAAGATCTGCAGTTCAAGGAGAGAAACGCATCTCTAAGAATAGTCAGGTGACAAATGGGAGTTAAAGACCATTTCCAGTCTTTTTAAGTTCATTCCATGCTGAACAAACCAGACAGAAAAAAAAAATCAAAAGTATATATATATATATATATGAAGAGTATGAATGTTCTAGTAAGTTTTCCTCTGCACCAGCATCCTACATTATTAGAGCTGCCTAGGTACAGTGCAGCTGGGAGGGGAAACTGGGACTGATTCAATCTGCTAGCTTCTTATGTCAGTCTACTGTTGATAGGAAGTCAGGTCAGTCATGCCCTGAGGTCCTGGCTTCGCTAAGAGAGTTAAAGAGCTATTCTTCTGTGAGACCTAAGCCTAAACCTCATCCACTGCACCGGCCTCTTTGACAGAGATGTGCTTATAAGTGATTACTTTATTGTACTTTTATTGTAGCAATTATAGTAAACTTGTTGTGAGTTCTCTGGGATTATTTCTCAACTGTCCCTCTGCAAAACAATGGCTGTGCATGGTCCCGTAAGGCTGCTACTGGAAAGATCATTTAACTTAAGTTTGGCTATTTCCTATACATTTGTCTGACAGGACTACAGTCAGCTAAAACAGAAATAGGTAATTATCGTAGTACACAACATAATCAACATAGACCAGCAGTGAAATCTCTCTGCATTTTGAGTGCAACGTTTTGGATGCGGGGGTTATATCAAGCTCTACTTCTGCATGATGGGAAGCATAAAATGACTGATTACTATCACATATTTAAAGCACTGAAGCGGTGACCCTGAGGAGGCTGGGACTGCACAAGAAGAGTGCCACCGTACTGATAGGAATCAGTTTGGATGATGAGTAATTGTGCACACAGAAATGCTCAGGCACTTCTAATTGGATCCAGAGCACTGTTGTTTCATAGGTGTGAATAAACACGTGACAACTTCACAGTCCTGGAAGTATATTCTTTTTTATTTTCTTTTTACCATGAAATAAATTGTGTTTTAACATTTGAGTTTGGCATTAAAATAGCATGCTACTATTGCATGTTCTATAAAATCGTGATGTCATCGTCTAGCTCAGTTCAGTTCTTATATAATGGTGTCAATGCAGGCAGATCAATAATATTGTTGAATATTAAATTAAATGTTTCCAACTAAGCAAGCCAAAAGCCAAAGGCGAAAAAGGCAAAAAAGGCGACAGTGGCAAGGAACCAAAACTCCATCAGGTGACAGAATGGAGAAAAAAAACCTTGGGAGAACCCAGGCTCAGTCAGGGGGCCAGCTCTCTTCTGGCCAACGAACCAACAGTGTATGATTATGATTCAGGCAGCATTATAGGTCAGAAGTCTGATTGGATCAGAACATTCAGAATATTTATCCAGTTCCATCTGGTTGAAGATCAGAGTCATGTTACACAAACCAATATCACTTTCTTTCTGCTGTTTTATATCTGTTTTTATGGAGTGGTATTTATTTAAACTGTGCAGCTGGTATTTATTTAAACTGTGCAGCTGGAATATATAACACACCTTATCTTCAATATTAACTATGATACAATTAATGAATTTAAAAATTGTATACAACGTATAGAAACAATGGAAACTTTAGTAGAAGAAACAGCAAAACTGACAGAAAAGATCTATCATGCAAGTTTACAGCAACTACAACCTATATTTAATTAATCATAACACATTTTTAAAGCATTTTGTTCTTCCAAACAATCTGTCTGATGTAAGTCTGGCAAGAAAAACTGTAACTGTTAAAATGAGGAATTTGAAGTGGCTCATATAAAGAAGCAATAATCCAGTGTTTTGGAAAGTCTTAAAGTCAGCAGGCAGAGTACAGATCCACTGCAACAGACTTCAGAAGCTTGAACCATATTTACTTTAATCATTTACATTATCAATTAATGTATATTTCATGTTACACATATTAAATGTAATTAATTGCAATACTGTACCAATAACAACATGCATGGTTTATATGGTTTCCTCAACATCTCCATCTGAATCGTGTCTGATGTAGCTTTAAGCCAGTGAAGTTGTCATATGAATAAGAAAAGTTTCAGTCTTTTTGGTACTTTTGGTAGAAACTAGAAGCTTTCATACTTTCAGCATCAACAAAGAAAAAAGTCTGCATTTATTCATGACATATTCAACAGATTACTGAGTTGCAGTGTGTGGATACTGTTTTCCAATGATGCAAATGTCTGAGATGCTCAAAAGCTGCTAGTCCTAAATAAATAAATACATCAATAAATATATCATTCATTCATTCAGTCAGTCAGTCAGTCAGTCAGTCAGTCAGTCAGTCAGTCATTCATTTAGGAAATAATATACACTTCAAATGTTTGCAGTAAGTTGTTTTTACGTTTTTGAGTTTCTTTTGCTCAGCTATACAGTAAAACAATTTCTTACTACTTATAAACATTCATGAACATCATCTAACATTTCCAGTCATATATATATATAATATTTCTAAGTTAGTATAACTGGTTATTTATATATTTTGCTGTAGTGTGTCAGTTTATCTGCTCCAAGAACAGAGCCGTTATTACATTGCTAGTGAGAAATGTCTTGTAGCTTTTCAGATGGTAATATATTTTACTGATAAAATCATCAGAGAAGCTTCGACAACACCTTTCTTTCTGTGAGAGAGAGCGGGAGAAAGAGAGTGTGTTCTGTCCATTTAATAAAACGTAATTTTGTGGCAAAAATCATGGAAATAATTTGCTGTTTTTATCCTATTGTTCATATTGATTTGCTTGGTCAGTGTCATTGTGGTTTTTAGTTCTTTTGCTGTTGTAGGCTGTTAAGACCTTTGAAATAACTCAAATCATTTGATGAAGTGATATTGCACTGTAATGCGGTCAAGAGCTGCCTGGAACTACTTTAGCCATACGTTTCCCTGAAAACAATACCACAACTCAGAACGTTCATAAACCAATCAGATTCAAGCATTTAACAGCCCAGTAGTATAAATATATTTAATTTGTGAGTTTTGATTACCAATGTTAGAGCAGTTTAAAGCTCTTTTTATTTTCTGGAATCACAAGAAAAAAAATGACTTACAATAGGCAATGTGTCCATGTAAAACGTGAGAAAATAAACAAGAAATAATCTGACAGAGATATTTCGACATTTGTCTAAATGAGCATGTATTGCTTTGCACCTGAAAGAATGCCTGTGACATGTCATCTAACATGACAGATAATCCTGGATATAATTTTCTGGGTTAATAAACATGTGACAAGTGTATATTTGTGAAATGTGTCACAACAGTAATTTAAATCCTCAGATTGGTTTGATGTGCCATACTTGAAAACCAACTGCAAACAAAGTAGATGGAGGGCAAAGAAGCACAACAAAATATAATGTAAGCAGATTTTGCTCAAGGTGTTCAGCTAAATTCATGACAGAGACTGACACGATTACCTCTAATTAGTTGGAAGAATTGTTTGAACCACAACAAAAGTAGCTTAAAATGTCAGCGCATCAGGCTTTCTTACTGAGCCTTATTCTAAAAGCACAAGAGAAAGCCAACATCAATGAGCAGTGATGTGGCATGCGCACATATGGAGTCTATTACTTTCCACCTCCTCCTCACCAAAATACAGACTGTGTCGCCACACTAACCAATTCTCATATTCCAGAAAAAAATCACAAAAGTACATTTCAGCCTGCCAGCAGTCATGCGGTCAAGCTCCTACAAAGAAAAGAGGAACCACACGGGGACTGAGAGCCCCATCCATAAACACACTGCTAAATGCACAGCTGCGAGTGTACTAGTGTTGGGCATCTACGTCTGAGGACTACAAGATGACATTTAGCAAATGGAAATTTGAAGTTTGGGGTTAGTTTTGGGCTTAATTCAAGTGAAAACCATAACCAGTCTACTTATTTGATAAGAATCTTTGTTACAACAGTAGTCTAAGCCAAATGTACATATATTGCCTTTGGCAACACGACTGTTAACAAGCCTCTTTATTCAACATCACCTCAGAAAAAATGACTTCACGTGAAGTGTGTCTAATATTTCTAATCAGAACGGGAATGAATTTGCAGTGAGTTTTATGATGAGAATTAATAATCTGAAATAACGAGATGACTGCTTCATTAATATTTCAAATAACAATATCGTACAGAATACACAAACAAGCGGTGAGCGGTGCAAAGCGTAATTGTCATTTCTAATTTTCTGCCCAGACAAGACAGAATAGGCGTGCAAGACAGGGAAATATAGAAGCTTGGCAGACCTTCTTGTCTCACTGTGTAAATGTGATGTAGTCCAATTAGGTCTCAGAATACCAAGAACAGACACAGTCACACACGCACACACACTTTGTATGGAAAGACAGGAAAAGAATAAACCTTCAGTGAGTCATCAGGTGTACACCGAGACTTGAATCTCTTTTCTGCTTAGAAATACTGAGCCTGTCAATCCTCCACATCACAGTGAGACTTCTGCCGCTTCACAGGAGGTTCAGACTGGCAGGAGCAAATCTGTGTATTTTCCGCATATAAACACTGTGAGAGTTTCAAATCAATTTGCAGCAAACTTTTCCACACAAGCCTTTCGTCTTCTAAAGAATAAGACGATGAAGGTCAAAGGGAAAGAGAAAGCAGCTGCTGGGGTGACAGGATGAGGATGAGGAGGGGCTGAGATATTGTCCGTTGGCCCTGCACAGTAGAGCGGTGCTGTTGGTAAACACAACATGGAGGACCAGGAGGAATGAATAAATGCTATTTTCCATTTGCCTGCACCAGTGAATCCTTGAGAGATACAGGATTGGATGGAGAGCAGAGTGACATGAGGCATATAACTGTTAGCGCAGAAATTGTGGCAAGGGATACCCGACCCTCTCTCTCGCTCCTGAGGAGGGAAAAACACACCGAAATGAAGCCAAAAGAAAAGCTCCACATTGTGCTCAAAAGGGCTTCAGCACCGCAATCGAGCATTTTTGTGTAGCCGTAAGAATGGAAAATTCAGAATGAAACACGATGTGCAGGGTACTATTTATTAAAAGGTTAGAGGACATCTACGCAAACAGAGTCGTCTTGCACTGGAATATTTGTACTTATTTTCAGCCACCATTTGGTGTTCAAATGAAGAGAAAAGGAAATGTGTGAAGGGCTACAATCATGGGAACGTGTATAATTTTAAGCATCAAATTCTAAGCACTCGTACATTTGAAATATTCAAATAATAAGAGGGTATTTTCTCTCTCTGTGTAATAGAGTTTGACTTGAATGGGAAAATAACGATTGCGGTTCATCGGGGTTGCGAGTCGTTATTATGGCCGCTGATTGTGTGGCAAGTACCTTGACCCAGAATGTCCTTTACCATCTTTTTGCTCAAGAAATTGCCCTATTAATGGTCACATTGTAGTTTGGATATTCTGCTTCCATCGTAGAGAAAAAAAAAAAAAAAGAATAAAATTAAATAGTTATAATTAGATTATTTTTTTACAGTACTCATAATCAGATTACAGTTACTTTTTTATTGTTTACATAATTACTTCATATTCACAAAAGTGGTAGTTTTTATCTAGTCTGGCAGATATATATATATATATATATATATATATATATATATATTCACACATCATAATCAACTGAAATACTTAATATTTTTTTGTAAATGTTTATTTTTATTTTAGTTATTTTTTAGTAATCATTCTTTACTGTGAATGTCAATTTTTGAGATTTAACAAATTAATAGCTTTTCATTAATTTACAAACCTTCACAAACCTGTTGTGGTAACCCTGATGTACTGTTATGTTTAAAACATTTCATGTTCTTGCAAAAAAAGAATGGAATACATTTTCTTTCCATTTTTTATCAATATGGTACAAGATTATCATATTCAAATCAATGTCATAAACAAGATCAACGAGTTCAGTCAAAAGTAATCTAAAAGTAATCAAAAAGTAGTCTGATTATATTACCTTAGATGTGTAATGTATTAGATTACATTACGGATTACAATTTTCATTATGTAATTTGAAATCAATAATGGACAACAATTTGTAAGTAATTGTAATCTACCCAGCACTGGTTCTCTTTCTTGCAAGGTTTTTCTCATTCTCAAATACACAGACTCAAGCCCTCATGTGCAATTCAGATTATGACACTAAAGCAATGAACAAGATTGATCCCAAAACATCAGCTGTAGCTTCATGCCAACAGTACCAATAATGCCCCTTAACACACATTCATATTAATCATTGGCCTTTTGCAAATATAGAAAAGCAATCACAAAAACAATTATCCAGTAGGATATGATAAAGTAGGCAATTTCATGCCCTACTGCTTGTTTTGTTAGGTACTAGTCAAGCTGATTTGTAAATCACAACCGTAAATCATCTTTATTCTTAATTTTGCATCCTCAACTCCCACACTGTACTCTGGTAGAGACAGAGACATAGAGAATCATTATTATTATTATTATTATTATTATTATTTTTGTTTAGATACTGTATCTTATAACAGTGAATATCGTCAATATTCAAAGTATTTGCCCGGTCTTCATAATGCAATCAGGAGTGTTACATTCCACCACAATGTTTATCCTTTCGGCAAAGTGATTTTAGTCTCTTAAATCCCAATGCTCCATGGTTGAGATGCAATAGAGGTGAAGATAAAGACTTATTGGGACTGTGTTTAGATAAGGCTTTTTTTCTTTTTCTTTTTTTTTTTTCAATATTGAAGAAACAAACATAATTCCTACAAATATTTTCCACACAGTGATTTATGGATTGTGGTTTTCTTTCTTTATTTAACTCATCAACCTCTTTAAGCACAAGAAGTCACTGGAATATAATAATAATTATAATAATATTTACAGTTTTCGTATACTGTGCTTGCTTGGCATTTAAGAATGTAAACTTAAGGACAAAAAACAACAATCCATGAGAATTAAAGATCTTTATAAACTCGGAAACTGTATTCTAAAAATATATGTAATGGGCTTTTCCCATAAATGTTACTCATTTCACAGTAATAAAACAAATAAATTAAACCATTAATTATATTAGTCTGTGTGTTTATTTATGTGAGCTTATTATTTGATAAAACAGAACATATTAACTCCAGTCATTTGCCAGTGATCAAATGAAAACAAATTTGTAACAGTGACAATGCAAACTTCATTATACGTATCAGGAAATTATTTTCTTTTGTACAGAGGCTTTATCACTATGGTCTCTATTGGTCTCTGACTGTTTGACCCTACTGCACATCTACAGTCCTGCACTTTTTCCCCTGCTTGATAATAGAGGTTCTGATCTATTTACTTTGTATTTCTCTCTATGAGATTTATCTCCTGATTCCCTAACACTTTTCTTTTTCTCTCTGCACTTGACATATTTATAGCTGCCTCATGCTGAATCTGGCTTAGATATAGTATGTAGGTACTTTATGCTTTGAGAGCGAAAAAAAAAGAAATCAGTGCTGGAGTTAGTCTCAATTAAAATTATAATTGTGCAGATAACTTCATAAAGAGTAATGTAATTAAACCGGTGTGAATATTGCTTTATGTGTAGTTACAGATCATAAATACAACCTGCATACTAATGTATGACTGATCTGTCATATTTTATGTCACACCATATTTGCTCCGTCTTTAGACTAACATAAAGTAAACTAAGAATCTTCATATCATACCCACCGACATACAGCTGTAAGGCTTTCATGCATCAGTAACATGCATTTCTTTGTATAACATCACACCATATGACACAAAATCAAGCATACACAGCTACGGTCTAGCCAGACGCTTTAACGCATCTCTAGTCATTTCGGAATGTACTTAAAAAAAACACACAAATTATTCATAATCCTTATAATTTAAACATTACCGTACTTAAATATTAACTGTGTTAATTTATTACTAACATCTAATGTCATCATTATAATTATTATATATATTCTCCCGATTTATGGAGTTTTTTTTTTTTCTTTTCTTTTTTTTTTCTTCTTCTTCATGTCACTGTCATTTTTGGCTTGCTCACTCATTATACAACAAATAATAAAAAAAAATACTTAAAAGGTTTTTTTTTTAAAAACAAAAAAAACATACTGTCTCAGCACAGGTGGTATATGGGATGAGTTGTAGGTGGCACTGAATGGATGCCAAAGATGCAGTTGCCAGCCATTCTGCACGCATTTGGTAAGCTAGCATTTATTCTCTCAGAATTACAGTACTGCGTGTTCTCACCTCCCCCTTCCTCGCTGAATACCTCTCTTCACACTAATTAGGTAATAGGATATCATTGTCTCTCTGTTTCTGTCACCACACGTCTCAGAGGACAGTCAGACTCTTTTTTACATATACCCCCACACCCCCCTCTCTTTCTTATTTTCTCATTGGATTCAAATTATCTAAATGACTAATAGCCCCTTTTAGTGATGCATGAGTTGTGTTAGCTGAAGGGAAGCAGCCATGAGCTCAATAAACAGCTAAGCAGGATGCAGTAAATTTAAACCGCAACTCTCTCTCTCCAGCCTGATTCTCATTACAGGTGTTTGGCTCTAATCACACACATCTGGATCCCATTGCTGAGATCTATTCTAACCCTGTTTTGTTTATAAAGGTAAATAGGCCTGTGCTCTGGCTCTGACTCTGAAAGAAATCTGTTCAACTGTCTAAATATATTTATGTTTTTATCATAGGGTTTTATTTTTTTAAATAACTTATCTTAATGCTTTATTAGTGATTTGGAAGGTTACACTATTTTGATTGTCCCCTTTAGACATTCTACTAACTATAAGTAACTTTGCAACTACATTACAACTTAATCTCTTTAGAATAGACTGACTGCTGCTAACACTTTATTGTGATGCTCCCCCAACAGACATTCTACTGACAGTAAGTACAACCTACTTAAGCTTAAGCTTTGTCTGTGAAACCAGGGGTATAGTGTTGAAGGGATAGTTCACCCAAAAATGAAAATTAGCCTATGATTTACTCAACCTGAAGCCATAGGTGTATATGACATTCTTCTTTCAGACAAATACAATCGGAGTTATATTAAAAAATGTCCTGGCTCTTCCAAGCTTTATAATGGCAGTGAATGGCTGTATGTCTTTGGAAGTCCATCAAAGCACATCTATTCATGAATCAATATTCTATTCAATAAGAGCATAGCAACAAAACAAACATAGTGCTATATAGAGAAGACATTAAATTTAATTCTAGCAGTTATGGGAGGCTGCGTGATCGGAGTAAAGGGGTAACTTATTTCTGAGGCCTATTGCATGAAGCTAGTTGAAAAAACTCTGAGTTTCAGAGTAGTTTTAGAGTTGACAAATTCATACAAATCCAACCTGATTTAAATCAGGTTCAACGGGCTCACAGTGATCTGTATAAACGTTCTCTGTCAACTCATATTTGATCCAGAGTATCCAAGTAAGCGTGTGCACCTGAAAGTGTGTCACGTGCAGCGAATAGCCAATCACGCGGAACATACAGAGCGTCAGTTTGATACACTTCTCTGCCGAAGATTAAGAGATCATTATGAAAAATATCATGAAATTAAAAACATTTCCAAGGCAGGAATAAACTTCTGCTGCAGTGAAACTTTGAGAAGGCAGCTGAAAGAAAACATCTGACTATATCAATGCAAGTGAATCAAATAAATAGGCCTTATAATTTATATTACAAGACATTTATAAGAAACTTGAAAGATTTTGGGTGAATCAAGATTGAAGTGGCAAGTCTAGACAGTGTGTCTTTTAAAGCAGCAATATTTCAACACTCATAAAAATAAAAGGTTCCAAAAGGGGGTTTTCACCATGATGCCATAAAATAACCATTTTTAGTTCCACAAAGAAACTTTCAGTGAAAATGAAACTTTTTTTTCTTAGTGTGTATAAGATTTGAATAATCTAAAGAACCCCTTTCCACTATAATTAAATTTTTGGAAAGGCATGGATTTTAAAGATTATTTATGTAACCAACCAAAACTTTATTTTTAAGAGTGTTTAGTGAAATTATCGAGACACAGCTGTCTTCATACAGTTTTAACTATTCATGCTGGCACTCACATCATTGTCCAACAAGTGAACATCAAAGACTGAGAAAAAAAAAAACACATTTTTCAAACTTTGTACCATGTGATTTCTGTCCATCTTTTGTAGAGCAGCTGAAATAAGATCCTGGCCTTCTGTTAAAAAGCAAAGGACTGCCCTCCCGGAGCTTAACCACAAATTATGTTTTATTAAAGCCTGTAAATCTGTTTTAGTAACTGTGTACCACAGTCCCAGTCTGTATAAGCAAGGCCTCTTAAAAGCATCCAAATAGGAGGAATTAGCGGCACTGGTATTCTCATAGGCCGAATGATACATGAAAAACGAGGAGAGAAGAGTTGCAGTGGCTCGTGTTGTAGAATGCCACCTCTCCTATCACTACTGTTCTATTTATGTTTCAAAGGGAGCTAATTACTCTAGATCCAGGCTGTTAAAGGCAATTACCACATAAAGAGAAAGAGAAGGGTTTACTAAAAATGTTGCCGTCCAAATTCATTCAAACTGCTAGATTGATACCAGACTTGAAAGCATCTGCACGTGGAACCAGTTAGAGAGTTAATTGGTTTATTGGGGCAAACAATTCAAACTAAAGCACTATAGATGGGTTATGAAAGGGACAACCGCTTTTTCGAGTAGTTCACGTGCACAGGGCCTATACGCAGGCTTGCGAAAATATACACATCTGACTCAGAGCCGCGCTGTTCCTTTAAGAAAATAATCCTTCTCATATCTGACCCCCAGAAATGGTGCAGAAAGTAAGGAAACTCTGATGTCATTTGATTTTACACCGCAACACACATTTTAAGCTTCTCTCTTCTGCAATAAAAACACAAAGTAATAACAACAAGACACCACAGTGATGGAGAGGACTTTAAAACGTGGAAAAGCGTTCCACGAGTTCACTCTTATAAGGAAATGGAACGAATAAATCGAAACAGTGTGACTGCAAAGTATAACATGGGGCTGTAAAAGTGGAGAGCAAACACGCACAAAAAGATTATTAAATAGTTAATAAGATGGCCCAGTTTTACTATTGTGCCATTGTGCAGGGTAATAAGAACTTTAAACTGCTAGATTTTGCTTGTAACAGTAGTGCTCTCTGAAATGTTGTTCCTTCACTAAATGCACCATGGATTTTTAAGGTTTGTGGAGAGTAATATTCAATCCAACTGGATTGTTATTTAATTATTTGCTGCGCATAAACAGTGGATAAATAGACAACAGATGTGTCCATATAAACAGTTTGTATGTGTTTACCTTTTTTTAATAAGTGGAGAAACCCCGTAAAGACCTCAAAATAGCTGATGCTTTTGGGCAAATCATCTGTTAAACCTGTGGCACATACTGTGGTGGAATAGTTTCGTAGATTGCAGAGCACATTTCCTGCATGGTGCTAAATAGTCGTTTAAGAGGAAACAGCCCGTGGACATTGACTGAAGCCTTGCCACGCTCTCTCATGCAGCCAGAATGATGTGGTATATCTCTACAAGAGAAGGAAGATACAAAAAAAAAAAGCAAACCTAAACACAGCCCTCTCTTCTGCTGGTGACACCCCTGCACATTTTTCTTCCATAAAAGTATATGTGACTGCTGGGATGGGGCGAATAAGGAGTGCTTTTGTTTGGGAAGGAAACCACAGTGAACTTGATAGGCCCTCGCGTCCATTAAATCACTGTGCTTTGCTTATTTATTTAGCCACTTGCATTATTCTCTGCTCCGGTTCTGTCCGCTTTTACAGTAGTGACTACAAAGCCAGGATGATTTTACTCCATAAAAGTCTGTGCGTAATCTAAAAGCAGCATTGTACGAGTCATGCTCCTGATTGAACTTGTATTGGCCACTGTGCGTTCATACAGAGGGAAAATTCTCCTGGGAGGAGGCCAGAGTTTAAATCAATAGCAAATGAAACCTCCTCCCTTCAATTCTTTCTCCATTTCTCTCTCTTTCTCACACATATTATGTACGCTATATTTACACACTGTCTTCTGTTAGTCAGAGAGTCAATGCAAGTATGGTGAACGCACATAAAGTTGACCAACTTTGTTCCCCACAAATTTGTTCCTCCTACAACGTGAAGAATTTGAATTGTATTATTCATCTTGCGTGTCTCTAATTCAACTCCGACCTTCTTTAACCTTTCATGAAAGGCAAGCAGTTACAAGCCTGAATCTAATAAGTTGAATGCTTAGAGTCTTGAGAAAATAATAAAAGCAAATTACATTAGACTCTGATCTGACTTTGATCTAATTGTGGAAGTCAAGATGTTTACTGTCTTTTTTTCACCCTGTGTGTGTGTGTGTGTGTGTGAGTGTGCGTGCTTATCTTTCTATCCTAGTGGGGACTTAATTCAACCTGAATGCACACAGATTCATGGGGAAGTGTCACCGTGGGGACCTAAATTGTGTGTGTGTCTGTGTCTGTTTGTTTTGCATTCTTGGTAATGCAAGAATTATTTGCATTACCAAGAATAATGCCCCCCAAATGGAAATTATTGACTTATTGTCTTAGATTGATTTAGTCATTCAATTCAATATATTCTGTACAACTGTGTCTTCAAATTGCTGATATAGCCTATAATTTAGCTGATTCCTGCTGTCGTCATTGGCGTTTGTTATGAATAACAAAAGCAGGTTAATATAGTTTGGTCTGTTTTTGTTTAGCCTAACTTTACTTACTACAGGTGCCCTCATTCTCTCAAATACAATTTTAAAGCCATTTACTGGTCAATAAATATTATGTTGTGAATAATCAGCTTTGTTCTTTTGTTTCCCCAGAACAACCATTAGGCTACATTTCTAAAATAATCTGAAAATTTCAGTGGCAACATTATATTACAGTAAGTTACCTGCACCACATGCAAGTACTTTATTACTATGAACTTTCTCTGTGTGAAATTGTATTGTTTGACTGTGTACTTGTGTTTTTTAATCAGTTATTCTCTGAAAATCTACTGTTAGATTAAATAAAATAATTTTAATAAATTAATTTTAAGATTAAATAATTTTATTAGATAAAATCTTTTCTGTTACTCAGAAAAATAATACCACAGGTTTGGTTCACAAATAATGCTATGCATTTTTTTATTATATCTTTATCATTTGCATTTGAATATAAGACATTTTAACTCTGAATTATAACTTCAAGTTTAGTCTTTTTCGAAAAAAAAAAAAAAAGGAAAAAGCTATTATATAGCTTCAGAAGACTTACAACACAACCCATAACACATGAGTTGTGAACTCATTGATTATTTTTAGGATCTTTTCTGGGACATTTTTGGAGCTTAACCATTTTTACATAAATTGTTGCATCGAATTGAACTAGACAAGTGTACATAAGAATGGTTTCATGAATGATTTACAAAAAATTGTTCTGCTTGTGTTTCATGCAGTGAAATTGAATGGTGACGGGTTGCATTATGCCTGAGATCTGCTTTTGGGTTCCACAGACAGAAAGTCAAACAGGTTTGGAACGTCCCAAGGCTGAGGAGATTATTTAAATTTCACAACTATCACTTTAATAACCTTACTAACAGTATTTTTTGTACTTTGCAGGGATCTCGGTAAGCTGAAATGCAAGTTTGAACGAATAAAAATCCTCCTGTAGACCTGAAAATCACTGAAGTGCCTGGACCATCCTCCAGAAAAGAGGAAAAACAAACGGAAAATGAATCTGCTGTACCTTTTCACTTTTCTAACTCTTTAAGTACCTCACACCAACTTGGTCCCATAGTGACATTTTTGACCACAAACGAAATTGCTGATCGTGTGGATTCTTATTGAAATGACTGGAATTCACCAGTGAACATTCACAGAACAACAGATAATTTTACTGCACCTTAATACTGTTTCCGGGTCAAAGCCTCTACTTCTACTTCCTCTATCTTGTTTCATGAGAATACTCAACAACCATTTATGAACACTGTTGATTCAAGTCACACATTTAAGCTTTTCAAAAGCCATAGTGTACATTACAGTCTCCAGTCTAACGGCATCCCAGATTTCAACATTTTATGATTCAAAATAGCTGAATATCTAACCATCAGAGATTTCGGTATAGAGATAAAGGTTAGGATCATAATTTTCAGGAATATTACAGCACAATGAGTGCATATTAGCACTGTTTGTTTGTTTTTGGCATCTGATAGAGCTTTTGGACTTGGAAACAGTGATGTCAGACTTACCATCGGACTGAAACACAAATGTTTTAAAGTTAAGTGAAGATGGACATTTTTAATTAGTCAATTTTTTTTTTTTACATTGATTTATTTTATGGAACATATGTGTTTGTTTCCATGCATTTTGTTGAAATGTCATTTCTTGTATAGCCTATTGTATATACATGGTTGATTATTCATGTTGCTTATGTATTATACTATTTTTTTGTGTATTCATTGATATTAATCTATAGTTAACTTTTTTTCCCATGTGCATAGAAGTGTATGTATAAAAATGAATATAAAATATGTAATAAACAATTCTTATTTTGTATTTGGTTCAATTTGTTTATTATAATAGAAGTCAAAGGTAACCATAGTTACAACATGAAATTAAATATTTAAAAAAATGAAATTTGGTTCCTGGAGGCACCCACAGTGGTTCCACACAGTGCCTTATATAAGAGTTCCTCCAGAAACCTGTGTGGTTCCTCAGAGAACCGCCCCTTTTTAAAGGGTGCCTAGAGGATCTACAGACGGTTCCGCCGGTGTGGCAAAGTGAAGAACCCCAAAAGGTTCCTCCAGGCACCTTTTATTTTTACAGTAATTGTTCTTTCTCTAATACTCTCCAAAAACTCTCAATTAATCTCTTAATCTCTCCAAATCTGTTCATGTATCCCCTTGGTTGAGGTTTGTGTAGTCTAATGTTTGTTTCATGCTAAGCAAATAATAAATGGGAATTGATTTGAACATGTTTTGAGGCAATTCACACCATTCTAAAAGTGATTGAGCCTAACCAGCTAATTAGACATTTACATTTAGGGGCTAAATAAACACAACTGGCAGGAGAAACAAGAGCGGAAGACACAAGAGTCATTATCATCTCAGCCAACTGATTAGTCTGATAATGAAAGAAAGGCAATGATTCATCAAGAAATGCTCTGAGCCTAAGCTTTATAGCCTTTAATGCCAGCCTTCTCCCATCCTGAAATCTGCGGGAGTCAAATAGAAATCATGCTATCGGCAGCAAACACTGGGAACTAATTAACACTCTCTACTTCAAAACTGCCTCAGACATGCTACAACACAGCTGTACTAAGTCCTACTTTCTTTCATCCACAAGATACTTTCTTTAAGAAATTCAAAAATGGAAGAAGACGAAGCAGGTGAATGGAGAAAAAAAAGCAATAAAAGTGGCTGATAACCTCCAGGGCTTCTAGTCTAATCTCAATGTATATTTGAGCTGTAGGCCAAGGGGCAGAGCCAAGCGCTATGATGAGCTGCAGGCCATGGAGAAAGATGACTAAGCAGGATGAGCAGCCTCAGTTTTAGGATGAAAACAGATGTAGAACTGCAAGCCTCTGGGGTGCCAAGCGAGCTCTTCATTCATGAAATTTATCGCGGTCGAGCGTTGAGCCAGGCTTCGCCTCGCTGCGTTGCCTTGGCTTGTTTTGTAATTAAGTAGCAGGATGATTCGCCTCATTTCATGACTTATGTGTCTGGAGCTTGGTTAAGAGGAGAATTTAACCTCCAGGACTGGAAGACTGACGGGCTGAACTGGCCCTCACTGCTCAGCCCCCGGGACCTGG
This sequence comes from Abramis brama, assembly GCF_963993115.1. NCBI lineage: Eukaryota > Metazoa > Chordata > Actinopteri > Cypriniformes > Leuciscidae > Abramis > Abramis brama. The sequence goes on from NC_139965.1 coordinate 34,844,362, forward strand.
TGACAGAAAGAGTAAAGTGACATGCTAATGGAAGCCCAAACGGAGAGGCACAAGAAGCAGCACATTCAAACAGGCTTTTCACACAGGAAAGGAGAAAATACTGCTATTAACTAACATCCCAAATAGAAGCTACTGATTTGCTTGTCCAGTCTAACAAATTGTGTTTTATAATCTATTGCAGATGAACATACACTACTGTTCAAAGGTTTGGGGTTGGTAAGGTTTTTAATGTTTTAAAAAAAATTCTCTATGGCCACCAAAGCTGTATTTAATTGATCAAAAATACATTAAAAATGTGTTTCCCATCGTTACCAATGAACCAGAGTTCAAACTAGAGTTCTCAACGGGCCTGAAAATTACAACCCGACCCGACCCGGCCCGTGGCTTTTAAAGCCCGGACCCGATCTAACCCGACAGATCAACATAATTATCTGCCCGAACCCGGCCCGCGGCCCGACGCGCGTCGGATTTTTTTTTTCTCATACACGTATTATCATGACCAGCAGACGGGAATTCAAACCAACCTTTAATGTTCACGCCTTTTAATAATACAAACAATACAAACAACTGAAACAATAAACTTTAAAATATCTAAATAGGCTGTAGTAGCGACGGTGAATTCACCTGCGGCAAGTTTACTTTTCACCAACTCCATCTTCTTCTCTCCAGGCTAAAGCCCAATTTATACTTCTGCGTCGAACTTACGCCGTAGCTACGTCGTAGGCTGTGTGTAGCGTGCGTACCCTTCGGCGTACCCTGACGTGCACCTCTCCAAAAATGTAACAACGCGTCAACTCTACGCGGACGCAAGCGCTGTGATTGGTCTGCTAGGACCGCTCCCTCGGGTTTCACATGCTCCCTCTGCGCGCGTCAACGCGGACAACGACGTAGAAGTATAAATGAAAACCAACGCGTTGCCTACAGCGTAGAGGCTCCGCCGTAGGTCCGACGCAGAAGTATAAATCAGCCTTAAAGGCATGCACGCAGCGGCGTCAGGTCTGCCCCCGCCCCTCTCCATAATGCACGTTGCACGCAGCAGCCAGACTTTCTTTACGGTGAACAGCAGCGATGATTAATAAATGTTTGTTTTTTTTTCACTGAGCGGAAAAGATTAAGCCCGAGGTCCGACCCGACCCGAGTCATTTGATTATATTTTCGACCCGAACCCGCGGGTCCCGTCGGGTTTGTCGGGCCGACCCGACCCGTTGAGAACTCTAGTTCAAACAGAGTTCAATAGAACTTATACCATAGTTGGCTAATGATGCTTTTGGGAAATGCACTCCAGTTTAGTTCCTATTTCTATTAATTCACCTTCTGAAAAGTGCAGTGTTACCATAACATAAAAAATATATATATATATAATTTATTCCTGTGATGGAAAAGCTGAATTTTAGCAGTCTTTGGTGTCACATGATCCTGATCTGGTGATCAATAAACATTTCTTAATATCAATGTTGAAAACAGTTGTGCTGGTTACATACATACATACATACATACATACATACATACATACATTACATACATACATACATACACATACATTACATACATACATTCAATGCATCCATGCTGAATTAAAGTATTTATTAAAAAAAAAAAGAAAATAAACTGACTCCAATCTTTACACGACAAACACTGATATGGTAAAGGCCACTAGTAACAGAGGCGTCTCTACAAATAGTGGAGTTATTCATTTAACTAAAAGACACAGGTGAAACCAAAGATATACAGTTGCATTGTTGTATTTTTCTCGCTAAGATTTATAGTAGGCCTAAGCTGTGTTTGTTTATACAACAATATATTAAGTTCAGATATGATTTTGTGTTCTGCAAAACAAACCAATTTCTGTATCACAAATAATGCATGTCAGCCAGCCCAGAATTGAGATTGTCTATGTATATTCTTCTGTCTTCATTTTGCCACAGTGAGAGCAGCCAATGCACACAGACAAATCAGATTAATACCTGCTTTTCAGAGCTATTAATTTGCACACACATTTACGAAACTACTTTCAGGCATAATAAATCACTTTGCTTGTATGCATTTAAGGAGGCACGTCCAAATTTCCTATTCATTAATGGAAACCCTACGGAAAAGACAAGACAAGTTATTTTGCTCATGTGATAGAGTCCTCAGTAGACTACATAAATAGATCAGCTCAGACATTTTTGGTGGGTACTACTGTAATGAAGTGAAAAGTTCTCAATGAACCTTCATTAAAGGAACACTTCGACTTTTTGGGACTTTGGCTTATTCACCATATCCCCCAGAGTTAGATAAGTCCATACATACCTTTTTCATCTCCGTGCGTGCCGTAACTCTGTCTGACGCACCCACCACTAGCCTAGCTTAGCACAAAGACTGGAGGTAAACGGCTCCAGCTAGCATACTGCCTAGAGCCCTGCACGGGGCAAAACATCCAGCCCTAACCGAGACCTGGCCCGTGGTGTTCAAGCCCTAATCCGGCCCCAGCCCGAAAACGTCTGCAATTTTTCAGCCCGAACCCAACCCGAGACCAACATCAATATCACTTTGAGCTCTCTCTGACGCGCGCTCTCTGATGCGCGCTGTCTCTGCTAGACGCACACACAAGACGCACACACATACACAAAGACGCTACTAGGTAAAATTTTATTATAGGCCTCAAACATAACTACCACCACCGACAATTATGCCCACAAATATTAATACAGACTGTCCATTACAGAGAAGCATAAGCATGCATTGCAGAGAATATTATATAGCCAAATGTGATCCAGCAGTAAATAAAGATTTATGGCCTACCTTTTTTTGATGTCAAGTAACTTTACTGAAGAACAACGTTTCAAAGAACTCTTCTCCAACTGGCTAACGTTAAATAATAAAAGAAATATAATAAAAAAAAAAAAAAATCCATTGAACTGAGTAGGTTCATTCACTGTTTATTTGTGATCGTTGTGAAGAAAAAGAATAGCATCCACTGTTGAAGGCTTCAGGCTCGGTAATCAAATCAAAACTCTTTCAAAATGCAGCTTTTCCTGAAGTATTGGGAACTTTTAGTGACTCCTTACGCTCCAACTTCTCCCTGATGTTCTGCATGGTCAACTGTCACCTAATGCGCGTCGCGTTACTCGCGTGATCGCATATTGTGTTGCATATTTATAATATTAGCCTATCAATATAACAATATTCGATACAGTAGCCTGCGCTCTGCACGTATATTATGGGCACGATGAAAGGAGAAAAGCTAAATGAGCCCGAGTTCGACCAAAGCCCAATCTGTAAAAAAAAAAAAAAAAAAAAAAAATTGACCCCACTGCTCCCAATAAGTGACAAAATAACGCCAACATTTTCCTATTTACATGTTGTGATTTGTATAGTCACAGCGTGTACAAATAACATGGTCACATATTCTCAGAAGGCAAAGCACTGCTAACTTGGGCGGAGTGATTTGCTCGCAGCGCCTGAGAAGCCCCGTGGTGAGGAGCAGAGTTCGCTCAGAATTGGAGTAAATCACTCCGCAGAAGTAGCAGTGCTTCGTCTTCTGAGAATATAGTTTCCAGTATGTATACGGTTAAAAGATGGTTGTGTCTCATGTGACCTTGTTATTCGTACACGCTGTGACTATACAAATCACAACATGTAAATAGGAAAATGTTGGCGTTATTTTGTCACTTATTGGGAGCAGTATGCTAGCTGTAGCCGTTTACCTCCAGTCTTTGTGCTAAGCTAGGCTAGCAGTGGGTGCGTCAGACAGAGTTACAGCATGCACGGAGATGAAAAAGGTATGTATGGACTTATCTAACTCTGTGGGATAAGGTGAATAAGCTAAAGTCCCAAAAAGTCGAAGTGTTCCTTTAAAAGTATTAAGAACCACAATTACGTTCATGATGATCTAGAACTTCATCCAAAATAGTGTCTTCCACACTGTAATCCACTGCTGTTTTTCTGAGGTATACAATTGTGGGGAGATTTCATTTGACAAGAAGCCTTTACTCTATGCATATTATTTATGTGCATTTCTCAGCAAACTTCAAATTGGATGACCCGATTTCAGTTTCTGATGATCCTCTACACTTAAAAAACAAATTTGTGGATCGTATTTCCAGTATTAGCATTTAATGGAGGTGTGTGCCCATCTCCTCTCCAAATAATGAGCAAGTTTTGGAGCCGGCTATATAGCGACATTTGCCGCAGACACAAGCTATACAAATGCAAATGTAATCTGCCTGTCCTCCTTGAGATCCTAATTGTTTGCAGCTGCACAGCAATCTTTGGGATAAAAGCAGTATTTGCTTCTATTAGAGTCTGCTCTGACTGGAGACCACTCTCTCACGAAGGCATATCATTTAACCATTTCTGGCGCGGAGGAAAACAGATCAATGTCAACACCAGGCGACTGCACACTAATCCAGGGATTAGACTGAAGGTCATCTGGCTAACATTACTAAAATAAATAGCTTAAAAGTTCAGGTTTTGGTGTCACAGGATTAAAGAATGTCTCACAGTGAATGAGGTGAATTGTAAATACAAACAGTGAGCCAGCGCTAACACAAAAGCACCATTACGTTACAATGGTTAAAATGCCAATATCATAATAACCTTCTCTGAAGTGCATAAGGTACATTCATTTTTAATTTAACAGTCCAGAGTCAATTATTCAGTTTCTACCACATGTAAATATGTTTATTGCAAGACATTTTTTTAGGTTTTGACCCTAAAACAGGCTATTCAATTAGCTTCATTTGAGGGCCGGATTATTAAATTGAAAAGCTGAGGTGGGCCGGTGGGTTTAGCTTATTTATTGAAACATTATGTTTTATTTATTGAAACATAACAGTATCAATAAATAAGCTAAAGTAAACCTAAAAAAAAATATTGTATTTACTTGGAAATGTGGTACCCAACAATATGCAGATTTATAAAACCATTATAAATAACTAATTTAAAGCGGTGTACAATTTTTCTTAGTTATTGGTAAGAATTATTGTATTTATAATTATTATAGGCTTAAATGAAAATATTCTGACAGTGAGACTTGTAAACCACAGGTAAAACCATGCATGGCTACTCACTCACTCCCACAGTATAACAAATGCCTAAACACAAGTAAAAACTATACACACACCTTCACAAAGAAACTGCCATAATTTCATAACAAAAATGAAATATACAGTATATTCCTCTAGCCACCTAATAAATCTAATGCAATATAAATGACTATAACATAGTATTCAATATAAATATTCCACATTTCTGCCCAAACCATGGTATATTACTACAGTACATTCAAGGTAGGCTAAATGTTTGTAAGGGTGGTGAATAGGGGATTTAGAGTATCCTAACTTCATCTACGGCACAATGTTTCTGTTGTTGTCCGTCATCAGTCTTGTTGGGAATGTTGATGCTGTTTCATCCAATTTAAAACTAGTTACAACTATCTTGTGTTTAGAACTATATACTTACACCACTGATCAAGCCCAAGACTCAGTTACTATACAAAAGCATTACCCAGTAACTAATAAATGCTAAGTAGTTACTGGAAAAATATGAGTATATGAGTGATCATGTCATACACATCAAAAGTAAACCTAGACACATGGGTAAAAATGCACATGTAGATGCAACAAGAGAGAAAAAGTGAGTGAAAGCAGACTGCTGTGGCAGTAGTCTGCTTGTGGTCAGGCAGGCATAAGGCTTCATGTGGGAATAAGAGAGAGATAAATGAATAGGGGACAGCGACAAGGGCAAAGCTCAATAGAGAGCAGCATGAGACGAGTGGAGCATTTCACCACGGCCTGCTTCTCATTAACATTCCTCTACATTTAGAAGAGCAGAGAAAAAGTCACCCTCTCACACACAGACACAGACACACACACACAATCACCCCTATCATCATCACATCTGACCTCGTTTTATACAACTTAGCCTGAACAGCTTAGCCAGTTTGAAGTAAGGGGAGAAAAAAAAAAAAAAAAAAAACTAATCATAACATAATCTGAAAGCTCTACCAATTTATTCCTGGAACTGATTCATTAACAAGATGTCCATATTTCTTAATTAATCCCTCAGATATGTCAGATTCAGATGTTTACACACAAGCAAAATATCTAGAAGCAAAATCCCACAAATGAATAGCCGGGTATTACTTAAAGAGCAAAAGCCCCGGTCTATTTAATGAGAGCAATCATAATACTAAACACACCACAAAACCGTGAGACTTATAATTCTAGTCCAGTCGTTTTGGTGTCTATGGGGCTTGGCTGGAAAAGGATGAAGGTTTTATGTTTAATAGCTGACTATGTATTGCTGCATAGGCAATTTAAATCTTGTTCCGGAAAGTATGGGTGTTCTGTTAGTGTCTGTGAGCATCCCTAAAAACAGATGACTGCCTGTGTCCGTCGCAGAGGGTGTGCATCTTCATTAATGTCCAATCAAAATCCAATTACAGCCCCTATCGGTGCAAATTAAAGCCGTTTGCATTAAAATGCTACTGCGGGCTGAAATATTTCCAATCACTGCAACGCTTGATTATCACTCTGTCAGGATCAGCCTTTGGAAAATTAAGTATGGCATGTTGGGGGTTTATAAATTCCCCCGCCCGTTTTCCCTGTGGCCTATTTACCATAAACTGTGTGAGAACACAAACTGCAGCGAGCATGGCAAAAAATAAATAAAAAAAGAGCCAGCCGGCACAAGGACATGCCCATTAACCAGATGTCCCTTGAGTGATGTCATCCAGTGCCCTCAGCAAGGCCATAGTTCCCACGGGCAATGGAGCACTAAAATTCCCATAGTTCAGATCAGGTCTGGAAGGGTCAGAGAAGTAAGGATGTTTGCATTTCCCAGAGCAGTTCTGAGAGCATAAAAAAAAAGAAAACTGATAAATCTATAAATCTGATAGATGCATTGTATCTGATAGATCTGATAGATGCACTGAGGCATTAAACACAGTGAGGGATTGGGTTTGTTGATGAAGGAGAAGTTGTCCCTTAGATGACCATTGCCTCTTACTTAATTGATCAATCTAATCATTGACAATGAGATTAGAGCTCCTTGTGAACGCTATATGGCCATATATAAAAGCATGTGGACACCAAAACAGCATGTGTTGTTGAACATTTAATTTCAAATCAATTGTTATAGGGGGTTAACATCTTCTGGTATTCTGGGAAGACTTTTCGCTATATGTTGGAACATGTATCTGTAAAAAACTGAAATATATATATATATATATATATATATATATATATACATATATATAATTCAAAATATTTTGTTTTTATGATAATAGAAATGTTATATTAATGAAATTATATATCACATGAGCAGGAGTGTGATATGCCATGCTATATCAGCATGGCTTTGATGTGGCCATAGAAATAGCTGTGCTGAGTCATATTGCCCTCATCAAAACAATTTCCCCGGGAACAAATAATAGATTCATGAGACCAACGATTGGACATTAGATATACCCATAACAATTTATATCTAAACACTACAGAGACATCAAAGCAAATGTCAGAAGGACTTGCCGAGATAAGGCTGTTCTCGGCGGGTGTACATAAGCGTTGACTGTCCGGCAATCGCCTGGATCTCACAAATCCGAAAACGATGGAGCAAATTTTCAAATAGTTGATATCTTTATAAATAAACTGCAGATTTGTAGTTTAAGCAACTATATTCTTGCCTGAAAAACTCCTGAAGCTATATTCTGTAACACAACAACAGTAGTATTTTAAAAATGATGGTGGGTTTTGCTGACAGTCTAGAAAGACAAGTGGAGTGATACAAACAGTGCTGATACTGCTCCTAGAAGGCCTCTCAGCCAAGCAGATTCCAATCAGATCATTTTATAATACATTTATCATTTTGGTTTCACTTTATTTTGATGGTCCCTTTAACACATTCTGTTGCCTATAAGTGATATTGCACTTACATGTCAACTAACTCGCATTAGAGTGTTAGGGCGTTTTCACACCTGAAAATTCTGAACCAAAGTTCATGTTTTGATACGTTTTATACATTCGGTTAGTTTTGGTTTGGTTTCACATTGCAATTATGCGAGCGCACTAAAGAACTTTACATGACGTACTTGCGTCCTGTCATCATCATCTATGTGGGCTGCATCTTTACATTGATTGGTTTGTAAACGGACAAGCGTCTGACGTCAGAATGTTGTCAATTCAGCATGTAACTCTGACAAGAATGAATGAATAGACGCATATCGTTGCCACTATACTTTTATTATTATGGCATTACTAACTGCAGCACCAACTATACTCAAGGCTAGTTCAAATTCGCCAAATGAACGTCCTTGTTGTGCGAACATTTTGGGCAGGACTGACAGATCTGCACATAAATATTCTTCTTCAGTTGTTTAGGCTACGTGGGAACCACTGGAACTTCCTGTAAATGGTCTGAAAGTCTGAACCAAACAGAAAATGCTTTCACACTAAAAACTAACCAAACCTTTGTTCAGTTTGATCCGGACCGAGACTACCTCTTTTCGTCGGACCAAATTTTGTCTGTTTCGGGGGAGGTTTCACACCTGTAATTTTGATTCGGACCAAACTGAAAAGTCAGAAAATCCGGACCAAACAAGGTAGATGTGAAAGGGCCCTTAGTAGAGTATTAGACTGGTAGAGTTAGGGTTAGAATAAAGACTGGCAAGGTTAGGGTTAGAATAAGTTGACATGTAGTTCCAAAGGTACTTATAGTCAGTAGAATGTCTGTTGAGGAGCATCAAAATAAAGAGTTAGCAGATATTAAGCAGACAGTCTACTAATACTCTAACGAGAGTTAGTTGACATGCAGTTTTGAACAATGTTCAAAAGGGACCATCAAATTAAAGTGTTGCCAAAATGTATAATCAAGTTAAATTTGATTAACAACATATAGCCTTGATTAAAGATTAAAACATATAGCCTCCTCATTTTAAGAAGGGAGTCCCTTCGCAAGGGGATCATCATATTTAAGAGTTTTGCCATCAAAAGGTTTGAAAACTGCTCTAAAATGTCATTGCATGGAGTAGCATTACGTTTTGTCTTCAATGGAATGGAGGGCCTAGCCAAACCCATTTATTAGAAGGACATGTCCATATGCTTTTGGCTGTGTGTCATCATTGGGAAAGTGTCATCTTAAAAAAATAAAAAATAATCAAAAGGACTGGTAGTTTCCCAGCACACTGGAGACCTCAAGGTGACTGGTGAGTGTTTTGTGAGTGTGTTTTCGGGGCTCGCCACACTCCAGTCACGCTTCTGTCAAACAATGATGGAGTGACAGTGAAGCTCTCGCCATGCACGTCTGCCATGGCCCTAGGAAGCCTCTCCCAACAGCTTCATCATCAGCAAGCCTTAATCATAATGCAAGAAAGGGGAAACAAGAACCCTGGAAAGGGTAAAAGCTAACTTTGATACCCAGGCTGTCATTTAATCTGGTTAGCTGTAGTTGACAACAATCATCAAAAGTCTCCTTGAAACACGGCACAGAGAAGGTGAACTGTCTCCATCGCTTCTTTCATTCATTCATCAAGTGGGTTGGGGAGGGTCACAGGAAACCCCTAATCTCCAATTCTCATTTTAAAAGTGAAAACAGAAAAAAAAAAAAAAAAACATTAAATGTTGGAAGAATGTGTTTTTTATTGCCTCCATCTTAGATCAATTTGGCGCTTCTAATTAAGACCACATGTCCTTGAATCCATGCGTGGGCCATTGCACACAATACAAAACCAGAATGCCTAGACACGTTTAATAGCTAAAAACAGGTTAGTTGGTTTAGTTTGTTCTTTTAAATTAATTGGGTTGACTGAGATGTGCTTCATTTTGTGTTGTAGTTGTTAGTTTTTTTGTAGGCCATCTTCAGCCACTCTTTAAGGTTGTGTGTGCTGAGATGTTGTTGTGTTAACTGGCTGAAAGAGTTTCAGATTTTTCCCCCACAGAAAAAGAGACCGAGTGTGGCTATGCTGATATTTACATTTAATCACATATAGTCCTAGAATTTTCGGAAGAGAACAAACAAGGCATTGACAGTCATGTGACCTGAAGATGGAGGGGGTGGAGGAATAGAAAAAAAAAGGTAAAGAGACAGAGGGGGTGTAATCAGAGAGAAGGAGCCATGGGAACGTTTGGGATAGTGTATTATGTTCACTTGACAAAGACGGCACAAAGCTATTGTTCAAATGTGGGTAACTCTTTAGCCCTATTCGGACAGGACTAGTTTTCCAAATGTAATTTGAGTTACAATTCTCATCACCCGACGTCTGTGATTTCATGTACCGATTCGGATTTTTTTGTTTGTTTATGAATTACTTATTGATGTAACTTTTATTAATTATTAAAACCCTATTCAAATAAACTTAATACAAGTTTATAGAAGTGGCTGTTTACAATAAATCCACATAAGTGAGACATCTAGACAAGTATCTTTCCTGACACTGATATTAAAATGGGCAGTCTTCACAGTTTACACGATTTGGCTCTATTTATTAATTTTATAATTTAATGTTTTCATCTGATACATTCATGCTGAAATGAAATGAAATGAAATGAAAGTATGGAAAAGACTGGTGCACAAATGGTAGCTCAGGTAGGTAAAAAAAAAACAAAAAAAAACAAAAAAAACAAAAACAACACAGAAGCATTAGGATAATACAACATCAGCAATCACAGACATTAGCATTTGGACGGGATTAGATTTCTCAGGGGACCGCTGAGTTTGCCGAAAAACAGAAAGTAATTTGCCCTGGAATTTTTTACTGAGGTTGTGTGAGAAAAGCACAAAAATGGCATTCAGATAGGATTAAGTACGTCTGTGAAACAACTTCCAAACAACTTCCTGAAACACTTTAGCAACTACCTAGGAATCATTCACGGCCTAGCAACTTATAGATGAATATCAGATGGTCATCAACGTCTCCTCACTGACGTCACTCACTTCTAAAACTTGTCTGCCGCCATCTTGAGTACCTGATTCACGTCAGTCGCAAAGGAACTAGCTAGCTATGCCTTCAATATGTTGTGCGGTGGGGTGCAACAACAAAAAAGGAGACCCCAAAATATCCTTTTACAGGCTACCTCAGGACGAAAAAAGATGCCGTAATTTGCGGGTGGGACATGTCCCCACCACTTTTGAAACATCTCGCGGCACGAATGTACCAATACAAATAAACAAAACATCTCCAGTTAACTAGCAGAGCATGCATTTTGTTCGTTTGTTAAATAAGAGGCGATCTAGCACTGAAATGTGTTGTTTCTGAAATCAAGTGATCAAAGTGCTCGTTGCGATCAGTGGCGCAGATACTGTGTTTGTTTGTGGCTCGCGCACAGTCTTCACTCGGACACGTGCTTCAATGTGGAGAGACTCTCTATTCGTTCTGGTGAAATTACAAAACAAACTGCACACAAACGTGTCCCTGCCTGATATACAACCACTGATAAACATAATCGGTTTTGATGAAAAAAAAATATATATATATATATGAGTGCGGATTAGAACCCAGAACCTCTGACACGCTTGGCAAAAGTTCTGCCCCTGGACCATTTAAATACACGCCTAAAATAGTCGGATCAACATATAATATCATTGAATGCCATGATTGGTAGTTCGGTAGCAGCGGACAGAGGCTGTAAGTGCGCATCAGTTATCGCATAGGTATCACACCCTAACGATATTATTTTTTGAAAGAAGCGTTTCTTTTCATGGCAGTTGAGGTGCAAAATGTTGTCTTTTGTAGCCATTTACTGTATCCGTACGAAGCTGTAAATAGTAGTAAGCTAGCTAGTTGCTTGTCAGTACCATAGACAGTACTCGGTAGGTACTCAAGATGGCGGCAGTCAACTGAAAAAAGAGTGGATGACGTAATAGGTCACGTGACTGATATTCATGTATAGCAACTACCCAAAACACCCTAGCAACCTCTCATTGTCTGGAAACTTCCTAGTAACCACCTGAAACACCTTAGCAACTATTTAGCAACCACTCATATCCGAGTAACATCATAGTAGCATAGCAATCCCTATTTGCCTGGCAACTTCCTAGCAACCACCCAAAACACCTTAGCAATGACCTAGCAACCTCTTATTGCCTGGAAACTTCATCGTAACCCCCTGAAACACATTAGCTACTAACTAGGAATCATTCACCTTTTGGCAACTTCCAAGTAACCACCAAAAACACCCATGTAACCTTATTGTCAGGAAACTTCCTAGTAACCACCTGAAACATCTTAGCAACTAACTAGAATCCACTCCCTGCCTGGCAACTTTCTAGTAGCCAAGACACCACTCACTGCCTAGCAATGTCCTACGCACAGACCTTGACACTTTCAATACCTCAGCAATTACCTACTGTAGCTCCCTACCTGGCAACTTCATAGCAACCTCTTAAAACATCTTAACAACTACCTAACAACCACTCACTGGCTCTTAACCTCCTTGTAACCACCCATAACACCTTAGTAACTGCTCAGCGACCTCCTAGTAACATAGGAACCACTCAATGTCTATACTATAACTTACAGCAAATAACCTAACCTTCAATCTTTAAATCACATAAAAACTGCCCAGCATTCAAATTGCACAAGGCTTATAACATTCAGTCTAGCCTGCAAACCATAACCCCCCTGTCATTTAAGTAACTTTCAGTAACAAACTCTTCTTTTCTAGTTTATTTTATTATTTCTCTGAATTTTTAGCAATACGTTGATTTTCTGTTCTAAACCAACAGAGGGAAAAAACAAAACAAAAATGCAGGTTTATAAATAAATATCCAGTATATGTTCTTGATTTCAGTTTTTTTTTCCAGCAGTAATGACTGAATAGAAGTTTTGAAATAATTATTAAACAATTTTCATTTAATTCAAATATGCCCTAATTACTTCGCCGTCACTTTGTACAGTATGTGTCACCAACGGTTGCAAGGAACACACAATGAAAATGAAGATCAGTTAAAACGTATTTAATAATCCACTCAGAAGGAAATACAAACAAGATAAGCAGATGAAACCAACCTCTATGCATAAACGTGACCGGACAATGAGTGATACAAAGCGAGGAACTTAAATAGACAGAGATAATGAACTAAATTATCTAAATGACTAGCTTTGACGATTAATCAGTGTCCATAGAAACTAATGATTGGCGGGAAACTAAGACAGAGGAAAACATGTGACTGAGAAAACAAACTAAAAGTCCATGAAGATCAAAATAACTGAATGTTCGTGACAACATGATTATATATCAACTCTTGCATGGACTTGCATAATGTTTTATCATGGGTCTGATTTTTTTTTTGACACTGATGCACGGCTACATTAAAAAATAAATAAATAAATAAATAAATAAATTACTGTTTTGTGTTTTCTTTTGTTTCCCAGAAACAGGGCAAGAGCAGTGAGATTCTCATGCACAATTTTATAAATAAATATATTCATAGCGGTGAGGTAGAGATAAACTCCCATTGAGTGTACTAAAACAGCACTTTCCAAAGGCACTGAGTTAAAAGCCATGTAAACAGATTACAGAGTCTTAGGGGTAAATAACATTATGATAAAAAAAAAAAAACACAGTTTCATGTTCATTCCTGGAACTGGTGCATTGAATAGGTACTGGAAAGGTATTTATTCAGTCTCTCTCTCTCTCTCTCTCTCTCTCTCTCTCTCTCTCTCTCTCTCTCTCTCTCTCTCTCTCTCTCTCTCTCTCTCTCTCTCTAACATTAATACACTTGAATAGCCAGGTTTATGGGCTCTCTTGTTTCACTTGCCATGATATTTATTATATTTAATAATATATTTAATAGTATATTTTTTTCCTACTATGGAAGTCAATGGGACCCAAAAACTGCCTGGTTACTGATATTCTTCTAAATATCTTCCTTTGTGTTCAGCAGAAGAAGGAAATTCATACAGGTTTGAAACAACATGAGGGTGAGTATATGATGACAGAATTTTCATTTTAAAGTGAACTACTCCTTTAATAAATTGCATAGGCAGCATAGGTTTGGAATGAGTGACATGTGAGAAACTGAGTTAGAAATTTTATTTACTGCAGTTTGTGTGCCATGGTCTGTCTGTCACACTGTCTCCTGGGAGGTTGATGAGCACCTATTTTATCTAGAATTGCATCATTGTACAGTTTCTGTCAGCACAGCGGAGAGTTGCTAAAAGCCCATAAGCCACCAGGATGTCATTTTCTGCTTTTTCAATATGGAAAATTATTGATTCAGAGAAAAGTAGTTTTTAATGAAAATTTCATTGTGAAAGCACAGAATATTTGGTGTTGTTGTCTCTCTCTCTCTCTCTCTCTCTCTCTCTCTCTCTCTCTCTCTCTTTTTTTTTTTTTCTTCTTTCTTGGAAGAATGACAATTCCTGTAAATCGATGGTGCTTGTCAAATCATTAAGAATCTGGGGTGTTAAAACAGACTGCAGGTTTATGCTACATTAAAGTGAACTCCAGGATCTCGAGTCGTGCTGGACATTGTAGCCTTGAGCAGGTCAGTTAACCTGAGGTTGTTTCAGGGGAAGATTTCATTGTTGACTGGCAATGTTAAATGAATGTTTGGTTCACCCAAAATGAAAATTCTGTCATTATTTACCCTCATAACATTCCAAACCTGTATGGCTTAGAAATTAATACGCATTTTCATATTCCTTCGGATGAAACCCACATTTATGCATAATCCCCCTGGATAGCATCATATTGTTAGCGCTAGTTTAGCTAAAAATCATTATGTATTCACACTATCACACATTAGTGAATTAAAGTAACATGTTTGAAATTCAAACATAGGACATAACAGTACCTGATTATTTGTATATATTTCAAGGCATTGGTTTGGTTTTAGTTGTAATTTAATTTATTCAGATTTCACATTATTTTAAAATCCTGCGTGCCTATTCATGCTCAGTTAATTTAATTAATACATGTTGATTTATGCAAGCTTGTTTGGCTCAATCCACACATAAAAGGTGTGAGCAACTTCAGCTAATTGGCACTTTAAACAACTGTTACTGACACAAGAAAATTTTGAAAATGAATTTTCTCACACATTGCTTCAATACCCTGTTGACTGGAGCTAATCTCATGCAAACAAAGGGTCCATTAATGCACTAAAGATTTGGGGTGGGAGAGGGGGTACAATGTCTCAGAGCAACTCCCAGTAGTTCACTACACAGTAGGAAAGAGAGCTGAGGGGAGGGTTGAAGACTTCCAGATCTCATTTCAAATATATTGAGGCCAGACTTTAGGGTGTTGGGTAAAACAAGTGAGTTCAAGGGACATATAAAGTGCCCAAGCTGACTATATAAAACAAGTGAAGAGACCAGTATCATCTTTCCTGTCTAAAAGTAATTGTAATTTGACAGTAATTACCATTCTGCTTTAGTAAGGTAAACCTCCACTAACTGCAATGAATCGTGATGGTCTGTTTTCAAACAACTTTGATGGATGGAGGATCTAACAGTGAACTTTTGGCAACGGTAACTGTTTCCAACCACGAGGTTAAAAAAGTTTCCATTTATAGTGACTCCACAACATCTCATACTGTATGTGAATGAAAAATGGTTGTTTTAGAGTTTTGAAGTGCCCTTAGTGACTTCATCTGATACCAGTGGATCAATACCATCAATACCACCAATACCAGTCACCTCCAAATGAGTGTGTTTGCATACAAATTCTAAAAACAATGCTTAACTCTTTCCCCGCCATTGATGATATCTCTTTAATGAGAAAACGCTTCCCTGCCATTGACGAGATTTTATGGCTTTCTGTGTTTTCACTGTTATACGCCATTACATCTCCTGAACGAGTACAGTATTTGAGATCAAAACAGAGGCAAAGAAGAAGCAGAAACGAGCGATCTCATTTGTAAGCAGATGCATTATGAAAAACAATGCGATCATCAACAATAAAGAGCAAAACTGCCTAACATTACCGAATAAAATGGCGACCCAGGAAGTGGTAAGGACTGTAAAGCTTTGGGGGTGTTGATGGACTCGAACTACTCCATCTATGTTTTGCTCATTGTAATTTGATCCAGACGTATTCTTTGACAAAAATGCGATTTCTTCAGCTTTTTGCTCAGAATGTTGCTGATTTTATGCTGTTTTATGAAACCTACCCACATTCACATGTTGATAAAAAAAAAGAATGCATGAAGCTAGCATTTTCTAGCTGTTCTTTCTTTTGATATATTGCATGTTCAGATATTCATACAACAAAATATTCTGAATCAATAACCACTTAAAATAATAATACCCATTAGATCACATTGTTAATATACATCATTTAGAGGTAGGGTTAGGGGACAGAATATGCAGTTAATATGTAATCACCAAGGACCAATGGTAGTTCAACGATGTTTACCAGCTAGAGCGATTTTTTTCAGAAAGTTCGCTTTGGCAAGCTGTTTCAAACTTCGTTTTTGCCTGATTTTGTTCAAAATGACGTCACACCAGTTCGTTCTTTGATTTCACTACAGTGTATATCGGGGTCTTAAGGTCATAAACAGCTTAAGAATAAACCAATCAACATAGCCTAGATTTCTGTCCATTACCCCGATTTCCCCCAGCATGAAAACACCTTAACCTGTGTTCTTTCAGCTTATTGAAGTGCACATGTGTGATACACTTAGGAAAACACACTTAGTGCAAATTAAAGTGCATCCAACCACAGTGAGTGAAATATATCATACACTCTGACTTTATTAACATGTGTTCTCATGTGTACAGTAGTAGAAACTGCAAACATGAGAGGAGCATTTGAGTCTGCTTCCCGCTGACAATTATTATTTTATTTTTTTAGAATACTTTAGGTTTTAACATCAAACTCACAATAAGTAGAAACCCTGATGAAAAATCAAGGATAAACCAGCAAGAATTCCATGTTGGTCCAGGCTGGTTTATGCCAATTAGAGCTGGTACAGTGCAGGTCTAGCTGGTGGACCAACATAGTCATGCTGTTCATAAGCAAATCTGAGCTGGTGTTGCTGGTCCACCAGCACTACCGCTTCCCATACTGGTTACCAGCAAACCAGCATCCCATGCTGGTCCCAGTATGCAAAGCATACCTTATGCTGGTCACCAACAATACAGGATTTTTCAGCCGTGTAATCTGAGTGCAAAGCATGGATGCTTGTATGTTGACGTCATCACCAGGAATTAACTTGATTTTTTTTAAAAGGCTTTTAAACATGGTTTTCTTTTGTTGCCAAGTTATTGGTTTGCACGTAAACCGAAACAAACGTTACATTTTAAAAATTAATGATCTGTGAATCTAATTTCAAATCAAACTATCAAGAAAATGTTCCAATTAATCTCTCACATAACAACTGAACCTCAGAAACAGCGGCAGTGACACTTTGACAGACGAGTGCGGTTTTCGACAGATTACCACTGCACTTTTGATTTTTTCTGAGATATGGATCATCACAGGAACATGAACCAGAGCAGAGGAGCAAAGGGTCATATGTGGTTCATGAAAGATCTATTATTGGCAGGCTTTTTAAAAGTCTGCTATATATTAATTAAACACATGAAATTAAATACGGCATGGGCTGAGAGGACCTCTTCCGATAACCTTGAGACACACTAAACACAACGTCTGAAGCATAATCCCAGCTAATTAATAATGAGATATAAAGAGTGATGTAATGTTTAAGGACCAAATCAAATTTGTTTAGTGGGTTAACTCACTTAGGAACACATTACCTCTCCAGCTCAAGATGGATGCGTTTGAGAGAGGAGGCTGGAGATGTGCTGTGGTTAGAGAGAGGCCTAACCTAATTTAGAAAGAACTCTTTTTCCAGCACGCATCATCCCTGATGGATGAAATGGACCGCCGTGCCCGTTACCCTGCCCCTTGGATTCAAGGTTCCCGGAATATTCTTGCGATTGTTCCCGCTGATTGTAACACTTCTATCCCGGCAGGTCTTTAAAAAGAAACTCTATCTGCCTAGCTGAGGCTTTCTTCCTGATCTTCAAGGCTTTTAACTACAATGTCTGTGTTTGTGTGGACCATGGAGCATGCAGAGGGATTTCGCTAAAAGGTGAAACAGATTACGCCAGCTGGGAGAGTGTATTGATGCAGCCGGATGGTTTATCAATGGATTCTGAGATTGTTCACATGATTATTTCATCATAAGCATCTCCCATTCAGTCTCTCAGCATTTCCATTGAATACGTGTTAAAAAACATTGTAGATGTTATTTAAGTTCAGAATAGTGAGTAACAGGTCTTGTTCCTGGCAGCAAAACAACAGGTATTTATGTTACCAACCTAATCTGTTTTTATCTTTGTGCTCTATTGGGAAACACGCTACCACTGTCTGCCACGTGTTAAACTGCATGTTATACTAAAGTCACAGGAAGATAGATATTTTGTAAAAAATAAATTAGAAAAAAAAGTTGTTGATGTGATATTTTGGGGGTCAAAGAAATATGGAAGGATAGCAGTAAGTTATCAGAAATGTGCACAACTAATAAATTCCCATAAAATGGCATGTACAACAGTCCCAGCTGGAGTTTTCTGGGGTCACCCGGTCTGAGGAATTTCAATCGTCAGCTGGAGACATATGGAAAATGTATGAATAAGACAGCCTGACACAACCCTCCATATATAGGCCTCCTACTGTTGTCCTTCAGCACATGACAGACCATGACACTCAACAGCTCTCTATGTAAAGCCACATTAACAGTGTTATTTCTTTGTTTTTACTAGGGACCTGCCCAAAGCTAAATACCTTATTCATTAAGGACCAAATGATGACGTCAAAATAAATAAATACTTGTTAGACATTCAGGTAACACTTTATTTTAATGGTCCCTTTTGAACATTTCGTTGACTATGAGTAACTTTGCAACTACATGTCAACTAACTCTCATTAACTCTGCTTAATATTTACTAACTATTTATCATGATGGTTCTCCAACAGACATTCTATTGACTATAAGTATCTTTGCAACTACATGTCAACTTATTCTAACCCTAACCCTACCAGTCTACTAATACTCTACTAATACTCTAATGATAGTTAATAGACATGTAGGTGCAACTTTACTTATAGTCAGCAGAATGTGTTAAAGGGACCATCAAAATAAAGTGAAACCGACATTCATATATAAATGAGTTGTAAAAGACATATTTGCTATATGCAAAGTATAAATGGAATATAGTTACATATCTATAATCAAAAGTGACATTAGAGGTATTTATAATGCTCTATTATAATTAATGCAATTAATGCTGTTCTTTTGAACTTTCTATTCACCAAAGAATCCTGAAAAAAAGTATAACGATTTCCACAAAAATATTAAGCAGCACAACTGATTTCAACATTGTTGAACACCAAATCAGCATATTAAAATGATTTCTGATGGATCATGTGACACTGAAGACTGGCGTAATGATGCTGAAAATTCAGCTTTGCCACAAATTTGCCACAAATTTTAAACAGTAGTGTGTATACAGATAATCGTTTTGCTGCACGTCCCTTGCAATTACCACTTGCTTTCTCTTTTTTCCAGCAACACAGCAAATATCAATCACCCCTCAACGGTGTAAGCTAATTATGTGAGTATTAGACTAACCCTACCCAATGATTTGTCGGAAAATAGGAATTTATCAGGTCTAGCTCCAATAATCTCTCATTTTTGATATATTATATGCTCCCTAATGACTACAGCTGACTTATGATAATGATGATCAGATTTTAAATCCAGTTTAAAGAACATTCCCTCTCTTTACCGCTGTCTCTCTCTCTTTCTCCAATTGTAAATTATTTTTCTGTGATCAAGTAGCAGGTCTGTCTTTTATTAAGCTACCCAGGGAATGACATTTCAGAAACTGGCCTTCTCTGTGAATGAAATCTAATTAGCACAGATTTGCATATTTCTAAGTGCAGTACAGCTTTAATCAATAAACCCACCTGGATGCAGGGCTATTACAAGACTCCCCAGGGTTATACACAATCTGACCGACACTATGACACAAGCATGTGTCCAGTGATATAATACATTTTCTCAAACCTATGCAGTGTAATTACAGTTCTGTGTTAAGTGAGGAAACTGACTGTTGCACCATATCCGCATGAATATATACATGGATGATGTTATTACAACTCCAGACCCTCTAGAATGCACACTTTGCACACTTCTTACATTTACTCAACTCACTGTTAACAAGGCAATTATTTAAAAATGTTCTCTCTGTACCATATTATGCAAATTGTTGCGTACAAGCACGAATTACCTATCACAAAGTCCTCAAACTGTCGCTACAAAATATCCAGGGTTCAGAGCTCATCAGTGGAAAAAAGGATTTTTTTCTCCTCACATCACAATCCCCCAGACTATGAAGAGATGGGATTATTCTCCGAGTCTGCAGCGAGACCATTTGTGACCTACTTGAGGAGGGGAGACAGGAAGCAGCTCCCCGCATTAAACCAAAGCGAGGCTTATCTCCATGTGAGGTGCAACAAACCCACGTTGAGGCGACACACACAAGTTCCATGTCCTTAATAACGCTGTCAACTTTTAAATGATATTTTGGACTGGATTGTGGACAATTTATTTTACTAACCAATGAGAAAGTACATATTTTGTAGAAAGACTTCAATCTAGGGGTGTCACAAAATACCAGCATTGCAGATTTGCATTCTCTCTTGAGTAGGTATTTTGAATTAATAAGTTCTTACTTTGCAAATGGTAAAAAAGTATGTGTAGTATGAATGCAATCCGGACGTACTACATTCGCCATGTTGTCACTGCCATTTGACCTACCTGCATCAGTTGCATCACTTAACTGCCATTCAAAAATTCTTCCCTGTAGCCTTATGGGATGGCATCGTGTCCAGAATCTCATATTGTATGCGCACTTCAGAATCTCAGACTTTTTGCCCAATCTTTTATGAGTACTGTGAATTGAGACCAGTAGGGAAGTATGTGATTTTGGATGCAGCCAGTGTGTTTATTTAGTATTATTATTTCCATAGATATCGCAATAATATCATTATAATTAATTATTTTGGTCACAATAATCATGTTGTGAAAATCTAATAATGTGAAAGCCCTAGTTCAGACTGTATATTACTACAAGTTTCCTTCAGTCTACAAGTTTGCCACTTGTTGGTCTTGTATGCAGCGTAAATGGTGTGTAACAAACAACAAAACACATCCAGAGTGCCATGTAACCGTATACCCTGCCAAACACCATTTTCAGTTTCCTCCTTATTTGAGGCCCTCTAATAAAACTGCTAAAAAAAAAGGATAGATAATACAGCAGGAAATTGTCCATTTCCTGTTCATGTTAAACTGAAATAAATGTAACAGTAGTAGATCTGATCCAGCAATTTAAGTGTAACTTCAAAGAAACACAAAGACTATCATATAGGTATGTGAATTTAAAGGCAAGTGGTGACTAATTTTATATGTGAAAGTGGAACCAGATTAATGTCCTGGGAGTGCAGCCACCAAGAACCAAGAAATAAGAAATGATATCATGCTGTAATTTAAGTAAAACGTGCATTTAGAGCATGACTAAGACACAGAACGGTGACCCGTAAAGACTGAAACTGAGCTATTACAATCTCTAATGAATGCCATCCCATGTGCGGATCCACTCTATGAAAGAGGATAAAACACAGTCCCCCCCCCCCTCGCTGACATTTATGGTCTGTCTCCTCTAGCCAGACTTACCCAGGATTGCTAAATAAACACAGGCACACAGCTGAGGATCATGTTCCACTCTCCATTTCAGCTAATACCTCGCCTCTGTAACTGAAACTCCGGCATTGTTGTCTTTTTGAAGGCAACTGGAAATTGGCTACTTTTTTAGGATAACAGAGGATTTTCAAGTAAGACCCAAATTACGCCTCACCTTAACCAGGATCCGCCAACTGTCTGAGTTTAGTATTTCAAAGTCGGTGGAACGCCGGTCCCACTGTTAAAACAATGCCTTGAATACACAATGTATTTCATCGTTGCAATTTTACCCGGAGGCCTGCATCTGAATAACCAGCATGCTGTCTCACTCGGGCACAGTCTGTTGGGGGCTAATTTTGGCTGGTGCCCACTACAACCATCAGACACCAGCTGCGCTGTGCAGTTATATTTGATTTCTTTCACTTAATCATAGTAATAATCCCAAACAGCATAATTTTTCTTCTAAATGATGAATAAACAATATGTACAATTTACTTGCTTTAGTAAAGAAGCATCTCATCAATATCAGACCCATTAATTATGCAACCGTTTTCCTAATTTACCTTGACAGATCATGACTGCACTTTAGCAGTCTATCTATCCTTTCTCTGTACAGGAAAAGTAATATCTCTATTTGATATCTAATGCCTAGTGCCATTATTCAGATATAAGTAAATATGAAATAATAACAATGTAGTTGAAAAGATATTACTGAGATAAAGTGCAGAGACTGGAATATTCTGGGAGATATTCTGTGGGGAAAAAAAATTCAATTTTACAAACATTATCAACAATTATTTTCATAAAGAAATAGGCTATTAGTTAAAAAAAGAATAAGGTAATTTAATTAAGCATGTAAATGCTTTTAAGGCATACATCTATATATATATTGTTAGATATTGTTACGGCCCTTGGCCTTTTTCTGGTCGTTCTCCTGCCCCTCCTCTCTTTCAGGCCTAATTGCTGGCACCTGAGAAGATGGTGTTTAAATAGAAGCTTCTCTGCTACATTGATCTCTCTCTTCCTGCTCTGGTCTTTTGGCTAAAGGCTCGAACGCTGCTCTGTTGTGGCCTGTCCGCGTTCACGCCTCGCTCGGGGTGCCAGGACTTTACACAGATGCACATTTAAGTTTGTTTAAGTTTATGTCTTTTATTTTTACACTCAACACTTGCACCCGCACACACAACACATCCATGCACCTGCCCTACACTACTGACACTGACATTCACACCCCATATTTGGTTCTGTTGTTTAAATTTGTGTTAGATACACAATAAACTTAAGTTTTGCACCGTTTGTTTGTGGCATGGTCTCCTATCTATTGTTATGGCCCTGAGTCAGTCATAACAAAAAATAATAATAAAAAATAATAATAATAAAAATATATATATATATATATACATATATATATATATATATATATATATAAAGGTTTTACTTCTAAACAGTAAGTAACTTTGCAACTACAAGTCAACTTATTTCCATTAGAGTATTGTACTATTATACTGTATACTACACTTAATATCTGCTAACACTTTATTGTGATGCTCCCCCAACAGACATTCTACAGTACTGATAATAAGTAACTTTGCAGCTACATGTCAACTTATTCTTCTAAACCAAATCCTAACACCTAACCCTAACCAAACAGTCTACTAATACTCTAACGTTTGAATACACTCTGTTACTAATGCTGTTACTCACACCTCATGTGTTTAAAGTACACTAATATAGGACAAACTGACTGTATGATTATGGTGACATACATCTACTTTAATAAAATGACATTGGTTTTCACACACATCTCTAGAGACTTATTTTGAAGAGTGTAAAGAAAGAAAATCAGGTCATAATATGCGTAAATTGAATGTGCTCTACTTAGTTCATGTTGTGGAATTCCTTGTAACACATTTTGCAGTTAGTTGACATTTCTGAGGTCACAGTTTATTTGTATGGGTGACAGAGAAAAATATAGTATTTTTATTTTATTTGTATTTATTTATTTATTTATTTAGTTTCTCATGATAAGTCTTAAACGGATAGTTCAAGAAGATATTTTGAAGAATGCTGGTACAACCAAACAGTTGATGAGCACCATTAACTTCCATAGTTATTCTTTATTATTTTTTTCAACCAAGTGTTTGGTTGCCAACATTCTTCAAAATATATTATTTTGTGTTCAGCAGAAATTCATTACAGGTTTGGAACAACTTGAGGGTGAGTAAATAATGGCAGAAAATTAGTTTTTTGATGAACTACACAAAAAGGTATAACTAAAATGTGTGCTAAGCAGTAAACTCTTCCATGCTTTGAACAAAAGTAAACTAGTAAATGGAAACATTTGAAAACCAGAACTTAACTAGTGCCTAATGTAGAAAATGAATCAAACAGCCTTATTTCTCCACAGTGTAATCACAGTTAAGAAACTCGAGTCCATGTATTTCTGATTAGCCTATAATGCTACACAAAATGACGGAAATGGGTCTATTAAAAATAAAGCGCGTGATAAAAATATTTCTGCACATGCATTCATTTAGCTGAAATCACATATTCATATCTAACACACAGTTCCCACTTTCATGTTAAGGTCATCAGAAACAGCCTATGGGGAATGTGATTTAGTAGCATTAAAGGGAGCATTAGTCGACTGCTCCAGTAAATTGGCCCCTGTGGTCGGTCCCTCAGGAAATGTGACTACATTTAGATTACTACTGGACAAATAGCCGTGCTGATGTCACAACACTTTATAAAGACTGTCTGAATAAGAAAACCAACAAAAAGGATGAACCAATTTTTAGAAAGTAGCAGGACAACCTAATCGTCTCATATTAGTTTTATAGTGCTCTCAAGGAAGATTGTTATCATTTAATGTTATAATATAAATGTAGACATTTGTTTTCAATTTTAAAGACCAGTCAAATTTGCAATTCCTTTATGCAGAGCTCAGTAGTGCTCTTTTAATTAAGTTATATCTGAATACTACAAAAATGCATTACTCTAAATATAGCTGAAATATAAAGCCTTTCAAATATAATACCAGAACAGGGTTTTTCCTGGCTCAAAACGAGGCGGAGGTGGTAAAATCCTGATCATGTATTTCAATAATAAGATAATTAAATGTATATTTTTTGTAGACCATCATATGCCGTGTTTCCCACAGTATTTTTGTGGGTGGAGCTCGGCACCTCTAGGGGGGTCTGGGGGCGTGCCCTTTAAATTTTCCCTTCATACATTGAATAATTTACATTGAAAAATTGCAACTGTATTAAATGAGATTATGAGATTGTTTTAAATAATTTTATGAATATTCAAATAAGAAATGTTGAAAAGAATGATACTTTGAAACAAAACCGACAGTAGGTGGCGGCAGGCGACATTGGGCCCTATTTTAACGATCTGAAACGCAAGTGTCAAAGCGCAAAGCGCAAGTAACTTTGTGGGCGGGTCTTGGCGCTGTTGCTAGTTTCCCGGCGGGATAAATGACTCTTGCGCCAGGCGCAAATCTAAAATGGGTTGGTCTGAAGCAGCTTCATTATTCATAGGTGTGGTTTGGGCGTAACGTGAAATAAACCAATCAGAGCGTCATCTCACATTCCCTTTAAGAGCAGGCGCGTTTGTTCTAAAGCGGATTCCTATTATAACGGCGGATTTGCCAGGCGCGCGCCAGGAGCGGTTCACAGCCGAGGAGAGCAACGCTCTCGTCAGGGAGGTTGGGGATGGAGAAACCCACCCAAATTAACTTCGGTTAAAAAGGCGTATGATAATTTGGGTAAATGTGTAAGCTAGATGTATGCTTTTATAATAAATTGTCTACCTATCTATCTATCTATCTATCTATCTATCTATCTATCTATCTATCTATCTATCTATCTATCGTAATAATGTATGATTTGCAAAAATGAAAACTGCTGCTTCTGTGTAGATGAGAGAATCAAAGTGTATGCGCGTTGTGCACACGCTTCATTGATTATGGCCAAGCATGCGCCCTTAAAATAGCATATGAATAACATTCGCAACGCGCCACTGACTTTAAACTATTTTTTCCTGGTTAGTGGCGCAATTGTTTTCTAAACCTGCAAAATAGCATGAAGGAACGTTTGCGCCGGAACACGCCTCCTTTTTTGCGCTGAACCGCCCAATGAGCGCAAGTTCATTCCCTAGTTTAGCGACGTGCTTCTGTGGAGGGAAAAACGCGCTTTGCGCGGGTGCAAAATAGGAATGATACATGCGTCGGTGTACAAAGTCAATTGCGCTGGGTGCAAGATAGGGCCCATTGAGTCGATTCGTTCAAACGGCTGATTTATTCAGAATGAGGCAGTTTATGAATGGGTCATTGAATCTTTGACTCAAACGATTTGTTCAAAACGCTGAATCATTCAGTAATGAAACATGGCTGAGTGTTCCTGTGAGATGTGTTATGGTTCTGCTGTGATCTTTGTTTGGAACTATTTTCGTTGCTGAAAAAGAACAAAAACATTGCGTCTAAAATGTAAGTGACTTAATTTTAACTATTTGTTTATTTAACTGTTATGAAATCAGTGTCTCGTTTTCAATTGTGATGGTATTCAGGAAAACAGCACTCTGGTCGTGTGATGTTTCTTAACTGTATAATATGTTCAGCGCCGCCGCTCCCACCCCGCGCATCACGTGGCACCAAGTGCTGAGGGGGCACCAAAAATAGGCTAATGAAAAAATAATTATAATGCCATACCTGTCAAGTATCCCGTTTTGGCCGGGAAAGTCCCGTATTTTACCCTTCTTTACCGCCGTCCTCCCGTATTAGTATTTTCCCGTAAGTAGTTGACTGTAATTCTCCTCTACCCTGTGTACATTATAAGCCTAGCTTATTTAACATAGAGATGGGGAGTCGACTCCAAAAGAGTCGATTCCTCGACTCTCACTAGCCCTAGTGTCGGAATCGACTCCAGGTCAGGAATCGACTCCCAGTGTCGAGTGTTTTTTTCAAGTTCAACACAGCAACAGTTCATTATAACGAAAAGATTATAATGAATGTAAAGATACGGAAATTAAAACAAAAAGATAAAGAAATGAGAGGAAAAAATAAGTAATGCCAGGAAAACAAAGAACAATAATGTATAGATAGTTTTTTTCTGTTGGGTCTGTTTTGCGGCTCAATCAATCATGATGTGGTTCAATACAGTCAATTGGTTGTGATTGGCACAAAACACTGCAGTAGGTTTTACGAACCAATCATGTACCAGTCCTCAGGGTTTTTTCCAATCCTCAGGTGATTTGTATATTTTATTATATTTATTATATTTTAGTATATTAAAATTTAGTTTTAGGTTAAAATAAGTTGTTACAGAGAGTAAAAATGAAGGTAAATGAAAATCTGTGATCTTAAGATTAATAATAAATGTTTATACTGCAAGTAATTCACCTCTCATTTTCAAAACATTTGATGCTGTTATACATTGGCAGGTTTTGCATATTTATGAATAATATATGATGTATTATAGTAGGCCTATGTGTAGCAACGCTGTGTTTATGAAATGCAAAAACGGCAATAAAACTGGTAATGTGTTGCAATCAGTCATTAAATATACTTTTTTATTTCATATAGGCATTCTTAGAGGTGATTTTTGTTTCGTGTGTGACCTATTTGTGTGTGACCTATTGTGTTGATTAATTTTTCAATATTAAACATTTTAATAATGACCTTTACTTATTTGTATACAAAATTAGACGTTTTCTACAGAAGAACTTTGATATCTATAATTTCCAGGTAATGTATGTAATCATGTAGGTTATCCCTAAATAAGACATTAAAAGACAAGTGCTGTGTAAATAAGAGTATAGTGTTTAGTGTTGTACTTCTGAAAACTGAAGGGAGTAAATTAAGTGTATAACAAAAACTATGTAATGCTTTGTGTGCTTGTCAATTCTTATATATGCATCCTTGTTTCCTTTCCTCTTACCTCCATCCCCTTAGGATGCGAGGATGGAACATTAACATTAGTGAAATGGCATGTACTCACTCTATATGAAGTTCATTTTCTATTATTAAATGACAAGTGCATTAAAAACTATTATTAAACAACAGTTATTATTGGTAATAATATAACTAATATTTTTCAATGTTAAACAAAAAAAGTTAAAAAATAAAGTTAAACATGCTTAAGTTAAAGTTCATAGCTTCACTACATTAAAATCATATAAAATAATATACAAAATAAATAGATAAATACACTGTCTAAAACAAGTCTGCTTTTACAAGTTTAATGATTAATACTAACATATTGCACACTTAAATATGATTTGAAGAAGCTGCGATGTGAAAAGGAGGGGGATTTATAAGGTTTAGTTGATTAACCCTTGTGTTATGTTGCGGGTCAATTTGACCCGTTTAGATTTTATAGTTGCTGGAAATACTGGTTAACCTATGTTTTTTTTCTTGATATTTTGTGACTTTTTCTCATTTATCATCATGAACATGCATGCAAAGTTTCAACATGCTGGTGTTTTTTGACATATACAAACAAAATTACTGTTCCTTTCGTGATGTTCGCGGGTCAATTTGACCCGCATATTTTAACGCTCTAAGGCAACTGTACGGACCCAAAATAATAACATTTCTTGGTTATACTTTGTTATTTTATTTTTTTACTACCTTATGAAGCTAAAAAATTTGGTTTTCCACACTTATTTCAATACAGAAAAATATTTTGTCAGCCACAGATGGTAAAAATTACCTATCATTTATTTTTTCAAGCTACCTGAAATAATATTAAATCTTTTTTTTTTTCTTGATATTTTGTGACTTTTTCTCATTTATCTTCATGAACATGCATGCAAAGTTTCAACATGCTGGTGTTTTTTTTTTTTGACATATACAAACAAAATTACTATTACGTCTGTGATGTTCGCACACTGTAAAACCTAAGACTGAAAGTTACTAAACTAAATGAGTACATTTAACTTATTTTTTTTTAAAAGTTAGTTTAACTTAATAAAATATGTGATATTAACTCAAAAACTGCAATGTATTAAGCAGAACTTAAACCGAATAAGTTATGAATAACCTATTTGTTATTTTAGCTTTTAAATTTTATTTTTCAAGAAATTACTTTTGTATAAGGAGATGAAATAAACACTTAAATACATACATTTAACATTTTCTGCTTCATTTGAAGCCTACATTTAGGTCTCTCTACGGCGTTCTCCCTCACGCACCGGAAAACCCCGCGTATTTATTTCAATCTGCCCATCCCCCACAGCTCAGCTCACACACGAAGTAACTCGGAGTCGGAACAGAATGGCGGCCATGGAGAGATTTAACAGGTAAGCACGGCAAAATGCTTCGTCCTCTTTAGAGCACTTGTACGTTTAACGTTGTATTGTCGTTACTCTTCATCTTAAGAAGACTGACTAGCTAAAGTAACGTAGGCTACTAACTACTGTAATAAGACTAAGTTATGCCATTTGTGTCACATCACAGAAACGCCAAGCCAACGCGACATTGCATTTAGCACTAACTTAGAGATTTTTTTTTAATCAGCGGCAGTAAGTTAGTTGTACTGTGAGTACACGACAGTTTTGTCACTGGAACAGTAATTTATATGTGTGTGCGTTTTGTCACATTTTTACAGAGCGTGTCCCGCGCAAATTTGGATATTTATCAGTGAGGACGAAACTGACTGACTCCACTAGTGCTAACGTTAACCGTCATTCACACGGCAAAAACTAAAGAAATAGGTAACGTTAATACAAGAAGACATACTCTTTTATTTATTATGTTGTGAGTAAACCACAGAAGTGGAAAATTAATATTTTTTGTGTTTTCTCATTTTAGCGTAAACAAACGTGTCCCGCGCAATTTTGGATATTGTGAGGAGACTAGCAGCTATAACGTTATCGTCCACCGACCGACATTTACCCGGCAAAAACTAAATAAAAAAGGTAATACAAGCTGACCTATTTCTTCATTTATAATGCTGTGAGTAAACTTAATTTTTTTCAGTGGAAGATTAATTAATTTCTGTGTGTTTTCTCACATTTTTGCTTAGACAAAAGTGTCCCGAGACATTTTGGATCATTATCAGTGATTGAGACTACCATCCACCGCCCGTCATTCACATGGCAACAACTGCAGAAATAGGTAATACAAGCTGACTTATTCCTTTATTTATTATGCTGTGAGTAACGTAAACCAATTTTTTGACAGTGGAAAACTAATTAATATTTTGTGTTTTTTCTCACATTTTGTCATAGACAAATGTGTCCCTTGGGCAATTTTGGATATCGGTGAGGAGACTATCAACCACCGACCGTCATTCATACGAAAAAAAAAAAAGGTATACAAGCTGACATATTTCCTCATTTATAATGATGAGTAAACTACAGTTTTGTCAGTGTAAGAGTAATTCATATTTTTGTGTTTTCTCACGTATTTGCATAGACAAACGTGTTCCGTGCAATTTAGGGTCTAGTGAGGAGACTGACTGACTATCCTCCACATCGACTGCCATTCACGTGGCAAAAATGAAAGAAAAAGGTACTACAAACTGACCTATTCTATTTATTATGTTGTGAGTAAATTACATTTTTGTCAGTGGAAAATGTATTAATTTTTATTTTTTTTATTTTTTTTTTCACAGTTCAAAATAGACAAACGTGTCCTGCGCATTTTTGGATCTATTTCAGTAAGAAGACTGACTGACTATCCTCCAGTGACTGTCATTCACATGGCAAAAACTAAAGAAAAAGGTAATTTCCCAGGGAAAGCAAGAACTGAGAACTGATAAGAATGTAAAATGTGCACCTTGAAATGCAATGTAAGTCATTTTGGATCTTGTCAAATCTAGTTGTACTGTCAATCTCAAAGCTCTTTTCCATTTTAGATGTGTTTGTGTGTTTTTATAGTGAAAACAAATGCTGCCGCTCAGTCTTTTTGCCACTTAGCCGACGGTGACGTCACGCATAACCTCTATTCTAGCATTTATGCTGTGAGTAAACCAGTTTTGTCAGTGGAAGATTAATGTTTTTTTTGTTTGTTTGTTTATTCACAGTTCGCCAGACAGAAGTCATGTGCAGTTTTGTATTTTGGACAGTGAGGAGACTGACTGACCATCTTTCACAACATTCATCACTGAGAACCTTTTGTAAAATCAATTATTTTTCAATAAATACTATTAATAACTGCATCCTTTTCTTTGACCATTTCTTTATACCAGGGTTCCTCAAACTCGGTCCCGGAGGGCCACTGTCCTGCAGAGTTTAGCTCCAACACTGATCAAACACACCTGAGCAAGCTGATCAATGTCTTCAGGATCTCTAGAAATTCACAGCTAGGTGTGTTTGATCAGGGTTGGAGCTAAACTGTGCAGGACAGTGGCCCTCCAGGACCGAGTTTGAGGAACCCTGCTTTATACCAATGTTTTTCCTTTGTCTTATAAAACTTTATTAATTTGAGTTTAATCAACTTAAATCATTTACCGCAATCGGTTTCCTAAAACCATTTGAGTAGCTATATAGTTGTTATGACTTGATTAGATTTATTAAATGAACTCAAACCAGTTAGTTTAAATTACTTTAAAAGTTTAATGGAATGAACTTAAAATATTCAAGTTACATATACTCAAAATGAATGACTAAACGAACACTAAATTATGAGTGAATATGACTCAATATATATAAGTTCACAATACTCATATGTATTTATTTTAAAACTTAAATGGTTTGCCGCAATTAGTTTCCTTAATCGGTTTGAGTTGAGTTAACTTGTTGGGTTTTACAGTGCAGGTCAATTTGACCCCCATAGGCTATTCAAAAGCAACTGTACAGACACAACATAAAAACATTTATTTTATGTATCAACTGGGCATCAACTCCAGTTCTAAAGTGTAATTCTATCTAAAAGTGCTCTAACCCAAACCAAACACACTTGAAAAAGCTAAATCATGGTGTTCAGAGTTAATTGCAAATTACAAATGAAAATCTTTGACAGACGCAGATAGTAAAATAAGCTCTCATTTATATATTCAAGATATCTGAAATATCTTGAGACTTCGACATAGACTGCAGGAAAAATTAGCTCAGATTAATTGATTAATTGTTCTGTTATGATGTTCTAAGCAAAAAAAAAAAAAAAGTAAAAAAAAAAAAATTATATTCAAATATATATAAATATAATGTATATTCAAATTTTGTCAAAGCAAAACAGTTTTAAAAAATGGTTAAAAAACATTTTCATTAAATCATATCTTCAGATATATATTTTTTGGAATATTTGACAAATGTTGATATTAAAAGTTTACAGTTTGTACCTGAATCTTTGTTGTTTTTCATAGTGTGATTTTTGAGGAATTGTATTGAATCCAATGCGGGTCAATTTGACCCGGACCATAAGGGGAGTGCACAGAATTCCAACATAACACAAGGGTTAAACATTTTAGTATAGGAAACATTTGTATCCTCTCTCTTGACTCCTCAGGAAGCCTCCTCGTTCATCGCCGTCCTCCCGGTGGAATTAAAGAATTTAGATGTCCTACATGAGAGCGGAGCTCGATCGGTTTCAGGGTCGTAGGACATACGAGCGAGAAGTGAGGAAACGAGGAAGCATATTGAGACGCACCTTCTGAATCCTGACCCTATTTTAATTCAAAGTAAATGGAGTCGAGGAGTCGATTCCACCGACTCCAAAATTAGGAGTCGGGAGTCGGAGTCGACTCCAAAAAAAACGGAACCGAACACCCCTAATTTAACATCGTTACAGGGACCTCGCGAGCATTCATTCATTCAACTATTTTAAAAGACTGGAATAAACACCAGCACACACAAGCAATCTTTTTTTTATAGTCAATTTAATTAAAAAATGTAAACCCAACAGGTATGAAATGTCAGAAAGAGAAAAAAAAAAAACTTTTAATGGGAAGACGAGCTGCAGCTTAGTGGATAAATATATTTAGCCTATTTTTATTCAGATTGCACAGTTGGAAAGAAAATATATTTATAGGAACATTTCAGCAGGCTCAAGATAATTAATACAGTGACCATTATTCATTATTTTAATCAATTCACAGCCATAAAACATGTGATAATCCGCATTCTCATGTATGTAGGTGCGCTGAAGTATTCCGTCAAAATGGCTGACACGCGGCTAGGGGTCACGTGACTAGGAGATCCCTATAGGCTTCTTGTAAAGGTATTACTTTTACTAGTAATAAGAATGGTATTTCAGTGCACTTAACTTCTAAATTGTAGTTTACAAGTGGTTGACAAGTGGTGATTTTAGCTTTCTTGTACACCTGTCTTAAAATGTAAGGGATAGCCTACTGGAGCTTGGTTGGGGTGGTGGGACTGCTCGCGGTGGGTGCCGGAAAATTTCCCTTATTTTCAAATCCAAAACTTGACAGGTATGTATAATGCCGATATTATTTCATTAGCTAATATAAATATTATTAGGCACATTTTAGCCATGTATATGTAACAAAAAAGGGGGAACAAGATCATTTAATCTCGTTAAATCATTTAATCTTGTTAAAGCGTTAAGCGTAGACCAGCGTTAATGTCGAGCCCTGATATGTTTTCCTTGATTGGTTTTCCCTGAAGAGAATTACGTTGTTGAAAACGAAAGTAAAAGAGTGTTGCACGTTCATGGCGTTTTACCGTCATGAGAGTTCCATGTCTTTATTAAACTCAACACATTATAATGATGTATCTGTCATCCACCCTCGATTAATTGGAATGTTTTTTGTTGTTTTTTTGTATTTATTACTTGGCCCACCCGCAGCACTAACAGCAAACTATACGGTTTGAGAATGAACACAGGCTGGGAAGCCGCAACAGAACCGTCACGGTGGAAAAAGTGTATCTGAGAATGTGACTGTGTTTTGAATCTGAGTTTTGTCGAGAGCCGGAGGCCGCACAAAATTTGACGGAGACGGCCGCCTCGTAATTCTCTATGCAGGAAAAACCCTGCAGAAAAACGGTATGTGTTTCTATCTATGCATTCCCACTCACTCTTCAGCAAAGTACTGTCACATAAGGTGTAAAAAAAAATCTGTTCCCAAGGCCTCTGGGCTCAGCTGACACATCTAGATCATGGTAATGTGGCTTGAGCTCCTACACTGGAAGACTGGCTGACTATATAGACTGTGTACTGATGCAAATGTATATTGATACTTACAATGCACCGACAGGCCTTCAGCCAAAACCAATGATCCACCCAGTCGGCCCTCTGGAGAATCACTAAAGATTCAACATGTCTATTCACAAGGATCATATCAATATTATAGTTGTGCAGCCAGCCTGATACCATTAGTGAAAAGAACAAGAGCATGATACCATCTACATATGATTGCAATGTATTACAGGAACTGATGAAATTCCTGTAGTCTACAATAGATACCACGTCAGATAATGTGCCACTATTGTAATTTGAACCTCCTTTGGTATGTATTGATCAAATTTAAAAATTTGAAACGAAAGATGGAGCAATAAAATTAGGGGAAAAAAATGCCCCCCTAGAGGTGCCGAGCTCCACCCACAGAAATACTGTGGGAGACACAGTAGGCTATATATTGGTCTACGAAAAATACAAATTGAATTATCTTATTATTAAAATACATTATCAGGATTTTACCACCTCCGCCTCGTTTTGAGCCAGGAATAACCCTGATTTCCATGTACAAAATTATTGCTACTGTTACTCAGTGTCATTTTAGAACTATTTAAATACTATTTATAATAGTATTATGTACTAATTATATATTATTTATATTATATACCAATTTTAGTTTGTTTTATTAAGTTTCTTATGTTTTTGTCATTTATTTTTCTATTTAGTCTTAATTTATTTTTATTTTAGTTTTAGTCATTTTAGTACTTAAACTTATTTTACTTAGTTACTTAGTTCACTTGTTATTTTCACTTTTCATCTAATATTTATGTTTTATTTCAGCTTTATTTCTAATTTTTTTAATATATATTTAATGTTTTTAGTTTGTTAGCAATAACTATGTTGCTGTTAATGCTACTACTACTACTAGTACTACTACTACTACTAATAATAATAATAATAATAATAAACAATATCAATACTGAAATCAATATCAGTATGAACTCCAATATTAATAATAAATCAAACTAGCACAAGCCTCTGGTAGACTCTTAAAAGTGTGATGTTTATGTTGAAACTTTTCCTTCTCTTTCTTTCTTGCTCACTATTTCCTAACCCTCTCACCAATGTAAACACAATAACCTAGGCACACTTCCTTTGTTTGTATAAGGTTTGATTTCATTAGAAGGACTTCATAGAGCTTATCAGATTAACCCTGGAAAACTGTATACATAGTAAATCCAACTGTGTCAACATGCACACTGAAGGAGGCTGAAGTTGAATTAAATCGACTCTTGCTAGCAGTGTTTTAGGGTGACAAAGCCCTCATTGTAGATATGAACTTAATTGAAATGACTCCAGGGTTTATGAGGCTCAGCAAGGTCAGTGTCTTTTTGACCAGGCTCTACTGTAGTAACAACTGATGCCTCAGGGATGCTTTAAGCTAAATGTTAAGACATGATATGGGCTTCCTCAAAGCTAGTGTCTTTTATACACAAAGTGAAACAGTATGATTAATGTTACAGTGTTGTTATCTGTAAAGGTGATGATACACAGAGCAACTTTTTGAGCAATGTTGCTGGGCAATCATGCCGAGCGATTGTTGCTTGGGCACGTTCCAATTGAAAATGGGCAATACATTTCTATCTGGATAATTTAGATCGGTCGTGGGCCCTGTGTCTCATCTGGTGGCCCGTTGACGGCAACATTGCCCAGCAACATTGCTCAAAAAGTTGCCCTGTTTATCATCACCTTTAGTGAAATTATTCAGTTCTGCAATAAAAACCTATAGTGTAATCTATAACTGTCAGGATCGTTTTTTTGTTTTTTTGGACAGGATATGTGGATGTTTGGATTTATTCACATTCAATATGCAACTTATACATGTTTGCAATTTTATATTATTATTCTATCTTGTCTTCACCACTTGGGTTGTTAAAAAAAAATGTCTTCCCGGAAGAAAATTTTGTACATTTTGGTTCCCTTTCAGTCGCTCACGTTCGACGTAACGTAATTGGGATCACTTCAGGGAGCCCTATCAACTTCGAGTGTCTACAGAACGAGCCAATGAACGTTGGCGTGCGTGAATCGCGTCACGCGCCCCCGCCCCGCAGCGTGGGTATAAACAGGAAGCGAGCGCGCACACATTGTCTTTCACTTCGGAGCCAAGCTTTTGCTTTCACTTCCGAACTCTACAGGAAAAGACTGCCTTTGAGAACGAGAAGAGGACTCTCCTTGTGTTGGTGTGACGGCGCGATCAGCGGTGGCCGCGAGCATTGCAGCTCACAACTGCTGTTTTCACAGCACTATTGTTCTGTGTGTGTGTCGGTTCGGTGGGCGTTTCCCTGTGTGTTCATTCACACCGCGGCTACCCCTGGGTGCCTCAGCACTGAGAGAGTTATTTTTCTATTTTTTTGTTTTCACTAAAAGAGCAACACAAGCGTGACCCTGCGTCTGATGTCATTCCGCTTGTGCGTTTCTGGATGCCGTCATTCCCTGGCGGCAGCAGATGGCCACAGTAGTTGCCTCTCATGTTTGGGCATTCAACACGCTGAGGCAGCTTTTGTGGATAGTTCATGTTCCCATTGCGGGAATATGACTATCTCAGCGCTTAGATCGAGACTCGCTTACCTCAAGGGAGGTGCAGTCCCCTCGCCTATGCCCCGATCTAGTGTTTATTCTGCCCCGCAGAATAGACCTACTTCGGTGCATGACCAGGGTGATCTGAGGATTACCGTGAGGGCTTCCTCGTCGAGTCAACCTCCGCGGGCCCCTCACGCCTCACAAGCGCTGTTGCCATTGTAGTCCCTTAGCGAACGTCTTGGTCCTTCTCCGGAACGACCAACCGTTTCCTTTGGGGCTCCTCTTGACGACCAGATGTCGATCGCAGCATCAGAGGGGGAGCTTCAGTCCTCTAGAGATGACGACTCGGCTGCGTTACCCCCCTCGGGGCATGTAGCGTTGTCCGAGACCGATCCAGAATGGGCGGCTAGGTTCTCAGTGCGCCGCCCCGGTACCTTTCCGGAGGTGCATGAGGAGCTTTCTAGGACATGGAAGGCACCGTATAGTGCCCGAAGCCGTTCTAGTGGCTCCTCCCCCCTCGCCACCTCGACGGCGGGGCAGCCAGTGGAGCGGGCAGTCGCGATGCAACTGTGTCCGGCGTCTGCCTCCTCTTGGCGGGGTAATCCACGCCTCCCGTCCAAGGCCTGTAAGTTTTCGTCCGGTCTAACGGCGAAGGCTTACAAGGCCTGTGGACAGGCTGCTTCCGCCCTCCATGCCATGGCGCTCTTGCAGGTCCACCAGGCCCAGGCGCTCATGGACATGAACAAGGGTGGTTCTGACCCAGAGCTCCTCCGGGAGCTCCGTGTGGCAACCGACCTTGCCCTCCGGGCGACGAAGGAAACCGCACGTTCAGTCGGTCAGGCGATGTCCACCTTGGTGGTCCAGGAGCGCCACCTTTGGCTCAACCTGGCGGATATGAGGGACACCGATAAATATCGGTTTCTGGATGCCCCTCTTTCCCAGGTTGGGTTGTTCGGCGACGCGGTCGAGAGCTTTGCCCAACAGTTCTCGGCCGCACAGAAGTAGACTGAGGCCATCCGGCACATCCTGCCCCGGCGGACCGCTGCTGCTCCCACCCGTCCGCCGGCCGCAGACCCTCCGTCTACTCGTCGCTGAGGTCGGCCTTCTGCGGCATCCTCCGCTCCCGCTAAGCCCCAGCAGCAGCAGCAACCATCCAGGCCTCAGAGTGGAGCAAGCCGTAGGAAGCCGACCCCGCCCATCCAGGCCGCTGCCAAACCAGGAGGCAAGCGACGGTGCAAACGACCCTGAGACGGGCGGCCCAGAGGTGGATCAAGTTGCTCTTCAGGAGATGGCGAAAGCACCACTCCTTCCCCTGGTGGAGGGCCGGGCGGAGAATCTTTTGTTTCCTTTTCTTTTTGTTCCGCCACCGACCCACGGGTCAGTGGTACCCACATTTTCAAAAAAAGAGCAATTTCTGAAACCTCTGGGCCCCAAGAGGGCGCGCTTGGCAGTCGACGACGCCGCCATGCCTTGTCACTCCCGAGCCCCTCTTTCATCGCCAGCGAGCAGCAGTGGCTGTGTTCCGGACGCTCTGACGCCTCCGCACTCTCACTCTGCCCTTCGACGGAAGCAGGTATGTGCTGCACCACACACTCAGACCCCACTTCGGGCCACTGTGCCGTCCAAGTCGGGTCCCTGCATTCCGCCGCGCTGCCCCACCCCGGGTACGTCTGTGGTGCCGTTGGTCCCGCTTGCTCGGTCTCTGGGAGCTTGGTTAATGCTTCCCAGCCCGTCTCGCTGGCTCATCCGTACCATCAGACTCGGCTATGCGATTCAGTTCGCCCGGCGTCCCCCTGCTTTCAAGGGCATTCTGTTCACCCGTGTTCTGGCGGACAATGCCCCTGTGCTCAGGGCAGAGATCGCAGTCCTACAGCCCGTACTTCATTGTACCCAAGAAAGGTGGTGGGTTACGACCAATCTTGGACCTGCGCGTCCTGAACCGGTCCCTTCACAGGCTACCGTTCAAGATGCTTACACAGAAACGCATTTTCAAATGCATCCGTCCCCAAGATTGGTTTGCAGCGATCGACCTGAAGGACGCGTACTTTCATGTCTCGATTCTCCCTCGACACAGACCGTTTCTTCGCTTTGCGTTCGAGGGACGGGCATATCAGTACA
The DNA here is from genome assembly GCF_963993115.1 of Abramis brama. Classification (NCBI taxonomy): domain Eukaryota; kingdom Metazoa; phylum Chordata; class Actinopteri; order Cypriniformes; family Leuciscidae; genus Abramis; species Abramis brama. The sequence goes on from NC_139965.1 coordinate 34,882,814, forward strand.
AGGTCTTAACCGGCGGCCATTGCTCCCATGTGCGAGCGTGGTGTTCGCATCCTCAACTACCTCGACGACTGGCTTATTCTGGCCCAGTCGAGAGAGCAGTTGTGCGAACACAGGGACATGGTGCTCAGTCACCTCAGCCACCTAGGGCTTCGGGTCAACTGGGAAAAGAGCAAACTCACCCCCGGGCAGAGGATCTCTTTTCTCGGTATGGAGTTGGACTCGATCAACATGACAGCGCGCCTCACTAGGGCCCGTGTCCAGTCTGTGTTGAACTGCGTGAGCACGCTCAGACGCAGAACAGCGGCACCACTGAAACTTTTTCAGAGGCTCCTGGGGCATATGGCATCTGCAGCCGCGGTTACTCCGCTCGGATTGCTTCGTATGAGGCCGCTCCAACACTGGCTCCACGATCGAGTCCCGAGATGGGCGTGGCAGAGCGGCTCGTGCCGGGTCCAAGTGACTCCGCACTGTCGCCAAATTCTCAGCTTGTGGTCGGACCCTTCGTTCCTGCGGGCAGGTGTTCCCCTGGAACAAGTGTCCAGGCACTCTGTGGTCTCCACGGATGCCTCTGCCACCGGCTGGGGGTCCACGTACAACGGGGTAATCCACGCCTCCCGTCCAAGGCCTGTAAGTTTTCGTCCGGTCTAACGGCGAAGGCTTACAAGGCCTGTGGACAGGCTGCTTCCGCCCTCCATGCCATGGCGCTCTTGCAGGTCCACCAGGCCCAGGCGCTCATGGACATGAACAAGGGTGGTTCTGACCCAGAGCTCCTCCGGGAGCTCCGTGTGGCAACCGACCTTGCCCTCCGGGCGACGAAGGAAACCGCACGTTCAGTCGGTCAGGCGATGTCCACCTTGGTGGTCCAGGAGCGCCACCTTTGGCTCAACCTGGCGGATATGAGGGACACCGATAAATATCGGTTTCTGGATGCCCCTCTTTCCCAGGTTGGGTTGTTCGGCGACGCGGTCGAGAGCTTTGCCCAACAGTTCTCGGCCGCACAGAAGTAGACTGAGGCCATCCGGCACATCCTGCCCCGGCGGACCGCTGCTGCTCCCACCCGTCCGCCGGCCGCAGACCCTCCGTCTACTCGTCGCTGAGGTCGGCCTTCTGCGGCATCCTCCGCTCCCGCTAAGCCCCAGCAGCAGCAGCAACCATCCAGGCCTCAGAGTGGAGCAAGCCGTAGGAAGCCGACCCCGCCCATCCAGGCCGCTGCCAAACCAGGAGGCAAGCGACGGTGCAAACGACCCTGAGACGGGCGGCCCAGAGGTGGATCAAGTTGCTCTTCAGGAGATGGCGAAAGCACCACTCCTTCCCCTGGTGGAGGGCCGGGCGGAGAATCTTTTGTTTCCTTTTCTTTTTGTTCCGCCACCGACCCACGGGTCAGTGGTACCCACATTTTCAAAAAAAGAGCAATTTCTGAAACCTCTGGGCCCCAAGAGGGCGCGCTTGGCAGTCGACGACGCCGCCATGCCTTGTCACTCCCGAGCCCCTCTTTCATCGCCAGCGAGCAGCAGTGGCTGTGTTCCGGACGCTCTGACGCCTCCGCACTCTCACTCTGCCCTTCGACGGAAGCAGGTATGTGCTGCACCACACACTCAGACCCCACTTCGGGCCACTGTGCCGTCCAAGTCGGGTCCCTGCATTCCGCCGCGCTGCCCCACCCCGGGTACGTCTGTGGTGCCGTTGGTCCCGCTTGCTCGGTCTCTGGGAGCTTGGTTAATGCTTCCCAGCCCGTCTCGCTGGCTCATCCGTACCATCAGACTCGGCTATGCGATTCAGTTCGCCCGGCGTCCCCCTGCTTTCAAGGGCATTCTGTTCACCCGTGTTCTGGCGGACAATGCCCCTGTGCTCAGGGCAGAGATCGCAGTCCTACAGCCCGTACTTCATTGTACCCAAGAAAGGTGGTGGGTTACGACCAATCTTGGACCTGCGCGTCCTGAACCGGTCCCTTCACAGGCTACCGTTCAAGATGCTTACACAGAAACGCATTTTCAAATGCATCCGTCCCCAAGATTGGTTTGCAGCGATCGACCTGAAGGACGCGTACTTTCATGTCTCGATTCTCCCTCGACACAGACCGTTTCTTCGCTTTGCGTTCGAGGGACGGGCATATCAGTACAAGGTCTTAACCGGCGGCCATTGCTCCCATGTGCGAGCGTGGTGTTCGCATCCTCAACTACCTCGACGACTGGCTTATTCTGGCCCAGTCGAGAGAGCAGTTGTGCGAACACAGGGACATGGTGCTCAGTCACCTCAGCCACCTAGGGCTTCGGGTCAACTGGGAAAAGAGCAAACTCACCCCCGGGCAGAGGATCTCTTTTCTCGGTATGGAGTTGGACTCGATCAACATGACAGCGCGCCTCACTAGGGCCCGTGTCCAGTCTGTGTTGAACTGCGTGAGCACGCTCAGACGCAGAACAGCGGCACCACTGAAACTTTTTCAGAGGCTCCTGGGGCATATGGCATCTGCAGCCGCGGTTACTCCGCTCGGATTGCTTCGTATGAGGCCGCTCCAACACTGGCTCCACGATCGAGTCCCGAGATGGGCGTGGCAGAGCGGCTCGTGCCGGGTCCAAGTGACTCCGCACTGTCGCCAAATTCTCAGCTTGTGGTCGGACCCTTCGTTCCTGCGGGCAGGTGTTCCCCTGGAACAAGTGTCCAGGCACTCTGTGGTCTCCACGGATGCCTCTGCCACCGGCTGGGGGGCCACGTACAACGGGCATGCAGCTTCAGGTCTGTGGACGGGGCCTCAACTGCATTGGCACATCAACTGCCTCGAGTTGTTAGCAGTACGTCTTGCACTGAGCCGCTTCAAAACGCTGCTACTAGGCAAGCACGTACTGGTCCATACGGACAGCACTGCGACCGTTGCGTACATCAACCGCCAGGGTGGTCTACGCTCCCGCCGCATGTCACAACTCGCCCGCCATCTCCTCCTCTGGAGTCAGAAGCATCTGAGGTCGCTTGCAGCCGTGCAGCTGACGAGCTCTCGCGGCAGCAGGTGCTACCGGGAGAATGGCGACTCCATCCCCAGGTGGTCCAGCTGATTTTCAGGCGCTTCGGGACTGCACAGGTAGATCTGTTTGCCGCCCCGGACACGTCTCACTGCCAGTTGTTCTATTCCCTGACCGAGGGGACCTTCGGCACGGATGCTCTGGCAGTATGCGTTTCCCCCAGTGAGCCTTCTTGCACAGACCTTGTGCAAAGTCAGGGAGGACGAGGAGCAGGTCTTGTTAGTTGTGCCGTATTGGCCAAACCGGACCTGGTTCCCGGAACTAGTGCTCCTCGTGACAGCCCCTCCCTGGCCCATCCCTCTGAGAGAGGACCTGCTCCCTATGGCACCCGCGTCCAGACCTCTGGAAACTCCATATCTGGTCCCTGGACGGGACGCGGAGGTTCTAGGTGACCTACCCCCTGCGGTAGTTGACACCATCACTTCTGCTAGAGCCCCCTCTATGAGGCGCCTCTATGTGTTGAAGTGGAACCTGTTTGTTGACTGGTGCTCCTCTCACGAGGAGAACCCCCGATCTTGCTTGAAGCAGTGTAGAGCCGTGCTTTCCTTCCTGCAAGAAGGGCTGGAGCGACGGCTGTCTCCCTCCACCCTTAAAGTGTATGTTGCCGCTATTGCCACACATCACGATGCTGTTGATGGTAAGTCTTTGGGAAAGCATGACCTGATCGTCAGGTTCCTGAGGAAAGCGAGGAGGATTCAGTCTCCTCGCTTTCCTCAGGAACCCCACTCTCTATACCCTCTTGGGATTTGTCTCTGGTCCTTTCGGCACTTCAGAGACCACCCTTTGAGCCTCTGCAATCAGCTGAGTTAAAAATCCTGTCCTGTAAGACAGTACTCCTGGTTTTTCGGTCGACGAATCGTGCCTAGAATTCGGCCCGGATAACTCTCACGTGATCCTGAGACCCCGGCCCGGATACGTGCCCAAGTTTCCTACCACTCCCTTCCGAGACCAGGTAGTGAACCTGCAAGCGCTGCCTTCGGAGGAGGCAGACCCAGACTGGCTTTTCTCTGTCCCGTTCGCGCTCTGCGTCTGTACGTGGACAGAACGCAAAGCCTCAGGACCTCAGATCAGCTCTTCGTCTGTTACGGAGGCCAGCAGAAGGGGAAGGCTGTCTCCAAGCAGAGGATGGCCCACTGGATAGTGGATGCCATCGCCTTGGCTTACGAAGCCCAAGGCGTGCCCTGCCCGTTTCACACAGGTTTCTTCCTGTGTGCTCGCTTCATCTAGCCGTTAACACCGAAGTTCCCGCTCTAGTGTCGGCTTGCTGCGCCACTCCCTTCCTAGGAATGGATACGTGCGCTTTTTTGCTCCAGTCGAGTTCCCCAATTGGCGAACCCTGTGAGTTCCTCCGTACCCCTTCGGCAGTCGGACGTTGCGGAGCGTCCGACGCCAGGCCTAGTGCTCGTATGCTTGTGTAACTTGTGCTAGGCTGGGTTCCATATGTGGTGATCCCTGCGGCGATCCCATATGTGTATTCTTCCACGACCAGCTCCCTGCGGTGAGCCCGTGTCTTCCCTCGGCAGAGCAGCTGTCGGTGTGTATCCCCCTTCGGGTGGAGCCACCCCAGTGACATTCCATATGTCGCACTGCCCCTTCGGCCAGTCCATATGTGTATTCTCCACATGTTACCTCCCTTCGGGCAGGATGTTGCTCCTCAGCGTCCTTTCCCCTGGAAAGGTACGCTTCCCCAGTGTTATCCAAGAGTTCCACTGTGTGGGGTATAATGGAACAGCAGTTGAACTCCCTCTATGCAGGTCTTCCGCCCCAGCAGTTGGGGGTCTGAGAGTCTTGCGTAGGGCGCTGGATGTGGCAGCAACTGTGGCGTTTTCCATGGGATCCCAATTACGTCGTCACGTCGTGAGCGACTGAAAGGGAACGTCTCGGTTACTGATGTAACCCTCGTTCCCTGAAGGAGGGAACGGGAGACGTTGCTGACCATTGCTGCATGGCCGTCACAAATCTCGGCTCCTCAGCGAAAAACAATGTGTGCGTGCGCCCGCTTCCTGTTTATACCCGCGCTGCGGGGCGGGGGCGCATGACGCGATTCACGCACGCCAACGTTCATTGGCTCGTTCTGTAGACACTCGAAGTTGATAGGGCTCCCTGAAGTGATCCCAATTACGTCGTCACATCGACGTTACGTCTCCCGTTCCCTCCTTCAGGGAACGAGGGTTATATCAGTAACCGAGACGTTTTCCCTGAAGAGGAATTACGTTGTTGAAAACGAAAGTAAAAGGGTGACGCACGGCCATTGCATTTTACAGTGATGAGAGTTATGTGTCTTTACTAAACTCAACACATTATAATGATTCATCTGTCATCCACCATCGATTAATTGGAATGTTATGTTTTTATCACTTGGCCTGCCCAACCCGCGGATTATGATCTGCGCAGCACTATCGGCAAACTATACGGTTTAAGAATGGACACAGGCTGGGAACCCGCAACAGAACCGTCACGGTGGAAAGAGTGTATCTGAGCATGTGACTGTCTGTCCGATTTTTGTCGAGAGCCGGAGACGGCACGAAATTTGACAGAGGTGGCCGCCTCGTAATTGTCTATGCAGGAAAAACCCTGGGGGGTTAGGTGTTAGGGTTCGGGTCAGTAGAAACATGTAGTTGCAAAGTTACTTATAGTCAGTAGAATGTCTGTTGTGGGAGCATCAAAATAAAGTTTTAGCACATATTAAGCAGACAGTCTACTAATAGTCTATTGAAAATAAGTTGACATAGTTTCAAAGTAACTTTAATATCTAAAGTGGACCTTCAAAATAAAGTGTTACCTGATTTTTCAATGTTCTGTTATGTGTCCCCAGTGTTACTCTCTACCATTCACATGGAAACTGTGTAGCAATGAGAACCAAATGTAATCAGCATCAAAACTTCCAGGTCAATTGGCATGTGACTTGCATTAAATGTCTCATGCAATGCTAACTGAGCATGACTGGAATACAGACATTTCGTTTAAAGAGCAAAACAAATATGTTCTGATAGAAAAATACCTTATTTGCTTAGTTCCCTTTCAAATGGGAACTCACACTGCTCTTTAGATCTCGAGAACCTGACAGGAAGTGTTTTTTTGTTTTGTTTTTTGCCCCAGTTTACAAACCCTTATTTTGTCGTAAGGCACCTTCAGGAGTGCTTGGAGTCTTGAGATCCTACGAAGACATTTATTTCCAAGTGGTCGCAGCTTGCACTCAGCTGGCTCCCCTTTAGGCCTCCATTCTTAGAGCTCGGTGTGGGTGTTTATGTCGTGTTGTATGGCTTTCTGTAAGCCTCCTTGGTGGAACCACCCTTAGGGAAGCGTTGTTAGGTATCCTCTCAATTTAGAGAGGAATCATGCTGAGACCTCTGCTCCCAAGAGCTCCGCATAAGGTAACATGAACAAGTTGTGTGGCACTCTGTGAGCCTCCTTGGTGGTCTTTTGCGTAAAGCATAGTTGGGCTTCCTTTCGCTATAGAGGGTCATCATGCTGAATGTTGCAGGCTCTTTTTTGAGCCTCCTTGGTTAACTGTCTTTAAACTGTCTCCCCAGAGATCCACTTGGATAGCAGTGTCGAGTTGTCAGGCATTTTTGTGAGCCTCCTTGGTAAGCAGTCCTTAGTGTAGGCCTCCTACGCTAGGCCTCAGTTCTTAGATATCCTCTGGGATACTATATCAGGTCGTTGGCTCTCTGCAAGCCTCCTTGATGATATTTTATTTTTAGAGTGTTGCTAGTACTCCTCTCATTTTGAGAGTGGTTTTCCTGAGACCTCGACTCGTCAGGGGTATAGTGTCCCTTGAATGTTCCTTATCCATGGCCATATTCCTTTGAAGGTATTCGGAATAATACCTGGTCCTGAACTCTGCCTGCGGGGTATGTAGTCTAGGTTTTTGGCACCAGGGAATAGAGTCACGACAGCCGCTGGTGCGTACCCTCTAGGACGGGGAACTGTGACGACGATCTTAGCTCCGTGGAGTCATTGGCTCTATGTCAGCTGTTACAGCATTTAATCTCTCAGCATGGCGGAGTGGGTATTTGTTCCCGATAATCGTCCTAGGAATGTATGAATGTAACCATGGTTCCTAGGGCTGGGACGATACACCTATCTCCCGATTCGATACTATCACGATACTTGGGTGCCGATACGATATGTATAGCGATTTTTTTAAGAATTGCGACTCGATATTGCAAAATATAGTAATTTTTAACACTAGACCATCGGGAAAAGTTAAATCATACACTTATACAGACTGTACATGATGTAGCCTATAAGATGAGTCATATTTACAAAAAAATAAAAATAAAAAAATCATCAAATCTTTCTGACTTTTATTTCAGAAGCATATCATACAATACTACATTCTCTTGAATAAATGATTCAATAACACATACAATTTGTAACAGTCACTTGTCACCACTTAGTGGCGAAACAATGTAATCGATAAATGCGTTATTTTAAGCACCAATTTTCTATCAAAAGCTGATGTTGATCTATCGTAGAGATCAGTGTTCATATTTGAACTTTAAACTTTTATCCAAGTACTTCTATGCTAATTTTAACTATTGCATCACAGAAATAATGATAATATGAGGTTGAAAAGACTGTTTGTGAAGCTGTTTCATGACAACTCTCTCCAGGTCAGTGGCAGCGCCAACACAGCTTTGAATGTTGCAATATGATTTTGTCAAAGTTTAATAGACAGATGAATTGAAAGATCACGTGGGTGTTTGAATCGATATCACAGTCTTTTAAAGATGAATCGTGCAGCTCTATTGTCTTATCTCTCTCTTAGCATATGAGTAGCACAAGGTCTTTTCAGTGCTTTCAGTCTCACGTCTCTTCCACGCATACACTTGGGACATTACGTCACTAAACACTCATAGATGACGACACATTTCATCATCTGTTGGAATAGACTGTAGATGGTTCGCACTCTGAAAAACTAGACAAAGTCTTTAACAAAAGGAATCAATTATTTTAATAGAGCAAGAGCAGACGTTTCAGCCATCCAGCTATTCTCAATGCTCATAATGGATCAACACCAGACATGCAGTCAATTAATACCCAATAGGTAATCAGGAAACAAGTAACAGGTGCACAGGGAGGGGCTTCAGCCCAGACCCAGAGAACAAATAGAAACACAATTCTTTTAATAAAGAAGTTAACAATATTTATCTCTAAAAAAGAATAAAAGCATTTACAGAAAACATGAATAGTTTATCTCTTCATTCATCCCTTTCGGGAAAAGGCTGTTGAGTTCAAAAATCCAAAAAGATTCTCTCTGTAGCAGTTTTTTATCTACATCACCACCTCTCCTTTTAGGCAAAACTCTTTCAATGCCCAGAAATTTCAGGTCAGAAATTGCATGCTTAGCTAGTTGAAAATGTTGAGAAACAGACGAAGTTGCATCACATCTCCTGATTGCACTCAAATGTTCCAAAATTCTCGTTCGTAAATCCCTGATAGTTTTGCCTACATACAGCAATGGGCAAGGGCAGATCAAAATGTACACCACGTGGGTAGATTTACATGTAATCAATTGCTTGATTTTATATATCTTACGTGTGTGCGGATGTGTGAAAGACTGGAGTTTAAGGTAATGTGAACAGGAAGTGCAACTTTTGCATGGAAAATTACCCTGGGCATTAGAAAGAGTACTAGAAGGAGGCGTGGCAATATCAGCATGGACCAGCCTATCTCTAAGGTTTGAACTTCTAGAAAAGACACAAAGAGGCAATGTAACAATGTTTCTAATTTCTCTGCTCAAAGGACTATGGGTCAGTTTTAGAATGCAGCGGTTCTCATTTTGTTTGGAGACCAAATTAGACGAATGTGTACCAGAGGCACGTACTTTGTTTAGTGCTGTATCAAGCCAACTGTTGGGATATCCCCTAGAGAACTGTTTGTCTTATACATGAATTGCTTAAGATCTTCTATTAAGTACACCTATACAGCGAGTGCCACTAGTGTGAACTTTTTAGACACCTGTATTTCTGTTATTGATGGACATATTGTTTCTTCTTTATATAGGAAAGACACAGAGAAAAATAGCTTACTTCATGCCACAAGTGCTCACCCAACATCCCTGAAACGTGGTCTGCCTTTCAGTCAGTTCACCAGATTGCATCGTATCTGCTCTGACAAAAATGACTTTGAGGTAAAAGCAAGACTTCTATACAGAGATTTTAACTCTAGGGGATATCCCAACAGTTGGCTTGATACAGCACTAAACAAAGTACGTGCCTCTGGTACACATTCGTCTAATTTGGTCTCCAAACAAAATGAGAACCGCTGCATTCTAAAACTGACCCATAGTCCTTTGAGCAGAGAAATTAGAAACATTGTTAATTCTCATTGGCATATAATTAAAAGTGATTATCAACTGAATGGACTTTTTCAAAATTTGCCTCTTTGTGTCTTTTCTAGAAGTTCAAACCTTAGAGATAGGCTGGTCCATGCTGATATTGCCACGCCTCCTTCTAGTACTCTTTCTAATGCCCAGGGTAATTTTCCATGCAAAAGTTGCACTTCCTGTTCACATTACCTTAAACTCCAGTCTTTCACACATCCGCACACACGTAAGATATATAAAATCAAGCAATTGATTACATGTAAATCTACCCACGTGGTGTACATTTTGATCTGCCCTTTCCCATTGCTGTATGTAGGCAAAACTATCAGGGCTTTACGAACAAGAATTTTGGAACATTTGAGTGCAATCAGGAGATGTGATGCAACTTCGTCTGTTTCTCAACATTTTCAACTAGCTAAGCATGCAATTTCTGACCTGAAATTTCTGGGCATTGAAAGAGTTTTGCCTAAAAGGAGAGGTGGTGATGTAGATAAAAAACTGCTACAGAGAGAATCTTTTTGGATTTTTGAACTCAACAGCTTTTTCCCGAAAGGGATGAATGAAGAGATAAACTATTCATGTTTTCTGTAAATGCTTTTATTCTTTTTTAGAGATAAATATTGTTAACTTTTTTATTAAAAGAATTGTGTTTCTATTTGTTCTCTGGGTCTGGGCTGAAGCCCCTCCCTGTGCACCTGTTACTTGTTTCCTGATTACCTATTGGGTATTAATTGACTGCATGTCTGGTGTTGATCCATTATGAGCATTGAGAATAGCTGGATGGTTGAAACGTCTGCTCTTGCTCTATTAAAATAATTGATTCTTTTTGTTAAAGACTTTGTCTAGTTTTTCAGAGTGCGAACCATCTACAGTCTCTTCTACATTTTATTGGTTTTCACGCACCTGGACTTACAACTAGCCTTCATCTGAGCGCAACAATATTTCCTTACCATCTGTTGGAATGAAAGTGGTTAACTTCTGTCAACCTCATCTACAAGCAAGGACAAAAATAAAGCAATTGAATAAGCATTGAATAAGAATAAGCGTCCCCATAAGCATCCTAGAACGCAAAGTCTCATTCCCCTTCTCAGGGAACCATGGTTACATTTGTAACCCAAGACGTTCTTTACTTTTATTTGAATATGAGGAATTTATATATTTTTTTTTTTTCTAATTGTGTATCAATTGTTACAAATAAAAAAATGGCTTAAACTGCTGAAGTGAATGCAAAACAATTAAATATGTTTAACAGATGTACCAACACTGCAACATATTTAAAACTATTGTCTTGTATAGCACATACTTTTTTTTTAGCCTAAGTGACTTCACAGAACAGAAATTGCATTCTCATGGAGCAAACCATGGGTTAAGTGCCTTTCTCAAAGGTGAAGCCGTTCTGGGGCAGAAGTGGGATGCCAGTAATTCTCCAGTTATTGGATCACCCTTTTCTGGAATTGAACCTTCTAACCTCAGCATTAGAAGCCCAAATCCTTAACTATTGGCCAGAACCAACATGTTGCACAGCTTTTTTGATACAGCAGAACACAGAGGTTACAGAAATAGATAACCTTTACATAAATGGCAAACTAATGTCATATTTGCAGGGCTGTGCATTTAATGTAGTCCAACTTTTCCTCAGAAGTTACCTGACTATTTTGGGTTCAGTTGAATTAAATTCAAGATTATTTGTAGAGAGCTTTTCACAATACATATTGTTTCAAAGCATCTTTACAGAAAAGTATTGTTTCAGTGTTAAAACTAGTAAGTATTCTGTTATCATCCAGAAATAATTGTGTCAAAGTAATGCCAATGTGGCAGTAATATACAGCTATAAGATAATACATGCACTATTGAGTAATAACAATTTGTGCTCACATCGTCTTGTATGTCAATCCAAAATTGGCATCATCTGAAGTCTTTGCAAGTGTATTTTGCCAGGTCATCAAGATTTCACATAATTATTTTAAATATTATATTCTACTAAAATAAAATATGTTAGAATATGTTAGATTACATTCAAACAATACCCAATCTTGGCATATCTAACAACTAAAAAAAAATACAGTGCATGACATACTGAATACAAATAGGTGATAATCTGTATTTATTGCACAGCTCACTAGAATACTTATGATTGGTGAATTAGGACATTCTGCTGATTTTCTTTCCATTATGAACATTAAACTGTAACAGGCAGCATTACTGTGCTCATCTCATGCCTCTCAAAACACTTTTTCTTACATAAAAAAAATATAATAATTTAAACTCAAATCAATATTTCAAGTCCAGTTATTTATTTATTTATTCGGTAAGCAACTGTGTAATGGCTTCACGACAGGCTCCTTATCACTCTGGTAGTATTTATTTTGTGATAATGACCAGCCAATTGTATATTGTGCCTTAGATATGTGTGTGCATATGCAGAAAACAACCCCATTCCAGTGACGATAATTTTTCTCCGTTCTTTCAAGAGCATTTAGTCTAATGACACCCAGCAGTAATCTTTTTACAGTAATATAGCGTAATAAATGACCCGGGATCCACATGATGAAACACAACTTTAATATTTCATTACATTAAATTCTTTAAAGTCTTTAATTTTTGTAATTTTTTTCGCCTACATTCACATTCATGCCTATTAAGAATTAAAGACAGAAGAAATATGATTTTCATAACTTAATGTATCAATGTGTATTCACTAATAATACATCACTAAAATATTTAATTCTACATAATTGTCATGAACATCAGCTCAGAAGTAATAAGCACCAAAATTATATTAAATATTATATTATTTTCCTCAAAAAAAATATTAAGCAATACAACACTGATATTCATATGAATTGTTCAACATTGCTAATAATAAGAAATGTTTCTTGAGCACCAAATCAACATATTATAATGATTTCAGAAGGATTATGTGGCACTGAAGACTGGAGTAATGGCTGCTGAAAAACTTTTAAATGGTAGTGTACATATCCACAAATGAAGCAGTATCAGGAATATATGAGAGAACCCTGAGGATTATTTATAACAAATGCAAACTACTTTACAGAACACTTAAAGGCCCCCTGAAATCAAAATGTAAGTTTTTTAGCTCTTAGTATAGGCTAAATATGAAGAATTCAGATGCAAAAGCCTCTAAGTGCCATCTGAAATTTTCTTCTACAATGATCATTTTTATCAAGCTTGTATATTTAAGTTCAGTAATTTCACTTAAATGACAGTTAATAGGTCATTTTCATTGTCATTTAAGTGAAATTACTGAACTTACAATATACGAGCTTGATAAAAATGATCATTCTAGAAGAAAATTTCAGATGGCTCTTAGAGGCTTTTGCATCTGAACTCTTCATATGTTAGCCTTAAGGTTATGAATAAGCTGGTGTGTTCCACAACAATGACAAAATTCGCATTTAGGAGATATATAAGCATTCAAAACTTAGTCTCTCACTTCCACTAAAATGGATCACAGATGTTTATGACATCACCGCGGACTTCAGCTTCTCATCACATCTTCTGTCTAATCAAATACACTCTAGAATCTGAAGCATCCCGCGACTCCTGCCCCCATGCTATAAATACCACCTGGCCAAAGCGACCGTAGTCCGTGGCTGTACCTGTATGTTCGGTAGTACACGAATGCTCATCAGCTACTCATGTCTCAGTTCAGTGAACTGTTGGAGTTACTGGAGTAACATATACTCCGGGATATTGTTTTATTTCGAGTTGGAGGGATTGTCAGGCACGTCCAAAAGCGAGTAACTTTATAAAACTGTGGAAGTGCTGACTCAAGACGCGAACTGTTTTGAACGATTCAGTTCGATTTGGTGAACTGGTTCAACTGGTTCACTAAAAAGAACCGGTTCATAAGAATGATTCGTTCACGTATTTACGTATCATTACCATTGACACGTACGTCACGGAGCAATATGGGTTGGAGATGTGTGTTCGGTTGCTCAAACGCTTTCCAACTGTACGTTGGTTAAGAATGAAATGGCTAGATTTTATTCACACCTCTACTATTGAATCCAACGTATCATCAGCGCTCGAATTCGCTTCCATGGTGCTGTCAAGTAGGACTTGCAAACTAAATTAAACTAAACTAAACGCTATTGGCTATTTGAAATGGGGGAGGACCCATTCAATATGTCCCGCCTTAGCTTCCTATTTCAGTGGAAATTACATCAATGCATCATACAAAGTTGCGCGTTCCAAGGCACTTCATTGGGCCTTTAACATTCTCACACAGCCGTTCTGCGATTGGTTCTCAGAAAACAAAATCCATGTTCGAGTGTCTCACTGATCTTGAGTTGGTTATCCATGGACAGTCCAAAGACGACAAGCTATCACTTGTCAAAAAAAAAAAAAAAAAAAAAAAAAACTCAACGTGAAGAAGAAAATTCTTTTCAATACACATTTGTGAATCTGAATGAAGCTTCAGGCTATATAGACTCTGTCATACAATACCATGAAGTTTTTTTGTACTCTGTGACAGCTGAAACATTTGCATAGCAAGACACTAGAGCTTCCAATTTGGGAATATGTCAAATAGAGAAGACCAGATAATCAACATTGACAGAATAATTGAAATATATAATACGAATCAAACTAATACAGGAAAGTGCAGTTTAAAATGAATCTCGAAAATGTATAACTAGATGATATTTTAAGGTCAGACTTGCTTAAGGCCACACTGCTGTATTTTCACATGGGTGTTTATTTCCTTCACAGTGTTTTAAAACGATTTTTTCATTAATCAATGGCAAAATTACTTAGTTAGCTACTTTTGTAAACAGTTTATCCGTAATGCATATCCTGTCCCCAAAGCAACAGATAACAAGGTTAGGTTAGTGATTGTGTTGCAAGCGACTCCAAGCCAGGAGTGTGATATATTACCATGTTCTTGTACAGCTCTCCAGTGTTGTGGTATCTTTTTTGATGCAGCTAGTTGGCATGATCCAGTGTTACATATAAACCTATTTAGGTCTATATTCAAGCTATTCTGTAAGAATATATGTGTATATGTAACATTCTTCTTTAAATTTATTCTCTTGCACTGTTTTAAAAACCAAAAATCTTAAGTAAGTTGGCTGGTTGGTTGGCTGGTAAAATCGAATTATTGTGTTCACGTATTGCAAAACATTTTTGCTGCTACTGAGGTCGGTATACGGATAAGGTTAGGGACAGGTTTTGTGGCATGGGTAGGTGTAAGGGTGGGTTAAGGTGTAAGGGAAGAGACAACAGTGTAAGACGTAATTACAGAAATTAATTACAGCTGTAATTACATGCAGGTATTTTTTGTCTTTTTCAAATATAAGTATAATGTAAATACATGTACAATAAATGCATTGTATCAAATTATTAATTTAAATGTTAGTACATAGTTAAATATACTTAATATACATTTCATTTATTTTACCAAAAAATTTATGTTTAGCCTACATGTGTATCCATATTCATTCAAATCGTATGTGCTCCTTATCGGTCTTCTACTAGAAAACTAGCTTTCTGCAACAAAGCACTCTCGGCTAAATAAAATATGCAGCTGTATTACAATTCTTTAGTAACTTTATAGCAAAGATGGAGATAAGATCAGATAGATTCTCTTCTTGAATGACTGGTCTCTGGAGCATGTCCCAGCCATAGCCTGTATTTAATCTGTTCTAATAACAGCAGAAACCACATCTCCTGGCATCTTTAATTTCAGGGATCTCTTAATGGAACATAAGAACATTTCATTTCATTTCATGACTGTGCACAGTAATAGGTTCTAGAGAAACACTCAGTTACTCTCAGTTGTTCAGATATTTAAACCTCAAACTAGCAGACTCAATAGAACAGAATAATATCTGTAAGTGAGCCTTTTAATGGTACAGTAAACAAATTGCAATATCAAATTACTTTATCAATTAAATTAGTCTTATCATCCTACTTTGCTATTTTAGTGCACCTTGACAAATCAAATTAAATTTATAGGGGAGAGCAGGGCACAGCCTAATGCTTTTTGACTTTCTCCATTTTTGTAAACCTACTTTGGGTTCAGAGTATTTATTTTTTCCCACATTAATTTCCCACATATCTAGGACAATTATGTGGTTTTGTTTCATTAATACAGCGTATACTTTTTTCTTGATTTCCCTGAAAGATTGGAAGTGAAATGTGACAACATGCCCCATAGGTGGGGTACGTTGTAACATGTGAGGGGGACATTGTAACATGACCATATCACACCTTAAAATGTAATCTGATCTAATCAAAAAAAATATACAAGAAATATTAAAATATTTTCTCAATAAAATACAATCAAATAAAATAATGGCAATTTTTTTTATAGGCTAATTAAAAATAAACCCATTTTAGAGTTTAACAACAAACACACCGCAAATTACAGCAATACAGCATAGTTCAAAACATATTAATAATTAATCATTTCTGAACATTGACTCTCAGTCTTTATTCGCCTCTTTCTCATGGTTTCTCAATAGAATTCATAAAAGTAAAGAATAGAATATCATAGTTCTAATAGGGGCACATTGTAACGCAGTGTTACAACATGCCCCACCTGCACAACGGGGATTTAAACCCGGCAAGTGTCTTCTGCTTGTTAGATCAGCATTAAACAACCATCTCAACTTTTAAATAACAGATTGGAGATTCAAATAATATCAGATTTGTCTAATTTTAAATAAAAAACAAACACAGAGATGAAAAATTAACATAAGTAAAACATTTACTTTTGCTATAATTAAATAAATGTTCAGTGATATTTTCCAAAGATTTCTGAATTTTGGCGCATTTTTTTTTCTGTATAAAGTGTTGATATGGCAACTAGAAACACTAAGTTTCATCATGCTAGCATTTGTTTAAAACAAGGGTGTTACAACTAACCCCACGTTAGGTTGTGTCCCGCTAGTGCACACAAACATCAATGAACAACAAATGCTTATATTTAAGTATGACACTTCATTGTGCAAAACATCAAAACAAAATGCAACAATAATTCAAACATAATTCTTTTTCCAGGCTTTCTAATGTGTCTAATGTGCTAAAACAAGACAAAGTAATTTTATCAGGTACTCAGTTTCTGAGCAACTACACCTTCAAGCAGCATATCCAATCCTGAGAGACGCCTGGCTCTCAGTTACTGTATTGAGCTAGCAGAATTCAGCTTCTTTTGATTGGGACCTGCTTTTAGGAGTAAAAAGTCCAAGAAAGCAGATCTCCTATTGGGATTTCCTCTGCTACAAAAATGCCTATTGTCTCTCTAACCTCTGGCAAAAGCCAAAGCTGAGGTACAAAGGCTGAGTTCTCATTGTTCCAAAGGTAGACTAAAGACAGCAAACTCTGCCTAGAACAAAAGAGTAAAACTGCTTTGTATTTAAATGTCACAATGACAGGGGAGAAATAAAAAAAAGCTCTAGCCTATACAATTTAAAAATGTGAAGTTCATGTGTTCATACAATCGGATAAAGGTGAAGAGGTTTGCTTTGGATTCATTCAACTCATGTTCATACAGTACCAAAGGTTTTGCAGTGAATTATGTGATTTGCTGTAGTAAATTCGCCTCACAAACCTGCAAAGCTCCATTTATAGTCAGGTAGGTGCTAGCCTTAAGTCTTTAGTACTTGCATCTCACAATGTATCTTGGTTCGCAGTGCAGTCAATTGTAATACAGAAATACTACACTGAAAAAAATAAATAAAAAATGATGTAGAGACAAGTCAGAAATTGCCAGTAAATTTCACATGAACATGAAATTCTGAAGTAGAAACACAAAAATATATTTTCTTATAAAACATACTCCAATAATATTTGTTTTATTTACAAATTACAAAAATCATGTTTGACAGTGTACTTTGCGCATATTTTAAGATCACACACTTCATAAGAATTAATTGTGGTCTGAAAGACTAACTCTTTCCCCGCCATTGACTGAAATTTCCGGCTTTCCGTGTTTTCACTGTTATACGGTAGGGGGCGCTATGACACACCTTCTGAAAGAGTACTGAATCTCCTCATCAAAACACATGCGAATAAGATGCAGAAACAAGCAATATCATATGTAATCATATGCATATAACACTATCATCAACATTAAACAGCATATAAATCAAAACTGCCTAATGTCACTAAATGAAATGCCGACCCAGGACATGGAGGTAGTCTTTGACAAAAATTCATTTTCTCAGCTTTTTGCTCAAAATGTTGTTTTTTTATTAAACTTACCCACATTCAAGTGTTGATATATATATATATTTTTTTTTTACAGTTTTTTCCAACTGCTTATGTTTTCAAAACTATGTCTCCTTTTTTCAAAACTCTACACACAATTCCCCAAACTGCACACACAAAATGCAAAATGCCTCACATCTCCTTCAAAATGTAACACTGCATTCAAAATGCCATAAACACAAGTCAGAATGAAGCATTTGCATCAAATGGCAAACACTTTTTTCATAATAGTACATTTTTGGATATACCATGTAAACACTGTTGTTCTAAATCTAAAGCTCTTTGGTCTTTCATATATAGGTTTATATCTACATTTCAATACAATGTTCTACAGTGAAAGTAATCTGATGTAACAAGTACACTGTAAACACCAATGCAATGTAGAAACAGAAAATATTTATTAGGCCTAACATTATTGTTGTTTACAGTAGCATACAACAAAACCATAAACATATGTACTGTAAACCAAAAGTATATTCTTTATACAGTTTTTCTCGATTGCTCAAACACATTTCTTGAAACTATGCCTCGTATTCTCAAAACTGTAAACACAAATCCATAACGTCTTGCCCAATTCCCCAAACATCCTATTTTCAGGTCAAAATAAAGCTCTACACTCAAAACCATTCACTCTTGCTGAAAAACCAAACTTTGCCCTCAGACATCACACACAAGCCCTCAAAATCACACACACTACAACATAGTCTAAGACACTGGTGCAATATATTCAAAACAACATTTCCAAAACTGGTAAGTTATGTTGCTTGTGGTTCCCCCCATCACAAACCTTTTCACATGATGAACACAAAAGACACAACCAATGGATACATTGGCACATTTTTATTCATACACAGAAAACACACACACACACACAAATATTTTTTTTTTCCTGTTTTACTCTTTTTTTTTTTACTCTTTTTTTTTTTACTCTCTCCTCTAATTTTTTTTTTTATATTTACTTACAGTAAGATGTGTGTGACCAACATATGACAGTAAAAGAGCACACACAAACCATATTCTAATATGGAATTCAAATTGTATTGGAATGGTAAAGAGTGTTGGGACGTGACAGGAGGGTCTCCACTCAATGATACAATATGATGAACACGTCTAAGAATGTTCCACATATGGTTGAAATAACATCATTTGCCTAGAAAGATAACATTCTGGGAGTCAAGACTATAAAGGAGAAAGGATGCCCTCACTTCACTGTCACACTCTGTGTCACTCTGTGTGACTGTACGACTGCTGGCCTTTTCTTGCTAGACAATAAACCTCATCAAAGACTATTGGAAATGTTTGTCTCTTATTCAGTGATAGAATTTTGTTTGCCACCACTCCTCCCTGAAGGTTCTCGAGGCGGCGGTAAAGCGACTCAAATTTGGCCTTACTCGTAGCCGAGCCTCCCTCATAGTCACACCATTGACAAAGACATGGGCAACTAGAGTGGCTTGAATTTCATCTGAGACTGCTTGTCTTCTTGTCCTTGCCCTTCCTCCTCCTCATTCTTATCCCTCTTCCTTCATGTCTTTCTGGATCCATTGTTCCAAAACGCAATACAGTTTTTTTGGATTGCTTAAGCACGATTTTCAAAACAGGGCCCGTGTTTTCAAAACACTACACACAATTAGCACAACAACACACCCAATTAGCAAAACACTACAGATCATTTGCATAATTAAACATTCTTGTAAAAACTATACACTTCTGTTTAAAAACCACACTTTGTTACCATATGAAACACACACGTTTCACATTACTATACTCTGTTTGCACGAGTTACACTCTGCTGTGATAAACCTAAAACACTTTTAGCACTTCTACTTCCCTATGATTAGAGTAGGCTACCATCAACAAAGTACAAATATAAATGTAAATTCACCAAACACTACACAAGACCAATGTTGCAGACTGAAGAAACTCATTTATTTCTCAACACGCCCAAAATGTTGACATGGAGATTCATAATACTGTAACAAAATGTCACTTTACGTATTGTACTGTAAGTTTACTTTAAAAAAAAAAAAAAAAAAAAAAAAAAAAAAAAACTAGACATTGTCTCTTCGCCTAGCTGGATCTGGCCAGAGAATTTCATCAACATCGCAGGCAATGTTGTCATTAGCAAGACACCTTGGAAAGAAACGTCTTGAATGACGAATCCATCCTTGCATTGCTGCTACCTCCATCTGGTCACAGGCCTCCTCCATGGCTTGGATGAGGGGTACCTCAGCCTGGAGACGGAGATCATATACCTTCCACCGCCATGCCGAGAAAAACTCTTCTATAGGGTTGAGGAATGGAGAGTATGGTGGAAGACGGTGAAATGTGGATGTTGCTGAAACCAGTTCTGAACCAGAGCAGAGCGGTGGAAAGACACATTGTCCCAGACAACAATGTATTGCATATGATCGATCGATTTGATTTGCTGCTGTTATGTTGTGCAATTGGTCCAAGAATGTAAGTATGAGTGCTGTGTTGTAAGGGCCCATATGGGCATGGCGGTGGAGGACCCCATTCTGTGTAATGGCTGAACAGAGTGTTATATTACCCCCACGTTGCCCTGGGACATTGACTATAGCCCTGTGGCCAATGATGTTTCTTCCCCTCCTTCGTTTTCTCGTCAGGTGGAACCCAGCCTCATCTACGTAAATGAACTCATGCTGGATCTCCTCTCCATCCATTCGTAAAACTCTCTGAAGAACAGTGTCAGGCAAAATTGTGTGGTTCAGTGTAGATCTAGTATACATATTACAGTACAGTAAAAGATTATGAGACAGTATGCAAGATCACACTGCTAAAGTGAATACATACCACTGCATAATCATGCCGCAGTCGGTTCACCCTTTCGGAATTGCGAAAGGCTGTCATGATTTTGGGTTTGTTCTTGTCATGTTTCTGTGTCATGTCTTGTTTCCATGTCTGTCTTCTTCTTCTTGTTGCTATTTTACGGCAGTTGGCATCCAGCTTCCATGTCTGTCATGTGATTCCCTGTTTGTCATGTGATCCTGCCATGTCTTGTCATTGGTTAATTGTCTGATCATTGTTCACAGGTGTCCCTTGTCTTGTCATTATAGTCTGTGTATTTAAGCCCTCTTGTTTGCCATGTGTCTTTGTCAAGTATTGTTTTCTGTAGTTCTGCTGTAGTGTAAGTTTCATGTTCATGCCACGTCATGTTTTTGTTTCATGTTTTGTTTTGTTTCAAATAAACTGCACTTGGGTTCTCATTTACAACTTGCCTCCAGTGGATCCCTTATTACAAAGGCACTTGATAAATTTGCTTCATTTGAATGTTTTTTTTTTAGGATGCATGCCAGTGTTGATGTTGAGACCTGATGGATATCGTTGAAACTGGCGTGGTTATTGACAATGTTAGCTTGGAGCTGATTGAGTGTTACAGCATTGTTGGCCAAAACCATGCTTAATATCTCCCTCTCTTGCTGTTCTGTGAACATAGGAAGCCTTCCCCCTTGTCGTTCCTGACCCTCAATCCTATGTAGAAAAAAAAAAAAACAGTATACAATAGTACAGTAATTTCACAGGAAAAGGTAGCAGAAGTGCTGATAGTGCATATAATACAGTACTGTAAGCAGTTACTGAAACCGTGCAGATGTTTTTGATATGATGATATTTTTACAATACCTATTTTCCAGGCGAAATGTTCTTATCACACTTGCCACTGTGTATCGACTTAGATTTGGCTGTACTCGCAGTCCAGCCTCCCTCAGCGTCAGGCCGTGGTTGACAACATGGTCAAACCAGTGTTGCGCGGATCTCATTTGTCAGATTCGGTCCTCTTTGAGCACCTTCTTGTCTTCCTCTTCCTCTTCCTCTTCCTCTACCTCTACCTCTACCTCTACCTCTACCTCCATCATGGCCTCCATCCCTTCCTCTTCCTCTGTTGATTCCTCCTCTGTTGATTCCCCTTCCTCTCCTTCCTCCTCCTCCTCCTCCCTCCTCCTCCTCATCCTCCTCGTCTTACTCTTTCTCTGACTCTTTCCATTGTGCTTGAAGACCGATGAACTCACCTGCTGCTTTTTATAGTGCTTATACACCTGATTGGTGTGTCTACAATTAAAGCTGCCGTCGACAACATTTTTTTGATCATATTCAGTGAAATCGATACTATAATCCGACAGAACAACATAAATAATGTGGTTTTAGAAAAAAACCCGAGCTTCTAACTCCACCTGGAGCGTGTTATTTGTTTTGCAAAAATCCACCGCTCCCGGATCATCGGGTCCAATCAGCGCAGGGGGGTGTGAGATCTGACTGTCAATCACAGGTCGTGCACACGCCACAGATCCCACTCCCCCCTCGCACTGAGTCGCGCGCGTTACAATATCACATGCACACGCCTGAAGTTCGCAGGTGTGTTGGATTGTATGACGTGATGGCGGAGAGAAAATCTACTAACAAGCTTCCAATTCCTCGGTTATTGCTATCTATGGATAGATTAGCCACGGCAGCCTACCTCCGAGTCCATGGTGTTGATAGATGCTGAAGAGACGGAAGCGTTCACAGAAAATCAGGTACACACGCACTGACGAGCACAAACTCGATGGGAGGGTGCTCGCTGGTAGTGGGGGAGGGGCATGAGAGTTGTAAACATTCAAAATTTTGGCTAAGTCGACTCAATCTGCCAGAATTGCCGACTGCAGCTTTAAGCAAACAAGTGTTTGCACACCTGATGACTGTGTTGAACCAATTGGTTGGACGGTGCGGTAATTTGACAGTCAGTGCTTTGGTATTGCAAGGAAGTGACTTCATGATAGATTGTTGTGTGTAATGTATGTTAAGTGTGTTTAGTGTTTTGCAAATCACTGTGTGTAGAGTTTTGCAACAAGTGTGAGGTTGACAATGTGCTTATAGTTGTGCAAATATGGGCTGATGTTTTGCTTCTTGAGTGTAAGGTTTTGCTAATAGTGTACTACTTTTCATTTTAGTGTGTAAGCAATCCAAAAAAACTGTAAACTGATTCGGGCCCTTTTATATATCTATTGAAGGTTCTGATTGATGTGTGTTAAATTTTGACTCTTAGTGTTTCCACCTGGGTAATTGTGTGCTAACTGAGCTGAAGCTGTGCTGACTTGAGTGGACAATATTAAATGCTAGTGCTTTATACATGACAACATGGTCTAAGCAATGAGAAATGAAGGGATTTGTGTGTAGAGTTTTGCAGTGACAGTTCAACAAATCTGACTCATGTGTCAAAACAGGGAATAGTGTTTATAGTT
Source organism: Abramis brama (assembly GCF_963993115.1). Taxonomy (NCBI): domain Eukaryota; kingdom Metazoa; phylum Chordata; class Actinopteri; order Cypriniformes; family Leuciscidae; genus Abramis; species Abramis brama. Next base: position 34,905,631 of record NC_139965.1, read on the forward strand.
TAGGGAAATGGGTGTGCTTTTTGATAAATGGCATTATGGTTTTGAAATTTTTGTTCAAAAGCCTGGTTATAGTGTTTAAGCAATCGAGAAAAACTGTAATACAGTAAAGAACACAATTGTGTCCCGGGGGGTCCCAGGAATCCATTGTTCAAAACAGATCATCTGGCCTTTGACCTATTTAGGCCTATACTACAGTAAAGCAGTGATTGGTTAGTGATCAGTTAAGCAATTCGTGTTTGCACATATGAGGAGTGTGTGTGTGACCTGGTGAATAAGTGTAGCATTTTGATTGGTTGTGTTTGGAAAAGGAAAGCAAGTCACTTCCTGTTAGATTTTTGTGTTTTAGGTAGAGAGTTGTGTGTAGTGTTTTGAAAAAAGTGTTTAATGCAATTGAAAACTGAGTCAAAGGCTGAGAAATAGCTTATGGTTTTGGAGATTTGGTATGTAGTTTTGCACTTTGAGTGAGAGGTTTCAAAAATCTTGTGACATGAAAAGATTTGGTGTGTAAGCAGTTGGAAAAAACTGTAAGCAGTGAGTATGTTTGTTTTTTTAATATATATATTGCATGTTCAGATATTCAAACAACACAATATTCTGGGAGCCATGAAAATTTTGTGAAAATGCTCAAAAACGCTGGCGGGGAAAGAGTTAAATTGGGCGTCACAATAGAAAAATTCCAGTTAAGAAATTTTTTTAAATAGAACGATAGAAGGGCAGACATAAGCACCTTTCACACAGAGATTCCGGAAAAAACACGGATAATGTGTCCCGGGATTTGATAGATAATGTGTCCCGGGATTTGTCCCGGGATCGTTTGATTTTGGTTCATTCACACTGCCAGTGATTTTCCGGAATCTGTGAGTGTGTTCACACACATCCGGTAAAGACACGTGACGTCAGGATGTGTTGTAGAAAGGCCAGTCTAATCTTCCGCTACCGCTCTTTCCATTGTAGTCGTGCACTTCATTTTTTTTATGCAGCGTCTTAAATTTACTAATGACCTGACGCTTTCGACCTTGAGAAACCACGCTCGAGCATTTTTTTACGGATTCGGTCGTACACTAACGCATCACGTACCGTTCCACAAAGCTGGCAAACGATCTCAGCTTCAGCGCGGATAGTAAGGAGCTCTATGGTCTCTGCTTCATTCTAGTTTGCAGACATTTTTTTGTTCTTTCTTTGTTGATGACGAACACAAACTTTCTTCTATGAGCAACAAAATACCTCTTACGGCATTGGTCCTGGCTTTTATTCACACAGGGCGCGTTCCGGGACTGATCCCGGCAATGTTACTAGGTCCCCATCCCGGCATCAATCCCGGGACGTGTTTGCGTTCACACAGAAGGCACTCTAGCAATTTAACGGCAATTTCCCGGAGCAACGCGCTGTGTGAAAGGGGCTATACAGACAGATACAGATAGATAGCATGGCGTAGCGCCTGGGTATGCAGGGTATGCACGTGCATATGGACCCAGGCGGATTCGATGGATGGATGGATGGATGGATGGATGGATGGATGGATGGATGGATGGATGGACGGATGGCGGACGGATGGATAGGGTTAAGCCTTGGTGTTTCAATAGCTTTTCCACAGCTTTTGACCTTCTGTGTCATAATGATTACCAACTGCTGCTGTGTTGCTCATTTCAACACAGGAACAAAGGCCTGGGAGTTTAATTGCAGCCAAAGCAACAAACAACTCCATGTTGACAATCAGGACTTATTAGATTCCCGCTTGGTTTTCCCATCCCTGTCATTCAACGGAGGCCAAGGTTGGATGAGGCCATTAATATTCACAGCATCCTAGCACATTATTGGAGCTCTAAAAGGACAGAAAGATTGCTTTATCTGCCACAACTTCATGGTCAGACTAAGAGGCAGCGTGAAAATAACAACAACAAAAAAAAAAAAAAAGACCCAGAGGCCCAGAAAGGACAAGCGAAACTATGTAAGACAAAATCAAAAACAGAGCAAATGTCTGGGACAACGAGTATATTCAAAGGTTAAATTAGGATTTTGTGGTGATGTGATAATTCTACATACCTAGAAAAATAGGACATAACGTTAAAACTCCTTTGTGATAATACTACCCATACATAAGCTAGAAAAAGAAAAAAAATACAGTAATAGAATAAATGATTAGGTGTATAATTATCAAATACACAAGTATCACTAAAAATAGCTGATAGGGTGGGTATGTTGCATTACTCATGTTTTGAAATGAAATTTTAATAAATTAGGTACAACTGCTACTGTACATCTATGTTCATTTCATAAGTCATAAGTCATTTCTGTCTCAGAATAAATTAAAGGTAATTGCAACATTTTAAAAGAAGATGTGAGATATAAAGTCACAGCTGAAATAAAAATATCACAATTGTGAGAAATAAAGTTGCATTTCCTATACAAAGAGAGAATTTTGTTTTTGTTTTGTTTTGTTTTTAAATCAGTGTGTGACATACAAAGTCACAATGGCACTCTGATATAACAATCTTTACTCCGGGTTGGAAACCACAATTTCAATTTGCAGATGGCCTCCAGTAATTGCCTGGATCAAGAATGAGACCAGAACCACATCTGCCTTGCTGAAATAAAAGATTCCCTTGTCTCTTGTTAAAAGTGATAATATAGTTATCAACACCTGTCTAGCTATTGAGGTAATTTAATAATGCCTTTAAGGGGGTCTTACAGTCTTTTAAAACAAAATATGTGCTTTGCATATATTATTATATGAATGACAAATGATAGCTAAAGGATTTAAACGAAATGAGTCAAAGTATGTTACAGTGTAGTGTTCAAAAGTAGCAAGAGAAGTGAAGTGCATTGTGGATAGCAAATACAGTTCGTTTATCCCAGACATCATGACAGCCTCTTCTCTAAGCAGCTCTTCCAAAGCCCTTTCAAGCAACCTCAGCCTTTGTATATTTTGGAGCCTGTTTATATAAGTGTTCCTCATTTGCATTCCGACTGGGCTCTCTCTCCCAAATGTCCAGCCTATTGAGACCAGTTGTATTGTTCCGATTCTGTCTTGTGGAAACAAATACAAAGTGTTCCACTTTGTATTTGCTACACAAAGTATAGCAAAAAAAAGTGGCAAAGCTGCCATGTGTGCTCTCCAATTAACAGTAATCTATTTAAGACCAAAGAACCACGAGTTCTCACAAAATCTTTAATTTGTCCTCTTTGCTAGGGTGTGAGTAGAACCGTCTGATTCATTTCACTCTGTATTTACTGATTTATTTAACTGAGTAAAATACGATACCTACTGTTTACTTCCTACTTGAGCAAAATTACCATTTTTCATCAAATTGAAGTGATTTGTACACTACTGTTTAAAGGTTTGCGGTCAGTAAATCTTTTGAAGAAGTTTTATGTGCTCACCAAGGCTGCATTTATTTTGATCAAAACTGTAATATTGGTAACTATTATTACAATTTAAAATAACTATTTGTAATATATTTCATATATTTTAAACTGTCATTTATCACTGTGATGGCAAAGCTGAACATTTATTATTATTATCAATGTTGAAAACAGTTGTGCTGCTTAATATTTTTACTGGAAACCGTACTGATACACTTTTTCAGGATTTTTCTTTAATGAATAGAAAGAACAGCATTTATTTAAAAAAATGTAACAATAAACTTTCCATTTTGATCAATTTAATACATTCTAGCTGAATAACAATATTAATTCCTCTCTCTAAAAACATATCTTACTGAATCAACATTTTGAACAATATTGTACAGTATGTTTACATTAAACATTAGTGATGACAAAAAAACACAGAAATAGTCCCCACCACTAATAGAAAATATAAAGTTGTACCTGGCATTTAAATTTAAGTGATTTTAAAATATTTTGATATTGCATTACTGAGACTTCATGAACTTCTCTGTAATGATAATGCAGCAAATATCCGTTTCATAAATATTACACCACATTTGATTGTTTTCACAGACGTTCAGCTCAAAACAGAATGATATATATATATGCACCATCTCATGTATGTGGAGTTATAAGACTCACATACTGTATGATGAAATTAACTTCTCTGCTATCACAGAATTGCATGCCACTGGCATCTCTATATTGTCATATATTCAAATCTCATTGTATTCAAGTATGGCGTTTCAGTTTTCACTGCTGTATTGTAAATGCTTTGCAGTTAACACAGTTATAAAGCTGCAGTATTTCAGTTCCCGTCTCGTTCTAAGAGCTGAAAGATAGTCATGGGTGTGAATTGAGAGACAGGCGGCACAGACAGGCTCCCCCCACTGTCTGGATTCACACAGAGCTGAGGTTTCAAGGTGGTCCTGTCTAATCTGCTGCCGGTTCTCAACCCAGGTTAGGCACTGTACCCGCTCTCCATCACTGTCACACAGGATATGCATGAGGTAGGGAGAGCATATCCATGCACCATTGGACTACCCCACGCACAGCGCTGAACTACTTCAAGAGATACCACATATTTTGCAAGCATTTGTATGGAGGAATGCAGAATATGCAATACTCTCTCGCTCCTGCCAAACACATGCAAATCATTTACAAAAAAGATCTATTGGAAGGCGACAATAATCATCTTTTCCTGCCACGCATTACATGGAAAGCTTAATTTTAAAGAAATGTAAAAACAGCCCACAAGCATCCTGCATATCTAGGTCGATAAGAGCCAGCCTCCAACCAGGTGGTGGATGTTACCGTATGCACATTTCATAAGTAATGCATTCCCTCTGTATCGTGATGTTTGCCTTTTTGCTCTTGAGCGCTTAACATTCGCAGAGACTCTCCAATGCATATGGAGTTTTAAAATGAAGGGAGGAAAATAATCAATGTAAACTGCATTTAAATGTCACGACTATATGTGAATAAATGTAAGAAAAGCATTTGGAGTTACACTTTACACCATCTCTCATTCTCACCAGAGATGCATATATTTGAACAAAAAATACAGTAAAAACAGCAATATTGTGAACTATTACATTAAAACTATCATTACTGATAAAAAAAAAAAAAAAACAAGTTTCTATTTGAATATATTTTAAAATGTAATGTATTCCTTTGATGGCAAAGCTGAACTTTCAGCAGCCATTAATCCAGCCTTCAGTGTCACATGATCCTTCAGATATAAAACTGTTCAGTATTAGTTCATGTTAGCTCAGATAGGCCTATATCTTTTGATTTTAAAAATGGATTGGTAAATGTAGAAATTAACATTAATAGTAATAAATGCTTTAGAAGTATTTGTTCATTGTTAGTTCATGTTAAAGGGGTCATCAAACGAGAAATCAAATTTGTCTTGACGTCATCTGACATAAAAAAGGTCTTTGTACCAATAAAACATCCCGCAAGTTTCATAGCTTAACACATCTTGTAAACAAAGTATTTATTTAATCAAGCTCCAAAATTGACTTGTTTTGATATTGTGGGATCTGTGACGTCACACAGGCAAATACATTTGCATATGACTGCCTCTAGGGGTGGGGGAAAAAATTGATTCTTAGATGCATCGCGATGCGGACGTGGACGATTCTGAATCGATTCACAAATGTCAAAAATCGATTTTCTACTTTTTTTTTCTTTTTTTCTGCACAATGATAAAGTCTATATCGATTAGCATTACATTAGAAATAGAATCTATTATTTACCTGACATGGCTCGAAGAACACAGGTAAATCAAATATCATTGCAATCATGTTTATTGTCTTCAAAACATCTTTATCTGCATGTTACAGCGATCTCTGTTAGCTTTGTATGTGTCAGGGACTTCCTGGAAGGTCACATGATTATGGCACTTCTTCATGTTCCATATTATGGACTATACTGTGCATAGGGCGCCCTCAGGCTGCTGGTATGGATTGAAAACACAGTACATCAGAGTATCAAGTGCTTATAATTATTACATCGACGCATTTGGGTATAAATTCAATAAATATTATTCCTGTCTATAGAAATCTGATGTAAACCTATGAGAATCTATCAAAATTTCTCCAAATCTACACATTTTTGAGCTAAAAGCCCTGACGGACGTTGTTTTGCCAAGCACTGTCATGACGACCGCACAGGAGTTTTTTTCTGAATGAGAGCGGCTGACGGTCATAATTCATATTAAAGTCATCAACTCATTTTTTTCATTTCATAACTCCTGACACAAATTAAGACATAACTGTCACTATAAGTTTCTTAGAATACAATAGTGGTCAAATACTGAAACTTGAGTCCTATATGTTTTTAATGATGTATAGTTTGTCAAGGTAATAACATTAAATCTGATAGCAACTTTGAACTATAAAAAAAAAAAAAAAAAACGCTTCAGTGTGTCCACGCTCTGGTGAAGCTTAACAGGTTAAAATAGTGGTCAAAAGTCAAGTTTGAGCTCAAGATTTTTTTATGGATATAATTTTCATTACTAAAACATCTATTTGCCAGATTTCCAGTGTCCTACCTATAATTAATTTGGCGGGACAACTAAACATCTTTAAAGTAATTTTCCTCAGTTCCACACTCTAGCGAGTTAAGGTATTTTGCCTTTGTAGGGCAGTGTAGGCCAAGGTGTGTACATCGATGGTCTGCTAATTGTCAGTATGGTGGGGGAAGTTGCCATCCTCTGAATGGTCAGTTTGAATGTCTCACATTTTGGGTTTCAGTCACATGGTCAAGGAAAGGATAAAAGTAGATTGAACTAGTTGCTCTGGGCTTCTTCTTTTTCTCGCTCTTCTATTCTCTGGCTCTTCTTTTCGCTGGGGCTTCTTTGCTTCGGCTCTTCTGTTCTCTCTACTCTTTTCTAAAGCCTCTCTCTCTCTCTCTTTCTCACTCTCTCTCAGGTAACATTATATATATATATATATATATATATATATATATATATATATACATATGCTGGGTATGATTAATGGTGTATGTTTTTATCATCTCATACATCTATTTTGTAACTATTTTAAGTGTAACCATAACTAGAAATTGTCATTGAAGCCTTTCAATTCCAAATGATGTGCTAAGTTTTGATTAAGTATTAACTTTGATGTGTTACCTATTGCAAGACAATATAGTCACCCTATAGCAACGCTCTCCCACATATTTTGCTATTATAACTGCGCTTATTTCTGTCATTGGTATAAGTAGCAGTAGACAAGAAATGGACAATTTTCTTTCATCTTGCTGATGGCGTTTCTTTAGTCATTCAGCAATCCTGCAGCCTGAACAACTGTAGGCAAAACACCCTTATAAACATGAACTGTGCAGAGAGTTTAATGGGCATAAAACCGAATGTCTAACGAATGTCAAATGTTAAACAAACTTTATCAATGTTATAATCCCTGACGCTGTCTACACCGGATACAGTATATAGATGCACGGTCAACGGCGCGTCCAGTTTAAACAGCTCGTTTGCGTCTCTCTACAGACTTCAGAAGGAACACAAAGTCAGAAACAAGTGGATGGTTTATTTTTACATCCTGTATGCCGTCAGAGGATTATATGTAGGCCTATTGTAATGGAGTTTGCAAAGAAACATTTGTTGAAAGATGAGGCAGATGATCAACTGTAATGGATATGACAGCAGCTGCATCACAAACCGTAAGTAAATGATTGCATTATGCTTTGTCTGTAATGTGTCCGAATCCACTTTTGCAATTTTATGACGGGAAAAACGGTCGGCACATGGTCTAAAAGGGTTGTCCCTATTCTCTTAAAGAGTAATGGGTGTGTTTTGGGAGTAACGTGAAGTTAAGTTTACACTCAAAAAAACAATCAGAGTGTAATTTCCCATTCCCTTTAAAAGCCAGTTGCGCTCGCACAATGGTGGATTCGCTATTTACATGGCGGAATTTGCAAGCGGAAAAACTGAACGCGTCTCCAGAGAGCAAATGGATCTGCCCGTGCGAGAGGTTAAAGAGCGCAAGCAGACCATCTACGGGACAAGCCGGATTTCACCATATCTTTATGTACACAATATTAATATTTTAGTTTGTGTGCTGCTGCGTGTCCCTGTGTGTGTGTAATAAGCAGAGTGTATGCGCGTTTTAAATTTAAAAAAAAATACTGCGCCATTGACTTTAGACCATGTTTTTGTTGGTCAATGGCACAGTCTGATTTTCAGACCAGACCATGGGCGCGCAAATGCATTTGCTATTTAAACAACGTGGCGCAGGACGTGAAAATGATAACTGCATTAGGCTGAAATTAGCAAAAAACACTTGTGTTGCGCCGGGTGTATGATAGGGCCCTATAAGTGAACCTCAAGGAACATATTAAAATAATTTAAAAAAATCATGTAATGACCCCTTTAAACAAATGTAGTTAACTAATCTTAACAAATGGAACCTTATTGTAAAGTGTGACCCTGTGTTTTAACGTTGTGCAGCTTAACATTTTTGTGGAAAGCATGATACATTTTTTCAGGATTCTTTGATGAATAGAAAGTTTGAAAGAATATTATTTATTGAAACAAAAATATTCTGTAACATTATAAAGGTATTTGTTGTATTTTGATAAATTTAATGTGTCCTTGCTGAATAAAAGTTTAATTTTTCTCTCAAATCATTGAATGGTAATGTACTTGGCACAATAAGGTTTTATGTACGACTGCACTGCATTATTCTGGATGACCATTGAAATCATTCAAAGCTACAGAGCGCTGACAAATAGCCAGAGCGTAGACGACCTCTGGACTGAAAACATTCCACTAAATCTTTTTTATCTCTCTAGCTTTTGATTTTCTCATCATATTATTTATTATTCAGAAATGAAAAATATTCACCTCTGGGAGAGGTTAGACTCTTAATGACCTAGCTTTATCAGTATTCCATTATAACGGTCTTTACAGAGAGTGTGGCTGGGCTAAAATGACTTAAATGGAAATCATCATCTTGTGTATAGACTGGATATCATTCTGCACAATATATTTCATAGTTTATCTTTGAAACATTCGGCTCGCCACATCTTTCCTCACTTGGACTCCACCTGGTCCACATCATGGATAAATAACACTTCATTCCACAGTAACATATGCAACTGTTGGCCAAACTCATTCTGTACACCAGCATGATAATCCTTCGAGAGACAGTAACACACTTTCAGAATTTTCTCATTAAAATTTTACTCTCATGTAACATACATTAGTTGTCAGACTGCTTTTATACTTGTTTTTTTTTTTTTTAAATCTGTTGTTTTCATTATGCTTTACTTCTTAGTTTCCATCAATATTTCAGTCAAGAGTTGCAGCTGTTTTCAGTGGTCAGCAGCAGTCTTTTTTTTTTTTTTTTTTTTTCTTGTCCTTTCTTTTTTTGAAACAGTCTCTCGTGAAGAGAAGGGTGACTTGAGCAGGTTATGAAGCAGTTGGACTATGGAGCAGGTTCAGTGTGAACTCTGCCTCCCATAGATGAGCATGAATCTCTCTTCATCTCCCCTGACTAAAAGAGAGTTCAAACCACACTTATGAGACCATACTGGTGTGCCACAAACTGAAAACACAAACAAATCTTCCAGTGAGCTGTCTATGAAGACATTAATAAGGTACGCTCCTGAAATGAACACTATAGAGTTATTTCAGATTATTACATAAGTTGAATAGCACATTAATAATATAATGAGATGGGGGCTCATATTTGAGAAAGAGCAATAAGCTTTACCTGCATTTTATTTAATTGTTCTGCTCTTATTTAGGGGGCATCTGCACTGTTTTAAGCAGTAACCCTGATATCATTATGCAGCCAATAGAAATATGCTATAAATTATAACATTAGCCAGTATAGAGAAATACTGAATCATCCTCTCTGTTCTGTATCCAAATACTGAAATCATTCATAATACAGAAAATACAGAAATCATTCTAATATGCTGATTTAGCGCTCAGGTATTATTTATTATTTTTATCAATGTTGAAATTATTTATTTATTTTTGTTTATTTTTTTGTGGAAACTGTGATATCAAATTTTCAGGATTCTTTGAGAAAAAAAAGTTCAAAAGAACAGTTTTTATTTGAAATATAAATATTTTAACATTATAAAATAATAAAATAAAATAAAATAAAATAATTACTGAGCCCAAACTCTATATTACATGGAAATTTCTGATTTACCTAAAATAGCCTGACCAATAAAAGCATTTCAAATATTGTAGATTATTTTTTTAGAGTTTACTTAAAAATAAAGAATAAACTCCATAGAGACCCATTCACCTCCCACACTATCTATTTTTTCTTCTTCTACTTCTTTTATATATATATATATATATATAAATATATAAATATGTCTAGGTAGTGTACATTTTTTATTTTAATAGCTGTGTGGCACTGTGATTTCAGAAGACGGAAGCCAGTGTTTTCTCTCCCTGAGTGCAAGTGAGTACAGAGAACTGCACTCATGACAGAGACTGTGGTGCCTCATAGAGGACATGATGTCAAGACTCATCAGCCTACACGGGTGGAAGGATAGACCAGAGAAACTCAATATTGTCCAGATACACACATAATGCAGTAAAAGCCAGGACCATAAAAAAAATAAATCTACCACATGAGCCCCTTTCACACAGAGATTCCGGAAAATACACGGATAATGTGTTCTGGGATTTGTCCCGGGATCGTTTGATTTTGTTTCTTTCACACATCCCGTAAAGATCCCGTAAAGACACGTGACGTCAGGATGTGTTGTAGAAAGGCCAGTCTAATTTTCCACAACCGCTCTTTCCATTGTAGTCGTGCACTTGGTGGATTTTTTTTACGCAGCGTAAATTTACTAATGATCTGCGCTTTCGACCTCGAGAAACCACGCTTGAGCATTTTATTACGGATTCAGTCGTACACTAACGCATCACGTACCGTTCCACAAAGCTGGCGAACGATCTCAGCTTCAGCGTGGATAGTAAGGAGCTCTATGGTCTCTGCTTCATTTTAGTTTGCAGACATTTTTTTGGTTCTTTCTTTGTTGATGACGAACACACACCCTTACGGCATTGGTCCTGGCTTTTGTTCACACAGGGCGCATTCCGGGACTGATCCTGGCAATGTTACTAGGTCCCCATCCCGGGACGTGTTTGCGTTCACACAGAAGGCACTCTAGCAATTTTACGGCAATTTCCCGGGATCAACGCGCTGTGTGAAAGGGGCTATACAGGCTTTTGAAAACTTGCAAATCATCCCATCTGATTCATTGTATGAGCATGTGAAGGATCTTTGTGCTTGGGAATAAAGAAAGCTCACATTTTACTGTAGTTCTTTGGGATCTAAAAAGGCAGTGAAATAATTTTCAAAGATTAAATTTGTGAAGCGTTTCTTAGCCAAAGTCCAAAGCAGGGTGACTGACCAGCTAAATTCATCTAAATGAATAAACCGATTACTTACACTTTCTTAAAAAGGAGTAATAAGTATGCCTACACAGTAATTTCATTACATATAATTCATGTATGGCTAAATGTTTGATGTAGCCTAGAAGAAGATTCTAGGTTTAAAAGAAGTCATATTCCCAGTTTTAAAATGTAATACAAGCTTTCAATTTACAAATTCTGCTACTATTTTCAGAAACTACTCAAATTCTGCACCAAGGGGTGGAGGAAAGAGAAAATAAATACATAAATACACAGCCAAGAGAAGAGGCTCATACCATTCTAACACAGTCTCAGTATTTCTTAACATCGGGATTTACCGCACAAGTCGAGATCTGCATGCTCTGCCAGAACACAATGAAAACATAATGTGGTGAGTGAACAATCTCTGAAGAGGCAGAGGAATGCGAGTCTGGGTTAAAGCTAAATATGTGAATAAATAAATTGACACAGTCCTTTGTAGGATTTATGTGGGGTTTTTGGTCACTTCAGAGTAACCATAATGACTGGCGTCAGAAGTACTGCTGGAAAACATCCTAAACTGTGAAACTGAACAACAACAAGCTAATATAAGTGGCTTTAGTTCTTCACATTTGTATTTCTTCCAGTCCGCAGTCTAGATTGCAATCGAATTTCAACACTCCTGTTTCCTATGGAACAAACATCACATGCGAACTGTGAAAAGTAAAATGCACTCAGGCAGGAATATTTGTAAGTCTAACTGGAGAAGGAAAGTGGTAAATCCAACCAAAGCCATGCAAGACTTTGTATTGACACAGGAGTACTAAGAAGAGTTACAGAGCGGAATTCCCTTAGAAGATTATTCTGGATAAGCCTGTGTGCTTTGGACTGTGAGCTTGGCAGAATGTAGCTAGGCAGAGAAAGAAATTTATTGAAAAATACTTTTTTACCAGATTGTCTTTTTTTCGCCTTCTCACTGATCTGCAGTCTGAAGCTGCCAGTGGGCATAGGTTTTGTATATTCAGCACCTGATTTGCTGGGGTAAGAGGAGTGGATGGGGACAGAGAAACGAGCAGGGCTGCTGAATGGATCTGGCACTCCGTTTCATTTGTGGGAGTGAGCTGTCAAGACACAACCGTCCTCAGGGGGGACCCACAAAGAACAGGCACTTTTTCTTCTTTCATTTTTCTCCCTCCATCTCTCTCTCTCTCTCTCTCTCTCTCTCTCTCTCTCTCTAGATGAAGGGACAACAGAAAAAATGCTAAAACTGGATTTTCTGTCACTCCACAGGGTTTATATAGGTTGAGAGTGTCTACCTGCCATCTTATAAAAAACAATTGCTGTTCTCTATATTAATATATTTAAAATGTAATTTATTCCTGTGATGCAAAGCTGAATTTTCAGCATCATTACTCCAGTATTCAGTGTCACATGATCCTTCAGAAATCATTCTAATATGCTGATTTGGTACTTAAGAAACATTTCTTATTATTATCAATGAGGGAACTGTGATACTTTTTTGATTAATAAAAGTTCAAAAGAGCAGCATTTAAAAAAAAAAAAATAGAAATCTTTTGTAACATTATAAAAAATATTTACTGACATTTTTTTTATCTATTGAATGTGTCATTGCTGAATAAAATATTAATTTATTCAATAAAAACATCTTACTGATTTTTCAATGGTAATGTATATTGAAAGGTTGCTAAGCACAATCTATCTGATCTTGTCTAATATATAATATTATTTGTTTATATTTATGTTTAGAATGTTAAATACGCAGATTGCTTGCGCATAAGTGCAATAAAAAATATTAGGGGTGTAACAATATATTGTGTCACAATATATCGCAATACAAAAATGCAACATGTATCTTGGATAGTGACAATATGTATCGTGTATAATTTACCCAAAATGAAAATTACTGTGTGAAAAAATTCAAGTGTTTTTGAGTTTTAGTGTCAGTACTACATTAAACTACTATATATGATGTTGAATATAATGTATAATAATGCAATGGGGGAATATGTGTGGGTCCTGATAATGCCAAATGTCTTGTTTTCAGTAAAAATTATTTTAAATATATCTAGTCAGTGACAGAGTGCAAGCATACTCATCTAAAATAATTCTGTATTTTCAGCTTCAGAATCATGAATATTTTTATTCTGGTGTCACCATTTCATTTCCACCCACAATGTAATACCAAATTTAGCATTTTAATCAACAGTACATTTTTTGTTAACCTTTTATCAAATGTCTTGGAGTATCGCGATAATATCGTATCGTGAGTTCAGTATGGTGATATATCGAATTGTGACATGAGGGTATCGTTACACCCCTAAAAAAATATAGCTGCAAGCAGCAATTATCGGGGGCCAAGCACAAAGACCATAATATGTCATGCCAACATGGCTGGGAGCATCAGACCAACTACAACAATGAGCAATTAAAGACATTATTTTAGGCAAAATGGCAGAAAATTCATAATCAATCACTAGTTGTTTAATTTAACGGTTTATTACTTTTGACCAATAGGTGGCGCTGTTACGTAACTATGGTGTGATCAGAGTAAGATGACAATGACGTATGCAAAGTTTGGTGTCCAGATGTCAAAGCACTGCAGGGATACAGCCTAAAGAGACATTTTGGCATCATGCCTCAAATTTGTTGCTGCGCTAGGCCTATACGAAAAAGGTTTCTTCTTACTTTTTGTCTGCACGGTCTGAAGATGATACGATTCGATTTTGGTGAAAATCGGACATCTAGGAGGACCACAAGGTGGCGCTGCCCCAAAACATTTTGAGTAGTGTCAGGGCATGGTGCTGAAGACACAGAGTTTAGTAATGCTACGCCAATGCATTCGTAAAATAAAGCATTTTATGACAAAATTCAAAATGGTCAATGCAAAAAATGGGCAGAATTTAAAATGCCGTCATAGGTTTCAATTGAATCGTTGTGAGCCAAAGAATCAAAGGAAAAAATATTTTGTTTCTAGCTCTTACGGATCAAAAATTATTAGCGTAAACATGAGTACAAATTTGGACAGTTGGTGGCGCTAGAGGGATCGAGTTAGAGACTCCAAATTTGCTATGGTGACAGGTCAGACTGTCCTCTATCTGTGTGCCAAATTTCATTACTTTCCCGCAAGCGGTTCTATGGGCTTCCATAGACTGCCAGAGCGGAATAATAATAATAATAATAATAGTAGGAACGCCAACGATTACAATAGGTGCCTACACACCTTCGGTGCTTGGCTCCTAATAATTTGATGTGACTAATTGAAGATATGTCTAGTAACACACATTTTCCCCAATAATGAGGTTTCATATTTGAATGTATTTTGCTGACCCTTTGTATGATAAAAAATATACCACGTGCTACATGTCATTCATTTAGTTGCAGCGAACAACAGTAATGTGTGAACTAAGTCAAGCATAATCACTCTGCCAAACCACCATAAATCACAAGACGGCTTCAGCATTTCGCCATTATTTACAATTTTCCAGTCTTCTGTTTCAGCATGGATGGTATCAGTACCAATGACTAGAAACTCCAGCTCAACATCTGCAGCCAGATGATTCTGGCCCACCCCTCCAGCCTCACGTGAGGCCTATCTGTCACCTCGGTGTTCCCATGCTGTTCCGCCTGCCTACTGGAGCATCTGGTCCTATCTCCGTAGGGAAGCAGGCATGAGTCCATGCCGCCTCCCGAGCCCTGCCACGGCCACTGCCACAGTATCAATTTATATCATATTAACTTTTCCCATGCAGCACCAGGTGCTCAATTAGGAGACAGGCCCAGGGCCAACAGCAAGCCAAAGCCATTCAATAAATCACTCTCCATTAGGGGCCTGGTGGCCCCTTCTAGTGCTGTTCTGTGCCATGTCTTCCTGGTGCTGAAGGGGCACTCTGAATAGAGCTCTCACACAAGATGAAGAAAAGATATATGATCTTAGCCATCCTGGAAATGCCCTTACCAAGTTCCTAATAACCATTCATGTATTTAACCCTCTGAAAAAGTGAGGGCCAAAAATGACAAAATGATATTATATTATTACAAAAGTATATTATTCCATTTTACTGCGCATAATTATATACACTACCAAGCAGAAACATGGGGTTAGTATGATTTTTTTAATGTTTATATGCTTATGCTTACATTTATTTAATAAAAATACGTAAAAAAAAATGTAATACTGTGAAATATTACTACATTTTAAAATAACTGTTTTAAACCCTAACCCTATTTTAATATAGTTTAAACTTAAATGTATTCCTGTGATGGCAAAGATGAATTTTCAGCATCTTTACTCTATTCTTCAGTGTCACATGATCCTTCAGAAATCATTCATATGCTGATTTGGTGCTCCAGAATTCTTATAATTATCAGTGTTGAAAACAGTTGTGCTACATAATATTGTTCATTGTTCAATATGAGGTTTTTTTTAAGGATTCTTTGATGAATAGAAAGTTCAATATATCAACATTTATTTGAAATAGAAATATTTTGTAACATTACAAAAGATGTGTGTAAAAGTCACTTTTGATAAATTTAATGCATTTTTGTTTGACCTCAAACTTTTGAATGATAGTGTATTACACATTAGATAGCCTATTTGTTTTTAATAACCCTACAAGTTTGATTAAACCGTCAAAATATGAGGGAAATACATTATATTTAAAAAAAAAAAAATTTAAATATGGGGCAAGAACAAAACACTAAAATTAGTTAAGATGTACAATTATATTATCTGAATATATTTAGAAAATCCCTTTAAATAATTTTCAACTAGGCTATGCAGCCTAAAAAAAAGAGTGACAAAAAAATGACCCTTTAAAGCCCTCAACACAAAAAAAAAGGCAAGATTTACTCATGACGCTACTGTTTGCACAGGGTCATGGTGCAGGGCCAATAAATTTAGAGAAATGTGGGGGTAAACTATTCATTTTGACTGAAACATTAATAAAACACTTCTACTGGGCTGTATAACGCAAAAGGTTACAGAAAGAGTAAGTTTATTCATGAGTGACCCACATTTGCTCCCATAAAAGGCATCAAAAGTCTCATTGTCCCCTCTGACATGGGTATGGCTTTTTATAGGCTCACACTGACAGCCTCAGACACGCTCTTTCCAGTCTAACTTCCTAGACCATTAGTAATTGAAACCAGCGCTGCTATAAGACATCAAGTTGAGCTTTAGCCTATATTTTATTATTTCACTGCACCCACCAGAAAGTTGGATTTCATTGGTAATTGTACCTGACAATAGAAGATTGTTCATTTGAAACTCCTCACAATTTACCTAATGGAAGTCAGCTGCTGCAGTTTCCTGTCGAAAACGATCTCAATGTTGTTCCACCCGGACCTCTTCCAAGTAAAACAGACTGACCTGTCAGTTTGGGAGAGATGGAAAGAGAAGAATTCAGGCAGGCGGGGGAGGATGAAGGGAAGGGAGAGCTGCTTCAGTTCTGAACATTTATTTTAACTCTGAACATTTTTCGACTGTTATTCTACACTTTTAACTCCACTGCAGACTAAATACTCTGGAATGTGGGCGACATATTTTGGCATCTCAGACCAACAGCACAGCTTCAGATTACAGGCATAAATGGCCATGAAATGGGTTGAGAGCAGGGGTAAAATTAAACTATACAATTTGTCTAAATTGAAGAACATGTGATGTTTTGGCTTAGGGGGAAAAGGCCAAAATAGCCCAGTGATAACTGAGGGAGGACATGAATCTTCTCCCATGACTTCAAGTATGACTTTTAATTGCTGAGTTACATTTTACAGCTTGATTTTAAATCTGCTTTCAAGGCACTGTATTGATATTCTTCTGGTTAGGGGTTTGTTGTAAACCTTTAAGTCAAGGGTATTCAATTAAAGTTCCAAGAGGTCCGGTCTCTATAATTCCTTCCTTCTATAGTACCTTTTAGGAACAGCTATACATTCCCATTAGGGCAGCCATGGTACCTAAAATACTAAACACTCAAAATAGTCTAGAATCTTGGGCCCCGAGAGCCAAAGTAGTTCTGAATTGTTACCAATATTTACCAGAAAAAGTAAATATATCTCCCAACTTGATACAGCCTAATAATTATTATAATTATTGGGATTTATTAATAAAGAGGTAAGCACAGATGTTTTATCAGGCTATTTTTTATTATTATTTATTTATGTTACATTTAGACACCTATGGCACATGGAAGGCCTTGGGACTGAGAAAACACAGGGGGTGCAGGTTTACCTCTTAAGAAAAGTATGGACCATTTTTATACTTTGCTCAAAATAATTAACTACAAAAACCAAACAACATAATCTAATAATCAAAACTCTCATCATGAGCACAAAACAAAACTACAGTAATTCTAATTTCAAAGTTGTCTATCTTCCCTGGACATCTCTAAATAATTTTCCAAATTATAACATTGTTTATTATGAAATGCTGGTTGCTGATTAATAATGCTAAATGGAGAAGAAAAAACAAACATCTAAAGGTGCCACACATTAATTGTCACAACCCTGGTTTAGTTAAACTGTCGGAGTCCCCTGCTGAAAAATCCAGCTAAAACCAGCCTAAGCTGGTCAGGCTGGTTTTGGCTGGTCTCCCAGCCTGGTCATAGCTGGTTTATCAGGCTGGTTTTAGAGGGGTTTTGAACACTTTTTTAGCTGGTCAGGCTGGTCTAAGCTGGTCAGCCTGGCTGGTCTTAGCTGGTCAGGCTGGTCTTAGCTGGTCAGCCTGGCTGGTCTTAGCTGGTCATTGTTGGGCTTAGCTGGTTTTAGCTGGTCAGGCTGGTCTTAGCTGGTCATTGTTGGGCTTAGCTGGTTTTAGCTGGTCTTAGCTGGTTTTAGCTGGTCATTGTTGGGCTTAGCTGGTTTTAGCTGGCCAGGCTGGTCATTTTTGGGCTTAGCTGGTTTTAGCTGGTCAGGCTGGTTTTAGCTGGTCAGGCTGGTCTTAGCTGGTCAGGCTGGTCTTAGCTGGTCTTAACTGGTTTTAGCTGGTCAGGCTGGTCTTAGCTGGTTTTAGCTGGTCAGGCTGGTCTTAGCTGGTCATTGTTGGGCTTAGCTGGTTTTAGCTGGTCATTGTTGGGCTTAACTGGTCAGGCTGTTTTTAGCTGGTCAGACTGGCTGACTCTATGTCTTCTCTATTTTTCCTGCCACTGTGTGTTGTGACAAATAATGTAAACAATTCCAAGTATACTTAAAATAATCTTCAGGAGCACAGGCAACAATTCAAACAAATTCCTTTTATTTGATATTGCAGCCCCTTAAAACAACCCATTGATATGCTAACAGTAATGTACAAAATTATTAATTGAAATGATTAAAATGCTAAAAACTATAATAGTAACTAAAGGAGACAATAACAGAATTATAGAGATACATTTTACATTACATTTTTCTTTTCTTTTTTTATGACATCTTGTATTTTTTGGGATATGTAATACCCCACTTGCTTCTCCCGCTTCTCTCTCTCCTTTTTTCGGGTTCTTTTTGTTTGAGCCAGTCACTGAAGCAGACTTGAAAGATAAATAATTTAGATTATTAATTTGTCACTTTTCAACTAGTAAAACTTAGAAAGGTAATCAACTAATGTAAAACCGTTTTACTAAATTGGCTACGGCTACATAAAGTATATGAATGAATGAATGAATAAATGAAATAACAGATTACCTCTCAAAACTTGCAGCTTGGATGGTGTCAGGGGAGGCTTTGCAGAGTGTTTATTCGTGGGACACTCCTTTCCTGACACACTTCTGCTCTTTAAAGTGTTTGTATGTGGATCTTCAAGACAAAACATAAATGAGCTTCAATTGTATGAAAAAAAACACTCTTCAAAATATCTTCTTTTATGTTCTACAGAAAAAATAAACTTATACAGAATATATTCCAGTTGGTAGCTATAAATGTTGTGACGTTACTCCTACTTTGGCTACCACATCAGAGCTGCATTTTTTTTAAAGATCTCAATATTACAAATAAGAAGCTGTATTTTTTTTCCTACAAAGATATCTAGTCATTTCAGTGAGATCTTAACAATTTGTGTGGGACCTTTCAGCACGTGTCAAGCAACTTTAGTCTGGGTAGATGCCATATTTAATTCCAAGTGAATCAAAAATGAGGCTGTGTGGGATATGCATACAGTCAGTTCAAAAGTTTGTACCATCTAAATGTGCTGGATCTTTTTACTTCATCACCACCCATGTTTTCTAAAGTTGATTTTTTTCAATATTTCATCAACATAACAGTACATTTAACCGATTGTAAGTCTGTCTTTTACAGACAGTGTTAGCTGTAGCTTTGATTTCGAATTAAAAGTCAATATGTGATGATCATTAGCTTTAATGCAGAACATCAATAACTATGATTGGGACTGCCATATATACATACATTATAATGAGCAAAATATTGCATTAAAAACGTTGTCAATTCTTTGGGATTAGTTGCTGTATTTCAGCCATAGACTAGGGTTGCGCGATATGCTCCATTTTCATATCGTCCTATCGTCAGCCTGTGAGATCGGCGATACACGATATTATCGTGAGGGGGCGGGGCTTACTTATTTGATTATTAACTTGCTTATTTACTCATCAATTTGCTTGTTTTATTACTTCGTTTTAAATGAGAATCTTTTTTCTATTTTGCTAGCAAAGGTGGAGTGTTTATTAATAGGCTAAATCAGGTTATTTCCTGGTATAGTGAGGTAAAAAAAAGATCCTAATCATTCTTGTATCTGACTCGGAGTATTTCAACATGTCAGCGGGAAATTTACGGACACACATTATCCTCTCATGCCGTTACAGATCTGCAGCATTTTGACTGTTTGACGAGATGTGAACACGTTTTAATTTCTTGATTCAAGAAAGAGTCGGAGTCTGCGATATATGTCCTCCTACCAGTGCTCTCTCTGTCTGGATGCACTTCACATGCGCACCGCACTTCAATAACGCAGGTGTTTTAAATGCCAGGAGAAATCAGAGGCAAAAATCTAAAAGTCGATCGGTTATACGCCGACTTAAACTTATGACTTGACTCTGATAAAGGAAAACGGGTTAATGCGTTTACATGACCACATGCATTGTCAGTTTATTCAGCATAATCGAGTTAATAACGTGCATGTAAACGCGCTCAATCCCTGAAAACGAAAGCAGAAACGGACTGCGCTTTCGCTGCATTAACAGCACGTTCTCTCAGAGTCGACGGTGGATATAACGGTAGGCTACAGCAACTATCTTAATTTACTGGCTGAATATTTCTCTTGTGGACTTACATTATTGACAAAGAAAAAATTAGAAGAATATTTCTTGTTAAACAAGTTTGAAGTTGCTTGTGATTTTCACAGATGGCAGAGTTTCACAGATGCTTCGTGAACTAAAGACTTTTATTAGGCCTAGGCGGCCTATATCATTTTATTGATATTATTATTATAATTCATATTTTGTAATTGTATTGTTTTTAGTGTTATTCGTGTCATTAAATATTTTGTTAATGTGCTATGGAAACAAAATACTGACGAACAACGATGCCGCGTCTTCATCTAGGCTCTGTATAAAAATTATGCGTCTGTTAAAGCACTCTTGACAATTTGTGAATGGATCACCTTGCAATGAAATTTCGTTGTGGGATGTAGTTTTTGTTTTGTCTGTTTTAAAAACATTTTCTTTGAGGAGTCCTCATACGCGCGTGATATGGCGCAAGTGTGGTTATGTGGTGATGTCGTTATGAATTTAGGCAAGGCAAATATAATTGTAGTTCCTAATTAATTTAATAACTATACTAGCTTCATAATAATAATAACGATTTAATACATTAATGGAAAAACGAGCCAATTATCGTATTGATATCGTCAAAGGCATCTGCCATCGGCGATATCTCTGTCTATCGTCGATACACGATACTATCGTCTATCGGCACAACCCTACCATAGACTGTAAAAAAAGATGGACGACGCCCCTTCGCTCTCTTCCATTGATGAGAACTGAAGCCCGATATGGCGCTGACATCTTGGGGCTTGAGTTTGCGCAGTAGCGATCTCGGGACCAGACCTGCGCAGTAGTGAGCAGGAAGTAATCAACGCTCCGCCCTCACTCTCGCCGAATGCACTCAGGGAGAGCGGATTCTGCACACTTTTTAAAAAATTGATTGCAGTACGACAAGAGGCTTGTTAAAATAAAGTATACAATCTCCTCAGTCCTCCGAAGATCCAGACAAAATGTCCGTTGGTGCTTCGGTGACTACTTCGCTCAGAGAACCTGTCAATCACAGCTGTCAATCATGACGTTACACCACCGCATCACGTAACTAACTAAAAACCAACTTATTTTTGAAACAGACACTTGATCTTACACCAGCGTGATAAAAACAACAGCAAATGAAAGAAACCACATTTGGAAAAAAGATATTTGAAGTGTAATTTAATTGTTTAGTTGGTCTCACGTCCTGTTGAATAACACGGGGAGGCGGGGCTTATGACCTATACTAGGACCAGTCACCGGGGGGCGATCGAGACGTTTTGGCTTCACTTTTCAGGGCTTGTGCGGCACGCTTGGTTTCAGCATGTTGTCCTGGGAGGAGTGCATCCACAACAGGAGTTTCACTATGTAATAGTTGATTACTATTCAAGCCACTAGATATCAACTAAAGTGGATTTTCAGAGGGAAACAAATAAATTAAATTGACTTTAGAATTCACAAAATGACAGTTAATTGCATTAACATGCAATGTAATACCTATGAAAAAAAAAAACATGTCAATGTGTTACATTAACAATGCATCTCTATTTAGTTTTTCACCGATGTCTAGGGGCTGTTCACACCAGGCCACTTCATGCATTTTCTCAGATCGGATTGCTGTCTGATTTATCAAAACGATTCCATTTACACCTGGTTACATCAATGTGTGTGTGTGTTTTTTGTTTTTTTTGCGGATATAAATCCGATCTTCAATTCCCGCTATGCAGATTTAATGGAGTGCACGTCACCGAAAGCAACAGATATGAGATACATTATTTTATTGATCATCAGCTAAAATTTCTGAATCAAAGCCCGCAATAAGAGAAAGCAGAAACAGCCCTGGTAAGATCATTTCGTTTCTTTACATTTAATGAAGATGATTGTGTGTTAAGCGTCAGCGACTTACTTTCACTTTGATTTGCGATAGTTTGCACGTTGGTTTGATGAATAGATGCTCATCTGCGGCGATGCGTGTTGCAGTAGCATCATCATATCTGACTATAACATGACATATAGCCTATAACACGCTCTCACATGTTTATTTTTTAATAAACCATATTCAACAACATATAAAAATGAAATAATCTTTAGAGTAAAGCCGCAGCCATCATTACCAAGCGCGAACCATTGACAGTGAATGAAACGAAGCGAACTTAGCCTGCAGGCTGTAGTGTGACATGCGTAAACCAATGGTGTAAACATAATCATAGATGACGTGCCACGGGTTTTTATTTAAAAGAAAAAACGTAGCTTGTGTTTGTATGTAGGTCTAGGCAATTTATATTCACAATACTTAATAACTAATATTATTTTATTGCATTTGTATTAAATGTTTGAAGAGGTAAAAAAAATATCGGTCGGTCTTAACTAGTGTTGGGCGATATGCTCCATTTTCATATCGTCCTATCGTCAGCCTGTAAGATCGGTGGTACGCGATATTATCGTGAGGGGGCGGGGCTTACTTATTTGATCGTTAACTTGCTTATTTACTCGTTAATTTGCTTGTTTTATTAGTTCGTTTTATATATGAGAATTGTTTTCTATTTTGCTAGAAAAGTTGGAGTGTTTATCAATAGGCTAAATCAGGTTATTTCCCGGTATAGTGAGGTAAAAAAAAAAAGATCCTTATCATTATTGTATCTGACTCAGAGTATTTCAACATGTCAGCGGGAAATTTACGGACACACATTATCCTCTCATGCCGTTACAGATGCAGCATTTTGACCTACTTCTGCACGAGATGAGAACACGTTTTAATAATTTCTTGGGTCAAGAAAGAGTCGGAGTTTGTGATATATGTCATCCTACCAGTGCTCCCTCTGTCTGTATGCAAGTGCACTTCACACATCGCACTTCAATAAGCCCGAAGAACGCGGGTTAATGTGTTTTAAATGCTGAGAGAAATCAAAGGCAAAAATCTAAAAGTTGATCGGTTATACTTAAACTTATGACTTGATTCCGATAAAGGAAAACGGGTTAATCCGTTTACATGACATGCATTGCCAGTTTATTCAGCATAATCGAGTTAATAACGTGCATGTAAACGCGCTCATTCCCTGAAAGTGAAAGCAGAAACGGACTGAGCTTTCGCTGCATTAACAGCGCGTTCTCTCAGAGACGACGGTGGATATAACGGTATAGCAACTATCTTAATTTACTGGCTTAATATTTCTCTTGTGGACTTAAATTATTGACAGTGAAACAATTAGAAGAATATTACTTGTTAAACAAGTGTTTGAAGTAGGGGTGACCCCGAATAGTCGAAGATTCGATTGGAGGAGCCTGATTCGACTACCGATCTCACGGTCGAATCTTCGCACAGGTGTTATGAAACGAGGATCATGCCACTTTGGCTATATGAGGGCGCTCAATGTCTGATTTCACATAGAACTAGTTTTCTGTCAATACGTTAATATTCAGCCTATTATGATAATGCTGTATATGAAAATGTGCAAAGAAATAAGCTTTTAATAAATATTTTTAATGTGCGTGAATAAATCCAAACACCCCGTGACAGATTTAAGTTTCACTTTCAATCCGTGACTGACAGAGTAGCGGCTTGGCGGCAAGGATTTACATTTTTAACAATGTCTGGGATAAGAAACTTTAAAGTGTGGATGTACACCATCAGAAAGGATATTCTCCAAGGCTGGATTTAGCATCAGGAAAACCATGATCGCACTTCTGCCGGCCACCGAACATGTTTCACGTCAGAATGTATTTTATCCGCGCGCACAATTTGAAAAGACTCCAACGGACACAGACAGAGTGAAAGACTGGGTTTGTTCTCTCGATCAGGTATAGGGTACAAGTGATTTCAAAACTTTTTAGCCGGTTCTAATTTGATTTTTGGATGCTGTGAGTGTGAACATTTTTAGCTAAAAAGACTGCCACTCCAGTTTAGCATTTTGTTTCTGCAGTTAAAAAGACAAAGTTGAAAATTCTGGCTACTATCGTTATTTTAATAGTTTCTTTATTTTAATTTTATTTATTGATCTGTCAGGGTTATCTAATCTTTATTTGTGGCTTGTGTTTTGAATATATGTTCCCCTGCACTTTAGGCATTTTGCACACATTTGCTCATCTTGTGACTTGATTCTGATTTATTTCGTTTTGTATTTTTATTTATTAGAAAGGTATATTCTGTTCTAATTTAATTTAGTAAATTAATTGTTTATTTTTTCGGTGCATCGATGTTGTGCTCGCACAGGTAATTTAGCCGATTTAATTTGATTTGCATGTGAAATGCAAATCCTGTCCGTGGCCTTTCTGGAGTTATTTATGTTATTTCTTAGTTTTATTGATCCAAAAAATTTTTATACTTTTTCTTCTATATCTTTGTGTGATTTTCTGTACATGGCGGCTTTGAAATGTTAAAGCCCCGCCCCCAGCCCCACCCCTATACACATGATTCGACTATTAGTCGACTATAGGCAAGACATGACGATTCTGATTCGACTATGAAAATCCATAGTCGGGGACACCCCTAGTTTGAAGTTGCTTTTGATTTCACAGACGGCAGAGTTGTGCTGCGTTCTTGAACTAAAGACTTTTATTAGGCCTATATAATTTTAGTGATATTATTATCATTAATATTTTGTAATTGTATTGTTTTTAGTGTTATTAGTGTCATTCAATGTTTTGTTAATGTGCTATGGAAACAAAATACTGACGAACAACGATGCCGTCTTCATCTTGACTCTAAATGATGCGTCTGTTAAAGCAAGCACTCTTGACAATTTGTGAATGGATCTCATACGCACGTCGGTGATGTCGCAAGTGTGGTTATGTGGTGATGTCGTTATGAATTTAGGCAAGGCAAATTAATTGTAGTTCATAATTAATGTACCCATTAATGTTCATGTTTCAGTACCCATGCCTACATATGGGTGTGTTCATATGGATGAAAGCCTGTTGTGTTCAGTCTCTTGATTTGTGATAGTGGCAGCTATTGTGAAACTCACCTTGTCAAGGTGACCGCATCAAGGTCTTGTCCTGAAGAATCACAGGGCCAAACGCTAGGGATTATTTCATCTGATAACAAGAGCATAGCCATAAGTTTAAGAACTCTAATGATATCTTTAGCCCCTGATATTGCATTGGGGATATCAATTCAAACATTTTAAAGGCTAAGAGTATGAGCCATGAGTAAGCTGGCCAGATATCTGTGAAAAATAACTTGCGTGCCTGAACCATATTTAGCATTTAAAAGTAAAAAGAATTTCAGTATCAGTAAAAAATACATACAAATAAATAAATACCCCTGAGTATGGTGTCTGTCTCACTGGCCAACATAACTCAAAACAGACCTAGAGAAATAAAATAAAATATACCAATGACCATGATATCCTGTTATCATAATAGTTAAATAAATTATTATAACTACGACCATTATACCATTATATTTGTCGCCTATTATTTAGCCTACAGGCTTCTCAAGGACAATCACACTGAAAAAACCTGGGGTTAATGATTTTAAAATGTGAGACTTCTTTCAAAAGCATAAATCTTACAGACCCCAAACTTTTGGACAGTAGTGCATTGTATGTTTGAGGTGGTTTTGCTTACTAGTCATATGGTTCATAGCCATGGAGATTTTCTTGGACGGGGTTGCAGCAGGCCTTCAGCATGATGATCTACAGTAGGAACATAACATGCAATTTCACAGAGCCAACACTGTTACATAGGATTTACAATAGGGTTTATTACAAGAAACCAAGCCAGAGCAGAGGTGAACTGCAGAAAAGAGAAAGAATTATATATTTAGATAATATATTAAGATAATAATTAATTATATATTAATATAAATAGATGCATATGAAACTAATAATTCACCCTTTGTTGTAGAGGTTTTTTTCCTGTTGCTCCTGAAATCACTTTTTTTAAATCACTATTTGTAAGTGACGTCACTGATTAACAGTGCAGCGCATTCTTTTAGGTTAAATAAATTAGCTTACTTCCAATCACCCATTGACAAATTACCAGCAAAACAAAACTATCAAAAACTGTTATCTACACAAAGATGTGGTTAAAACCCCAAACTTTTATCAACAAGAGCTCCAGTCAGACTATAGTTAGCCTTAACGTAAGTTAGGCCTAACTTACCTCTTCTGAAACTGGTTGAGATGCTAACGGACTTTTTCAAAGACACAAAACCATTTCTATAAAGTAAATATTCAACAGGAGCGTGTCAATTACACGTAATAAAGGTGTCAGGGACGTTTGTATGTATTATTTGTGTGAATTTGTTGACTAAACTCACCTGAAAGCAGTGAAAACAACAGCGAGAGACGAGTTTTGCTGTGTGTCAGTTGATGACGTTTCCCGTTTCCATCTGCTCTCGCGCGCACAGCGCACTCGCTCCAGTGTTTGAATGCGAATGTTCGAATGTTCACGCGCACGCACATTAAAACACTTCAAAGTCACGCAGCATTTAAATAAACATCTAGAATTAAAAAATCATTAATATTAAATCATGAATTTAAAACTCATTGTGTAGTTATATGACCCATTCATGTGCAATATGCCAGGTTTATGGCAGGCGAGTAAAAAAAATTGTGACAGTGACAGAAGTATTAAAAGTTTTTTATTTTATTTTTGAAAAATTCAATTTACATTTATATAATGATAAGTTGCGTTAGAATACTAATAATTGCGTTATATTACTAAATGGCAAGCAAACAAACAAACAAAAAATCTGGGTTCCAGACGGTTCCAATAATTAACTAGTGTATATTATAATCAACTTCGTCTATATTAACTTATTGTGTGTGTGTGTGTGAATTATTATTATTATTATTATTATTATACATAATTATATATATATATATATATATATATATATATATATATATATATATATATAATATTGTGAGATGTTCATCAGCTTGGCTAGGCTGGGAGACCAGCTAAAACCAGCTGACCACCAAATTGTCCAGGCTGGGAAACCAGCTTGACCAGCTAGGAAAGGCTGGGAGACCAGCTAAAATAAGCTATAAGCCAGGCTGGGAGACCAGCTTGACCAGCTAAGCCAGGCTGGGAGACCAGCTAAAACCAGCAAAGCCAGGCTGGGAGACCATAAAACCAGCTAAGCCAGGCTGGGAGACCAGCTTGACCAGCTAGGCCAGGCTGGGAGACCAGCTAAAACCAGCTAAGCCAGGCTGGGAGACCAGCTAAAACCAGCTACTTCCAGCTTAAACCAGCTAAAACCAGCCAACCAGCTTAGGCTGGTTTTAGCTGGATTTTTCAGCAGGATCATCTCTATGACAGATACAAATAATTGTATTTGCTTAATTCTCATTTTCTGCAGTGTTTTAGCAAAGGTATTTTATGCTCACCATGCTTCTGCTAACTTAATGTTGTTAAAATATGGCGCTTTCCGTCTTGGGAGAAAGCAGGGGAAATAAGCAACGCGCACAGAACGGAAAGGGCTTGAATGAAGCGTGTTTGGCTCTAGATTAAAATATTAGAGAATGTTG
This sequence comes from Abramis brama, assembly GCF_963993115.1. Lineage (NCBI taxonomy): Eukaryota > Metazoa > Chordata > Actinopteri > Cypriniformes > Leuciscidae > Abramis > Abramis brama. The sequence goes on from NC_139965.1 coordinate 34,933,623, forward strand.
TTCTGAAAGATCATTACCATGAACTACCCTGAGCACTTGTGGTGTGAACCGCTCCGTTGTTTTGAAGAGCTGTTCACTTTAAACTGTAGAAACGGTAAAATGGCGCAATTATGTCGCGCGGTCCCAGTTCCGGAGCCCGGCTTGGTTCGCCCCGGCTTGGTTTCCACCGTCGGGGCGAACGGTTCCAGTTGTTTCCACTTGAGCCTGGTACAGCACGATTACCAACCGTTCTCGGCTCGGAATTCTGGGCAAGGTCTAACCGTTCTGAACTTTGCTGGAAGAATCCGTGAAGTGGCATCGCAACTCAGGATTGGTCACTTGTTTGTTGCCTGGCTACCAGCTTCTCTCTAGCGCGCTATTTGAGAAACATAAACACAAATTAATAATACAATTAAAATAAATATCTGACTATCCTTCATAAAGAGGTGGCTATCTCATATTGTCTGTAAAGGCTTGCCTTACCAATGCAACGACAGACGATTTTGTATTACATTCCAAAGAGCGGTCGTTATCAGCCCCACAGTGTAAAATTAAACCGTAACCGTACCAGCTGGTCCGGATCGCACGAAATGGAACGGTTACGAAATGAGAACCGTTAGGTGGAAAAGCGGCTTTTATTGCACCATTTGACCGTTTCTACAGTTTAAAGTGAGCAGCGCGTCAAAACAACGGTCCACCATTTGAATACCACTTGTATTAGACATCTGCAGTTAATTCAATCCAAACTGTTTATTTTGAAGACGCCTTTTAAACTTTTTTAAAATAATTTTGTGGAGATAATTTCAGCCTTGGGTGTGTTATTTCTTGATTTAGCTAAATTAAAACTACATTTAAATATATGTTTGTTTGTTTTTGTTGTTTTTAAACTAAAGTCAATCCATGACATGAATATAACATTTAAAAATGTAGCCTGGCTACTGTTAAAGAATAAATGCAATTCTGGACATCATCATTTTACTATGATATCACTATTTAAAATACAACTGACCCTGATCCTAAACTCTTTTCTAATGTATGTCTCTGATGGGTCTGTGAGTTTAGCAATCTGTTTTTTTTTTTCTGTATTTTTAGATAATTTCTATCATTTATCTAAAAATACAGTCAACACTATTGCCAGGTCACTAGTTTATGAGCTTTATTAATAAATTATGCAATTCATGTCTACAGGTTGTTCTGTGAAGCTTGTTAGCAGCAGTAACCAAGGAGTCAGAGCTCAGCGAAGGATTGACTCAAAGCCTTTCTGGCTTTCTTTCACTCTTTATCTCTATCAGACACAAAAACACACACAAAAGGTAGTTCATTTCTAATTTTGATGCCTTGGCCTTTCTATTAATAGTCAGAAGCATGATAAATAAACAGAATACCACGCCAGATGCCAAACGAAACAACATTACACATGATAATGGCTTACTTTTTATGTCCCAGCGTAAATTACATATTGATATTGATACATATTTAAATTCCCCAAATTTTAGGTCTTTGAGAGATAAAAAAAAAAAAAAAAAAAAAAACTTGCATATGGACCCATGAAACCCTCACAAGAAGATGCTGTCAGAGAGTGAGGAACGTAACGTCTCCAGCATGCACCTTTCCTGTGTCACAACCGGAAATGTAAATGAGACAAGACACTCTCCGCATGACCCTGCCTCTGCCCCGAGTCTCTCTCCCTCTTATCTCAGAGTGTCCTCTGCAACGGAACACTGATTTTCATATACAATCACACACACACACAGCTGTCAGGCCTAGATTAATTTATGCTGATTATCTGAGGGGCAAAAGGTAGATCACGTATACATTCTTAAGTGGAGATTAGTTGCTTAAGAGTGGCTTCTCAAACTGTTGTGCTTCTCTCTAGACGTATCAGAGCAATTAGAACGATACACACAATTGAATATTGTACAGAGGATACAAGGCTGTTTTTTTTTGTTTGTTTTTTTCTTCAACACCATAATCTCCCCACAATAATTTGTTTTATCCTACAGTGGCATCTTTATTGTCTACACTTATGACATGTTATGGGGCTTCCTGTGTCCTTCAGGTACTTAAAGAGATTGTTCACTCAAAATGACAATTCTGTCATCATTTACTCACCCCCATGACATTCCAAACCTGTATTCAATTCACATTTATTTATACGTTATATGTTTCAAAGCAACGGGTGACTGTGTGTGTTACAGAAATTAACATAATATCACACAGTTAATTTAAGGGAGAAACAATGAGCTCAATGAAGTAACGAATACATTTTTAACAAAATAATTAGGATATCGAAAATTTAGCATTGGTGCATGTTGATTCAGAGCTTGCGTCAACTGAAGACCACTCAGGAGTTGAAGTAGTCTCTTCACTGAAGTCTGTATAAGAGGCTGGATCCAAACTGGAGCTGATAAACTCTAAAACCATCTGCAATATGGACTAATAAGATCACAGTAGCACTCAATGCTAAAACCATACAAACAATATGGCCTCAGTTTCTCTGTGAAACACTACAAAGAGCATGATTAATGCAGCTACTAATCCAAAGATACTGTACAATAAAATATTTCATATTCATGATTCCTGGGATTTGGATACAGTCAAACGGAAACACGCTCGAATCCTTTTGGCAGAATGTTCAATACCCAAACAGCTTGTGCACCAAAAATTAATAGACAATTATATGGAGAGAAAAAAAAAAAAAAAGTTGATACTGCCTTTCTTGCCTGCTGCTTTATGTTTCACTGTAGGGAATTGGGGGATAGAGACATCGACTGGCCATGCCTGACTGAAGCTGTCCCTATTGCTGTTGTTTTTTCGTGCTGTTGTTCCTGTAGGAGCTGCTCACCTCTGCCACAATAAGTCGACCTGAGATCAGCCTTTGCCGTATGGCCATTACCAAGGGATCAATCTCAGGGGTCATCCCGACCTCTGGACATTATGGAGGCTAGATACAGTGCAAAAGGCACATACCACCAGTCACTGCCCTGCAGACCACCAGTGCATGAGTAAAAATAGACACTGACCACAGACAACAACACAATGTGCAACAGATCAGTTTACGCTATACAGGGTTATGTCAGACTATGATGGATTCATGAAAATCTTAGGAAAGAATTCAAGAAATTTTGTAAGTTAAATTCTTAGAGGTTTGTAAGAATGTTACTGTGTGCAACTCATAAACGGTTAAAAGTTCTTGACTCGCTGATCAATTCAATGAAAAACACCTCAAAGGCAATCTTTTTGTACTGCCTGCAGATTACCAAAAAAAAAAAAAAAAAATGTGCATACTATTTTTTTGTCACGAATGGCTTGATGTAAATTCGACACTCTGATTTACCTTTTTAATGTGGCGTGTATTTTAAGTAGTTATTTTTAAAGAGCCAGTCTGATGGAGCAGTCTGTTACATTAATTTGTGCTCCGTCTCTGTTGCGTTTTCTCTAGAGTCAATAAATCCTGTATCTGTGTGTGTGCGTGTGTGCGTGCGTGTGTGTGTGTGTGTGTGTGTGTGTGTGTGTGAGTGCTACTACAGTGAACACATCCTGCGTATCGGCGCTTCCATATGTGCTGAATGATGCCGAAAATTAGGCTGTAATTACACAATCAAAAATTATTTGATTTTACTTTTGTAAAGTTGTTACTGTCTTTCGAATTCATCAAAAATTCACATCACACAGAATTATGACGATCATTGTTTACATCAATCGATCAATGATGCCACTTCAGACTGTTCAGAGTACACGTTTACTCATATGTACAATTATTATATGAATAAGCTATAGTGTTATGTTGTAATGCATAATATTTCAAACAACTCAATAAACATCTTACCTTTGTGGATTAAAGGCAAGTTGGAGGTTTTCCTAACTTCAAGAGTTCTTATGATGATTTTTAAGAACTTTCTTAACACAAATTCTTAAGTTTTGTCTTTAGAAATGTTCTTGGGAATACACAAAATTCTTAACTTTATTCTTAAGTTACACAAGTTTTGTGAATCCGACCCCAGATTGATAAATAATATTACCTGCAAGTTATACTTATATTAACAGGTGGCATCTAAAAAAAGCACAACCTGGGTAATTTCCTGTCTGAGGTGAATTAATAATGTTTCCTCATTAAGCCCCATTGAGGGGTGGATTGGATGAATTCCATCTCCGGAGTGGATGAATTAATTAGATGTCACCCTAAAGAAGTAAATAAGACGTACCGTCACCATAATGACTATAGAGAACTGAAGAATCGAGATGATGAATTAATTGAAAATCAATCTCTTGATGAAAGGTCCCTTTTTTACTATCCATAACAAGCCAGGAACCGCATCAATAATAGAGGAGATTAGATGTCCCTGAGACATATTTGAGATCCCTCTGTGTCTGGACCTGGGTGACTGCTGTGTGTTGACACAAGGGAAAACGACAAAACACAGCTTGAAATGTCCAATGTCAAACCCATCGCTAAATAGACACTTGTGGGCAGGATATACAAAATGTGTAGAAAATGTACTTTTCGCAGACACTGAATAGACTGAGAGATTGTTGAGTTTAACCATGTATGATACAAGGTTGCCAGAAAAAATATGTAACGCTCCAAACTAGGCATGTGCCGGTATCAAATTTTCATGCTGCAATTAATTGATTGAGCTTTTATCACGGTATACGGTATTATCACGATATTTTAATTGCTATAATTATTAAAGGTTAAAAATTAACAAATTAAATTAAATACAATTTGGTTTTCATTATAATAAATTATGACACAAGTAAAAATATAATACAAATGTAATATAGTGCACATATTTAGCAAAATACTCCTCTCTATAGCTATTTTTTCTAGTCAACTAATGTGTTTGGTCATTAAATGGCTTTCCTGAGGTAAATGTAACGTTATGTGACATAATTGTTCACCTGCAGTTTTATTGACCTCTTTCCTTGGCTGAAAAACACTGATTGATCAATATTATGTATGAGGCATAAATACCTTTCTGTAAGTTGTACTGTATCTTTAAATAAAAAGTAACAGAGGATCGGTTTACTTGAACTGAGGCGCTACAGCGATCGGTCATGTCACATTTACAAGCGCCAAAACGGTATTTATTGTCTGAATTTCGTAATAAAATGGACAGAACATGAGAGCTGAGATTTTTTTTCATATCAAAAGTAACCTGCTCTGTCTAGTCTGTCGGTGTCAGTGTCCTCTTTGCTCCGTGATTTTTCTCTGCGTGAGAAAATGGATGTGTGGCGCGAGAGCATGTGAAAAGGGTCGATTGCGTGAGTCTCACGCTGAATGCGTAGAGTTGACAGCCCTGCTTTTAGAAGGGGGATAAATCGTCAGCAACGTTCCTCCTTCCGCCATGCTTCTTCTCCATGTGAGGATTATTTACATTAACTAGAGTGCACACTGCGCCGCATGCACACAGTGCTTCATGTGGGGATTGTTTACATCAGAGTGCGCACGTGTTTCGCGCAGCATATACACAGTGTTTGTTTAAGGGTTGATGGAAAATAAGCTAATGCGCGTTCTATAAATATAAATTATGATCTATTATTTTTCACGGTATTTTGAAGTGCCCGCGATAACAATATCGTGCATATTCATTACCGCGATTTATCGCATTACCGAATACCGGCACATGTCTACTCCAAAAAGAAAAAAAGTTCTTGTGCTGCAGGTCCTTGTACTACAGGTGCTGGTGTCTATTCTGTTTTTAACCCACATGCACTTTGCACTTTTTTGCACGATGCAATTTGAAAAATAAAATATGTTTTTGTAGACTTCCAGTCTTGAGTGGATCAGTGTGCGGCTAGCCACTCCTCTTGTTTATACAAGGTTGCCAACAGAATGTAAATAGCACTGCAGTGTTCGTATATAATGGCAGAATATCATAGAAATAGAAAGTATTAATGCACTTAAAGCACATTCAAAGATTTAGTCCTAATCAAAGGAAGCGCAGACACCCACATCCAGTCGAGCACTTGCAGAAGAAATACTGCTTGATACTTTCTGACGGTATTAATGAAAAGTCCTCCATCACTGTACCTGCTCAAAGCAAGCGCTAATCTATTCCAGGTACTTATTTCTGATTATATGTTAAATTACGGGCAAAGTGTCATATACAAGGAATACAACTTCTGTTGCGGATCTGAGGTGTTACTGAACGATACAAATAATTACTCAACAAACAAGACCACTTTTTGAATCTGTCTTAAACTCAGGGTGTCAAATACATGTCACCTGTCATGTTGAAGATGTGTTTGGGTGGAATGACCTTGTTTGGACAGGGGTTGACTGCCATCCGGGTGGCTACATGTCAGAACAGTTAGTCTGAGCCAAAAATTCAAGCTGCTCCAAAATGGATACACATCACTATCAAGGTCACCGTGTGGTTTTAAATACATTAGTACATCTAGAGTTTCCTGCACATGCCGGAAAAAGAATGAAGGATTATAACTGCTGTCCTCAATTCTCATACCTCCCTAATGATTTATCTAAAATTGGGGGTGGGAAAAAAGTTGTACATACATACATACTGTGAATCGTGATAATAGATAAAGTGCATCAAAGATGTAAAGAGTGGACGACGGGGTCAAACCTGACATTCATTCCGATACAAAGATCAGCAGAAACCTGTGGAGGGAAATAAATCAGATTGAATTTGGGAGCTGGAACAGCAGCATGAGGGAAGAATAGAGGAAAAAGGGGCATAAAAGAGCTGCTTTTTGAGGAAGAGCATATTGGCATGAGGCTGTGGGATAAGAGTCTGCAATCATCGGGATAAACAATAACATTGAAGAGGCTCCACTTAGGGTTGATTAGACTGATTCTACCTCTCATCAACCCCTGACACACTTTGAAGGAGAAGTCCGTGACATGACCCCTTTATCTTCAGGTAGAAGTTGAAGGCAGTCCCACCTCACCACACACTCTAGCAGAGAGAGCTGCCATTTGTTCAAGTAGACAGTTCTACATTAAGCCCACCCGAGGGCTGCCTCTTTTGAGCACTCCCACGCTACAGAAGAATGTGCACCGTTTTGATAACTCGCTTGGTAAGTCTGAAGCATAGCATGTCTTAAAGTCTTATATAATAATTATATAATATGTATAAATGTTTATATACCTAAAAATAAGATGAATTGTGCCATTAGTTTGAAAATAACACACAAACACAATAAAAACTTAACATGTCTACTATATAATGTAAACATTCTATTTCATATTATTTATTAAAATTAATTAAATCATTATATCATAAATAAATAAATAATATTCATGAATAATAAAAAAAAAAGTTCAATTAACTGTTTGTTTTTTTTATTAAGCAACCAGCCATTATAATCTTCATTTTTAAATATAAAATGTTACAATCCAGAACTGTGGCAGATAGGTTAAAAGGCACTAGACTAGACAGCCCCTTCTAATATCCAAATGTCTACAGATTTATGTAAGCACATAATATTAAACCTTGACTGAACCTTTGGTGGACAGAAGGCAATAACAGGTGAGATTTAATGTTGTAAATCAAATGTTTTATGAGTGTTCAACATCACCTCAGGTTCATGGAAAAAGACCACAAAAAAAAAAAAAAAGGCAGAGGCTCTGAAACAAAGCCAAATCCTGCCAGCACAATACCATCAAAGCCAAAAGTGAGAGGGAATGGTGAGTTTCCAGCATGTGTCTGGCATGAGCTACTGTCCCGACAGGTTATCTGCTCTGAGGCAGAGATAATCAAGAAAGCAGAACTGTCTCTGGGAAGGAAGTGATTCTAATCCCAATAACCCAGACCTCTGCAAGGGGAAATCTATGCCGATCTGTCACTCAGCTCAGCTCTCTGGTCTTATTGACAGCTAACATGTCTCCCGGCAAATAAATTCAGCAGGGCCATGGCAAGTGGTGACATTTCTGGGTTAGCACATTCTCTTGAAATTATTAAAGACACAAAAGCTGGAATAGGGCGCTTAGAGTGTGCCCTCATTATGTTCATCACAAGCATGTGCTATATATGCCATGCAAATTGCAGCTATTTTTTCTCTGTGCATTATATCCCGTTGACCAGTCAGTTGAGAAGTCAGATATAATAGTGTGTTTCCGAATTCGGTACTCATTGTTTGCCAGCAGGATTTCTATGTCCCTCTAGAAAGTGACTAAAATAAGTAGATAAAACTGCACGTAATAAAAAAGCTGTTGTCAGACCATTCTCCTTTGTGTTCTCTCAAATTAAGCACAATATCGAGGATATTGAGGAAAATAAAATCATCATATATGTAGGGAAGAAAAATTGTTGAAATGTCAATCTGCATTCAAGAAACTGCACAAACATAATCTCTGGATTGACAGACCAGGCAGACTGAAAAGTGCACAGAAGCTTTGGGAGGTGCTGGATCAACAATGTTGTCTCTCCGGGAGTGCTTGTGGGTTGTGGTAGTCCGTTTAAATTCCTGACAACATGACAGTCCATGATCATAGTCCTATGGTGAGCATCCCAGGGACCGACGAACGCTAAAGATTAATTATACGATTAGCTCTGCCTCCACACATTTGTATGAGGCCTTCAAGATTCAACAGAAGAAATACACTGCAACACTGTCTAATCTAACTCGGTGTGCAATAAAGCCATCGCATTGCAAGCAGAAAACTTGTTTCTTTGACCACAGGAAAGCCAGTGGCTCTTTATTACTGACAAAAAGAGAGCTGTTATGCTGTTTGTGATGGGGAATGAGTGGAAACAGGATATAGTGGGTGACCAATGGGTTTGCAAATGATTGCAGGGGTTTGCCGTTGGCTGATAGAAAACCAAAAATAAAACATAAAAATTAGTTTAAAAAAATACATGCAGTTGTTTACTAAAACTATATATATATATATATATATATATTATATTTGTTATTAATTGAAATAAAGCTGAAATCATATAAAATATAAATATTAGATAAATAAATATTAAACTTAATGAAAACCTTGATGAAAATAATGAAAGTTAGATGTCTCTTAATTTTGCATATAGTTTAAATTGAAGTACTAAAATTACTACAACTGAATAATAATAATAATTAACAAAGCTAAATTGAAATATTTGAAAAAAAATGACAAAAGCACATAACAAAACTACTAAAACTTTAAAAGTAAAATGAAAACTGAAAATACATTTGTTACTGGATTTATTCATCTTTAACAAATCGTTATACACAGACCGATCGGTGTATCAATACAGCGAGAGCTGACAGCTTCATATTTCACTTTGATGTCATATACCGATCAGTCTGTGCAGCGCCGCTTTAATTCGAACACACCTATTACTGTATACTGTATCAATTGACCACTAGTTGCAGAGGTCCAGATGTAGCAGTGCGCAGCAACTCACTATAATATTATCTCCAGTAAGTTCAAAACTCTAGAATCCAATAGCAATTGGAAAATGGATGTGCCCAAAATATCAATATATTGAAAAGGTTCTGTTGAGTTCTAAATGTGACCTGCACTCATGAACCCAAATATATGATTCAGGTGAGACCCATTACTCATCATATGAAGCTTCCAATATAATGCTTTAATGATCTATGGTAGGCTCAGTACAAAAATTGCTTTACATTGTATTTTCAAAAATATCCCAGCCCATGATTACTACAAGAAAGTGTCTGTGGTGCAACAATCTTTGAGTCGCATCATTAAAAACAGTGCAGCGCCTGGTGACGATGACCCATTTAATGAATTAGAGGGCATTCCCTGAAAGAGTTTCTGGCTGTGTTGATTACTATCTACATCTCCAGTGCAAGTAAATAATCTTACTCAAGCAATGAAGCATAAAACATATAATGACTCTGTGTAGACAGTTGCAGATTTGAAATGTGATCCAAAAACAAGCTTGAGGGTGTAAAAGCATCCAAGAATAATGGATCACTTATTCAGAAATGAACACAACCTACTATTTACAAGCGAGTCTGACTAAACTCTAATGCGTAGACATTGATCTTTCCCTTCATACAGTTTAATGTATCTAGTACTCAAACAACAAAAAACGTCATGCGTTTTATCAGTGAAATGCTCCAGTTATGCTGCATGTAAAATAAGAAAGCAGTAAACTTTGCTTATCACAATGGCTGGTGTCTGCTCTCACCAGTCTCTTGGTGTAAATCAAACCTCATACACAAACTGATTGAATCTCATTTCACCTACTGTAAACAAACATTTATCAGAATATATCCCACAGAGCAACAGGATTTTTTCAATAAGAACATATTTGTATGCTGTCAACCTTAAAACAATTATGCTTTTTTAGCTCTGACATGCTTCTGCATTTGTGGTACCATAAGCATTTTTATATTGAAGCATAGCTTGTTAAAGGAGAAAACAATTTAAGACTACTGGATTTTTTTAGTGCAACTTCCAAAATAAATAAAAGAAAGAGAGAGAGAGATACATTTTTATTATTTTATAGCAAGGATGATTTAACTGATCGAAAGTGACAGTAAAGACTTTTACTTTGTTAAAAAAAAAAAAAAAAAAAAAAAGCTCTTCTTTTGTATCCTGGACAAAAAGCATAATGGTTCCCACAAAAATATTAAGCGGCACAACTGTTTCAACATTTATGGTAATAAGAAATGTTTCTTGAGCACCAAATGAGCATATTAGAATGATTTCTGAAGGGTCATGTGACGCTGAAGAAGAGTAATGATGCTGACAATTCAGCTTTGCAGGAATACTTTACATTTTAAAAGTTATTTATTAGAAATGTTTATTTAAAAAAATTAAAATGTATTTAAGAAATTTAAATTGTTAATTTAATGAATAACAATTATTACTATATTACTGTTTTAACAATAACATACAATATACACAACAATAATCAAATATTTGATGACTGAATAAGTGCAATTCACCTTTATTCCACAAGGTGGCAATGTCTGATACACAATGATGAAGTGACGTTTCACTCATAGTTACCACAGGCAGAAAACAAAAGAATAGGAAGAATCATCAGCAAAACTTGAAATGGCTCAGTGATTTACTGTAGAGCAAGTACTGAACACAGTCAAATATTAGTGTCACTGCTGGTGGATCTGGTGAAGAAGCTGTCAGCGATCAAAATATTGATTTTGAAGATGTTGAAAATGATATGTTTTGAGAATATGTTTGAGATTGCAAATGTGCCAGATGCTGAATGTACTGAAAAATGAGCTCTTTTGAGGACAGTGATGATGGTATAAAACATCTGCTCAAACTGAACCCTTCCAAGATCCAAAAGGTAACAAAATATGCTTTATTTTATTCTTCTGTAATTGTTACTCTAATATCAAGAGAGCTGTGTATTACCACGACATTGTTACTCTAATATCAAGAGAGTTGTGTATTACCACAACAGGTAGAGATCAATCCATGTTAGATATAGATCCATGTCACTAAAGACCCAAATTTGCAATAATGATTAGCGAAACATTCATGCATTTAAGGGTTAACCAAGATAATTAAAGGTACAGTGATGTTTATTGTTAGTTAAGGATACCTAATACTAACTGAATCGTATAGTGAGCGAGTGAGTAAGAAATCAAATTTGGCTCCCAACTCCCATTCAAGATTTCTCGGTTAGCCTTCCAATGTGAATGTACTGATTTCAATTTAAGCCACATGTGTTAGGAAATCACATGATTTATGAACATACTGATTGTAGCTCTCCATTTTATTCTCTTCTTCCTTACTCTATCACCTCTGGCTAACATGCAATACACTGCGGCAGATGAAGTTAGTCATTTTACAGTTGTTCCCAACAGTCTGCACATGCTGGTCCTTTGGCTATGAGCTCTCACATGTCCCTGCTGGAACACAAGACAACGGTTGAGTCCAAGCCTCTTCAGCAGAAACCTGCTTCTGGCTAGGTGTCTGGCAACCCTGCTGTTGACAAGCTTCTCCCTAAACACTAACCCTCTCCTATCCAGAACCAGTGAATTTTAACAGGGCTAAAAAAAAAAAAAACCAACAACAACAACTATTGAGTAGAACTGGCATAAAAGTATAAGTAAAAAGAAAGGCTGTCGGGCTATTTTAAAAACAGTAAACAGGTGCTTTGTGATGAATCAGAAATGCTTCTCTCTCATGTGTCAAGTCTTTGATGTTTGGATAGCATAGGACCTTAGGCACACAACAAAATCCAAAACATTTTCAACTGTGACATGCCTATTGAATACAAATTGGTATAATTTTAGTAAGAAAAAAAAATCAAAGTGACACTGGCCATATCTTTTTGATCATGGCGCATGAAAGAGGCCTTAACAAAATATAAATGTACATCTGTTAATATGTCTGAATCAAAACAATTATATAGCATTAGACTTTTGTTGACAATGATTTTTATATATAGGCTAAGTCATGGATGTCGAAAAAAAATATGTTAGTTTTAGAGGGGGAAAAAACTAACTGTAACGATGAGGTAGGCACGGACGAGGCGGAGAGAGAATCCACATGCAAGCACGACTTTAATAAAACAAACAGGTAATCCAGGGCAAACAACAGGAACATAGGACAGGGACATAGGACAGGGACATAGGACAGGGACAGCTACTGCAAACAACAACCAACAACCAAGAACTGAAGCACAGAGGTTTACATACACAGGCAAACAAGCTAAACAAGATAACAAGCAGGCCTGGTTAATCAGAAACACCTGGGGAGACTAATAAACAAGAAAAACTACAAAGGACTACAAAACATGGCACAGAACAGGAAATAACAAAAGTCCACACAAGACAAGGGGACCACAAGACAGGAATCATAACACTAACATTACTATTCTACAAATATATCTTGCAATTGCATGCAATTGGTATCAATGAATTGCATGTAATCGCCAAAACAAATCAATAAAATTACTATGATGTTTCTCTTTCCTCTTATGTACAATGTTTGTCAAATAGGAACATTTTAAATCATAAAAAAAGAAAAAAAAAAGAAAAGTTAGATCAGCAGTAATCCAATTGATTGCAATTTTACTGTGTAATTGTTACCAGAATAATTAGTAAAATTAGTACCAGAATAATTTCAAAGTGAATATATTGTATTTGGATGCTATTTTAAGACAAGTTTCGCTATAAATATAGACCTGTGCATTGACTGTAGCATGAATACTTTATCTACTGTGCCCATGTCCTGCATTTAGAAAAGTTTATTTCATTTACTGCCAGAATGAGGAATCCGCACTACAGCACACGTTGGTGACTGCTTGATTTCAAAACTAAAATTAATATTTTCTAATTTTTTTCTGCCCTTAAAGGCTTGGCATCCATAATTAAGTCATCAATCAGGCAGTGTCTTGGATCCCCCATTTTTGCTCCCTCAAAGCCACTGTATGTCATTCTCAATGGGTTTGTTCAATCAGGAGGCCTGACAGCTGAAAGAAAGAGAAACACTTCTTACAAAAAGAACCCCTACTCAACTGCCAGACATTTAAGGAAAATATGAGCTGTAAATTTAGAAGCTGTCAGCATTTCAAATGCACCCACATCCCAGAGATCACGGTGAAGAAAGGGATACATTATGTAAAATGTGATCATGGTCTATCAGGAAAATGAACTCATACAGACATTTGCTTCTCTCAAAGTGAACTTTGTGTCGGTTTGGTCAGAAAGTAGACCTTAGGTTAACATGATGCCCATTTATGTATTTAGCCTATATGTAATCCAGTAAAACTTCCTTTCCTGATGTTGAGCTTCCTGATCCTGAAGGAAGAGGGTTATTATGGGGCAATGCAGACTCAGCACTTTGGATAGAAACTTAATTCCCTCATATAATTAGGAAAAAAAGGAAACTCGAAGGTCTGCAAGAATCCATTTCGGTAAATGTCAATGTTCCTGTTAATCAGTCAATGCATTGATTTTTGTTTAGCCTAGTTAGATGATGCTGTCATATTGACCAGGACAGAAAAAAAAAAAATTACTTTGGCATTAATGAAAATCCGTCAGCTCTAACCGTCTTGTTGGACAGATGCCTTTCTTTTCATAGGAACCTGCATTTAGCTCACCTACCCTAAAAGTAATTAATGACCGTGAGTCTTTTTATGCCGGAACAGTATCCCTGGAAGCAGGAAGATGATATCTGTAGACTCAGAAGACAGGGTTGTAAATCCTAAGTAAGTCTTCAGCTCTGGCCAGTTCCTGAGAGGCTCCACACGACATTGCAGAGTACCTTGTTTGGCTAGACTAGATGGGGCGGTCGATCGATGGTAACAGGATGCAGGTCTCTCCGCTTTCAAACAGTGGGCTGGTTTTGTGGTCAGGTTCAATTGGGTAATCAATCGGCAATTTTGCTGGCCCTCATATAAGATGATCCAGAGAGCAGATAATCAACACACTGAGTGATGAGGCGGCAGACCGCGACAACTGAAATTTTATTACAGTACAGTATACGGTACTGTCAAATTGCTTGTGCAAATATCATAAAATGTATGCCACATGATGCAATGAAAAATGTAGCAGCTGTCATAATGTTGTAAGTTTGTATTTCAATGTAACTTTAGATGTGCCAGATAGAAAACTGCCATGTTCACCTGCTCAAACTACAACTAAAATTCATCATGAGATCAAAATTGACCCCTTATTTTCTTAATGCATATTAATAGTAATTATTTGTTCTTCCTATACTGTAATTCACTTCTCTTTTCTGATATACGCAAGGTTACCCCAACGTTAAGCCAAATGCATTCAGATCTGCCACCAGTTTGGTCACCAATGCTCACTTCCGATATCTTGTATATCTTGTTTGATAAATCATATACAGAAGTTTTCTCCCACTACTACTACTACTACAAAACACACACTACAACCACACTGAGTTGCTTTATGATAATTTACTTATTTTGGCACATTTAGAGATTAATTAGTACATTATTATTATTTTTTTTATCTCAAGTGGAATATAAGTGTTTTTTTATTTGTTTTTTTTTTATTCTGTTCTATTCTAAACATTGTTTTTTTTTTACTTTTTAAAATATTTTTTTTTTATTATTTGATTCTTGTATGGAAATATAAATTTAATACTTTGCAGTTTATGCAGGGAAACGATTAAAGGTAGCTAGAGGGCTATTATTTGGGATCTGCATTGAATTGATGTGCTGAATCACTCTCACTGAAATGCACATTTATCTTAGTTTCTGGTTATTTCTTTGTTTATACTACAGTGACAGAAACAAAAAAAAAATATCAATGAAATTATAGCTATACTTACAGAGACACAAGCATATTTTGTGTCCTTTGAGATTGTTTCTTGACTGAGAGCAAACCATTAAATAATCAAGCAAAGAAAACAGGGAAAGGGTTCTGTAAAAGTAAAGGAGATTGGGTAATTGTTGCACTAAATAAATGTAACATCACTAATAGCTTAATGCACAAAATCAGGTACTCTACCTCCTCCCAAAATTAAAGACAATTTCAGTAACGGCTGACTTATTAAAATTAGGAGAGTTAAAGTAATGTTTAGTGGAGCTTTATTCAAGCATCAACTGCAACAACATCAACAACACAGCATAGACTAAAAGACTGATCTTGGGATTTAATAATCAATATCAAGGTCTTTAAAATTAAGATTTGATCGATTTGGGGATATCCAAAGTTACCTCACATCATCCTCACTTCTCTCTCAACAGCATGTGTGTGGCACAAGTTCAGATTCTGACAGATAGTTGAAGTGGAGAAGAGACGTGCAGGTGATATTCTCCATCCAGTCACACTTTTTTCAATATCGTAGATAAGTAAATATACATAATGATATCATACCATGATATAGTAAGAATAGTATATCGTTGCAATGTAAACAGTGTGACACGTCGATGCGTTCAATGCAAATCGGCATATTTACATAAACAGCGTTTTTTTATTTGTGACCCTGGATCACAAAACCAGTCACAAGTAGCACAATTATATTTGTGGCAATAGCCAACAATACATTATAAGGGTCAAAATTATCGATTTTTCTTTTATGCCAAAAATCATTAGGATATTAAATAAAGATCATGTTCCATGAAGATATTTTGTAAATTTCCTACCGTAAATATATAAAACAGTTATTTTTGTGAGTGAATGCAGCACAATCGTGAACATAAATGGACAAATTTAAAGGCGATTTTCTCAATGTTTAAATTTTTTGGACCCTCAGATTCCAGATTTTCAAATAGTTGTATCTCGGCCACATATTGTCCTATCCTAACAAACGCTTATTTATTCAGATTTCATGTGATGTATAAATCTCAATTTCAAAAAATGTACCCATGAGACTCAGCCCCACTTCACTTAATGTTAAAATATCCTGAATCAAAACAGGATTTAATGGAAGTTATCAAAGGTAACTTTGAGAAATGGACCCAGAGAGAAATATAGAATGTTTAGAATATTTAGATTATTTTAAGCATATGCTTGGGTTGGGTTTATTTTAGTAGGCCTACTGTTAAATGTGTCTCATTGTATTGAGCAACTGAAATACTTGCTGTAATTGGCTTTTGGAATTCAAGTAATCCAATTGGTGTGCTACAGAGGGTGAGGAACAGCAGGGTGTCAGAATCCTGAGAAGAGGTGGGAATGACATTTGAAGTATGTACACGAGGCCAGATCATCCCAGCACAAAATATGTTCAATAGAACACAGCCTCCATTTCACAGGTCTAGATGTACTATCTATTACAAATAATAGCACCTATTTCCAGCCAAATGTAAGTGTGAAAATATGTGAGAAGGTTTGGGAAGAGGTCAGGTGAAACTGCAAAAATCCCAAAACTTTGTTGCACAGCCATTTCCCATCCCTGTGTCCTTGAAAGGTGTGAGACAGACAAAAGCATCTTCTTCAGTTTACAGGACTCTATTGTAGCATGAGGTGATTGCTGAAGCATAATATCATTTAGAGGGAAAACATTAATTCTGTAATGTATTTTTCTCTTCACATTACCAGAAATTTATTCCTTATCATTACGTCTCTTATCGTCCAAAATTTCTATTTGACAATCTAATGATCCAGCTGCGGGGAGATTTATTTTTGGCTAGTAGCTCTGGGAATGTCAACGTTTTATCTTCACCACTCCAACAATTTCTTCTTGACTACATTCCTCAATCTCCTTAGATTATTTACAAGGCTTTTTATATTCTCTCTCTTTCTCGTTATTTCCAGTCTATAATTCCCGAAGGCTGATGATCTGAGATTCAGTCTCAGGCAGCTTATTTAAACAGAGTCGGTGTCTACACTACCAACTGATACAGTTTAATTCTGCAGAATACAATGCGAAAAGCATCGCAAAAGTCAGAACGTAAAATCAACAGCAATAACAATGAATTATATTGCAATGTATTATTATTATTATTATTAATATTGAATGAAATTTATTCATATACAGCACTTCCATGATTCAAGCACACACTCACAGTGGCACGTGAGGTTTTTGTCTTATTGTAAACTACAGCTTCCTCACTGATATGTCTAACAGCGGAATTAAGTAATTTGCCTTCATTCAGGCCTTCCCGTTTTCCGCAAGCTGCTCTCGAAAACTCCAATTGATGGGCCTCCGTTCAGCATGGCAAACTGCCAGGACAGCAGACATCACGGCATCCTCCCTCTCCACCCGTTAAACTTGTGAAGCAACGTTCATTTTTAATGGAGAATTGATCTGTGTAAATCAGAGGCAGATAGGGGCCCCTTTTCTCAGATAATCTGATAAAGAAAGCTTGCCGTTTTCAACAGTAGCCTGCTGGAAAGGGGTGAGCCCTGTTCTCTGCAGCTCCCTGCGCCGTAATCGAACTAGCGAGAGGCAGATCAGAGATTCAGTGGGTGTAGAGCGAGAGAGAGGGGTAGGGGTAGGTGGAGTGGGTAATCGACAAATCTATCCTCATGCTTAGCTTGGCTGGCTCTCTCATTTGGTTCAAAGTGGGTGCAGATGGATTTTAGATGGAATGGCCTTTGCAAGCGGTAGCCTGTGACACACATCAACAGCATGGCAGCTCAGGGCTTTTGGAAAACTCTAGACTTGTGCCAAAATCATCATACTTATCATGATTAACCATCCCTAGTTGTCTGGATACTGAAAAGAACTAATGCAAAAGTTACTCAGACATTTGGTTGAATGCATTACACGCCTAGAAATACTGATTACAGCTTCATTGTCCCCTTATTGCCATTTGCACTGCAGTTCTGTCCAACTCCTGTCATTTGAACCTGTGTGGGCTGTACACCTAATTGCTTTCTGGTTTGACAAGTGTAATTGTCCTTAAGCACCTTACATGTATTACACTGTCATTTCACAGTGAATCGACTTCTTTACATCACCTTAAATGCTCACTTCTGAACCCGCTGACATTTCTCTAGGCCTGGGGCCTTATGTTAAAACTTTATTTAGATTTCATCCTTAAAAGTGTGTGTGTGACTGTGCACAGTCTCCATGTCTTGTTTTAGAATAAATAAAGGCTATCAAAATATTCATAAAAGCAAAATTGTATAGTTATTCTCATTCTTTTCCACAGGCCAAATAGTATTTTTAATTGTTTTAAACAAATCAAATGTATGTAATTTGTATTCTATAAGGTAAACATTTGTTTTAGGTTGTTTATACAGTATATTTTTAACGGAAACTATGAAAGCTTATTTCCGCCACGAAATAAAACAATTTACAAGATAATTGCAACTTTTTATCTCACAATTCTGACCAAAAAAAAGAAAAAAAAAAGAGCACTCTGTTTTTAGGTGTGCCTTATTCAAGACATGAAAGTAAAGCTCATTGCTATAAACAGTTTTGCATATTAAAATGATTTTCAACATCCCCACACATGTGGAATTGTTTTGAAAACTTATCTTGGGGCATAGTTGAAACATTTTGTGCATTACATATGCTTAAAAAGCCTTAGTTGTGGCAAATAAACATTGACAAAGGATGACTTGCTGTTTTCTGTTACTGAATGAGTGTACCATTGTTTGTCACACTGTTGTTCTTATATAGGCTATTCATAGTTTATCCTTTTCGATAAAGTGAAAAATTTATGTTTCATTTTATTAAAACAAGACACTGCGAATGACAATGTAGTCATGTCTAAACGATGACAAAACAGAAGATGTTGCTCACTGAAGCTTTATTAAGGATTATCGAATGGATTTGATCAAAACAATATATCTGATAACCCAACGCATTTACTCCATTAATGCTGAAGCAACGGAAAGAACGGCATCACAACTATCACAACTATTCAGTTTGACTGCTTCACTACAATATAAATACTCAGTACATATCAAACGATATGTATCAAAGCAATAGTGACACATGGTAAAAACACTGTTACTCACGCTTGTGTGTTGGGACATTAGCCTACTGTCGGATCCAATGAAGTTGGCACTGTGTCATCTTTTATTTTCAGTCTCTCTGAAAAGCTTGTGTCTTGTTTTAAGAACAAATCCGCAGTAAAATGAACCGAACAAATGAACAGTGTCTTACTGACGTGATCTGACTGGAACTTCATTAAAAATAAAGTTCATCCATGCTTTCTTTCTTTTAGGATCACAAGGATAGCAATGATAAGACTGTTTTTCCACAACTTCGCACTTCAAAACGTCTTGTAATCCTCAGCGGCATCTCATAATTTTGTTGCTGGAGTAATCCTATGTTTGTGTATCTCATATCTACTACTAGGGCTACATCATGACATGCACAAATTGGTGGGCGGGGCTAAAGAGGCAATGATGTAGAAGTACTGTAGGCACTGATCTTCTTCTGCAGAGGCAGTCTTTCATCACACTATGACATAATAATGTGGCACACACAATCCGAAACAAGTCGTTTTCTGAGCATGGTTTCTATAAAAAATAATAAAAAAAACTGTTTTTGGACTAAGAAGGATGTTTTGAGTAACTTAAAGGAGTTTTTTTATAGCACAATGATCTATTCTACTGAAATATGTCAAAAGATCAAGGAAAACTGTAAAACATTAAAACATAGCATGCCACAGGAAAAGTGTTCAAAAACAGCTCAAATGTTTATCTAAATTACTATAATTTTTGTAAATTTGTGTTACAGTTTTTCTCAGTCTCTTTGGTGCATTTCTCACATCACTATTTACATTTGCACAACAGTTAGTTCAATTTCCACAACATTTAGTCATTTGTGCATATCATAGTAGCAGTTTCTCATTCCTTCCAACAAATGCATCAATTGCTTTCATACAACTCTCTGATGTCATGTCAGTCAAAATTAACTATACTTGTGAATGCTGAATAGTCATTCCATATAAAACTAATAGTCCTCATTTCATTGCTTGAGTCATTACATACAAAAATGTTGAACTAGTTGTCAAAATCTGTCAAGCAAATTTTACACATTTTTTTAAATCTTTTTTTTTTTCCTGAAAATGTCTCCTAAATTGAACAATTTGCAATTGAGCAAGAGATGATATTCGCTGTGATGTAGATGAAATTATGTGGCCAGACAGAGAGGAACGTCTGGATGTGCATGAATGATTACAGTACTATGTATGTTGTATGTTCTGTTCCAATATGTACTGCAATATTGTTTACAGTTGTGCACAGCTCTACCCAAAGGGAGTTTATGTTTGTTGTAAATAAGGGTGTATTTTGTGCATTTGCACAATGCTGTGAACAAATTAGAATTGCAAAGAGCATATGCAGTAAAAATGTGAAACATACATATTCAGTGTCTTACTCAGTTACCTCACTAAATACAGTAATGTGTAACTTTACTGTATTTTTCCAATTGCTGTGCAAATAGTAGTGCTGTCTTGAGCATTTTCAGGTAGTGTCACCAAGATCTGACTTTTTTGCATTGGAAAACATTTACAGAGTAAACTGTCATAATGAAAACATGACAAAGCCATTTGACTATCTTGTTCATAAACAATGGTGTCAGGACTTTTCATCTGGATGACACTGACACTTTCATTGACATGAATACTTTTGAGGAAATTGAGCTATCCATTTTGAGCAAGTGACACGCTTTTGCAGGTTATCAACTAGGTTTTGCAGTTTGTACTAATTGTTTTAAGAACTGCATTAACTGTTGTGCAAATGTAAATAGTGATGTGTGAAATGCACCAAAGCGACTGAATTGAACTAATTTGTTTGCTTAACTCCATTAATGAGACTGGAATATTTAATCTAAATTTGTATATCAAAATGAAAACAGAGTTTCAAATAATTTGTTACTACATTACTTCATTACTAGACTCATTCCAGGTAAAAAAACAACAACACATATTTAAGACAAGTTTATGTTTTAGTATACGTGATATGTGCGTACGCAACGTTTATACATCAGGCCCCTGTTGATTCATGGACCTGATGACAACCTCATTCCCACAGCAGCACAGCTGTTTCTTATTCATTCGCATCTCCTTGTTGATCTGTATGTATCTCCATTCTCACATCTTTCCCAAATTCTAAAATGTTGACTGTCACAGTAACATAAACAAACTACATTCTACCAAATATGCTTTCACTTTTTTCCCATGCACATGTTCAATCAAAGACACAAAGTTCACTGCAAAGCCTTTTGCACTGTCAGCCGGGGCATCTTAAATTATCAGTTTAGCATGTGGTAGAGGGAGAGAACAAAGGGCAAATTTGAGAAAGGTCAATGAGGACAGGGTCTCTGAGATGTGCGTCAGCGAGGGCTCAGATAATAGTCCTAATGAAGATGTAATGCACATGGGCATTATGGGTCATGGCGTGCCCTGCATTAAAACGATGTGCGGCAATAACACTGCAAGTCGGCCAATCATCTCTGTGTATTGCCATGCTACGCTGTAAGGACAGCTCTCTCCTTTGAATATTGAATCACACTCTGTTTTCTGTCTCTCCAAGAAAAAGGTCATTTCATGAGTGGTATGTTTCAAATTCCATAGACACAATAGCCCGGCCATTTATATTCTAGAGCTTGCAACAAAAATATAAACTAATAATAATAAATAGCTGTAGAAGTAGTTGTTAGATAGATAGATAGATAGATAGATAGATAGATAGATAGATAGATAGATAGATAGATAGATAGATAGATAGATAGATAGATAGATAGATAGATAGATAGATAGATAGATAGATAGATAGATAGATAGATAGATAGATAGACAGACAGACAGACAGACAGACAGACAGACAGACAGACAGACAGACAGACAGATAGATAGATAGATAGATGCAAGTTGTAGGATAAAAGTATTTTAGCATCTGTCAGTTCATTTCCATTTGCAACTGCTGCTTTTTTTCTGCTCCATCCTCAGGTTTCAAATAGACTACTGCACACTTCCTATGAATCTCATTCCTATGAATTTTACATGCTTAAAAAGAGTGCACACATTTCCCCTCACTATGTGCTTTGTTTTCACTAAAAGGATAAAAATGACCTCTATTATGGCTGGTTATGTGCCCAACTTTGCTCCCACCCATGATCAGCTGAAGAGCGTGTTTGACTCCTTCATCTATCGGCCTCATTAGAATAATACAAAAATAAATAAGCCAACACTGTACAGCTGGTACTCCAGCAAAATCTATTCATTCTCAACTGCCACTTGACCACCTAGCACAAACAATGAGTATGAGATGTCTGAAATAAAAAGGGAAAGAGAACACAAACCCCGACGAAGGACACACAATTCTCTTATCGTGCCAACCGCCCTACGGAAAAACGAAGAAGCCTGTTCCTGTCACCGCAGTGACAGGCGCATGTATCCCTGGCTGTAATGGCACAGGATACAACTGCCACGTTGCACCCGGTGGAGATATCTGCAGAGCAATGCAGGAATCATGTAGGACAGCACATCTGACAAGTGCCATGACACCTGCCAGTCAGGCTGCTGTGTGACATGACCCAGAGCCGTCCATCTGTGCCACCTGCGAAAACATGCAACATGCAGCAAAATAACAGCATCCTTTGTTGATACATGTCTTGACAGTTATGACACAATTTTCAACATTTAGATTACCAACATTCATTTTCAACATTAAACTTTTTGTTTTCCACAGTTTGCTGTAAATGGCATATGCTGTATAGATCTAAAGATACAAAGTAATTGAAAGAAAATGCTTGAACATCTGAACAACATTACATCCCACTCTTCCTCTAAAGGGTAAATCTTATATTGTTGTAAAAGCAATAAATCTTGTTCATATTTCTTACCTGCTGATCTTCATCAATGTTGTCAGCCCCTGTAAAGTTGAACATGAACAGAATTTAAATTTCATTATCATATAATAGCGCTACAGCATATGTTAAAATTAAACCAATAATAGTTTTGTCATGTCTTCATGTCTTTTCTAAATACATTCAAAACAAAACAATAAAACTAGAATGTTGTGATGCCTAAATTTACTTTTATCATTTAAACCAAATGATTTTAATGTCCAGTTAGAGTACAGCACTTTGGTCGGCCAGTGGCCGTTTTTAAATGTGCTCTATAAATACACTGACCTGAACTGAACTGAAATGGATATTCAACTTGAGATCTTGAAATATTACATTTTAAAATAAATACATAGAAAAAAAAGTTGCAGCAGCAAATACTATAGTGGGAACAACACAAATGTATTCTGTATGTAGGCTCTTTTTTGATAATATAACAGACAAATGTATTTCTCAAAAATGTCTGTCCCACTTTACTTAACATAAACTGTGAGAATATCAATAACACTGATGAATATATTGAGTATAAGGTAAGAATCTAAACAACAGTCCCAAACTAGTTTTTCATAATACAATAAAGTCAGTAAGTCGGTTTGAGCCACCACAGTCATCAAAAAATAGAAAATAGCACAATTAGTAAATAAAGTGGTATTTTGGAATCTATGGAAACTACAGTTACCATGGTAAATACACAATACTAACATGTCATGAACTGTAAATAAAACAAACACTGATCCTGATGAATAGAATGAACATCATACCTGCATGCGGGGGTGGATTAAGATCTACACAGGCCCCTGGATTTCTAGAGGCCGAATTGTGCTGAGTTCTGACCCCCGCCAAAATATTATAGGTCTATAGGTCCAATAGGTCCCCAGTAGGTAGGTTTAGGATTAGTTGTGGGGGTGGGGTTAGGATTAGGCAACCAGGTAGCGGCCACAACGAGGGGGGTAATAATTTGGCAGGGAGTTAAAATTCAGCACAACTGAGTTTGTGGTGTGAGTTTACAACTGAAACTGACGTAGGGAAGGGTGATGTAACACTCCGTCATGCGCGCCGTGCACTCATCAATTGCCTGTCATTTTAAAACCTCCATCCAGTAACACTAGTAATTACTATTACTCTAGAAAAAGATTAATCAGAAAATATTTGCTAAAACTGCTCAACCGAGGCCTATAACGTCTAACAGGACATTCAAGTTCCTGTCGAGCTCTGTATTTTGGTCCGAACCCAGAGTACTCCCCCCATATTCCTGGCTGTGGTATGAACCAGCCAAGAGGACTCGGGGTGGTGGAGGGATGCTGAAAACTGTCGAGGAATGTAGGTGAGTCGACTGTGTATATATACACGTATGTAAATATGCAAGTATTAATCTTCAGAAGGCCTCCTCTAATGCTGCTTGGATAGATGAGTTAATTGCTGATTGGAAGGACGTGTTGATTGGATAGATCATTTGAACGTGTTCCTCCCGAACTTTGTTAATGAAACATTATTTTGTTGTTGTTTTTTTGACTACAGACTCAAAACGGTCTTGTGACCCACCATTTGAGAAACCATGCTCTACATAACTGCTGGATACTGATTATCTCTTTAGAGACTTGTACAATTAAAAACTTAATTCCCAAGTATTATCATGCTAGATGTTCAAATAAATTAATTTAGCACCATCATTAAAGACAACCTGACCTCTGAACTAAGTAAAATATTAAAGACTCATTCTCTATTACCCTGCAGCCAAACATAAATCACATCTTCCCTCTTCAACTTGCTTTGGAGATAGTAAATCTTCAGAGATTTAAAAATGCCTTGAGAATATCTATTGTCTCGAGTATATAGTGATTTCCCCCCCATATTACCACACTGAAAGGTCATTCTCTAGCCAGGGACAGACTTCCCATATGAACTGCGGCTGGCTAGTGGAGCTGCCGACGAGAGACTGTGCGGTAATAAACTATATAGTGGTGACAGCTCTGTTTTATGAGCTTCTTATCACATCCCTGTGGCTTTTACCCTCTCTGGATCACAGCCTGTGTTGTCCTCAACTCTGGTTGTGGCCATGATTGTGTTTTCATTTCTTCTGTAAGGCTCTATTCTCATGCTGGCTTTATCATGTAAGGCTACTTTATTGTGGCATCTGGTGAGCAGGGTCGAGACTTGGTGCTTAGTGGAGGTAAAATAAAACATAAAACTCTCCGGGGCGGCTTGTGGAGTGACTTCAAGCTCTCTTCTTAGGCCTTGACGTCCATTATATATAGTCGAAGTGTGTGCCAAATGCTAAATGAGATTATTTTGCTCAATATCTCTACCAACAGAAGTGCACAATCTAAGATATGTTTATTTATATGCACATTTTTATAAGGGTCAGCCA
Source organism: Abramis brama (assembly GCF_963993115.1). NCBI lineage: Eukaryota > Metazoa > Chordata > Actinopteri > Cypriniformes > Leuciscidae > Abramis > Abramis brama. The sequence goes on from NC_139965.1 coordinate 34,959,098, forward strand.
GGTACCAGGAACGTAAGTGCGGCAAATGGCTAGAAATGCTGAGAGAGAACAGAAAGCCATGCTGGATATCTGCAGCACAAATAAAGGAAGACAAATTTACTTACTATTTTTTCTCATTCCTTTTTATTTATTACATGTTGCTGAGCTGAGCGGTGATGAAAGAATATTAGGCTTCTTTTTAGGCATTCAAAAACAAACCCTCTCAGCAGAATTACACATGAGGGACGTGTCTGCTTACGTGAGTGAGCGAAGTAGACATCCGTTGTGTTCATATCTTTTTTCAAAGTGGCCGGGCGACAACAAATGAGTGCAGAAATCTACTCTGTTTTCCACGGATGTAATTGTAGGGTGATGGCACCCCTCTCGCAGCAGAGCTGGAAATGAGTCTGGAGTGCGTGTGACAGCTGTGGAGGTCACCAAGCCTTCGGATGAAAGCTGCCTGTCTGTTCTTTACACATACATTTTCATCACATTGCGTCCACCAGTGATAAGCACAAATAAACACCCTTCAGTTGTGTACATTAGGATGCTGGCTTTCCGCACACCATCTCAAGTGTCTTGCAAACAAAGTGCTGAATTTAGCTAGCTGATCAGTACCATTAGTTCTGATAGACCACGTCCTTCAACACAAGAGCTCTTGATTGTTTGACCAAACCTGTAAAAGTCTGTCACTAGGGCTGTAAAGAAAGAAAGAAAGAAAGAAAGAAAGAAAGAAAGAAAGAAAGAAAGAAAGAAAGAAAGAAAGAAAGAAAGAAAGAAAGAAAGAAAGAAAGAAAGAAAGAAAGAAAGAAAGAAAGAAAGAAAGAAAGAAGCAGTGGCAGTAGCAGCTACACAGCGAGTCTTTTTTTCTGTTGTAAGATGGATGGTTACCGACGCTAAGGTGCAATCCCACCACCTACTATGTTGAAGCAACAACCAGATAGTTACTATAGTGCTGGATTAGTAAAGATATTGGTAACACCTTATTTTAAAGTGTCCTTGTTATACATGTTACATGTATTTATTTTAACTATAAATTAGGCATAATTACATGAAACTGACCCTAACCAAACCCTAATCCTACCCTAACCCTATTAGTAGATGTAATTAATTATTTTTACTCAGTCCTTAAATGTATTATCACACTGTAACATGGACACATTAAAATAAGGTGTAAAAAAGATTTACATAAATTTCAAAAGTCAATTCTGATTAATCTTTAACCTTAAGTGGGGGGTGCTATAAATGATCATGTTACTCAACATCCACTTGCTTAGCCAGCACCAAATAAGTGTCATTTGATATCTTAGAAGATTGACTTTACAGTGAATATGGAATATGACCATTACTATGACCATCACACAAGTGCTTTTAATTTGCTGACATTTTAGAAGTGCTCTATCTTTTATAGCGTGAAAAAATAACAGAAACATGAAAATATGATCTGTAAAATCATAGTAGCCTACATAACAGCCTTTTGTCATATATCATTGAAAAGGTCTCAGCTAGTAGAGTAGACCTTATGCGCCAGAGAAACGAGGGCACCGCCATCTTTAGAATATCGTCTTTTAACTTCCGTTTTTGCGGTCGCTCTGTAAATTTCTATGGCATTGCTGTCCAGGAGTAATTAGCTTTTGAAGTGGATTTACTTAATGTAAAGTTAACGAAAGTAATCATGAGGACTGTAATGTTTAAAGCAGATGACTTAACAAATGTCAGTCGACAATTTTTAAATGAGCCGTTCATTCATAAACACGCAGAATCGCTGTGAAAATACAGACTGGAAGTCAAAAGACAACGAGCGCAGCGCTGAAAAGGGGTGGGGCTACATAAGGTCTATACAACAAGCATATTTGTTTCAGTTAGAGGCCAAACTAAACCAAGTACTTGTATGAGAAAGTGCCGCCGATGCACGTGTAAACAGTATACACATGATGCTTTTGTGCCATGTATTAGTCTGTAAGTTCCCGCAACATTAGTAAACCGTAGTAGATTGCATATCTTTACTTAGAGCAGGTTGTCTCTAATGAGCCCGAACACATCATAAGACAATGCACAGAGTAACATGACATGCTGCTTGGCTAAAGCTGTAGGACTTCCGGGATCCAATCGAGTTGCGATCATGACACAGTGTTTCCCAACGTCATTTGAAAGTTCAATCAATGTAAACTGGATCTCGGGTATGGTGGGTAGATATAGAGGGTAGGGATGATGTGTAGAGACCAATCAGTCTCGTTGTTTTACAGCTGGAGAGTGCTTGGATTGGTTTGATGACAAGTCTTGATTTACCATGCACACAGCTGAAACAGCACTGGAAAACCATCACTTCTCAACCAGGATATTATTACTTACAAGTAAGTATGGAACTCTTATGTTCAGTAAAGTATCTTGTTTGGAGGTTGTTGTTGTTTGCATGAACACATTAATACACTTAGAATACGTAACTATACGGTGCACAAGCTTCATATTTCCTTGTGTGTCTGTAGCAGGTTTTGCGCATGAGCCGCATGCACCTCAAAACTACACACTCTAATGATGACCTTGCTTAGGTTAAATGTTTTATCGATTCAATTATTATCGACAATTAATCGATCGTCGATTAATCGTCAGCATCCCTCATACTAGCGTATGAGTTGTATTAACACAGTATCAACATTTCACTTTTAAAATACCGGTATCATCAATACCAGTATATTGCAAAACCACCACTAGTCACACTTTGGACCTTAAATAATCAACTGATTTCAGCGCCTGTATCCATCAAAGCAGAATACATTGTGAAACAGCAGAGACTATGAAAATATATACATGCATCCATGTGGAATATTCTGGAATGGCTCATTTCAATGTGATTCGGCTACCTATGTGTGCTATGCATTAATTCACAGTGGCTCAGGAGACACTATTAGATTTATAGTGCCATTTCTTTTCTGTTGAGACAGACATGTAGTGTGCTATGGCACAAGGAACACAATTTACCATAATATTGTTCCATAATGGTTCATTCAAGCTCATGTAAGTGAGTGTGAAAGTCACAATAGCAGAGAATATATCACGGCATATATGACCATGTATTAAAGACAGCACTTTGCGACACTGTCAATACAAAGTCTATTTTCTAGACAGGTAATGAATAAAGAGGGATGGGGATAAGTGTTCAAAATTACAGAAAGCATTCATAGCTGATGTAGAACTGAGCCCTTTGTCCATTTGGACGAAATGGTGCTAGACATCGGATTAGTTAGCTTGCACTCTTAATGAGCATATACAGTATAAGGAGTAATTCAAAGTCCTCATGGAAAGAATTTCTATATCATCAAGATAACAACGTCCGTGTAAGGCAATTTGCTAATGATTCAACCAGCATACACAATCAATGTATAGCCCTATTTGGCCCCTGCTCTGGGAGACATCTGACTGTGCTGCTACTGATTAGATCCTCCTAGATTGGGCCTCATTGTGCTGTGCTGGTATGGGGCATCCAGCCAGACCTGAGAGAGAGAAAAAAAAAAAAAAAAATTCCTTGACTGAAAAGAGGGAGTCAACCGTCCATCACAAACAGAACAATTAGCTGCCAAATGTGTCTGTGGGGAAGAGTGCAATCAGACCAGTGTCAGTGATTTACAGTCTGCATTCTCATTTTATCAGTGCCGGACACGTATTGTTTCATACAAAACAATAATTTCTCATACACTGCTGTGCCTCCAAATAATGACATATTGTTCAATCTTGCAATTCCATGCATATTGCATATAAGGCGTTTTCACTTTTAAAAAAATCCTTTAAAGTCTTAGGGCCCTTTCACACCTACCTGGTTTGCTCCGGATTTTCAGACTTTTCAGTTTGATCCGAATCAAAATTACAGGTGGGAAACCTCCCCTGGACCACGGTCCGGACCAGACAGACAAAATTTTGGTCAGACGAAAAGAGGTAGTGAGGTAGAGGTAGTAAACTGAACAAAGGTTTGGTTCGCTTCTATTGTGAAAACATTTTCTGTATGGTTCGGACTTTCAGACCATTTACAGGAAGTTCCGATGGTTCTCGCAGGATTGCTTGCAGTCTTCTCCTCCTTTCCTGCCGGCGACGATAAAATGTTTGCACAACGAGGATGTTCATTTGGCGAATTTGAACTAGCCTTGAGTATAGTTGGTGCTGCAGGTAGTAATGTCATAATAATAACAGTATAGTGGCAACGATATGACCAATCAATGTCAAGATGCAGCCCACATAGATGATGATGACAGGACGCAAGTATGTCATGTAAAGTTCTTTAGTGCGCTTGCATAATTGCAATGTGAAACCAAACCAAAACTTACCGAATGTATTAGGTTCGGACCTTGGTGCGGACCTTCAGGTGTGAAAACGCCCTTAGAGGATTGGTGCTATCAAATGAGGAAACAAATCTATCATCCAGGAATTCACAATATATTGATCCAATATCGGTTATTGTTATTTAATTCCACATGCTTTTTCCCCCCATTTTTACATTTAGGTTACATTTGCCATCATAAAGCACTTACATAAAAAGGAACTAGTTAATCAAAAAATGAAAGTTCCGTGATCATTTACTCACCCTCATTTCATTCCAACGCAACAAAAAAAGTGTTAGTCTTTGTTGTTTTTGTTTTGTTTTTCAGTGGCCACCAAAAAGGTCAGGTTACCATCATTCTCCAAAACATCTTTTTGAAGAATGATGGCATCATCAGAAAAAGGTTTGAAATGACATGTGAGTGAGTAAATGAAGACAATTTTCATTTGTGAGTGAACTATCCCTTTAAAGGATAATTCTGTAAAAACACTAATAATTTAATAACATTGTTAAATCTTTAGCAAATGTCAAAATTAATACCCATTTGTTTTATATTGTACATTATAATGTTGTGATGCCTAAATGACTAATTTTAGTTTAGAGATTAATTTATATCGACAAAATAGCATCAAATGTTTAATAAAGGCCATTTACTGGCCATTAATAAAGGCCATTAAGTAATTATTAGAGCATCCCTGCTCTAACATCAGTTCATTTTCTATTTTACCAGAAGTTCTGCTGACAGCAAAGTTGTTGTTTCTTTCTATTATGACAACAGAAAACAATGAAACAAAGAAAAATGAATTGATCATTCTGGGCAGACCATTTGCTAAGTTGTCTAACATGATGCTAAATGTGTCTGTCTGTGTTTAGGGATGAATAGATCATTTCTTGACATTTTTAATCTGTTTTTTATGAAATACCCTCAAGTCTTCCAATTAAACTGGATTGGTTTTTGAAGAATAACATTCCGCCCCAATGAAAAATTTCGGAAGACACCCCATGTGGTTTATCATGCATGCTGTTGTCTAAAGCTTAGGATGTTAGGAGGGACACATGGCCAGGTTTGTAGCAGAGATATTAGCATTTAAATGCAGTGTTTGAAGTATCTGTGCTGGCACCTGGCCTCACTACGTACTGAGTCAATCAATCTTTGTTTGTTATCATGCCCTTCACGACGAATTGCCTGAGAGCTCCTCTAAGTTGAAATCTGAAGAAAACAAAATGAGAGAGTGGTGCTCCATCAGAAAACAAAAAAGTACAACTCCAAAAACAACCCCCACTGCTCGACTCACCTTGCAAAAAAAAATAAAAAAAAATGCTTTTGTACACACGGTGCCTTCACAATTCATTCAGATTCTAAAGAATTATACAGTTTCAGTTTTAAGCAGTGTATTCATTAATTCAAAAGATCTCATGCTGATTTGTTTGACAGAAAAAAATGAATAATACATACATTTTGAGTAAATGCATTTTTATATCTTGTCACCATTCACAGTTGTAATAAAAGCTTTGAAGTGTTTTAAATGTTTAACTTTTGTACTGCAACTTTTTTTCACACTCTCAAACTATTTACATAGCTTGCCAGCAAAAGCCTTGCAAAATTTGCAATGGCTGTTTAACACCTTCAAAATACCATTATCGTAATTGGCATGTGCTCTGAGGCTCCTTTTTCTTTGACATGGACATTTTTAGGTCAATCTCTGTCGAGGTACAGTTTAAAAAAAAACAAAAAAAACATTAATACACTGGAGTGCTGAATTGGAATATTTGCAGTACAGCCTGATTTACTTTTGAGCAAAGAACAAAGAAGAACTTTTGAGTATATTGAAGCCTTAAGAAAACAGGCCTAAGCAGCTGGTCGCCATTTATAACCACATTTTAACCAGTCATTACTTTGATAGTACACTTTCCTGAGCTGATTATTCAGAATTATAATATTACATTATCAACACAACAATAAAAATCCAACTGCTCAACCAGAAAATGAGTGAGTCCCAAACTTGTGAGTGGGTAGAAGTCTGGCTGTCAGATGGCAGCATGCTTATGATCATCTCAACATGCCAACAAACCCTGAGATAACCGTGTCTCCGTCTCACATGTCACATCTAAGCCACAAACATCTGTAATATGACCATCCATTTGCATGTGTCAGTCATAGTAATAATCAGCTTTAAATCCAGACGCCTGTCAATACACGGATAGCCATCTGCAGATTCACACTCTTCCTTTATTTGAAACCAACACTTTAGAGGCAAATTCAAGTGGAATTCACAGCAATTTAGCTGCCTGTCTGTGGAAGATAGATTGAACCTATTCGTCCATCAAGGTATCAAACGCATCTGGCAGGTAGTTGTAACATGTTATACATACGAGCAAAATATATAACAAAAAACTATGGGGGTACAACATAATGTCATTTGCAAAGCAAACAAAAGCTGACCACACAAAACTAGTCTGCAACTAACAGCATTAAGCCAGAATACAATGGTGTTAACACACAGCACTATATAACTGATGACAATCCATCTAATATCAGAGTATTGGAGCTGGAAGATGCTTTCAACAAGAAACACTTGTTGAAAGTGTCATGAAAAATATTTTAAAGCACTTTTGAGACTGAAGATCTCAAAATATCTTTCGAGACTGCTATTATGTAACACTGTTTTACAGAGGCGGACAGAGTACACAGCTACAATTCTTGAGTAAAAGTACAGATACCCCTTGCTAAATTTTACTCAAGTACAAGTAAAAGTACTACAGTCAGATGTCTACTTAAGTAAAAGTACTAAAGTACTTGTTTTTAAAAGTACTTGAGTATCAAGAGTACAAGAGTACATTTTCTAAATATTGCATTACTACTACCACAGTGCTTACATTGGTAAACACAGCAAACACTTGAAGCGAAAACTATCATTAACTTGTTCAGAAAATTAAAATAGTCTGGCGAGGTGGGGCCACGGCTTGGCACATTCCCGGGATGCAATATTTTTTTTTCCCAGGATGGTAGGGGAAGACTCATGAATATTCATTAGGGAAGTCATCCCTGATTGGTCTGATGACCTACCCCTAACCCCACCCCTAAACCTACCCGTCACTGGGGTTAAGACCAATCAGGGATGACTTCCCTAATGAATATTCATGAGTCTTCCTCTACCATCCTGGGAAAAAAAATATTGCTCCCGGGATGGACCTGCTGCGTCTTCATCCATTGTTTTGTCCATGGTTTCGTCTCTTATCTAAATCTGACCATGGAGTTGACTTTGGCGGAAAGCTGAAGGTGATTGCTGATAGGCTGTCCCAATCAGTGGCGCCTGCACAATCCAATCACATTTGAGAGGGTTTCCGAGATGTTTCTTTTTTCCTTTTTTTATTTTTTATTTTTTAGAAGAAGTAACGGGTACTCACAGTTATGGATAGAAATGTAGTGGAGTAAAGAGTACAATATTTGCCTCTCAAATGTACTTGAGTAAAGTCATGAGTACTCCCCAAAAATGATACTCGAGTAAAGTACAGATCCCTCAAAATTGTACTTAAGTACTGTACTCAAGTAAATGTACTCCGTTACTGTCCGGCTCTGCTGTTTTATAAAAATCTAGAAACTCTCACCCAATAAATCCCTATTTTTATCACCATTGCAGGGGAAGTCATGCAAAGAACATTCAAGACCATTTTCTCAACATGGTATCAACTTACTCAAGTGCCTGAGCATTTGAAGTGCTTGCCTTAGGAACAAATGTCACATGCCATGAATAACTATGAGACATGAATAATGGTGTCATGCACTAGAGTGAAAAATATGTTTTATTCTACATGGAGTGGGTCAGTCTCTCATCATGACAACAGCTATGCTGAGATCATATGATCAGCCATGTTCTCCATTTCGAATTTATCCTTTGACTGGGATCTGTGCCAGTAGTCTCAGCACTAGAAACCCAAGAGAAAGTGAGTTGCACTAAAACAAATGCAAACTTCGATGCACCTAAGGTCTAACAGTGCTGATAGAACGACAGTGACCATTATAATATCTTTCAAATGTTTAAAGCATTTAAAATTCAAATATTAAACTAGGCACCCACAACAAGATTAACAAACTTCAAGCATTCACACCAATATGTGTATATTAAAATACACCAAAATTAAAGCAAAAACATACACATTTTTAACATGCCTTTTTAATTATTGAATTCAAATGAAAAATAACCTCTATAAACTTTATGAGCCAGAGAAACAAGCGTGCAGCATTTTTACAATATTGTGTTTGAACTTCCGTTTTTGCAGTGGCTCTGTATATTTCTATGGTATCGCTGTCAAAGAGTAATTTGCTAGTGAAGTGGATTTACATACTGTAGAGTTGACGAAAGTTATCATGGGCGTTGTAATGTTTGAAGCGGATGTCAAAGGTCAGCAGACCGGGAATATTTTAAAATGAGCTGCTCATTCATAAATCCGTAAGATCTTACCTTCATGCTGTGGAAAAACAAACCGGAAGACAGAACACAACAAGTGCAGCGCTGTAAAAGGGGTGGGGCTACATAAGGTCTGATAGGCTGGAAAAGTTCAATAGTAATAGTTGAAAAATGAATGGCTAAATGAAACTAAATTAAAACACAATTTCGGATTCATATAACATTTAGATATAAGCATAAGCTCTCATCATGTCATAATCTATCAGACATATCCACAAAACGTTCACATACTGTATGCGGCTCAAGACGTGTTGGAATGGAACAATACTGGGATTTCCATGTCCCAGAACATGATATGCGTCTCACAAAGTAATTAATTAGTGCTAATTCTAGAGATTTTAACGTGAGATGAGCAGACTGTTCATTAAAATGTTATTTGTGTTTTATAGCCATCTTCAAAGGGACTACTCACATTTTAAGCTCCATCAAAATAATTAACAACAAGGCCCAATGGATTAGCACACAACGGTCTTTTCACAGTGACACAGTGGGGAATACCCAGATAAATTCTTCATTTACTTCTAGCTGGGAGTAGACGTCCACTTTTTCATCACAATACTTGCAAATGTTAACATCAAATAAATTATAGCACATCCTGTGATTTTATGAAATGTACATCTAAAATATTGGATAAGCAATTTTGACTAGTAATTACATAATGATTTTTCCATTTTACTTTTGAATATTTTGGTTTAAATACTTAAAGCTTAAACTAAGTGTAAACTCTATAGTTTTTACCCAATTAATAGAGCTTCAGCTTTAAAGCTGTGACAATGTCACAAGTACAGAATAAAATGAAGTGCTCTACAATTAGACTTTGTCATTTTAATTACCTCTTAATTCTTTTTTGATAGCCGCCTTGTTTAAACAGTACAATCCAGCTCGGGAAGATGATGGCCAGTGCCCTATCTAAGAATAGAGTCCAATAATTCAGAGCGACAGATTATTCTTAAAAGCTTAGTCTTTGCCTAGTATGAAGTGACCGAAGGCCAAATAAATGAAACTGAATCAAATTTGTACTTTCTACAGCCAGTGCAGTCCTTCTTTTTTTTTTTTTTTTTGCCTGTCACTTGGTCAGAGGCCAGAGCACTTAATTTCCCTTCACTGTGACTGTGTTGATTTCAATAATGTAGGGTTCAATGGTAAGGCCTGGGGCCAGTGTGAGAGAGTTTCAAGCCACTTGACTGAACTGTCACCTGTCCTATTAGGCCAGCACTATATCTTTCATTTTAGGATCATATACAAGATTTTTATGAATTTCTTCTGTGACATTTGGTTGTGACTTCTGCTTGTGATTTATTTATTTTTTTAAAGCTTCAGACATATGTAAAATGTGCTTACAGTCTGATTAAGTTGAGGTGCGGTTGTCAAATTTGCAATGATTGACTTGTGATAGTCTTGGTATGATGGGTTAAAAATTACAAACCGATCAGTAATGTTTTGCCATCTAAGCCAGCAAAAATGCTTATAAATAATGGTCTTGTTTTAGATCACAACCTTAAGTTGTGAGGAAACAAAAGTAGCCACAGATATTTTCTTCCAATTTGTGATGTATATCTGAGTGTAACTGATTATTGAAAAAGAAAAATGTAGGGCAGGCTGGGACTTGGTTCTACCCATCGTTTGCTGATTGGATTTTGAGATGTGGTCGTTGCATTCCAAAATGGAGGCAAATTAATGTGAGCTTGCAGGGATGGGGTTGAAGCGGACTAAATGGTCTTGCATACATAACCAAACAGAAGTCTGTTGCTTCACCGGATAATCGAGTGATCATCCAAACTGCTTGTCCTCTGTAGATTCGCAGTGATGCTGGACAAGACATGGGGGGAACATGCAAACTCCACGCTGGTCTCCTGGCTCAGCCGAAACTCAAACTGGGTCCTGTTGTGGATAGCACTATGGCGACAGTTCTATTGAGACACTGTGACGCGGATCGAGTGACATTTTGATTAGAAATGCAGTGCGCATGGATGAATTGTTCCCAAAAAGATCAATAACACCCATTTAGTAAATCGGGTGAATTTTCATTTTATGCAGACTTTAACATTTGATGAAAAACATTTCCATAATGTGTGGAAAATGTATAATAATACATATAAAATTAATAAATGTAAAAATTATGCATTTAAAAGAGTTCAACACAACATTTTAAAACGATAAAATGGACATAGTAAAAACTGAAATGTAATAGAACAAAATATACAGTATATTATATAGAAAAATATTGGCAATGTTGGGTAAGTAGAAATCAGTACTACTGGCACTGGCCAAGCATAAAAAAATATGATACTGATGAGCTAGTATGTAAATCTTTTTTTTCCACAGTTGAAGCCCTTCTTGTAAATGTCAGCTGTACAGTTTTTTTTTTTTAAACAATATCACAGGTATAAATTAACCAATAATTAATTCCTAATGTAGTCTTAAACTATCCTCTGGCATTAGGATTTGCACATTAACCCACTACACTACATTAACTGACTGATCTGCTCTGGGAGTAGTTCAAAATGAGTCTTACACCAGACTCACAAATGACTTTTGGGCAATATAATATTCTCAAGATGATGCTAAATCCTTTAAGATTAACCCTGCTGATGAGGTCAGCATGTCCCTAGTTCAAACCATACTGAGAAGTCCAGAGCCTAAGCGCAGTCCCACCTGTGTGCATAGGTCTGTTTCACCCTGCCTGTAATGGGGAGGCCATTGTAATGTCATTTATCCAACTTACCACAGCGTCAGAGCCTGGCGCCCTCACTGCAGACTAGAGTCTCCATCATTGGGTAAACAGTGTTCCACATGAGTGTGGTCTCATCAATAAATTCTTAATGAAAATTTCAGACTCTTGCTGCCTCTGCAGCAGGACCTCCCTATAATGAGCTGTGTGAAACCCGAAGGAATAGCTGGAGATGGAACGAGAGAGACGCAATCAGTGAAAAGGATAAATAGAATGGAAAGACATGAGAAGATGTGAAGTGAGTGGTAAACAATGTGCATGATCTGTAAAGCGTGTTTTGACTGCAGAGGAGCTCAGTGGGATGCTCACCACAAATTTGAATGAATGAAATGCTCAGTGTTGATAGAACAGCAAACGCGTCACAGGTGTAATAAGAAGTCCTGTGGTGAAAACTGCCCATATGACTTGATCTCAAGGAAGATCATGCACAGGGAAAGTGCAATGCAAATCATATGAATTTATAAAACATAGTGAGCTTAGTTCCACTCGTATAGATGCAGAGAAGTTTATCATCACAAAAGTGTTCAGTCTCAGTCTATGGACTGTCCTTTTCACTAATCATCTGATGCATTTTGCAATTGTATTGCAAATCTAATCCAATTGAGTTACATTCCTTTTTAGGTAACAGATTAATAGAATGAATGCTTCTGGGGATAAACTGGATTTGCCCAAATTTACCAAGTTTGTTTTGAGAGCAAGTCGTGTTGCCTACACAATCGGACACAATATTGCACAAAATATGAGTCAGCTATCTTATTACACACCGCTTTCAGCATAACAACTGTGGGAGGATGTGTGCTGTGCACTTGTTTGATTAGTTCTTTAAATATCATGCTAACAATCATGGTGACAGTCGTAAAAAATAGCAAACAATGACAATGTTGGTGCTTTGTTGTAGTTAATAATACACTTCTATTAAAAGGTCTTCCACAGTTGAAAATGACTGGCTTTAATGTTATTAATCAAGCTCACTGATTAAATCTATGCTGTGTAATCCCTATATAAGCTTAAAGAATAGCTGAGCTCCACATCACCCTGACGTTTTATGTTTTGCATCTTTATATACTGTAAAAAATTATTTTGTTGACTTAACTCATTATTTTTTGTTATCTTTTTGCATGGATATTTTTAAGTTAAACTAACTTATTTATAAAAGTGTACCTGACAAATTTGGAAAAGTTTACCTGACAAGTTATGAAGTACAATGAACTGATTTAATTTAGTTAAGTTAACTTCGAATTTAAGTTAAGTCAACTAAAGTTAAGTTTTCTAAACTATATACATCCAATAAGTTCAGCAAACTAAAGTTAAGTTTTCTAAACTACATCCAATAAGTTCAGCCAACTAAAGTAGTGTTTTGAAACCTGCAGCAGTACCAAATAATTAATTACTACTAGAACATTAATTTGTAAAATACATTTGATTTAAAAAAAAATATGGAAAATTAACGATCACTGATACAATTTACAATAGTTAAGTCACCTTTATTTATATAGCACTTTTTACAATACAGATTGTATCAAAGCAGCTTTACAGTGATAACATAAAAATAATACAACAAAGTTTGTTTCTAGAAGAAAATTGCATCATCTTCCACCTTAAGTAAGGCAGATCAATAATATTGTTGAATATTAAATGTCCCCAACTAAGCAAGCCAAAAGCCAAGGCAACAGTGGCAAGGAACCAAAACTCCATCAGTGACAGAATGGAGAAAAAACCCTTGGGAGAACCCAGGCTCAGTCGCTCAGTTCTCCTCTGGCCAACGAGCGAACAGTGTATGATTATGATTCAGGCAGCATTACAGATCAGAAGTCAGATTGGATCAGAACATTCAGAATACTAACGTTAGTGACTGAAGTAAAACATCCGGTTGGTGAACAAGCTTTTAGTCAACTTGACGGAACCTGTGAGTCAACACGAGGAAATACAATGAGCGAATCTTCTATGTGCAAAACACTCTGATTCGAAATACAATCAATAATCTTAAATTCGTGACAACATCGTGACTAATTCATCCTATTATCAAGATTTATTAATTGTACATCAACCATATCGATTCAATTTAACATTTACTTTTGTAATTCAAAGATTGTGGTCAAAACTTACCTATATCTGGCGCTCTGCAACTGAGTTGAATTGAAGTGACTGAGGTAAAAAAAAATCCGGTTGATGAACAAGCTTTTAGTCAAAGTACTTGACTGAACCTGTGAGTCAACACGAGAAAGTACAATGAGCGAATCTTCTATGTTTAGAAATACACTCAATAATCTTAAATTCGTGACAACATCGTGAGTAATTCACCCTATTATCAAGATTTCTTAAAGCATGAACGAAATGGCGCGAGGCCTGCAAAATCCAAACACTGAATAGTAACTTTAGCCTAACGTTAATGGAAACCGTGACATTTCAAACCACATACGTATTACTGATATTTATATCACCCATATCGATTCAATTTGACAGTTACTTTTTTAATTCAAATATTTTGGTGGAAACTTACCTATATCTGGCGCTCTGCAACTGAGATGAAACTGAGGTAAAAAAAAAAAATCCGGTTTGGTCCGGTTGGTGAACCAGCAGCTTATAACTTAACTGAAGCTTGAACACAAGGAAGTAAACAAAATCAGCGAATCTTCGATGTGCAAAAACACTCTGACTCGAAATGGATAATATAATTCTAAAACTAACTAAAAACTTGCATCCACTTTCACTTACTCTGTATCACTCCTTCTGAAGACACGTAGCAGCTAAGGTCCAACAGGGAAAATCATCCAGTTCTCTTACGAGAGTTCTCTCGTACTGCGTTTTATCAAAACGCTACGGGAAAAGTCTCTTTTCACGAAACACTGAAGCAAAAAAATTATCCTTTAATTTTCATATATGTAAAACGCGTTGCGGCACTGGCAGCAGCAGTCAGCTGAAGCGAGACGGCTTGTTCGCTCATTGGCTGCTCTGCGGCAACTGCATAAGCCTATCGAGCGAGGCCTGAGGTGACGTCAGGCCAATGAGGGCGCTTCGCGCCCTCCTCGCCACTTCCCGCCGAGACGGGCGTGGCTTACCTCTATAAAAGGAGCTTGAGAAGGCTGATTCACTTGATTTTTTAATCTCTTCAGCGAAGCGCACGCATCGCTGGATCACGAGGAAGCACGCGTCGTCTGATGCAAGCACTTCAGCGGGACGAGCCCTTGAAGCCGCTGGCCAACGCCGCCTTCTACCGCCGTACCTGCTGCGCTTTCCGACGCCATATCCTTTACATTCTTGTTCTTGTGTATGTGTGTGTGTGTGTGTGTGTGTGTTCGCTTTGCAACACACACACCTAAAAGAGCTGCGTCTTTTTCAAGATGCCTTCTCATGCAGCGCTCGCGCTCGCTGACGGCGAACGCCTTCACTCCGAGCCAATTGCCTACGGTGACTCTGAGGACTCGCCGGGCATCCTTTCCGAGGCTGCCCTTCCTGGAAGCGGATGGCGGGATTAGTTTTCCTTTATGTTACAAGAAAAGCTACCCTGCCTCTGCACGCGTCATTCACCGGCGAAGGAGAAAAGAGTGTTCTTAGTCCCACCGTTGGTCGGTCTGACCTCTTTTCTCTCACATTTCTCAGTTCCCTGTTCGGCGACTGGAAATATTATTGCAGCAAGTGAGTCTGTTACACGCTTGCCTGCCAGCAAACGCCAAAGAATACATGTTGACGCCGCTTTCAAAAGCCTGTATCCCCCTGTGGCTCAGTGGTGGAATTATAGGTTTTCCATGCGGGAGACCGGGGTTCGGATCCCGGTCTAGCGGCATATATATTTATGCCGCCAATGCTTGCTCTGTCAGTCCCCTGAAGGCGACTGCGGAGATGCATTTTGCAGCCAGCGAGCGCGTAGTACCCGCTTGCCTGCAACCGAACACCGTTTCTACGGTTCCCGTGCGTCACTGGCGAAAGGAGAATGGAGTGTTTTCAGCCCCGCTGAAACTGGGCGATTTCCACTCTTCTCACATTCTGGCATTTTGCAGGCGTCTGAAAATGCAAATCACTCTGTCTGTTCCCCGAGAGGCAACTGCAGACGTGTTTTTTGCTGCCCACGAGCACGTGGTACATGCCTGCAAGCAAACGCCAGTGTGGATAATACTCGCGCTGACATTGTCTATGTATATTCACTGTGGTCCAGTGGTAGATTCTTAGACTTGCGCGCGGGGGATCAGAGGTTCGAACCCCAGGCCGGCCGGCAGAAAATATTTATGCCGCCGAATGCAAATCACTCTGTTTGTTCCCCGAGAGGCAACTGCAGACGTGTTTTTTGCAGCCCACGAGCACGTGGTACATGGCCGGACTTCTACCGAAGTCCCGGCCACGGCCGATGATGCTATATGTGTAGAGAAGATGCCCACTGCTAGTGCCCATCCCTACACACTAGCACAGCCCTTCACACAGGGCCCGCGCTCATATATTCGACTCGGGTCGATCACGCACGCAACATAGTGAACGTGCCCACTGCCTAGTGCCCACAAACACTATGTTCTGCATGCCTTGTGGTTTCTGTAAGGACGAAACCTGTGTGCATTCACTCTGCTCAGACAGACAGTGCACTCATTGCAGTAACTGTGCCCGCTCTCCCGCGCCCACACTTACTCACGGTATTTTCTGGTGTCCCGGCCACGGCCGATGGTGCTATAAGTGTAGTGTCGATGCCCACTCCTCAGTGCCCATCTCTACACACAAGCACAGCCCTACACTTAGGGCTCGCGCACATAAATTCGACTCAGGTCGATTGCGCTTCCAACATAGTAAAAGTGCCCGCTACCCAGTGCCCACGAACACTGTCTATCAGATCACAGGCTCTCTGTAAAAACGAGACCTGTGAGCGCGCGCGCTGCTCACACAGGCAGCGCGCCCAAAGCAGTAAATGTGCCCGCTCCCAGCCCACATCTACTCGCACACATGAGTCCCACGGGACTCTCGCAGCCCTCCC
Organism: Abramis brama; assembly: GCF_963993115.1. Taxonomy (NCBI): domain Eukaryota; kingdom Metazoa; phylum Chordata; class Actinopteri; order Cypriniformes; family Leuciscidae; genus Abramis; species Abramis brama. Next base: position 34,975,540 of record NC_139965.1, read on the forward strand.
TCACTCAGCCAAGCACTGTTGTAAGGTCGAGGACGAGCGTTCCGCCCGCTGTATTAAGCGCGCCCCCCGCCTCAAATGCCACAGGCATAACGCCTACGTTTGTGAGCCCCGTAGCACCTCTGTCGCACGGCGAACAGAGCGCGCTCTGTATCTGGCCCTTAGCCAACCATGCAGATGCATGGGCAGCGCTTCCAGGGGTTTCGGACTGGGTCTTAGGCATTATAAAGAGAGGCTTCTCGCTACAGTTTTATCGACGCCCTCCACGCTTCACAGCGCGCGTCGAAACTTCGGTACCGTTCAAAGTAGCACACCTACTTCGCGCCGAAATATCAAAACTGATAAGCAAAGGGGCGATAGAGCGTGTTCCCCGATCTCAAAGCGAACAGGGGATATACAGCAGATACTTTCTAGTCCCCAAAAAGGACGGCGGTATCAGACCCATTCTGGATCTAAGACGGCTGAACAGAGTGTTAGTGAAACGCCGTTTCAAAATGCTCACGACCAGCAAAATTCTCGCGCATGTTCGCCGAGAAGACTGGTTCATGTCGATAGATCTGAAGGACGCGTATTTTCAAATACAGATAGCGTCACATCACAGGCGATACTTGAGATTCGCCTTCGAGGGTCAGACATACCAGTATACAGTCCTGCCTTTCGGCTTGTCCCTGGCACCTCGTACATTTACGAAATGCATGGACGCAGCGCTCGCTCCTCTCAGACTCAGAGGCATGCGAGTGCTGAACTATTTGGACGACTGGTTGATCCTAGCCCAATCACGATCTCAGCTCGTAGAGCACAGAGCCATTTTACTCGATCACCTCGAGAATCTTGGTATCACGGTCAATTGGGCGAAGAGTTCACTGAACCCCAGTCAAACGATTTCGTTTCTGGGTATAGTTCTGGACTCACAGTCTATGACAGCGCGGCTGTCGCCACAGCGCGTGCTGAGCATTCAGCGCGCGGCGAAGTCTTCCGCCGCGGCGCTTTCACCCCGCTCAGGAAGTTTCAAAGGATGCTGGGTCTCATGGCCTCAGCATCGTCAGTTCTCCGGCTGGGCTTGCTCCGCATGCGCCCGCTGCAGTTCTGGTTGAAAGCGCGGGTGTCCGGTCGATTACGCCTCAAGGTCGATCAGGACTGTGTCACAGCCCTGGTGCCTTGGATGGCGGACGACTGGTACCGATCAGGTGTAAGCCTGGGGACTTCCTCGAGGGTGAGGATGGTGTCGACAGACGCATCCACCTCGGGATGGGGAGCGCTGCTCGAGGGCAGACCGTTCTTCGGCCTATGGTCGGAACGAGAAAAGCTCCAACACATAAACTGCCTAGAAATACTGACAGTGCACAACACGCTGACGCGTTTTTGTCCCCACATCAAGGACCAGCACGTCATAGTCCGTTCGGACAACATGGCTGTGGTGTCCTACATAAATCGCCAGGGCGGTCTGAATTCCATATCCCTGTACAGGCTGGCGAATCGCCTCCTACTATGGGCTCAGCACAACTTACGCTCTCTGAGAGCAGTGCATGTACCTGGGCTTCAGAATGTGGGCCCAGACAGACTGTCCAGGAACAACGTTCCCCCAGGCGAATGGTCTCTACACCCACAAACAGTCCGGCTGTTGTGGGAGAGATTCGGCAAAGCGGAGGTGGACCCATTCGCGTCCCACGAAAACGCTCACTGCCCCGCGTTCTTTTCAAAGACCGACAGCGCGCTGTCCCAAAGGTGGACGCGCTGCCCGCTATACGATTTTCCCCTCGTCTCCCTCCTGCCACAGGTGCTGCCACACTCTGGTTCGCTTCGGCGATCAAAATCAAGTGAATCAGCCTTCTCGAGCTCCTTTTATAGAGGTAAGCCACGCCCGTCTCGGCGGGAAGTGGCGAGGAGGGCGCGAAGCGCCCTCATTGGCCTGACGTCACCTCAGGCCTCGCTCGATAGGCTTATGCAGTTGCCGCAGAGCAGCCAATGAGCGAACAAGCCGTCTCGCTTCAGCTGACTGCTGCTGCCGCAACGCGTTTTACATATATGAAAATTAAAGGATAATTTTTTGCTTCAGTGTTTCGTGAAAAGAGACTTTTCCCGTAGCGTTTTGATAAAACGCAGTACTCGTTCCCTCTTCTAGAGAGAACCGAGGTTACGTTAGTAACCGAGTACGTTTCCGCGGGCTTCTCGAAAATTCTCAGAGAGAAAAAAATGATTCACCGAATCTTCTTGAGAGGTTCATTTTCATGAATCGCTCAAATCCGCCCATGATGGATAGACAATTTTTTTTGTGTAATTTAATTAATTTGTGCTAATAATTTTAAATAATAGTAATGTTTTTAATGTAGGCTAACGTTACACACTAAAATAAAATTGAAGTTTAGGTTTTAATGCAGTCTACCAGACAGCAAGATAGATAAATTAAGTTTAGTTTACTAAGTTTAGTTTACAAAGTAAATTTACTTCTATTAAAGTCATTTATACTTCATTAGAGTATAATTGAAGTAAAACCAGCAGAAAATTTAGTGCAGTTGTTTCAACTTAAATGTATAAGTTAAAATAACAATTATACTTGTTAATTCAACAGACAATCTAGTGCAGTTGTTTAAACATACATTTTTGAGTTAAAATAACAATTTAAGTTGTTCATTCAACTTTCAGTCTAGTTGAGGACAAGAAAACTTAAAATTTCTTGTTGTCTGGACAATCTAGTTATCTCTACTCACAAAAATAAGTTGAAATAACTAAATTGCAAAAATATTTTTTACAGTGATAGGTGAGAAATTACAATACGTTGCGTCGAGCACGTTTCACAACCGTTTTTCCAGTGAGTGGCACTAAAAGCATGTTATTTTTTTTTTCCAGGAACAGATAAACGTGAATATGTGTTAGTTTATATTAGAAACTGCAGTGATATGTACGTATTGGTACGTATTTTGCGTTTTGCAAAAATGTTGTCACAGGTATGTTTTTCCAATGAACCTGTGTATAACAAAATAATATATTTCAAAAAGCTAAAGTAATCAGCAACCTTCAATACACACATTCAAGAGAAAGATAATCTTCGAACAAATGAAATATAGTCAACACTTGGCGCATTGACGTCACGGATTTGCACCCAGGATCATAAAACTGCTGTTTTTAGACTTCCGTGGTACTTATAGTAAATACATTTAAAAAATGCATCTCTAATCTGGAGCCTTTGTTTCATAATTGCAAATCCAACCTAGCCCTGATTCACTGTTCCCAGAAGACCAAGTTAGAGATGAATTCAGGAAGCAAATAAAGTACCTTAAACCATTTGCCCCTCACCAAAGACATCATCAGGTCTGTTTACACCCCTCTGCAGTCTGAGTTTGAATCATTAAGCTGAATCCCTTTCAGGTCACAGCCCTTTGGCTCTCACCCCGCAGCCATGAATCAAAATCCGTCACACTCTTAGCCATGATCTCTCAGGCATGCATTTCAATATTTTGCCATAAATTGGAATATTAATAATTTACTGGCTGCGGAGAGAATTGCTAATTAGAAGCTTCATATGCTTGTCTGGCCAATGTGCAAAATAAACATCCTTTTGTTCTCTTTAATAGATGAGCCTGTAATAGCTTAGGGTGGAAAAAAAGACAAAAGAAAAGAAGGGGAAAAAAAACAGATATGTTCTTAACTTTGTTTCATTTTCAGCATGAATAAGCAGTAATCAGTTCGGCCTCATTTTTAGCAAGTGTAGCGAACAAGTAGTGTTACCTTACATAATCTTACACTTACACTGTGCTGTAAATCTGCAGTGAAGTGCTCTGTGGTCAGAAATGAAATGCCCACAGAAAACTCTCGCCACCCATCTTGTAGTGCTGTACAACACAACAGCATCATACGTCAAACAATTAGACACATTGCTATTTAGCCTTAGTCACAGCATGTTTACTGCTCTGATTTCTGTAGTGGTCTGACAAAAAGGGGAAGAGAAAAGAGTCACGCATTGATTGAAAGCGGCTGGTAATTACCTTGTCTGACCTAACTAATCAATGTATTGATCATCAAAACACTCCAGTTCTGTGGATTTCACCATGTCCTGTGGCACAGTAAGCAGATTCCCATTGGGCAAAGGTCATTTGAAGAGTGATCAAATTTTTAACACAGTGATTCACAGCTCATTATTGACTAAGCCTTCAGAAATGAACAGGTGAAGGATTTGCGAACGCGTTCCTCACTGTGATTAATTGACAACGTTGTCTCATAAAGACCAGGCAGGAATGTATCCAACACTGACATACATCGAATGGGGATTGATGAGCACACTTTAACACAAGGTTAGCCATGACAGATAATTACATTAGATCCCTCATTAGCTGTTATTGTCAACAAGCCAGAATAGAAGACACAATTCACAATGAAATGAGCTTGTGGGATACAAGATGAGCAAATGGTGCTCTAAGATAGATTCCTGTAAAGTTGAGTTCACATAGCACAATTTTGGCCACAATTTCGTCATCTGAGACCAATTTCAAGGAATGTAAACATTTATTTTTGCGTAGGTCAAATGCTTTGCTCAAGTGGGCATTTATTATTACACTTTCTATTGTTTTTATTATATTTTGCATTTATTATATCATTTTTATTTATATATGTATGGATATTTTACATATTATTTAACAAAAACATTTTGCATAACCATGGAAGATGAGTGATTAACTTTAATTTTTTTCTCTATAAGCTCTTTGAACAAAGCGCCTTCATATAGGGCAGGGATAGGCAACTCCGGTCCTGGAGGGCCACTGTCCAGCAGAGTTTAGCTCCAACCCTAATTAAACACACCTGAACAAGGCAATCAGTGTTTTCAGGGTTACTAGATAGATACAGGCAGGTGAGTTTTTATCAGGGCTGAAGCTAAACTCTGCAGGACAGTGGCCCTCCAGGACCGGAGTTGCCTATCCCTGATATAGGGGCTTTCACACTGGGTAGTTCTAGGAACTTAGTTCTAGGAACTAGCCACCAGGGTGGCTCCCCGAGAACTACAGGAATGGTTCCCCTTGGAACGTTTTCCTGGTTGCATTCGCTCCTCCCTTTAAGTGACGTAAGCCACGCTTGTTGTTGTGACTTTTATTTTGATGTTGCTGAGAACGTTAGAGGCTAATCACATAGTGCTCGCATTCTCCGCGTTCATTAGTTTACGATCTGTAACAGTCCTGTCTAATACGTTATAAGATAGAACTGTTATTCATAGAAAGGAGACAGTAATGAAAAGTTATTAGCGTATGCCGTGTGATTGATGTCCAGTGTTGCTAGTTGAGTAGAAATAATCATGTTTCACTCAAAGTTGCGTTGGATTTTCTCCTTAGCGTAAAGGTTAAGAGGCCCATCTATCACTGTTTTAAAATATATAGGCTTTAATCTGTGTGTTTTTTTAAATGCCGGGTGCTGGTGTTTCACATGTGTTCGGCCAATCAGTGTACACTAACATCACTGGTAGTTCCTATAGTGCTGGTTTAGAACCTACTCTGAAGTAGTTCTTGCAAAAAGAGTTCCTAGAACTAAAATCGTTCCTAGTTCCAAAATCCGGGAACTTCCGCCAATAGTTCTAGGAACTATGAAAAGGTTCCTCCGGTGCGAAAGCCCCTAATGTTTCACATAAACTCACACCTATTCCCATTCCAAGTTTCCCACATACAACTTACTGTAAAACTTGGTCATTCATTTGTTCGAAATGTGTTAACACAAATTTCACTGAATGCAATGATAAGGAGTCTTTGATCGCTTATTGTGTCATGTTGCAGACGGCTTATTAATTTCCAATGAATCTTAAGCCAGCTTTCCACTACCCCTGACATTAGCATAAGATTTTCACATTTTGCACCTAGTGGCAGTTGCATGGAACCTTCAAATAGGTTGTGAAGCTGACGTAACCCTCCACTTCACTTTTAAACACACAATCGCCAACTTCCCTAAGCACTTCAATTCAGGGAATCCCAGCTGCCATTTTGAAGCGACTTCACTTCGTCAATGAGACAATGGAAGTTTATATGAACAGACCCTCGGCCCCTTTATTTTGACAGAGGAAGTGAGTCTAGTAGCAAATTAGCTCTATATGAAATATTAATAATCAATAATAACTGGTTATAATTGATTATGAATATTTGGATTAGTTAATATAATTAATTTACTGTCGTAAATTAATATTACAATCAATGAACCTATTTGTCCCATGAACACTCAGGATCAATTGCTTATTAACTCTAAGAAATGTACATTTCCAGGGCATGGGAAATGTCTTTCTTAATTTACAATACTACTAAGAGCAGTAACCAAGATCTAAATGATTAGTGACTCCAGTTATGAGCTTGAGACACGGACAACTTTACATGTGACATGAACAAGATTGTATTAACTAGTCTAAACACTTAAACTACTCTAACATACACACACATACATGCATACAGTTTACCAAGGGAAAAAGAGCTGAAGCAGAATACAGGAAAGCAAGAAGTTATAGCATTGTTTGAAATTCAGCAGATCAACAGCCTTGAGCAAACCATCAGTTTAGTTCTAACACGCTCTTCTTTAAAGGGGTAAGGATACTTAATGTATCAAATAATGAGACTAAGTTTGATACTTGCATGTCTCGCCCATTTGAATTAAACTATCCTGATGCAATTTTTTGAGGCTCCAGTTGATCTTTGCTGATGTGGTCTTGATGAGAGAGAACCAGCGGTAGTCAGAGTATCTTTGGTGAATGGAAAGACAAGGCCGCAGCCTGGCACAAGCTTGGTGGGTCCTTAGAGGCTTCTAATTCAGCATCATCTTCACGTCAGCATTTCAGAAAGGGAGTAAGAGGGAGCTAAAAGCTGATCAGTGACTTTAAAGCGTGAAGATGGCACAACCTCTGGAGGTGCAAGAGCCAATGAGAAGATTTCCCTTTGGAGGGAAATTTTACGACCCTTTGTGTTCTAGCAGGGCATTTGAATATGTACTTTCATTGGGTGTTTAAGAAAAGAATCTTTAAGATTCTTATAATACTAATGCATCACAAAGTTAGCAACATGTAATGTAAATTAACAAATCGGAGACGAAGATTGGATTTTTCAGAGACCAAACATGCCGCACATATAATGTTGGTTAACTATAATATGCAAAGTCTGAAACATTAACCCAATTGAGTTTACAAGAATACAAACGCCACATAAAAGGGAAAATCATGAGATGGGAAAATTAGATACATGTTTACACATTTATCAAGTGCTATATATAGAATATATATAGGATTAACAGGGTTTTTATTTCTCTTCCTCTGCAAGAATTTAAGTGAGAGTCACAGCTCTCAGGACATTCTTTTCCGTCGTAAAACCCAGTCTCAGTGTGTGTCCTGTAACAAGACACTGCGTCCTGCCAGTGTGTTAGCTTCATTTGGGGAACGTTTCACAGGCCTTATTTGGGAGAGTGAGTTTGCTGGATTATTCATTAAATAAATGAATACTATGTGTGTGTCTGATTGATCCAGACGCTACAGTCTACTCATGTACACTTTAGGCAGCTCCATCACAAAGCAACACAATTGTAACGTAACAACAAATCTCTCTTAATTTACCCCCACCCCACAACTCGAGTGTATGATATATTAATTATTTAAGATTTAACCGCATAATACTTGTTACCTTAAGTTGACTGTTTGTTACACAGTTTGTTTGTTTTTCATTTGTGTAATTTAATAAATTTTCTCCAACAGGCATACCTATATAGTCATATAGAATAGTGCATACTTTTATTATATATATATATATATATATATATATATATATATATATATATATATATATATATATATATATATATATATATATATATCCATAGTGGATTCCTAGTGATCTAGGGCTTGGGACGTTCCAATTCAACCCATTGCAAGGGTTCCACCAGTAGGCACTCATGAAACGCAATGAATTTCATCAGTCAAGAAGACTGAAGGAATTTAGCAAGCTAAGGGCATAAAAAAGTGAAGTGGAATGCAGCCTTATTCAGTATTGTAAAATATTTTAGGGCTAAATAATATAATTATTGTATGTAATACTTATAAAACAATTTATTATTTATAACCAGCCATTTTACAGAAATAGTTTTAAATAATAACATTTTAGTGCAATATTTATAATTCTAATAATATGAGGCGCATAGTTTTGATTAAGATTTTTAACATTCAGGGGTGCGTTTCCCAAACGCACTGTGAGCCAACTACGGATGCAAGTTCAGTCGAACTGTAACGGCGATAACTACGAAACTTACGACCATAGTTGGCTTGGGGAAATGTATGGCAGTATGGCAGTTTCACACAGTTTAGCCAGAAAAGTTAAACTATTTCAACCCAACTGAAGCTCAAATAGAACCTGAAAATTGTGCATGTTATGGTTATAACTCCCATACTGCTCTCCATTTGTAATAAATAATGGACAGTGTCGAAGTTCTAAGTCACAGTCGTGCACTGACACACTTCCTACGAGCTGCTGACAAAACGATTATGACCAAAGACTTGGCAACCAGTGTTGGGGGTAACGAGTTACAAAGTAACGGATTACAGTAACAATATTACTTTTTTGGGTAACGAAGTAAAGTAACGCATTACACTAAAAATATCGGTAACTACACTACTTTACTAGACTGTAGGAACGCGCTTTCCTGCGTTACCCAAGCCGTGTTTGCCTGCGTGTAAAGCTCTGATCTGTTTAAGTGGTGCGTGCATGCCTGTGTGTGTGTGTGTGTGTGTGTGCTTGCACGTTGTCATAGAGATCGATTTGAGTGACGTAGCTGCTGGTGCGAAGGGGAGCGGGAAATGGAGACGGAGACAGGGGGTTTCGGCCAGTGGCGATATTCACATTACTTTCAGTTTATTGCTCGAAAGGACAAAAATATTCGCATGAAATGCACTCTATGCCCAGGCAGCAAGTACTGGCCATCAGGACTACCGGGAGATTCCCAGTGGGCTGACGTGCCTTTTGGGCCGACATCTCATACTTTTTTTCTTTTTCTGTTTTTTGTCTTAACGGACCATAAAACTCGTACATCGGCGGCCCATTCATTTTGCTTAATTGGCGGCGCTGGGTTAATTAAGTGCGTGCCGGTGTAATGCATTAGTTAAAAAAAGTCTGCGTCAGTTTTTTTTCGCCTGATAAGTTAGCTGACCGGCCCATGAAACACCTTGGCCCATTGGATCTTTTCTTGATTCACACTGGGCTGGTCCAATCACATCTTTAAACACCTCCCCCTTTGGGCTTTGAGCGAGCGTGCAGTGTGTCAGTGTGTATCTGTCAAAATGATGGAGATGGAGAAGAAACGCAAGGAATGTGCAGAGAAATAGCGTGAAAAATAGACACAGGCCCTTCAAGCAGACGCTGTAAAATGTGTCAAAATGTTTTCTGCAGCAGCATGACCTTCATCAGCTCATGTGGCTGATGATGAGGATAGTGAGGAGGATCAGGACAGAGATGAGAGAGTGTAGAGCCTGCGGTAAGCAGAACTAACAGTTACTCTCAAAACACTTAGGCTATGTCATGAGTGTATGGAACCCATTACCCAGTAACGCATTATTTCCACATCTGCATAGTTGACGATTACCGTAATTTACTATAAATTTAATGAGACGCGTTTGTAAACCATGTTTTCCGTCAAAATAAAAGATCATGTGCTTATATCTCTTTCAAGTATAGAAATTAGTACAAAACTAATTGTGAAAGTTTCCTTTATTTTTCAGTGCATTTGTTTTACAATATATGTCTATTAGTGTGCTATTATTATTATGGCCAAAATGCCAGGGGCGATTTTTTTCTTGTCCCAGTTATGTGTCTACCACCGCAGACATTTGTCCTTTATCCTGTTGTTTGTGGGTTTTACAGTGAGGCATATTTCTTTGTGCAGACATGGATATTGTTCTTTCATATGGTTTTACATGCCATTTTGTATAGGCTACATTTATAAACACTATGCGGACAGGCTAAGTGATGATAGGGCTATGATATTTGTCCGTATCTACAGGGTAAATTAAGAAATGGGAAAGTAAAGTAATAAGTAGTGAAGTTACTTTTCAAATGCAGTAACTAGTAAAGTAATCTCATTACAATTTACAGAAGTAACTAGTAACTAGTAACTAATTACTTTTTTTGAGTAACTACCCCAACACTGTTGGCAACAATGTTTTTATCAATCTGATAAAAGGCCGTTGATGACACACAGTGTGCATGGCTTTTACCCAAGATCTTATTGGGATCAAATCTTACAGTCTGACAAGCAACAAACATAAGACCAAAAACATCATACAGTGTGTGCCGGGCTTATGATAGAGGAGATCTGAAAAACATGTATATGACAAGGCTGCGTCTGTAAAGCGAAATTAATTACTAATTATCACAAGAGATTTTGCACACGGAAGTCTTTTTTAATGAATGTCATGTATTAATGCCTCCACATGTTACGGCCTTCACATGTATCTTTCAAAGATATTACAGTCACAATCACTCCATGCTGATTGATTCTTTTTTTTTTTTTTGAAGTGGCTTGAGAAATATGTGCTATTTCTATCTAATAGTGTGAGTGTGTATGACATGTCCTTCCAGAGCCTGTTGATGTGAAAAGTGTTTTTCAAGAGTTGTTTGCAGTGAAGAAATATAGATCTCATGCATTTTGATTCAGACCCGCTCATTGGAGCATGAGCTGGTGAGCCGGTCAGCTGTGCAGAAACCCATCAGCTATTGAAAAGCAATCAAATAAGTGTCAATCGGCGTCTTTTGAATTCTGCCCAAACTCACACACACACCTTTATATATCATTTTCCAGCCTAGTGGACTCGTTCATTTGAGCATTTTCCACAGGGAAAAGTATCAGAGGAATGAATTGCATCATTGATAATAAAAAAATAAGTCAGATTCTTAAAATAAATGTAGCGCTAATAACTCACTTGGTGTAATATCTTGTATTTAAAGGTGCCATGTGTCAGAATTGAGGTAAAAATATCCAAAAAAATGAGCTACACGCATCAAAAGAATGAGAAGAAATAAGGGCGATGATGTAATTAAAAAAATGACAAGTTATACTGCTGCAGAGATATCAACCTGAATTAGCATTAGCATTACTAGCCACGGCCCAACAGGTGTCGTAATACCAGTTTCGGCCATGGGAGGCGGTATGCGGGCAACATAACCACCAGTCAAACATGCAATACACGAATAACTCGCACGGCTTGTGGGCGTACTTGAACCTGATGTCAATCGTGTGGAAAGTACAGCCCACTACTACATTCAAATAAAATCTGATAAAAAAAGGAACAGAACCAGAGTAAACATTGGCACTGCTTTCCATCGCTGGAGACAACTAATGGACATGAAAGAAATGAGGTTTGACTCCGAACTTGCAACATTTCTTTTGGATTGGTAAGTAAGATGCTGTTAGTATTTCGTTAGAAGTTTGTTTTTTAATGTTTGTGTAGTTTTTTCGGGAAGTTATAACATAGAAATGTATCGAAGGCTGTTCGATAAACGTATATATAACGTACATAAATATAGTATTGTAATAGTACACATATATAGCACAATCTCTATAGCTCTTTTTTTCTTGCCAACTACGTGACCTATATTATGTTTATTAAATGGCTTTCCTGAGGTAAATCTGACATAATTGTTCTCCAACTGTGTTATTGACCTCTTCACGCTGATAAAAAAACACTGATTGGTCGATATTATGTATGAGGAATACATTTTGGTAAGTTGTAGCCTACTGTATTTTTCAACAGTGTTCGTGTTTTTTTACTATTAGCTAGTAGAGATGATCGGTTCACGTGCGCTAGGGATCTGTCGTGTAACATTTACAAGCGCCAAAACGGTATTTATTGTTTGAATTGCGTATTAAAATTGACAGAATCTGAGAGTTGAGATTTTTTTATATCATAACTAACCTGCTCTGTCTAGTCTGTCGGTATCCGTGTCCTCTTTGCTTCGCGATTTTTCTGTGCGTGAGAAAATTGATGTGTGGCGTGAGAACGTGTGAAAAGTGTCAATTGCGTGTGTCTCACGGTTAATGCGTGAGAGTTGGAAGCTCTGGTTACGTTGGCGCTAGCTTGGTCAACATCAGCGAATGCTGTCTGTCAAATTAATGTAATTCAAACTAACAATAAAAATGTAATATGAACAAAACGAATATGAACATATTCACTGGTAAAGGTGAAGGGGAGTAGCTTGAAGATGTCATATTCATACTCTAGAGTAGACCAACTCACTTTCTGGAGGTATACTGCCCCCATCTGGTATGGAATGTGGAGTATGAATTTTTTTTTTTTGACACAAGGCACCTTTAATGTCATCATGATTTTTTTTTTTTTTTTTTTGTGTGTGTAAAAAAAATAATTGAGGGCACTGTGATTCACATGGCTGTCAATTTACAGCTTACTGCTGCTTTCTCTGATGTTCATAAAAAGAGATGCCACTACCAAGAATTTGGTGATTCAGATAAATATCAGAAAGATCTCAACTAAAAAGACAGTGAGGCAAGTGAGCGTAGGGCAGGCAATACGTTTTCTCATAAATCACAGACTGGTGATGAGAAAGTACAAGCAGCAGTTTTAATCAAGACAATGACTTTATTTGTGTAGACAGATGGTAATATACATTATAGGCTATGTCCAGGTTTATTACAAGAATGTGTTAATTCAACTGTTGTTGCAAAATTGACAGAGGAGCAATGAGTAACAAATAGTGGCAGTCTTGTGTGGACAGATAAGCTCACCAGACGAAAAGCGCCACGCAAAGTGCATGTATCCTACTAATTTCAAAATATTCAGTCATTCTAAATCATGCTATGGACAACAACTATAGGCTGTTTTTGAGCTAAAAAAAAGTTCACAGGTAGCTTAATGGAAAAAAGTTTAACTGTGCAAAAAAAAAAAAAAAAAAAAAATTTGAGAAGATACACTACATCTATTGCTCCATGAAGAACCTTTCACATCCATGGAACTAGAGATGCGTGGATGGGCTATTATTTCATCCTCAACCGCATCACAAAACTCATCATCCGTCCGCCATCCATCCGCACCAACGTTTTTGACCAATTTTCAAAACCACACCCGCCCGCCATCCGCTGATTGGTGTATACATATATTTTTCATTTGATTGGTTCAACCGCCTGCCACCCGCCCAAATTTAATTAAAATATTATTTTTCGTCACGTCATCCGCCCGATCCGTGGTTTATCCGCAGAGTCCGCGGCTGTAACCGCCAACCGCGCATCTCTACATGGAACCTTTCCAATGCACAAAAGGTTCTTTAGATTTACTGAAAGATTCTTTGGGAAACCTCCCTTTTGGAACCTTTATTTTTTTAAATTGTATATTGGGATCCAGTTGTGCCACAGGAAATTTCTGAGTGACCAAGCTATTGTAGCCATAAAGGTTCTAACATACGACAACCCACATAAGTGGGTCCACAGTAACAATGAGAACTTGCCCTCACACAGACTCCTAAACAGTAATGTTAGACTGGTATAGGCACAAAGACAGTGAGTCAGCTCTGTAGGTGATTCCCAAAAACATAATTGAGTGTAGGGTTATGCAACTACAGTAATACTGAAAACCAGTCTTCAAAACTCAGAATGTCATTAGGTTTTTGATGTTAAATGTTCTTCTTCTGATATGAAAGAAAATGTTCTTCAAACTATCTTATTTTGTGTTCTACAAAAGAAAGTCATATAGGTTTAGAATGAGGGTGGGTGAATGATGACACTTTTTAAAATTTATTTTTTATTACATTCAAGTGATATTCTACAGTACGCATTGCTTATTATACAGTACCCAACTTCCAGAAATTCAGTGAAAAAATTCACAGTTGTCTTGTGTGTGTGTGAGGTCCTGGTATTCCCTACATTATAGGGATTAAATGTCCCCACAAGTATAGTAATACCAGTAAATGTTGACATTGTGGGAACATTTCTTTTCTTTTTGGTCCCCATGAGGAAACAAGTTTATAAATCATACATAATGATCTTTTTTTGAAAATATAAAATAGCAGAAAGTTTTCTGTGATGGGTAGGTGGGTATTTACACTATGTCCACCTACTGACGTTTGGTTGGGACATGTATCCAAAATAACGGAAGACTCTAGATTGTCACCAGTAGCAATAGTTTAGGGGGTAACGGTGCATGACAAATGTTTTGACGCAAATCGACCCGAGTTCGAATCCACCTTTTGCCAAACTCGCCCAACTCCCTTTCCCCATCACATATCAGACTGAAAAGCCATTTATTTTCAATAAAAGTTTTAGAAAATATTTGAAAAGTGCAATAAAGTGTCTAACGTGTTTAATAATAAAGTGTTTATCAGTTAAGGTTTGGAGTAGGTCTAGGGAGGGCTTTATTGTCCCAATAAGGTGACGTCCATTTAATCATTTTAATAAACATAATCATTAAGCCATTATTGCATACCGTTTAATGTACAACAACACTGAGGTGCAAATAGTATTTGTCACAATTCATAAGTATAAATAGCGTCTAACTACTATTTACACTTATTGCAAAGAAAGAACTGCTATTTTTACATGTAAATATAATCTATTGCTATTGCAAATAGCCACTGCCATGAGTTTAGGGGTAGTGTTAGTGTAAAGGGATAGAATATACAGTTTGTACAGTATGAAAACCATTGTGTCTATGTCCCCATAAAACATGGAACCCCAACGTGTGTGTGTGTGTGTGTGTGTGTGTGTGTGTGTGTGTCTGTTTAGACTAAAACTAGTTTGTCGAGGAAAAACTAAATCTGCGATCAGAACAGAATCTACGATCAACTACAAAAATTGATTGAACAATGCTCGACAAACATTCCTGCAGTGCAGAGCTCGAGTCTTCTCTTCGCCTTTCATTAAAAAGACCAATTTAAAAGCCTCTAAATAAATCCTTCTTACATCTAGATGTGTTTGCATTGCCATGTTTACATGCAGCAATAAAGGACAAACAGTACTAGGGGAACGTTGTGTTTAATTCGACTCTGTGTTTGTGTGGGCATATGTCCACTGTGATAATACAGCCTTCTGCCACTGTGAGGGATCAGTGAAACCCTTTCACAGCAAATGAGCCAGGGAGTTGCTGACCAGAGGTTTTAACAGATTACAACTGTCACTGGCTGCCTTTCCCATTTATTCTGGCCCTCCACGATGGGAATATGGAATGTCTGTGCATCGTTATACCTTATTCATCCAACTGTTGTGGAAGAGAGCAGAAACACAACACAAACAATTTACTCAAGTTATGACGGCACCTGAATATAATTTTCACATCTCCAGGCAGAGACAACACAGTTCGACTTATTGAGTTATGCCATACCACAAACATGTATCTAGGTTTTTCTGCCATGCCTAAAAGAAGGTCAGTCTTCATCCTGTCTTCGCCCAGAAGAAATCAATTTAACTTTGTGTAAAAGGCTCACTTTCAGTGGGTTTTCTAAGATAGAAGCAGCCATAGAAGTACCAACGCAACAAGTCATCTGTTTTATAAGACAAAAGCAAAAAGAGTGATCTTGTGCTTTTTACTCCTGAAAGAGAGTGATCTGTATTTACAGTAACCCTCTGGTGCAAGGAGCCCACAAAACACAGAACCTTGAAAGCTATTTTTGACCATTCAGTGTATTACTCTATATATTATCTATCCTATAATATAACAGTTCTTTTAATATGCCAATGTGGTTTAGCAGAAATTCAACATGGCTGATGAAAAAGGAAAGCACCTAATATCTCTCGATCTACCATCTTTTATAAATAGTGTGAAATATTATTAAAATCTAAAATAACTGTTTTCTGTTTTATCATATTTTTTTAAATGCAATTTATTCATGCAAAGCTTAATTTTCATGATCTGTCAGAAATCATAATATTTTGAATTACTGCTCTATAATTAGTTCTTGTTATCATCAGTGCTGAAAAGAGTTGTGGTGCTTAATATTACATGGAAACAGTGATAAATTCATGATTATTTGATGAATAGAACGTTCAAAAGAGTAGCATTTATTTGAAATAGAATCATTATATATCTTTAGTGTCACTTTTGATAAATTTATTTAGTATCTTTGCTGAATAAAAGTTAATTTCTTTAAAAAAAAACCTACTGATTCCAAACTATATAGGAGTGGATACCATGCAAAAAAAAAAAAATCAAAATAAATAAATAAATGGGAATAATTATATTCCTGTTTTGAGGCTTAAAAATGCATGCCTCAAATAGTTACATTTCTTAAAAAGGAAAACCAAATCGGACATTTGTCAAAGTTCAGCTTGTCTTTACTCTTCACAACAGGTTTACAAAATGGCAGTTATTGATAAAGTATCAGTTCAGTGGCTTCAGATCAAAGTGGGGCTATCCGCTCTTCCGTGTTCAGAGTGCTGAGAGTGCTGATGGGGAATGAAGCTACAACATGATCTTAGATCTTTACCAAAGGGTGAAGCACACACCAGCCCTCAAATCAATTCAATGATGCTTAGCCATCCACATAGCAAAGAGAGCTCCCTCTCCCCTCTCGCACAAAGCACAAATTGAGATCACATCAGACACTGAGCTCACTGACAGATTAGAGAATCCAACATAGCAGGAAATATCTTTTATTTTAAGCAGAAGAGATGAGAAGAGAGAATTATGAATGTGTGCTAGTCCAGCAATGATCCTCCATCTGTTGGGAAGGGGGGAAAAGTGCATGGCAGCAATCCATTAGATAATATTTGTTTAGAATAGTTGTCCATATTGTACGCATTCTTGTAGGATTTAATTAATATTTGTTTTGGAGAAAATGACAGGGACTGAAATGTGTTTAACACATGATGTAGCCATGCATAAAAGATACACTGCCTGTTTGTTTTAAAAGCATCTCTCCAGCAGCATATGTCTTCATTATTTGTAGGCCCATTTGCTTATGTTAAATTATTCCTGTAACCTACTGATCCAAAATATTTGTTATTCCCTCTTCTATAACTCACTTCTTTATCAACAGAACATGCACTAGCTTCCAGCCACTGTGTTTTACATTATGCTAGGCCTAATGCAAGGTAAATAACCATCCTTCTATTGTCTGCATCCCCTCTGGGAGAAGCCCCCTGATCCAGGCCTGATTTCCATTTATACTACATGTTACTCCAGGGTAGATTTTTTTTTTTTTAGCGTTACTTGGGATGGTTGCAATGCCAGGAAAAAACAGTGAATACATTCATTCTGCAGTGACAATGCGTGTTTCTCAACAACCGAAACGAATGCAGAAAAATACCAGCGTGTGTGAGTCTGTGGGCATAACATATGTGAGAACATGTGGGTGTGTTTTTGTGGCTAAAAGAATGTGTGTGTTTGTGCGTCTACACATCATATAGCGCCTGTCACTGCTACAAGTGGGCACAGGGAATATAATGGTCTCCCGATGGGAGAGGATCAATTATTCCAACACCGCATTTTAATACCTGCTGACGTGAGGAGGAAATGCATACAGTTGAGGCATTTAAGAGTGGTACTTCTCGGGAAAGCTTGGAAAGTGTTTTTCCAACAGAGCTGAAGAGCAGCGAGAGGAATACCTCCTAGCTAGCAGGCATCAGTGACAAGGGCATTTGAAAAGTAAAGGAGTTAAGGGTAGGAGAGAGGAAGAGCTGTCAATCTCATCCCAACCTACTCCAGCCAGCTAGGATAAAGCCGAGGTTAGGGTGGAAATGTCTGTCGGTATCCATTGCTGTTGGCAGGTGCCTATCAAGTAGGCCCAACAGATTGTGTCTAGCTCTCCAATGGCCACTACAGACCAGTAACAGTCATCAGCAATGTACCTATTTAACTCATTTAACTTCTAAACACCTGAAAAGTCAGTTATTTTTGTCAATGACATGAATAGAAGTAATCAATTATGTCGACACGTCATTCCAGAAAAATAAATAATTATATATATAAAAAATATATATCTCAGTGGCAAGGGGTGACTTTTTTAACTGTCTATGCTGGGTGTGCTTTATGTCAAAAATGCACCTGGTGCAGATACATTGGATGCGGTTTCAACATTACAACAAAAATAGCTACATAACGCTCTATTCAGAGAGTTAGCTGCTTAGTTGCTTATTCTCATGACACATAGCAACACAGCTATATTAGCAGTTTTCCTAATATGTTTGACATTTTATTGAAAGTAGCCTACATTTGCCTGTTGATGCTTTCACAAACACCTGTAAAAGCTGTTGATAAATGTAAGCTTTAAAAAAAAAATGATACAAGTTTTTCAAAAACAACATGAATACAAAAAGTAGGCTACTGTATATAGGGCTTATGTGGCACATGTGTTTTAAACTACATTTTTTCCTTTTTATCGTGGACAATAGTTATTGACCCAATTACCAATCTCTCAGCACTTCTCTTCTTCAAGATTCTAAAGGGTGGTACTAGTTTATTACTCATCTTTCACTCTCTATAGTGCTCGCTCAATGGCTTACGGCTGACATAAAGCCCACATCCAAACGTCAGTGGGAGGAAAATGACTAAAGCATATTCAACGCTATAGAGGCAGGCCCACAAACTGAAAAAAAAGTAAAAAAAAATATTAACAGTCATACACTCTAAAATGTACCATGTATATCACTGACATGGTCGTCTAAAATATCATTTACGCTTAATCGTTTATGTTTTTTATCTCTTAGATTCGTAATCTTCTTTAACATAATCATCTTCTGAGGGGGAAAACAGAAAAAAAGTGAGTTATGCGTCAGAGAACACAAACCAGACTTTCAGGTAAACAAACCAGCCTGCCGTGCATGCAAATGCTGCTGCACAGACAAAAGTGCTTGTCAGAATGTCCTTCCATTGGGTATTTCTTTGAGAACAGATTACTCTTATCTCTCATGTCACTTCAGTCACATCTTATACTTGTGATTTGTAACTCATTTAGACTGGCAGTCAGTGTCAAATTAAAACATGGCTTCCGGAATTTACATTCATCAAACTAATGCAATACAGCGGGTTCATTGCACCGCAATACTGAGCATTATTTTGCATCTGTAAAGCATAGCGTAAACTATCATTTTTGATGATGTGACACAACCACTGACTCCTGAGGTCCATATTTTTATTTTTTAAATAATTATTATTTGTTGGTTCTTCCTCCGAAGAATGCATTAATAAAATGCGTGCTGCTTATACAAAGCACCCTCCTGAGTAGTCATTAACAGACAGCATTTGAAAATAAAAATAGCTGTATTTTTAGTTGATCCAAAGAAGCATTAGCAGGGAAGAATTTTAGATTGCCAATGTGAATGGTGATGACCTACAGTGGTCGGTCCTGGCCAGTTCATGTTTGGCATATTGAAAATAAGAGCAGATAGTGGCTGCAACCAGTCATGCATATAAAACAGAGTTTTTACTATTTAATGCTGTGTAAAGTCTATTCATTAAACATGCAGAGGGAGAATCGTCCATCACATCCATGTATTCTGGAATCTAAATAATTCCCCACGGTACACATGATAGAGAGCACACAATAACTCTTATCACATGTTAATCTTGTTCCAAAAGCGGCCTGATATCCCCATCCATCAAAAGCCTATCTACATGCATTCATACTCATTTCCACATTCCCAATGTGTTAAACATGAGCATTACAGTCGCTGGCATTTTCTAATCTCAGAGGTGCTCAAGTATCCATCACCAGCGTCCCAGTTCCCACCTGCACGTCATCAATGTACTTCAAAAATAACTTTTTGAAATCCATCATTGAAGTCTCTAGATCTGTAAACAAATGTGTTTGCATTTTTTTTCTTGACTTCACTGATAATAACTGGTCATTTTCAGTTTAACAACATTAATTGATGCAGACAACAGAAAATGTCTTGACTTTTAACAATATTCAAAATACAACCACATAAGAGAAGAAACAGTTTTGAAAGAAATGACAAATTGTTCAAAACAAGGTGTACTACATGCGGGAATATTCTGAGGATGCAAATGTCTATATATTATTTCCCTTAAATGCATGAATGTTTCACCAATGATTATTGTATAAGGTCTTTAGCGACCCAGATCTATATCTTACATGGATGGAATTCTGCCTGTCGCAATTATATAAAACTCTCCAGATATTAGAGTAACAATTACAGAAGAATAAAATAAAGCATGTTTTGTTACCTTTTGGATCTGGGAAGGGTTACGTTTGAGCAGATGTTTTATACCATCATCACTGTCCTCATCAGAGCTCTTTTCCCAGTATTTTCAGCAACTGGCACATATTCACAATCTCAAACATATTCTCAAAACTATAATTTTCAACATCTTCAAAAAACAATATTTTGATCGCTGACAGCTTCTTGACCAGATCCACAATCAAGTGACAGTGACTCTCATATTTGGCTGTGTTCAGTACTTGCTCTACAGTAAATCGCTGAGCCATTTCAAGTTTTGCTGATGATTCTTCCTATTCTTTTGTTTTCTGCCTGTGGTAACTGAGTGAAACGTCACTTCATCATTGTGTATCAGACATTGCCACCTTGTGAAATAATTAACAATTTTGAAAACAGGTGCAAACTTTTGGATTAAAGTTTGTTTAATGTTCTCGGGTTCCCGCCTCTTCCTTCCCTGAGCCTTTAACCTCGTTATAGTTTTTATGAGATTTTTTTCCACATTTCAGTTTCAACATTTCAAGCTATAATGCTATTTTTTTTCTATTTTATTTATTTAGTTATATGTAATAATATAACTAAATAAATATTATATATACAAAAATAAACTATATATATACACACAGTGCCCTCCACAATTATTGGCACCCCTGTTTAAGATGTGGTCGTGGACTTCTAAAAATTCTCCTTTTTTTTAAACAACATAGAACCCAAATGCAAAAAAAGAGAAAAATCCAACCTTTCATTTAAGTACATTACTTTGGTGGTAAAAAAAAAAAAAATCACACATTTAGAAAGAAAAAAAAACCCCTTGAAATCATGTGTCCCACAATTATTGGCACCCCTAACAATTCCGCTGAAAAATTTTTTTTTTTTTTTTTTTTATATATATATTTTTCTGTAGTTGCTAAAGTTGGTCAGGGTATCTAGGAACTTTTAATTAGTAATTCATGACTTCATGTTTCCCTGGGGTATAAATATGACGTGACACAGAGGCCTAATTCTCTTACCCATTTGTCAACATGGCAAAGACAAGAGAACACACCATTCAAGTAAGGCAGATGTGTGTCGACCTTCATAAGTCAGGCAATGGCTACAAGAAAATAGCCACTCGCCTTAACTTGCCCGTATCTACAGTCAGAGGAATCATTAAGAAGTTTAAAACAACTGGAACAGTGACAAACAAGGCTGGAAGAGGACCCAAGTTTATCTTGCCACAACGCACAGTGAGGAGGATGGTAAGAGAAGTAAAAAAAAGTCCTAAGCTCACTGTCACAGAATTGCATCAAAGAGTGGCATCTTGGGGTCACAAAGTCTCTAAAACAACCATCAGACATGCCAACAAGCTGTTTGGGAGGCATGCAAGGAAAAAGCCTTTTCTCACTAACACTCACAAACGTAAACGTCTGGAGTTTGCTAAGCGGCACTGGGACTTCAACTGGGGCCGTGTGTTTTGGTCAGATGAGACTAAGATTGAGCTTTTTGGCAACAAACACTCTAAGTGGGTCTGGCGTAAAACAAAAGATGAGTATGCCGAAAAGCACCTCATGCCCACCTTGAAGTATGGTGGAGGATCTGTGATGCTGTGGGCCTGTTTCTCTTCCAAAGGCCCTGGGAACCTTGTTAGGGTGCATGGCATTATGAACGCTTTGAACTACCAGGACATTTTAAATAAAAATCTGATGGCCTCTGCCAGAAAGCTGAAGATGGGTCGTCATTGGGTCTTTCAGCAGGATAATGATCCAAAACATGTGGCAAAATCTACACAAAAATGGTTCAGCAGTCACAAACTCAAGGTCCTCCCATGGCCATCTCAGTCCCCAGACCTCAACCCAATCGAAAACCTGTGGGGCGAGCTAAAGAGGAGAGTGCATAAGAGAGGACCCAGGACACTGGATGATCTAGAAAGATTGTGCAAAGAAGAATGGTCAAAGATCCCTCTCTCTGTGTTCTCCAATCTTGTGAAATGTTATAGGAGGAGATTAAGTGCTGTCTTGTTGGCAAAAGGGGGTTGTGCAAAAGTATTAACATCAGGGGTGGCAATAATTGTGGGACACATGATTTCAAGGTTGTTGTTTTTTTCTAAATGTGTGAATTTTTTTTTACCACCAAAGTAATGTACTTAAATAAAAGGTTGGATTTTTCTCTTTTTTTGCATTTGGGTTCTATGTTGTTTAAAAAAAGGGAGAATTTTTAGAAGTCCTCGACCACAGAGAGAGAGAGAGAGAGAGAGAGAGATGAATGATGATATGATATGAGTTTATAATGAATTGATTGAGGAATATTAAGAAGGTTGATATCTAACTTTTTAAAAAAATGAACGAGGAGGAGGGTAGTGAATGACGTCCCGAGTCACTAAAGACATGAGGTATGCGATGAAGGAATATAGAGTATTGTTTTCAAAAGTTTGGTCTTGTTTTTTAAAAGAAATTAATACTTTCTTTTAGCAAGTATATGTTAAATTGATCGAAAGTGATTTACATTGTTACAAAAAAAATCATTAGTTAATATTTTGTTATTTTTCTCTGCAATAATTTAACAATATTACTGTTATTTTAATCAAATAAATGCAGCCTTGGTGAGCATAAAAGACTTAGACCTATTTCAAAAACATTTAAAAAAAAATCTTACTGACCCCAAAGTTTTGAACTTTAGTTTAACTCTACTATTTTGACCAGATTCATCAACAGTATAGGGTTTGTAAATATGATATCAGAAGTTGGAGAGGACAGAATAATATCCTGACCGTGTAAAGTTTTTAGAACAAAAATAACAATTTAGTCTGCCTAGTGTCACGATCTGCTCCGAGACTCAAAGGTAAGATCCAAATGCAGCTTTATTAAGAGGCAGTCCAGACACGTAATCCAATAAACAGGCAGTGGGTCAAAACACAGGTAGGCAGTCCAAACAAACAAACAAAAACAAAACAAGACAGGCAGGGGTCAGAGGCAAGAGAGTAATCCAAGGAACAGGCAAGAAATCCGAAAACCAAGAGACAAGAAAACCAAGCGAATGCTCAGAAATGCAGTGTGACACAAACAAGACTTTGCGGTGAGTGAATGAATGAACATGGTATAAATAGACAGACTAACAGGATGATGAGACACAGGTGAATGCAATCAGTGAATAGGTACAGGTGCATGTGATCAGTGATAAGTGATGAGTCCGGGCAGTGAGTTATGGGAAATGTAGTTTGTGAGTGATAATAGGAGAGTCTGGTGTGGAGTGCCCTCTGGTGGTGCTCAAGGGCACTCCAGCTGGTGACCGTTACACCTAGATTGACGCAAAACAAGAACAGAGCGATCTCAATAAAATAAGCCAAAACGTCTCCATGTCTACAAGCTGAGAAAAGGGCCTTGTGCTTCCCTTCCATCACAAATCAACATATATGACCTTTAGAAAAGAGAGAAGATTTGCATTATGCAGTCCATATCGATTCACGTAAGCCTTTTAATGTATTCCCTTTAGCATATTTTATATTAATTGTTAAAAGGTCTCATTAGAACTGCCACAACAGGAGCTTATTTGCATGCAAGAGGAGTAATGAACGGGGAGGCGAGAACATTTCTCTGCATCAAACACACCAATCTGACTGATCTCATGTACTTATGTCATCACGGCTCAGCGCAGACTACATCATGACAGGTCCAATTTAAATCAAAAACCTGTGGAACTTCTCACAAGCACAAATATTATTCTCAATGGGCTCTCAATCAAAGAAGGTGGTATAAAAATAATCTCAGCTAATGGTAGATGACATCCAACCAAGGCTGTGTGATTTTGCTCTGGATGCCAGGCACAGAACCTTTTGTTTCTGCAGCTCATAATTTATACGGTATTCATTATGCACACCAACTATTCCTTCAGTCTGAGTCACAGTTAGTCAGCATGCAATCTTGAATGCCAATGTTTTACCTACTGTAACTACTGCAGCATGTAAAATATATTAACATGACATTTATATTCACAAGCAATTGCTTATTTTACACATGTATGTTTGGAGTTGTCAGAAAAAACATGTAGTGCGGTCGACTGTAGTCGCTTCAGACAACTGAACTAGATACTGTGAGATGTGGGTTAAAGGCTGGAGTGGGACAAATGCCTCTGAGTCTTACATGACCTCTGTCTCATCTTCAAAAGGGGAACTGAAGTCAGTGAAATTTACACATGTAAAGGAGAGACCTCAAGGGTTTATACACTTGTCTCAGTAATGGGCTAAAAAGTACATTTGGCACTCAATCCAGATCTTATACTCTACGCTCTTCTATTGCTTTTAGGGATTCC
Source organism: Abramis brama (assembly GCF_963993115.1). Classification (NCBI taxonomy): domain Eukaryota; kingdom Metazoa; phylum Chordata; class Actinopteri; order Cypriniformes; family Leuciscidae; genus Abramis; species Abramis brama. The sequence continues at coordinate 34,999,930 of NC_139965.1, forward strand.
ATTGAAAATCACCAGGCATGGTGAAAAAATTGATTCCCTCCCAAACCACAGGCCTTTTATTCTCCTTCAAGCTTCAATCCATCCTGAAACTCTCCGTGGGTATTGAGAGGTGTGAAGTTAGCATTTCAGCACTTTCATTGGTCGACTCACTGAAAAATGGGCATTACATATTAATGATGTGTTGAAAGTGAAGTAATCTTTGACAAGCAATGCACAGCGTATGACATCTGATATATATATATATATATATATATATATATATATATATATAGTTTATTTTTGTATATATAATATTTATTTAGTTATATTATTACATATAACTAAATAAATAAAATAGAAAAAAAAATAGCATTATAGCTTGAAATGTTGAAACTGAAATGTGGAAAAAAATCTCATAAAAACTATAACGAGGTTAAAGGCTCAGGGAAGGAAGAGGCGGGAACCCGAGAACATTAAACAAACTTTAATCCAAAAGTAAACAAACAAAAAAACGAAAATAAAGCGGCAGCCCCTCACGGACGACTGCCGCATAAACTAAGGTTGTACTTGCACTTTGTTTGCCTTGTACCGTGCCCTGGCGCAATGGTCCCCCCTCCCCTGTGGCCTGCACTCACATTGCACTTAACATTCAGAGCATGCTTACGTCATCTTTTTGTTTTGAAGAAAACGGAAAGAAGAGTGCTTCCGCAAAGAGCCTAACAGATTTATAATTTATGCCACCGAGCAATTTTCACTTGATTGTCCTGCACGTATCAGAATATTATTACAGAGGCAGCTGACTTTAACGGAGGAATTTGCAGCTACAATTCCTGTTCATCAAAAAGGTGAGAACCAGACCTGTTATATAAATATACTCAAATTAATTGCAGTGTTTCCGCTACATTCATTCTGCCGTGGTGGTCACGGCAGAATGAATGTAGGCCATATACACGGCCATATTGTGTTAAGCCCCACTAAAGGCATAAAAAAAACATTGTAAAGCACCGTAAAGTTTTCGTGCACTATATTCCAAGACTTCTAAAGTCATTCGATAACATAATGTGAGGTAAAAATGAATATTTAAATCGTTAAGTTAAAGTTAATGGAAACTCATCTCTCAGTCATTATCCATTCAGCATTCAAACAGCGCGTCGCGTTCGGTTACAACAGTAACACGATGACACTCTCTCCAAGATCAATGTTCCCATTATTATACTTTATTTGTAGATAAAGGTCTATGGTTTGCATAAAATGACTTTATCTTGCTGGAGTTTATTGCGCTTTCTAAATCATATTCCTTTCTCCCGGGTGTCTGTTAGATTACAGCACTGGAGTAGAGAGCACTATGAATTGTTCTTCATGCGCACTGTAACTGAAATTTAAAACTGTTAAAAGAAAAGGCTCAATAAACTGTTTTGTGCTTTGAACTTTTCAATGCGAAGCACCGCACACTGTGACTTTGCGTTGCTTCAAGTGCATCATTCTGCGCATATTCGCTTTGCCGCTCTAAATTGGAGCCTTTCATATTATATTGAAAAGTGTACAATCCAAGTAGTAATAGAAGAAGTTTGCTGTCCTAATGATGACAGTAGCACACACAAGCGTTCCCCGCCAAATGCGTTCCCTGCCCAAGCCCAATTGAACCGCACCCACCTCTTCATTCAGGCCTGGGCATGGTTATGGAGCGTCTAGGGCTAGTCTTCTCTCGTCTTCCACTGTCGTCACTCCTCCTCTTATCCTTCCGGAGCTCCTACATGGGACTCGAGACTGGTGTGGCGTGCAGGTGACGTCCTTTAACCTTCGCGTCACTGGCCTCGCTCCGTTACCACAGCTCTCAACCATGCCCTGCTTGCCACAAAAACAAATTAGAAACATACAGTAGACAAATTAGTCTCTGTTGGCTCAGTTCAGAAACTCATTATTTCAGAAATTCTGTGTGGTGCTACATAAATGAACTTAACAATCTTTTCACTGATCTAAGATGTGGTCCTTGTGAATTTTAATCAGCCCTGAACAAACATGTCCAACAAACAAACACCTATGAGAAGAAGTTGAAACATTACAATATATTCAAATCCTAAAATGTTTATTTTAGGGTTGTGGCCAAAGCTAACAACATAAAATACATAGGCTACTGAACATCAGAACTACAAAACAAACAACGTTCCTGTTCCCTACATTCACAAACATGTATCTGACTTCAAGCATCAATAGTATACAAATTAGCAATCTTGACTTGTGAGTGTAGTCAGAAATGCATATGACCACATTAAATTTGTTGGGTTAATGCTAATGACAAAATTAGTGAAATAATTGCATCAAATCAAATGTTTTAAACCCTGTCAATTGTAAAAGGTAATCATCTGATCTTAAATGTGGGGTAAGCGATATTTGAAAAATGCTGTTTGAAAGTTGGTCGGACCGACACAACCAGACACTACAACAAACGTGTAGCCAATCATTAGCGGGCGTATGACTGTGGAGGAGAGAGAACAAGCAAGAGGGAGATTTGAAGAAAGACTGTAGAAAGAGAGATGGCTGAGAGACATTACAAAAGAGAAAAGCTCATAAGAATATCACTGGAAAATGAAGGGTTATGATCAGGAAAGAGCTTTAGGACCCGCGTTAATATTAGAAAAGCTTTCCAGAGCTAGAGAGAGCGAAGCGGGAAGGCCTGAAAACCGACGCGGAGGTTGCTTTGATTCTTCTCCATACGTGAGTAACTCTGGATTTGAGTGTCATTGTTTGTCTGGAGCTGCTGTGCTGTTGGCAACTAACAACCAACTCTTGTTTGTATTTACTCTTGTGTATGCATGTTAATTTTTTGTGCTTCCTTGTCATTCGTTCATTATCTTCCCTTTATTTTGCGTGAAGCATTATTTTGTTTGTATTTTGCACTTCTCTACGATAAATAGACATCCACTCTTGCAGGCTGACCAGCTAGTGAGAGTTGTGCAGGCGGACGAATGCTAGAGAATGCATTGTTTACTGTTTAGTGTCCTTGTTAGTGCACCAGCCTCGAATGCCAGCGATCAGGGTTAGAGACAGACTCGAAGCAGGGCGATTAGGATTGGAGGGTGAGCTTTGGAATAGGAGCAATGAAGAGAGGGGTGTGTTTGTTTGGGTTGATTTCAAATATCAACGACTTTGAGAAATAACATACTGCACCTTTAAGTTAGAAGCAATCTGAACTTAAATTTACGGTTTAAAAAACATATTTTTTGATAACACTTTATTTTACTGGTCCCCTTTGAACGTTCTGTTGACCATGAGTAACTATGCAACTACATGTCAACTAACTCTCATTAGAGTATTAGTAGACTGTCTGCTTAATATCTGCTAACTCTTTATTTGGATGCTCCACAACAGATATTCTACTGACTATAAGTAACTTTGCAACTACCCTGCCAGTCTACTAATACTCTACTAACACTCTAATGAGAGTTAGTAGACATGTAGGTGCAACATTACTTATAGTTAACAGAATGGGTTAAAGGGAGCATCAAAATAAAGTGAAACCTATTTTTTTTTAACTGAGATTGTTAATATAGCAAATTACTAATATCAGGTGTTTTTCTTTTTACCTTTATATATACACTGACCTTAAAAATACAGGTGGTAAAGAGAAAACCACATGATGAATCAACGTTCATCACAAGTAGCTTTTCTACAAGCTGAGGTAAATATTAATTATATAGAAGGTGCACATTGTCATTCACACAAATACAGAGAACCATCATGCTAACACACAACACTAAAATAATAAACATTTATTCTGGGAATGTCAATTTATATTTTTTCACTGTAAATTATAGAATGTCTTTTCACTTCCAGAAACTGTATACATTTAACAGTATTTATTAAATGATTACTGTTTTTGTCGTATACAGAACTTAACCAATTAACAGGTTTTTACTGTAGCATTTTTACAGTCTTTTATTGTTAAAATTATGTTTATTTTTGTGACATATGTACTCATGAAAAAAATTCTCATCACAAAGATCACCGGAGATGCATTAATTCCAGGTGTAATGTCAATCTATCTCAGCTGACCACTTGAGATCAGATCATCCGTGACAGATGTTAACACTAGGTGTAAACAGGACCCGAGGGAGCTTTGCTGAGAAACAGCATTTACAACCAATCTTGTTGATTGCTTCTAATCAGTGGGAAAAATGGAGATGATCAGTGTGGGTTCATTTATTTATTTGCTTGTTTATCCAATTACTTGATACAACACCTTGGTTATCCCATTGTCATTATGATGCAAATGATCCATCTGTCTATCTTTTACCTGTATGGCTTCACCATTCCCAGACCTTTATAATAAATGTTTGGGTCTGTTTTTTTATTTTTTTTTTATCTCCGAACATTATGACCAGAAGCAAAATACTTTCCTGATTGTTTATCTGCAGCAGCCAGAACACAGCATTAAAATGGGTTTTGTTTGTAATAAAATATAAAATATTTCCCAATTTCTCCTGTGGGGCAGCACTAAAAAGAGATCTCCTCTTTTGTCCCTTCATGTCACTTGCATGTTCTTTAATCTTCCTTTCACTTTTTTTCTCTGGATTACCCACATGGCCAGCTGTGTCGAATCACCAGGCATATGCCTTGAACATCATCAGTGTCCCTTGCAGATATTTCATGGCACTCATTGGGCTCATCAGCTGTGACATGCAAGTCATGCCAATAGACAGCCGATGAAAGAGGAAGCAGCATGCAAGGAAAGCCAGGAGTATTTAATCCAACCCTCACTCCTTTTCTGTAACACCCCTATTAAATGCATCTACAAATTCTGTTAGCTCACACGTCAAAACCACTACATTCTACAAACAAGCTGTGAAAAAAACCCAAGGAGTTAGCCTACCATCATTGCAGTGTTATTAAAAAGTATATATTTTTTAAAATGTGATTTGATATGTGATTGATGTAAATCCATGATCTTTCAGCACCACTTCTTAAACAATGTATGACTTTCTGTATGGATAACATTAGGGAAGCCAGGGCATCAGTTAAAGATGAATGCTTGGACAATGATTATTTCCCCATTTTTTTCTCTTTTTTTTTCTACAAGTCAGGGCAACAGGAAAAATGCATTTTGGTACCTGATCATTTAGCCTTTTTAAACTATACACTTAAGGTGTGTTTACACTTGTAGTTCAGTTCTCTTGGTCCAAAAAAGACATTTTTAACTCTGAACCTAAAGATAAAAAATAAAAAAATAAAAAAAAGAAGGCTTTTATGACATATTTTGCAACATAACTTACCATACATCCAAAACAATGCTGTGTGCTGGGCTGCGTGGTATTTTTACCAGCTGAGAACTCATGAAGAGCTTATAAAATATGTAAAGGTTTACACACAGAAGAAGATCTGCTGCAAGGAGACAGCAGATCTGGCTCCTGTACCGAACTGTAATGGGTGACGTAGCTCCTATGGCGAGAAAAAAACAGGTTTGTAGAAAGTGCTCAAGAAAAAAATTAAGCCAAGTGCTTGAGCATTCTGTCCTTTTAGGGTCGCATCTTGTGACATCACATCCTGTTTAGATATTTGTTTACATGTCTTTGGTCCATGTTCGTTTGTAAGCAGACCAAGACCCACCTTTACAAGTTGTTTGGTGCGCACTAGGGTTCAGATGGCAGCATTCACCCTTATTCAAATTAATTGCATTAAAGTTTAATCGAACCAAACATGCCAAGTGGCTTAAGACAAATCAATAATGCAATCGCTGATTTGTACGTTTATGGAATATGTGTAGCCTACAGGTTAATGTTTTTTTGTGTGTTTTTTTTTTTCTTGTAGTGTATTACTGTACTTTTCAAATAACATCATTCCTGCCCAGGGACTGCAAATAAGTATGCAACACGACTGTGTTGTGCCTGGTCCTTGTTCAAACTAAATAAAACTAAAATAATGTGCCATTTTTCAAGGTAGACTCCATAATGAGTTCAAGCGTGAAGAGGGTCAGTCGTACAATGTGTGCATGATGCTATTGATATGCTCGTCTCCACACGGGCTTCCCTGCTTGGAGTACACATTCTCAGCGCACTTGCTCACACACCACAGCAGGACTGCTTGTTAAGTCTGCTTTGACTTTTACAGATATGTTTTTAAACTGCTCTGGGAGCAAGTGGCAATGTAAAAAGATAGAGGCTAATTAATGAGAATGTGTACTGGCAGTCTGCAGAGTGCACAACGGCACAAACAAGCAGGTATGACAAGTAATTTGACAGCTTCTGTGTTTTAACTCCCCTAAACTCTGCAGATATTCTCACAACAAACCACATGAAACAGCGTGCTGCTGCAAGACAGGTATCTCAAAGCCCCGACTTCACATATATCCTGCATTACCAGAACGTGTTTGCTCTCTCAGCATCAAAGACTGTGACAACTGATGGGAGTAAAAAAGAGAGACTGTAGGTGGATGAAATGCCCCTGGAGTGTGTTAAGTCACCCAGTCTAAATGTATAACACGTACTGAGCATATTGATATTCCTCTAGCTCACTTCGTCAAACTGAAAAGACAATAAAAGGGAGGAACAATGGAGTTATGGTGGGAGAGCTGTGATATAGATGGGTCAATGATGTATGTGAGTGTTTTCAAAATAAAACAAATCTTAAAAATCTACTTTAGAACACGCCATAGAGTTTTGATAACTATATTTGAGTTTTATCTTTACACGTTGAATTCATATGAATAAACAGATCTTAATCATTATATATTAAAAAAAGGTTTACATATATTTTCTACAAATACCATGACGTAATCATTCATAAATATATCTAGGTTATCAGGGAATCACACCACATAATTATCCTATTATGCCCTTTTACGAAGTCTTGATTTTGTTTTTGGTGTATACTAGAATATGTTTTCATGTGTTCAAAAAACACATTATTTTTCAAATATTTTATATTATTACAGCACCCTTCTCCCCAGTCTGGCTTGAACACGCCAATTTCGATTCCCCCTCACGCCCCAATCCGCGACAAGCCCCTCCTTCTGAAATACAAAATGTGATGTGATTGGTTTGCTGGCCCAGTGTGTTGTGATTGGCAGCGCTTAGCGTGTGTTCGTGAAATGTCATGCCCCTTCATAACCACAAGCTCTACTCAGATGTAAATATTAATTATGGCGTTAATTTCAAACCACTTCGAGCCCAATTCAGACCCTGACAATGTTAACGGATTTCTCGCACAGACTTTGCAAGCAAGGATTTCACAGGACGTTTCAGAGTGGTATGTGTTTTGTAATTTCTTTATACATTGTAGATATGATGTTATCCACCATTTAATTGTGATATTTGTCGGAAAACTAAAGTAATACAGTAATCGATCACAAAACAAATGGTTAATCTTCCTAAGGAGCGGTAAACCGTTTTACAAAAGCGAGAGCTTACAAAAGCAACAGAAAACAAGCTGTTCTCCATAAAATGTACAGCACACAGATAAACACTTGGGTTATAATGTTCAGGAACAATGTTTAAAATAAGTTAACCACTCTAAGTTGGTCAGCCTTAGGAAGGTTAAACAAATGAGTTTTGGAAATTCAATGGAATTTTGGAAATGACATTGAAAAAAACGATGTCTCTTTGACATAGCGAAAACACTGTCTTCTCTAATGCAGCTCAAACAGGCCGCATCCTCTCTTTTTTTTTTTTTGCATATTCCGTGGGTGGGGATTATTTAAATGAGTAGCATTGTGACTTCATAAGATCCAGAAAAATTGTGTTGTAGTCCAAAAGAGCCGTTCATTGTAAGCCCTAGCTCTTGAAAAGGGGATTCTGTTAAGTAAAACATCTCCTTTTGGAGTGGACTTTGAGCTTTGTAACCTTGCAGATCTTTTTTATGCTCAAACAGCAACATTACACACTAACTAAAGTTGAAAAAAAAATGAAAAAAGAAAAGAAAAGAAAAGCATAATAGGACACCTTCAAAGGTCAAATTATCAGATGTTGACCATGACAGCTGCAGGGGTCCTCTCTATGATATAATTTTGTTTTATGTTTTATGGGGGATTTTTTTCATATCGTTTTATGTTTTTCTACATGTTGGTTGGACTATATCAATTTGTGGGCAAAAAATATTTAAAAAAAGAAATGCTAAAATATTATAAACCCCCCAAAAACTGAATATCTAAAGGAATATTAACACATAAATCAGTGGCTGCTGCTGGTCTTTCAAAGAGGGGAAGCTCATTTTCGGCCTATATCTATTGCAACTAATAATTATAAAAAATATAAAAAGTAATAACATACAGGTGAAACTCGAAAAAATTTGAGTATTGTGCAAAAGTTCATTTATTTCAGTAATTCAACTTAAAAGGTGAAACTAATATATAGATTCATTACATGCAAAGTGATATATTTCAAGCCTTTATTTGTTATAATTTTGATGATTATGGCTTACAGCTTATGAAAACCCCAAATTCAAAATCTCAGAAATTTTGAAAATTGTCATAAGCTGTAAGCCACAATCATCAAAATTATAACAAATAAAGGCTTGAAATATCTCACTTTGCATGTAATTTTCTATAGAATATATTAGTTTCACCTTTTAAGTTGAATTACTGAAATAAATGAACTTTTGCACGATATTCTAATTTTTCGAGTTTCACCTGTAAATAAAGGTATGAATGTATAATTGTGTGAAATGTAAGATGAAAATTGGCTAGCAATTTCGCCAAGAAAATACCAAGAAATAGGTTGCAGCAGTTTGTCTTTCGACTGCACTTGCAAAATCCGCGATGGGACTGAGCTCGAATAGCTTCAGCGTCAGTGAACTTATCTTTGAGATGAACGTGTTCTAACCCATTTTTAGTCAATAAAATGTTAACACAATAGTACATATTTGACCATTCATTTTTTGACATTATAGGGGAAGCCGAGCTTCCCTTGCAGTCTTAAAGAAATCCCCACTGACATAAATTAAGAATATGTTCTTCATAGAAGAGGCGTATTCAAGTCATTGTAAGCATTAAATGCAATTTTATTATTCATTTTGAATAAATGTATTATTACTCGACAGGATAAAATAAATGAGTGTCACGTCATTGGCCCAGGTGCTACTTCTAGAACGGTTAAGAAAGCTAGCGGTGAATGCAGTGTTCACCTTGTCCGCCTGAACAAAGCTAAGGTCAGTGGTGTCTGATACATGGGAGACTACTTACTCATGCAAATCCGGAGCGAGCGCAGCTAGCCATGCCAAGCAACACGCCCAACTCACTGCTCAGTCAGGGGTAACCAGACTCAGTGGGCAAATCATGCTGCGAGAAAGGGAGTAGTGGTTGAAGCAGAGGATATCAAGAGAGGAGAGGGAGAGGGAGCCAAACTCACCTGGTCCTGGCTGTCTCTCTGCCAGCTGAACAGCTCGGCCTGCTTTGTGCCATCTGAGGCTAGTGAGCTAGGATGCTGGCCAGGTCATCCTGCCTCTAATGATTTGCATTGTAGGCAAAGAGTCTGGCCTCTCTCCCTATCACTCTCCCTTGTCCACTCACACACTCTCACACCAGAAGCCTAACCTGCTATCAGAAAACCCCCACTCCCTCGAATGAAGCAATCTGCTCGCCTATTACTGTACATCACCAAGGATATTTTTCTCTCCCTGTCCCATCAGCAAACCGGCAGTAAATTAACACAGGGAAACAAGGCATTTCCTGTACTAGCAAGTTGTTTAATGATCTATGTGCTGCTTTCATCTATATGATGCCATAATCAGGACTTCAAATTGGTTATAAACATACTTGTTTTTAGTTTTCTTCCCATCACCAGCTAATTGGCCAATATGTAAGAGATTGCTTGAATGATTTAAGGTTAGTCCATGTAATTTTTCTATGTCTTGCTGAGCTCCGAGTTACATGGCCAGACTTTTTACTAAAAATGTACAATGTATCTGCGTATATCCTGCGCACAAAAGGTTGTCCCTGGGTACTTGACTGTGACAATTGTACAGCATAAAGAGCAAGCCGTTAGATGAACACAACTAGCACAAAAACTTGCAGATGCCTTATGAACTAAGAGAAAACTAATATATTACTCTGCTCCATGCTTGCATGAGAGCAGAATAATTTTCAGTTACATCACTGCAGAATAATCAAAGGAGGTAATCTGAAATTAAATGCAAGCATATACTGTAAATATGGCATCATTTTCTATTATATAATTACAAGTCAGTATTGAGACCACAGTAGATGTACAATTTGCAAGGTAAACAAACATTTGAAATATACATGTTAAAAGCAGAAACACACAATGCATTTGAATGGGTTATGTTGCATGCGTGTGCAAGAAGAATGTCTAAGATAAACCTAGATTATTTGAATACTAATCTATTGGGGTCAGCATTTTTCTTCAGGTTCCATTTTGTTTTGATGAAAATGACACAATATAAGACTAGATCATAATGTTAAGCTGTGAGAAAAACATGGATTGGCAATTGAAGAGTAGAATAATTCTAAGGTGTTGGAATAAACATGAAAGTTTCTGGTCAAGGTTCCCAGAGTTTCTTAATGATTATAGTTAATTTCGGTCATCATCAGGTGGCCTAGATGTCAGAGCTTGTGCAGGCGACTGGCCTCAATTGTTCCTGTGGAGTATTGATGGTGCATAATCAAGCTAAGGGTTTTTATTACTACAGTCTGCATCTTTCTGTCCATGTATACATGGCACAATGTGTAGGCTAATTTAATATTTGAAGGTTTAAATGGATAGCATGTGCCTTTTGAAGCAAAACGCACAATGCTGAGATTAATTGTAGTCCGATTAGGCTTACATTCTGGACGAAGTCATGCTGCATTATCCAAGTCTGTCAGTCTGACTTCACAAAAATTGGATTAGTATGAATCAAGACAGACTAAAGCATTTACACAATATTTTAATGTTTTATTATTTGTAAGCTGCCTTGAGTATGGAAGTAAAATAATGACAAATGTTTTTGAAACAAAAAAGCTTGTTGAAATGCACTACTTGAAAAACTATGCATTGCATTAACCCTGCTTGCATTTTTATGGGCTGAAATTCAACATGGTTGTATAAGCTGTGAATATTTCCACACACGTTTTCACGTTTTGAATAATCCATATTCACCTTTCAGAGATTTCACTTCCAAAAAATTCATTCTGTTTAAAAATACAACCTATAAAATTTGACAGGTAATTTTCGGTCCATTTTATTTCGCTTTACAAATTCGCTTCCGCAAATTCAGTGGCACAAATTCAACAGAAAATTCAACATTTGACATCCGGGAACGGCAGGAAGTGGATTGCTGATTGATAATCTCCATCTGTTATAAAACCAACTGTAAAGTGTACATGTAGGTGCCAGGCATGATGCACACCTTTTAGATTTTTTTTTTATAAAAATAAATAAAAATAAACTGTCAAATCAAGTGTAAATATTGCTATTTTGCCATGCCTGACACCTACATGAACAATTTACAGTCGGATTTATGGAGTGTTACGCCCCGTCTAGGGGGTAAAGGACGCAACATGAAATGAGAAAGTGGAAGCGGGGAATCTTTTGAGAGTTTAATGAAACCAAACAAAAATACAAGAGTCAAAATAAATAAATAGGTAACTTTTCTTCAGGAGTTGACCTGGCCAAAATAACAAACAAAACTTTCTTACTTTAACCTCTTTCCTAAAACCTAACCAAAATAAAATAAAATAAAAATACAATATATTAACCCAACTCCCTAGCCAAAAACAGAGATCAAAAGGTTTACAATAACCAATAATGGCGTCAAACTCCTTACTTTCCCAAACGGTCAAGATTTACAATGATAGACAAACTATTCACAGGCTCAAGCAAACAGTGTTAAAAGGGAAATCCAAATCAGTGTCAGTAGCCGCGTTTCCATTACCCTTCAAATTGCGCAAATTGAAATTGCGAATTGAAAATACGCACAATGGAAACACGTCAATTTCGCAAAACCTCCCGTTTATCGCAAAAAAGTTTTTACGCTCTCATGAGGTGGTTTTTCAGGCAATTCGAAAAAGGAATATTTCGCAAAACTGCAATGGAAACAGTTTTTGCGCATTTACAGTCACCTGACTTAGAAGACGCGGTGTGTTTGAGGTCCATGTATAGCTACACAAATAATAATAATTTTATATTATTTTATTATAACATTTAATAGGCTATATTTAGAAGACGCTTTTATGCAAAAAAGGAAGCTGAGTGTGGAGCGCGCACTGCATGACACGGAGGCGCGAGCGCGAACACTTGCATTTTCCTATCAAAAGTGGAAACAACTTAAAATACTCTATCATTTCTGGTCATACAGAAAATAATAATACATTATTCTCAACTACTTTTATTTGTGTAAACTCACAATAACAAGAAAACGTTGTGCTTTTGTAAAATAAAAGAAAACAATCAGACGCACTTTCATGATCTCCGTATACTGGAGCGCGAGAACTGAAACAAAATGTAGGCTAAAGCTTGAAATGTCCACTTTAAAACGAACAAATTCGAATCGAAGGCTAATACCTTCTGATTATGTAATCCGTCTGCTTAACAGCGGAGATGGAGATGTGATTTAGCCAAAACAATAGTTTATTAATAATATTAATGGCTCTTCTCATTCAGCACTGCGGGAAAAACATCAATTCCAGGTTCTAATTTGGCCTTAGAAAACCAGTAAAATCGACATGTTTTCCATATTAATTTGTGAATATTTTAAATGTTTAATAAAGGGGTAAAAAGTCATAAACTGAAAAAAAATCTGAAAATTCGTCGATATTTACTTTTTTGCGCAGCAGTTGGTCTAGCCAGTTCAAATTAAAATTTTGGTGACACAAAAGTAGCCTACATGGATCGTTTGGACAGAATACGAGACAGAGTTCTTTATTAAATTAATAAAAGAAACAATAATTAGCCTAGGAATACTGGATTCTAAATCTCAAATAAATGCCACAATCAAAGATCGGAGCAGAAATGAGGGCGAAACACCCAGAAACTGCTTAGGCTTTATGTGTCGTTCGCAGTATAAGGGTCTTTCCTGCCATTAATGCTTGGATAACACGCCACGTCTCCTTCGATTGATAATAATTATGTCTAATGCGGTGGCTGTGATATTATATAAACCAACGTCCATTGCCGTGATTTTTGGAATGACTTATCGCGAGAGAAAAAAGGACGTGTTAGTCGCATAACATCGGTTAATGGAAACACCGTCATTTCGCAATAGTTTTTTATCGATATTTAGATAATAGCGCAAAACATTTGCGCAAATCTGTAATGGAAACGCGGCTAGTAACAGTCAATAGGGTCAAAATACCAAACAGTTTCCTACTTACAATCTGTAATTCTTTTCAGATAACAAACAATGATCACTCTTAACAGTCAAAATTAATCTAATCACGCATACACAGCCACCAAAACCAACAATTCTCTCCTCACAACAACACAATGTTCCCTCCTAAAGGAAGTGACATCAGGACTTTTAAGGTGTGTCTGGAATCGAATGCACCAATCAAGATGAGCCAGTCATTAGCCTGCAGGACCCAATCAGCACCGTACCTGGACACAAACACTTCCAAAACAAAAGAGAGAAAGAAAGGAGAGAATACAAAACAATTGGTTGTAACACTAAGTCATTCTCTTCAAATGCTATTGAAGTTAGAAACATGTGTACCAATGTCGTATAATGCCGAGTCCACTTGCCTGTTCCTATATCTAGTATAGCCTACATCCCCAATAAGTTGGGAGTTTGGTCTTTTATATCACTGTATTAGTCCATTAAGCATTAAGTGTCCTGACCGCAGAGGAATCCTGGAGTATAGGGAATCCCAAACAACCGAGATAAAAATGTGTCTACTACCTCAGATTTAATCTCGTTCACGGTAGAGAAAGCTGCTTACATGTACAGTGTGAAGACTTAAATGTAAACACAGCTTTTGTGTCTTTTGTAATCAGCTTTTCCATATATATACTGGCCCTGATAATCATCACAAATACTTACGCTTGCTCCATTTCTGTAAATCCGTTTTTTTTATGAATGAATGATTCTCTCACCCGTTGCTCTATAGTTTTCTTCGTCAACAGACACTTGCACCTCCTGCTGGTGAGGTCGACTAATAGATGTAGATCATCAATCGGCAATCCACTGATATTCCTGCCGTTCCCGGATGTCAAAGGTTGAATTTTCTGTCGAATTTGAACCACTGAATTTGTGGAAGCAAATGTGTAAAGCAAAATAAAATGAACCGAAAATTGCCTGTCGAATATTATAGGTTGTATTTTTAAACAGAATTAATATTTTGCAAGTGAAATCTGAAAGGTGAATATGAATTATTGATTTTTTATTAATGAAAACGTGTGAAATGTTTTGAATTGAAATATTCACAGCTTACCATGTTGAATGTCAGTCCATAAAAATACAAGCCCTAAAAATTACAATGCATTAAAATGCAAGCAGGGTTAATGCAATGCATATTTTTTCAAGTAGTGCAATTCAACAAGCTTTTTTGTTTCAAAAACATTTGTCATCATTTTACTTCCATACTTGAGGTTCAGTGTAGTTTCTAACAACACCGTCCTTCAATAACAGCCTCTTTGCAAAGACTGAATTACATTGTGACAGGTTCACAAAACAACCCAGTCTCAAACATGTTACACAAACTGTAAAGGTTAAGGTCGGATTGAAATTATTGCAGACCTTGTTAAAAAATGAACTTCAGCCACTCATTTCTACCCCTGCAATCTTCCAGAAGGATAAAGCAGATGAATCAACCAGGAACAGCACAATGTACACTATCATGATGAACTTCTTCAGTGTACAAGAAAATCAACAATACATTGGCCTTTAAATAAATAAATCCAGTCTAATGAGAAATGATATGTTGTATATTACATAATTCATTATATAGTTATATATTATCTAACTGTTAAGACACAAATTCTCCATTTATGCCTGGTGATACATTGGGATCTCAGTCTCATAAGAAACATCAAGCAATAGGGCTGTGTTGGGATTTGATGAGTACAGACCAGCATATGGCCCAGTGTGTTGTCCTGGGAGCTGTTGTGAGCCCAAATGCTCCAGTAAGCAGCGTTATTTGTGTCACTCTCCTATAAGACGAAATGGGGCTCTTAAAATGCTTGACCCTCCTACAGATAAAACTCGACTCTTTGGGTGCTCAAGAGCCTTGCCAGAGCGTGTCTGGACTGAAGCCAAGCCTGGCACAGCTCTTTCACCTGTATTTATCGAATGGCTGATTAACCATCATATCCTCTGTAGAGCAGCAACGGGCTGTGCAGGAAAAACACAATAGACGCCACTATTACTTTACGGACAGATTAAAGCAGTATCCATAAAGAAATAATTTTATGTTCTAGCAATTAAGGCACATTAAAATTCAAATAAAGTTATAATAAAATTATATTTTTATTATTGTTCATATGCTGAAGCCACAGCTGTTTAGTCAAGTCGGAGTAACCTTTCAAATGTGAGATACTCTCTGAGGAAATATGGTTCCTATAATGATGAGTGTTTTTTACTTTTAATTTTTTGCACTTTTGCAATTGTATAGATGGCAACATTTGGTTTACTAGGCAGAAACACATTAAACTACTGCCTTATTCTCTCTAATGGTGTGTTAAATTAGCTGGGGCTGCAGTCAAACAACGGAACAAAGTCATTTAAAAAGCCTATGTATCTGAATGATGTGATTTCCCTGCATTTGGAAAGTAGAAAGAAAGAAATAGTAATACAAATTATAATATAAACAATAATCAGTGACTCTTGTCGTTTTACACATAGGCTATATCACTGTTCTGGCAAGGAAACTGAGGCAAGACAACAAAAGAAGACTTTGACTCTGATCAAACGTCAATCTGACGATACCATACATCTGACTTCCCTCAGTTATTTCAGAGACACAAACAAACCAGATGATGATCTGTCCTAAACAAATACATTTTATTATTCAAACCTGTCTTTGAGTCAGCTAAAGCTTCCATAAGATTAACTTATTAATGAATCAGAACTCATGCACAGTTGTGTATGACATAAGAGGATTTGATCAATCTGCAGAATATCATATCAAGCTACAGTCAAAGCAGTGCTATTATCGTCAACTAAATATAAAACCATTTAAAAAAAAATATTTTTCAGTCATTTCAATACAGTTGAAATAAAATAAAACATAAATATTAGATGAACAAAATAGATGAAAGCTGCAGTACTAAAATTGCTAAAAACTGGAAAAAAAATAAAGCTAAATAGAAGCATTAAAAAAATATATAAAATTGTTATGACAAGCACATATCAAAATAAAAATGTAAATGATAGCTGAAAATATAAAATTAACTAATTCAAAATATACTAAATAACACTAAAATAACACCGATCCAAAGTACTATTTTCTAATTGATGAGAGTTTCCAATTATAAGATATTATAACTAATAGACACAGGACTTTGGTTCTCTGATATGTGCTTCAGTAATTCTGAATACATTATAAGCTTTCATCAGCTTGGAAACTCCTATTTATTAAGTATTCAAATAAGCGAAACACCAGAGGTTAGGCCTATACATAATGACTTGAATACTAATCACTGAGTCTAAATCATGTGTCACATCATTAATTGCTGAATATTATAATTAATCAAACTATGCTAATTATAAAAGCAGATGTGTCATGAAAAAGAATATAACTCAAATTGTGATTACATTCAGAAAGACCCCAAAATCAATTAACATACAAGTTACTTTAATAGTGCACATTATATTTGGCAGATAACAAGGAATTCATGTCAAAGCTCTGAACTAACTAAAAAAAAAAAAAAAAAACATCACGAGACACAAGATTCTGTTTGTGTTTTACTTTTCGAAAAATTTGAATGGGGTTATTTGCTTACATTTGGTAATTCTTGGGTGTTGGGATACTTTGCAGAAAAAAGAAAAACAAATTGACAAAGAAAATGTAACAAAGAGATACACCCATCTCTTAGCTAAACCCGAGATGCCTGTGCGCTGAGGGTCATCCCACCCACCAATACTTCATCTCCGCTTGTTTGTTCACCTCTGATTTCACTCTACTAAAGCTGGCTTGTGTTCATCCAGCCATCAAAGCCTCTGCCACCGTATCCAGCTGCGATGGGGAGAATCAGCCACTCGACCCAAACCTCCACAGACCTCTCCAAAGCTTTGCAGAGATCAGATGACCACTGCAAAACAGCTACGACAAGTGAAACCTTTCCACATAAGAAATCTCATATGTGGGAAAAGTGTGGGTGTCCTTTGAAGTGCAATAAAAACAGTAGTCCCTATGAAACAGAGGAGGGTTGCCCTCTAAAAAAATAACCTTTTATTTAGTAGTTTACAAATCATGTCCCCAGGACTAAAGTTGAAAGACCAATTAATATGGTTTTAAAGGGTTTTGTTAATCGACTAACAATGTGTACACACATTGTTAGTGACATTTAAGATGTAGTGTGGAATGAGAGCACCTTAGCTATTACTAATTAGCACTTCACAGGAGCTCATGTCAACAGCACTTTGTGGCAAGAGGCTTTATTACAGACACATTTTCCATCTTAGGTGTTTTGCATAATAAAGGTTTGTCTTTCCTTGCCATTGCTGACATCACAGATGGTGTCCTCAAGAAATGATCTTGCTTATCAGTGAATTCCAGCTACCACTAGCTGCACTGATTTGAATGACAGAAAGATGCAATATTGTATCAACAACCTAGCCAGTATCTTTATGGGACCTCTCAAACCGATCATTTGAAATTCTTACCACAACGTGTACTAAGCTGACACAAGATGGATCAAATATAAACTAAAACGTGAAACAAATTGTTCACACCTCAGCAGCAGCACATTTGTATGTAGTACATGATCACACAGAAAAGTCAAAAGTAGTAGCCTAACCATAACCAAACAATGGCACAAATGCCACCATGGCACTATCAGTCAACAGTACTTTTATATAGCCTTATACTACGGGGCCATTGAATGCTTGAATCTGGTTGACAAACGTTCTAAAGTGTGCAATTATTTTCATGGAAACACACTGCTAAAGTAGTTCCAGGCAGGTCTTGACCGCATTACATATCTATACGCCAAACAATTTAAGTTATTTCAAAAGGTCTTTACAGCCTACAACAGCATAAGAACAATGACACTGACCAAGCAAATAAATATAGTAAATAATAAAAAAGAAAAATGATTTCCATGTTTTTTTTTTTTTTTTGCCACAAAATTGCATTTTAAAATGTATGGATAGCACATACTCTCCTTCTCCCACTCAAACACACACATACAGTACGGACACACACTCACACAGAAACCTGTTGGCTGCTCTGACGATTTTATCAGTAAAATAGTTTAGCAGCCTAAACGGTATGTGACTTTTCTCTGGGGTAAAAACGGCTCTGTTCTTGAAGCGGATAAACTTACAGTCTCGCTATTAGAGACGCCGCTGCTGAACACTGTTGAGAGACGTGCAATTCACACACACCAACTCATTTCTCAAGCAAATATTTCTTCTTTCCTAGGGAAATATTCAAGATTCACAGAATTTTGGTGAAGCAGTGGGGACATTACATTATATCTCCAAAAAGCTTCATTCTTTTTGTTATTAATTAACTTTAAGTTCTTCTTTAACGACCCCATCTCCATTAAGAATAAAATACATTTATATTAGGTAGGCCTATGCATTTTGCAAATTGTTGTTTATGGATGTAATATTTACCATGCAAAATGTAGACGTTAACCACATATTCAAACATTTTGCTTTTGTGTGTGAAAGAACAACATCTTTTAGAGATAATTTATAATTAACATTTCCTGACGTTACGTTTACACTCTTCAGGAATTCAAAACAAACAACCAATGACGTCGGCGCACCTGTTTCGAGACCGCGCACTGCGGGCAGGTCCGAGGCCTTGTTTGTTTACTTTTAAATACTGCTTATTCTGCCGTCAAAAACAGTATTCATTTTTACACAACATTGATATACACACTTGAGCTTCTAGTGACATTATATAATAAAATGCCAGGACAGAACAAAATAAACATTCAAACTCAAAACGGGACTGAGAAAGAAATAAAGCAGCACATACCCGTTTAATCATGCGAGCTCTGTTAAACTTGTTGAGCGTTCTTTAACTCCTATAGAACTTCTAGTCCAAAAATGTGCGCATTTAGAGACATTGGTCAATTCTGGCGTGTTACTTCAATCCTACAAAATCATGCCGATCCAATGAATGTATTCCGCAAAGCCAGAGAGCAAATGCAAACCCTAAAATAAGTAAGCAGTTATGACTTGAAATACTCTTTTGAGCAACTAGACTAGTAAATGTTATTAAAGAGTATGGCAAGCCGTCTTAACATTTAATCCTTAAAACCTACTAGTATCTATTGTCATGCTACTAGTACTTATTTTTTAGATACTAGTATCTATTCCATTAAGTACTAGTACTTATTCATTAGCTACTAGTGCTTATTCTTTAGGTACTAGTGCCTATTTTTTAGATACTAGTGCTTATTCTTTAGGTACTGGTGCATATTTTTTTTAGATACTAGTGCTTATTAGATACTAGTTCTTATTTATTAGATACTAGTACTTATTCCAATAGTGTCTAGTATTTAATTATACCTAACTTGATGCCGGACACTGATGCCAGTTCACACACCTGAACAGACTCCGTGATGGGCTCGTGCTCCCGGATGAACGTGGCCTCTGGCAATCTCTGGCTCTTTTTTCATAGCGGGCTCGGGCTCGGGCTCCGAGTCAGCGGTGAGCTCTGGCTTATCATCTGTGGTGGACATGGCTGAAAGCGGGCTGGGCTTTGGGTCAGGAGTGGAGATGGCGTTGTCCTCTTCCGCGATGCAAACAGTGAATGGGGAACCACATTGTTCCAGTACCCACTCCTCATGTTCGGAGAATGAACCCAGAGGACCATCTTCGGGCACGCTCATTCAGGCTGACTTTGAAAAATAAACAGAGGGAGTGATCCGGGAAGTGGGTAAGGCACACAGGACAGTTCAGAGCAGTTCATGATAAAAAAAAAAGAGTAAAAACTCCTTTCAGAGATTGTTTGACCATACCACTGCCTGGAGTTTGTTTTTTGTCTGTCCTCACCTAGCGCTCCCTTTAGATAGAGTGTATATAATATCAGTGGGGGAGAGGATAGAGGTCACATCCATGGACTGAACTACACAGTAGTGTTTGTGTTTCGAATCGGATCTGTGTCCATCAACGGTCAACTCCCACAGAGAGAGCTCTGGGTCCCAGGACACCCCTTTCCCCTGCCGCCTTTGCTGTCACCTATCTGCTTGGCTGCACACCCCTTTGGTAAATATACCTCCAGAGTCATGCTCTGCCAATATATCACACAGTCAGATAGTACATCAGCGACCCCCCTTATTAGTATATTTGTCTTCCCTCTCTCAATGCCATTCCTGTGTCCTCAGCGCTGGGCTTCGGAACAAAAGAGACACTGGTGTTATTGATGTGTTGGACTCCAGGCATCGCACGGGGCCTTCAGTGCCCAAAGTAAGACCACTGTCAGAACAGAGCACTATAAGGGCTCCTCTGGGTCTCAACATCAGGTGCGGGTGACAGGAGCCATCTTTTATTCCGCACAGACAGGCCATGTTCAGTCGTTACCGCTCTACACTGTACCCAACTGAGCGTTATAAACAGCTTCTTCTAAAATGACTAATGAACCATAAAAGCTTATCACCTAAATGCAATAAACCTGTGTGGAATTGCTTTTCCCCTTGGTATGAGACATGTTTGGTTTGTGTAAGCTCTACTTGACTACAAATTCTTGCACCTAATGCATGCCATTTGAAATTGATGAGGTAAAGTAAGTGTCAATAAATATCCATTCAAGTATAATGAAATAATTAAAATAATTAAAGCTGCAAGCAGCATTTATCGGGGTTCAAGCATTTAAGGCCTTTAAGCACACATGCGTAAAAAGATATTACGTTTTATTTAGCATGTAAACACTTAGAAAACTTAGGAAACCAAAAGTAATTTATAAAAGATCGAGCCCGATCTCACGGGAAAACGTACAAATTCTACGAGGTGGCTTATTCGTACGAATTCATACGACCTGACTCGTACGAATTAGTACGATTTTTGCAAAATCGTACATATTTTACGAATTGGCCAATTCGTATGAATTCATACGAATGACCTACCCCTGACCCCGCCCCTAAACCTACCCATCACGTGGGTTTAGACAAATCGTACAAATTCGTACGAGTTAGGTCGTACGAATTAGTACGAATTAGCCAACTTTTTATCATTCGTACGAATTCGTACGAATTGGTCGTGAGATAGCGTTGAAAAGATCATATAAGAGTTTCAGTCAAGAATAATTTTGTACAGATGTAAATAATGTATGTTGGATTGATGTTTATTAGGAAGTTCATCCTGATAATGCATTGTCAGCATTTGAAAGATTATTTTACCCTATGGTGGACAAACATGCATCTATGAAAAAATGTACAGTGAAGAATGTTAGGGCACCATGGATTGTTGATGAGTTGAAAAACATTATGTTTGAGAGAGATGTGGCAAAGGGTACAGCAAACAGAACTGGGAGCGAGGAGGATTGGGACGTCAGTTGCAAATTAAGAAATCAATTAACTAAAATTAATAGGAAAAAGATAATAATGTTTTACAAAATTAAAATAAGTGAATGTAAATATGATTGTAAAAAAAATGTGGAGTACACTCAATGAAATAATGGATAGGAAATCAAGTCAAATTCCTTCTTTTATTAATACAGGTGACTCATTTTTAACTATTTTTAAACCATATGAAATTGGAAATTATTTTAATGATTTTTTTCATAAATAAAGTTGATAAATTATGAAAAGAAATGTTGTTTGGCAGAACCAGTTTGCCACATTTTTAATATCAGTATTGAAAAAGGGATTTTTCCTTTAGCTTAATAAAATGCAAAGGTTATTCATCTACAGAAAAATGCAGCACTGGGTTGTAATGGTCATAATAGTCGACCAATAAGTTTGCTACCAGTTCTTAGCAAAGTATTGAAAATGATAGTTTGTGAGCAAACATTTATATTGAGAGAGCACAGATTGATGACAATAACTTAGTAGGAGTAGTATTGTTAGATTTTAGCTCAGCTTTTGATGTACTAGATCATAAATTATTGCTGGATAAACTGAAATGTTACAAATTTACTTCTCATACTGTACATCAGTTTAAAAGTTAACTGTCTAATGGGAAAATGTGTATTTTATAATGGAAGTTATTCAGATGTGAAAGAGTTGCAATGTGGTGTGCCTCAAGGAAGTTTTTTAAGGCCAATGATCTTCCTCTTGTTTTAAAGTGTGCATGGACAGTCATATATGCAGATGATAAAACATTATATTTACCTGCAACATCAATTAAACAGTTGTCTACTGCTTTGGATGAGGAAATACAATTGGTCATAAAGTAAGTACGGAATGATAAGTTGGTTCTAAACTTGATAAAAAAAAATAATAAAAAAAGCATTGTGTTTGCATCAAATTGCATCAAAAGTTGATTGCATTAAAAGTTAAATTTGTCTGTAAAGAGTGTGACTATTGAACAGGTAGAGGAAATAAGACTTCTTGGAGTTATATTAGACAGTAGGCTGAAGTTGTCAAAACAGATAGAAAATATGGTAACAGGTATGGGAAGAGGTTTGTCAGTTATTAAGAGATGTGTCAACTTTTTACCACAACACTGTGTTTCTAAAATTGTGCAAACAATGGTTCTTGTTTAGATTATTGCCCAGTGGTGTGGTTGAGTGCATCAAGTAAAGACAAAAGATTTAACTAATTGAAACATTACAATTAGTCCAGAACAGAGCGACACGACTCACTTTAAACTGTAATAGAAGGGCTAATATAATAAGAATGCACAGGTGAAGGATTGTCTCTCTGCTTTGTTTTATAAGAAATAATTCTGTCTAGAGTTCCTAATGTCCTGTACTCTCAACTTTTCTCATAATTTTAACTCCAGGCATGCATAAAAGGGATGTTTTTTTTTTATTTCCTGTTTCGAAAACCACTGCAAAACAACGGACTGTAATGTATAGAGGAATGAAAATATGGAATGATTTACCATTGATATTACATATTTTTTAACAAGAAAAATGATTTAAAAAAAATATTTAAAGGAACATTTAATGGCACAATAGTCAGTTTCATTGACTTAACTTTTTATTGTTGTTGATTAAATGTAGTTTTCTATTTTTGGGACCCCAAAATACTTGTTGGAAACCCAGGAAGAGTAGCCACTGCCTAGGTAGTAGCTAATGGGAATCTAAATAATCAATAATCATCAAAAAAAAAAAAAAATTCAATTTATGGTCGCTAAGGGGAACCAAAATGTTCGATGTGAGCGGGGCCACGACTGACCACATGAGGCGCTATAACAGGGGAAAAAAATCATGAAAATGGCTATAACTGCACACAACCGTTAGTCCGATGAAAACTGCCATGCAGTGTCTTTATCCAGGGTGCCATGATAGTCTATGAGAACATTGGCGTATCTCAAAAAACTCAGTATACGTCATCGGCACAATGCCCTGAAGGAGCCTGAGAAGTTTCAAGCCAGCGTTTTTCACTCCTTAGACTCCTGAATCCTTGGCGAGTCCAACGATACCAAACACTTACACTTAGATCATAGATGGAAAATACCATTTACAGCCAATACTGGCAATTTACTAAGGAAAAATATGTTTTTTAAAGTTTTTTTGACAGTTATAGCACCATGTCTTGCCTGATCTCCACCGCTTTTATTAGGTGTCCTCAAAGTGTGCCCATACATATGTGTGTCAAATTTGTTGTAAATATCTCATTTTATTTTGAAGTTTAGACACTTATATTTATGAGAGCATAAAAATGATCCATGGGCAACATTGATTGGATTTTTTTGTCAGTTCCTTTCATAATTTTGACATTTGGGCGTTATTGTTTAGCTATTGACCTATGTTTTCAAATTTCCTGTGGTGGTTTTGTCTTGATCAGACTAACGGAAGATAATCGCAAGTTTTTTAAGCACTAAATGACACCGTTACACAAACCATAAAGCGAAACCTGGCATGTTTGGTATCGTTGGACTTGCCAAGGATTCAGGAGTCTAAGGAGTGAAAAACGCTAGCTTGAAACTTCTCAGGCTCCTTCAGGGCATTGTGCCGATGACACATACTGAGTTTTTTGAGATACGCCAATGTTCTCATAGACTATCATGGCACCCTGGACAAAGACACTGCATGGCAATTTTCATCGGACTAACGGTTGGTTGCGGTTATAGCCATTTTCTCGATTTTTTTCCCCTGTTATAGCGCCTCATGTGGTCAGTCGTGGCCCCGCTCACATCAAACATTTTGGTTCCCTTTAGCGACCATGAATTGAAATTTCAAAAAAAAAAAAATTATGATTATTGATAGTCACTCTCTGGAGAATATTTATGCAGTGGTTTGGTTCCGATCAGGCCAAAAACCTAGGAGTAGTTTGCAAAAGTAGGTTTTTCAAAAAAACTCAATTTACTCGAAAATGGCGCGAGCAAATCCAAGGCATGCATCCATTTGTCCGCCTTGAGCCAAGGATTCCAACGATATAAGACACGTCAGCCTAAGCCTAACGGTTTAGGAGTTATGAGCCATTTCATACTTTTGACCGGTGTAGCGCCCCCGTCAGGCCATTTGGGGTGCGCCTTTGGTGACGTTGTAGGCGGTGTGAGTACTACCTGCTCTCAAAGTTTCAAGTCTCTACGACTTACGGTTCGGTCTGCCCGATAAGTTTTAGATGGAGAATGCTGCATCATGGGAAAATTAACAATAACAATAGGGTTTCAGCGCTATGCGTTTGAACCCCTAAATATATAAAATATGACAAATAGACCACAGACTACCTACTGAGTACTCAGAGACAGTTTGACATAAACAGTGTTTCTGTGTGATTAGCATCCTGCCTAAAGTCTCTCTAAATGTGAGTTCAACCTTGCCTGAGGTGGAAAAAAAATACTTTTTATTCTAAAAAATTGATTTTTTTTTTTTCTATTTATGATGCGCCCCTGGCATCACAGCTTCCCAACCTACACTAAATATTGCTTAGAAACAGTTTCAGCAATGATAAAACATGGTTGTGAGCAAGACAAAACTTGATGTAAGATTTTGCAGCACTTTCCTAGTAGTTACTTATCAGTTATTATCTTTCAGAGCATTTGACTTATCAGTTCATTTTAGTCTATTATTGACTAGTTTGTGTAAAACAAGGCCCGAAGTCTATATATAGTTAAGACTTCTAGCATAAATTCACAGAAATGTATTCATAATCCTTAAAATATCTGATAAAAAAAAAAAAAAAAAATCTTTGAAAACTGTTTTGAATTGTATTCACCCAGTTGCAACAAACCCCTTTAAGTTTTTAAGTTTTTAATAAGACAAAACATTCATAAGTCAACACCATTGCTGTTTAAAACTGCAGTGAACCAAAGACAGTCTCAAAAACGTGGTTTGAAATCGCTGGTGTTCCTGACAACGCAAACTACCTTGTAACAGGGGTCAATAAGTCCTTGAGGGGAAAAATGTAAGATAGTACATCAGTAGATTCTATTATAATTAAGGATCTAATGATTGACAAAATAATCATTAATAGGGTCTATAAGGTTTTTTTTTTTCTTAAAGAAATTAATACTTAATCAACAAAGACACATTGATCAAATTTGACACTAAACATTCCTTTTTATTTCAAATAAATGCTGTTCTGTTAAGCTTTCTATTCATCAAAGAATCCTGAAATTAACTGATTAAATGATAATTAAATTTAAATTGTAATTATATTCTACAATATTACTGTTTTTACTGAATTAATCAAATAAATGCATCCTAGGTGAGATAAAGAGACTTAATTCAAAAACATTAAAAAAAATCTTGCTGTCCCCAAACTTTCGAATGGAGGTTATGTATTTTAAGAACTTACCTTATTCCATATTTTTAAGCAAGGTAACAGTAGAATATATCATATAAATTGCTTACAGAGCAAATGTTTCACTTGCTTAGTGATCAATCATTTTAAAGCGGTTTTTGATGAGAAGAGTAATCTCAAAATCACCATCAAGAAGTTCAGTCTCTCTTTCTGTAGACATCAGCACATACAACAGTATTTTAAAATCTCCCCTAGTCTTTTTGTATAACTGGCCTTGATGGGGCTTTTATATTCCTCATCAGTTTGGGATGTACATAATTCAGGAGCCAGCATGCATCTCAGGGACGATAGTGTATGCAAAAAAACACAAATGGATGAATATTACAAGACTTTTGGTGCACACAGAGGTTCCAGCTGAATAAACACAGACTGTGTATCTGTCCCTGTCCCACTTTATGCTTTCTGCCTGGCACTGTTATTGGAAGAAAGAACTTAACGTGACTGCTGTGCTGCCCAGCATGGTTAGTCTAAATGTTCAGTTAGTCCCTGTCCTCAAAACTAATGTTGTTCCAATCATGCTTTAATATTCAGGATTTCGTGAGTTTAGAATTATAAGGTTCTATCTCCACTTTTGGTCGAAATTGAGTTTTTGACATAATCTGATCCATAAGGTGTTTATTAATGCCTGTGTGGTGTTATTTTTGTTAAAAAAATAAATAAAAAAAATGTTAGTAGTTATTAATAAAATAAAAAGGTTCCATCTCTCCATTGCCAGCTGGGATGTAAAAACTTTGATGCTCAATATCTCAAAACTACCCTAAACAGAGATAGAACCTTATAATTCTAAGCTCACGATTTGTTTACATAGTTGGAGTTTAAAAAGCCCTGCATGTATACCATTCTGATTAATAGTCATCTCATGATGTCACTATTACACAGCCCACACTTTGTGTAAATAGCATGTTGCTTCTATTTTCATTTGGGGGAAAATATCAACAGATGACTATTTGCATGTATTTTAAATTGTTCATTAAACCTAAGGTAAACATGATTTTGTATCATTTTCACTTTGGTGTGAAGAGCATGTTGCCATTTACACCTCCCATTTAAATTTGCATGTTTGTTTATATAAAGGAAAGAAATTCTGTCATCATTTACTCACCCTCATGTTGTTTCTAATTCTCTTTTCCATGCAATTACAAGGAAACACAAATGCAAGTTATTATACAGTACATGCTCCATATGACAATAACTTTGTGTGAAAAAAAAAAAAAAAAAAAACCCTGAAATTTAGGTTCTGATATCTGAAAAATCTGAAAGTTCATTAAGGCCGGTATACACCAAGCCGATTGTAACACAGAGTTTTTCAGAAACAAGAAAGAGGAGGATCCAAGTGTAGTATAGCAGTTTATTAACAAAATAACACAAAAACATCCAAACAACAGGGAACAGGCAAAAACCAGAGTGAATCCAAAAAAGGGGTAAAACAGAACTAAAAACAACTCACACAATACATCCAGTAAGGAAAACACCAGACCAAGAACATGAGAAACACTGGGGTACTGTATATATACACACAAGAGGAGACTGACAAACAAGACACACCTGGGAACAATCAGGAACAAATCAACAGGAAAAACTACAAAGGACTACAAAACATGGCACAATAACATAAGGGGAACACAAGACAGGAATTGATTGTCAGCCGTCGGGCAGCGTTTTAGCATCGGTCGGCTTAGTTTTTCCGATGTGTTCTACACTGTTGGCTCTAGTTGGACACCGTCAAGGTTTTTTCGTCAACATGCTGAAATGGCATCGGGCCATCGGTGAGAGAGAGAACTCTGACTGTTCAGCTTAGCGAACAAGTCAGTGCACAAGAAAAAAAGTGAAGGTAATGAAAGTGAGCAACAAAGTTATGGTACAGACAGAAGGCTGATGTAATTTTACGTCATCTTACCTGAACATTCAAATGCACAAATATTTTCATAATAACATGAGCCGACTGGAATGAACAAAGTGATCAGCATTATTTATATTCAAAATGGTAAGCAACCGCTGCTTTGTTTACAGTTCATACACTGTTAGACTTTTCTGTAATTTCTACAGTTATTTACTTTAAATCCCCCAGTATCATACTGCTATTTCTCTTTACAGTAAATAACTGTGATTCCCATTGCATCATGGGAATTTTCTGTGACGTCTAACACCACATACAGAGACTTACAGTATTTTATAAATTTGCTGTATACTACTGTATTTGACGTAACGGCCTCTCTGGCTGGCACCATTCCATCGTGCTTTTTATTTCCTATTTTTTACCGTGCGTCAGACATATAAAGGGGCATCACTATACACTGTCTGGGATTTGTTGTGTCGCGCCGGAGCATCCAGTGTAATATCACTGGGTTCTGTCTTTTGTTGGATCGTGCCGTTCGTGTCTGGCCCGGGGTAGAGACAGAATTAATTTCACCGAGAGAGAGACCAGCAAGCAAGGTAAAAACATTCTGTGTGTGTTGACAGGATTGTGCCCAATTTAACCTATGTTATACTCGTCAACGTGGCGGTAAAGAACTTTACCATGGTAAACTGCGCTAACGTTTCATTTTACAGACTTTGTTAGATTATTGAATTTATTGAAAACACCAACGAGCAACGCTTATTTTACATTAACAATAAATTAAGCTGCCGTCGGCAAGATTTTTTTGATCATATTCACTGAAACCGACACTATGCTCCGACAGAACAACATAAATCAGCCAGTTTTAGAAAAAAACCCACGCTGCTACCTCCACCTGGAGCCTGTTATTTGTTTTGCAAAAATCCACCACTCCCGGTTCTTCTGGTACAATCAGCGCAGGGCTGTGTGAGATCTGACTGTCAATCACAGTTCATGCACACGCCACAGATCCCCCCTCCCTTCTTGCGCACGTTACAATATCGCATGCACACGCCTGAAGTTCGCAGGTGTGTTGGATTGTACGAAGCGTGATGGCGGAGAGAAAATCTACTAACAAGCTTCCAATTCCTCAGTTAACTACCAGAGCTAGGAGGTCCAAAACAACCAAGGAAAAGAAAATTATGCTTTGATGCTGAAGAGATGGGCGCGTTCACAGGAAATCTGGTGCACACGCACTGACGAGGTCAAACTCGATGGAAGGGTGCTCGGTGGTAGTGGGGGAGGGGCATGAGAGTTGTAAACATTCACAATTTTGTGAATTGTCCCCTCAATCTGCCAGACTTGCCGACTGCAGCTTTAACTAATGTGAAATTCTGTTTTGGTTGTAGATAATGTTGTCTTACTGATGAGAAAATAACATTGTATGTTAGCTAACAAGTTTTATGCTTAGCTGCCACCTTTCTAGTTTTAGCATTAGTTTGCAAACTATTGTAAGCCCGTCTATTGGTCCAATGGGGGTTTCCAATAATACAGGGAAGGTTTCTCTGCGTATTACTTGTCTTTCCTTTTCGCAACACAACAATATTAAATGCAATATATTTTCTCACATGTAATAACTCGTTATTTCATCTGACTCCATAAATGAAAAAGATTTTAATGATGTCTGTGCATCATTAAAGTGAACGAATATTTGATTATTCTTTTAAACTCTGATTATATTTTTCCTTTAGATTAGGAAACTATATCGCTTCGAGTTCCTCGCAAGGTCTCCGGCACAATTTCGTCAGTTCCGATTATCAAAACAGAGGTAATTGGCTAAATATCTGGGATATGCCGTATTCACACGTACACAATCAAAGATATGTACATAGCCCCCTTGAATGCCTCCTCAGGAACTTAATTCAATCATTTTACTTTAGTAGAGGTCTTGACCACCATTAAAAGACGTTAGTCGATCAACTTTACTTTTCTTAAAAATGGCTTTGGTTTGGCCAAGCTCGTGGCATTCCACGAACACTTATCTAAAGTAACATTAAATTAGAACAGAGGTAATTAGACGCACCCAAATCTAGGTTGATCAAACAGCATTTGCTGATTCTAGACGGAAAATAACTTGTCTCCTCATCCAAGCACACCTGAATTTGATACCAGGTATTAGTCGTCACTAATCTCTGATGCAAACTTGTGGAAATATACAAATCCGATAATCTACTTGGGAAAAACAAATCTCAGAGTCGGTCAGAATAAAATCAAACGTTTACAATTTATTGACCAGGTGATGAAGCAATAATTCAAAATCCAATTCATAAGAATAAAATCATCAGTTAAGCGTATCATAACAACAATTCAGAAATAGAGGAATTTGTAGAAATTATTACCTGGCAACAAAAATTACACACAGCGGTTGTGTGGGAAGTCAACCTACAGACTCCCCGAACTTTTCTGCTCCTTTTCCTTATATATCCAGATAATTCAATATTCTTACCAAATGGTGGCGTCTGTCATTATAATTAGATTTTGGTTCCCTATTGAGGGATTCACAGTGAGATCAGAATTTGTACTTGAATGGGTTCTTGTTTTACATACAGGAGGTATAGTCTGAATGGAGGATCTGGGGGAGGGAACACCTTTTAGAGACACATCACTTTTCTCATATTTTATAACTTCTTTTAGCTTTTCATTATGGTTGGGAGAATGAGACCATTTTACCAGGCGCACTGAGACACTTTAAATTATATCAAACATGCACAGTTACTTCTTGTACATACTTAACATTGCATAGGTTTTCAGTGTATTTTAGGTGTGGGGGAGGAGGGGGATGAAGGGGAGATATTGTGTGTGAAGTGTGTGTGAAGTGTGAGCTGCACTGTGTGCTGCGTCTCGGAAGTTCCTGTTACATCCTATATGCAGGAGATAGTTCAAGTGTTAATTCTCAGGAGGGCCTTTTGTTTCATCGAGGGGTCGATCAGACATACTGGCACCAGCCTTACACTATAACATATTATATATATTTTTTAATGGAATTTAATATTTACTGCCCCCTCTCCCTCTCCCTCTCCCTCTCCCTCTCCCTCTCCCTCTCCCTCTCCCTCTCCCTCTCCCTCTCCCTCTCCCTCTCCTCTCTCTCTCTCTCTCTCTCTCTCTCTCTCTCTCTCTCTCTCTCATAGTGTTGGAACCGGGATCTCCTCTGAAAGTCAAGTCACCTTTATTTATATAGCACTTTTTACAATACAGATTGTATCAAAGCAGCTTCACATTGATAACATGAAAATAATACAACAAAGTTTGTTTCTAGAAGACAATTCCGTCATCGTCCACCCTAAGTAAGGCAGATCAATAATACTGTTGAATATTAAATGTCCCCAACTAAGCAAGCCAGAAGCCAAGGCAACAGTGGCAAGGAACCAAAACTCCAAACCTTGGGAGAACCCAGGCTCAGTCGGGGGCCAGTTCTCCTCTGGCCAATGAGCGAACAGTGTATGATTATGGTCCAGGCAGCATTACAGGTCAGAAGTCAGATTAGTCGTGTCGATGAGGCCTTCACAGGGCTGATGAGGCTGGCACTTCAGGGATGCGTCATGGATGGGTCCAGGTGCAGGTCCACCATCTGATCTGGATATGGTCGGGGTCCAGCTGACTTCAGTAAACAGGGAGAGACTGGTTGAGACTTCAGGACTGCGTTGTCATCATGTCCAGGCACAAGTCCTTCATCGGATCGGGACACGGCCTGGTTACGGCGGACTGTAAACATCGGATAAACAGAGAGACTTAATATTAGCGTAGACGCCATTCTTCTTATGATGTAATGAGTACATCAGGATTTATGGGAAGTGTTCCCGGTTCTGGCTGACCTAAACTATGCAGCTTAACAGTGAATTTTAGAAGTCTATGTTCTGTGTTTGTGTTATGTGTATGCTAGTTCAAAGAGATGTGTTTTTAGTCTAGCTTTGAACTGACAGAGTGTGTCTGCTTCCTGGACAAGACAATGAAAGACTGAGTACATTTGTGTTTGTGGACACGCAGACAGATCAGGGAACATTCTGATGCTGTCAGTCAAGTTCTGAACAGGAACCAATCTTTGGAGAAGTTAATTTATTCGCAAAGGTGGACAAAAACATTGTGTTGGGTTTTTAAAGATTATTTTGATGATGACTTTTACTCCTATGCTGTAGAAAAGGAGGATTAGACAGTTAGACATTGATAATAATAAGGAATGTTTCTTGAGCATCAAAGAGACTTTTTTCAAAAACACATTAAGACACTTAAATACTTCTTTTGGCCACCAGTGTACATGAATCCAACAAATTTTTGTAAATAAGTGAAATTATTTTGAAGGTGGGGTTATGTGTCATGTATTGTTAAAATAACTGTGTTTTGTCCTGTGTTGGACATTTCCTTTTTGACTGCTTAAAAATGTATTTATATTCTGCAGTTTTATGAATGTAATGGTTGATATTTCATTATAATAATTGTATAAGCTAAACAACCTATGACTCTACATTCATTTTGTCAAATGCTAACGTTTTGTTTATGATTTTATGTATATTTTTTAATGATGTGTGCAGTGAAGGACAGCACATAATGTTTTAATTTAACACGTTTACACATCTTTGTGCTAACCTTTCTGACATATTTACTTTGTTAAAATCATTAACACAACAAACGTTGTCCCTAAACTCACCCATGAATGTTGTAAAAAAAATGGTACTTTGTAACAGCTTTGTCTAATTGGTTTGTATGTCAGTAGTACTTATGTAGGATAAAAATCAAATTAATTATATATCAAAATTAAGAAATCTAATTTATATTTAGTACAAATAAAAGTAATTACAGTAGTGTACTGATTAGCTTGGTTTTTACAGTGATGCACTGTATTACACAATTACAGTACCATGTAGTTACTGTAAAACTGAAATACGGTAATGGTACTGTAAATCTTAATTACAGTAACTTACTGGCAACAGTGTTGGGTTGTCCTGGGCCTTAGAGAAGTAATGAT
This sequence comes from Abramis brama, assembly GCF_963993115.1. Classification (NCBI taxonomy): domain Eukaryota; kingdom Metazoa; phylum Chordata; class Actinopteri; order Cypriniformes; family Leuciscidae; genus Abramis; species Abramis brama. The sequence goes on from NC_139965.1 coordinate 35,032,703, forward strand.
ATCTGTGATGTTTTGTGAATGTTCTGTGATTCAGAATGATTCGGTCCTTGACAGCCTGCTGACTCGATTCATTTGCAGCGTTTAACATAAAATTGCTATTGTGTGACTTCAAAAGGCTTGCAACTCACAAGTCAAATATACCATTATTCTAGTACGTTTGTGGTGCTTGATCTGTTTTCTTTCTGTTTTAAACCTTGAATGCTTAAGCTCCCATTCATTGTAACTGCATAGAAAAAGCAACTAGGACGGTTTTTAGATTTCCGCCTGTTGTGTTTCACGACAGACGAAAGTTATGAGCAAGTGAGAATTTTCATCAGGGGATGAAATGTCCCTCTAATGTTTATGTACTTATTCATGTATTGATTTATTTCAAGCTAGATTATTAGCCTCCATGACATGTCTGTTTTGAAGCAGAGGTCCCGTGTGATTCACACTAGCAGGATTCTTCCTCTCAGGCTGAAGTCTGCTGATAACTGAACGAGAGGTGAGTCACTGATAGAGATCCCTAACTGCTTCACAAACCGAAATAGTATCAGCCTTGCAATGGCAGGGTGGATACTTTAACCACTTCAAAGAGAACGAAGGCGTTTCTGGAGATAACATGGCTTTTAAGAGAAAGACGGCAGAGTGTGAGGAACAACTGAGATATAAACGACAGACAGAAAGACAGAGGTTTCGATGCCGAGATTGTAGTGCTTGAGGAACACTGCAGATGAGACATGGAAAGAGACATTGAGAGGGGCTTGCAGAGCGTTAATATCACAATATTGTCCTCTGCTTCCCCACCTGAAGCAGCAGGTTCTAATCGTTTTCTCAAATCCCATCTTAGACAAGCATCTGGATTTAGGTGTGCGGAAACTGCATGTGTTCAGCTGGAACCCTTCCAGAGTATACCATTACACTCAGGGAATCTTCCTTCTCTGTGAAAGCACCATTTATCCTCCCGTGGTGGGGGTTCAACACCTTTGGCCAGACAAGCACTTTCCAAAGGGCCTCAACCTCATCCAGACCACCTGATAACAGCCGTGAGATCTGCTTTAATGGAAGCTTGAATCAGCACTTTCATAACTGCCCTTTCAGCCAACTAAATGGAATGTAACCTACCGGCTGGATGGTTTGTTCTTAAATAGTTTGTGTCTGTGCCAGCAGAACAGTATGGATGTTTTTATACAACAGTGATGTAAGAAAAAAAGTTTATGATGTGCCTTTACCAACACCGTAGCTGTTCTCGAGCAGCTGTTTGAATTCTCAAACAGATGTATTGTTCACCCATCAGATGTGTTATTTATTGGCCTCTGATTCCGTATCAAAGAATGCCCTTGCACAAGGCAATTTAAAGGGAATGAATTGAAATGCCAGAGTAGCCAATTATTTTGTCAGAAAACACCTCACAATCATTGCACGGAGCTGCCAGGCCCCTGTGGAAAATTGTCAGAAAGCCCTTCCTGAGACAGAGAGGGCCATGGAGAACCAGCGTGGAGCCCAATAAATAAAACTCGAGCCCTCTCCGCTCATTACCTTGTCATCCCAAATAAGGATCTCTCTCAGAGAGAGGCTACTGGAAGATGTATGGCACAGTAATTAGTTGTTCTCAGCTTGTAAATTATTTATTCCCAAAATACATTTCGAGTACAAGCAAAACTGCACAACAAGCATTAGAGGAGCTTATGCATTATTTAAGTCTATATTCACAACATGGGAGATGGTGTTAACTTTCAACATGACAATATCCATCCATCCATCCATCCATCCATCCATCCATCTCCCCTATTTTTTACCATTACATTATCTTTGCCATCATAAAATGCTCACTTGAGTTTAATCATTAAAAATATTTTTTTATTAATACTTTTATTTTATTTATTTATTTTATTTAAAACTATTAATATAAACGCTGTAAAATTTAATCATTATCAAATCTCAAAATTATGATATACATTACTGTACTGTAATGAGGAAGTTAAAGTAGCATTTTAGATTGTTAAAGTTGTTTTTAATTATTTATATTCAATTTATTTAGACAAATTAGTATAGAATTTGAATATCGGCCATTTATTGGTTATTGGTCATAACATGAAAACAGCAAAAAAAAACGGTGTTAAATTAACATTGCCAGTGTTTATATAATCCACACGGATTATATAAACACTGGAAGTTTTAATTTAACACTGGGAGTTTTGCTGTTGGTATTGGCCAGAATTTTAATAGCTGTGCATCCCTATTCTTAACAGAATTTATTATTATTATTTTTTTTTTAACTCAATCAAAACTTCAGGCCAATAAATAAGTTATTTTTGGTTTGGCCTTGTCAGCTTTAGAGCAAATATCTGAAGTTTAGAAAGCAATTGCAATAAGAAAAGATTGCAACTGATTTGTTTCCTGCTGAAGATGATAAAGAGATAAAAATCGTCTTACTCAGAACAGAATGGATAATGTTTAGTCACTTTGTTTTCACAATGAATTTATTGGCAACTTTCTGCATCTAATAAAATATTCATGTGTCCTCCTTTTCCTATTACAGATGACTTTATGGGCACAAGACTTTTTATAGTTGGAAAACTTTGTCTTTCACCACGATTGAAGAGCACCAGGAGCCGTGAGATAAAGCCATCACGTCCATGTGAACAAACTGCGTGAGGACGCAACCTGATGGCACAGGCATCCAAATTGACAGTGCTTTTTGTCACAAAGCGCAAAGCAATTAAATATTTAATGAAAAAGGGGCCACGTATTTCCATCCACCTGGGAATTGCTTCTATTTTGTGATATATTTGTGAGAACTGAGTGCCACTTCTCCAAATCAATGCACACTGCACATCATGTCCCTTTGGCCAGCTACAGATGGGCAATCCACGACAGCAGCCATTGAAGCCTGTGAATACACAGCATTACATGACCTTCTAAGCCTGTTTGGTCTTTTTTTTTTTCACAGCAGAATTAACTAAGTGACATAAAATAGCATCCATTATTCAACTGCATGTACTTGCTTTAATGGAACAAAGTGCGATGGCTTTTGATGTCTTCTTCGTCTTATAAAAGCAGATAGTTATTTCAACAAGTGCTACATCAATGTACGTCAGCGGTAAAAGTGGTTCGTTCTACTGTATCAGCACATTCTGAAGTCCATTAAAGGATCATCTTCATGAACCCGTTCAGCTACCAACTTTCTTTCTACATTGTTTTACTTTTTAAAGCATGTTAGCTGTATTATTTTGCACCTGAATAACAAGACAAATAATTCCCTGGTCAAAAAAATAAAAAATATTAAAAAAAAATCAAAAATACAGGATACATTGTGTCAGCTTGCATCACCATTTATTTGCCCACTGTCTATCAGACATTGCATGCTTGAGAGCAATGTCGACATTGACATTGACAGTCCAGTATAAACAATGAAATATCTGCAGTACTCTATGCTGTGATAATAAACGCATCCTACTATGATATTACAGCGTGTTACTGACAGCCACATTTTGCAGACAGACAATTTGAGATTTGTTTATTCCATTATTTCAAGCTAGAGAGATGATACTGTTTTCCAGAGTGTCAGTCTACACCTCATACACGTATGTTTGATGTTGTCTGACCTGCAGCGTTCAGCGAGAGAGGGAGCAGAGCCATGATGGAGGAGTGTTTTATAGCTCACATAAAGACTGCACTCTTTTGCAATACTAAACAAGCTGGCGGAGCACATACTCATTCAAATCATCTCATTTAAGCATCACTGTCACCTTGTTTCACCCTTCCCATAAGAATCACACAGTCTTAATAATACATTTGCTGTCTTCCAAGGAGAGGAGTTGTATTGCGATGATGGTTATTGCTATTTAACCTTGATGGCTGATTTTGAAGGTTAATAGTTCATTTGTGCATGAGATAATGAGCAAACTTACCCATGGAGTCCAAGCATTTCAACACTGGCTCAGCTCATTATACATACATGCTGTGTGTTTGTGTCTCTGTGTGTGAACAAGGTCAAAGGGGATTTTTGTAGAATGAGCTTGATTAAAATTTTGTTATTTTGTTTTCCAGCCATAGAAGAAATTAAGAAAAGCATTGTGTGGAAATTAAGCTGTCAATCTCCCTTGTAAACAAAGTAAACAAAAGGGAAATTCCAGTTCAAGCCAGCATCTGCAATTATTCATTTTGTTCAAAGACATTAAACTCCTTCATATTTCACTGCTTCTGATTACCATCAATGCTTCTAACAAGTGTTACACTTTTATGTCTTATTAAACAATTGCAAAAAAATAAATTATATCTCAAGAAGAAAAAAAAAAAAAAAATTGCAGGCTCCTAAAATAGGTAAGAGAAACTGAATTGAACAAAAATATTATAATAAAAACAGAGCAGTAAGAGTAAAAGCTGATGATATATGAACCTCAAATATATTGTCACCCGTTTAGAATAATGTTTCATAGAACATTTAAAAAGAAGATATACATTTTCACATTTTCACATCAAGACATAAATTTAGCATTCCGAAAAAAAAATCGAATTAATCTCTGTCTTTGCAATAATGAAATATGTCTCTTACGAAATGGAATCTCATTATGTCAGTTTTAACCTCATGAAATCTGTTCATTCATCACACATTGCATTTTAATAAAGTAAAACCATAAGCGATAACCAATCTCGACATATCCTATCAATGATTCCCAAGGCCCTCAAATGAAATGCCTGCCAACACCATCAGTCAATTTAGGGTAATCTAATATGTTTCTGTCTGCAAAAATAAAAACATTCCTGCTTCATTGTGATAATGATTAATGTACGTCCACTTAGACAGGCACATGCTGACATGTCTGCACACATACATACTGTACAGTATACTGTATACACACATTCACATGAACTTACTATAATGTGAAAGTGTGTGCTGTATTTGTTTGAAATTAAGAATAAGTAGAGAAGAAACTATACATATTTATATAATAAATATATAATATAAATAATACTATATTTTATATGCATTTGAGCTATTTACACACTACCATTGTTTGTAATGTTTACAGAAAAAATACTATAACATGCTATGGTAAAGGTAACTGTAACAAAACTGTTGTTTTGAAAGTATTACTTTTTGATTTCTGCTGCAAAACAGTAAAATAGTGATTGTATTTTATATACATACTTTTGTTTCTTATTTTTCTTATTACTAATGTGCATTAGGGTGTTTTCTGCTTATTGCATTACTTTTGTGTCGTGTGTTACTATGATGGTCTTTGTATTTGCGTACATGATGCTGTCCACCATACACAAATACTTGCCATGTTTTATGGACAGGCCACTTATGATGAACTCTGATACAACATGTAGCTCTCTGTTGTGTCAGCACTATTATTGTGGTGATTATCAGTTCAATTTACAATTTTTTAAATTCAAGTTGACTGTCATATCACACTCAATTAAATATACTGTTCCCTTTCAATACGGTTCACTTGTACTGCGTTGCTAGATGCAATGGGAAAACTACTTTTTCTCCAAATTCTGAAGATTCTAGAATAACGCAGTGCAACTGAAGGAGTCTATGTATGAACCGATGGCTGAGCAGCAGAGCTGCATGAACCTATGGGGAGAAAGCCCACCAGAGGCCGCCGAAATGGGTGGGGCTATCCCTCTATATAAGCGGGCATTCTACCATAGGAAATCAGATTAATTCTCCTTCAGCGACAATCATCTTCTCTTCACTGCCACTCCAAGACTGAAGAAGCCACGAGTGTGGCTGAGCCCTACACGTCTCTGACGAGCACAGGAAATGCGTCACCTGTCTGGGGAAATCCCATGCAGAAGCCACGCTCACTGAGACGAACTGCTCTCATTGCGAAAGCATGAGTCTCGGCTCTCTCCCCTCGCGGATTGCTTTCTTTTCGGATAGCGGCTCCGCCCCTTGCGCTCTCCCGTTCTCTTCCTCCCAGGAACCTCGGATGAAGAAACAGCGGAGCCATGGAACTGAGCAGTTGGGCACAGCTCACGCTGGTACAGGTCCTGTGTGCCTCACTCTCCCCACAAACAGAGGTTCCGCCCATGCTCTTTCTACACGCAGACCAGAGCCCCTCTTCTGGTGCAAGAGGCCTGGTCTCGTTCGGGGGATCTGAAGAGGATGTTCCTGATGACATAAAGTCATTAGCGGCAGGAGGACTGGTCAGGCTCGCTAGATGACACCGCCCCCCTGCTGTCTAAGGATTCGAGTGACCCTAGAGCTGGGATGGATGCAGAGTTAATCTGCGTCCTCTCAAAAGCAGTCGAGGAGCATGGATTAGAGCGGTTTACCCCTGTGGAGCCCACACACAGCCGCTTGGAGGTCCATGACGAACTCACCAAGTTGTGGTGCACCCCCTACTCGGCGTGCCTTCGTACTTCTATCTCCACAGTTCTCACCACAATTGACAGCGCTAAGGAAAAAGGCTCCAAGAAGCTACCTCCGTTGGATGAAGCCATGGCCGCGCACCTCTACCCGCCCACAGCATTTGGATGGAAACGAAGGGCGCCCATCCGTCCAAGTCCTGTAAATAAAATTAAAAACAAACATTTTCAAAAAGAGAGCTATTTTACTCTTCCAGTTACCACAAACGCCAGCCTCCGGCACAGCGGGTTATCGCTCAAACCACTTCAAACCCTGGCCACTTGGGCCAAAGCTTGGGAAGCCCATGTCAAGTTGGGTGTTGAACATAGAACATGGCTCATGTCTTCTGCACCTAAGTAATGAATTTGGTAGTGGAATGAGCTGTAGAAACAGTTCCTCTGACCCACAGCAAGAACGGCTTTTACAGCCGCTACTTCCTCGTTCAAAAGAAGGATGGCGGCCTCAGGCCCATCCTCGCCCTTAGGCATCTGAACTGCACTCTTATGAAATGGCCATTCAAGATGTTAACATTGAAACAAATCCTCTCTTAAGTGTGCCAAGGCGATTGATTTTTCTCAGTGGAATCTGAAAGACAATTACTTTCATATCCAATAGCCCCAATCACAGACCGTTCTTGAGATTCGCGTTCGAAGGGGTGGCTTATCAGTACACGGTCCTTCCATTCGGACTGTCTCTAGCTCCACACACTTTCACAAAGTGCATGGACGCTGCCCTCTCCCCTCTGAGACAAAAGGGAATACGTGTCCTGAATTATCTTGATTACTGGCTCATTCTAGCCCAGTTGGAGGCAAAGCTAGACGCTCACAGATCGTGCTCCTCAGCCATTTGGAAAGCCTGGGACTCAGGATCAATACAGCCAAGAGCTCACTGTCTTCCAGCCAGCGAATCTCGTTCCTGGGAGCAGTTCTCAATTCAGCCCAAATGGGGGCCACGCTAATGCCAGAACAAGCCTTGACAATTAAATGGCTCGCAGCATCTTTCAAGGTTGGGTTCTCACACCCCTCAGGAAGTTTCAGAGGATGCTGGGCCTCATGGCCTCCGCGGCACCAGTACTTCAGCTGGGACTGCTTCAAATGCCTCTCGGATGCCTCTGCATCAGGTTGGATCACTGCTGCATCATGGCCCTGACCCCTTGGAAGGACCCTCGTTGGTTCCAATCGGGCGTGGATCTGGTAATCGTCTCCAGAAGGAAGGACAGATGCTTCCAACATGGGTTGGGGAGCTCTGTGCGAGGGCAGGCCGACTTCCGGCTCCCAGTAGAGCGTGGAAAAACGGCTTTATATCAACTGCCCTTAAATGGTCTGTCTTCTCCAGCTGGTGTGCAGTTAGGAGTGAAGACCCGACGTCCAGTGACATTTCACTGGTACTGCCGTACCTTCAGGAGCTGTTGGATTGGGTTGCACACCTTCCACGCTTAAAGTCTATGTGGCGACCATAGCAGCTTTCAGTGCTCCTGTGGCTGTTCAGACCGTAGGCAATAACAATCTGGTTGTTCATTTTCTGAATGGGTCTAGAAGGTTAAACCCACCCCTCCCCCTCACGGTTCCTACATGGAACCTGTCTACAGTCCTCAGGGCCCTCAAGGGCCCTTCCTTTGATCCACTCCAGCTGGCCGAATTACGGCCCATTCTTGCCTTGAGTTTGGGCTATTGACTCTGTTCAGAGCACAAGTTATCACTCTCTCTGCTTTTCCCCCATCTGAGGGTGAACAGGAGTCTCATTTACTCTGCCCTGTTCGGAACTTAAGAGTATATATCAAGCACTCTGCCCCATTCAGGCAGTCAGAGCAGCTATTTGTGTGCTTTGGTGGCCACACATTCAATAACCTGGATGTCCCTGCGTTACAAGCACAGGTCCTGTCTGTGTAAGCTGGGCATTGACCTCAACGTGAGCTCAACCCGCTAGAACCCTCCGTGCGACTCCAACATTGTAGTCAGAATCCCTTATTGTTGGGCTTTATATCGCCCTATCTTAACCTTGACCCCCTTGGGCCCTTATTCATTTCTAAGCACGGTGTGATTGGACTGGGTTACCATTGCATCTACCGACACAGTTACTTGGTTACTGACGTAACCTCAGTTCCCTGAGATAACGGGAACGATTACTGTGTCATCGGCCGTGCTTTCACGCTGCACGACTCGACGACAGTTGAATTAACCTGATTCACTATGGCAGAATGCCCACTTATATAGAGGGATAGCCCCACCCATTTCGGCAGGCTCTGACGGGCTTTTACCCCATAGGTTCATGCAGCTCCACTGCTCAGCCATTTGTTCTAATCTTAAGTAATCAGAGAAAAATGAGTTTTCCCATTGTGTCTAGCGACGGAGTACCTGTTCCCGTTATCTCAACTTACATTATAAGTTGTAAAATATACAGGCAAACCATGAGACCGAAACCACAGTTGCACACATTTCTTTTACTGTGAATTCCTGGCAACTACAGCTGATTTATTAACAATAATTTAACAGGATATATATATATATATATATATTTATCATAAGCTGTTCAATGGGCAGCAGTTAATTTTTTTTTTTTTTTATAACTAAACATTATTTCCCATATTGGAACAGAGGAGGATATATGTGTGAAAGAGTTAGAAAGAGTGAGTCAGTTGATTTCTATTCCACATGCTCTTCAGCAAAGCTAATCACCTCAGCGGCTAGTCCCTTCACCTCGACTCTATCGCGCACAATCAAGACTTCCAGGTGCGGACTGATAACTTTTGTGAGAAAGATGGAGTGTAGCAGCTCATTCCAATTATCACTTAATTTCTCTTCCTTTCTCCTCGTTGTCAGATTTTGACTCATGCCTCTATTAGTTCTGTGAATTATATCAGTTTTCCCCTCTACAGTGCATTCTTGTGTTTGTGTGTGTGTGTCTGTGTCTGTGTGTGTGTGTGTGTGTGTGTGTGTGTGGGTGTGTGTGTGTGTGTGGGTGTGTGTGTGTGTGGGTGGGTGTGTGTGTGTGTGTGTGTGGGTGGGTGTGGGTGGGTGTGTGTGTGTGTGTGTGTGGGTGTGGGTGTGTGTGTTTAGATTTTTTCAAATCTACTTTTAAGAAGGAATTTTTAAAACTCCAGTTCACAATGTATGAGAACTTCTCCTTTATTCTGCAGTTTTTATTTGAGAAGGATACATTAAGTACATGCTGTGTATCTTGTCACACAATATAAAGTTATATATCAGGTATCTTAATTGGCTTGGTGAATAAAGATCAGATGTGGAAACAACCAATGTGACATTCAATTGCCCTATTTTACCCCCAGATGATATATAGTGCCTTTGCAATTTGTTGGATATTTATCTGTCTGGCTGTAGACAACAGATTAACATCTTTATATGTACTGTATACCTTCCAAAGAAATGTGTGGAAGTGGATGGTGAAAACATAAAAACAAGCATAGATGAGACTATAAATGCCCCTCAATTGACAATGGTTGTGATATTTGGCATTAAATTACAGGAGGAAATAGTGAAAAAGCTAAAACCCATTCCTGTAGCCAAACAAAGTGCACATTCTATTTCCTGCAATTGTGTAATTGGTTAAGGGCATGGATGGATATTGAGCTGCTTTAAATGCCTTCATTTATTTGGCTGATTTCTAGCAGTCCAGAGCCATGAAGCTCCATGAGCAGCCAAAAAAACAACAAAAAAAGATCCATTGAAAATGCTCCCATGTGACAGAACAACAAATGTGCTCTGCTTTTGGGTAATTGCCTCTATATTGATAAATGAACAAGTGTGATCATGGCAACCTCTCTAAACCATTCTCACATTAAATATTAAATATTTTACTGAGGTCAATTCTGCAACCACGAATGCCACATCTGCTCCATTTTGAAAACAAAAAATCCTGAAATCATGTCAATGCTTCATTCTCTAATGGTGCTTTTCCCATATAAATCATCTTGCATTTCCTCCTGCTTAACTGATTCAGATTTTTCTCCAATTACATTTCTCCAAAAAATAAATAAATGTCATATTTGTATGCGCTCTTTACTGGGGGTGGTGGAGGAAGAGTGAGAAAATGTAAGCTGGGTGTTATCTACATATTGAGGAGAAACACTCTTTATTGGATGGACACCACATTTGGACCTTATAATAAGTGCAGAGGACAGAAAATATTTGAAGAAGCACAATAACTAAATGTCACAGCATTGACAATCAGTTGCCACAGGGCCTGTTTATAAAGTGTGAGCTTAAGTCACCTTCGGCTGTCATGTTGCTTGCCATGTTAACTTCTGTTGACACATTTGAATGTTTATGAGTTACCAGCTTCAGTGTTATGTTTCCTTCTGTGGAGCATGTTGTGTAATCCATCATGATTTCTCCACATTATTTAGTGCAGGTTTAGTTTCAATGTCAGACCACATCTCAAAATGGCTTAAATTAAGGGATGTCATTTGGCTTAATGCTGTCAAGTTTTTGTACCACTTTTCTTGTATTATTATTACCTGTGTAGCTTCCATTGGGGATTTGTGCACTACAAGTGAAAAACTTTAATTGAGGGTTATTTTATGTATTAGCTTATATCTCCTAGAGACAAAAAAGCTTTAAAAAAAAATATTGCAGGAAAAAAGAGAGATATTTGAAAAGAAAAGAGTGTGCCGTGACAGAATCCTATAGGCTATAGATCACTCTGACACATCCTGATATGGAGCCTAGTCTACCGGCTTCATTAAATATTCAGTTACCCTTCAATTACACCAGGGCCAGCATGATTTATGCTTTTACGTTTTAATTTCAATTAAGCAACCTGTTTAGCCAATGTCCCGTTGTATGCTCGTGTAACAGGCAGGGGGAAAAACTCAATTACGCCCTACAACATGTTGATTCGCTATATCAGAAATTGGCTAATACATTTCTTGTCTAGACAAATACAGCTCCTGTTCTCGCCTCCACTTCCTTCAAAATCTACTTTCAGTGTCCACTGGGCTTTGTGCACACATCAAACAAACGGGGAACAAAAACAATTAGATTAACCCTGTAATCATAGGTTTTATTTCATAAGTAAAACACACCATATAGTGATAGTGGATAGGAATGAGCCTGTAGTAGAAAGATAACACAATTTTATTCTACAGTTTTTGTCTTCAGGGCAGAAATTAAAGAGCGGCAGATACACACTATAGTCTCAGTGGATAGTCAAGGACAGCAGATGGCAACAGCTAAGATAGAATGGACCATACACAGACTTTTTTTTTTTCTTTTTTTTTTTCATATGGACAGTTCTTGGTCAGCAAATCAGCATATTAGAATGATTTCTGAAGGATCATATGACACTGAAGACAGCCAAGAGTAATGGCTGTTGAAAATTCAGCTTTGCCATCACAGGAATACATTCATTTTAAAATATATTAAAATATTACCGAGTTACAAATTATACAATTATTTCACAATATTGTTTCTTACTGTATCTTTGATTAAATAAATGCAGCCTTGGTGAGCACAGGAGATTTCTTTCTTTTATTTCTTTCATTTGAATGGTATATCAGGATTATCACTGTAGTAAGAGGATACAAAATAAATCATACATTATTTACTTGTTGACCACATAGTATTCATCAAAACATCTTGTAATCCAGTTTCAAATTATTGTAATGTGTAAATAATCTGTTTAATAATTTGCTGCAAGTAAAACATTCACAAACACAATATCCATAAGCTGCATTTAATTACAAATAACCAAAAACCACATATGAGGCATTCATCTGTTTCTTTTTATTGTTGCAACAGTTAGCTGTAACCCTAGAATGTATAAGTATGCCAAAGTAAATAATCTCATAAATCATTTTTAAATCATGTCTTATCCGTATGATATCAGCCACCCCTGATGGTGCAGACTCATACCACATCTAGCAGGGTGTCTTACTATTTAATAAGATTCAGCAAATCAGCAAGGGGTGGAACAGAGTCCATCCTACCGTATGTGTGTAGAATGTTTGACTGAGTGCTCTTTCAAACACAAATGTTCTTGCACATAGGCTGCACAAAATGCAGTGCAGAGGGTATTGAAAAAGCTATTTTTGTGGTGCAGATTGTGCAGGCAGGGTGGCAGATGATGAAATGCCAAAAGCTGAGGGAAGGAAAATAGGTCATATACGTCAGGTTCTTGGCATCATTCTCTGACGTGTCATCACCTGAGGTGCAAAATGAAGAAAAATTGCACATAACTAGACACATGCCTAAGGAGCTGATTGTTTTCCGGGGTTTTGGTTTTTGGTGTATTTCGTATTTCGGCCATCCAGAAATGGCTTAACCTTGACGACTCCCAAGCTTATGGTGTACAAAGGGCTGCTTTAAATTTTAATCTTCTTGGGGGGAGAGGTCAGAGGTGCATTACATTATGATGTACGTTTCTATGAGCGCCTCACTTGGGTTTCCTCCTTCTGCTTCTCTAAATTTTTATTTACACAAATAAAAGAAGTGCCAGACAAACGGTCTGCTGCCTATGAGTGAGGTTATCAGCCTTCCCTGGGTCAGGAGAATGCTCTGTATTTTTCTCCTTCACACACATGCAAACACCTTTAAAAATGTTACTCAGCATGGCCATAAGCCAGCTTTGTAAGTCTGTTGTCATATCGACATACCAATGTCTTTTATGTAAGTGATTTTTGTCTTATAAGGGTTTGAGTAAAGGCTTGATTTTCTGATTGATCTCAATATTGATTTTTTTTTAAATCCCAAGATCAAACATCCTTGCACCACTTTCACTGGCAGCTCAACCCTGAAATGACTCATTCATTTCACTCCTAAAGTGATCAGTGATTTTGAACGAATCAGTTGAATGAATTATTTAATGACTAGTCACTTGTTTCTTTTCTGAATGAATCAGTGTTTTTGATTGAAACGGTTAAATTAATGATTCATTGATTCACTCATAAAGAGTCACTTGTTTTGTTCTTTTATAAATAATTTTGAACAAATCAGTTGAATGAATGGTGAATTTAATGACTCAAAGACAGTCAGTGTTTCTCAATCGGAAGATTTTACCCGTATCCCCTCATCAATCCCCTCCGCTGCCCTGCCATCAAGTGACGTCAAAGGTCGTCTCAATTTGAAGCATCCTTTAAAGGGGTGGTATAATGCCCTTTTCACAAGATATAAAATAAGTATTTGATGTCCCCAGAGTGTGTATGTGAAGTTTTAGCTCAAAATACCCCACAGATATTTTTATATAGACACAGAGGGCGGAGCTTCAACAGCTTGCACTCACACACACATGCACTGAAAATTTCAAAAACCTTTACCCTTTTAATTAAAGGTGCCATGTGTCAGAATTGAGGTAAAAATATCCAAAAAATGAGCTATACGCATCAAAAGAATGAGAAGAAATAAGGGCGATGATGTCATTAAAAAAATGACAAGTTATAGTGCTGCAGAGATATCAACCTGAATTAGCATTAGCATTACTAGCCACGGCCCGACAGGTGTCGTAATACCAGTTTCGGCCATGGGAGGCGGTATGCGGGCAACATAACCACCAGTCAAACATGCAATACACGAATAACTCGCACGGCTTGTGGGCGTACTTGAACCTGATGTCAATCGTGTGGAAAGTACAGCCCACTACTACATTCAAATAAAATCTGATAAAAAAAGGAACAGAACCAGAGTAAACATTGGCACTGCTTTCCATCGCTGGAGACAACTAATGGACATGAAAGAAATGAGGTTGACATTTCTTTTGGATTGGTAAGTAAGATGCTGTTAGTATTTCGTTAGAAGTTTGTTTTATATGTTTGTGTAGTTTTTTCGGGAAGTTATAACATAGAAATATATCGAAGGCTGTTCGATAAACGTATATATAACGTACATAAATATAGTATTGTAATATAGTACACATATATAGCACAATCTCTATAGCTCTTTTTTTCTTGCCAACTACGTGACCTATATTATGTTTATTAAATGGCTTTCCTGAGGTAAATCTGACATAATTGTTCTCCAGCTATGTTATTGACCTCTTCACGCTGATAAAAAACACTGATTGGTCGATATTATGTATGAGGAATACATTTTGGTAAGTCGTAGCCTACTGTATCTTTCAACAGTGTTCGTGTTTTTTTTACTATTAGTAGAGATCGGTTCACGTGCGCTAGGGATCTGTCGTGTAACATTTACAAGCGCCAAAGCGTAATAAAATTGACAGAATCTGAGAGCTGATATTTTTTTAAATCATAACTAACCTGGGGTGCGTTTCCCGAAAGCATCGCCAACTATGGTTGCAAGTTCCCTCGTTACCAATAGAGTTCAATGGACATTGCGATGAACTTGCAACCATAGTTGGCCAACAATGCTTTCGGGAAACGCACCCCTGCTCTGTCTAGTCTGTCGGTCTCCGTGTCCTCTTTGCTTCGCGATTTTTCTGTGCGTGAGAAAATGGATGTGTGGCGTGAGAGCGTGTGAAAAGTGTCAATTGCGTGTGTCTCACGGTGAATGCGTGAGAGTTGGCAGCTCTGGTTACGTTGGCGCTAGCTTGGTCAACATCAGCGAATGCTGTCTGTCAAATTAATTTAATTCAAACTAACAATAAAAATGTAATATGAACAAAACGAATATGAACATATTCACTGGTAAAGGTGAAGGGGAGTAGCTTGAAGATGTCATATTTCAATATCACTTGACATCAACCAACGTTCCTTTGGAGTCAAAACGTCCTCTATTAGGAGTTGGCTCTGCTTCGGCTATGGCTCTAGGGTCGTTGTGAAGGTAGTGGCGGAGCATAGAGACTATGCCGTTTCTCGTTTGTTACTAGTCTAGAGTAGACCAATTCACTTTCTGGAGGTATACTGCCCCCATCTGGTATGGAATGTGGAGTATGACTTGATTTTTTGCCAGACATAACACATGGCACCTTTAAAATGTCAAAAACCTTACTCCCTCAAACCAGAGTCAGACAATGATGGAGAGACTCAAGAAGAAGTGACAACATGTAGAATGCAACAGGACGTTTCTGAATGGTTAGTTGATGAATTTATGTAGCTTATGTGTAGTTATCTTCTAGTCCTTGATTAGCATATTCTGTCTTGATAATCTATAAATCGTGTTCAGGGGGTGGGGTTTATGTAAATTTTAGGGTTAGTGATGTCACTAACCCGGAAAGAATGTCGTGTAGTTCCTACCAGCCGTTTGTTGTAGTCCTTAAAAAGAGATTTCTTTAAAAACAAATATCTCCCTTTGCTTTGAACTTTGAGCTTTGTAACTTTGCAGATGTTGTGTATGCCCAAACAGCAACATTACAGACTAACTAAAGTTAAAAAAGTGAAATCATAATCAACCACCCCTTTAAAGGCAGCCTTCATTTTGTGTCCTTCATTTGGCATATTTTGAAGGATTCATCAAGTGTGTCTTTCCCGTCCTCAAGTTTATCATGAAATGCAAGACTTTTTTTTTTTCTAAATTAATTGCATTGTTTTCTTTTGTTATGTTGTAAATGAATCACATAATACTAAACTGTCCATTATGTAAATCACTGTGAGACCACAGTTGGTTATCATTTATTGTATAGCGTTAAGATTTAAGAGAAAGCGGTAAGAGAAATAAAATATATTCCATTCTTAGTTATCAACAACATGGTTTCCCAGACTGGGGTTCATGATGGAATTGCAGGGCTTTTGTGAGTTTAATGAAAAGCTATTAAGTAATTAAGACATAAAATAAAAACAATCAAAATAAAACAAGGTTTTCTAAAAGAAGATTTAAAAAAATTGTTTACCCGCATGCCATGTGACCATTAACCAAAATCAGAATCATTTTATTATTGACCTAAATTATTAACTTAAAATCTAAAGGCTTACTTCAAGTAAATATATTAGGTCAAAGAAGTTCAGCTGACAAAAAAAGTTGGGGAATCTTTGCATTGCATGTAAATATGAAATTATGTGAATTTGTACATGTTTGGCCTTCCAAAGGCCTTCCAAAGACAGTCATACATGATTACATGTGTCACTGAGTGTAATTCAAAAAATAATTGAGTTTGTCAGGAGCTGATTAGATATGAAATGTTGCAATCTTGAGAAAACACTTCTTAAAATGATTTGTGTAAATCCTGTGATCAAATGCTGTGTTTTGCTCAGTTTTCAGTTGAAATTTACAAGCAATTATTTGAAGAACTGACCTTCCACAGATATAGAAAATTGAATAGCATATTGTAAGGCAGTTTGCACTGAGCACCTCGCGGCATGGAGAGGACAGAAGATTGCGAAGGGATGATAACAGGAGATGGTGAAGGGATGGTAGGACGACTAGACCCCAGCGGCAATGATGGTAGATGCCCGGCGATGCAGACCCAGAGGTCAGCAGGGATGACAGCCCATGGCGGAGTCGAGGGAGGGAGGAGCCAAGGTGTTGACGGGGCTGACGACATCCGTGTGACGACCGACGGAGAAGGAGCCGAAGGATCCCAGGTTGCAGACGGGGAGCTGATGGTACTGAGCAACATCGCTGGCACTGGAGACCTAGGCAAAGCCGCAGAAACGAGCATCTGAGGCAGAGCCAGAGTGCCCGAGGACTGTGGCGGAGCCAGTGTGACGGAGGACAGAGGCGGAGGGAAGGAGGAAGCCGCTGTAGCCGTAGGGCTGGAGAGCCTGAGTGCATCTGAAGGCTTGCAAGTCCGTGGTGGAAGTAGAGGGATGACTGACCAAGGTGGAGCCGGTGGGTCGAGGGAAGCCGGTGGAGCCGAAGGTGTGAGGAGCCAAGGTGGAGCCAACAGGTCGACAGGCCAAGGTCGAGCGAAGAGATCAGAGGTCGGAGGCGGAGCCACAGGATCCTCTCACTCGGGCGAGGCTGGTGGTTGCACATCCTGAGGCTTCACATCGCAGCAAGGCATTCTCGGAGAAGACCCATTTTGACTCCACCCCTACGGCTACAGCGGCTTCCTCCTTCCCTCCGCCTCTGTCCTCCATCACACTGGCTCCGCCTAAGTCCTGCAGGCATCTAGCAGAGGCACGGCTGAAGAACTTGCTGAGCTTGCAGGTCCATGATACAGTCTTACTGCTGTCTTGAAACAGCGATGATGATGAACAAACAGATGTTTCACAGTCCATACAAGTTTCAGTGCCTTCTTGAAACAGCAATGGTTCAGAACAGACAGATAATATCGGGCGTGGGAGGCAGTACCTCTGTATCCAGGTTAATCAGCCAGTCCTCAGTGTCCACATTTTACCCGTATACCCACAGCCGCTGGTGTTGCAGGCTCACAACCCTGGCCAGACTCACTCTGGGACACCAGCTCCAGGGCGATGGTTGGTGCTGTCCCTTCCTCTTCTGGCTCTGGCTCATTGTGGTGGGCGGTCGCTCTCCGTCTGCGAAGTCTCCGCGGTCGAGGGTGGTGGTGGGCTGGGCTCTGGGTCTGGCTGTAATCTGGATTGGGGGTAGAAGCTCTCCAGACACCGGATAATGCCCGCCGTCTAGTTCCTGGGTGTTTGGGAGGTCTACTGGCTGGTGGTAGTTGGCCCCAATCCAAAACAACGATTTCAGGGTCTCGTCATTGAAGGGCGCACAGACGGTGAGACGACAAAACTGTTCAGTGTAACTAAAAAAATCAAGTCCCTTCTGGGCAATCACAAATCGAAATTCGCTGCATAATCCATTACTTTGGCCGGTCGTTCTGTGACAAAGATGAAGAAGATGCCGCGTGCGCATGTCCATTAAGTCCATGAGACAAAAGGGTGTCACATTTAGTCGACGCCATTGTCAAAACGATCCCCATTCACACGGATCCACAAAAAAAGGAATAAAAATTAATTGTATTCTGCTGCCAGGCCATTAGATGGCGATTAAACACTATAGACTGAACACGTAATACGCATGTGCATGACGTCATTGTGCGTTTTTGTTGTTTACACGGGGACCGTTTTCAAAAACTTGCACTCTGAAACCTGTTTTCAAAACTTTGCATTTTCAGGCACCCAAAACACCGTTGTCGTGTAAGCGAACGGCTAAAACTCTTAAAAAGGTGTCATGTAAACAGCCCCTTAGTTAAAGGTGCTCTAAGCGACGTTGGGTGACGTCACTTGTTGACGTTCAAAGTATTGTCAAACAAAACGGAGGCTAGCTCGACCCTCCCTCCTCCTCATCCCTCCTCCTAGTTTATTTTAAACTAGTTTTTGATTTAGTTGATTATTATTTGAATCTAAATGAAGAGCTTGGGAATTGAAACCAAATCAAGAAATGTGCATCAATATCCAGCCCTACAAAGCAGCATAAAAGATAAAGGGCTCTTAACAAACTGCTCCCACCCCCCAAACTCCCATTTTACCTCAGTCCAACTTCAATTTACTTTCTCATTCATTCTTCTCCAAACTCCAAATAAGAAAGTGGGTGAGTTCAGATGACTGCCCTTAGGGCTTTGTTGTTGTTTTTTTGTTTTTTTTTTGTGCCAAGTACCCTTTCTCCCTCTCTGCATTTGCAGCCTTACCAGGAATTTCATTTACCAGCTATATATTAAACTTATGAGTTCCACCATATTGAGGGAGGTTCTTCACAGGCCCATGGTGACCACTCACATAAAATTGTGTCACCAGTTATTAGGCCTAAGCAGAAGGGCCCAAACACAACAATTCAATTGAAAATTTACAAAGGGACCTGTCAGTGCAAGAGGATGGGAGGGTGTCAAAGAGAAATGCACAGTCACTAATTGGGACGTCTCCCATCCCATATGGATCGCTCTGCAGCGAACAGTTGGGCTGGGAACTCAGGTACCGTGTGCTGTTTGAGGTACACTGAAGCACTGTCAGTTCAAACAGAAAAGCAGGAGTTCCCTCACTGAATAGTGTCACACATGAGATGAATGCATATAACATAGATTTAGAAGTTCCTCTAAAGAGAATCCCATAGTGATTTTATGCTGGACAGTAGAGAATGCTTTCGGATTGTAGTCTAACTTGAAAAGCATTATAAATTGTATTAGCCTGGCTCATGAATATTAATTAGGAGAATTTATTAATATTAATTATGTAGTGTTTGCACTAGCCAGCCTATTTTTGATGTAAGAGCAGGCCATTTGTATTTTGAATGTGAAAGGATTCCAGTATCATCAGCTTCCAATTTTAGCTGTACAAAACGTTATGCTGCATGACTTTGCAAACTAATATTTTATTTCATATTATGTTCATTAATTTAATCCCACTGGTTTGTAGCGCAAATAGTGTTACTGTTTATCTATAGTGGATAATGAATCAGAAATGTCATATATTTAAAGAAAATAGCTTACTTCCACATTGCAAAATAAGGTGAATGGAATTAAATGAATTAATGAAAGGGTACAGTAGGTGGGCACTAGCCATTGTAGGGAGCTGTTAACAGCTGGAATGCAGGTGTTTTACATCACATTTTTAATGCATTGTGTAATTTTTAGCTTGACACAGTGACTACGTTTACATGCAGCCAATAACCCATTCAAAACCGGAATATTAGCAATAACCCGGTCGCGCACGGCCATGTAAACACTGGCAAAAACCCGAATATGCTCATATCCCGGTTTTTAAAAACCCGAATATGATCCCTGGGGTACCCCTTTTCTAACCCGAATATTTGGTCATGTAAACGTGTATCGGCATATCCCCATCAAAAGGAACATTGATTTGTGTTCTGCGCATGTTCTATTCGCAAGGAATCTTGGTCTTTTGAGTAGAGACGGCACATCCAAAACCCCGGTGCAGTATACCAGAAGTAAACAAGAAGTAGAGGTAAACATGGCGAGAGCCAGCACAGCACCACACTTTTGGAGCGAGGAGGAAAGCGCAAACAAAGGCGATCGCTATCTGCCCCGAAATATTCATTATCCGCGTGCTGCTGCTGTTGTTGTTGTCTTTGGATACAGGAAGAAGAATCGGAAATGACGCATATTGCGTCTTAAGGTTGTCCGTACGTCCAGACGCTAACCGTGCGTCGCCGTTTACATCAGGATATTGCCAGTTGATTACAAATTCCATGTATACAGGAGTAACTCTCTCTGCTCACGCATGTAAACGGGTTAATCCGAATGTTTCAGAAACCCAAATAGTGACCTTAACCCGACCTTAACCCGAATATTGACAGCTTGTAAACGTAGTCAGTGTCTTAAAAACATGGTGGACATGTTAAAACTTATCATACATCCGGCGCAATGTAGCACCAGGCACAACGCAGGTGTTTTTTGCTTGTTTCAGCACGATGCAGTTATTATTTTCACGTCCTGCGCCAATTTGTTTAAATAGCAAATGCATTTGCGCCCATTTGTGTGCCCATGGGCGTGCTGGTCTGAAACGAGATGTGTTCAGGCACATTGTTGGCGCTTTGCTATTTTGAGGCAACAGAAATAGACTGCACCATTGACCAACTGAAACCTTGTCTAAAGTCAATGGCGCAACATGTTTTTTGTTATTTAAAGAGCATGTTAGTAATGTGCGGCTATAGGCGCCTAAATAGATGATCCATTTTCTCGCTAGAGGAGCGTTCAGTTTTTCCGTTCGCCATGGCGAAAGCGCAACTGGCTTTTAAAGGGAATGGGAGATGAGACTCTGATTGTTTTTTTTGCACGTTACACCCAAAACACACCCATTACTCATTAAGAGAATAGGGACAGCCCTTTTAGACCATGTGCCGGGTGCGCCGACCATTTTTTTTCTGTCGTTAAACTAGCAAAAGTGGATTCTAAGAGCACTTGCGCCGTGCGCTTTAGACCATGCGCTTAGATTGTTAAAATAGGGCCAATATGTTGTTGTTGTTTTATATGGACAGCAAACATTTTTTCTAGTACCATAGCCAAGCAAAACTAAAATATAATGATTATCTCTAAAAAAGTGGGGCGGACTGCTAACCCTCTGCTCTATAACCGCTTGAAGAAAAACAGGTAGACTTGTTACTGCATTTTGAAGCTACAGTTTGAAAAATGGGTCAGTGGAGTTTAGATTCAGGGTTCAGCCCATTCCCTCTGGCTATGTCTGGGTCAGTCAGTGGCAGTGCAAATCAGACACAGCTTAACACATAACAAGGCTCTGTACATTTGTCACACTTCAAACCTCTAAAACTCATTTACTGTGTTGTGGATTTTGTAGCAAAGCAACAGTAAAGATATAGACAGTGGACAAGTTTGATGTTAATATTTTAATCACAGTACATCTCACCAGAGCTACAATAACTAACATTTGAATTTAATATTATATAATTTGTGTCAGATGCAGAGTCTTGCACATCATATGCCCATCAGTACAGGAACTGTCACGGCTTGAAGGAAGGAAGACGGAGATGAAAGTTGTTCAAACACTTTCTTTAATAAATGAAACTCAGGAACACGGGAACAGGTGAGACACGAACAATACCAGCCTGATCTCACGACAATTCGTACGAATTGGACGAGGTGGCTAATTCGTACGAATTCATACGACCTCACTCGTACGAATTAGTAAGATTTTTCCTAAATCGTACATATTTGACGATTTACCCAATTCGTATGAATTCATACGAATGACCTACCCCTGACCCCGCCCCTAAACCTACCCATCACGTGAGTTTTGACAAATCGTTCAAATTCGTACGAGTGAGGTCGTACGAATTCGTACGAATTAGCCAATTTTCCCACACTCGTCGAATTCGTACGAATTGGTTGTGAGATAGCGTAGACAATACCGGACACTGAACCGAAGACAGGCAGAACTTAAATACACAGTGATGATTAACGCAAACGACAGGCAGCTGTGAGGAAGGTGATCAGTGTCCATGGTAGCAGATTAACAGACAGGGAAACACAAGTGAGAAATGAAAACAAACTGAAAGTCTAATAACAGAGCATAATTGTGACAGGAACCATACAACCAGTCTGTTTTCCAAAATTAGGCATACTTATTGGAATCATTTGAATTCATAATAATCATACTGCCATATTTTAGTCAACATCACATATGAACCAGGCTTAATGGATTAAGTATCTTTTAAAAAGTAAAAAAAAAAAAATAAATTCATTCCACTGGCTCACTTAGAATTTCCGTTTCAATGTTCCGTTTCAATGCCTCAATGTTGACTGTTTCTAAAATTTGAGCGTGAAAATTAGTAGAGAAAGTCATGATGATTACACAAACAAAAAGGTCCAAATGATGCATGGATTAAGTAATTTTACAGAGAAAGGTTCAGAGTGAAATTGTTTATTTCATTTGTGATATGTTTCAGTTTTCTGTGGCAACAGGGAACATTTTGTTTGATTTTGTTGTTCAGAAAAATCACCTTCCACCACCCAACCTTTGGCAACAATCCTCTGCTAATATTCAATTGCTATTCGTAATTGAGGTGCTTCATCCCCATATCTGCTCACCTCAGACATTTTACAGAAAAAAGCAAATTGCCTAACTGGCTTACATGTCTTTCATAATATTAAGTCAGAAATAGCAGTTTTTGTAGTTAAAGCCATACTGGGGGGAAAGCAAATTTAATGTCACCACATGCAATAGTTCTATATTGTGACACATGAAACACCTGCAGTTTGTTTGAACGGATCAGTTTGGCAAGGTGCACGTTAGATCTCAACCACACTGAATGAGCTGTCAATAAGAACTTGTACCTAATGATATACTGTGTAGCCAGTTTTCACAGGCTAACACAGCAGTCAAGAGGCTAATTTTGGTTAGACATTTATACCTACTAAGAGAGAATATGATTTACATTAATATGAGACTGTTACATAAAAACTGAAGTGTATTCTCTAAAAAAAGTAATTGGTGTCATAATCTTTACTTGCGCAAGTGAATTTCACTATAATTAAAAGTGGTTGATAATTATTTTATCATGACTGCAGTAGGACCTTATAAACTACAGTAGCTGTTATTGATGCTTTAGACAAAACGCAAAACAGGTTAAGGGATCTGGCAATTAAATATTTAAAGCTAAACTCAAGCCAGACCTGAACTGGGGTCACATTTTAAATATAATTGAGTGATATATTAAATTTTAATTAACTTATCAAACAGATACACAGAGCATAGATGGAAAAATGAATAATTTTGTTTAGGAGCATCTGTCTTGATAGATCATTATCCATTTGCACTTCAGACATGAAAGAAAAAAACAAAGAACCACATCTCCTGACTCCCTTCCTGTCCCCTTGTAGTGTCGAGAAAAGCTTTTCACAGATTCAGCGAATCATTCCACGAAGGTCAAAGGATATGAAACGTAAACAAACTGTAAAACCGCAAACTCGACTGTGGTTTATGCAGATCTAAAAAGAAAGAAGGTTGTTCCAATTAGAAAAGACATTTCTTGACCTTAAATGTGATAAAGGATTTCACCAGTTATGTTCAGTGTAAAAAAAAAGCAAAAAAAAAAAAAATGAATCAGCAAGTCATCTGGCCGGCTAGTTGGGCCTATATGTGGCTTTGCTAGAAAACATATCAAATTATTCAAGTTTGAAGTTATGTACTACATTTTTTTGTTCCAAAGAATATGGAACATACTTTTTTAAAGGTTGCAATGTAATTACCATATTTAAACCTTAATCGCATACCTGCGGGATGTCATTCACTACCCTCCTCCTCATTATTTTTTTTAAAGTTAGACATCAACCTTTTTAATTTTGGTGTACATATATTTTTTTCTGTACAACAGTAATTGAATCTTTGAAAACTGAATAAGTGTGTTTCACCTTTATTCCACAAGGTGGCAATGTCTGATACACAATGATGAAGTGACGTTTCACTCATAGTTACCACAGGCAGAAAACAAAAGAATCAGCAGCAAAACATGAAATGGCTAAGCGATTTACTGCAGAGCAAGTACTGAACACAATCAAATGTCACTGTCACTTGATGGTGGATCTGGTGAAGAAGCTGTCAGCGATCAAAATATTGATTTTGAAAATGTTGAAAATGATGATGTTTGAGATCGCAAATATGAGCCAGATGCTGAATGTACTGGGAAATGAGATCTGACAAGGACATTGATGATGGTATAAAAAATCTGCTTAAACTGAAGCCTTCCAAGCTTCAAAAGGTGACCAAATAAGCATAATTTATTCTTCTGTAATTGTTACTCTAATATCAGGAGAGTTTTATGTTATTGCCACAGGTATGGATCCATTTGTATTAGATACAGATCCGGGTTGCTAAAGACCCGAATAATGATTGGCATCCATTTAAGGGTTAAAAGTATTTAAGCCCCTTTCGCACAGAGATTCAGGAAAATACACGGATAATGTGTCCCGGGATTTGTACCGGGATCGTTTGATTTTGGTTCATTCACACTGTCAGTGATTTTCCAGAATCTGTGAGTGCGTTCACACACATCCCGTAAAGACACGTGACGTGTAACATACGCGTAGAAAACATGTTGTGGTACAACAGCGAAAGTGTAGCATTGCTTTGTACAACATGGCAGCTGATCAGGCATTAGATGTTGATGTTCAAACTTTGTTGTTTATGTACAACATGTTTCATGGGCAAATCACAATTTTTTTCCATTATGACTTCTTTTCAACGTGTTAATTCGATAAGCCATCATTACGTTGTGCATCAAGTTATCACTACAACACACCCATTACGGCATTGGTCCTGGCTTTTGTTCACACAAGCCGCATTTCGGGACTGATCCCGGCAATGTTACTAGGTCCCCATCCCGGCATTGATCCCTGCATCAATCCCGGGACATGTTTGCGTTCACACAGAAGGCACTCTAGCAATTTTACGGTAATTTTACGGGATCAACACGCTGTGTGAAAGGGGCTATAGAGAGTTTGATATTTCAGATATAACCATACTCTTAATGAATGAGTCAGTGAGTCATTCACTCAACAACACTGATTCATTTGCGAAACAAGTGGCTAATTGACTGAAAATCACTAAAAATCTGATTCATTCAGGAACACCATATTGTGTGTTGCCTAGAGATGTGAAACAGCCATAATGCTCTTTCTTAGTTTTGGATAAAAATTTTTAAAAAAATAAAATAGATATAAAATCACAACAAAAGTAGTCCATGTAAACAGTTTGTATGTTGCTCAGACAAGCACAATGGTTAATGCTGCTATGGCTTTGTCTGGAACTATTTTTGTTGCAGAAGGAAAACAGACAAATGAACTGACAATATTGTTTCTAAAATGGAAGTTAGTGTTTATAAAACTCTTGTGTATAAGCCATATCCGACTTGCAATCATGCTGTTTTTCTACATACAGTTAAATGTTACTGTAATCTTGATATGTAAAAGGGACAGTTACACAGCTGGCTCTGGAGAAAGCTAACCTGAAATATGCTCTTTAAGGTCAGTTTTAGTGACATTTCTGCCACTGCGATGTTTTACGATTATTCGCCATGCATTATACATTTTGTATTATTTATGGGCCATAAAAGCAGACCGATTCTAAGGTCTATATAGTGCAGTAACCTTGCAATCCACCGAGGACGGTCAGGATGAGGCGGTTTAAATGCTTCTCCAGCTAAATCCCTGCCATCATCTGCTGATGCAGGTTGCCTAATGCAGTTTGAGTGTTGAGCTTGTAGGGGTCAGCATTCAGAGCTGATACATGCTCAGGTCAGGCTTTAGACCTCAGATGACATCTACTGTGTGATGAACTTCCTCTGGTCCTCAGTGACAAGGGCAAAGTGGACACTGTGAAATCCTCATGCTTCTGTGAGGCTTTATAGGGCATTCGGTTTATTTGAAGTACAGGTGTAACTGAGCTCCGTATGTGTACAAACAATGTATCTGTTGATTATATCTTGACAATATCTAACACATTTTACATATTAGTAGCTTGTACATGCATTTGCATGTTGGCCTTATGTTTGTGTTTAACTTTGTATATTTAAAATTTAAACACAAAATATCCATAATAAGATGATGGATTTATTTATTTATTTTCAGTTTTCGTCTTGCAGATGGTCTGTCCCGATCAGCATGTCAATGACACATTTTAATTTAATTTATTAAAACTGATTCATATTTATTTCTTGCAGGACTGAAATGAGACAGGCCTACTGTAAAAAAGTAGATGTTTTTGTAAAAACACATTTTGCATGGTAAATGTTGTCCAACTCTGACAGCCAGATAAACACATCAATATTGAATATGAGTCCCACCACAGAGAGACGTAATAAGTTGATAATAAATGCAATTTTAAACATTTTTTTGAAGTGTCTTTTACCAGAAGAATACCTTGAGTGAGATGTTCATCTGTTTCAAATATTTGTAAACTATTTAAAATTTAAAATGTAATGTTTTAAAACCAGTTACTTGAATCAAATGAGTTGCCACAAGCTGTAATTATGCTGCACACTGAGCAGCAACAACATATTAAATTAATTACAGTTAACATTGCCTTAGAATCAGTGAAGTTCTCCTTTAATTTGTTAATTTTTAAGCATATTATAGTTTATAAACAAAGGCATGTGCATTACAGTCTCTGTCACAAAGACAATCTAAATGATGAGCAGATGTGATGATTAATCCGGATAGATTTGAAAATGGAGTTTTCGTTTCAAAACGTTCTCCGTCCACACTAGTGTTTTCATAGCCTGGAAATCCAGACCTAAATCTAAAAGATTAATGGCGTCGACTAATGAAAATCGGCCAGCTCGAGGGGCGGCACCAAGAATGCATTTGAAAATCTCACTGCACGCAATTGGATAACACTATGACCAATCACAACATCGCTTAGCTACCAGTGGAGCTAACTGGTAGATTAAACTCTTACCGTATCCGGTCGGCAAAACAGCAAAAACGCCCTTCTTGCAAATGAACGATTCAAGCGCCGTCTTCTGTTCCTAGAGAAAAAGTCTAAATCTTTGTAGCGACCAAAGCAGTTTCAAACAACTGGTGTTCATCCATAGCCATCTTGCAATGTTTACTAATGACTTCGACGTTGCAGCGCTGTCGCCATCTCGCCTCTGGCCCGCCATATCACATATCACATCGCCTATATTGGTGCAGCTCAGATAGAGGGGCATATTTAATGAGCATCATTACTCGACACCAGAGTAACTCGCTGAGCAAATTCAACTTGTGCTTGCGAGAACTCTGGATTACCAGGGTAGTGTTTTTCAAGCATTTTCCAAAAATGCTCTACAGACATCGGATGAAGGTCTCCCTCCAGTCTAGTCGGGTGTCTGATAGGCCTACTGGCTGGTAGTAGTTGGCCCCAGGACGACAGAAGTTTTCGGTGAAAACGAAAAAAATCCATGAGAAAACAGCAAATCGCGCTGCATAATCCATATTAGGTCGGTTGATCTGTTACAAAGATGAAGAAGATGAGGATGATAACAGGTTCCAATACGAAATTACTTTTAATAATTAAATAAGCTCAGGTACAGACAGATGGTGTAACAGTGTGTGTGTGCAACAACGCAAACACAAACACAAACAACAACCGACAAACAGTGTGAACAGGGAGGAACTTAAGTTCATGAAAACGAAACTAGGGTGCTTTCACACTAGCACTTTTGGTGCGCACCCAGGTTCGAATGACATCAGAGTTCGGTTCGTTTGGATGATGTGAACACTGTCTTCTGAACTCGGGTGCGCAATCGAACTAGGGTTCGGAACAGGCAATCGAACCAAGTGTGAAAGCGCCCTAAACTCAACTGAATACGTGTGACACACTAAGCCCCCATTAAAACAAACACAATGGCATAAGTTATACCAGACAAATCCTAGAAGAATAAATTAGATATTTTAAAAGAAAGATTCATGAGGAAAACCAAATTCTTTGAAAAGACATTGCATTGCACACCAGGTGTTTTGTGTTTTTCCTCGAAACTGAATATATCTGCGGTTGAGAGGGAAACATTTGGCCCAGCCCGGGGCATGTGGTGAGACATTAACAACACCTCAAAGTGACCTCTCTTCTTAACGCCGACTTCAGTTTGGAGGGCAGCACAGTTTGAGGCCAGCACACTAATAGAATCAGATCCAAAGTATGAAAAAGTATTTCACCCACTCACATAGCACAAAACAAAACAAGGTTAAGCTGAAAAGTAAAGTTGACTATAAAGTTGTCTGAACTGCAGAGACAGATATCAGCAATGATCTGTCTATGAAATAGCCAAACACTGCAGGATGGGCTTCCAAAATATCAAAACAGATGCAATAACAGTTTGCAACATATTTACAATTACACATTTATAATTTTATTTGTATGCATTAGAACAATAAAAAGTAGCAATTAATAAGCCAATAGGGTCTGGCTGCAGACATGCACAGATGCATTCAGACATGTAATCACTGCAGACAGGTAATAGATGAATGGCTCACACGTAATATTTTGATCTCTATGATCGTGCGGGAATGCTGTGAGTATGATATTTGTTTTATTGCTATTCATTTGCACAATGGCTCTTATGATAACGTTCCCGTGTTCGTTAACAATGCTAGCCTTTCGTTACTAACTACTTAACTAGACTTCAGATGAGGGATTAGTGAGCATCTTATATAAGCTATCTTAAGTTTTTCATATCGTTTAAGCGATTAAACTGATTTACTGACTCGTTGTCTATAGACTATTGATACGAAAAGTGGCAGGGAATGTTTTTGGACGTACTGTCTGTAGTCAACATTGCATGTGACATAGAGAGAGCACTCTTTATATTAATATAAATTATTATACTTTTAATATCATTCTTTTGATCGTTTTTAAAATGAATTTCTTAGCAGTGTTTGTTATTTTGATAACACGTTAGTATGGGGAATGCAAATTCACCATTAATGCTGCCTTCACCTGCTAACGAAATTATCATAAATACTAGTTTCCTAGTAAAAAAAATGGGAGATGAATGCCCTCTCAAGTCAAAAACTGAATGACACGAGCTCATAATCACAACTTCAGAAGTGGGAGGAAGAAAATTTCCGATAGCATGTAAAGGCAGCATAATTACAACTTTTGCCTCAATAAACTCCTAATTTGCTGCTTATTAATAGTTAGTAGGTAGTTGTTGTAGAGGTTAAGTTTAGGTATGAGATAGGATTAAGGAATGTAGAATAAGTATGATAAGGCATTAATATGTGCTTTATAAGTACCAATAAACATCCAATTTGCAAGCTAATCAGCAACAAGTTAAAAATGAGACTATAGTGTTACCATTATTTGTTTTAGTGTAGATGCATCAACAATAGCAGTCAACATCATGGCTTGGCTTCGCGAACGAAGATTTAGGAAGGACATCTACGTCTTCTACAGGCACGCTGGTGGTTGACGAGGTCTATGCGGGATAGGCAGGTCCTGCCACAACGGCTGCAGGTAGGTCTGGTCCAGGATGGGTGCTGAGGGGACACGGTTCTTCCTTCTTCTCCTTATGTCCTCCATACTGGCCCTGCGTGTATCTTCAAAGAGGGAGGTGGCCTGATGGACTGTGTGCCGCCAGGAGTCGCGATCAGCTGTTTGTGTTGCCCACTGACGGCGATCGATGCAGCAAGCAGTGAGGGACTTCTTCAGGGAGTCTTTGTGCCACTTTCGTGTACTACAATAGACTGTTAAACCAAACTATTTAATAATAACATCGATCTTTTAAAAAAATCAAGGTCACTTAGGCAAATGAAACAAACATTTTGATCCTGAAGTCTGAATTAGAGAAGGCAGTGATACGTTTTATTTGAGGTGTATGAATATCAGGCCAAAGTAATAGATGATTTGTTTTGCTTTTTAAAGCTACACTGTGTAAGATTTTATCCCATCTAGTGGTGAAATTGTATATGACTACCAACTGAATATTACTTTCTAGCCCCTCCCATTTCGAGAGCGCTATGGTGGCCATATTATTCCAATATTAACATGGCTTCCAGTTCGACTTTGTCCATGAGTGCAATGAAAAGCAAGCCTACAAATGGCGCCAGTAAAACTAGTCATCGCCTGTGATCTGTTGCAGCACACAGATTTATGATACAAGGTAAACATTCCTTTTTCATCATTGACGCGAGGAAAAGTATCCTAGACGTCGTTCTAGCGTTATGCACAATCATGCTGTATTTAGCCAAGCAACTATAAAACTTAGAATTTACACAAATAGGCTGAATTACCTGTCGAGAAGAAAGCAGGCAACTTCGGCGTCCCTTTTAAAATCCTTGCTCCTCATGAACTCTTTCCATCTTGGAAAAGCCACTCCAATATTGACTTTGGTCTTGTTGATTTTCCTGTCGCGTTGTCATTTTAATTCTCTCTTTCGCTTCCTTGGCGACTCTGTTACATGTCCTCGAGAATAGACGTGATCCTCCATCTTCAACAGGCTTTCAAATCTGCCGGCAGTCGCGAGTAATCTCCCCCTCGTATTCGTCACAGTACCACTGCGCGAAAGGCGAAGCTTGAATTTCCAGGTATGTCCCTCTTTGGCTAATGTATTTTCAAGATGGAGGCGCAACATGGCTTCCGCCATTCGAGCGACTCGCTCGTATGTATTCTGAATGGCAGATTCTACGCTTACGAGAATACTTGATTAGTTGGTGGAAGTAATTACACATGAATGAGCACATATAATTTTGAAAGAACAAAGTGTTTTTTGCTAAGAATTTGCTAAAATTACACAGTGTAGCTTTAACATTTGTGGTATTGACATGTGTTTTCATTTTTGTACTGTTATTTTTTATTTATTCTCATCAGGTGCATGTCATGGCATGAAGACTGAAGAGTGTTATGTGCATTCAGGGGACTTTGGGCATCGGTTCAGTAAAGGTGCTAATACATTTCTTCAATGCAAAAAAAGTGATACTCTAATTTAACACTCTTTGCTGAAACCGATAACAAGTTGACAGAAGGACAATTCTCTCTCTCTCTCTCTCTCTCTCTCTCTCTCGTCTGTATTGTTACTGTATATAAGAAACAGTTTAATGTTAATTTGGTAGAAAAAAAAAAATCTGATTTTAACAGCTTATTAGCCTGTAGCCTACAGTTGCAAACAAAATTACACTTGCATCATAATTCTGTACATAATGTATTGCAGAAGGCTTTGTAATTGTTCGGCACAGTGTAATGCTTGCTTTTATGTAATGCTGTCAGTTTACAGTAGAATGCTAACAAGCCTCATGCAGGCCTAGTTAGTGTGCAATAATCCTGAAGGACTCAATCCTCTATGTAGGAAAGTATTTATAAATATTCTTAGTGGCCTGCTGGGATACAGAGATGATTAAAACTTATACCCCCGGTTTCACAGAAGCCTAGTCCCAGACTAAAATGCATGTTTGAGCTGTTTTAACTAAAAGCAACTTGCACTGACATATCTTAAAATATGTCAGTGCCATTAGCTGTCTTAAGATGCACACCAGTAATTTAGATTTATTTTCTAAGGCACATTTATAAAAGCTACATAAATGTCCTGATTGAACTAAGGCCTGATCCTGGCTTAATCTAAGCCTTGTTTGTGAAAATGAACTGCACCAGGAGCTGACAGTCAGAGTGGTGCAACTGCAGATGTGTGAAAGCTGAAAGCACTATGACTCTCCACCACCATTTATTTCCAGACACTCCACCAGCACTTTCTAATCAATCACATCTTTCCATCTAACAGCTTAACCACCAGTGCCTTCTTTGTCTTCTCACTCTTGAAACCACAGTAAAGTACTCTGAAGCACTGTAAAATGTGAACGTTTCACACTAAATGGAGAAACTATTTCTTGCCCTTTAGACAGACCACATAAACAGATGTTGTTTAAATTAAGTATAGGATCAACTATAAAGTAAAAACTTGAACACGATGCATATAGTAACTTCTAGTTCACACTGACAGAACATACTGTATAAAGAATATTTAATGTGGTTGTGTGCAATTTAGAATTACATTTATTGTAGCATGTCTTTTAATTTCTGAAATAAGTACATTTAAATTGAATTTAGGAAGCAAGCAGTATGCTAAACTGTGATTCAAATTTGAATGTGATGAATTAAAATTATTCATGATGAATATAAATTCAAAGAAATTAATTTAACTTTAGTTCAATATTGTTTTTGTTTTTTTTTTTGGTTAAAATTAATAGTTTAACAGATAGACACATAACTAGTAGACATGTATATTTTATCATATTTAATTCAGAAATGAATTCTGGGAAATAGTTTGTACATCTAACCTGCTATTGAATTTCTTTGAACTACAATTCAGTTTGTTTGTTTTTTTCTTATCATTAAAATTCTGTTCAAATTCCAATTCAAAGATACATTTCCTGTGTGGTGTGGCCAATTCAATTCAAATTCACACTCATGAATTGAAAGGCAATCAATACTTTTTTTGCCCAACCCTGATGATGATGGATTTGCATGCAAATTCTGTCATTACGTTTATGAATTGTCATCATATAATTTACTGTTTGAAAGCAGGTTTTGACCATTACAGAGTATACAAGCTCTAGTGAGGTGGATTCTCCTGCCCTGATTCTTGTGTGAACAGCCTTGCAGAAATTGGCAGCCATTTCAAATATTATTTACATATCCATGATTCTAAAAATTGCTTTTCGGCCATCTGCTGTTGATCCTAAACATTTGTTAACAACATGTATTCTTTACCTCAATGAACTCATTGTTTCTGCCCTAAATTAGTACACTGTTAAATTAATACATTGTTAGCTAACTGTGTTATATGTAGAGAGAGAAAATGGCAGCCTGGTCTCATTGTTAATACATAGTATTAATACGTAATTTTCAAAGATAGAAAACGTACGTTTTGTATGTTTGGATAGATGCTGAAACGTATGATATGGAGGTATCTGCAACAATTAAACGTAACATTATTACGTTTTTACAGCTACAAAACGTTAAATATGTACGAATCTTTCATATCATTAAGATATCTGTATAATTTACCTTTTACCGTTTTATAGATAAATGGAAGATCCCTTAACCCTACTCCCAACCTAAACATAATGTTACCCATTTTATACAGAATATAAAAAGATAAATGTACAGAGATGTGTAGGGAAATGGCAATTTTATTAACAATATAGCATTAAAATATTTTTTTAGCAGCTAATCCTACTCCTACCCCTAAACCTACCCATAACAATTTCTTAAAACTACATAGGCTACAATTATGAAGAAAAACAAAATACGTGTAATCACAATAATTTTATTTATTCTGAAAATGTCAAAACCGGTACCAAAAGTCGTTCACATGATGATGTGTTGCAGTCACAGTCCTCTCTTTCAGTATAACAGTTTTGAATGAGGTACAGAGCAGAATTTAAGTTATTAACCCATGAAAATGTTAATCCGGCTTCGCTCTGTGTGAAGGCGCGCGCGCTTCTCCATTTCAAATGTAGTTTACCGACTGAAAGAAATACGGCATGTCGCAATCTGTGACGAACATAGACGAACAGGCGAGAGCCAATGAGCGTTTGATATCACTGCCGTAAAACATGTTGTAACCATAGACTGTAAAAAATATGGACAAAACGTCTGTGACGTCACCCATAGACTTTCTGAAGAACGGGTTTGAAGGCGTTTATTGGGGGTATGGGCGGCGCCATCTTGGAAAATCTTGGGAAATCCTAACCCCGCCCACCTTCTGACGCAGCGCGCGTCACTCAGCTCGCTCTGCTACTCCGGTTATCTCTGTGTATATTTTAGGCAACGAAATATGTTATAAAACACCATACTAACTCTTTTCGTTTTCATTTAAAGAAATCTTAAATATTATAGCCACACAAATGTGGTTCAGGCAACGCGTATTGATTATATTCACTGCACATAACGTTTGCCTATTTATAAAAAACAAAATATAAAACACAAACCTGCCTCTTTTCGTTTTAAATATAATATAAAAATATAGCTGCGAGCAGCGATTGCGGGCCCAAGCCGGTGGCACCGCCACCCTGGTGCCTTTAGTTACACTAAAGCCACCGGGGTGGCGGTGTCACCGGCTTGGGCCCTCCATCGCTGCTCGCAGCTATATTTATATATATATATATATATATATATATATACAAAAAAAGATACATATATACATTATATATATATATATATATATATATATATATATATATATATATATATATATATATATATATATATATATATATGTAACAAAAAATAAATAAATAAAAATATAGATATATATAGATACAATAGGCCAACCTGACTTTGAACACAAGAGGGCAGTATAGCACTATGAATGACATAATTTATTTATTTTTTGGACTAAAAAAACATTCTGGATGTTTTTAAACTTAAACAATTATTAAATTGAAAAAAAAAAAAAGAATAAAATGGGTTTAGTTCTGATATTTGTATAATTTTATATAGAAATAAATGGTGTATAATTACATTTTTAGAAGATAGGAGGTTTTTAGTGTTTCCTTTTTTGACATTACTTTAATCCCTCGCCATAGCAAAACCGTTTGAGATATTTATTATATGTTTACAATTTAGCATCTTTAATGTATTTTCATCATGTTGAAAAAGTTTGGTGGGAATAAAATAAACCACTTAAGAGGAGTGGGTAAAAATTCAGAGGCTGATTTTGCAAAGAAATCCACATTCAAACCAAAATATCTGACTTCCTGTTGCTCGGAGCTAATTACTGAAAATTAGAAAATTGTCCGGCTCGATGAAACCAATATGTGTACTGATTTTTGTGACTGTACATAAAATTAACCCCCTCACTTTTGTCAAAAGCATTTTGAAAGTGACAAACTTCCTGCTACCAGTTGGTGGCGCTATAACTTTGTCTCACAATAGTTACATCCATCTGATCAGCCTCTTACCACGAACACACTGCTGAAGTTTAATCAAGATCAGTTAATGTGTGCAGAAGTTATACCACTTCGTGTTTCTCTTTTCTCGCCATAAATTCGTTTCCTCGCCACGACCAAACCATTCGAGATATCAAAAATCAGTCCGCAATTTAGCATCCTCAATGTCTTGCCTTCATGCGGACCAAGTTTGGAGGCGATTGGATGAATTCTCTAGGAAGAGGACATCAAATTCCACAGCATGCGTTTTTCAAACAACCCATAATAACTGACTTCCTGTTGGGCTGGCGTAAAACTTGACCAGGGAAAGTTGTTCGGCCCGATGAGATCTATATGTGTACCGAGTTTCATATTAATTCATGCAAGCGTGTTTGATATATGGACCAAGTTTTCAGACCCTGTTCAAGGGGGCGCTGTCGAGCCCCCCTGCCACGCCCGTTTCTGAAACTTTTCACATGTCTACTGGCTAATAAGTGTTATGTGTCTGTCGAGTTTCATCCAATTTGAAGCATGCTAAGAGTCTCAAAAACATCTGAAAAGAATATTAAAGTTTGATGCGTTGCCACGGCAACAGTATCTAAGATATCAATAATCCTTCCACAGGTCTACATCTGCCGTGTGTTTACATTATACACGTAAAATTTGAAGCAAATCGGGTAAAAATAAGAAAGTGACTTCAAAGCATTTTGAAAGTGACAAACTTCCTGCAGCCAGTTGGTGGCGCTATAACTTTGACTCACAATAGTCACATCCATGTGATCGGCCTCTTACAACGAACACACTGCGGAAGTTTCAAGATCAGATAATGTATGCAGAAGTTCCTGTGTCCCATTATTCGCCATAAATTTGTTTCCTCGTCACGACCAAACTGTTTGAGATATCAAAAATCTGTTCGCAAGAATTCATCCTCAATGTCTTGACTTCATTCACACCGAGTTTGGTGGCGATCGGATGAATTCCCTAGGAGGAGTATTTCACATTCCATTGTATGCGTTTTCCAAACAACGTATAATAACCGACTTCCTGTTGGGCTTTTGTAAAACTTAGAGCACAAATGTTGTTCGGCCCGATGAGATCTATATGTGTACTAAGTTTCAAGAGTTTTTGAGCATGTTAAGGGCCCCAAAAGTGGCAAAAAGGCAAAAAAATAATAATGAAAAAAAAATCCTTACGAAAACAATAGGGCCTTCGCCCTTTCAGGGCTTGGGCCCTAAATATTAAACATTTTAATATGGTCCAGGCAATATGTGCATTTGTACTAAACAACAGATGTTGCAGTAAACAACATTACAGATCATCTTCGTTGTATTAAAATTTAAAATGACAAAACTCAACCCAGTCTCTTTTTGTTAAATTTCAGTTTTATCAATATTTGCTATTATAAAAGTATAAGTAAAAGGTAAAGTTACAAGAAGCTATACAAATAAAGCAAACAATTTAGTCAAACATACAAAGTCAGCGCTCGATCTAGTCTAACCATACAACGGTAAAGTTAAATAGCTTATAAAGTTATGAAACTTCCCCTCAGCCAAAACGATTGGCTAGGGAACAAATTATAGATTTACGAGACCAAAAATCGCCCGTTAGATACAGTGAGGAAAATAAGTATTTGAACACCCTGCTATTTTGCAAGTTCTCCCACTTAGAAATCATGGAGGGGTCTGAAATTGTCATCGTAGGTGCATGTCCACTGTGAGAGACACAATCTAAAAAAAAAAATCCAGAAATCACAATGTATGATTTTTTAACTATTTATTTGTATGATACAGCTGCAAATAAGTATTTGAACACCTGAGAAATCAATATTAATATTTGGTACAGTAGCCTTTGTTTGCGATTACAGAGGTCAAACGTTTCCTGTAGTTTTTCACCAGGTTTGCACACACTGCAGGAGGGATTTTGGCCCACTCCTCCACACAGATCTTCTCTAGATCAGTCAGGTTTCTGGGCTGTCGCTGAGAAACACGGAGTTTGAGCTCCCTCCAAAGATTCTCTATTGGGTTTAGGTCTGGAGACTGGCTAGGCCACGGCAGAACCTTGATATGCTTCTTACAGAGCCACTCCTTGGTTATCCTGGCTGTGTGCTTCGGGTCATTGTCATGTTGGAAGACCCAGCCTCGACCCATCTTCAATGCTCTAACTGAGGGAAGGAGGTTGTTCCCCAAAATCTCGCAACACATGGCCCCGGTCACCCTCTCCTTAATACAGTGCAGTCGCCCTGTCCCATGTGCAGAAAAACACCCCCAAAGCATGATGCTACCACCCCCATGCTTCACAGTAGGGATGGTGTTCTTGGGATGGTACTCATCATTCTTCTTCCTCCAAACACGTTTAGTGGAATTATGACCAAAAAGTTCTATTTTGGTCTCATCTGACCACATGACTTTCTCCCATGACTCCTCTGGATCATCCAAATGGTCATTGGCAAACTTAAGATGGGCCTTGACATGTGCTGGTTTAAGCAGGGGAACCTTCCGTGCCATGCATGATTTCAAACCATGACGTCTTAGTGTATTACCAACAGTAACCTTGGAAACGGTGGTCCCAGCTCTTTTCAGGTCATTGACCAGCTCCTCCCGTGTAGTTCTGGGCTGATTTCTCACCTTTCTTAGGATCATTGAGACCCCACGAGGTGAGATCTTGCATGGAGCCCCAGTCCGAGGGAGATTGACAGTCATGTTTAGCTTCTTCCATTTTCTAATGATTGCTCCAACAGTGGACCTTTTTTCACCAAGCTGCTTGGCAATTTCCCCGTAGCCCTTTCCAGCCTTGTGAAGGTGTACAATTTTGTCTCTAGTGTCTTTGGACAGCTCTTTGGTCTTGGCCATGTTAGTAGTTGGATTCTTACTGATTGTATGGGGTGGACAGGTGTCTTTATGCAGCTAACGACCTCAAACAGGTGCATCTAATTTAGGATAATAAATGGAGTGGAGGTGGACATTTTAAAGGCAGACTAACAGGTCTTTGAGGGTCAGAATTCTAGCTGATAGACAGGTGTTCAAATACTTATTTGCAGCTGTATCATACAAATAAATAGTTAAAAAATCATATATTGTGATTTCTGGATTTTTTTTTTTAGATTATGTCTCTCACAGTGGACATGCACCTACGATGACAATTTCAGACCCCTCCATGATTTCCAAGTGGGAGAACTTGCAAAATAGCAGGGTGTTCAAATACTTATTTTCCTCACTGTATACACAAGACGAATTATATCTCATGTTTAACCACTACAGAGACGCCAGAGTCAGCGGCAAACCTCAGAACGACTAGCCGAGGAAAGGCTGTTCCAGGCGGGGTACATGAGCGCCGAACGCCCGGTCATCGCTGGATCTCACAACTGGATACAATTTTCATAAATCTTTATAAATAAACCACAGATTTGAGCTTTAAACAACTACATTCTCGCCTGAAAAACTCTTAAAACTACATTTCATGATACAGAAACAGTAGTATTATATGTCAACTGTATTAAAAAA
Source organism: Abramis brama (assembly GCF_963993115.1). Lineage (NCBI taxonomy): Eukaryota > Metazoa > Chordata > Actinopteri > Cypriniformes > Leuciscidae > Abramis > Abramis brama. The sequence continues at coordinate 35,071,172 of NC_139965.1, forward strand.
TGGCGCTTCTTATGTTGTCATTCTCCTTGGCGCTGCCTTGTCAGCTGTCAATCAAGCTGTCAATCAAAGTTTACCACGCCCTTATTGTCATACATTTTTTATCTAAATACGATCTAAACTAACAAGTTAGAAAAAAATTCACAGCCCTCATGGTTGTCAGGCACTCGGAACCTATCGAAAAATACAATAAAAGTCCATGGGACCAACCTGTAAAAACATGAATTTATGCTGTGAAAACGTCTCGGGTTACGACTGTAACCATAGTTCCCTGAGAAAGGGAACGAGACGATGCGTCGATAACGCTTTGGGAACGCCCCCGGCGTGAATGCGTCTGAAGCATCTATGTCAACTAGTCCAATGGAATGAATGAAATGCGCGTCACGGGCGGGTGACGTCATGACCAGGAAGCTATAAAAGCGCATCCGGTGAAACCGGCTTTAGCTTCGAAATTTGCCGAAGCAAGTCGATCACAGGAATGCAGGAAGTATGGCAGGGCGACGCATCGTCTCGTTCCCTTTCTCAGGGAACTATGGTTACAGTCGTAACCCGAGACGTTCCCTTTCGAGGGAACTCGCGATGCGTCGATAACGCTTTGGGAACGAGAATACCCAAACCGCCAGAATTCCAAATGCCTGAGTGTAAGCCTGTTGTTTTTTCCTTTTCCAAAAACCTACACTAAGCACTGAGCACCTGAGACCCTGGGGCAGCATCCAGGTCCAGGCTATAAAATCTGACAAATGTGAGCGGAGAGGACCAACCCGCCGCATCACAAACGTCTTGGAGGGACACTCCAGATATTAAGGCCTTAGAGGCCGCCATACTTCTAGTGGAATGAGCTCTGACCGCCAAAGGACAGGGCTGGCCAGAGGACTCATAGGCAAGAGAAATAGCCTCGACTATCCACTTACTAACTGTCTGCTTAGAAGCCGGACAACCTCTCTTGGGTGATCCAAAACAGACAAACAATTGATCGGACTTCCTCCATGGAGAAGACCGATGAACATAAGTATCCAATGCTCGCACTGGACACAACAAGTTCAGCTTTTCCTGGCCCGGAGAAGTAAAAGGTGGAGGACAGAAAGCCTGAAGCACAATAGGCCTCGGAATAATGGTTGGCACCTTAGGGACATAACCCTGTTTAGGATACAAGAATGCCTTGACCATTCCCGGTGCGAACTCAAGGCAGGTGGGAGAAACCGAAAGGGCCTGAAGATCTCCGACTCTCTTGAGGGACGAAATGGCTAGAAGAAAAATAGTCTTTAAAGTCAGAAATTTCTCTGAGACCGACTCTAAGGGCTCAAACGGAGCCCCAGATAGGCCCTCCAGTACCAACGCCAAGTCCCAAGCCGGCATCCTAGTGCGTGTTGCAGGCCTTAGCCTCAGGGTGCCACGAAGGAAACGAGTAATCAGGGGGTCTCGACCCAACGATATACCACCCACCGTGACGTGGAAGGCCGCAATGGCTGCCACGTATACTTTTAAGGTGGATGGACATAAACCTGACGCAAAGCGATCCTGCAGAAACTCCAGTACTGTGTTTACTGAACAGTTAACTTCCATATAACCAAGGCGCGGAGACACCGCCGCGTGATCTTGATCATACGAAGTGGGTTTCCCCTCGGGGAGAACCCTCTGGTCCTGAGCCACCACTGCAAAGGTCTCATGTACAGCAGGCCAAAAGGTATCACGTTGGACGCCGCTGCCATGAGCCCTAACAGTCTCTCGAACTGCTTCACAGTGCGTGACTGACCTAGCTTTAGCTCTTTTATGGCTGTTAGGATAGCAGCTACACGAACGGGCGATAGATTGGCTCGCATCGTGACTGAATCCCATACCACACCCAGAAAAGTGGTCCTCTGTAATGGAGATAGCACACTCTTCTTGGCGTTGAGCCTCAACCCCAATTTCCGCATATGTGCGAGTACGACATCTCGATGCCGAACCGCTAACTGTTCTGATTCTGCTAGAACCAGCCAGTCGTCTATGTAATTCAGAATACGTATGCCCTGCAGCCTGAGCGGGGCCAAAGCTGCATCTACGCACTTCGTGAATGTGCGGGGTGATAAAGCTAGACCGAATGGAAGAACCCGATACTGGTATTCTTTGCCCCCAAAAGAAAACCTCAGGAACTTCCTGTGCTGAGGGAGGATGGAGACATGGAAGTAAGCGTCTTTCATATCTATTGTGACAAACCAGTCCTCGGATCTGATTTGAGTCTCGATCTGTTTGAGTGTCAGCATCTTGAACTTGAGTTTTTGAACTGTACGATTCAACAGACGAAGATCTAAAATGGGACGCAACCCCCCATCCTTTTTTGGAACGATGAAATAACGGCTGTAAAAACCCGATTCTCTGTCGGGTAGAAACACCTGCTCTATCGCTTCTTTTGCCAAAAGAGCTTTCACCTCTTGCTCCATCACCAGAGCCTGCTCAGGATGCACCAACGTGGGCAACACCCCGTTGTAGCGTGGAGGACGAGAACCAAACTGGATTCTGTATCCTTTCTCTACTATATGCAGGACCCATAGAGAAATATTCGGCAGTTTCTTCCACTCTGTCAGAAAATCTACTAAGGGAACCAGCCTCTCGAGGCTGGCCTCTGGTGTAATTGAGACACTCGGCCCGGGGGCCTGAAACATATCGGCAGGAACCACCCGAACTGAATGTTTTTGAACCCCCCTCAGAAGGTTCATATCTGACGCAATGTCGAGTTGACATTGCACCGGACGATCGCTGGGAACCACTGCACCCCGAGACCAAGGGTGCGGGGTTAGCAGAATGGCTCCCTGAGGACACCGAGGTGGAGCGGACACCGTATGCTGAGGTGTGATCCGCTCCATCCCGGGTGGGGCTGCCCTCATGGCCTCGGGCTGCCCCCAGACAGAGTTACACAGATCGCTTGCTGAGGCAACAGAAGCTAAAGCCGGTTTCACCGGATGCGCTTTTATAGCTTCCTGGTCATGACGTCACCCGCCCGTGACGCGCATTTCATTCATTCCATTGGACTAGTTGACATAGATGCTTCAGACGCATTCACGCCGGGGGCGTTCCCAAAGCGTTATCGACGCATCGCGAGTTCCCTCGAAAGGGAACGGAAATTTTAACATGGGGGCTATGGACATTTGCTCTCTTTTGGGACCTCGCCCTAGCGGATTTTCGATGTATTGCAGTTTTTCGCACTTCCGGGTAGGCTTCATTTTTCAGATCAGAATGTTGCCGCTTGGTTGTAACGCTTCTTGAGGGCGCAATTTTTGAATTTGAATTCATCATGAGCGCGGGATTTGGCAGTTATGGACTGCGCTGCTGTGATAGCCCGTGAAATGGAGATGAAGATCACTCACTGGATAAAGGGCTGAATTTGGATCACTTTCTTGCAAACGTATGGATTCTAAAGATTTGGATTATATCAAGCTAATAAAATTTATGTCTTTTGTGAATTTATGTTGGGTTTTGGTGTATTATTGTTCTATTGGAGAAAACGCATTTTGTGTCTCACTGTAAATAAACTAAATATTATAAAATGGTTAAACGATTAAATAAGGTATTTTTAAGGTTTTAAAGTGTATTCTTGTTTAACTGCATGTAGGCTAATCCTCCGAAACGAGTTTGCAGCAGAAGGCACGAACAGAGCGAAATGTTATTAGCCTATTTCTTGAGTAAACTGCATTTAATAAATGCGACTGAAAACATAATTGATAAGACATTTGAATGCAATAGAGTCAAAACATTAATGCCACTATTTTAATATGCATAAATAAGAATACGTATACAAATATGTACGTCGGTAGAGTTGTTCATACGTAAATAATTTATGTTTTTCTGCTGTTAATACGTAAATATTTTACGTTTTAGTGCTGTAAATACGTCAGTATTATACGTGTCTGTGTGTATAAAACGTAAGTAAATGTACGTAGGCCTATGGTAGAATTACACTTTACGTACAAATACACACGTACATGAGATCACGTTGAAAATGGATACTGTAAAGGCAATGTAACGTTACCATCTCTGGATACGTTTATACACAGCATGCTTATATAATGTGGTTAAATTAACAAGATTATGATCATAGATGCAGTTTTTACAAGAATACATGTTCAATGACTTAACTAACCTAATCAATAAAGTCTGTGTGTGTATGCGTGCGTGCATGTGTGTGTGTGTGATTTATTTCAGTGGCTTCCCTGTGTTTTGGGTTGAGATGAAGCACTGGGAAATGCAGCTGATCTTGCAGTTTCAGTAAGTCTATCTGGATGGATAAGAGTGGCCTTCAGACCCTTGATGAAAACCATCCCATCATCCTGACATTCACTCTCAAATCACCAACTATTCTGCTGACTCCACTGAAGCGGTGACGGGGCACACCAGGGGGCCATCAGGGCACCTTTCCCTCCCTTCAGAGGGAAAATATTTTTAACACCCTCATGAGGGTGAGAGTGAAGATTTTTATTTTACTTGATACACTTTTTTTTTTTTTTTTATTACTTACTATTTACATTATTAATTGGAATTAATTCATATTAACATTGGTACATTTTATATTGTGGCCAAACTAAAATCAATGGTGAATTGAGAAAAAGAGATTGTGTGATATAGCATGTATTTTTGCCTCTTATCGCTATGATAATTTGAGATGACAGTCAACTTGTCAGATTAATACCACCTGCTGAATGTTAGGCACAGATGTCTTGTTCATTTACCAGCATCTCTTCATCCTTGGCAATTATATTTTATCTCCGGCAGTGAAATCCCAACTCCTGCTATACTTGAGTTACTAGAGTGTTTGATCAGCTGGCAACAATCCAGCTGTAAGATCAACAGTGATACTTCAACATTGTTACCTACACACAAAGAACGAGTAATAAATGTGATAATCCCTCAACCACACATGCTTCCCTTTTCAACCCTCTAGCCGCAGATTACTAGACTTTTCCTACTATCAAGATTTGCTCTGTTTATAGTGTGAAAGACATTGTAGCCCAGCTGATTGGAAACACAGACAGCCGTCTGTAAAATGTGTGCTATAAAATTTCATAAGCATAAATCATAGCGCCTCACTCAATGGTTTTATGTATATTGAATTGTCTTTGTCTAAATCGATCACCATATGAGGTTCTGCTCAGCACAACAACTTGCATTATAGCCGCAGCTGTTTATACAATGACTTCAATTTATCAGTGCTGTTTACCCCAGAATGCAATTTGCAGCCGTTTAGTCAAATGAAGACACATGAGTGATGTAGCAAGTGAAAAACATTTTAGGTGAGCCGCTAAAGTAACAGTTCAAGGGACTACATCTACAGTACTCTCCTATATCTAATTGTAATGCTTGATTTTTGGTATGAAATATATTTTAAGCTTACATTATGAATATGTTATGCTAATATAATTTGCATCTACACTTCTCATCAGTGTTGCCAGATGTACGATAATTATCGTATTTGTACGATAATTTTGACCTCTGTACGATGTACGATCAATAATGGAAAAAATCCTATAATGTACGATAATTTCAGAACTGTGTGACACTTCAAATGATGGTCGTTGTAATCATAGGGTTTAGATCTAGCTGTGGATTCTACGTCTACCGGGGGAAGAACGTGTAGAGAGAGGGAGCGAGAGACCTTGCGTGTGTGTGCTAGTGTGCCTCACGAAGCGCACGTAAGGACCCAACCAATCAATTGTAAGAACCGAACACCCAAGCTTTATCCATGTGCTTGTTGGATGAGTCTAAATATTGGCACTTGCTGTAATTAGCTTTTTGCTCATAAAAATTAGAACACTTTTTTAACATATTTCAAATGCCTAGTTTGGAAAATGCCAGCACTAATAAGAAGTAGATATGCATAATGAGAAAGTTATCATGTATCTTTGTGTCTTATAAATCTCAGTATGTTTGTGTGAATTTAGGTGTATTTATATAATATTATATTATGTATAAATATTTTGAATGAACTTTTTTATATATTTTCACTTTTCATTTAAGTCTTAGTATTTTTTATTTGATTATTTTTCAAATATTTATATTTAGCTTTTATTTTATTTTATTTTGGTTTTTTAGTAATTTCAGTACTTAAAGTTAAACATTTTATAGTTCATTTCAGATTTTTTTCAATTAATGAAAACAATTTCAATAGTTTTAATCTTAGTTAACAATAACTGCACTAATATATGAACTGCTGCACTTCTCACAGTCTGTTTTGCATGCACACAGTATTTACACACGAGACCCCTGGTGATCATGTACATGTACGGGACGTGACATTAAAATAACTATGTGGGGCTGGCCTCTGTTCGGTCGTATAGACAGTTATGTGAAGTGGGAAGCATAGTAAGTGCTTCACAGTCCATCTGGGCCCAATCATGATTGTGAGCAGAGCTTGTCGCTAGGGAGATCTGAAGCAGTCCTCTCAAGCTGCCTCCCAATTACCTGATCCAATTTGCATTCAGTGCATGAGACCAGCAATGTGTAAGACCGTGATAGCCCGACAGCCTTAGGTCTCTCTCTATCCTCTGCTCTTTGTAGACTGCTGGTATTAGCTCTGGAGAAAAAAACGAAAAAAAGTATTGAACAAACAACTTGACCACTGTGGCATGCTGAAGACATAACGATTCATCATATTCAGCACTCATAGACTCTTTAACCCTGAATACTAAGAGAATGATGCGTGGTGCACACTATCTAGCGCACATGTGTAATATAACCTTTGTCGCAAAGAACAATGACACACAGCTACCGAAAGCCATTTTATGTCTGCAGGATCCGAATTTAGTGGAAGCTTTTTCCAGCCTTTCAAAATGAATCATTGTGAAATAAATAAATATTATAATAAATGTGAACAGATAAAATCTCCTCCATTAAGCTTTTAGCCAACTGCTGTCACCCATGCCCCATGCGGGTGACCTGAGAATTTGACAGCGGTCTGCCTCTCCTCCACTCTCAATACATCACTCACTCTGTGGCCGAGTGGACTATATGCTGGCAGGAATCGGCAAAGATTCAGCACTCGTGTGGATTAATTAATTACACCAGAAATGTTAACAAGGTCATTGCGCTAGTCTTCCTGGAAATGTTAATGAGGTCAGGGCTCATCATCTGAATACTTTGGTCAGTTGAGTCTTTTCATTTCTAATATGTAACATTTAGCCACAAGACAACAACAAAAGCTGAATACAAGCTGTTACGTGGAGACGAGTTACAGTAGAAACTAGCAGAGAGTGGAGAGAGTGAAAAACAGGTTTGACGCGTCAAATTACAGAAAAGTGTCCATCTTGGCTGGAACACTACTGTAGCTGTGGTTCAGTTAACTTAATATGCGGATATACTGTACATTTCATCTCAGTATTGTTTGTAACTGAATCTCTGTGTTTAAAACTGTGTTTATACAACATTTAGTTTAGGTCCTGGGGCCGGTTGCACCAGCTGTGCGTAAGTTATAACTTAGCCTAGTTTTGACGTAAATGGACACTAAGTTACGACTTGCGCACTTCTAAATATGTTTGCATTGCACCATTAAACTTAGTTGAAGCGTAACTCTACGTATAAACTAAATATTTAGGGCAGCCTCCGATCAGGAGTAACGGGTGGAATAAAATATCAGACAGACTGAACTGCATCAATAAGCTCTTCTTTTACCTGACAGACTTCAATTCTTTAGACATATATGATTATGCTGACATTTACACTCGCTTACATTTTAAGAGAGAGAACATTATGTGAAAAGATTACTTTGTTAGCGGCTATCTTTAACACGAACCCATCCTAAACAGCACACCTGTGTGCATCGGTCCATGTTGTGCATGTCAAATATCAGTCATAATCAATAAACATCATTTCTTATGTTTTTTGTATCAATATTTATTGATCCTTATTCATTTTATTTCAAATACAGTTTCTGAATGTTATTTACATATAAAAACACGTATGCTATTCATGATCACCCTTACGAAAAAGAAGTTTATTCAAGTGTGCTATTAGTATACTTCTTATCAACTAAAAAGAAAGCATACTATCAGTCTACATTTTATATACTTCTCAAAAATATACTTTATGTACTTCTCAGAAATATACTTAAGTGTACTTGACTTATACTGAGAGAAAAGTCCAAGTATATTTGGCCTCTACTTGTACTCAGTCTTTTGATTGAGATATACTTAAAAGTTTAGTTATTCAAAATATAATTGGCTTGTAGTTGTGTTAACTCTTTTGATCGAGTAGCCTATTAAATATACTTTTTTTACATAGTTTTTCATATACAGTCTTATGAAACTTACATTGTTTGAAAAATATTGATTAAAATATTGATATAAAACAGATATGTTTCTAATTCTGCGTATCTGAATTTTTGGGTAGGCTAGTCCACTGGTAGTGCACATAGGAATTTACTTTTATTCTACTTTACTCTTTCCCCACCATTGACTGAATTTTCCAGCTATCCATGTTTTCACTGTTATACGGTAGGCGGCGCTATGACACATCTTCTAGTACAGAATCTCCGGATCAAAACACAGGAGAAGAAGAAGCTGAAACAAGCGAGAGAAGATTGCTCACTCAAATGTAAAATAATGTGATCATCAAACATTAAACAGCTTGTAAATCAAAATGTTTCCAAATGAAAGGAAGCGTAACCCATGAAGAGAAAACGACTGTGAAGCTTTGTTGGTGTTGGACTCGATCTACTCTGTGTTTTGATCATCGTTCTGAATCTGATCAAGGCGTAGTCTTTGACAAAAATGAGATTTTTCTCATCTTTTTTGTTTAAAATGTTGCCTTTATTTATGAAACTTACGAACATTCAAGTGTTGATAAAAAAGGATGCATGAAGCTAATAATTTTTTTTTTCAAATTAAAGTACAGAACAAAGGTATTTTTCAAGTATAAAACATAACATTAGAACATAGTAGTATAGGCCTACTGCAAGTGCAAAAATTATATATAAATAGTAAACTATAAGTATAATGTTAAGTTCACTTAAAGAAAACTTGTAGTATAAAACTACTAAACTAGTAGTTCACTTGCAGTGCACTTAAAGTTTACTACTGTTACACTTATAGTACACTTAAACATACACTTTTATATACTTCAAGTGGGCCAATTTAGTCCCAAGCGGTATTAAAATAGTACACTTACAAGTTTACTACTAGTACATATTGACATTAGTATACTTACTACATAAAGTATACTTAAAAATATACTTGAACATTACTCAAGTATACTTCATAAAATGAACTTGAAGTATACTTCTTTTTTGTAAGGGTCAAGTATCGTATTTAATGGAAACTTATTTTTACCGTTAGTAACGTGAGGCAAAAGAATGAAGGATAAACTGAAATTCATGGCATTTCAACACAACATCTGCTCACGTATTTGAAGGCTGCTATTGGATCATCGAGGCTAAACGTCATATTATGCGACTACGCATTACTTTACGGAGAGCTTACGACCTACTAGCTACGTTCTGCCTTACGAACAAATGGTGCAACGGAATAAAGTTCAGAGTTAGTTACAAACTAGCTAGTAGTTACTAAGCCTCTAGTGTGGACTTTACGTTCCAATTTAAGAAAGAACTTACGAACGGCTGGTGCAACCCTACCCTGAAAACTTGATATCTTCACTTCATTTTGGAACTATTTCTTTGGCTCAGAATAATTGTACTGTACAAACTAACTAATTGCCCATTTTTTTTCTGAAACGTTAATTTCTCAATATTAAAATTTTTTAACTTAATGTTTTTATTGAACTTTTGTATAACAGCAATATCACACTTGCCTAACATCCAGTTTGCACTGAATTAGGAATGTGTGTCATTTAAAACTTAATAGAGAATGTCTTATGAACTCCAGATCAATATATGAATTTAAATTAAGCAATTCAGAACTGCAATCAAGACAGACAGACAGACAGACAGAGAGACATCAAGACAGACAGAGAGACATCAAGTCAGACAGACAGACAGACAGACAGAGAGACATCAAGACAGACAGACAGAGATATATCAAGTCAGTCAGACAGACAGACAGACATAGAGACATCAAGTCAGACAGAGAGACATCAAGACAGACAGAGAGACATCAAGTCAGACAGACAGACAGAGAGACATCAAGACAGACAGACAGAGATACATCAAGTCAGTCAGACAGACAGACATAGAGACATCAAGACAGACAGAGAGACATCAAGACAGACAGCAAGACATCAAGTCAGACAGACAGACAGACAGACAGAGAGACATCAAGTCAGACAGACAGATAGACATCAAGTCAGACAGAGAGACATCAAGTCAGACAGACAGACAGACATCAAGTCAGACAGACAGAGAGACATCAAGTCAGACAGACAGTCAGACATACATCAAGACAGACAGACAGTCAGACAGACATCAAGACATACATCAAGACAGACAGAGAGACATCAAGTCAGACAGACAGACATCAAGACAGACAGACAGACAGACAGACATCAAGTCAGACAGACAGACATCAAGACAGACAGACAGATAGATAGATAGATAGACAGACAGACAGACAGACAGACAGATAGACAGATAGATAGATAGATAGATAGATAGATAGATAGATAGATAGATAGATAGATAGATAGATAGATAGATAGATAGATAGATAGATAGATAGATAGCTGCTGAGAACCACAAGTAAAGCACAGACAAATAGCTTTTGTACTCAAAAAATACTATTAAAAAAAAAGGAAGGAAGGAAGAAAAAGAAAAAAGGATCCCAAGAGATCCCAAAGCGATCCACAAAGTGTGCATGGTGCTCCAGGTCAATAAAAAGTTACTAGGGCTGTTTTGGGGGCCGTGTCAGCAGTAAAGCATTTTGGAGCACACAAGGGAGCAGTACATATGAGCACATTCCATGGACAGAGACAAAGACAAAGGGAGAAAAACAGAGGGAGCTTCGTATTTGTGGGGGAGCAGGCCAAGCTCTCCGGCTGGAGGTTGGGAAGAGCAAGCTTTTTGAAAACATCTGGCTTCTGCATGTGTGGCAGATACGGCAGCCCCTCTCCGCGCAACCCACGGCCTCCGCTTAGCAGCCAGAAAAGCCCAGAGAGAGTGTTAATTCTTCCCACACTGATATGGCTGCTAGGATGCCTTAAGAAGACACAGCACGGGGAGTGTGGGGGAGGAACGTTTGTTTGAGGGAATCGTTTGATTTAAGAGGGTTTTTAGAGGACAAAGTATTGTTGCGTAAAAGCGTGGTGTGAGACTCTGAAAACTGTTCCATCTGTCTGCGCTTTCCATTCGAAAAAGCTGTTTTCTCAAGCTCTCTTGATAGCATGGGCAGGTCAGAGATGGCTGATGGGTGTGAAAGAATGAGATGTCGGTGTTGAGCTGATTCTAATAAGTGTGTGTGTGTGTGTGTGTGTGTGTTTATTTGCATGCTTAATGTGTAGCTGAGGGACTATTCCCCTTCCACCCCCCTGCTGTGGCGAGCAGAGCGTTTGAACGTCCGTATTCGCCTGATGTGAGCTCAACTGAGCGAAAGGAAAACAGCAATGGAATCTGCGCGTTTCTTCGGTCTAGTGTGAGGTCAGCTGCCAGACGGTCTTCTCGCTGTGACAAGGTCACATGTTTAAACACAACCAGGGAATATGCAGGGCTGAGAATAATGGGACTTAAAAATGAGCTAGGCACACCTCTAGAGAAAGTCTATCAACCGGATACAGAATTGCAATGTGGACATAATCATTATCAAAAAAATAAAACAGTAATTGTGTACTAATCTACGTATATGCTACAGTATGTGTGTAAAATAAATGGGATATGTTTCCCTCTAATAAAAATAAAATACATTCCCCACACCTTTTCATCAGGAAAAAAAAAAAGTTTTGCATTGTGTATCAGTTACAGTAAATGTTAATAAATACAGAAATTACACCATTCACTCACCATTGTGTCATTGCTTTTATTTGTTGTGCTGCATAGCTCGCATCTTAAAGCGCTAAAATCTTTGGCAGAAATAAATGAAAAAATTCTAGAGCATATTAACGTTCATTAATTTTGGGGTTGGTAAGACTTTTTGAAAGAAGCTGACCAAGGCTGCATTTATTTGATCAAAAATACATTCAAAACTAATTTTGTGAAATATTATTACAATTTGAAATAAATAATTTTCTTATTTAATATATTTCAACATGTAATTTATGGCAAAGCTGAATTTTCAGCAGCCAGTACTCCAGTCTTCAGCGTCACACGGTCTTTCCAGAAACATTTCTTATTATTATAAATGTTAAAAAAAGGTTGTGCGTCTTAATACAAAGTCCTGTCATAAAACTCTAGCTGGTACAGGCATCATTCTCTATAGGGCACAGCCTATTGGTTCCTGCTGTATCAGTAGCCAATGAGCTCGCTGCTCAACCTTCAAATACTTGGTTAGTATTTTCCCCATTGTCATATCTACTACCATGTAGAACACTGAGAGTTGATGACAGAAACATTTTTATGGTAACGTGAATTTTTTAGTGAATAGATGAATAGAAATTTCAAAATTTCATTTATTTGAAATAGAAATATTTTGTAACATTACAAATGCCTTTACTGCCACTTTTGATCAATTCAGTGCATCACTGCTTAATTAAAAGTATAAATTTCTTAAAAAAATAAAAAAAAATCTTCAAAGAAAAAAAAAATCCCTAAAATTTTGAACGGAACTGTGTATTCTACAAGCACGTGGGTACAACAAGGTTTAGCAAATATTAAACCGTCCCACTTAGTACATGTTTAGTTGTGATGGTTCCTATATGAGACGTTCCTTTTCAAATGGTACACTTTTGTTCCTTTTAGGTACTAATATGCACCCTTTAGGTACAAAAGTGTACCTTTTGAAAAGGTACCGCCCCAGTGAAAGCTTTTGTACCTTTTTTTTTTTTTTTACTGACACTGTACTGTGGCTCCTGTTCACTCTCACCCTCATGAGGGTGTTGAATCCTCAACCTCCCTAATAACAAGGTGAAAAACAGTCAAATTATTTTTTTCAGAGTTGGGACCAATGGTTCTGTCCCCTGGTGCAGAGGGGCCCTATAGCAGACCTGATGCCCTTGACCTGTCCTGCACCAACTCCTTTTGACAGTAGTGCCTTGAATCTTGAAATGTGCCCCATCGCCCATGAAACACCTCAGAGACGTCCTGAAGATTATTGCTCTTTCTTGGTAACATGAAGGTCACTTGAAGTGACACAGGCTCTTGTGGGAAAGCAAGCAGGAATGGGACTCCCAGTTCCCCTGTCATTTTTCATTCCCCAAATCAATCCTGGACAGGTGCCTTGGAATCTGGTGCTCCCTTCTCAGGGACTCACTTCTCTTCAACTCATAGACCTTGTTGTAGAGCTGTTTATTTAGTAGCCCACAAAATAATAATAATAATAAATCAAGCTGATTTTGGTCAAGGAAAAACTAAGTGAGGTTTAGATCATCTGAAACAGATGAGATGTGGAAAAGACAGAAAATAAGCTAAATAACTGAATATTGTATTTTGTGTTAACAATTGATGAACTGTAGTGTATTTATTACCCACATATTTCAAGTTAACGTTATGCATTTTAAGAATGCTGCCCGCTCTGTGTTATATATGCCATTTCTTTGATACAACTTTTGAATAACATGGCATCAGCTGTGGGCATGAAATCACTGTGGCAACAAATGGCTTCTCAGACCACCACAGATTTTTTTGACCCTCTGTACAGTTCACATAAATATTTAAGTCTATTAATCACTATTTAAGTGAGTACTGAGAAAAAAAACATTTGTTTTTGAAATAAGAGAGCATATGGGATGATGGGAACATATGGGAATAAAAACAAACATTGAGAAGTTAAGAGGGAACAGGACTATTGTAGAGAACATTTGAGTCACTGATCCTATTTTAATATATGAGTCAGATCTTTGCTTTGGTCCATTTCTTTCAACAAGAATATGTAAAACGAATCTAAAAGTGCTGAGTATTTCAGGTCCAACTAATCTTTCATGCTCACCCTGCATAACAAGCAGGAAATCATAGATTTGTTAGCCATTTTGCACAAACAGACAATAGAGCATTCTTTCTTTCTTTATTATGTATATGACCATTGAAAGTAGGTGCTTAACCTTCAGAGAATGCTGATTCTCAACCTCAAGCGGTCAAACTAAATGGTAAAATATTGCTTTTATAAGGAGCAGTTTATTTTTTCAAACAATATATATATATATATATATATATATATATGCATTTTTACACTTTTAACACTTTATAATACACTTTTAACACTTTTCTTACTATTAAATAGCATGCATATGCATATTTGGCTGTCTATTAATAAGTAGTAATTAGGAGTGTTTATTTGAGGCAAAATTCATAGTTAATAGTTAGTTAATGGTAAGAACTGTACCCTAATCTAAAGTGTGACCAAATTTAGATATGTCAACATACATAATCTTAATTAAGAATGCTTCAAAGAAAGAAACCTGAAAAAAAAAAAAAACAGGTCAACAGATTATGCTTTATATTGTCTTGTAATTTTAACTGTTGGATACGTTGGAAAAGGTCAAGAAAAGGTGAGAGATAAAAAACACCACAGACGTATGGTGCTTTGTAGGTTATTTTGATAGTATTTTGATAGTATCTAACAACAAAACAATGGCATTTGTGCTGCTGAAGCTTAAAAAATGACAGTTAATTTCAGCTTCTTTTTTCTCTTAATTTGCTCCATTTCACATTCATTTGAAAGTGCTGCCCTTGACAATCTTGCATAACATCATCTTGCATGTGCACTAAATTATTCAAAATGACTCATTTTAATAATATAATGTAAAAAAAAAAAAAAAAAAAAGGTCTCCAAAATATTGTTGGAAATGTAAAGCAATCATTTCACATGAGCAAATAGCCTAAATAGTACTTAACTTGCCGACAGTAATCATCAGAGAAGAGAAGAGCAGTCCTTTTCAAATGAGAATGAATAAATCCTTTTATGGGGGGACAAAATGCCACCAAATTAATTAAACATGGACAGGTCAGAACGTGCTGCAGTCTGTCCCTTGTCTCCCCATCCTGTTGGAGAGACATTTGGAAGTCTTCGAGCATGAAATTAAACATTGAGGAGACCCCTTATTGAATATCTTCTATTCTCTAGGAAAGTCAAGAAGACTAAAGCACGGACAAGCCAAAATATTTAACTGTCACAATCAGCTCGTCACTTTGGAAATTAACACATTAGTTACACTGATTAAAAACATATTCGGGTTCTATCAGAAATGCAAAAAAGTCTTGTTATGGACGGTTGCTGAGCATTACATGTTACAATATGTGCTTTGCATTTAGAGGTTTCCTGTCTTGCCAAATTATGCGCACTCAGTTCTTTTATTCTCTATTCTTGGAGCATGTTTTAGAACTGATAATTAAACTTTGAAAGCTGCCTCGCAAAGTCTCACGCAGAAATGTCACCGTCTCCATCTGCTGGCTCTTCTACAATGAGGAGTTTACAAATGCGAGAGGAAAAGGGCTTTGGCAAGAGTTTTAGGGCTTTATTTTTGTTTAAAATATAAACAGCAGTTTAAATATGTAGAGTAATTGGACTCTGAAGCCCTGAGACATATAATTTAAAGGGGAAAGAAAATATTTTCCATATGTCTTTGGTTAGGGTTATTTTCCTCTCTCTCTTTTCCAGCCGCAGTGTTCGGGCTGTTATTAATGTGTTAACTTAAACCACTGGAATTCGCAGTCATATATCATCCACTTCCTGATTGGAGGCTGACCAGACCGAACCTCCAGTTGCCCGACTGTTGACACGAAGGAACGGAGAGTTTGCAAGCATTCACAGAGAATGCAGTTTTCTTTCAAATGGGACCTCGGGGTCCAATATCCTTTGTATTTGGTTTTCGGGATTTTGGCCCGCCGCTCGAGTTTCCCTGAGAACACGCATAGTCTGACTGAGAACCGTGAATTACGATGCACTTCATATTGTTTGGTTATTTGACTTTGCTCATTGATCACCACCTCTCGTCTTCCTTCAACTTTTTTTGACAGCTGTTGTCTTTAGTCCACATTTGAAATATTTACACACTCCCTCAGCCATTTAACCAGCCTGGTCTCCTCCATCCATCAGAGTTTGCATTCGTCTATCTCCCACACACTGATCTGAGGGCACGGAGTGTGGGTAAGTATGACAGATATATCATAGTCACTTTATAAAACACACCTGGATGCTCTCCAGCATTGCGATTAGTGGTGCCAGCGAGGAGGAGTCCGTCCTTTGGAGATCAAGGTCATGTCAGAGTGCGCCATGGGGGGATCTCATCAAAATGCACATCATCACAATCATCTTATTTAACCTTGATTAAAAATTCTGAAAAAGCCAATGTGCTGCTCTCTAGAGGAAGGTGATGCTTTCCTTCCCATCAAGGACTTATCCGACAAAACAAGCAATCTTCCATGGTCCTTCTTGGTAAAAAAATAAACTAAAAAAAAAAAAAAAAAAAAAAATCACAGCCATGAATATGAACGGAATGAATGACAACTAGCATTTTTAAATCCTTGAAAGTCTGTCCCTGTGTTTGTTAACAAAGCATATGGTTGTAGTTCATTTCAGTTATCATTCAATATCTTGCACATTTTCCTATGTCAGTGCAATGACTATATTTCCTAGGTTCACACTGCACATAGTATTATAGCTTTACACTGTGACTGTTAACAAAGACACCTTTCTTGACAAAATAACCCATCTGATTCATCTTTTAAGTATATTACCAATGATAAATGTACCCTTTACTTTTACATACCAGCTGTGCTATGCTTCCTGACTCTGAATTCTGGGAAAGAAGAGTATGTGAGGCTTAATAAGCTAGGGTTAAAATGGATTTGAACTGCCAGAATCAGAGGTGTACAGACTGTAAATGAGAAAGTTAGGGTGATGTGTATGCATGTGCGTACATGACTATTAATTTTGCCAGAGATCATGGCTTATGTCTAAATAAAACATGCTGGATCCAGGTGCCGTTCGGCAGGATTTAACCTCCAAAATGAGAATGACGCCATTGAGGTCGAGGGTAACTTTCCTTTTTCCTGCCCTGCATTTTAGACGCAATGGAAAATCAATCAGGCCTCACGCACTCTTTCAGGTCTACTACACAGAAAACGAGAGTGGCCTAATGTTTGGGAGGCATTTAGAGATAGAACAGCGATTATTACACAAAGAGAAGGCAAGATACTTTAATCAGCTGAACAAATCATTGCAGTGCAGCTAATTAAAATCTAAATGTTCATCAGGAGCACTGGGAAGATCAGCTTGATTATGGATAGAGGGCACCATTAAAGCAGAGTAGACAAGTTCTATTATACTGTTAGACAGCAGAAAAACACATTACTGTGGCGTTTTAACAAATGATGAAAGACAAGTGCTATTGTATCTGGAACTGTGTGCAAAAACTTGGATTTTCCCTCAGTGGAAAGATTTCAGCAGAGTTACATTATAGTTGCATTGCCCTAAAGTTTGTTTGAAAAACAGCTGTAATGACTTGGAATAAATGACTGGTGGATGTTAAATCTGACTACATAATCCACATTCAGCTAGAGAACAATTGTCAGAGCAAAATAAACAAATAAAACATTGTGTCTGTGTCACAGGGTGTATTCAGGAATACAGACAAAGGCAGAAGAATAAAGTTCCAACAAAGTTAAATCTAATAATCCACAAGACAGGCAAACGGGCATTAGAAAAAACACCACTAAATGTGAACGAGATCAGACAAAGAGTTCTTCTTCTTCTTCTTTTAGTTTATTGGCGGGTTGCATCCACGACTTATCAGGTGCATACCGCCACCTACTGTACCAGAGTATGCAATATGGGTAATGATTCAATGGTCTATTTAACTTTAAAAAAAAAATTATATTTTATAATATACCCCTGTACTCTTCAGATATTCCACAACATCATTCTGTGTATCCTTCTCCTGTTGTTCCCAATACACCCTCAAGGTTCCATTTTCTTCCTGCCTGACTTATTTTTTGTTTTAATTTAATCATCTCTTCTCTATATTTCTTACGATGTCATATTAGATGCTCTGCATTTTCTGTAATTTGACACTCCAAACATTCATCTGATTGACTTTTACCTAACATAGCCAATGTTTTATTTAACCCTGTGTGGTCAAACCTCAGTCTGGTTAAAACTATTTCCTCCCTTCTGTTCCTTCTGATCACACCCTGTGTATTGATAGATTTTTGTATACTATAATATTTCCTTCCACTATTATCCTTGTCCCACCTATCCTGCCATTTCTTCATCATTTCTTTTTTAATTATTGCCATAGCTTCTCCTTTACCATATGGAATGTTTATAACATTAACATTGTTCTTGTTGATTTTTTTTGCTATTTTATCTGCCCTCTCATTCCCTTTTATGTTTACATGAGCAGGTACCCAACAGAATCTCACATCTATCCGAAGCATTCACAATCTAAATAAACTTTGATGAATTTCTAACATTAAATCTTCTCTGTTAGATTTCATATTTTTAATACTGTATAGGGCTGCTATAGAGTCAACACAGCAAACCACTCTCTGGTTTTACTTCTTCCACCCACTGTAACCCTACAATAATCGCCATCATCTCTGCTGTGAAAACTTACAACTGAAAAACTAAAAGTCCTTGCACTGAATAAAACTGAACATAATGGTGACAGTCTGCATACATTTCAGTACAAAATAAAATATTAATTCAAAATGTGGTATTAAAATGGTTGACGACTGGATAGTAACTCCTTCAGTATTGTTTAAAAAGTATCCAGGATACACCTCATGATGTAAAGAGGAAGTCAAAAATCATAATAAATGCATAATTCATAATGACTTAATATTAGGTATGTCAAAACTTTTGATTGGGAGCATCAATACAATACTTCAGAGTTCAAGCTGATTTATCATAGTAAATATTTATCAGAATGAAAACACAGAGCAAGAGAAGAGAACGCCAAACAAGTCGAAATTCACTCAAAGTCTTATTCAGAGAGATGTTCTTCACAGCTGAATACACCTGCTAAAGAAAAACTCCTACTGACAATGCAACCACAAGCAGACCGCCACGCAAGGACAGAAACGCTGTAAACAAGTACTCAGCCAATGTCTGTCAGAATGAAAAAGTCAATTTCTGACAGAGAAACAAAATAGAGAAAAGAGACAGATTCATCAAATGGTTTTTGAAAATCTAGTGAAGCAATGCACCATCCATTAAGTATCTGATGAGTATTTTGACAAACATTAAATATATTCAAAATTACATTGCACCCTGCCATGAATGAACAATAATATATTAATAGAAGATATATAAATTATAATATGTTAGCATACAAGACGAGTTCTTTCTTTTGTGAATTTAAACAGGAACTCTTTCTGGATCAGATGTGAAGGTCTCAATTAACGTTGAGCAATAGAGCCACACCATGTAATGGGTTTGAATTATACATGTCCTTACTGCCATTTTTAAATGAGATTTGTCCACCACTCTCTTCAGACCCTTAATCTCTCTCTCTCCAGTCAGTACATTAAATCAGTTTGCTGGCTTACATTCAAAAGAGAAGAATTAATTTGTTTTAACTAGTTTTATTGTATGTCTAAAGTTGACATTCTGTCACATTTATGCCAGAGGCTTCCAGGTAGCCACTTCTTTTCTCCCACACATTGAACGGTGCCCTGACCAAGGCACAATGTTAAATATAAAATGAATAGGAAGAGACAGAATAGGATTATGCAACTAGAGCTGTGAAAAGTGAAAGCATATTTTATCTTCCTCCCCCTGTTCTTGGTGAATTTGGAAAACTTGATCAGATTTGTTGACGCCTGAGGAGATCTCAAAGGAAATGGGACTATGCGTTTTCCTAGTTTGTTTGGGCAAAATGAAGTAGTTGGACGGAACGATTCCTTAAAACACAAAGGAAAATGATGTAACAGTCCTATTACTGTAATGAGGATATTCCTTAAAAATATTACAGGGCAAAACTCAAGCAGTGAACTGAAATGTGAGTATTTTATGGAACAAATATACATGCTTAATATTCCTTTTTCATATTCCAATGTGTTGCAGTGGCACCACAATAAAGCAATTTACATAAATCAGACTTGTAAAGATTGGCTGTGGTGAAATAGCCCTGCTTAACTTTGGCTCATGGGTTATTCAAATTGCAAAACAGTCTCTGATTCATGCTGAATTCACAGTCAGGTTGAACTTCATGCTTGTTTCTATTTGGCAGATGAGGAATTTCATTAGTTTACTGCATCTCTTTAAAAAGCTGGAGAATGCTGTCATTTACCTTGTGTCTTCAGGTTAAAGGATGTGGTTATTCACACATTTCCACCCTTAAACCTGTTCATGACTCTTGCAAAATGAGTTTGTAGATAAAACCATATCACATGGTTTTCAGGAACACTTGATTCTGATTGGTCAGTTGCATCATTACCAAATAATGACCGATGACCATTGCAGTGCTGTAACTAACCATTTTAGGGAAAACATGTACTGTCAGCACTTTTCCACCATGGGCCAAATGGTTCTAGGTACATTTCCACTTGAGCACGATTCAGCACATAACAATTACAAACCATTCCCAGCCTTGATTTCTCTGCACTGTTAGCTAACTGCTGTTGAAACGCCTAGTGATGTGATGATTTTCTAGTATTTCAGTATTTTTCTACATGCTTATCCCCAGAAAGTTACATTACACTAGCTAATTTATTAACACAAATATATCAGTATTACTCGCTCAGTACTTTAAATGGAAAAAAAGTGCCAGTACTCCCGGGGTGGGGGGGCAATAAAGTAATAATAGCCTACAATCACTTATTTGCAACATGCCAAGGTAAATCAAACCAACTTTTCTTAAAATGTTCATATACTAAAAATAAATATCTGAAAGCCAGGTTTCTTCTAATATCTGTCATTATTAGCAGAACACATTTTACACATGGGGAAAACCAATTGTTTAGTCAATAATTCAAGAAGGTCCGTACATTAAAGCTCTTGATTCTGACTTGTACCTGGCCTTATGAAAAAGTAACAGTTCTTGAAATTGTTTAACTGTAGCATTCTTTATAAGGATATAAGGTAAGACCATTGATGGCTCCTCATTACCATGCTTAGAGAGAGAGAAAAAAAATTAACATTGGCCGTTCTTTGTTTTATCAATAGCATTTGTTATGAAAAATAGCTACCTACACATTTAAAAACTATAGCTACAACTGTCAGGAAACAGACTCAAAGAAGTAGTGAGCAACAATAAACAGTCTTTATTTAAACAGGTAGATGGGAAGCGTATTGCAGGCAGAAAACAACCATGAAGACATGATGATGAAGCAATGGAGCACAGGTACATTGCACCACCCTACACACTAGTATATTGCAGAGTACTGACTTGATGACGTTTCCTCTTTCAGGGAGTTGGAGACTGGCAGGATAACACAGAAGTCGGTATTTCAGGTAAGAAATAACCACAACTTGGGTACATCCTAGTTAAGACCAGACAATGATAGTGTGTGTGGTGCAGGCTTAAGGAGTGGAGCTGATGAGGGTGATTGATTGTGTGGGTGATTATGGAGTGAGTGCAAGTAGGAGCCAGGGAGGATGATGGGAAGTGTAGTGCAGAGGTGACAGGTGAATCGTGACAACAACATGCCACAGTTGTAATATAAATCTTTAGTGAATAATCTATTCCCTTAACAGATCTATTATAAATTCTACACGTTAATCAAAATTTACCACAATAAATAGAAAAGTACAATAGAATATGATACATTCTAGTAAAGGTGGTCATGAATAGTTTAAAAAGCTTTCTAATTTATGTTGGAGTAGGATGATGTTTTACCCTCTTTTCATCAGTCTTTTTTTAGTTTATGTGGCTGTTTTAGATCATGTTTGACTTTCTCCATAGTGTCTTGAAGGGGTAAATTCTCAAAATAATTAAAATGGGTTGCACATTTTATCATCAGTGATAAGAACAGCTCGCGCAAATCTTATCACACTTTTGGAGCGTGCTGGACAACGCCACCCATGCAAAAGTAAACAATTGGTCCGTACCAGCAACAAGTGAGAAGTGCCGGTGTTGTGCAGAATTCTGACCCCTGCCAGAATAATACCCCCCTGAGTTCTCAGTAGGTTTAGGATTAGGTGTGGGGGTGATTAGGATTAGGCAACCAGGTAGCGTACTCAACGGGTATAATAATTTGGCAGGGAGTTACAGTTTGGCACTAGTACGCAAGAAAAAGTGAGGGTATGCTACAGCTTAATATATAGAAGTGCGGGTACTGCGTACCGGTGGGTACCGGCCCACTTTGAGCGCTGCTCATATTATAATATTAGGTCAGTAAATGTCATTTTTTGCTAGTCTGAATACTTTCTATATTTGATGTGATGATCCTCAATGGTGCACCTAATTCAGTACAGTTTACTACATTCATGATTGTGTAGTACCACAGTGGAGAACAAAACAAACAAACAAACAAACAAACAAACAAACATAAATGTGCCTTGAAAATAGTTTGGATCAGCATGGTTTCAAAATAAGAACAGTTAGGCCTGATGGTGGAAAATAATTTATACATTTTGTACATATTTGTACTTAAGTTCTGTCTTTACACAGTCTCTACAAATAAGGTAATAAAATAATTGCAACTTAAAAGTTCACCCAAAAATGAAAATCCTGTCATTATTTACTCACCCTCATATTGTTGAATGACTTTCTTTCTTCTGCAGAACACAAATAAAGATATTTTGTAGAATGTTGGTAACCAAAACACTTTTGGTTACAACTGACCAATTAAAAAAATAGACAGAAAGTCGTACAGTTTTGAAGGACATAAGGGTAAGTAAATGATGACAGAATATCCATCAATTTCAAATCAATATTTTATGTTGATGTATTCATTTATTTGTTAAGCAGTCATGTAATTATCTGGATAATGTACAGTCAGCCAGTCATTAACACATAATAGACCCAGACGGGGCCTCGTATTGTCCTAAAGGGGTTTATTTCGCAATAATGGCCTGACTGTACATTATCCCTTACTCTCTCTTCTCTAGGGCCAAAATACATTTCCTGTGCCTTCTAAAATTGCTCAGCTGGTTCAACCAAAATAAAGGCAGGCACTTCTCTCCAAAAATAACAGCACAACTGCTCAGAATCAGGTGGGTGGTGCAGCGTCTGGTTTTGAAGAGTTTGGTTTCAGAGAGTCTGGCACAGAGGAGCCTTTCATTTTGTTCCCATTAATCCTCCCTGTGGGCACTTCTGGCTTTCTGGAAGAAACCCACTTTTTTAAACTGTCAACCATTCCACTCCCACCGTGATTCCTCCGGTCTCACCATTTTGTACTCATTCTCAAAAATCTCATGTTACTGTGGCTGTATCCAATGCTTAACTATCAGTATCCTTGAGGACAGTCAGCCATTTTTTTTTTTTAAGTATTCCTAAAGTGTAGGAAACATCCATGGTGGCAGCAGTGTCTGTAGGGTTATTTTTATCATAAAGGCATCATATGAATGGCCTGCTCAAGCACTGACAGGTCCACCTAATGTGATATTACACCATTGCTGTATGGCAGGTAAAGGTACACTTACATCTGTGGTATAAGAGCTTCTACATTGTGCAGCTGTCTATCAGTGGGCTTGAATGCAAAGGTTGGAGTGAGAGAAACATGGCCTGGTTGCTTGGCTATTGAAATGCATGTTTTGAGCTGTCAGACACAGCAAACTAATATTTACAGTTTTCACCTCAACTCATTTTGACAGGTGAGAGCACCAAGCGCTACAAACAATCCTTAGACAACAAATTCCTTTGACGGCCTTTCCACTGCAGACCAAAGTAAAAGTGTGCCTGCAAATGCAATCTACTGTTGCAGTTGAAATGGGACGGCGAAGAATTCTCTATTGGACCATTTTTTTTTTTATTTTTTTTTGGCAGAGGACATTGAAACAGACCCAGCAGCCCATCTTGAGAAAAATCAAGCCTTATCAGTCTGCCATCCCTGTACTTTTTTCTGTGTGCCATTGAAAGGTCAACCACTCTTTCCAATTTCATTGCTGTCACTTTATGCTGTCATCACTGGATTCTTCAGCATGTGCGCTGACCTCTCTAGTGGAGAAATGGGTTCAAAAGGCACTGAGGTTAGTGAGTAGAGGCAGATATTACTCCCTTACACACTTCTGTCTCTTTCTTTCACTCTCATACATCATACACAGCCACTCACCTTCCTACATCCCTCAGCTGACCAATCTTACTGAAACCACCAAATGTATTTAGCCTACTGTTTCAAGTCAAGTCACATTTATTTCTACAGAGCGTATAAAAATAACAATTATTGACTGTAGGGGAAACCACATCTGGTTCAATGTCTGTGTTTTCTGCACTATGTTAAACTTTTCCTATTTTTCTATTAGTGTCTTTGTTCTATTGTTGTTACAACTCACTCAATTATAGTAAGGTAGACTGTAACAACAGCAGTTTTTGTACCCGACACTAATTTACACATTTTGAATCTGCTGATTCAGATCTGATGACACCAGTTTCACACCTGTCATTTCACATTCATGAACACAATCGCAAAAAAAAAGAGACTTTATTACCAATTTTTTTTAGTCCTATAAATCCTTTATTTTTCCACACAGATACATAGCGTATACGGTAACCTCAGGAGATGCTTTCACTCATGTATATAATTCCTAATTTTTAACAAATCATCCCATGTTTCAACACTCCCCAGTCTAGAGAGAGAGAGAGAGAGAGAGAGAGAGAGAGAGAGAGATAGAGAGAGAGAGAGAGAGAGAGAGAGAGAGAGAGAGAGAGAGAGAGAGAGAGAGAGAGATTGATAGATTGATAGATTGATAGATTTACAGCAAGCGACCAACATTGTGTGCACACATACACATGAAAAACAAGGGAAATCTTGCTGAATTTAAGATATTCTCAGGATGTGGATAATTATCAGCAGGAAATTATTCTGCTCCGTAAATGCAGAACTCAGTAGGGGGCCCTAGGGTGCTTGTATAAAAAGTATTAAAAATAATAATAAAATAATATAAAAAATTAGTTTGATCTAAATATGATTTATAGTTTATTATACAATTTGCATATTAGTGCACCCGTATTGCAAAGTCTTACCAAAAATTATTTTACTCCACTGAAGAAGAGGGCTCTTTCATACCTGCACTCATTCATGGCACAGCAAAGCTTAAGTGGTCTGGGTCTAGCCATCTTCAGCATACATACAGCAGTTATGCTATGATGATCTTTTTGATGGCTTTGCCTAAATTCTGAGATTTGGAATGCTGCACTGCAGAGTAAATCAAGGACAACATCAAGATTTTACATTTGATATACATATTTATATGCAGAGAATGTAAAGATTTTTCATTTTAATTCTGTGGAAGATGGATTATTGGCTGCATATCAACAGAGATGTGTTTCAGGAAAAAGAAAATAGTACTTTGTATAATTCTGTGCTAATAGTTTTAGTTAGTTTCAGTAATAATTTAGTTATTTACAGCTTAGCCTTTATTTTATGAAGACATGTTTGTTTAGTTTAAAAAAAAAATGTTGGCTTCAGTGTGTTAGTTGTAGTTATAACAGTTAAAGAATCAGTTTCTCAATCAACAAAACAAAAGATAGAGTTTAGATGTACATATAAAACAAACAAGATCTGTGTGGAAAGAAGTTTGTATTTTCACAAGAATCACAGTGTACTGTATCTATCACATCTGTGTGATAGATACACACAGATTTGTGTGCACAGAAAACGTACAGATGTCTTCAATTGGTATACCACTGGACCAGGCCCAAGATAAGGCCATGCCTCTCGTGGAATGAGCTCTAACGCCAATGGGACAAGGAAGGCCCATAGAAGCGTAGACTAAAGCAATAGCGTCTACTATCCATCGTGATGGTCTCTGCTTGGTGATCGGAAGCCCTTTGGTGCAGCCACTGAAGCATATGAAGAGCTGTTCTGACTGCCTGAACGGGGCAGAACGCTCTAAATAGACTCTCAGGGCCCTAACAGGGCAGAGTAGAGACACATCTCCATCTTCTTCCAAAGCGGGAAGAGCTGATAGAGAAATGACCTGAGCTCTGAACGAGCCAAGAGTAAAGAGAACTTTGGGAACATAGCCATGCCTGGGCCTGAAGACAACTTTGGAGTAGTTGGGCCCGAACTCAAGGCAGGAAGCACTCACAGAGAGCGCCTGTAAATCACTCACTCGCTTGACCGATGCTAGGGCTAGCAGAAGTGCGGTCTTCAGTGAAAGAGGCTTTAGATCAGCCGACTGAAGTGGTTGGAAAGGGGGTCCTTCAGGGCCCTGAGGACCGTGGAAAGGTCCCAGGCCGGTATAAAAGGGGGTCGAGGTGGGTTCAGCCTCCTGGCCCCTTTGAGGAAACACACGACGAGGCCGTTCCTCCCCAGTGACTGGCTGGTCACAGGAGTGTGGAAGGCTGCTATGGCCGCCACATATACTTTGAGCATGGAGGGGGTTCGACCTGCGTCCAGCAGCTCTTAGAGAAAAGAAAATACCGGTGGTCCTTCACTTGAATAAGGGTCAAGGTCCCGGGCTGTGCACCAGTCGGTGAACACTGACCATTTCAGGGCATAGAGGCGTCTAGTAGCAGCTGCGCCAACTCGGGGAACCAGACCTGGGTCTTCCAGAGAGGGGCTATTAGGAGGACAGCACTCTTGCTTTTCCTGATCCGTTCGATGACCTGAGGGAGCACTGAGACCGGAGGGAATGCATAAAGAGGGCAGCTGGGCCAGTCATGGGCCAGCATGTCCCTGTCTTTGGAAAAGAAGATTGGGCATTGAGAGTTGCCCTCTGCCTCGCAGAAAACACTCCAGATCAGCTGAACCATCAGGGGGTGAAGAGACCATTCCCCCGAGGGAACGTTGTCTCTGGATAGCATACCCGCACCCTGGTTCAGAACGCCTGGCACATGTGCCGCTCTCAGTGAGCCCAGGTTGACGTGTACTTTGTAGCGGGCCTGGAGACTGATTTTAGAACATTTCCAGCCGCCTGTGTGAGGGGGGCTGTTGGGGAAACATTCATTTCTCGCTCTGTTTGAGCCTCTTTTAAAACAGCGTTCATCTACAGTGGTGCGCGCCTTACAGTGGACCCGTTGACTGCTTGAGTCGCCTTTGAGGCAGTGCTTGATATCAGTGGTGCACGTTTTGTAACGGGCTTGGTGACTGATGTTTGAGTATATCTAGCCGCCTGATAGAAAGACACTTGTTTGTGGCTCTGTTAGAGTCGCTGTTAGGGCAGTGTTTGATGATAACGTTTATCTGCAGTGGTGTGCGCTTACAGTGGGCACACTTTTGATGTCAGTGGCGCGTTTTGTAACGTGCCTGGTGACTAATGTTTGAGTATTTCCAGCCGCCTGAGTTGTAATGGGGGCTGCTAGAAAGATACAATTTTCTCGCTCTGTTCGAGCCACTGTGGTGACCGCGTTTATCTGCAGTGGTGCATACTGGCTGACTTTATAGGGGTATTGACAAAAAAGTGCTCTTTTTGGTTTGCTGTTACCACAACGTTTGTTTGCAGGGGTGCATGCTTTGTGACAGGCCCATTTACTGCAGTTCAAGCATCTACAGTCACCTGAGCTAAAGAGGGAACTGTGAGGAGTGAGCGAGCTCTCTTTGAGGGTGTTGACTAATGCCGGAGAAAGTCTTTCTCTGGAGAGAGTGAGTCACGTGGGGGCGGGGCTGGCGTGGGCTCACTCGTGTCTGAACGTTCAATAATGCTCTGACCCCGCTGTTGTGAAATGGGAGGGCGCAAGGTGAGCGAGTGCAGTTTCAGAGCGAAACGGGAGGGCGCGCCAAGAGAAGAGCAGCATGTTCTCGCAGTGAGAACAGCCGTCGTGAGTGAGAGTAGTTTCAGCGTGGCTGGATCCCAAGCATGCAAACGCACTCATTGTGTCTGTCTGAGTCATGGAGAGGGCTCTTCTCTGCGCTCTAGAGCAGCCACTCGTGGTGAGTGCAGCTTCTGCATGGCCAGGTCCCAGGCACGAAGCACACTCGCTGTGTCCATCCACGTCATGTAGAGGGTCTCTGCATGAAGCGAAGTCTGGACACGGCATTTGAAACAACGCCGGTGTTTTGAAATTTGCTCTTTTAACAGCGTGTCGCAGCAGCGAACACACTGTAAAACGTTTTCAAAGGATATAGGCTTCTCGCCAGATGGCCGCAGGTGAACGGCAAATCAGAAGAGGCGGCGTCGAGTTCTAGTGTGTAGATCGGGAGGCTGCCGTCCGCTGAGCTGCTTGCTGCAGATCGCTCGTTCCGCTGCTGGGGCTCGTTGAAGTGAAGTGAAGAGTTCGCTGAAGGAGATTAAGCACAGCAGCACAGCCAATGAGCATGTTAGTCAGCTCTGCTCTGTGCTCGCTGTGCAGCTGCACTGCATTTTAAAATAAAGGCTTCAATATTCTCGAGAAAAGGAGTTTTCCCATTGCGTATAGCTACGCAATATGAGAGACCGTTCTCGAAAGGGAACAAGTCACTGACTTGTCATGAGTGTGGCAAAGTTTTAGATGGATTTTATTTTAGCATTTCAAACCAAAAACAAGTCGCATCAGAATCAGAACTTTTAAATACAAAAAAGCAAGAGGAATCACATAACAAAATGCCACGTGACTAATCTCTCTAGAGCCTCTTAAGATATAATATCTGTCTATCCTTATATATGTTGCTTAAAAAAAAAAAAGTCAGAATACTAGAATAATTCTGATTGGCTGTGAATGAAGAAAGATGCTTTTAGGTCCAGATGGTGCTGTTATGACATCTACCAGGAGGGAACTAATGAGGCCATGCTGACCAGCCAAACTTTGACCTCTTGGGCACACTAAGTATATGGTATCTCATGTCACATCGCCATCTGCAGGTGGGATGTCTTCTCCCACACAGACACAGGGGGTCAAATTATTTTGCCATGTGATGAATGCTCTACAAAAACACACTGTAGAAAATCCAACTTGCAAAACAGTCTAACAAATGTAAAAAAGAAAAAGAAAAAAAAAGTAGCTTGAACAAAGTATTTAGTAGGATAAGTCAGTTTATTATCTTGAGTGAACTAAACAAGAATACTCTAAACACATTGCTAACAAAAGTTGTTTTGTTGACCTTATTTAGATCCCAACTTTCCAAATTGAGTTATCTGAACAAACTTTTTTATGTTTAACAATGTTGTGCCAGTTCCCAGCATGCATTGCAGCTTGAAAAAATTATGTGGTAACTATTATTAAAAACTTATCATTGCTTTGCATTTACTGGCTAAATTTATGCTGCGGCTGTTGTCTCTTTATTTAGCTGTCATATGGTCCAGAGTTCATATTTTTACTGAATTAACATTTGTTGATCATCACCATGTTTGAAATTATTGATGTGTTGAGGTGTATGTGCATCTCACTACAACTTTTGTATGCAAATGATTTGCCTATCAGAGTAAAATGTTTGCCTCTTGTTTTAAGAGGCAAATAATGTTCATATCATATTAGCTTTGAAAATCAAACATCGAGTCCATCAACACCCCCAAAGCTTCACAGTCCTAACCACTTCCGAAGTCGACATTTCATTCAGTAACATTAGGCCGCTTTGATTTATATGCTGTTTATTGTTGATGATTGCATTATTTTTCATATGCATCTGTTTCATACATCATCATGTCCTTAGGATCAAAGTGTATTTTCTCTCTTTTTGTACATTCAGTTAGAGTTTGCAGAGTGCCCTGAATACTGAATACAGGTGCTGTTCAGTACTGCATGATACATCACACTACCTGACCCCTCTGCTAGCCAGACAGGTCTTTGCGGATCATTGACGAAATTACTCCAGACGTGAACTTTTTCTAAAGACTCTGCAAGTAAAAGATGAGCTTTATGAGTCAAACGGACACAGAGTCACACGCTGACTACGAGAAGTATGTGTTTTCGCAGCCATTCAGTTCGGAAAGAGCACAGCCACTTCTAAAAATGGGAATCGATGACTGCACACTCTGTTATCCTTTCCTTTGCACGGCTCTGCTTGTGCTCTTTTGAAAAGGTCTCAAAGTCTTTTTTGGCTCACGCACACAGATATTGCGAGCACATTCGCCTAACAAGCTAAAAACAGTCGCTTTTTTGTCATGTGAGAAAGCCGTTTCATAATGCTCAATCATGCCAGATGCATGCCAGACACAAAAACGGTTCCTTTAGACACGCACACTCTCAAGGCTCCATGACAACAGCAGCGAAGGCCAAACACAAAAGAGCTTGCATACAGACTGAAAATCCACACGTCGTCTCTGTGCTTGGGATCTATAATCTGAGGAGGTAATTGCAGTCTTTTGTTGTAACCTTGACACCCTGACTCATAAGTATGATCAGGGGTCCCCTCCTCCAGTAGAATTATGACCTGAATATAACTAAAAGGAAAACTATAAAAATATTTTCCAAACCTTCTCCTGGAGGGCCACTGTAGAGATTAGCTCCAATTTGCCTCAACACACCTGCCTGGAAGTTTCTAGTATGCCTAGTAAGACTGTGATTAGCTGGTTCAGGTGTGTTTAATTGGGGTTGAAGCTAAACTCTGCAGAACAGTGGCCCTCCAGGAGCAGGATTGGACACACTAGGTCTACACTAACATACAATAACATTCTGTTTATTATAATCATTGTTTACATGTTGCCTGCTGCTTTATATGCTTAAGCTCCTTAAAGTCAAGAGGAATCTGAATTGCTTTCAATGTTTTGTATCGTTCATCAGCTGGAAAAAATCGTTCTGAAAGTGATTTCAAATGTCGTTATCATTATATTAAAATTATTATTAAAATGTTATAGTTATAGTTATCGTCCTTGGTGAACATCCCAGCTTCACACCGCAGCCAAAGCCAAGCAGATGTCTTCTCCTGAAAATGATTGCCCTCACTATAACATCCAAAGCCAATAACCTTAAAGTCAATGTGCTGAAATGGCTCATTGATGTATGAGGTTCCGCTTAAACCAATGCACGCTGCTCTGTCCAGATGTGTGCAGGCAGGCTTTCTGTCTTTTATTTGGCTCCCATTTAAACCTCTTTCATTCTATCGTAGTTGCACGCCTCATTTTTTCACTTCATGCACACCTATAATTCAAAACAACCCTGTTTGACTGTAGTTTGCCCATTGCTTCAGGGTCAATCTCTTTAACCATCTCATCTCCTTTCACACGTGCTAAAATGAATAAAAATGTCAGTACAGAAGATATGAGGCATTGGCTTCAATTGCTAACACATTTCTTTTTGGGATTTCGCCACACTAGCTTCAAGCAGGAGGCATCTGGACGCGTGCGCATCTATCTGCAGACTTCCGACAGAATCCGGTAGAACAGACCCTCTGTTTTGAATTTTGGGAGGAATTTACCCCTCTATTAAGTCAAAGCGGAGGAAGCAATCATTTATTGTAAAAGGAAATTTTCAACACAACATCTGCCTCGTCTTTTATGAGGATCAGGAGAACATACAGCAACCCCCATCTTGGCATGTGCTGGTGAGAAATCAGTGAGACAATTTCAATGTGCAATGCCATCTATTTTGCTCTCCTAATGAAGTCTCATTTATTTCAATAAGGCACACATTGGCTCAGGCTGATAGCTTTCTCAGTTTACATTTAGACAGGAATGCTGTGGGAATCCTGATTGGAGTGTGACCTTATACAGATTCATTTTCAAGGCAGATATAAATTTAGAGAGGGAGGAGGAAAACAAACTGAGTTCTCCCACCATCTCCCCTCACAAGCTAAATGTGATATGCTTGTGTCCTGTTGATCTTGGCCTGACCATTCTTACTTTTCAGGGGGAGCTATGAAAATATTCTCACATTCGAATATTTGAAGATGAGGGTCACAAGAATACTTGCCAAAACTAAATGGAAAAGATAATGATGATGATGTTTTGGTATGTGTTCACTAAATGTGTCTGTGTCTGTGTCTGTCTGTGTGTGCGTTTATGTACATATCCTCTCCCTATCCGAACTCCCTGAAGGTTATTCCTGAAGGCTTTTAACCATCTATCACCAGGGTATTTGTTTAATCTCTTTGCCTTTTTATACTTAACAGCTTTATTTACAACTCACTGTTAAATGGATGGATGGTTATTAGCAACACCGCTAATGTAGCTGTTCAGTCACATGGTGAATGCAGTATGCAAGGCTATAACTGCTGTTATTGCTAAAAAATAGTATGTAAAATTAGACATTCTAGACATTTGCTCCATGTGATGATCTAATTTGCAATCTAATTGCAAGTGTTGGCTTTTGGAATTCTGTGGCAAGCAGGGCGAGGCTGAGGGCTGTGAGAACGGGACGAGGCCGGTGGCGTGACTGACAATGAGCGACACCTGCGTGCCGCATCGATCTCTACTAGTTCCTCATGAAGGAGCTTCGGGAGCATTTAAGGAGGAGCGACGACAGAGAAGGACGAGAGAGGATCAGGCCTGGACTATTTGTGTTGTGTTTTGTTTATGTGTGTGCAGCAGTCTTCCGTGAGGGGCTGCCGCTTTTACTTTCGTCATTTTTCATTTTGTGTTTGTTTTATTATTAAAGTGAATTGTTCGCCGGTTCTCGCCTCCTTCTTTCCTGAACAACATACCTTGTTACATTGGTGCCGAAACCCGGGAATAAAGGAGGGACGCGCTGACGTAGAGCCGTCGCTGCTGAGACAAACTGCGGTGCTGAGGAGGTCGGGCAGCACGGAGGAGCGGAGACCACGAGTGGCTGCCCGAGGCGGTGGTGCTGGAGCGACAGATCGGTTGGAATGGAGAGCCCACTGTCGTGCTCCTGGGCTAAAGAGAGGTGGCTGCCGTCCGAGAGGGAGCGGAGGAGTCGGCACCATTTGCAAGGAGGGTGGAGCCTGCTGCCGTCCGCCATGTTTGGGGAGCTGGGGACTCGCTGCTGGCTGCCCTCAACCGGAGGAGCCATCCACCAAAGGATGTCCATTACCATCGCATGGCACCACGAGTGAGAGTCTCCAGGAACCGGACCAAGATTTGTTAAAAAAAATTCCTCTCTCGTCTGTCGCTCCTCATGCTTCCGTCTCCTTTTCTCTCGCTTCGTCTGTCCTTACCCCCAGGTGCTCTCCGGGGGGGAGTAGAGCACAGTCTCGTGGGTATGTGGCAAGCAGGACGAGGCTGAGGGCCATGAGAACAGGGCGAAGTCAGTGGCGTGACTGATAATGAACCTTCTCACAGAGGAGTTTCGGAAGCATAAAAAAAGGAGCGACGACAGTAAAGGACGAGAGAGGACCAGGGGCCTGTCCCATGATGGTAGTTAAAACTCAGGGTTACAGGATTATTTACGAGATGACAAAACCAAACCAATCCAACCAGGCTTTGTTGGTACCTTGATGCTGATCATCAACTTTCTCTGTCAACTCAGGCTTTGATCCTGAGTTTACAGTAGGTGTGACATCAGTAGCGAACAGCCAAATCACATGCTGAGGAAGAGTGAAACTGCGATTCATTTCTCGCGAGAGAAGCAGCACGATTCACTTCTCTCTTCTGCAGAATATTACGAGATTAAAAAAAAATATTAAGAATTTAAACTTGCAAATTTACACAGCAAGAAGAAAATAGCCGTCTATGAAAGAGGACAACTAAAAGAAAAAGTATTGCTATATCAGTGCAAGTAAAAGTTGTGAAGTTGATAAAGTTATTGAGAGAATTTAACTTTTAATCTCACATGTAGTCATTTTATAGCTTTAACTATTGATTCTAATGGTGCGTTCACACCGGACGCGAATAGCGCGTCAAATTCGCGCCTGCCGCGTCTAGATATACGCTTGACCACTTTGTGTGCATACGCGCGTAAAATCAAAAGTTTGAAGCGAAATTTACGCGCGTCAGAGGGGTGAAAGTTTCGAAACCTGTTGGCGGACATCTTTTTTAGATGTTTATCGAGCATGAGCATTAGCATTAATCGAGAGAGTCACCGCTCGTATATGCTCTGGAGAGCAGAAACAGCTGCGTAGGGGACATCGTCGCTGTACTCGGGTCCACTACACCCTCCGGAGGGTTTCAGGAGTTTCACAATTTGCTCCAGGAGGTAGGTTTGGTGCAGTAACGTGCGGTGAAATCTTGTCATGGGTAGGCTGTGACCTATCAATGTGGCATATGTTCATATATTCATTCAATTTATGTAGCAACCCAAGTTCATAACAGGCATCATCACATCGCTGCCTGCATACAGCAAAGTCATATGTGAGGCTAATGCACAATCAAATCTAATAATCAAATTAATGGACACATCTATCTTATGATAGATATATATTATACAACAAACAAATGTTTTGTGCGGGACACAGTAAGAGAGGGAGGCGGCGCGGTGTCAGCGAACCGACAAGCAGCCTAGTCACTATTGTGTAGTTTGTATTAATGCCATGGTTCAAAAAATAATGTAAAGGTTAAATAATAATTCACTTAGACTTTATAAGAAGCAATTGCGACTTTATTTCACACAATTCTGACTTTATATCTTGCAATTCTGACTTTATAACATGCAATTGCGACTTTATTTCACGCAATTCTGACTTTATATCTCGCAATTCTGACTTTATAACACGCAATTGCGACTTTATTTCACGCAATTCTGAGAAATAATGACAGAATTGCGAGATGTAAACTCGCAATTGTGAGATAAAAAGTCGCAATTATCTTTTAAAATGTTTTATTCTGTGGCGGAAACAAGCTTCCATACCTCCTTGACCTCTTCCTCCCATCTATCCTCCCTGATGCGTAGCTACCGGGCCGGCCCAGCTATCGGTAGGAGCCGGCGGTGCCGCGGTAGTTACCAGAGAAAACGTTTTGGAAAAGACGGGCTATGGACCCAACCAACTCTATAGGAGGGGAGGGGAGAACTCCCTCACATGGTTCAACCTATGCAGAGGCTGCGCGCTGCGGTGTCAGAATGCGGAACGTGTGTAGCCTAATGTAACTAACGTGACAAATGTGGAAAAACAAAAATCCTCGACCGGCCCAAAAGTGAAGCGGCCCACCGGGAATTCTCCCGATTACCCACCCCGGGCCTGTTGACAGCCAACGCTAGGCGCCGCTAGATCGGGAAGCGCGGATTGAGTGAGAGCGAGTGGATCACGTGACATGAAGCAAGCTCGGTCTCTGCCTCAATGTTGATAATTCAAGACAGCATGAGAACTGCCTGCGCATGCGCAAACCTACGTAAACTACGTTCTATGGACCAAAGAGGCACTGCTAACCTCTGCCTCAATGGCCATGGCCTTGAATTTCCTGCATGAAACAATGGTTTTAGGAGTAAACAATGGCAAAATGAGTATATTATATGTGTATTCCTGAAAATTTTTGTTACAAAAATTAATATTTGGAATAAAATAAATGCAGTTAATAATGTGGTGAATTAATAAAGTTCTTGGAATTAATAAATGTAATGTCAACATTTCCTTTGGTGAGGCACTGCCTACCCTGCCTACCCTGACCGCACGTCCCTGGTTTGGTGGACCTAACGGTGAGGACGCTGACGAGGACAGCGTAGGCCGTATAAAGCCTCGGCCTCGAGTGGTCGCTGCATGACGAGCCCGCGCTGTACAGCCCGGCTCGAGGTTCACCCTCTCCCGCACCTAATCTGTCATTTATTTTTGTTTTGATAATAAATGGAGCCAGCCTCCAAAAGTGAAACCTCTCCTGTGATTTTTTTTAAAAGTTTTCATACACTAAATTGTGTTTGTTGTCTTTACATTAGATTAATAATGTTTCATATAATCTAGAATAGATATGGAATAAATAGCATTCAATACAAAATGAGTATCTCTATATTGAAATCGAGTTTTTATGTGAAAGATTTGCTTTGTTGTGCATTTTAGTCATATTACAAAATAATTTATTGAGGCCAAACATAAAATAACATTACAAACTGTCACTTCACCACGTGACAGCAGCATGCAAGCAGGCTCCTGATTGGTTAACGCGGCACAAATTGACGCAGAAGTTCAGATTTTTCAACTCGGGCGGCAGACGCGAATTCGCGTCAAACGCGTGAATGCACAAATAGCACTATAAAATCATTCGCGCTTAACGCGCCAGACGCTCAATTCGCTCAATTCGCATTATTAAACGCACCATTAAGCGTATTTATATTACCTTTATATATGTATTCATTTAAACTGCGTGTAATAATAATTGATAAACTAAAATTGTACATGTGTGATCAATTAAGGGTATAATAATTAGCCTACATAAATAATATCTAAATCACTTTCATGGTTCCTAAAACCCAGGGTTGGCTATTTATGACTATTTATGTTATTTTGTTTATGTGTTTGCAGCAGTCGTTTGCGAGGGGCTGCCACTTTTATTTTTGTTTTACGTTTGTTTTATTATTAAAGTTTGTGAAACGTGCGCTGGTTCCGACCAGCATACCTCGTTACAGATGCTTTCTCACTAAAGCTTGTGGACCCAAGTCTATTTGTCGTGTTGCATTGTCTTTTGCAAAGCAAGGTCAAAATCTGGAGGATTAAATTCAAAGCTTTATGCATATTTTTTTTTCATTTTTATTTTTTTTTCCATATATTTTCATATATTTTATCATTTTATACAATATCCAAAGCACATTGAGCTGCATTGAGCTCTCAGCCCTGTTGACTCTTTATGTCTGTGTGATGTTATAGGGAGGTGCGCTGAAAGGTGAGATGATAGCCGACAGCAGCCACAGCTGTGCTAGCACTCATCACCTCTACTCTGTCATTAACCAAGGTCAGATCGGCCCCTCCGACATATGAGCATACGGTTCTGATCAATAGTCTCCACACGCTGCCCCCTGCACCTTTGCCTGGACTTGCCCCTCAGCTAAAAATAAACAGGTCTGTCTGTGCTAACAGCTACTCTAATGAGACATGGATGTGGGGTTTCAGCTTGCTATAATTGCTAGTGACTGGTAATCACATTGATTCTTGGATAGATCTCGCTTGATGTTAAGCATTTTGGTGATAACTTCCATCAACACATTCCTTTCCAATATTTGGAAATATGTTAGTTCAGAAAATATTCATTACAATCAAGTGAAAAACAATCTGCCAGTGCAGTTAAACAAAACATACTTTTATTAATGATCCATTCTCTGACAAATAAATAAATACAAATATATATATTTTTTTCTATCCACATAAACCCCATCCCTTTCTTACAATCGACTGCACACTCTTAGAAAAAAGGGTTCATTGGGGTTCTATATAGAACCATAGGGTTCTTTACTCAACTCCAAAGAACCTTTTATGCTAAAAAGGTTCTATAATGACAAGAAAGAACCCTTTTGGCACAAAGGTTCTTTAGGCTATTCATTCATATATTACATTATTCTGCAACATTTTGTAGTTGTAATTAAATTATTGTTTATTAAACTGTTGTAGTAACTTAATATCACATTTTAATCATGCTGATTTTTGGAGGAGAAAAACTGAAATGGCACTCTTCGTGTGATATTGATTAACTACATAAAATGATATAAATATATATTTTCTAACCCCCATATCTTGAATTTTGTGATCATTCACATGCATTCATAAATGCATTTGAATACACTGAATAATGCAGTGAAAGAACGCTCTCAAAATGCACACGCGCACTAGTATAGCTAGACTTCATCATGTAACTTTACATTAGCCTAGATGCGTGCAATCTGTAGGCACGATTTGTTTAGTTTTTGAAATATACTTGATAATGTTAAAGCGCACATCGTTAAAACAAAAAATACGATATTATCGCAGACGATTTAGCTATATCGCACACCCCTATATTGACCTTATCGTCATCATCATCATCATCAGCATTATCATCATAACAAGAAATTACTCAGTACAAAAACATACATAAGGGCTCATTCTAAGCCATTTATAGCTGAATAGGCTTTTGTCTTGTCTTAGCCTTGTTTGCTGCTCTTTCATTTCATTCTTTGTCATTTATGTGAAATTATGTACCACAACTAAACAATTTTGCATTATGAATTTACATTTTTTATCTGTTGAACAGCAAACATAAACAAAAAGAAGTAATAAACTCATTATTTTCATTAATTTTACAAAGTAAACAATTTGTTTGCATTTGCATGAGCATTTTCATGCAGCACTGTCTCGCGAGTGCAGTGCAGTGCACGTCACGTTTTTGAATTCCAACGGTCGAGAAGAGACTGATCCCCGTCTGCTGATTTAAATTGACGGTCTGACGGAAATATTGTTGTGGTAAGTCAGAGAAATACATCGATTTTTTTAAGTAATTTACTTGTTATAAGCTTTAAACCCATTAGTAATGAAGTTGTCAATGTTTCTACAGCGGATTTACACTAAAACACGAAAGAGCCTGAACCGCGACAGTGTCACAAGTTGCCTTACATCGGTAAGTTGTGTTGTGCTTGTTGCAAACTGTTACATTTTGTGTTTTCTGATCCTAAGCTTTTAAGTTAGTTTTTAACTGCAGATAGTGCTCTAAGCTAGTTTTTGACCGCACACTCAAATGGTCATGAAGAACAGCCCTACAGAACAGAACAGAGCGCTTGTGCGTTCAGCTTAGGGGTGGGTCTAGACCCTTTTTAGGTGGGCTTCAACCCCCATATTTTTTGTCTCAGCCCCCCTAAAACTATAATCAGCTATCTGAATGATCAGGCCAGTG
Source organism: Abramis brama (assembly GCF_963993115.1). Classification (NCBI taxonomy): domain Eukaryota; kingdom Metazoa; phylum Chordata; class Actinopteri; order Cypriniformes; family Leuciscidae; genus Abramis; species Abramis brama. The sequence goes on from NC_139965.1 coordinate 35,109,808, forward strand.
CTGCTTCTTCAGTAAAGTTTATCATTCTCTCTTGTTTACTGATCGACCTCCCTAAAGGTGAAATCCTAGAACCGCCCCTGCAGCTAGTGGTTAAATGTACTCGCACTTCGGCTCAGAATGCTTTTATGATGCTAGATAATTGTAAACAGCCCAATGTGAACACTATTGTGATTCCCTTCAAACTTTTCAAACTTTATGAATGATTATTTTATGTTCAAGTCAAGTGGTGTCTAAGGAACTGGAAGCAGGCCAGGGTTCGGCTGTTTCTAAAGCACACACAGCTTAAAGGGATAGTTTAATATTTACATTTACAGAATACAACTTTACTTTTTTTCATGGTAGACTAAGAGGTTAATAAAGTAGTGACATGTACATGATGTGAAATTAATAGTAACTTTCTGTTTTCCTTTTCAAGATTACAGATGATGTCTGCAAATGGCTCCAAACCATCAACCAGTGATGGAGGCAATGGAGTGCCTCTTTGCTACTTATTTCGTATTCAGTGTGGAATACCCCAAGCACATCACTCACACAATGAATTTTGTTGAGCACTACCTGTTTAAACTCTCCAGCAGCTAAAAAAAAAAAAAACTGTCTGTCCCAGTGCTCAAAATGTATAATCAATTATCATAATACTTTGATATGTCATGAATAGTGCTAATGTAAATTTGTAAATATGAGGCGATTGATGTTATTCTGAAATGCTGATCTGAATTTGAATCTGTAATTACAATTCTTTATGAGTGATATTAATGTAAATTTGTAGATTTGAAGTACTAGATGTTCTGAAATGCTGATCTGAATTTTAATCTATGTATTCACATTCTTTATGAGTGATATTAATATGAATTTGTAGATTTGAAGTACTTCTATATCTGTATATTTCCATTGTGAGTTATATTAATATGGATTTGTAGTTTTGAGTGACTTGATGTTGTTCTAACACTGATGGGAATTTAGATGAATCTGTATATTTGCATTATTTATTAGTGATAGATTAATGTAATTTTGTACATTTTATGGACTTATTTTGTAATATGTAGATGTAGGTGAAACTCTATTTTCATTATTTATGAGATATTTTTTAAATGGTTGATGTTTTAATTTTGATTTGTACATTTAAAGCCTTGAATACTTGAAATTACAGTAGCATTCTTTCAGTAATAGTAATTATTTTTGTTAATATAAATAAATTACTAGTTCTATGCACTTTGGGTGTGCTTTTTTTCAGTATTCATGGGTGACTTTTTTATGTGAATTACATTTTTACATTTTAGGGTCTTGATGTTTGTCAATAATATGAAATATTTAATCCGGAAAGGACAAAACAAATGATGATGAATGAACCCCTAAAAGGTTCCATATAGAACCTTTTTCCTGGTTACAAAGAACCCTAAAGGGTTCTTTTGATTGAACCCTTAAAAAGGGTTCTATATAAAACCTTTTAGGGGTTCCAAATACGTAGCGCCTGATAGAACCTTTTAAGGTTCTATATAGAACCTTTTCTTCTAAGAGTGCAAGTTCAGATCAGCTTCCATCCAATCAACAACTGATGGATTGGACCAAGTCCCTTTTTTTATAGTTTATGGGAGAAAAAAATATCTGTTGCTACTTTCTGTTACATCGCATCTGTCATTGTATATGTGGACTTTTTCATTTAGGCAGAACATAAATTATCCTATTTGTAGATTGCTGTGTTAAAGGCTATACTGCTTATAATATAAACATTCTTTATTCTACAAAAAAAAAAAAAAGAAAAGAAAAGAAAAAAGAGACCACATAGAGAATATTGAAAAAAATCACACTGTCATAATTGTCCATTTACTGGACTTATATTCCATCTGTCAAAGTGTTTCTAGCTGTCCTCTGTTAAGCTGTATGAATGAAATCATGCAAATCCTTCTATTAAAGGTGCAGTAAGCAATTTCTGAGAAACGCTGTTGAAAGTGGATCGGACCGAGCAGCACAACACACTTGTAGCCAATCAGCAGTAGGGGGCGTATACACTCATGATGGGGGAGGAGAGAGAGTGAGCAAGAGAGAGATTTGAAGAAAATCTGTAGAAAGAGAGATGGCTGAGAGACATTACAAAAGAGAAAAGGTTATAGGAATCTTTTTTTTTTTTTTGTTCTTCCTCCTCGTTCGTTATCTTCATTTTTTTTCCGCGAAACATTATTTTGCTTCAGCTATGATGCAGAGACATCCACTCTTGCATTGTGTGTTTGTACATTTTGGGTGCAGAGAAATTAAGGGAGGGGTGTGTTTGTTTGGATAGATTTCAAATAACAGTGTTTCTCAGAAATTACTTAAATCCTGTCCAGTCAGCATCAGTCTTACATAGGCGCAGCATGCAACATTGTTTTTTGTACGGGAAGACATGGCGAAAGGCAGTGACAGCGCTTGGGAGATTTTTCAATTGTTAGGTAGTGAACCTTGCAGACTCACTCCTGCACTGTAGTGATGTGTCCTTAAGGGCTGTTTTCGACTAAGGATTTTCATAGTCGAATCTGATTCGTTAGATTTTGCCGTAGTCGACTGATAGTCGAACCTTTTTTTTTTTTTTTTAGCAGCTAGATTTTTTCCATTTCAAACAAAAGAGCTAAAAAAAAACTAAAAGAAAAACATGGTGTGTAACAAATACCTTTTATTCATTTAAAGCCAGATGAACAAAACATATCACACATATATCATAACATTTCATAAACATGAGGAGCAATATGAGAGAGAAATTTGGTGATCGTTGTTTAGGTACATTAAACCACGTAAAGCTTTTTCACGCCCATGAGAACCGTGTGGAGTCAACTCACAGCCGCTCCGCTGCCCTGCTGAAAATGTGAAGCAGAAACGCTTAATATCAGATAAAGTCCATAATAATTGGACTCTGGGTTCGATTTTTTGACCATTTTCAGTGGTTATGAGGAGCAATATGAGAGGGAAATTTGGTGATCGTTGTTTAGGTACATTAAACCACGTAAAGCTTTTTCACGCCCATGAGAACCGTGTGGAGTCAACTCACAGCCGCTCCGCTGCCCTGCTGAAAATGTGAAGCAGAAACGCTTAATATCAGATAACGTCCATAATAATTGGACTCTGGGTTCGATTTTTTGACCATTTTCAGTGGTTATGAGGAGCAATATGAGAGGGAAATTTGATAATCATTCACTGTAAAAAAAAATTTGTTCACTCAACTTACATTTTTTAGTTATTTTTTTGCTTTGACTCAGTTAAGTTTTATTGACTTAATCTACTAAGTATGTTCAACTTAAAAAGTTTAGTTGACATAGTTAAAATAGTTGAGCCAACAACTTATTTCAAGTTACCTGGACTTGTAAAGATTAGTTGAAATACAATAACTTACATTTTCAAGTTACCTGGATTTGTAAAGATTAGTTGAAATACGATAACTTACATTTTCAAGTTACCTGGACTTGTAAAGATTAGTTGAAATACGATAACTTACATTTTCAAGTTACCTGGACTTGTAAAGATTAGTTGAAATACAATAACTTACATGTTCAAGTTACCTGGACTTCTAAATATTAGTTGAAATACGATAACTTACATTTTCAAGTTATCTGTACTAAAGTGTATGTTCATTGAACTTAATTTAGCATATTTTCTCAACTTGCAATATAGCACACTCAACCAAATAAATAACAGATTTTTCCATACAAATGGTTTTATTGTTCCTTACAAATCAATAAATGTTAAGAACAAACTGTTAACATATTCAAAGGAATACAATTATATCACAATTGCATGAAGTTTAAAGATAAAAATGTATTTGAAAAATGCATAGAAAGTGTATTCATGTGGGATTTTTTTCATGTTTGTACAAGTTTTCAGCATTGATGACCTGACATGCATTCTCATTGCTTAATTTTTTTAAATTTTACTTGGCTAAAACATATATTAAGATTTCATGTGTTTTAAAGTTATTTCACAAGGGGGTATATTTATGTGAAAAATCTTAAAGTCTCAGTTCACACAAAAAAAGTTGCTCACCTGTTAATACCTGTTAATACTTTCCATTGTTGGTAGACAAATGAAGATCTTTTTAATAAAATCGGTGAGCTTTCTGTCCCTCCTTTGACAGCCTAAGCAACTAGCACTTTCAAGGTCCAGAAAAGACATCCTTAAAGTAATCCAAGTGACTCCAGTGGTTTAACCTACGTTTTATGAAGCATTGTCAGTGTTTCATTCCATTTTATTTATTAAATAGTTTTCTCCATCAAATGTTTACAAGAACATAGCAGCACATGATTCTTGTGTCGACGCGAAAGCTGACACTGCTGCATGTAAACAAATATATAAACCACTGACGTCACTTGGATTACTTTAAGGATGTCTTTTCTGGACCTTGAAAGTATTAGTTGAATAGGATGTCAAAGAAGGGACAGAAAGATCAAAGATTTCATTTAAAAAAATATCTTAATTTATGTTTCAAAGATAAACAAAGGTCTTTTAGGTTTGGAGCAACATGAGATCTAACATCTAACAAAATAATTTGAATTTAGGTTAAACTAACACTTTAAGATTTTTCACATTAATAATACCTCTTTAACTGTGAAATAACTTTAAACCACATGAAATCTTAATACATGTTTTAGCCAAGTAAAATTAAACAAAGTTAAACAATGAAAATGATGTCAGGCCCTTGATGCAGAGAACTTGTAAAAACATGGGTAAACAAAAAATTACAGATGAAAACACAGGCTCTTTGTAGAAATACATACCTTACCTCAACAACATCTTTAATTCAACAATGTATTTTTAAGAGAATGCACTTTTGCACTGCAGGTATCAGCTCCAATGTTCATGAATCACCTCGAAAGTGTATCTGAGGTGTTTTCTGGGGTAGTTTATGTTGAGAGCATAAAGCAATGTCATTTGTATGTCACCAAATCCTCGCAGAACAACTGCTTCCTCGATTACAAGGGCCACATCACTAGAGTTGCATGGAATTGGGTCTATCACATCTTCCACCACTGCGATGATTCCTAGAGTCATGCCCCGATCATATCTTCTTCGGAATCTGTGTGCTGTATTAAAAAATGACAAACTTCAAAATGTGCTTTCACACATACAACACTGAAGCTCAACCACTTAAACACGAGTACACCAAGTCTTATTTAGTGTTCCAAAGAAGATTAAAGGTCTTACAGGCTTGGAACAATATGAGGGCGAGTAATTGATGAGAGAACTTTCATTTTTGAATTAACTATCCTGTAAAAAACCTTTAAACTGAGAGACTTAGGTCAAATACTATACACTGTGAATAAACGGAGGCATTTTGCATCTGTACACTAAATGAAGCATTATAAAATGTTACAATCAAGCTACAATATTTTAAGGCCTAAAGAAATTGATTTCACGGGACTTTTTTCTTCCAAAATGTAATTTTGATTATCAAAGATAAAACTTAAAGGTGGTATCAGCGATTTCAGGCCCAAACATAAATGATCACATTCATCTAATATTTCCTAACGATCCGCTAGCTGCCCGCCCCATAAGCATGCTGTCAAAAAACCGCGTCTCGTCATAGGCAGCCGTGCACGAGCGCAAAACCTCACAACACCCGCCCCTGTCGATGATTGGTTGGAACACTATTTATTTTGGTTTTGAGTGATGTTGATACCAACTGTTTTTGTGTGCAGATCTCAGAGCCTAGGCTACCTAGAGAGACGCGGTTTTTTGACAGCATGCTTATGGGGCGGGCAGCTAGCGGATTGTTAGGAAATATTAGATGAATGTGATCATTTATGTTTGGGCCTGAAATCGCTGATACCACCTTTAATATGTCATTATAAAATGATTGACTAGAAGGTGATTAATTTTAATTTATTTTAAATACGCATTAACAAATGACATATTACTTTTTTCTTCAATATTTTGCAGCACTAATAAAAAATATGCACGACAACAGAAATGGCAAGAAAGGAAGTGCCCATAATGTTTATGAAAAAAGTACAGTAGAAATATATGTACTTACATTTTTATCTAGGCTGTCCATTATGGTCCTCATTTCAGCAATGTCAGCAAAGCGCTTGAACGGTAGACACAACAGTTTTGGTAGATGCCAGTCAAGACCCTCATAAAAGGACTTGCTCAGGTCCAGTGAAATTAGCATGTTGAATTCTGCACTGATCTAAACTAATATTAAATGACACAAACATAACAGCAGCATGTTAAACAACACTGCAAAATAATATATCTACATATTCATCTAAACACCATTTTCAGCAGTGTAGGACTTTACCTGTCTCTCACAAAAAAAGAACCGGCCACCTCTTTTTCCATATCAGATACTGGAGGATCCTTTTTTAACTCTCCTGTCTGCCTGTAATGCCACAGGTCTCTGAGAAAGCATAAAGATCACAGTTCAACGTAAAAGCTGCAGCACAGAGCCGGACAGATTGTGTATGGTCCCTGGACAAATGTATTTTTTAGAGCAAATTCAGTTCTAAATGAACACACACAGTCTTTATAGATGCAGGGAAGCAGACAGTTACTTACATGATGGCAGTGTGTAGTGCCTTCTGTCAATGCGTTCATTGGTTGTCTTGAATAAACAGAACTTGCTGCTCCACTTTATTGGTCAAGGGCAAAAGAAAAGAACAATTAAGTCAACTAACATTTAATAAACCGAGTACACATACACAATCAAGATCAAGACTAGATCAATAATAGTTTATCACCAAATTTGTGGATATATATTTATTGACATTACTATTAAGACCTTATTAGGACAGTATTAGCTGCTAAGCATTTCACTAGTTCTGGGGAAAACACTGCGATGGTTAAGCGGTTGCTATAGTTACATAATCTCCCACAATAAACTAAACATAACTGACCACAGTCTTTTAAGTTCGACATTTAATAAGTAAAACTAGACAGTTGTACAACAACTTTTCAGTTATGGAGCGTCCATCTCGAACACCGGAGGATTCTGATAATCCTGCCGCACCACTCACACAGTTTTACATTAAATTAACGTTACATTATTTGTCAGCTCGTTGTTGTCGTACTCACGCGTCGACGCTGCTTTGCCTGAATGGTGATTAGACTTGCTGATTTTGGCGCAAATAACTTGAACATGAGAGTGAACAATGGTAGAAATGCGTTATTTTTCACGACATGCATTTCCCGCTCTCTAGGCTATTTTAGCATTCATCCATATATCAGTCTCTCTCACATAATATATATATATATATATATATATATATATATATATATATATATATATATATATATATATATATATATATATTAGCCTATGTAACGTTAAACTGGTAAAACTGGATTAGCAACGGTCCAATGTGATCTAGAAACGTTGATATTGAACAATACATGGATGATTACTTCATATGTCATTTTACAAGTTATTACATCATATTAACGAATATTTACTTACCATATTTGATGATAGTGGAAGAATTAAATCATCTGCCGATAAACTCTCCAGCAATGGCCGATGAAGGAGTCAAGGCGAGAGACCTGTTTGTTTCGCGCTTCACGTGATCTCATCTCGCGATAAAAAATGAGAACTAACCTTACTGGTTCAGCATATGTTTTTAAGTTGAGGCGGCAAATACTCTAGTTATGTCAACTTGCAGACTAGTTGAGACAGTGAAAACTTAACATGTTAAGTTGAATTAACAAATTCAGAAACCACAAGTTGTATCAACTTACAAAATTACATTGAAACAACTAAAATGCGGAATCATTTTTTACAGTGTTGTTTAGGTACATTAAACCACGTAAAGCTTTTTTCACGTTAGGACTTAGCCTATATATAAAGCCCATGAGAACCGTGTGGAGTCAACCCACAGCCGCTCCGCAGCCCTGCTGAAAATGTGAAGCAGATTTTTGAATATTTATTTACATTAGTAAGCTACAGGACATCATCTTTCAAAACATGACCTGCGCGAAAGCGGAAAATATTTTTTTGTACCCAGCCCTTCTGAAAATGCGAATGCGTCTCTGTCCCCAGCACATTTCAAACCAAACTGACGCCCATGTATTTGACTATGAGGTTCATAGTCGAATCAGACCTCTCCGAATCGAATCGTCGAATCCTCGACTATTAGAAGTCAGCCCTAGTGTCGTTCATGAACAATTCGTTTTGAACAAATCTTTAATATGACTCGGGACTACCAACTTGTCTCAAAGAGTGATTCGTTAATTTTGTGTTGACCGTGCATGCGCGCAACATCCCATAGGTTCTCTACATGAAACAGAAAATGATTAGTTCATCTCTCGAGTTTCGAGTCTTCAGGTTCGGCCAGGTCCGAGTATTTCGTTCTTCCTGTCAGTCCCATAGAGATGCTGTCAGTACCGGAAAGACAAATGATTAGTTCATCTTTCGAGTCTTTTCTTTTCTTTTTCTTTTCTTTTCTAATTATGTTAATTCCTATATAAAACAATATACATTCAGACGCAGTCAATAATACAAATCTAATGTTGTATTTGTAGCGAGATACCAACGGTCACGTGACAAAAGAACGAAGGACTCTGACCCAAAAGACTCGAAAGATGAACTAATCATTTGTCTTTCCGGTACTGACAGCATAGTCTCTATGGGACTGACAGGAAGAACAAAAGACTCGGACCTGGCCGAACCCGAAGACTGACTCGAGAGAGAGATGAACTAATCATTTCTCTTTCCGGACCGGTACTGCAGTGCATTCAAATGCATATATGGGGCTGTCACACACGGCCCAGATCAGACACTGACGAGTCGACTGAACTAACGTAACGTCTCGAAGTTCGAACCCGAAGACACGAGAGGCGGGGAACAGACGTGATAAATTTGAAGTTGCAAAAGAAAGAACATCATGGATCAGGAGGTGGGGTGAACTAACAGACTACATTAGCCTGAACTTAAGACCCAACTAATCAATTAATTAAACATTTCAGTTTCTTATAATTTGGCTTTGGCTGCAAGTTTATTTGTATTTTTTCAAATGTAATCAACATTTTCGTAAGTACTAGATGTGTTGGGCTATTTTACCATGACATTTTAATTATATTCTGCTGAAATTAACAAAATGACTCGAAAAAAGATTTGTTCATTTTGCTGAACGAGATTCAAAGATCCGAGTCAGTAAAATGATCAGAACTTCCCACTACTACTGCACTGTGATCCACGCAACCGAATTGTCTCTTTAAAAGCACTAAACTCTAAGGGGCCGATCACACCTGACGCGTTTTTTGCAGTGAGAGGCGCCTATTTTCAATTGGTTTCCTATGGCAGCGAGCGTTCTGCGCGCTGTTTATGCGCCTGCTGCGCCTCGCGTTTTACCGCCCGCTGCGCCTTGCGTTTTTGAAGTTGAAAAAAAAGCAACTCCGAGCGGAAAAACCGCCCGACGTCATCGCGTTTTTTTCCACTGTCCAATCGAATGAAGTGAGAGGCGGGCCTTCCGTTTAAGTGATGAAAGTTACAGTTGCTTGAACGCCAGGAAAGTGCGATGATAGAGGATAAACTTGTGGTGCTCTCGCGGGTTACTAGGAGCTTAACGACTTCACGAACCGTAACTACCACAATGTTAACAGAAAGTAAATAAAGGTAATAAAAGTCTGATTTGACGTTTACTTGACTGACAGGACAGCTGTTTCATTGGTTGCCTAGCAACATAAAAAAAACGCAGCGCACTGCTCGTTCTGTGTAATGTAAAGTGCTGTGCACCTCGCGTTTTCGAACCTGAAAAACGCGTCAGGTGTGATCGGCCCTTAAGTCTGCTCTTATGCCTGGTTATAATGCTTTTCTCCCTCATCTGATCACCATCTGATGTATTACTGCTGCCATGATCACAAGAAAATGTACACAAACATCTCTCTTAATCAAAATTATGTTTACCATCCATGGAAATTAATTTAGTCTTTTAATTATGGCAAGCAAACGGCAGGATTTCTTGACTATGGCTCAGTCACTGATCTATATAGAATGACTGGATAGCTCATGATGTTCTAAACTGCCATCAGGCAGTGAAGCCACTGGAAGTGTTCGAGTGGCCAGAAATTGCCGTTTTTAATAAGCAAGAAAAAATTCCGACTTTAAGCAAATACCCTTTTAAATGCTTAGGATGTTTGCGTTGTAAGAATGTACAGGGAGACTTTAGATTTAAAAACGGTGTCTTGTTAGGCAACGTTTTCTCAGTCAAATCATAAAATTTCCTATTGATTCAATAGAACGTGTCAGCTCACTAGGGAATACCAATATGGCGGCGCGGTGGCTTCACTGTTTATGACGTCATGAGCTATCCAGTCATTCTATATAGATCAGTGGGCTCAGTTTAGAATCTATAAAAAATTACATGTTTGCACTAAAACTATTAGAAAAATCTATATTTTAAAAAATATTGGGGTCTTAAAAATATCTTCTTTCGTGTTCCATAAGAAACAATGTCATACAGATTTTTAATGACATGAGGGTGAGTAAATGATGACAGAATTTTTGGGTAAACTATCCTTTTAATTTACAAAGATAAATCAATCGGATCAAGTAGATTGCATTGGTTAGCTGGACAATTTTAGCTGTATTCTAGAGCTGCTGTAAATCCAAAACAATCTTTGTTACTTTAATTTCCTATTTTCACTGTAAAGCTGCTTTGAAACAATCTATATTGTTAAAAGCACAATAAAAAAAGTGGCACAAATGTAGCAATTGTGAATTTGCCCCATATTTTTCTGTTTTTCTCTAGATCCATGGTCATTGTTCACATTAAAGCTCATGTGTGTACAGTAATGACAACCAGAATCATTGTTTCAACGATAGAGCAATAATGCAGCCTTTACTCAGTACATCATGACTGTGTTGTGGGTGTATCACAACGGAAATCAGTTGTTCTTAACCAAGATGGTTGACACCAATATTTATATTCAAACTTTACTTCTCTCGCAGTTCCTCACTTTGCTCACTCATACCCTATGAAAACAGTGTGCATCCTCTTAAAATGAGAATTTCACAGAGATGAAGCTTCAAACAATCCAACATTAAAAAGCATTTCTCCAGAGAAACACCTCCAGCCAATGATGTTTTTGTTTTACTGCACTTCAAATGGAATTGCACTGAAAAGATGCAAAGCGCTGTGCACCGTGGGCCTTTGAATAAGACAGTGTGAGGTAAGGATGACGTTATATAGTGACTTCAAACTGACTTTCAAACTGGTTTCAACCATTTTGAAGTATTTTTCTATGTATTTTTCTAAGAACAAGGGGGGAACCACCTGAGGATTGTTTGTCAAGGAAACAAATTGTTCTTTGCTGTAATCATTGGTGACAATTTTGTGCCAGTGTACTACGTACACACTATATACTGTAGCACAAATGTATGTAGGTATATGGTAACAAAAGAAGAAAAATGGCAATGGTCACCATTCCCTGGTAATCAAAGACTTCCTGAAAGTGAGTCACAGTTTATGAACATTTGCAGAATCAATCAGCAGTTGTTTACTTACAGAATTCACCCTGGATCCGGTGTGTGCACAGCAATGCTGAGTAAATAAAATGGCATCTCCATTACAACAGGATTATTGTTGCTCAAAATGAAGGTTAATGGTTTGGTTGTGACAGTCTCGGTCATGGTGAGCCTGTGACTGGGATGCCCTCAAATGGGAGAGAGGGGATCTGACAAAGAAAGCCAGCTGGTGAGTCAACGCCCAACTGCATTGTACTCACATACTTGTTAGTCCCAACACATCCTCAGCGTATCTCCGGCTCACGGCCCCAGAGAGGAAGATCATCATACAAAGCACAAGGACTGATGAGCTGCGGCACATGGTTGGACCTGTCACAAAGCCAGTAGATGAAACACGTCTCTATGTATGCAGCACTAAACAGATAGGAGTGAGTCATTCACTTGCTCAATTCGTGCGTTCGTCCAATCGACACACACTTGTACACACAGCTCACGGTGCTACTGAACAGAGATATGGTGGAAATGCAAAAGGAGACAATCTGCTTTTATGAGACACATACACAGTACACCAGATTTATGACACACAAACAGATGAAGATCAATATTTTTCCAGTCTCCAATTCAAGTCTCAATCCAGTTTGGGTCTTTTGCATAATTCAGTTCAGTGCTCCTGCACTCTTAGAGAGGCAATCCACTTTGGTGGACTGTGCAATGCATATTCAAATGAGGCCTAGTACTTATGATCCATAATGCATGGCCAAGTTTCAGTCTCAATTATGGAGCACTCAAACATCCAATCTTCAGAAGTACTGGTGGAGATGAGAAATGAAAACATACTGTTGAGAAACAACTCATGGCCTAATAAAAGTGGACAGCAGTCAAAAGCCTATAAAAACATGTTTAAATGCTAGAAGAGTTAAATCAGCATTAAATTATAAATTAAGTGTCCACCACAGAGAAAATAGAGCACAATAACGGCATTTTAATTACGTTCATATGCCACCCACATACACAGCAGAGATTCTTGCGTGGCACAAGGTTTGCAAGACTGGTTAAAACAATATTTGGGTTGGAGAGGTTAGATCTGAAAAGTGGAGAGGGCTTGTGAAAAATCTTGAAAAGATTGAGCTGCTTTCCCATAAGCCTCCAGTCCTGATTGAAGACATTTGTAGCACTAGGGGTGAAGAGGAAAGGGGAACAAATCTGTGACCCTTAGAGATCCAACATCACATTTCAATTTGACCTCTGGCCCTATAAAATTACCCCTTAGGCTATCTATCCCTATGACTCATTCTGACCTCATAATCAGCCGTGTCACTAAAGGTGATGGATTCAACTTTGACCTTGTCCTATTAAAAAGGCGCTTGTGATGGAGCTGACCATTAGATAATTAAGAGTAACAATATGGGGGAACAGGAGAGATAATTTGACCCCTTGAAAACGTCACATCAACAAAATAATACAAACCATATGCAAACACTCCGTTCCAAAACCTAGTGAGCTGCCTACAGAGGGAGCATATAATGGCATCATAGGTGCAGACACCTAATACACCACACTGTGGCGAAATTTAAAGACAGCTTTACATGTATACTTTGCAAATACTTTTACAAAATATGTGATAAAATGTAAGGCAGCTTCACTACACTTTGTGGAGGAGGCAATCCCATAATGCATAGCGATAGGCTCAGAAAAAAAATCCTTGATGGCGGACAAGGCAAGACAATTTATCAATTGGGAATTTTTTGAATAATAAATGACACACTTATTTTAATAAACATTTGATAAAACTGAAATGTAGCCTAATGAATGGCTTCAAGGCAAAAGAGTCTATTTAACATATCCAATTTCATAAAACTTGGTAAAATTATGTAATTTCAGCATTCAGTAAAGGTTATCACAGTGAGATACTTCATCTTAGTTCATACACAAAAAGATTAACTGAATTAACATGAAGAACAGAAGTAAGTGGTGGCTGAAAAAGCCCACTGCTTCATCAGCCACAACACAATAACAAGCCTCAGCTTGCCTAATTTTCCAAAGACATCGGTTGCATGCAGCTGCTAGAGAGCCTGGGTCTTTAAACATCTCATCCTTTGAGAAAACAACAGCAGACACCTTTCTTATAATCACTGCTTGCAACATTTCATTTCGCACCGCGAAAGCAACACAGTGGTGCACTTATTTAGAACTGTAGGATACTATTCCCCAAATTCCTCCTGCCATATTTTCTGTCACAACTCACAGCAGACACTGCTTGAGTGGCTATTTTTAGTGGACACCTCAAAGGCCGTATTTGGCTTTTAATTGGTTCCTTTCCTCTCACCGCTGAGCTGAAGTCACAGAGCAATTACAAGCTGTGTGAGTTGCAGGTACAAGTGTTCCCCAACTGTTTTGCAAATTTTATTCTATCCACTCGAGCTTCGAAACACAAGAGGATGTGTACTTTAAATACAACAGAAGCCTCCAAAGACGACGTTCCTCTCAGAACAAGCATGACGCTACTAACAACGCACACACTCAGTAGTGAAACGTGCGCACAGATGTCTGATGCTGGGCTCACCCTTCAGGCTGTCAGTCTAGTGTCTCTTTGCTGTATTTGTGTCAGTATATCTGTAGACCTCCCTGTCTCTATAATTTACCTCACATCTCGTTCTGTATTTGTGTTCAGCATTACCAGGGGAAGGTCTTTAGAGACTGACACAAAGTAATTGATACCCTTACAATGGTTCCCACAATAGCTGCATTTGATTGACTTCTCTCTCCCTTCCTTTCCCCTTTCTTTTCCTTTCATTCTTCCCCGTGTCTCGCATGATTGTGAGTATCAGAGATTTGTTCTTTGCAGGCAGCGCTGCAAGCTTTGGCCGTGACTCCATAAAGCTATCACCCAATGCAATCCATCCAAAGACAAATTGCTTGGGCTGACAAACACTCAGGTAGAGAGCAGGTTTCTTAGCAGCTGTTGAAATTATACAGAGCTGAGTTAGGATAGAAGATCAAAGCCATTTCATTTTATTTGACAAGACAGGAGAGGAGAGGATTTGGGGGCCTGCCGTGATGACAGTGGTGGTGAAAATGAGCAACTGTCTGTCTGCTCTGAACGTGCTCAAATAACACGTATGTTTAACTCTAAAATAAGAACGTACCATCGCCTTTAAATTAGATTTTGCACGGTTTGTTTTTGAGGCCTTCTTTATTGAGCGCATTTCGACACCGTATGTTTTTGACCCTAGTATTAAACCTTTTATCGCTACACATTTATTACGTTCCAGGTCTTTAAATGCCAGTGTTCTGTAGCAGATAGGAAAAGAGCATTGTGACCTCTACTGAAGCTAATCGGGGATCATCATCGGCCCATTTGTCAGGATAAGCACATTGTGGAGGGTGATTTCCTACTCCTTTTTTCATTTTTGGAAAGGGGAGGGCATCTTCACAGAGTGTTGCTTATCCCTGGAGAGTTTGAGGGCAAAAACTTCTCACCAGTCTTACTGTTATTGCTCCCAGAACTGCTCATAGCTAAGCGGCATCGTTTTCTACAGGGAGGCCTGGAGCGATGCTTAGAGTGGAGGAAGAAAGAGGAAAATAAACTGCCGGTGCTACGAAATGGCCAAAGGCAAATAGGTAAATCATTAGCACGTCCTAATTCTCCCACTAGTGTTTCCTGTTCTTACTGACCCTCTTTCTCTTCTCCTCAGGATGTGGAACGTGGTTGGGAGGAGGCTCTTCAGAGGAGGCCGGAAATTTGATGACTGCTGGGCGGCCCAGACAAGACAGGATGCTCAATGTCCAGCATATGCTCAGAGATTTGGTTAATAAATAATTCAATTAACCGAGACCCATCTGTTCCTGATGCACTAGCGGAGATGCAAAAGTACAGAGCATAACCATCAGCACACAGCTGTGTCTCTGGATCCTGAACTATTCCCTCTTTTCTAATTTTTGTACTCTCTCCCAACGTGCCATCTTAGCAGCGCTGTTGAAATCCAGTCGAGGGGACATAGGGGCCACAGTAATATGTGACAACCGGAAATAAATCGTTTAATGAATTATTCATTCCTAACCTTTAGATGACCATATTAGATCCCTCTCTTAACACCCCTCTACGTTGCCGCCGCTGCTCTTTGTGTGTCTGGGGTTAATTTGCACATTAATGAATTAAAGCTAATGAACACAGCACAACAGGAGTCATTTTATATTGTCCTCTCGAAAGATTTTACTCCACATTTTCTTTCTTTCATTCACAGACCAGGCTTTGACATTGCTAGAGGCACCAAGTGATTATAAGAGGGCATGTGGTTTTTGGACAACTCTAGTCCAGAAAGCCTCTAACCATGTGATGACACAAGCAGCTAGACTTGTTATGGTGAAAAGATCATTTTATAATAATAATCTCTGGATTATTTAATTATAAACTGTCAAATGAAATATTGAAAATATGAATATTTTATATAAATAACATTTAACCATTGCCCATGGCAAAATGTGCACAGTACCATGGCGTTCAGTATCACCCAACAGCCACTGTTCTCATATCAACCCAAGCAGCTAATTGGTGCTATCCTATGACTGAAAATGGTTACCATGACTACCTACTGTAACACAAATAGAGGAGAGGATTCATTTTAATATATAAATCTTAAATATAGATATAGAATAAAATCTTTGATAGAAAGACAATAAAACATTAGTTGGTAAATAGTTCAAAAAAATAATAAGCCAGTAATTATCGCAAAATAAACCCATTCAGTGTGATACAAGATCATTGCCATCTCGATTGGAGACAAGCCACATTTTGACAGACTTTCTTTGAAATTTGTCTTGATGCATTGCTGGAGCAATACTAGATTGCATGTCACTTTTGCCTCCTTTGCTGGCCACTGGTGTCATTTAGCTCAATGTCATTTCAGTGCCTTCTATCATAATATCATATGAATAGATCTGGCTGCACTTGAAGGGAAAGGCTAGAAATTGGTGTCAAGTCATGTTGTATGAGTTGTTTGCAATTGGCTTACTTGATTCATCCTTGGCAGCGAAAACATCCCTTGTCGAAAATGGTTATTTTAGTTTCATGTAAAATTTGAGAAGACTCAGATTATTTAATGACTTCACACAAATGGGGCACTTGTATGGATAGAAAACCTCAGTTGTCATTGATTTGTACAGTATACTCGGCTCTATAATGATGATCTACACTTGACTTGGGGCACTCAAACACGTCATTTCTTATATGAGAGGTCCAGCACACAGTACGTGGAAATTTACTAGTTGTGATTGCTACTCAGGTTTAAAATATATGGCTCCAAACTGTAAGCACACAAGTAAGTGTGACAGGGTTAGAAACTAGAAAAACAACTGCAATATAATTTAAAAAGAACAAACTTTGGCAAGGTCAATGTCAACTTTTTCCACTATATACTCCTGCTTGTTAGAATAGAGTCGGCATTTACACTAACATCCCTTAAGAGCTTTTGTCAACGTTAAGTCAGAAGGAACAGAGGTGGGACCATTGGAACTCCCATATGTTTACATTCATCACACAATGCTCCTCTCTGTAGCCTAGAGTTTCAATGGTGGCTCTCTCACCCAATCAGACCTTTAGCCTGATTGGCTGAGCTGACTGTTGCCACCCCTCCCTTAGCAGCGCTACAGCATCATAGTGTGAAATTAACTCTTTTTGGTGACCTTGCAAGAAAACCAAGGTAGAATGAAACATATAACACTGAACAATGACGAATGATTTCAGAAACCCAGCCCCTCAGCTGCTGACTAGTGCTACGTGAAAACATTATGGGTGACTTTGTTGAAGAATGGGAACTGATTTCTGCTCAAGCTCCACACCTGAATGGAGACCGATCTAAAGGCCTGTTCACACACAAGACAAGTACAGATCCCATTTTCTTGTTCAAACCAACAACTATTCTGTAACATACCTGATGCTGGTTATAAAAAATAAAATAAAAATGGCCATAAAGCTACAAAGTCTACCAGTTTATGTCTGATTATTTACAGTACATTAATTTTAAAACAGTTTATGTATATTGTTTGTCTCTTGCACTTTTAAAAATTACTAAATGTCTCTCTTAACGGTGACAACTCTTTGCCTCCCCACACTCCCTACTTCTCTCAGTCACTCTTTCTGCAGTATTGATTTAAACAAAGGTGACTTGCACTGAGGCAGCAATGCCACCTGAGAAAATGAGAAAAAAGCAGTTCCCATCTCCAGCAAAGATGGAAAGACCACAGTCCAATTGCTACCCGCTTGTACACAGAAATCGAGCTGCCTTTCTTTCTCCTGAGAAATTTGGGTGTTTAGCTTGAGGGTATTTTACATTCCAATCTTCCTCCTGATAAACTAACAGATTGCATATCACTTTAATTAGTTTTGAATTAGCATGCTATGTGTACCACTACAATAATCTGATGCTTGTATTGAACAGCATAATACACATTACAAGAATTGTTGTGGGGCAATTTTTTGGTACAGGTGTGCTCTTGCAGTAATCAAGCAATCTGGTGCAACTCTCAGAAAGCCCAATAACATGTAATGGATTCATTATGATTGACATTTAATTAATGCAAGAAAGACTAATTACATTTTTATTGTGTTTAAGGCTCATTCGCCGCATACTCTTAGCAGAGTCATTGAGATGAAAGTCAGATGTGCTTTAATCAGGAACTCCCTTTAATCAGCTGCCTGTCTCAGCTTTCAGAGCTCATGCGAACCAACCAAGTAAAGGAGTAAAGGAACAGTTGGCATTTTCAAGAATGCTGTCAGGCAGGTGAAAAGTTAAAGACGTCATGACTGCTGGTGACGATACAGACCGTGTCCTCTTATTCCACACATCATTAGAGGCTTCCAGCCATTTTGGCAGCCAACATTAATGGCAGCCAAGAACAAGAACAGCTGCATTTTAAACATTCACACTTCTGCTTCTATGATTCCTTTCTCTTGCCCCATCGACCTCGCACGCTGATTGTCGGGAGATGAAGAGCCTTGTGCGCAGCAAGACTTGAAGAAAATAACAAAGTCTGTGTGATTTGAAAGTCTAATTCAGCTGCATGTACTCAATGGGCACACTATAGTGAGTGAATGGAACTGACTTCTCCAATATGATACCGCACTTATCATTTCTACAAAGGCTTGGGAAAAGATATTTTTTATCCTTTTCTTACCTTTTCACTCTTTTTATCCAACACCACAAATACTTTTTCTATCTTTCTTGTTTTTTTTGTTTTTTTTAAATGTCAGATTTTTCATTCCAACATTCACTGCAACTGTAGTTAAAGACTATTTGAACTTTTCATCTGAGATCGTTTCCCTTGCATATCACATTAGAAAAACGTGGCTACAATGAGATGAGATAAATCAATGATGTTACATGTACAACACTGAAGGCAACATAAACCATCTGGGCAACTATGGTGACAGAATTGCTATTTCAGTCTCAGCTCTCAACAAAATGATTGCTCACATCCATTTCCTCCAAAAGCAAACAAAATAAATGGGATGGCTGACTGGCTGGCCGGTCGGTCGGATAGATGGACTGAGGATGGAACGATGGACAGATGGATGGAAGATGTGGCCAGACTGTTGATATGTACTGGATTAACCACACAGGATGGCTGTGGAAATCGTTGTTGGCAGGCCTGTAAATAGCTGTTTTCCTGCTTGACAAAAGTGTGGAAAGAAAACACACCTCTACCAGAGCAGATAAGCTGCCTGACAGGGCACGAGTGCTTGTGCGAGGGGCTATCTCAAAGCTATTGAAAGACAACTTAATTGTGACATCTGGGAGAGGGGCTACTGTCTGTCATATGCACGATGAGTCCAGTGACAAGTCTTGGGTGGTGATATGTAAGGTGATTTTCCACGTTTGGCCCGGACTGGTAACCAGCTAGTCAGTCTCACGTCCTTCCGATTCCGAGCCGATCCGTTTTGTTGCCAGCGGCACAGGCAATAATGTCAAACTTACCCATATTCAAGTGTTGATAAAAAAAGAATTCATGAAGCATTTAATTTTTTTTAAAGCAGAGGGTCTGTTTTTTTTTATTTTGATATATGGCATGTTCAGATATTCATACAACAAAATATTCTGGGGGCCAGGATATTTTTGTGAAAATTATCAAAAACGCTGGAGGTGGCTGGCCACTTTTTTACAAAACGCTGGTGGGGAAAGAGTTAACAGATCTCCCCCTATATTTATCCTGTACAAAAACACATAAAATAACACTTTAATTTCAACATTTACTCTCCTTACAGTCTGACACAAATCATGCTCAGAACTAGAAACATTAACTTCTCCTCCCCCTCACAATGACATCTCTTCTCTGATGACAAGTGCATTGGCACAATAATACCTACTCTCAGCAACCTGTCACTCACATGAAATTGCAGCAATTAACAACAATGATCCAACAAGCAAATCAATTCCCGATGGACAAAATCAAGTCCCGTCCCGTCACAATATGAAAAAGAAAAAAATATCTCAACTTCCGTTTCATGCCAATTCTAAGTGCAATGAATCTCCACTATTTTTTATATGAAATTAACTGTTCTCATTTAGTAAATTATACACATTCACATTTATTAATTTACAGCACTATTTATTCAAAGTAATTAACAAATGCAGAAATGCAACTTGATCCATCCTAAGTAGGCAGTAAACAAAGCTCCCAGAGAATATAATATTTAGAGTAAACAGATTAAAATAAATGAGTATATACAATTTAAAATAAATGATAATTAAATGCATTTCAGAAATATTGTGGGCATCACATTTGCTGTCATTTATTTGTGTTATGTATTTTTCCGCATATTGTGCAAACAACCTCCCTGCTCTCAGGTACTGATATATACATCAGTCCCATAACCCACTGATAACAAAAACCTGTATTACCTATTCCATCTAGCAGTTTTCTAAAAATAAAGAGAAATCATCTTTTCCCAAATGACAACACACCATCAGCACCAGGTCCTTCAGCTCCACCCACTCATTCCCAGTCACCCGAATATTAATCCACCACACCTGTCACACCCTCATCAAGCACCATATTTAAGCATCCAGCACACACGCACACTCATTGTCTGGTCTTGTCAGTCTCTACACAAGAGTAACTTATCTGACTACTCACCTTCCTATGCCTACCTTCATCGTCCTCTTCCAGAGACGCGTTTACTCTGACTAGTTATCATCATCGTGCTTGTCTTCAACCTGCAATTAGAAAGACGCGTCAGTTAGATGTGACTAGCATTTGAACTGTGTATGCTCATCACTCACCTGTCTAAAGATCTTTTAGATCACCACCAACCCTTTAATAAAGAACTGTTACCTTTACCTCCAAGTCTCCTCTCCTGTTTAATGACAAATTTGCACACATTCAGTCTTTTCGTATATGGGTCACGTGACGCCTACATTTTCTGTCCGATTGCATTTTTTCAGGTAAAAACGGGTTTAAATGCATAAAAAGTTACTGTATATTTGTAGTACCCCTCCCATGTATGTACTCACTTTAATTTGTCAAAAACATGCGACTGTCCGGCCATAACCGTTTTGAAAACGTCTTTGAAATTACTCTAAATGTATTAAAATAAATTTTCTGCACTATTTGGCATGATTTCCAAAGTGTTTTGTAATCCTGTAAAAAAAAGATTTAAAGCATTTGTATTTATATTTCCATCAAAATATACAAACAAACTGTCCGATGATGTCCATTTTATGAAATATCATGTGGTGCGACCATCAAGTAACTACCATTTTGGGACTTTAATGTTGAAAACTACTCAAACACAGGAAGTTACATCATCATATACCAATTTACCAAGAACCCATGTAGGCAGCAAGCAGGTTTGTTATTCTCTCAAATAGAAAAAACAAACAAACAAAAAAAAAACTTTGTAATGGTCATTTGGATGTCATGTGGTAATATATATATCACTCACCTAAAGGATTATTAGGAACACCTGTTCAATTTCTCATTAATGCAATTATCTAATCAACCAATCACATGGCAGTTGCTTCAATGCATTTAGGGGTGTGGTCCTGGTCAAGACAATCTCCTAAACTCCAAACTGAATGTCAGAATGGGAAAGAAAGGTGATTTAAGCAATTTTGAGCGTGGCATGGTTGTTGGTGCCAGACGGGCCGGTCTGAGTATTTCACAATCTGCTCAGTTACTGGGATTTTCACGCACAACCATTTCTAGGGTTTACAAAGTATGGGTTTAAATGGTGTGAAAAGGGAAAAACATCCCGTATGCGGCAGTCCTGTGGGCGAAAATGCCTTGTTGATGCTAGAGGTCAGAGGAGAATGGGCCGACTGATTCAAGCTGATAGAAGAGCAACTTTGACTGAAATAACCACTCGTTACAACCGAGGTATGCAGCAAAGCATTTGTGAAGCCACAACACGCACAACCTTGAGGCGAATGGGCTACAACAGCAGAAGAACTACTATAGAACTACTACTATCTATAGTGGTTACAGCCTTGGTATACAGAGGAAGTGCTGAGCCAGAGTGTGTCGCGTATACATTGAAAGCACTCTTCAAACATGCATCCATACTGTGCACCCACACAACAACGCACATCTTTCGCAGCCTACACGATGATTAGATTGGATAAATCCATCCACCCACTGTAACTGATGGAAAGCAGACAAGTATAGACGCATATACACACACACATACACTGTCTCTCTATCTCTCTCAGCCAGGTAAAGCTTTCTTCACTCCAGATTGTTTCTTTCCTCTCATTGCAGCAAGTCTCTGCAGGGAAGCAAGTGTGTGGGAGTGCTTTCAACGAGCTCTCCACGCTTTCTCAGTGAAACGAGCACAACCTGTCCTTCTTCTCCTCACTCGCTCAGTTCACCCTCACGCTCTTTTAGAGCCGTCTGTTGTCTCTGCCACACCTACGTTCCCATTCATCAAACCCAGAGCAGGATATCTAAGCTTGACATCTGGCCCTGTCTGACATGTCTCAAGTGACAGGATGGGCAGAATGCTGAGAGACTGAACCTCACTGTAACCTCTACCCTACCACCACTCAAAGCACCAGCAGATAAGCTGTTGTCACTGCATGCAGGCTGCCGATGAGCAGAGACTGAGCAGCGCTGGAAACCAGAAACAGTGAGCTCATCGAGGTTGGTGCAATTATCTCTTATTGAACTCTTACATCAAAGAGATGTTGTGGCCCCGTGGTGACTGTCACCTGCTTGTTCTGTAGGATTACATGCATTTCCAGTCTAAAGCGACATATTTCACCCATATGTAGTTTCAGCACTTACTTGTACACACACTGCATGTTGTCATGTATAAGTTGATAAGCTATGCATGTGAGAGCATGTGTATGTGCACATTTTATAGATCATACACACTCCTTGGTCAGGAAATTAGCTAAATTTAAGCAAATGCAGGAGTTGCATGGTGATGCTCCAGAGTGGTGTCTTCGAAAATCTGAAATATATAATTATAAATGCATCTCTACCACAGTGAAGCATGGAGGAAGAGGTGTCATTGTGTGGGGAACCTTTTTCTGAATAGCTGCTGCTATTGGTGAGCTACTACACTGTGAAAAGTAATTTAATGCTTTGGAGTACAGGAGAATATTGCAGAACGGCTTGCTTCCCACAAATAAAAAGTTGAAAAAGTAGTGATCTAAAGATTATCACTGACGTTATTTTTCAACAAGACAATGCTCCTGCCCAAATTGCAAAGACAATCAAGAAGTGGCTTGAGAACAAGTCCACCAGCTTTGGTCAGAGTGAATGTATGTGTGTGTATATGTGTATGTGTATGTGTATGTGTGTATATATATACACATACATATGCTTAAATTTAGCTAATTTCCTGACCAATAATTTGTGGTTAAGACAATTAAAAGCTTGTTGTTTAGCCATTTTGGGCTTGTCCTTTTAAATATATATATTAGGGTTGTGCCGATCGTGTATCGACGATAGTCAGAGATATCGCTGCTGGCAGATGCCTTTGACGATATCAATACGATAATTAGCTCGTTTTCCCATTAATGTATTAAATCATTATTATTATTATGAAGCTAGTATTGTTATTAAATTAATTAGGAACTACAATTAATTTGCCTTGCCTAAATTCATAACGACATCACCACATAACCACACTTGCGACATCACCGACGCGCACATATGAGATCCATTCACAAATTGTCAAGAGTGTTTGTTTTAACAGACGCATCATTCAGAGCCAAGATGAAGACGGCATCGTTGTTCGTCAGTATTTTGTTTCCATAGCACATTAACAAAACATTTAATGACACTAATAACACTAAAAACAATACAATTACAAAATATTAATGATAATAATAATATCACTAAAATTGTATAGGCCTAATAACAGTCTTTAGTTCACGAACGCAGCACAACTCTGCCATCTGTGAAAATCAAAACCAACTTCAAACACTTGTTTAACAAGTAATATTCTTCTAATTGTTTCACTGTCAATAATGTAAGTCCACAAGAGAAATATTAAGCCAGTAAATTAAGATAGTTGCTATACCGTTATATCCACCGTTGTCTCTGAGAGAACGTACTCGGTTACCTAACATAACCTCGGTTCTCTCTAGAAGTTGCTTACGCTACGGGTAAAGTCATTTTTTCTCGAGATCTGAAGCCAAAAATTATCCTTAATTTTGTATTTATTGTCAACGCAGTGCGGCAGCCAGCAGACCATAGCAGGCTGTATCAGCGTGCTCATTGGCTGACCTGCGGCAACTGCAGCAGCCTACTGGTGAGCCCTGTGTGACGTTGCGCCCTCCACGCGTCACAGCCCGCCAGAATGGGTGCGGCTTAGCGTATATAAGGAAGGGCTCAACAGGCTGAACTCTGGTTTTCATTGACTGAAGCGAATAAGCTCGTGGCGCGAGCACGGCAGGTTACGCAATACTCGTTCCCTCTTCTAGAGAGAACCGAGGTTACGTTAGGTAACCGAGTATGTTCTCTTTTGAGAGGTTCGTATTGCGCAAGTTGCTTACGCTACGGGAACCCCTTTTCAACGCCGTGCACGTCGAGCATCCACTGCATGAGTCCCGGGGAAGCCCGGGGAACACAACATGCGAGAACAGGCGGCCAGCAACGCGGGCCAGCACATGTCATAAGCACTTCATAGGAATACAGAGCGGCTCTGCCGGTCTACGTATAAACGTGGAGAAAGGAGGCCAGCAGCGCGGGCCAGCACAAGTACATCAGCACATCATAGGGAAAAAAGATAGAGCGGCTCCGCCGGTCTATGTATAGAGAGTATCACCCTCTCGTGCAGCTGTATGGAGAATAGGCGGCCAGCAACGCGGCCAGCGCAAGTGCACAAGCATATGACTGGGAAATACAGAGCGGCTCCGCCGGTCTATGTATAGAGAATCTCATCCCTAGTGCAGCTCAACCAGAAGAGCTAGTAGAACGTGTAAGTAGACTGCACATGACAACTGGGCAGAACATACACATCACTTAGACTGATAAAAGTCTAGCCTGCAAGGCGGGAACTTCCAGGTTATAAAACCTCATGAATGTAGAGGGGGAGGCCCAGCCTGCCGCCATACAAATGTCGTGGATAGAAATCCCGCTAGACCAAGCCCACGATGAAGCCATGCCTCTCGTGGAATGGGCTCTGATGCCCATAGGGCACTGCAGGTGTTTGGACACATAAGCTGCTGCGATAGCGTCCACTATCCATCTGGATAGGCTATGTTTCGAGGCGGCGAGACCCTTGGTGCGCCCGCCAAACGAAACAAAGAGCTGCTCAGAACGCCTGAAGGTGGCGGAGCGCGTGATGTAAACTCTCAGCGCCCTGACGGGGCATAGGAGGTTATCACTGTCCTCGCTATCGGATGCTGGCAGAGCCGATAGGGAGATGATCTGCGCCCTAAAGGGAGTGCCAATCGCCTTGGGGACGTAACCGTGTCTCGGTTTGAGGATGACTTTAGAGTAATTCGGTCCGAACTCGAGACATGCGGGGCTAACAAATATGTGTAACAGATACGTGTAGCACGTGTAGATCTCCCACACATTTTACTGAAGACAGAGCTATCAGAAAAACGGTCTTGAGCGAGAGGTATTTCAGATCCACGGATTCTAACGGTTCAAAGGGAAACGCTTTCAGGGCCTCTAGGACCAAAGAAAGATTCCAAATAGGAACCGAGGGGGGCCACAGGGGGTTCATCCTCCTGGCTCCTCTAAGGAAGCGGATGATGAGCTTGTTCCTTCCTATCGCACGGCTGCGCGTCGACTCTGCGAACGCTGCAATAGCCGCAACGTACACTTTGAGCGTAGAAGGGGACCTGCCCTTGTCCAACAGCTCTTGAAGGAAGGAAAGCACCCACGAAACCCCACACGTGCGTGGATTCATTTGGAGAACACTGACCATTTAGACGCGTAGAGTCTTCTCGTAGAAGGAGCTCTAGACTGCGTGATCGTGTTCACGACCCCCTCTGGCAAAGCAACAGGTATCCGTTGATTATCCATGCATGCAGAGACCAGCGCTCTGGATGGGGATGCCAAATTGATCCACCGGCTTGGGAGAGAAGGTCTTTCCTCACCGGGATCGGCCATGGGGCTACGTGCGACAGCCTCACCAGCTCTGGGAACCAGGCTTGGTTCTCCCATCGCGGGGCTATGAGGAGCACTGAGTGGTGCGTTTCCCTGATCTTCTGATTACCTGTGGTAACAGTGAGATCGGAGGGAAAGCGTACAGCGGGCAGCTGGGCCAGGTTTGGGCCAGCGCGTCCTCGCTCTTCGAGAGGAATCTCGGGCAATGAGCGTTGTCTTTTGACGCAAAAAGGTCGACTTCCGCTTTGCCGAAAAGGCGCCATAGTGACTGGACTGTCTGGGGGTGCAGAGACCATTCTCCCGGGGGAATGTTGTCTCTGGACAGTCTGTCTGGGCCGACATTCTTGTGGCCCGGTACGTGCGCGGCTCTCAGCGAGCGCAATGAGTGATGAGCCCACACGAGAAAGCGTTCTGTCAGTTTGCAGAGATTCCTGGATCTGACACCACCCTGGTGGTTCACGTAGGACACCACGGACATGTTGTCCGAACGGACTAGAACATGGTGGCCCCGTATGTGTGGGAGGAAGTGTTTGAGCGCGTTCTCGACCGCTATCATCTCCAAACAGTTTATATGGAGGCATTTCTCCTGGTCTGACCACAGGCCAAAGACCGGTCTGCCCTCGAAAAGAGCACCCCAACCTAAGTTGGAGGCGTCTGTCGAGATAACTTTTCGGTGCGAGACGGCTCCCATTGTCACTTACCGCTGGTACCAGTCGGCCGCTAACCAGGGTCTCAGTGCTGAAACGCAGCTCTGAGTCACTCTGATTCGTATGCCGCCGGACGCCCAGGCTCGGTGAGGCACTCGAGCGTTCAACCAGCGTTGCAGCGGGCGCATACGCAGTAGACCCAGCTGAAGCACTGCTGCAGCTGATGCCATACAGCCCAGCATCCTCTGAAATGTTTTTAGAGGTGCGGCGCTGCCCATCTGGAAAGACGCGGCCAGGCATTGAACACGGCGCACGCGCTGTGTCGACAGCCGGGCCGTCATTGCCACAGAGTCCAGTTCTAAACCCAGAAAAGAGGCTGACTGACTGGGCAGTAATGAGCTCTTGGTCCAGTTGACCGTGTAGTTCTTCCTCCGACTGTGCTAGAATCAGCCAATCGTCCAAATAGTTCAAAATCCGCATGCCCTGACATCTCAGGGGAGCGAGAGCCGTGTCCATGCACTTCGTGAATGTACGGGGTGCTAAAGACAGGCCGAACGGCAGGACGGTGTATTGATATACCTGACCGTCAAAGGCGAATCTCAAGAATGGCCTGTGACGGGGTATTATCTGAATCTGAAAGTACGCGTCTTTCAGATCGAGAGAAATAAACCAGTCCCTCGGGCCAATTTGGTTGTGAGCATTTTGAACGGTCTTCTCATGAGAGCTTTGTTCAAATATCTCAGGCCTAAGATAGGTCTGAGAGCTCCGTCCTTCTTGGGCACGAGGAAGTAACGGCTGTAAAAGCCTGACTCGCTCAGAGAAGGAGGTACCGGTTCAATGGCCCCTTTGCACAGCAGTTTTGCTATTTCTGCGCGGAGTAGGTGTGCTACTTCCATATTCACTCTCGTCTCGGTCCGTGCTTGAAAGCGCGGGAGACGACGAGCGAACTGCAGCGAATAGCCCTGTTTTACTGTGCTCAACACCCATACTGACACACCTGGAATAGCTTCCCATGCTTCTGCATGTACAGCTAAGGGCAGAATGGCCTCCGGGTTTCGATCGCCGCACTTCGTGGGGTCGAGAACCTGAATCAGAGGCATGGGCGCGGAGCGCGCGCTCTCGGTGCTTGAATACGGCAGCTCGCTGACAGCGATGGCTGGTCGTTTTACACATGATGTCCCGGTTGCTTTGGACGGGGAGCATTTTGTGGGAAAACCGGGACGCGCGAGCAGCGCCGGGGGTAAAGTGTTTGTCAATAAGTGTGAGCGCTCGTGAGCGGGCACAGGACTTACATTCATAACGTGACTGGTAAGAGGTAACTTTGGCCGTGTACCAGAGCGGGCAGTGAGTAGGTGTGGGCACAGGTTCGTGGGCACATTTCCTACATTTAACACTCGAGCAGCATTTGCCAGCTTTATGAGAGTGGGCTCTGTGGGAGGGTTACCGTGCTTGTGTGTAGGGGTGAACACTGAGACGTGGGCACACAGACGCTCATAAATACTCGAGCACCATCCTGAGAGCGGGAGGGTGCGAGAGGTGGATTCGCTTCCTGTATGTAAGAAGCTGGCCGCGAGCTCGGAGAAGCAAACAGCAGAATTTTTATCTGCCGCAAGAGCCAGGATTCGAACACGGGTCTCTGGCGCGAAAGCCTAAGATTTCGCCACTGAGCCACAGGGGGAAAACACATAAGCTTTTAGTTAGCGCGAGCATATAAGAGAGCGTCATGTTCTGTGTCGGCGTTTGTTTGCAGGCGTGCATGTATTACAACAGGCTCGTTTACTGCAATATTGATATTTCCAGTCACCTGAACTTGAGAGGGGACTGAGAAATGTGTGAGAAATGGAGGTTGGTCCGGCCTCGGCGGGACTAACACTCTCTTTCCTCCTTTCGCCGGTGAGTGATGCACGCGAATCATGTTTTGCGTCGGCATTTGTTTGCAGGCGTGCATGTAATATAACAGGCTCGTTTACTGCAATATTGATATTTTCAGCGACGCGCGAGGTAGCTTTCTTGTAACGTAAAGAAAGCTAGCCCCGTGACCGTCCGCTTCTGACATCCCTTGTGAACGGCGCAGTTTGCGCGGCACAAGCAAAGGGAGAGAGAGCGGGAAGAGAGAGCGTCATCATGCTTTGCGTCGGCGTTTGTTTGCAGGCGTGCATGTATTATAACAGGCTTGTTTACTGCAACATTGATATTTCCAATCGCCTGAACTTAAGAGGGGACTGAGAAAAGTGTGAGAAATGGAGGTTGGTCCGGCCTCGGCGGGACTAAAACACTCTCTTTTCTCCTTCGCCGGTGAGTGACGCGCGCGAACGGGGCGCGAGGGCGGGGTAGCTTTCTTGTAACGTAAAGGAAGCTAGCCCCGTGACTGTCAGCTTCTGACATCCCTTGCGAACGGCACAGTTTGTGTGGCTCGAACAGAGGGAGAGAGAGAGCGGGACGTGAGAGGTGCGAGGCATTTGAAACAACGTCTCATAGGAAATTTCTCTTTTAGAAGAAGAGTGTGTGTCGCAGCGGCGAACACACACAGCAGAAAAAGGATATATGACGCCGGATAGCGTAGCAGGCACGGATGGCTGAAGGCGGCGAAGACGACCGGCTTCCTCAGACGCTGTCCTAAGCTTGCTGGTCGCTCGTTTCAATGGTGGCGGCTTCTCTCAGAGTCCAGCGATGCGTAGAGCTTCGCTGAAGAAATGAAAATCAGAGTTCAGCCTGTTGAGCCCTTCCTTATATACGCTAAGTCGCACCCATTCTGGCGGGCTGTGACGCGTGGAGGGCGCAAATCGCCCTCATTGGGCGTGACGTCACGCAGGGCTCACCGGTAGGCTGCTGCAGTTGCCGCAGGTCAGCCAATGAGCACGCTGATACAGCCTGCTATGGTCTGCTGGCTGCCGCACTGCGTTGACAATAAATACAAAATTAAGGATAATTTTTGGCTTCAGATCTCGAGAAAAGATGACTTTACCCGTAGCGTAAGCAACTTACGCAATACGAGAGAACCTCTCGTAAGAGAACGCGCCGTTAATGCAGCGAAAGCTCAGTCCGTTTCTGCTTTCACTTTCAGGGAATGAGCATGTTTACATGCACGTTATTAACTTGATTATGCTGAATAAACTGTTATTAACTTGATTATGCTGAATAAACTGACAATGCATGTCATGTAAACACATTAACCCGTTTTCCTTTATCGGAGTCAAGTCATAAGTTTAAGTAGGCTATAAACCGATCGACTTTTAGATTTTTGCCTTTGATTTCTCCCGGCATTTAAAACACAACCCGCATTCTTTGGCCTTATTGAAGTGTGATATGTGAAGTGCATACAGACAAGAGAGAGAACTGGTAGGAGGACATATATCACAAACTCTGACTCTTTCTTGGCCTAAGAAATTATTAAAACGCCCATCTCGTGCAGAAGTACAGTCAAAATGCTGCATCTGTAACGGCATGAGAGGATAATGTGTGTCCGTAAATTTCCCGCTGACATGTTGAAATACTCTGAGTCAGATACAAGAATGATTATAGAATCTTTTTTACCTCACTATACCGGGAAATAACCTGATTTAGCCTATTACAGTTTTTCTCAAATTCTAAAACACATTTCACAAACGTTTCCTCCATGTTCCCCAATGTCTAAACACAACACCCTTTTCTAAAGCTACATAAACACAGCCACACCTTCTCACTTCAAAACTCAAACTTTCACACCAAAAGAGCAGCTCGAAGCTTTCAAAAATGTAAACACTATACACATCATTACACACTACAGCAAAACAATTGAAAACACAATGCTCAATTTGTGAGAAGGTTCTTTGTTTCATAACTGCCAATGCATATTTTTAGAAACTTTACAGTAATGATCTTCTTAGATCTCTGCAGAGGATTAGGCATTTAGATTTGTGAGTTTCATATGAAGAGTATAAATCTATAGTAAATTCTGCATGTACACTACTGTAACACAACTCAATGCAAAAACAGAATCTATTGCACACAACAGTACTCTTGAAAACATGATCAGGGTGTGAAGTTTTTTTAATTTACTTTATTCACACCACACACACCACAATCACTGTGCGGCATCATGTCGCTGAGCTGCATCGGGCCACATCACCTCATCCACGTCGCAGGCTATATTGTCTCTTGCCAGGCACCGCGGGAAAAACGCCCTGGAATGGCGAATCCATCCTTGGAAGGCCTCCACTGGGATGTCAACACAGGCCAGCTCCATTGCCCTTAGGAGGTTCTCTCTAGTGTATGGTTGTCTGTCATAAACCTTCCATCTCCACGATGAGAATAACTCCTCTATAGGGTTCAGGAAAGGGGAGTAGGGTGGCAGACAGACGTTTAAAAAGTGGTTACTGTTGGTGGTGAACCACTCTCTGATTTGGTTTGTTCTGTGGAAGCGTACATTGTCCCAAATGATCACATAAATGTGATGTGCGGTCCCAGGATGGTGTTGTTGGCGGTCCAGGAGGATGTCTTTTAGCTCCTCTAGGAAGGTGAGGAGACGTTGGGTGTTGTAAGACCCAAGGACAGCATGCCGGTGGACAAGCCCCTCCGAACCCATGGCCGCACAAAGAGTAATATTACCCCCCGTTGGCCAGGAACCTCAGTGATGGCTCTTTGGCCAATGATGTTACGGCCTCTTTGCCTTCGTTTCTGCAGGTTGAAGCCAGCCTCATCCAGGAAGAGGTACTCATCAGGTCTGGCCATTGCGTCCAACTGTAATATCCTCTGTGAAAATGTGAAAGTGCACAGGTGTTCAGAACAACAGTCAATCAGGTAGCACAGTATTGTCCAGAAGTAATGTAGGCCACTGAGCAACACAGTATGTCCACTAACTGTACTGTGAACATGGATGTATACTTACTTGCACATACTCGTAACGTAGGTCTTTGTGTCGCGCAGAGTTGTGCTCAAAGGGAACCCTATAGACCTGTTTCATCCGCATCTTTTGGCGCCGGAGAACTCTGTCTCTCAAAGTTGACATTATCGGCAATGACTTTGTCTCTGATCTCCCGGAGTCTGATGAGGTTGTTCTCACGAACCATATCCACAATGAGGGTTTCTTGTGCCGCTGTAAATATGGCAACCCTCCCACCTCTATGTGGCATTCTTTCAACTCTAAAGAAAGAAACATGTGTTGTCAATTGACATGTTTTACAATACAGTAACAACTGATTTGAAACCAATAGACTACTTTCACAGGCTTGTAAAATTGTATTGTGACAAAGCAAGCAATAGAGTACAATACCTGTTGTGTTGTCTGAATGCCCTGATAATGGTGGCCACGGTGAACCTACTCAGGTTTGGACGGACTCTTAGTCCTGCTTCAGCCATTGTCATGCCATGGACAATGACATGGTCAATGACTGTTGCTCGCATCTCGTCCGTAATGATGGTGCGAGGTTGTCTTGCTCTCCCTCCTGGACCTTCTCCTCTCCCTTGTTGGCCTCCTCCTCTCCCTTGTTGGCCTCCTCCTCTTCCTCGTTGGCCTGCTCCTCTTCCTCCTCTGATTTGAACTCCTCTTCCTCGTTGGCCTGCTCCTCTTCTTCCATGGCCAGCTCTTCTCCCTCCTCTGACTCGAATTCCTCTTCCCCTGACTCTGCCTTCATCCATTGTGTTTGTTTGGAATCTTCAGCAAACTGTGCACTCTGAACTTGCTTTTATACATGTGGTCACAGCATTAGCAACAAGTGTCTTCAATTTTGAGTCGTTGTGTGTAATGAATGACGCCAGGTGTGTTCATTGTGTTCAAATATTGCTGACTGTGGCAAGCATTTTGCATCACATGAGCTTTCATTTGAGAATATGAGCAGAGTTCTTTTGCAACTTGTGTTTTAGCAAGGAAAAATGTGTTAAGATTTATGAGAACGGAGGATTGTGAATTGTGTCTTCATGTGAAATGTGTTTATGATATTGGAAAATGATGGCTAGATTTAGTAAATGTGTTTAGACAACTGGTCATTTGGTTTAGAGGATTGGCTTTTGTGTTTTAGCATTTGAGAAAAACTGTAATAAACACTCCACCTTTGCTAGCAAAATAGAAAACAATTCTCATATATAAAACGAACTAATAAAACAAATTAACAAGTAAATAAGCAAGTTAATAATCAAATAAGTAAGCCCCGCCCCCCTCACGATAATATCGTGTATCACCGATCTCACAGGCTGACGATAGGACAATATGAAAATGGAGCATATCGCCCAACACTAATATATATATATATATATATATATATATATATATATATATATATATATATGGGGGCAGTAAGATGTAAATAAAATGTATCAACATGATGGTTTCTGAAGAATCATGTGACACTGAAGACACTGAAAATTCAGCTTTGCCGTTACAGGAATAAATTACATTTCAAAAATCCTACCGACCTCAAACTTTTGAACCATACAGTGTGTGTGTATGTGTGCGTGTTTGTTTGAGGGGAGGTTCCTGGTAAACCATACTGTATACATTGTGGGGACCAACATGTAAATTCATTAAAAAAATACTTTTGCTGCAAAACAATGGTACATGATGGAAACCATTTCTGATTGGATGTACAACATATGTAAAATGTATATAGATGACGTATGCATTACTCTCTTGTTTCTCTGTGAGGTTCAGAGTATATGATCACAGGCTAGAGTCACAACATAGGGGGGCTTTCATGCACACAGCTGAAAGTCACCCAGGGGATGGAAGGGCGGGTTATTGGGAGGAGCAGAGGGATGAGAGTGGCTTTGCCCTGCACACGGCATGGATGCCTGACCTTTTAGGTGGCAGTCAGGTGCATCGCCTGACCAAGGAGAATACAAAGACAGGAAACCAGATCACAGATTAGCACGTAGGTGGCTCAGATGGTTTTAGGAGGATACTGACAGTAAATTAATACATGTGAAATAAAATTAATAACACAAAAATGAAGTGTAAATGCAAAATATGCAATTCAGTCATAACATTGCCATTAAGAGATGATTGTACTGATTTATATATTTCTCCTCCTCAGGCCTGTAGAGATGACAGATTATTTGTGATTATTTTCCTATTAGGCCTCTGCTCTACTCTGCCACTGCTCGAGAGATAATCAGTCAACAACGGCAGCGCATGTCAATACAGCTGTAAGTTGATGGACTACAGACAAAAATCAATCAATCTTCTGAAGAGTATTTTGGACCTACAGACATTTCTAAAAATATATATATTAGTGTAGACTCAGTTTGAAAAGCTTCATGGAGTTGGGTGAAAGTTTTTCCAACTGCATGACTGTCTGCATGTATTAACAATTTATACAGTATCTCAGGCAAAATTAGAGCAGGATTGGTCAAAATTCATAATTTAACAATTGGCTCCCTTTCAGCGCATGGGTGAGAATCTGAACTGAAATGGTGTCACCCCTTAGGAAGTTGAAGTGGAATTTGAATTAGAATAAGCAGAAGTGGAATTCAACAGGCATGGCATTTTGTCACATGAAGTGTTCTCCATCAGGTTCATAAATCTGTCTGTCCGTCATAAAACCATCAAGACCATCAAGTCATTTTCAAACAATGGTGTCAAGTCAACATTCAAAGTTTGTATTGTTAAAAATTACACTTATTGAATACTGTATGAATCAACATTCATTTAAATACATTCTACCTCAAATTAAATTCCAATTATTCAAAAGCATTCCCAATTCGAATCTGAATGATGCTCAATCCTGAAAGTAACATTAGTGATGGTAGCCAAAAGCATTCAGTATAGAATTAGTTTATTCTCTATTCAGATTATGAGAAAGTTTACAGTTCAAACTGTTAAAAAAATAGCTCAAGAGCTAATGTCCCTAAATGTATCAGTGTTCTTTGACTTTTATAGATATATTTTCCATGCCATCTCCTGTTTTAAAGAGCCTACAACTATGAGTTTAAATTAGCAAAATACATGTGCCTTATTTATTCGCTCATTCAAATGATTGTGCAGATCCATTCTGAGAATTGCAGATCTTAGGAAAAAACAATAATTAAGAAAACAGGACTCACAAAACAGCACTCTTTCAGCAGGTAGATT
The DNA here is from genome assembly GCF_963993115.1 of Abramis brama. Classification (NCBI taxonomy): domain Eukaryota; kingdom Metazoa; phylum Chordata; class Actinopteri; order Cypriniformes; family Leuciscidae; genus Abramis; species Abramis brama. The sequence continues at coordinate 35,144,486 of NC_139965.1, forward strand.
GTCTTTCACAGCTTGATGACTACTCTTGATGATTAAAACTAATAAATCGGAACATACCAACAGGACAGAGATTCACAGCAGCGTAGACTGGCATCTAAGTCCAAAAAATAAAAATAAAAGGTAAGAGAGAGGTGATGAGAGAGATCATAAACAAGATGCATGACATTATTAAGCAGGTCGGTATAAAATCTTAGTCTGCATCAACAACAGCAATAATTTAGTTTTACGTTTATTTGTCCTCTCTCTTACCCATTGTTGGCACTGTACCTTTAAGACTTTGCCTGTAAAATAAATAATTAGCAAGTTAGCAACACATCTTTAACACATTTGCAGAACACAACCTTTATTTAAAAAAAAAAGTACTGGTACCATGGTGGCAGTACAGTGATGGATTTAGATGGTAAAACCATGGCACTTTTATTGTATGCACCATTATAACAGAATTCCTGTATGGTATTCCTATAGTACTCCAAGCTCAATATAACGCGTCCAAATAAACAATATGATAGTGCTATAGATATTTTTATTTTATTTTTTTTTCTAGTAAATGCCAAGTTTCAAGTGTAAGCTAGAGTATTACACAAGCCAGAGAACAGGTTAAATGCTGAAAAATAGAAATATATGGCGGACTACCATCGTTCCGACATCAGTCGCCCCTAGCAACACACACAGCAGCTGACCAGCAATCAACACACACACCTGACAGCTATCTCCCTTCATCCCGACATCAGTCGCCCCTGGCAACACATACAGAGCAGCTGACCAGCAATCAACGCGCACACCAAACAGCCATCGACCAACTCATCACTGGGGCCATATAAACACCAGTGAAGAAAGACCAGTTGAGTTTTTGATCTCCCAGACATTCACTAATGTCGGTTTACCCTTTTCTCTTACAGAGAGTGATTAATGAGAAGGAACCTGGAAGCCTTGATAGAACTCTCTGCTGGACAAGCTAACTCCCTGCTGTCTGGCTGAAGTTTGCTGTCTTCACTCCACTTTCTCCAGCACTCTCACAACAGAAGCATAAGAGCACCAATACTCCTTCAATCCTCACTATTGTACAATAAATAAAACGCACCCTCCGGGTTTAACAACTTACGTGTTTGCTCTCCTTTTTCCCCAAGCCCCGCTACTAATATAAATATATATATATATATAGAGAGAGAGAGAGAGAGAGAGAGAGAGAGAGAGAGAGAGGGATGGATGGACGGACGGACGGACGTCGACCGATGGTGGATTTTACCGATACCGATATTTAGGTTTGATCGTGCATGCCGATAACCAGTTATTCAACCGATATTTTTTTTAATGGATACTGGATTAAAAACAAACATAACACTCCAAACAAAACAGTGCTGAACTGAAATGTGCTAAATTAAATAAATATATAAATATGAATATATTAAAATAAGTTCTACTGAACGAAATCTACAGAAAATAATTTACACATTAAAATATTAAAGGTCAAATGTGTATTTCTTTAGCTATAACCTAGAAACATGTAAATTGCATAGGTAACACTTTGCAAGTCCCATTTGTTAACAAGGATGTATTATAGCTTTCATGAACTATATGCACTATGCAATATACAATATGCATTTTTACTGCATGTATTAATATTTGAGCAATACAATAGTACCTTGAGCATTCATAGTACATTAACTAAGGTAATAACAGATACAATTTAAATTAAAACTCAATTTATTTTGAGTAATTTTTTTTCAACATTTAGTATTACTAAATGTTGAAATTAACAAACTAACAGTGAATAATACTTCTACAACATTTATTAACCTTAGTTAATGCTAAAAATGGAAACTTGTTGTACAGTGTTACCATTTCATATTTAAATCCAAAGAGTCATGCTTAAAGATGGCCATATTTAAAAATCTGCAAAGGCCAGAGCATTAAAATTACATAAATGTAGACCTATATTACATGTATAGTCTCTCACTTTATTTGCTTCTATTTTAGAACACTTGATGATTATCTAGTCAAAATAACAATATGTATTGTAGTGATAAAAAAATAACTGAAATCAAATGCATTTCTGATTTATGTTTCTGTCGGCTGCATGAACATTTCAATGTTGAGAAAGCAATCACGTCACTAGTTTCAAATAGCCTATGCAACTTCGCCGGCTAATGAATGCATAAAAGTGACCAGCTGCCGGATATAAACTAATGGAAATAGATGGTAACAAATGCGACATAAAACATTTGTGTCAGGTTTGCATGTGTATTTGTCACATTGCTTTAACCGCTTGAGGTAGCCACTACTGTTATTCCTCTCAGACTTGACGGCAAACATAGGCCTACTTCTGGTCTTTCTCTGCTAATGCAGCATAAGCAAATTAATTACTTTATAAAGATATGGCAATATGTACTTTAGTGTTCTGTATGCATACCGTTTCGCTGTCGGTGTTTTAAATGCGCATCTGAAGTGTCAGCGCTCTCCGTGAAGCGTATTCTCTCCGTGCTGCACTCAGCCTCACGTTAACGTAAACAACTCAGTCAGTGATAGTGTTGATGTTTGAGTTCCTAGCATAACTTTACTTCCATCACTCATTGTTTTAATTTAATCTATTGTAATTTTGCATAATTTTTCTTTTCTCAAAATAGCAAACAAACCATACACATTATTTTAAAAGTTTATGATGAAATCACTCAGTGTGTCTACACTCTTACAAATAAAGGCTCTATGTTGGCATCAACGGTTCCATAAAGAACCTTTAACTTCCATGGAACATTTCCATTGTACAAAAGGTTCTTTACGGTGGAAAAAGGTTATTTTGGTTATTAAAATGTTCTTCACACTAAGGAAAAAAATGGTTCTGTTCAGAACTGCTCAATGAAAGGTTCTTTGAGGAACCAAAACTGGTTCTACTATGGCATCGCTGCACTCCTCAGTCTTTGGCCTAAAAAGTAGAAATTCCGATTTTATGAAAGAACTTCAAGACCTAGATGTCATCGTCTTACAGGAAACCTGGTGTAGAGGAGATGCGTTCACTGGCTGTCCCTCAGGATACAGAGAGATAATATTACCATCAGTCAAACTCACATCAGTCACACAAGGGAGAGACTCAGGAGGGATGATAATATGGATTAAATCTGAATGGTCCATAGAATTAATCAAAAGAGAACAATACCACATGTGGTTAAAAATACAAAAAGGAACGATATCAGCATCTAAGCCTGTTTTCCTTTGTGCAATTTACATTCCACCCCTCGAGTCTCCGTATTTCCAAGAGGAAACTTTCCAAAATATAAAGAGAAATCAGCCATTTCCAGGCCCAGGGAAATGTGCTGCTTATGGGTGATTTAAACGATAGAACAGGAGAAGAATTAGTTTTCATAGAATCACACGGTACCAGATTCATCACAGGCAATATCGACTTGTACCCTTCTTACCCCACCAGACAAAACTGCGATGAAACCGTGAACGCTCACGGACGGCAGCTGCTGCAGCTCTGCCGAGGACTGGCTCTGTACATCATCAAAGGAAGACTGCGAGGAGACTCGCTCGGCCGATACACCTACAGCTCTGCTCTTGGTAGCAGCACTGTAGATTATACCATCACAGATCTCAACCTTTCCTCTTTGAGAGCATTCACAGTCAAACCGCTAAAACCTTTCTCAGACCACAGCCAAATCATCCTCTATATAAAGCAATCTGAAACATCACCCAAACCATTTAGGACCCCATATCAAATAAACAAAATAATGTCTTTCAAATTGACTGAAAACAGTGCCACTAATTACAGCACTGCTGTTGAATCTTCAGAAATACAATCCCTCATACATTCATTCCAAATACAGGTATACCCTAAAAATCTATTTGGCATCAATCAGGAAGTACAAGATCTAAACAACATATTCTACAAAACAACACAAACAAGTAATTTGACAATTGTTAAACCAAAGAAAAAAAGCACAGTTTTTAGAAATTGAAAAATGTAAAGGCTAAACTCACACAAATTTTGGGATAAATGGAAATTGTTATACAAACCAGATCAAGAAGTTCTGGCAATCCAAGACGGGGAGAAGTGGAAAAACCACTTCCAAGAATTATACAGCCCAACTGAAATTCAAAATTACAATCAAAATGAAATAATTAATAAACTAGACAATTTGGAAAGATCAATTAAAGCAAATCAAAACCCTTCCCCATAACAATGAAAGAATTGGAAGAAAAATTAGGAGTCCTTGAGCCCAAGAAAGCCTGTGGTGTTGACAGCATCCTGAACGAGATGCTGAAACACACAGACCAAAGCTTCAAACTGGCAATGCTAAAACTGTTCAATGATGTTCTGTGTGTAGGGTTCTTTCCTGAGATCTGGAACAAGGGCCTCATCAGCCCCATCCACAAGAACGGAGACAAATTTGACCCCAACAACTACCGAGGCATCTGTGTGAACAGTAACCTGGGGAAGGTTCTCTGCAGCATCTTAAACTCCAGACTTTTAGACTTCCTTATGAAGCACAATGCCTTGAGTAAATGCCAAATTGTCTTTCTTCCAAAATGTCGCACATCTGATCACATTTTTACATTACAAACACTAACTGACAAATATGTACATCAAAACAAAGGACACATTTTTGCTTGTTTCATTGATTTCAAGAAAGCATTTGATTCAATCTGGCATGAAGGATTATACCTAAAACTTATCGACAGTGGAATAGGGGGGAACTTCTATGATTTGATCAAATCAATGTACACAGTCAGCCAATGCGCAGTTAAAATTAGAAACCAAAGAACCGAATCTTTACCCCAGGGGCGCAGAGTGAGACAGGGCTGCAGTTTAAGCCCCACCCTCTTCAACATTTACATCAACCAATTAGCCAATATATTAGAACATGCTCCCTTTCAAGCTCTCACTCTACACGACACAGAGATCAAAAGTCTTCTCTACGCAGATGACCTGGTTCTCCTGTCGCCCACTAAAGAGGGGCTTCAGGACAGGAGGATTGCTGTCAGTCTTGGACCCTGACCGTCAACCTCCAGAAAACTAGAGTAATGATGTTCCAGAAACGCTCCAGATCTCGGGGACCAAAACACACATTCACACTATCACACAGAACCATTGAGAGCACAAAAACATACACTTACCTCAGCCTGAAAATAACTCCAACTGGTAACTTTACGTTGGCTGTGAATGAACTCAAAGAGAAAGCTCAAAGGGCTCTCTATGCCATAAAAAGATCAATCAAAATTGACATCCCTATCCAAATTTGGCTCAAACATTTCAAACCATTTTCAAATTTTCAAATGGTATGTGTTGGGGCGACCCCAACACATACCATTACAAAGCCCTAAAACACCAACAGCTGAGCGTAACGAGGAGTCCCCTGTGCCAGCTGGTGCTGAGACTGACTGAGCTCTCACCTGCAGAGATCAGCACACCTCAGCACACACACGCACACACATTCGGCCTGCACAAATTATCAACACAGAACAAGACAAGTACATCACCCATTGGAAGAACACCAGTAAAAACCAACACAAACTGGAATGTTATTCAGCACTAAATCGAGAGTACACTGTTGCGAACTACCTGAGCACAGTGAGTGATGTGAAACTCAGGAAAACACTGACGATGTACAGACTCATCGAGCACAGTCTGGCTATAGAGACGGGCCGGCGCAGACAGACCTGGCTCTCCCGTGAGGACAGACTCTGCTCGCACTGCATCCTGGGAGTGACGGAGATCGAGCTGCACTTCCTCACAGAATGCCCAAAATATAAACACATCAGAGACCACTATTACCCCATATTTAATTCAAAAAAATCCCCCAATTTAACACCTGTAATCCAACCCAAAAACTCAGATTCATTCTTGGCAAAGAAGCCAAATGCTCCAATATAGCTGCAAAATTTGTAGCATCTTGCCACCTCCTGAGGGACGACCAGAAAGCAGCAAACATCCAATAAACACACACTCACTCACAGCCTAACACACCCAATCAGACCTACACACATGTATATAATGTTCAATTCCAAGTTCATTTTTTTTTTTAAACATGATTTCTGTATTATAATCCAATTTATTTTATTTTATTTATTAATCTTTATTTATTGTATTATTATTGTTCTATGTTATCAGAATTATTATTTCTGCTATATCTAGCCATGAATATATATAATATTATCTTTTTTTATTTAATTTAACTACTTTATTTATTTTTTCTGTACTAAATGTTCTAAATCATTTTCTATGTTGTTTTGATGCTTTGGCAAAACAAAATGTATGTTTTGTCATGCCAATAAAGCTTTCTGAATTGAATTGAATTGATAGTTTTTATTTGTCCTCTAGAGGCAGCTCTCACTCTGTATAATGCCAGCAGTCTCTTCTCAGCGCGCTCCTACTGTGTAATGACAGCGCACACTTCTCAGCCGCTCCAGCAACGGACGCAACCCGGAAAAACTATCGGTGTGGATTTTTGCCGATAATGATAGTTCCACCAATCAACTATCGGTACCGATATATCGGCAAAACCGTTGAATCGGTCGACCTCTAATATATAGCAGGAGCTACATGAACATTCTTCAAAAATTGTTGTTCGGTGTTCCATGAAAAAAGAAAAAAAAAAGTGTACAAATTTGGAACAACATGAGGGTCAGTAATTATTAACAGATCATCAGAGTTTTTGGACAGTTTTTGATTTTACAGTACATTCAACTTTTTTTTTTTTTCAAAAGATCAAGGAAAATATATTTTTTTTTTTAAGCCCATAGTCTTTGTAATGAAAGATGTGTTGCTAAGCAAAACTAAGGTTAACTTCAGGCTACACAACATAATCACAAATTGTGTTGAACCAACACAAGAGCAGAGAAGCCCAACCAAACATGTTAGAAACAAGTTACGCATGTGACAGGTTTCATGCTATTGGTAATCAAAGCCAGTCAAGCATGTTCCACCGCTTGCCATCACTTTATTGATTCCATTAGCGCTTTGACGATGCCATGTTGGCCTACTAATGGCTGTATGAGAGTGCCTGTGTGTGTTTGTACGGCTATGACTATGTGTACTGAATTGACAGTCGAGGCATGATATATTCCTACTGTCCCATTCCGTCAATGCTCATCAAAATATTATGGCCAAATACACTAGGACTGTTCTAAACAAGTAGAGATCCACAACCCCCTCTAACTTAACACTCTTTCACTATCTCTATTAGTGGTGGGAGGTCTGTCCAGCACAGCTGTGTCACACATTTGGCTTTATGTGCTAATTTTTCCATGTATATGTGAGACAGCTATTTAGAGAATCAAGACGAAGGTCAAGCAGGCTCTGAGTCATACTATTTGATTAAATATTGGTCCGATCTGGAGAGGGACTAGGTTTTCTTTTACAAAAGCCTCAATGACTATCAAAAAAGCATTTGAGTATTTTGTAGTTCTTTAAAAAATCTCTCTTCAAAAGAAGCCTGAAAGGAGCCATTATAATGTTGTTTTTGAATCTTGAGTAAATGTGGGGGACAGACAGTTGAAAGGAAGAGAACTGAAGAGAGGGAATAAAGGTTTAGATCTGAAATATGCCCTTGTCTGTTCAGACCACTTCAGCTCACAAAAGCATAACCTGATTCTTCTATGAATGTGTCTTTCCCTAAGGTATCATAAAAAGACACTAACTGTTCCCAGTTCACCTGACAAGTGAATGACTACTCTGATAAGAACAGAAAAGACTTAACAGTACCATCTCATCTCATTTAAAGGGATAGTCCCCCCCCCCCCCCCGAAAAAAAAAAAACTCATTTATTCACCCTCATCTTTCGTTAATCTTTAGAACACAAAATAAGACATTTTTAATGTTATAAAAATGTTGTGTCCATCCATTGAAAGTCCATGCAACCAAACTTGTCATGCATTAAAAAGTACAAAAAGACATATAGTTTGAATTAAACTGTTTCTGAAAAGACACGATTGCTTTCTATCATGAACAGATTTAAGCTTTTATTCGCATGTGAACATTGATCAATGCGCACACATTGCATTAAATATGGTTAACATAGAACCGTACTTGCTTGATGTGCGAGAACAATCCTCACTGGTTGTTGTAGAAGCTTGAACGTGCTTACATGACGTGAGAACAAACCTTATCAGTTATTGCATGTCAATCAAGCACAACTGAGCTTCCGTTTATCATATTTGACATGCTCTATCTATGTGTGTTGATCAATGTCTGAATAAAAGCCTAAATGAAATCGGTTAATCATATAAATCAATCTCATCTCATCAGAAGACTTGGATTAAACTCCTCGATTCATTTGGATTACTTGTACAATGTCTTTATAAACTTTTCAAAGCATAACATTTTTGGTTGCTTGGACTTTCAATGAAGGGACATAAATCTCTCAGGTTTCATTAAAATATCTTCATTTATGTTTCAAAGATGAGCAAAACTGACATTGGTGCTGATGACGGGCTTGTGAGGATGGCATGGCGTAGCTTGGAGACAGCCGTAATGTGTTTGCCCTTGGACTAAATGGCATCTGTCTGCTGACTGCTACTGTCTGTCACTGCTGACTGAGTCCTCTTGAAATGTGGATCTGGGTATAGTGTGTGTGAGAGAGAGAGAGAGAGAGAGAGAGAGAGAGAGAGAGAGAGAGAGAGAGAGAGAGAGAGAGAGAGAGAGAGAGAGAGAGAGAGATTGTGGGGAGAAATGCAGGTTGCTGCCCAGCTGTGCAAGAAAATCCCTTGTTCTCTGTGTTGTGTGTGTGTGCACGTTGATCTTCGTTTGAGCGTGTGTGAGGTTATTCCTTACGAGCGGTATAACATATTCACAGACTCTAGATAAACAACTAATGAAATCCCTCTCTGCCTCCTAATCTAAATACCAGAGAGCACCTTGGGCACTTCACCAGACGCCTGGCAGGAAACCAACCTGCTGCTCAGAGCTTTCCCATTACCTTTCCTCATCTACCCTCTGCCTTGGCCTACACATCAAACAACTTATACCACCAGCACAAGCAATGCAGAGATCCTCTAAATGTACTCCAAAACAACAGTGTTTTATGGGTGCTGTGCTACACACGGTGACAAATGTAAAATAAGCACCTGAAAAGACTAATGGCCCGGTCTTCTGCCGAGGCCGTAAAAAAGCTGTAATTTTTGCCTGAGTGACAGGTAACATGGCTCTAAATCATTCGTTCTCCTTCTCTCTCACTCCAGTTGTCTCGTTTCTCCACCCCTGCAGTCTCCGGCCGAGCCTGCTCTCGCAGCACTGGAATTACTATTGGCAAATCGAGCCAGGCAGGATTAATTGTAATTCAAGGTCTATTACTGCAGCACTTGCTTGCTTTTGCTGGATTGCCAGTTGGGCACAGGAAGAATGACTGTTCTGAGAACTGCCCCGTTCTGAGATTGTAGATTAGCCTTTTGATGGAATTGGTAAAGCAGTGGAGCTTGACTCACGGTGGCCTCTCACAAAAGAAGAAGAAGAAAAAAAAAAAGATTTTAGAAGAGTATAGCGAGAAGATGCAGAAAGAAAAAAACGAAAATAAGAATGAAGTAAATCTGTGTGGGGGGGGCGAAAGGATTATCAGATTCCATCAAATGTGGAGATGTGCTGCCCCCCTGAGGAAAGATGAAAATCAAAGGGATCGAAGAGAGGGAGACACTCAGACAGAAGGAAGAGCAAAAGAGAGAGGGAGAGAGAGAGTAAATATCAGTGTTGTTATTAGGTTTTGCATGCCGGCACTGATTTCCAGCTGTCTCGCAGCCGGGGCTCTTGCGACTCTCTCAGCACTCGTAAATGTCACACCTCGTACATGCCAGTGTGCTTCAACACAGCCTATATTTACCTCCCAGAATGGCAACGTACACCACCACGGATCACCACTGCAAAGGCTGATGAATCGTATGAGAAAGGATTTGGACGTTAAGCCTATAGTTTTGAAAGAGGAGAACACCATCCCATGTCTCCACCTGCCAAACATTGAAATGCATTATGCAGATCTTAAGATCACAGAGGAAGTGTCTGTACGGGAAGGAAACCAGGCTATTGCTGTTAGTCAAGGCTTTTATACAGAGTATAGGAGAACATTAGAGAGAGAAAAACAAGCAAGGTTATGTAGAGTGCATCACTGAGGACCAAAGGAAAGGATGGGTTCAAAGTATTCTTGTATTAAGAAATAAGGAACCCCCTCAGGAATCTTTTTCTGCATCAGAAATATCATATATATTTACAACAAATAACAAACAAGTATTTATTTACACTGTATATGTATGTGTTCATTTATTTTCTTGAATGAGTCTTCATAAAAACATAGCCTTCCGCATATACACAATGATGTACCGCTGCAGACAAATTTTGACTATTATATTATATTATATTATATTAGTAGTTCTATATATGTCTTATAGAATTAAGTGGCTCTTGGTGATGTCGATACCAAAGGTTGCAGTAACTGGGAACGGCCTGTCATTTATTGAATTTTAAAAACTGTCAATCTTTATGACAGTAAAAAGGAGCATAAGGCAATTAGCATCTTCGCCTGGTACATAGGTATGTGGCTTCTGTGTGTAACTGTAATTTTGAAGTATAAAATAATAAATAAATAATAAAATATTATGTTAATTGTCTATAAAATATATAGTATTTAAAATTATTATATGATTCAACAATATATTTAAAAAGTAATTTTAATGAAAAAAGTGTTATATATACACTAATTATATTAAAAGTATTATATATTTAAATTATAATATTACATTTGATAAAATATATTTTATTATATTATAAAAATATAAAAATAGGTTATATTAGGATGATATGGCATAATAATCACAGAAATCTGAAACAAACATGACGGATACAAATAGACAGTGACGAACGATTTACAACTAAGTCCATCAGATTGGATTGATGGGTAAGGATTATTTGAAACGCAACCTCATCAAAAAATAAAATAAAAAATAAAATGTGGCACTGAACATACTGTACCATCTCACAAAACCTGCTCTAACATCCTGGTGTCGTGTAAAGACCATTTGAAAAGAGAATCATGGCCTGTTGGTTGGCCGTCTTTGACAAATATTGGAGCAGATCTCTAGAGAGAAGCGTTTAATCATCTGGCTGGCACATAAAGTCTAATGGCATCTGCACACATCAGCACAGGTGATACAGTAGGTCCAACTCCACACCCCATCATATATGTTGTGATACAGCCTTGAAGCCTTGTGTCTCTCCAGGGAACACAGGCATAATGCTCCTTACACTTGGCTGCACTGACTATGATTATTTATTTATCTCTCGCTGCACTTATTCCCTGTGCAGCATTCTGCCTATCTGCTCCACTCTCTTCGTTCAAGTTTTGGCTTTCTCCTGTCCTTCATCTTCTCATTGTGGCTCTCTGGTGGAAGCAGAGGGCGCTGTGGTTGAGGGAGCTCAGTGGAACCGATTCAGTCGAGTAGGTAAACAAGTCAGAGTTTTATCAGAGAGAAGACTCAGAAAAGGGGCCTGCTGGGTGAGTTGGGCCCCAGACTGAGGGCCCTCCCTCTCAGGGACAGCTTGAGCGCAGCAGGGGCCAGCCTTTCAACAGGAACTTTGATGAGTACCAAAGGGACACTTTCATGAGGAGGGTCCCACACAGCTTCCACTGGGTCTGCGACAAATATCCCACCGTATCAACAACTCATCTATTAAGATGGGTAGACAGCAGGAGGATTCATTAGTGCCCGACTAAACAAAGAGCCATGTGTTTTGTTGCAAAATTAGCATCCAAGCATAGCAACACACAACACATTATATCAAACTGTTGAATGTGGTCTCGTTGCTATGCCAATCTCATCTCATTCGTACAATGAGATGTTTCCTCATTTCTCCTCTGCTTCTAGCTAGGGCAGTGTTTTTCTGCAAGGGCAACAACATCTCTAATTGAAAAATCAAGCCTTTTTAGGCATAGACAGATCGTTGATTATGAATTGTGATCAAACATTCTGGTTGATGAGGAATTTGGAACGGATACATAGTAGAAAGTTCTCTTTTTTAAATAATCTTCTCATTGATCTTTCTTTCACAAACCAGATAAATGTATTTCATCCCTTTGCATCATCCAAGTGAAGTCACCATTTTTTCTCCCTCTAGCCACACAAGTAATTTAATTTTAAATTATTCCAACTTTGAATTGAAATCGATCTACAAATGAAAGGCAATTAAAAACCACTGAGTTTTTTTTTTAGTAAGCCTCGCTCACGTTGTATTATTGATAACTGAGTAAATTTAGACAAATTAGAGAGGTGACTGAGATTTAGACTGGTGTGTTGAGGAGGAAACTGCGTGTTTGTTTTTCCTTTTCAGGCCCCCTGTGTGTGATGTTGGGGGAACAGAATATGTTATCACGAAACCCTGGAGGAACAGACTTCAGAGCGATCAACATGAGGCCCGGCTCCTCTCTTCCTCTTTGGACTATAAAAGCTCTGATTCTTAGTCTAGCGAAATCAATAGCTAACGATGCACAATTAAAAGGAATAGTTCACCCCCCAAAAAATATTTGTGTCATCATTTACTCAAATCAAATGTGTTGGCACTAGATGCACTGCATTATCTGATGTCGCATACATGAGAATCAATGGTGTTTGGCAACTATTTTTGTAGTTTATTTCAGTTTTAACTGAAGTCAATTACCATTGAACAAATAACTTAAATGTTGGTCTCTTTCCCACACAAAGTTTTCTGTGGCTTCAGAACACTTGGAATATAATACACACGTCATACAGACTATTTTATGAAGATGCTTTATTTTGTAGTTTGACAGCTTCAGTCCCCTTTCACATGCATTCGATTTAAAAAATAGCCAGGATATTATATCAGGTGAGAAAAAAAATCAACACTTTTGAATAAGTTTATGGTAATAAAGTACTTACAAATCATTTGCAAAATATTAGTTTATAGTTAATTCATAGTAAATATATTGTAGTCTCTACATTGTTAATATATTAATAGGCTATATACAAATAGTGAGTTCTTCATTCATTGTCACAGTAATAAACCAAATTATTATTGTTTAATTAGCTCAAATGTAAAGAGTTAGATAATGTTTTTTTATGCTCCATTAACACCTTAATAACTGTAAATAGTTCTCACGTTAGATTAGGTCACGGAAAATGGGAAAATTAAGGTCATTAAAAGCTATAACAAACCTATAGACATTAATTGCATTAATGTTAAGAAATATATATATTTTAGGGGTATAAGTTTATATAAATTTAGGGGTAGAGCTAATGTAGGGGGATATGAATACAGTTTGTACAGTATAAAAATCATTCCGCCTATGGAGAGTTCCCGTAAACAACATGCCAACATGCATATGATGTGTATAATGTGTGTGCTTAATGTATATGTAAACATTTTTAGGAAGTAAACAATTAATGTCTAATAAAGGTTGGTTTAAAACACTTATTAAATGACATTTTCCGTGGCCTAATTAACTATTTATGTTTAAACTATTTAAATATTAACTATTTACTCCTAATAAATAACCAGTTAACAATTCCTTTACTATGAGCTAATTAAACAATAATAATTGTGTTTGTTATAAACACAATTATAAACGTATAGTTTGTTAATGCTTTATAAGTACTTTATTACTTATTATACAAAAAATAAGTTGGTGCTACCAAAAAACAAATAATAATAATAATAATAAATGATTTTCCAATTAACCACAGTCTCTAAATGAACAAATCTGATTTTTGAATTCTTTTAACCTATGGCCTGGTTTCACAGACTTGGGTTTAGACTAAACCAGGATTAGGCCTTAGTTCAATTAGGGCATTTAATTCACTTTTTTAAACATGCCCTAAAAATAAAAAATAAAAAATAACAAACATTACTGGTTAGCATCTATTCTTGAGACAAAACAATGGCAGTGACATATTTTAAGATATGTCAGTGCAAGTTGCATTCAGTTAAAACAGCTGAAACATGCATTTTAGTCTGGGACTAGGCTTAAGCCTCGTCTGTGAAACGGTTAAGTCTATTTTAAGTGGCTACATGAAAACATATTTGTACTGCGCTTAGCATTTTTGTAATGTACCAAGTAAGCAGATTCCCTTTATCAGTGTTTCATGCCCCACTTTCAGGCTGAATCTTCAGTGAGAAGAAAACATATGTCAGCAGAGATTTCTTGCGGGCTGAATTCAAATCAAACATACATCTGGTTCTTTTTAGAAAACCCAAAATATACAGCATGACCAGTGTAGCCGATTCAAAGACTGACTATTATACAAGCCTGTTCTTTAAATGAATAGTCCAAAAAGAGGAAACACTGACCCTGTTTGCACCTGGCATTAAGATGCGTTTTGGTCGATCAGATCATAAGTAGACGAGGGAGACACATACCTGTTTACACCTGGTATTTTAATCCATCTCTTTAGTTCAATTGACAAAATAAGCTTGCACAGTTTATGAATGCATCCCAGAGACGACGGATAAACCTATTAGAGTAGCAGCTTTCATTTCTGCTCTGATAGCTGCGAGATCACGCAGAACAAGGTGAATGTGTGTTAGAAAACAGGAATGGTGAGAGAACATTGTGCTTGGTATGTTTTTCATCTTCAAACCCAACTTGGGTCTCCAGCCAAAGTTTAAATCCAGTCTGGCTACTGCGCTTCCCATGTTTACGTATTAGGTCAGTAGGTGGAGAGTAGGCGGTCTTTTGAAGCTGTTTGAACACATTTTGACCACATGAGCGGTTACACTACGAAAGCAATCCGGTCAAATGTGTTTTCGACTACCTCTGGAAGTGGTCGAAAGTAAACAAGCTCAAAACATTTTAGACCACGTTTACACTTGTAAGTAGCGTCGTCCACTTGTGATCCAATCGACCAAAACGCATCTTAATACCAGGGTGTAAACAGGGCCACTGAAACACTGCCCTTTATAATTTAGAGAATTAGAAAAGAGAACATTTCTTTCATATGTAAAAAAACAAAATGAATTGGAATCCATTTAAATCAAATCATAATCTAATTGAATCGAGACATCTGTATCGATAGCCAGCCCTACAAGACATTCTCATATCTCTCTCTCTGTATTAGGGCTGTCACTTTTGAGAAAAGTCAAATTCGAATGGGTATCAAATATCAAGCAATGTATTTGAGTGTGTTATGGTGATGCGGAGGAGATGAACCCAAATGCAGACAGTATGCAATATACACGGTTTATTGATACAACTAGACAGAATAAACAGGAAAACAAAACCCACGAGGGGGCAAAACAAGACAGGATAGACTAATTTGGACTGACAAGACTAGACTAAGACTCAGACAAAAAACTAACACCTAAGACAGGATCAAACTCTTCTTTCTAGACAAGACTTTCAACAGGTTACTCACGGATTGTTTCACACAATGAACCGGCACAGGACCGCAAACACAAGGGGATTAAATAGGGAGAAACTAATGAGGGAAACAGGTGACAAGGGTAAAGCAATGATGACTAAACGAGGATAACAAGGGGGTGGGACGAGGAACGAGACAACAAGCACATGGCCCAGCAAAAGGCCATGTGTGTGAACATAAAACATGGGTCTGTCATGATCCTGCCTCAAGACCAGGGAAATCAAAGACTAGAAGGCAGAATCATGACAGAACCCCTCCCTTAAGGAGCGGCTTCCAGACGCTCCCTAAGGGGACACTAAACACGGGACATGACTGACTGAGACAAGGACACAAACCAACAAAATATAACAAATAACAATAAAGGCAGACAAGAAAAGACAATAACTGGGTTAGGGTGAAACATCAAAAACAATAAACAAGGCAGGGGAGGTGGAGGAAACACAAAGTTCTTAGGGGGAAGTCCAGGGTGAATGGGTTGACTAGGGGTCTTGGGTTGACGGGATGATGGCTGATGGCGAGGGGTCCGGGCAGACTTGGATGGGGACACATGAGGAAAAGTCTTGGGGGAAACAGTCCGGGGTTTAGTGGAGACAGGGGTGACCGGGGAAACCCACGGCGGCTTGACAGGGGTGGAAACCACAACAGGAACAGAAACAGGGGGTACAGCGGGTGACAGGACAGGAATCATGACAGGGGATTCAGCAGGCAGCTGTGGAGCGGGAACAGGAATTGGGCTCTCAGAAGCGACTTCAGAACCAGTACTGCCCGAAGCAGACTCAGAATTTACGCCCCTCATCTCCGATTCGGTAACAGCCTGCAGCTGGCTTGGGATCAGCGCTCTCTGCAGCTGGCTTGGGCACAGGGTCTGGGGACAAGACAGGACTGACAGGGACTTCTAGAATCTTAACAAGACATGAAAAATAATCCGACAGGGTCTTAGCAGCAATGACGACCAGCATCTCCTGACGAGCAGAAACAGACCGCACCACTGCTTCCGCGGCTGAATCGGCCGCTGCCTTCTCTGCAGCGCTCACGACTGCAGGCACGGGAACAGCCTCCACTGCTGCAGGTTCTGGGGCAGTGCTTTCAGTAACGTGCTCTGGGACAGCGCTTTCAGTAGAGGGGTCTGGGACAGCGCTTTCAGTAGGAGCAGAGGGGTCTGGGACAGCGCTCTCTGCAGCAGCGGGATCAGGACCAAGCAGAAACGAAGGACGGGAGGCTCCCTTCCTACTCTTCTTCCTCCTAGGTCGCGGTGCAGATGCTGTTGGCGGACTGGTGAGTGGTTGGGGAACCATGGCGGGATCTGTGTCTGGGGTTGGAAGATCCGTCTCTAGGAGGGCTGATTCCGTCGCGGAGGACTCTGATGCCGACTCCCAAGAGGTCCGTCTCCCTCGCTTGCCGAGTAGACCTTCGGGTCCAGAAGACGTCTCGGGAGTGGAAGTGGGACCAGCTTGATCCCCCTGGGAAACACCTAGGACAACCCTCCGGAATCACTGGCAGCTTGACTGGTGGTGAAGACAAGATGGAACCCCGCGACCTCCTCCTCGATAAACAATCCACCATATCAGCGAACGAATGGCAAACCAGCTTCTCCCGTTCAGCCAGGGGTGGAGGAGAGTTGAGACCCGCAATGAGGTAGTGGTTTAGGAGGACATCAGGCAGGAAAAACCTCCTCTCGTTCGCGACCCGAGCATACTCCCTCAATGATAGCTCTCCCTGGGAGAGAATCGGGAGTTTGCCCCTCTTAGAGTCAGCGATGGTCCTGTACCACTAATCCTTAAGATCATCTGGGTTATGCTTGACATAAGAGGACATAATGTCTGCTGGGTTCGGTCTTGGCCGGTTCATTCTGTTATGGTGATGCGGAGAAGATGAACCCAAATGCAGACAGTATGCAATATACACGGTTTATTGATACAACTAGACAGAATAAACAGGAAAACAAAACCCACGAGGGGGCAAAACAAGACAGGATAAACTAATTTGGACTGACAAGACTAGACTAAGACTCAGACAAAAAAAACTAACAACTAAGACATGATCAAACTCTTCTTTCTAGACAAGACTTTCAACAGGTTACTCACGGATTGTTTCACACAATGAATGACAATGAACCAGCACAGGACAGCAAACACAAGGGGATTAAATAGGGAGAAACTAATGAGGGAAACAGGTGACAAGGGTAAAGCAATGATGACTAAACGAGGATAACAAGGGGGCGGGGCGAGGAACGAGACAACACAAGCACATGGCCCAGCAAAAGGCCATGTGTGTGAACATAAAACATGGGTCTGTCATGATCCTGCCTCAAGACCAGGGAAATCAAAGACTAGAAGGCAGAATCATGACAGAGTGTCTCCGCTGCCTCATTTGGATGGTAACTTGACAGGTGAGCGCGAAGATTGGATGTCGAGGATGCAAATTTGGCAAACTACCTTATCTTTAACGGTTACTTTACCATCTATGGTGTAGGAACCAAAATATTTCAAGACACTACTTTTTAGATGAGTTGGGGTCGTAATTGTCCACTCAGGCTGGCCGTTATGTGCGTTATCTTTCATTTTCAAAACAGGGTGGTTATTATTCGCTTGATTTGGTCATGGGCCTACGCTACAATACGTTTAGAGCGCCCGCTACTGGATGAGATGGCAAACAATAAAAATAAAAAATAAAAACGGTCTAATCATTGACTGTAAAAAATGCGCTATGGCAGTTTAAAGCAGAACTTGGTAACTTTTTTAACTTAATAAATCATTTGGATGGTTAAACAACCTGTTCTGGTGATATTGGTGACTTTCCCCGCTCCCCCCAGCGTTCCCAGGCGGAAAACCAACCTTGCAACTTGGGGACTACCGTCCCGGCAAGATAGAAATTGGAAGTCTCGTGAGAAGCGAGAACGAGAACGAGAACGAGCGCGAAACACAAATTGCTTTACGGCAATTCGACATAAACACACACGCATGTATGATGTATTACCAGATACCCACCTCGGTAGACATAGCTCCACACGATACAGTTGGCTTGCTCCGATCAAAACAAACGCACATGAGCAGCGGGGAGGGGGAGGAGGCCACCGCAAGTGAGTTTTTTACGACCGTGTTGTGAAATATACGCCCCACAGCTGTAGGGGGAGCTCGTGGGGAAAACATGCGACAACAAAAGGGAAAATCAGCGAAGAAGTGACTAGAGTTCGCTAGAGTTGCCGAGTTCTGCTTTAAAAACCGAATAGTTTATTTATAGTTCAATTACGGCTATTTCACGTCATGTTCGAATGCATATTCGAATATCGAATAAAAAGTGACAGCCCTACTCTGTATATATATATACACACACACACACACACACACAACTCACCATTTGTGTTCCACAGAAGAAACAAGGTCAAACATTATGATGGTAAATGATGACAGAATTTTAATTTTCAGGTGAACTTTCCCTTTAAGAAGCCGGAGCCGGTCATTTCTTATGGTGAGTGAAGAGTGTCCAAGGTTAAAATATGCTGCTTTGAATTTCCAAGAGCTTGTTCTAGGCTCATCTCGTTGAACGCTGCGTGACACTGTGAGGTCCAGGACCATTGTAGAGAGCTTAGCTTAATTGTATTTTAATCCAAGTTCTCCACAACAGGTCATAGTTTCTAGCACTTCACTTCTCCTGGCATAGTCAAATCATTAACCCTCATTAAAATTGAGAGCTGAGCAGGTGGAAAGGCTAACTGTTTTGTTCCAAAGCTCTAAAAAAAAACAGCCTGCTGATCTTTTGCAATCACATGAAATGGGGTACTATCCAACATTAAGAAAAAAACAAGTCAACAAATGTTATATGCCACCCTTGTGCAATTGGGCTATGTACCAAATAGATATTCAAAACTTTTTTTAAAACTCTCCCTAATCTTCTCATCTATCACTCAAGTGCATTGTGGGGGTAATCAATGTTAACTTGGCACC
Organism: Abramis brama; assembly: GCF_963993115.1. NCBI lineage: Eukaryota > Metazoa > Chordata > Actinopteri > Cypriniformes > Leuciscidae > Abramis > Abramis brama. The sequence goes on from NC_139965.1 coordinate 35,163,778, forward strand.
AGTCAGTATAGGTTTTTTTCTTTCTGTCTATATATTATATATATATATATATATATATATATATATATATGTATATATATAGATAGATAGATATATATACACACACAAATATTCGTATTTGACTCAGATTCCTTTCTTTCTTATAGAAATTGCTATTCACTATCAAGGACAGCAGCATCTGCATGAAAGGCCTCACTACAGATTTAATCTTGTGGCGTACTTTCTCTGCAGCTTGGTGTTAGACCGAGGGCCACTTCCATTATCCAACAGGCTTTGTCCACAGCCCAATGCCATTTCATTTGTCAGTTTCACTGGGTAAGTGCCTGTGATATATCATGTCCCATGCCTTCCTGATAACAAGAATGGAAACTAAGCACTTTCGCTGTGCCCCTTCCCAGAAGCCGTGGCATGGAAGCGGGATATGAAGCGCATTCAAAGAGATGCACTCACTGGAGAAGGAGCCATCTTCATAGATGTCTAAGTAACTTAAGCCATAAATATAAAGCACATGGCTAGATACAGTTAAGTATCGATCAGATTTACCAGAAAACCTATTTTGAAGCTCAAGAAATCATGGTTAGCTTGACAACTTTATTGAGAGGTCTTTGCCAACTGGTCTACCAATTCAAACTATGGCTTGTTAAATGAGTTTAGTTTTGGCCTGATACATCTCAAAGTACCACTTACAACATCTTAGCCTCAACCTCAGAAGGTCTTTTCATTTCATCTGCTATTTTTATCAAGCTTCATTTACTTCATGAAATCCAATTATGATCACAGGAACGATGATCGCAAAGAATATATCAACAAGCAATAGTCAGTAACTGCTATTTTTCTTTGACACTATTAGGTCCCTGCGTGAAGCCGGTCTCCAGGGAGCCTGCTCTGTTTTCTCTGTTGCGAGAAAATGCTAACAAGCATGTCTTCGTTCTTTTTAGAGAGATTGACAAGTCCAGACTGGATTTATTGATTTTCTCACCTCTGTTTCTTATTTCAATCTAAATGGAGAACATTCTGTAGGTGCAGAGTATTTTTCAAAGACCTTTATGTCACCATTTCTCTGCCATTTCATAACCATACTGCCCTCTCAGGGCACTAAAATGTCTGAAGGTAGGCATAGCCATTCAAGCAGTAAGTAAATACTGCAGGTTTTAAACGGAGCATATAAATCTTGGTTTTTATATCATGAGAACTTTTCTTTCTGGAATCCTCCATTCGGTTTTATAAGCATCCACAACAAAACATTGCAAAGGTGAAGCCTGCCACCTTCAGTAAGCCGCATGCTGTTGATGAGAGCTCACGCACCTCCTGCAAACATGCAGTGGCAACCAATTTTCTGAAAGATCTCTATTTATAGCCCTCTTAAGAGCTGCAACATGCTACAAAGGAGAATTAGAAGTGCTTAATTGTGCACATTATGCCTCTAAAATGAATCCCAGTGAAAGCGCCCTTGTGTGCTACACTCCAACAAACCAACATTTTCCTCTTTACTATTATACTCTTTTGGCCAATGTTCTGCTTGCACTAATTAGGGCCTAGGTGACATATGGTAAACATTTGCCGCCGATTTGTTCCCGCTTGCTTTCTGTGCATATAGTTGAGTTTAATGCACCTTGTGCCTGAATGAGAAAGCTCAAATGTACTCTTAGTGCAGGGAGAGGCCTTTCATTAGTGCTATTAGAAAGTGGCAGGAATTTAAATTGGTTGCGATAAATTAACAGCCCCGCTGGGAGCTCAGGCCTGAGCCAGCTAATATGCAATTATATTAGGCAGCTTTGCATCTCCATCTCTGCTTATCTGGAATAGTGCATGCTGGGAAAGGGGCCCTCCCACCCAGCTCAGGGATGGGAGGCCTGCTGGATTAAACGTTCAAATGGTTAATTGGGAACAGCTTGTATCTGCAGAACTTACTACGCGACATCAACATTGCCTGCTTTAAAAGCGCACGGATATTATCCTGAACGGACGATCTGTTCAGAGTCTTCACTTCACTTTTACGATTTCAGAAACAAAGCAACTTAATTTCTAATAAGACATAGTGGACATAGCATATTAAAAAGAATACATCAGCGAGAGCAGCTGAATCATGCTGTTTTCTCATCTAACACCTGTTGGCTTCAGATATGCATTATTGAAAACCCCTACAGAGAAGAAGTAAGCAACCATGTAGAACACAGAGCGAGGACATTGTCTGGATTCGCAAATGTTTCGAGTTAAACATTTGTTCGCATTCTAAGGTGTGTTTTGCCATTGCACGTCTTTTACTTTATCTTGACGCTGCTTAAACATGCGCCTGTAAGCCGTGGGACGCCTATTAGCAAATTTGCCCACTATTGTTTTCCGAAAACTACAGCTGTTCTCTTTAATGGAAACATGTAAAAACAGGCTTTGCTGTTTTGATTAAAATTAAGTTGAAATTGACTTGTCATGCTGTGTTGTCTACCAACTATAAATGATCCAAGTAATCAAGGTAGACAAGACAAATTCTGAGGAAACCTTGACGGGATTCAACATGACGTTCTGAGACGAACAAATTGACGTGCTTTATGTCTGTCACATGGATGCCATCTTCGCAAAAGCCATTTTTCACTCAAAAATGTGGTGGATGCAATCCATTTCACTGTGATGTTCAATATTCTGTACATATGTTGATAGACCTGATAAAACAGACCTGCATCAGGAATCATCAAACAGCCTCTCTTTAACATTACTTTTTGTGCTCACCACAGATGGTTATCACCATCTCCTTAACGCAAGAGACAGCATATGTTTTCTTCTTCTGGCCCCTGTTTGTAGATTTACTACAAAGTGCATCTCAGTCAGCTGCACACGATTGGATTTGCCAGGCTCATGTATTCCTGAGATAAGAAAACACAGCATGCTAAAGACAATCAAACAACCTTCTCCTTTGGACAATGCACAGCATGGTTAGTGACCATGATTAACCTCTTTCTCATGGTGCATGTGTTCATGGGGATTTAAAGAGATAATTCATTGTTCTGGAGAAATATCAGCTGGATTCAGATATGCAGTCTGATTGAACGGTAGGCCGCGGAGTAAAGGAAAGCCTCTTATTGAAGAATTATGCTATGAGCATCCAACTGATAGCCTCTTGTGCCAAATTAAAGTCCCTGTGCTGGTCTGCCTGATAGCCTCCACATTTGTTCCTTGAAATTACTATGACTTGGGAGTTACAGTGGAAATCCCATTTGTGCATTTACAAATATGTTAAATTATTGATGAAGAAGAGGTAGCGATAGATCTTTTCTTCTGTATTGTGACGTACGTCTGAGTGCAGCAGATTATCGAAAAAGAAAAAAAATGTAGGGCGGGGACATGGTTCGATCCATCGGTTGTTGATTTTATATGGGAGCTGCACTCAAAAATGGAGGCAGATAAATGCAAGCTCACAGGGGTGGGGTTTAAGCAGACAAAATGATTGGAGAAGTCATGCATAAGTCACCACACCAGTCGTTTTCACTACATCCACACTGTCAGTTTTTGGGATTGCTCGCACATAGAACACAAAACTGACAGAACAGAAAAGTGACTGGATCTAAAATCTTCAGATGACACACAGCTCATATCTCTGTCACTGTTATTTACCAAAACAACAGGTGAAACACACAGTAGACACGCGTTTGTGCAGTGCAGAGTGGCTCTCCCACACTGTATGGCATGACAGACAACTAGTTTTCCAGTCCAGTTCCGTTCACACAGTGGAGGTTTCTTAAGAATGTGGTTGCGAGTCCGCAAATTATGAAATAATGATAGGAATTTATGGGTGTGAGTTTGGTAATAGAATGCGGTATGTCACTCTTGTAAATAACCAAACTGTGTGTGAACGTAACTGTATTAAGAACTCAAATACAGGACTGACAACCGTATTGCTGTATTGTTGTGTTGCTATACGAACGTGGCCTTTGAACGTGGCCTATATCAAGTTGTAGAAGTGGCACAACTGGCCCCAGCCTGTCACCGTCAGGAACTCCAACGCTTCCTAGGCTTTGCCAACTTCTATCGCAGATTCATCCAGAATTACAGTCTCCTCAGCTCACCTGAGGAGCTGACTTATTTAGTCGATAAAGTTTTAAATATGGATATTTTTCTTACACAAACGCATCGCTTCACTTCAGAAGACCTTTATTAACCCCCGCAGATCCGTGTCGAGCACTCTAATCATGAATAGATGCGCTTTAATGTACTTCCAAAGTCAAACAGCCATTCACTCTCATTATCAAGCTTGGAAGAGCCAGGACATTTTTTAATATAACTCCGATTGTATTCGTCTGAAATAAGAATGTCATACACCTAGGATGGCTTCAGGGTGAGTAAATCATGGGCTAATTTTCATTTTTGGGTGAACTAGCAGTTTAAGATATATCACAAAAGCAAGAGCGCAATCTGAATATCACCAACAGTTGAATTAACATGACTTCAACATTGAGAAACTCATTTTCCTTTTGGGAATGAAAATTGTCCCAAACGAAGACCAAGCAGAATCAGCTGTTTTGCGTCTGGTGGAGTCCAAGAATGAATCGTGTTTTTGAACGAATGAAGGATTCAGTGAATCACTCATAAAGACAGAAAGGCATACTATACCATACTAAGCCTACTCTTACTATTTCTGCTATATTAAAGTTATGATAAAAGTGGTTAGTTAGAGATGCTACTCTAACTACACAGTTAACATCCTCATATACACACACACTCCACATTTTACTTAATTACATTACACTTTTCAAACAAACAGGTCTGCCAGTATGTGGGTTTCAAAATACTTTCTTTATTTTTACAAGGGCTTCAAACAAACATAAGCAATTACCTCGTGTTTTGATAGATGTGTGCGCTGTTTAATTCCTTTGACACGAGTATATCCTTATCTGTAAATGTTAGAAAGTACCACGAGTATTTCCATTTAGGATATTCTGACAACAAGCGTCTAGTTAAACTTCACAGTCTTAAATGAACGATCGCTGGTGGGCGCATGCTCGTCATAGACGGAGTGCAATAATTCTGACTAAAATAACTTATATGCAAAATATATTTATTTATTTATTTATTTTGGTTTGAAACTTAGATTTTATATAGATTTTATAACTTAGATTTTAAAATATACATTTAACAAAAGTAATCATAAGCTAGGCTATAAGAGCAGTAGGCTACAGTAAAGTCACTATTGTTGGAATAGCCTATTAATGTAACTGTTCAGACGAGTGAATGTGTGTGTTCCGCATATCTCTTACAAGTTAAAACTTTGTGCTTTTGTTTTTATCTATTATCATTTTTCATTTAGTCGTTTAAATGTCTGCTTTAGAATATTAATCAGTCAGTTGATTTTAGGCTTAGAATGTAATGTTTGTATTTTGTATTTTTGCTTACAATATACAGCCTCCCTTATATAAATATACATTCACTATATTTGTTGTCATGGGCTTTATATTACACATTGTTTGGAGGACAGCACTGGGCAGGATGTGGAATAACATAACATTGTTTAAAAGAATGGATTAGAATTATTTATTTTTTAATGCATAATTAATAAATAATTTTTAGATTTTCATCCGCTTAATCGATTAATTAAAAAATAATCGACAGATTAATCGATTATCAAAATAATCGTTAGTTGCAGCCCTATTCATTGACTCACAAATAAAGTAACTTTTAAGTCTGCGTATACTCTCGTGTGTTAGTTCCAGTTCCATTTTTTTCACCAAACACTTAAAGCTGTCTAATTCTTAAAGCTGTCAGAAATCCCGCCCTGCAGCTAATTTCACTGGTTAGGGTTACAGTGATGGGTAGGTTTAGGGATCAGTGTTTGGTGTAGGCAATCAGTACTGTGGTTGACATGACCAGTAAACGGCTGCAGGGCAGGGTTTCCTCTGAACTGGTTTGGGGGGGGAAATCATGGAGTTACCGGACATAAAAAACTGAACTTAGTATCAAAATTCTGTTTCATGTAACAACTTGTAGTCGGGAATGAGACTGATAACTTTATTCAGCTGCTGAATGGAAGCAACGAAGGTTGTGTGCTGTGGAAAACAGCCAGATATTTTCCTTCATCATCTTATATGTCTTATTCTTTCAGACATCTGTTCTACAAACTTGCTTCATTGCATTGCTTGGAAAGATTTCATGAAATATTCTTTCATATGGGTTCCCTTATGACTGGTTCAGAGCTTCACTCCAGTCTTCAGTAGCATGAGTGAAGTTGACAGGATGTTTCTGGGAGCACATCAGTGGAGTTTCCCAGAGTTTCATTAAGTTACGGCATGGCAAAGAGGTGACATGTACGTACAGACATGAGTCATCTCCTGTTGAGCTCAAGTTAACACATCCCACCAGCTGTCACTGACAGATAACTGCATACATCATGACATCAAAACAACACAGTGGACAAACACAGAGATGTCTGACAGAGAGAGAAAAAGATAAAAAACTAAATTTGGTAGGAAACTGAGTTGAATTCATATGTACAGACAGACATTTAAAGTCACCATGAAATCAAAATTGACAAATCTTTTTTTTTTTTTTTTTTTTAATGGAATATTGCAGTATTATAAATTATTTATAAAAACATTCACAGCCCCTCAACCCTAGCAATGACATCTCTTGGGGTGGACACTGGCACTTCATAATTGATGAATTTTGCAAAGTGAATAACGACACTCTAAAAAATGCTGGGTTGTTTCAACCCATGTTTGGGTCAAATATAGACAAACCCAATAGTTGTTTTAATTTTTTTAATTAATTATCTGTTAGGTTTGTCCATATTTGACCAAAACATGGGTTGAAACAAACAACCCAGCATTTTTTAGAGTCTATAGATAGAGCTGCTTATGTTGCTGAATTGAACTCATTTCATAATTGATGAAATTTACATAGTTAATGAACTGAAGTGGCTTTAACTGAATAATGACACTATTGTCTTTTTTAGAGCTGCTTTACAGCTTTGAAACAATTTATATTGTATATAGCCCTATATAAATAAAGGTAAGGTGGATTGACTGGCACAAGGGCTGGGCAATAAATAAATAAGCAAACAACAGCAATCCAACAAGCCAATCAATTCCCAATGGATAATATCAAGTCCTGCCGCAAGTCGCAATTTCCAGTTCTTTAACCGTTTGTATGCAGTATCATAAATTCTTAAAGTAAGTGTACAAAAAACATATTTAGATGCTCAAAATATGATTCTTATGCAAATCGTAGATTAGAAATTGGAGATTAGAAATATCTGACAGCCATGACTTCACTTTCCCCACAGTCACCACATCTGTCTTAAAGACATAGCATCGTTAGTAAATGCTTTTTAATGATTTTGTGAGTCATTACCCTAGCAGTTTACATAAATAACGACTAAACAAAAGATAATTAAAGACACAGACTTTTTTTGTGGTTCATAATTCTGTGATAAAAAGGTCTATGAGGATGAATGTAACATAACTTTGATGGTGTTGTTTCTCCCCCATTAGTTCCTATTTATTCATTAATTATAGTGATTTTTCTCTACAAAAGCACACATGACAAACATTTTATATTTTGCTTATTAAATTATTTAACTTTTTTTTTTTTTTATTAATTAGGTCTTTGTGGAGTCCTTTTCAAATGTGAGTCATCCTCTGGCCTTGGTGCTGCCCATGATGCAATGCAATCTCACGATGTAATTCTTCTGTTTAATGATCCAGTGTGTGAAGGCCTCACAAGTCACAACCATAGGGCCCTTTATGAATCTTTCTTGATGAATTATAGTTGTACTTGTATAGTTTTATAGTTGTATAGTTTTAATACGTTCCTGTTTTAGGTCCCAGAGACTGTAAAAATGAGTAATAGTCAAAACAAAAACAAAAAAAACAAAAAAAATGCCTTTAGATTTTCTGTATACATGTGAAGTTATTAAACATAATTTCAGTAGGAGTACACCCATCTAATCTTCTAAATAATACCAAGGTATAAAAACAGCCACTTACTACTTCCCGTTGTCAGTTCTTTTGGCATCAGTCCTCCTCCTCGTCCCTTTTTCCTCCTTTATGTATATTTTGCCTATGTAATAGGGGGGCAGTCGGAGCTTGAGTAGAATATCCTCTCTGAGCCCCTCTATAGCAGACAGCGAGACAAATCTGTTTACCACTTGCTCTAAGAATATATGGGCACAAAAACTTGTGGACTAACCTTTAAAAAAATATTATTGCAGCTAAATCCCTATGTTTTACTACATCGGGATGTACTGTAACAGAAAGTCGCATTGTAACAGAAATGCGACTGGTAAAGTCTGTTTGGGATGTGTTTGACCCCAGCAAAATCACATTGTAGAAAAAGACAATAAAACAAATCGAAGTAAACAATGGACAGGAAAGTGCATATAACTGTCAGAGAATGTTGTTTTGTGAAAGTTAATGTAATGTAGCCTAACATTTGCTATGGAAGACTTGATGAATGTCATAATAATTTCTCATATGATTTTGAATAGTAATTAGGATTCTACCTGAAACTTGAATGTAAAGTATTTTATTCAAGCCATTGAAACAGATTAAGAATTCAAAGAGAATATGAGGGATGACAAAAGGTTGAGAACTTTGTGTACACTATCGTTCAAAAGTTCTGTAATCAACCTCTATTTGATCAAAAATACAGTAAAACAGTAATATTGCGAAGTATTTTTACAATTTATAAAAACTATACAATTTCTCTCTCTCTCTCTCTCTCTCTCTCTCTCTCTCTCTCTCTCTCTCTCTCTCTCTCTCTCTCTCTCAGCCATTCAGCCATTATTCCAGCCTTCAGTGTCCTTCAGAAATCATTATATATACTGATTTGATGCTCAAGAAACAATTCTGATGAAAATGTCTTATGTTACCAATGTTGAAAACAGTTGCGCTGCTTAATAATTTTGTGGAAACCATTATGGATTTTCTTTTTTTTTTATTTATTTATTTTTATTAATAGAAAGTTCAAAAGCATGTATTTGTAATCTTTTGTAACATTATAAATGTCTTTGCTTTCAGTTTTTATCAATTTAATGTGTCCTTTCTGAATAAAAGTATTAATTTATTAATTTCCCCAAACATTTGAACGATAGTGTGAACATAAATAAGGTATTGTGCATGCGGCCATATCTGCATTTAACATCTAAGATGAATTTACAAAAATAATAAAGCACAGATCAAAGTTGCATCATGTAGAGAGATGGCATATATTATTTTGGAAACAAATAGTATGTTGTTTGTCAGTTAATCTGAAATCCTCTGCCTCCTCTGTGTGCGTGTGGGTGTTTTTGTGTGAACACTTGTGTGAGAGTGTGTGCATCTGATCTGCATATGTCTGTGTGATATCCCAGAGCTTGTGCAGATAACTACCTCTGAATGTTATCCAAGTTTGGAATGATCCACTCCACCGCAAGCATACACATCAGTGATAATTACACAGAATTGCTCACTGCCTCTTCAAATATGGCAGCCAATGCCATTTGGAGATGCTCCAACGAGGGCCATGAAAATTAAGCTGACAGAGAAGCCTTGATAGAGACACATAGTCACTTGCAGACTAATCACTGTCTTTCTTGAAAAAGTCTTTTATTATTAGTTTACAAGGAAATTACAACGATTACAATTTTCAGCACTCTCCCCCTCTGTCATTTTGATAACATGCTCTTATACTGGATGCAGAATCGCGTTTGTCCACAAGATGGTGATACAGAGCTAAAAAAAAAAAGCTCTCGGGAATCTCACAGGCAGACATTCAGCTTTGTGATTCCTTGCTAAAAAGTCTGTGAAGAAAGCTATCGGTTAGCATAAACTGTAGTCAAGTCGCATGTATCTATATAGCGCTTTGTACAATACAGATTGTTTTAAAGCAGCTTCCCAGTAATATGCAAGACAACATTAATGTCCCCTCATTCATTTTCTAACTTCAATTAGTGCTGTAAAAAAACTATATGCTACAATAAACAATAGTGTCGTTATTAGCAGTTGCACGGCTGCCACAAGATTAGAAGTATGCAATTTGAAACTGGCCGTCCATCAGAGTACATGGCTACTTCGTAATGACCGTCAGTAACTTTTTGGAAGCAGATGGTGTAGTCACGGCCTCTACAAGCAGGGGCTAACAGGGTCATGCTAACCAGCTAAAGCTTGACCCCTTGATTCCTTGAGTTGAGTAATCTGTTAGTCATCAAATAAACAAGAAAAAAGCAGATAAACATCCTCTTTTATGTTGAAGAACACTACAGTTATGACACTGCATGTCACAAATGTTTAACATGTTGTTGTATGTTTTTTTTATAGTATATGATAATCCAATCCAAAAATTGGGGAAATGTTCAATTTAGTGTATTATAGGCTAATTGTATATCATACTTTATATGTTTTGTTGTTGTTGTTGCACATTTTGACCCTGATTTCGATTTTACACAATACATATTTAGATTATAATCTAAATATATAATATTTATATTTTAAAGTAGTAATTGTCGGTTTAATGTCCAATTTTAATTAGTTAGAAAAAAGATCTTCTGTTCTCGTTCAATCTCTGCAATGTTACAAAGAAAAGAAGATAAATCTAAGATAATGGCAAATAAGTGAGAACGAGAATTGTTTTCTGTGTTGTGATATGGGGGGGAAGAGGGATAGAACAAAAGTAAGGCGTGACTGGATTTCTCGAAGCAGCGGTTTAATCAGATCCTCTGAATGGAATTAGGGCCTCTCTTAATCTAGACTAAAAGCTGGTCGCAAGGTGTGTACTGTGCCAAGTGAGGGGAAGTGGCTTTGGTGAAGCAATCAAGAGATGAGAAAGATAAAGGGATTAGATTTTTAACCTTGATAATCTCGCACTTTGCATTACCATGTGAATGCACTTGTTTTTCTGTTCTGATTTGTTTTGACTTCTCCACAATCCCTTTCTCTACAGCAGCGGGGCTTATCGTTGTTAAGAAGAGTTATGAACTTAACTGCGCCTAACGCCGCACCTGGGGCCAGTTGCACCAGCTATTCACCAGCTATGCGTAAGTTACAATGTAGCCTAGTTTTGACGCAATTGCACTACTAAATATGCAATTGCGTTGCACCATTAAACTTAGTTGAAGCGTAACTCTATGTAGACTAAATATTTACGGAAGCCTCCGACCAGGAGAAATGGTTGGAATAAAATAGTAGACTGACTGAATCAAACAGCGCTTATGATAATGCTGACATTTACACTCGCTTACATTTTAAGAGAGAGAAAATTATGTGTATATATACTTACTACTGATACTAAAATTAAAGGTGCAATGTGTGATTTTTAGCGGCATCTAGTGGTGAGGTTGTGAATTGCACCCAACAGAAGTTACGGTGGCCGACAGGAAGTGATGTCGTCAGCTGAGACAGCAGAGAGTAGCCAGTTAAGCAATGAGGTTTCTTTACAAAGATAAATTAAGAAATTAGGTTTACTTTATTGTTCAGTAAAACGATGTTATTGCGAATATTATTGTTACTTGTTCATCATTGTGTCAGTGATTTATTCGCTGACTTTAGCTATAGCTTCTTTGCACAAAGAACAACATAGTGACGAAACGCGCTCTGTAGTAGTTTGTCCGTTCAGGGCCACTGTAGAAACATGACGATGTAAGGGGACCCGCAGTGTGTGTAGAGAGAAATGGCTCATTCTAAGGTAATAAAAACATAATGGTTCATTATGTAAGGTCTTTATACACCACTGAAAACATAATTATGTATATTATATTGCATTTCTGTCTACAGATCCTCCTAAACATTACACAATGCACCTTTAATACCGATACCTGCACCTTTTGTTTCGTTTTTGCCTTTAAATTAAATATTTACATTTTCCATGGTATCATTTGAAGGGAAGAGAAGCTCTTTTATTGCATTGCATGATCATTTGATGTTTATTGTCATTATAGATATTCACTTTCCAGTGCCACGGAGGGGAATCAGAGATTGAGGGTCATATTCAGCGGACAGACACACTGTTTTTTTTTTTTTTTCTAGATTTATTTCAACACACGACAACCAAAATCAAAACCCTTGAAGCTTGTGAACAGTTTTGTAGTGGCTGCCTGCAAGTTCTGCAAATTCACAAGCCGATAAACTGTGAGAGTCATACTCACAAAGGTAAATCTCACCAATGTGATTATTTTATTCAGTGATGGGCAGTGGGTTTAAGCGGTGACATTAATAATAGATTTACTATCCGGCGTCTTCTCGTCACCCACTCAACCTGCTTCCCTTAGTGTTTTTACACATAGAAAAGGCAAAAAAAGTATGACATAGTTCCACTTTCTCCCTGAACGAGGATGTGAATTACTATGGCAATTTTCGATGCCGCATGAATGACCAACAACGGCGACATTTTTGATAATCATCTAGCTTTGCTATTTATTATTATTATTATTATTATATGATTATGTGTTTAATTCCTGACATTTTCATAACACCATCTTTCAGATCCATTTTATCTTCAGGGCCAGACATTAAGGGCATAGACATGCTGAAAGTGGTTAATTTTATTTCTGTGTTTCGTATGCATCATTTATGAGTTTTTGTTTTGCATGGCTGTAACTTCATGGTGAATGGATAAACGGACTGGAGTGCTGCACTCTCATTTCCCCCACATACAACACACACTTACTCCCTTTGTCTCTCAGTCTCACTTGCAAGACCCACATTCAAAACCAGGATCAAAATAAACAAAAACAAAATAAAAACAAATACATATATTTATAATAATATTTTATATACATATATAGCCTATATATATATATATATATATATATATATATATATAAATAAATAATATTAATTAGTATACACTGTCGATCAAAAATGTCTTGTATGCTTACCAAGGCTGCATTTATTTTGTCAAAAATACAGTAAAAAGTGTATTTTTTGTGAAATATTATACATTTTTAAAAGTTATTTTCTATTTGAATATATTTTAAAATGTAATTTATTTCTGTGATTGTAAGGCTGAATTTTTAGCATCACTTCAGTCTTCAGTGTCAGATGATCCTTCAGCAATCATTTCGATATACTGATTTACTGCTCAAGAAACATTTCCTATTATTATCAATGTTAAAAATAGTTGAGTTTCTTAATATTTTTTTTGTGGAAACAGTGATCATTTTTTTTCCAGTATTCTTTGCTGAATAAAAAAAGTTCAAAAGCATTTTCTGGGAAAATATAATAAATATCTTTTTAAGTCCTTGCTGAGTATCAATTTCTTTCAAAAAAAAATAATACAAAAAACTTGGTGACCTCAGACTTTTGAATGATAGTGTAATTCCATTACAAAATTAAGGAAACAGTCTAATTTTCAGAGGCACAATGACAAAACTTGCATGGAATCACTGAAAATACCATAACTGTGATTCCTCTCAAACCACTAATAGTCTATTGATCAGGTCTTCTAATTGTTCTCATCAAAGTACGACTGAAATGTTTACACTGTTTTTCAAAAAGACAACTAAATGAGCTAATGACAGTCAACTGCAATGTAATGTACAGAACCAATTAGCTATATTTAGACATAATCCATAATATGTGGGAGTAAACTTTATCCATTAATCATGCTTCAATTAAGACTTAGCCTGCAGCGGTATGAGGAACCGTACCTCTTATTTTGGGTATGATAGCATAGTTACAGGAATAGCTATTGTTCCTCTGTTTGCCCACTCATGTCATTTGTATGTGTGACTAAAAGACTTAGTCCTTAAAATGGATGCTATAATTAACTAAGTCAGAGGCAATGTTTAGCTAATTTAAATGACCAAATTAAAGTCTTAATTCCCAAAGAAGGCCAAACGCCTGGACCAGCTTATGACAGAGGTCCTGGGAAAATGTTACAATGTTCCTGATAATATCTCAAAAGAGAATGCAAATCGCTAAGAAGGTGTGGGAAGGGGGGTGGCTTTCAAATCTCACTAAAAACTCAAAATCTCCCTGATATCGTATAATAGATCCCCCTCTCCCCTCTAATAACAGGCTTAGAAAGTCTTTACTAATGGATATCTGAGCTGATCCCGTCCATCTCTTATAAGGCAAGGCGCTTCAACCAAATTACGCTCCCTCAGAAAACAATCAGCTGCCAGCAAGTGACTCGAGGTTACAGAGGCTTTCAGAGCAATATTACTGTCTCTCGCTGAGTTGCACTGACTCAGTTCTCGGTATGGCGGCAAATGGAAACGCTTCCTCAAAATGTGGCCTGAGAACATTTTCAGAAAATGTGAAGTGTGTACTTTCAGGTCGTTCGCCTTTAAAAAATCGAAAATCACCAATGACTCTGTAAAACAAACACTTTCCTCTAAACAGGGTAAAGCCTAAACAAATGTATAGAGAAAATATCTGTTAGGTTTGCTTTTTTTTTTTCAACCCCACCTGATATTCAGCTGTCTTTGTTATCTTCCTTATAGCAGCAGAAGATCTGAGATGACAACTTTGTCGTTTTTAACAACGAGGTTGGTTATACTTCACAGAGAAAGAAAATACAAAGAGTGCAGATTTGCAAGAGGGTGGGGTGTTGTCTAACAACATGACCCCGTCACCCATCGTCCAGATGGAAGTTCCTGAACACTGCGTTTTTTAATGACTGGGCCACTAAATTTCTTCTTAAGGCTATAGATTAAACCAAAGCTACCAGTGAAAGCATAAGCAGATAAACAGGGGATAAAGAAAGAAGAGAAAGAAAGAGCTTTATTGAATCATTTGCCTATCATCTCATATTAAATCAGATAACTATTAAAAGTATATTCTGGGTTCAATGCAAGTTCAACTCAGCACTTGTGGCATAATGTTGATGACAAAAAAAAAAAAAAACTTAAACTTGGCCTTCCTTTTCTTTTAAACGAGAGGTTTACAATGAGGCACTTACAGTGGAAGTGAATGGGGCCAATCCATAAAAGTTAACATAATTAAAATGTCATTTAGTGTAACCACAATATGTAAACAATATGATGTTACCATCATTTATTGAAAAAATTGTACTAACCTCTTCTGTGTAAAGTTTTATCCTATTTTTAACTCGACAGCCATGACAACATAAAAATGACTAGAACAATTTTACAGCTTGAATAGTACGCATTGTTTTACAGAATAATTAATGGAATCTTATATAAAAAACTATAAGCTTAATATTTCTGTCCTCCAAAAATTGGCCTCATTCACTCCCATTTTAAGAGCGTCAATATAACCCTGAATTTTTATTTTATTTTTACAAAAGGAGGGACAAGTCAAAATGAATTTTCAGTGTAATGAACATTATGACATAGGTGACCCTGGACCACAAAATCAGTCACATGGGTCATTTTTTTTTAAAAATCACATGAAAGATGAATAAATAAGCTTTCCATTGATGTATGGTTTGTTAGGATAGGACCTATATTTGGCCCAGATACAACTAATTGAGAAAATCGCCTTTGATCGCCTTTCCATTTATGTTCGCGATTGTGCTGCATTCACTCACAAAAAAAAATGTTTTATATATTTATGGTAGGAAATTTACGAAATATCTTCATGGAATATGATCTTTACTTAATATCCTAATGATTTTTGACATCAAAGAAAAAGCGATAATTTTGAACCATACAATGTTGGCTATTGCCACAAATATACCCATGCAACTTGTGACTGGTTTTGTGATCCAGGGTCACATATGTAGTGTTGATTGAGCTTAGCTTGTATTGAACCCGGAATATTATTTTATTACATAAGGGGAAAAAAAAATCCACGGGTGTGCACAATTTTTATGCATTGTTTGGAGGCAAAGAACCACGTATTTAAGTTTGATTAATTCTTGGAACCACAATGAGACTAATTGAACAAGTAAAAATAGCGAACCACTTTCAATTTGACATTTATGGTTGCTTCTGTGAAAAAAAAAAAAAAAAACTGATCGAAATGATAAGGAATAAGGAATTATAGGTGCTAAAAAAAAAAGCCTAGACAGAGCTCAAAGTCCCCAGTGAACTGGAATTGCGTTTCTCTTCAGGCTAAGGAATGTCTCATTCAGCCTCAGGTCAATTCACTTCCTCCTATTGAAACAGTAGCAACATCCCCATTTAAACCCCTAACCTTGAGCTTCCTGTTGACAGAATGGAAATGCCATGGATCCAACACAGCTGGCCAGTTGAGAATGTTTCTTTCTGCTCACACTGAGATGATTACACACAGGAGACTTGACAAAAATGAGTCTCTGTGTGAGATGTGTGCTTCAAGTCCAAATAGCATTAGCCCCTCAGCTAAGAAGAGTTATGAAATAATAATAAAAAAATTGACTTCACAAACCTAATTGTTTTTCATCATTGTCCCTGATTACCTGCCATGAGCACCAAGGTGACCAAAATGTGCTTTCAATTGCGCCATCCCTGCCCTTTACCAGTATGTTTCAGCATGTGTGTGTAATCGGTTAGCAAAGCACAAATCTGTGCAGTGATTAAAAGTTCAGGGGTGCTGGTCCAAGCCTCTGCAGCTATGTTTCTGAAGGTTCAAACACAGGACATGAGCCGAAGATTAGTTTGGGCCTGGGAGGAAGCTGGGGCTGACGTTACGGAAATTACTGCAGGGCTGGAGCTGCTTGATTAGGACTGAAGTGATGGGATTAGCAGACCTCTCCATTTTGGAAAGGTGTAGGAGGGGAGAATGACTTTGAAGCTGGCATTACTAATCACGGTGGGCGTAGTACTCTGTATACCATACATGGGGTTGTGACATCAAATATAAAAAATGAAATATGATACATTCCGCGTGACTAATTCCGTTAGCATGTCACCGATGTCGTGCTTAACAGCCCTTCCTATGTGAATCTCACACCCGAACGTAGTCACAGGGGAACGGAAGCACTCAATCTTTCACCTCAGTTCTTATATTTTGATTCTGATGTTACAAAGTACAATTAATATTTTCTGAAATACCATGTTGTATTTTAAATCATATTTGCGAAATCACACTTTTTTTCTGGCTTCCCGCTATGAGGCAATACCTCTACTGTGATTACCCACCCTTGAATATGCTTCCCCCATTTGTTATTGAAAAGGGTATGAAGGGCAAGTAGGCCCATGATGAAACTCTCTGGCAATTTTGACTCTCTCAAGTCCTTAAACCTGAAGGGAATATGTTCCGGGAATTAATGAATTCAACATGTGAGTGCAAGGAAAGCGACATGAAAGTATCGCCCGGGTCTGTTTTCTCTTACAACTGCGGCTGCATTCTTATTTTGTAGTTCTCTGCTCCAGGTCGTCTCTTCACACATCTTAACTTCAAAAATAATGCACTAACTGGCTGTTGGATGCTGCATTGCCAGTGCTGGCTCTGTTAGTCTAGCTGCCTCTTTGAATGGGGTGATAAAATTAGCATTAATATGCTTCCTGAAAAGTAAATTAGCAAGCGGCTTTGATATGTCTATGTATTTATTTCTTTGTTATTGCATTAGGCAAAATGTTTGGAATCTCTAATACTGACAACTTATTACTACAATACGGATTCCATTGTTCCCCAAATACAAAGAAATCAAAAGCCATTTTTAAACTTCAGACGCCATCAAAAGCAAAAACATTTTTAACTTGAATGAGTTTTGATGCTATTGTGTTTTTCATACTGCATAATTTAGTTGAAGTCTAGCAAACAGCAGGAAGCATTTGATGCATATTCCTCAGGCGCTTCTCATTAGCTTTTGAAGGGGTTCTTTGTGTTTTATTATTAAAACAAATTTTCTCTGGTATGACCATAACACAATTATTCTGAGACATGTTGCCAAAGCTAAAAATTACAGACTTTTATGCTTTCATTGCTTCATCCCCATTGTGGCACCAAATAATTTGGACTCAGTATGAAAGTCTGTTTTCTTTAAAGGGGTCCATTTTCAGTAAGACTAAAGTGGAAAGAGGGCGATTCAAGCACATGCCTTACCATGCCCCAGGGTGAATTTTGGATCACGTTAAGTGAACATTAATGTCTCGTTAAGATCAGTCCAAATGCCTCAAACATGCTGTACATCAGCTTTCTCGGAGGGCCTCGATGTGCTTGGCTGCTCACCCAGGGCAAATGAGAGATGACAAGAACCCTGCTATTTTTAAAGCACACACTTCACAAGGCATCCACTGTCTCATGCAGTCTGATGGGTGATGGTGCAAAGAATGTCTGCTGGACAGAGGCAGGGTTAAACACCACAGCCGTGCCTGTAGGAGGCATAAGGAAAGGTCTCAGATGACAATGAGGAACATAAAGTTCATCTTACCTTCTGGAATGAGAAATCCACAGCTGAGAAGCTTTAAGTGAGATCATTGTCCATTTAAATAGATATTTAATTATTCTTATATAAATATATTTTTATATATTTCAGATAACCTCGGATAACCTCTAAGGCAGGGGTTTTCAAAGTCTAAGACAGTGGGCCTCCCTTTTTACACAACTTACCCCCCCAAACACACACACACACAGCAATGTCAGACTCTTAACTCCTCACTTTTATCATTGTTTGAGTTGACATGAAAAGTGCAGTTAAGGCCGGATCGGATGTGTTCTATGAACGTGTAAACAGGAAAAAACGCATGCATTCGGATATTTCGAGATCAGTTTCAGGCCTCATTCATATGTGGAAATAAATCACATATAAATCAGATGTAAACAGGCAGATCAGATTTTCTGAGGCAACGTCTCCGCGGTTTAATGACGAGAGAAACCCTATACTATACCATATGTATATACCCTATATATAATCTGTAAAGGGATGGTTGGCCCGAGAGAGGAATGTGGACAAACATTGACACAACATATCAAAAGTTGGCTTACTCATCCTAAAATTTTCGGACCCACTGCTCCTCATTAAAGCCTATATTTAAACAGAATATGCTCCCACCAGTCCTAAGATCTCTCTCGCACACAATAACTGAAGCATATGCGCAAGGCTGCAATGATGGCACTTTTCGTCCTCCTCCGCCTCAAAATCATAGTGATGGTTGGCGAACTTTGCATAGGCCTATATTTCAGAGCTAGCATCAAGCATATTTCGCGTACGTCCATCTGTGCAAGAGAATTTAACCCTTGAAGCATGCACGATGTTTCATATAGTATAGCAAGTGTAAACACATGAATCGGATACAGTAGAAATAACGTGTAAACGGACGGTAAATTGGTCATCAAGACCTGCAGTGTAAACAAGGCCTTATTTTCAGAATAATAACAATTTAACTTTTTAATTTATTAATTTAAACTAATTATTAGGCTATCCTTTTTACCACTCTCCGCGCCCCCCTGGGGAGGCGTGCCCCACACATTTTCAAAACCCCTGCTCTAAGGTTATTGCTAAAACACTTGAATGAGTCATGTTCAACCAACTCTCTACCTTTCTTACACAGAACAACCTCCTGGACAACAACCAGGTTTCAAAAGCGGCTACTCATCTGAGACTGCCGTGCTCTCAGTTATCTCTGAGACTGGCAAGAGCAGCTTCTAAATCATCAGTACTCATCTTGCTGGATCTGTCTGCTGCTTTTGACACAGTTAACCACAAGATCCTCCTCTCAACTCTCATGACGAAGGGCATCTCAGGATCTTACCTCCTTCAGGGTGTCATGGATAGGTGAGGTGTCTAAGTCGCAACATCTAGCTTCTGGGGTGCCTCAGGGCTCAGTGCTTGGACCACTTCTCTTCTACATGTCATCACTAGTATATGTCATTCAGAAACATGATTTTTCCTATCACTGCAATGCTGATAACACACAACTCTACCTCTCCTTGCAGCCAAATGATCTGATAGTAGCTGCTTGTGTCTCAGCCTGCCTGACAGACATTTCTTGCTGGATGAAGGACCACCACCTTTAACTCAACCTTGCAAAGATAGAACTGCTTGTGGTCTCAGCCAGCCCAACACTTCATCACAACTTCCATTCAGCTTGGTTCTTCAACCATAATAACTCCATTCAGGACACCCAGAAACCTTGGAGTTGTGATTGATGATCAGTTAAACTTAAAAGACCACATTGCTAGAACTGCCCGGCCCTGCAGATTTGCCTTATACAACATTAGGAAGAGCAGGCCCTTTGTAAGTCGCTTTGGATAAAAGTGTCTGCTAAATGATTACATGTAAATACTTTTATAGAGAGTACATCATGATTTTAAATGTCCACAGAGGTGTTATTTTTCTTAGTCATATTTTCCTGTGTAGGGTTAAGGAGTGCTGGAGCATCCTGGACATGTGGCCATTCCATCACGAAGGTTATTATTATTATTATAATTATTATTGAAGTTCATACAATAATTGTTCCATGTAACCTGAGGATATATTTCTTAAAATATACCTGACACCTGAGCAATGTTCTGTATAGCACTGTATGTCTACGGTGACAATACCATAAAAAATAGCTTCAATTTAAAAAAAAAAAAACAAGTTATGTGGAGAGAGTTGACCTTGACCATTTCTGTAAGACATTCAATAAGCATAAAATTCTTGCCTCAGTCTCCAAACAATCATGTAACCTTTTATAAGTCTAACTTTCCAAGGTACCATCTGAATTGAACAGGTATCACAGAATGAAGTGTTTCTTTAGTCACGTTAGCTAAAGGACACTAGTCGTTTTACACTTCATGCCGTTTTGAATTTTGAAATTTCCAGACTATGGGGTGAAACTCTTTCTTCTCATTATTATAATCAAAATAGTTGTCATGCTTTAGTTTGTTACATAAAAAAAAAACAAGGTCGACAAGAAGTAACCTTCAGAGACAGAAAGCAGATTTGAAGTCAACCAAATTTTAACAAAAGTTCTGCAGGGCAGTCTGAGCGAGGGCTAAAAAGGATCAAAAGTCAGACAGACTTTCGTGGCCTGTCGTGTCAGCCATGTCTTCCAAAGTGAAGGCCAATAGACATATTCGAAGAAATAAGAATATCCTCACAAAAGCCAAGGAGCAGACAAACAAACAAAAGCAAATGTCAAGCAGGGCTGCACTTCAGCAATTGCCTCTCTGTCTAAGAACCCAGGGGTATTTATCTTTGGTCCTCTGTCAAAACGGCTCGGCCATTCCTTGCAACTAATCCTACTAAACTGACTCTCTCCACTTAGATCAATGGGGCACGACGCTAAGCACTTCTGACAGATACATACATCCGAAGCACGTCCCAGTCCCTAAACTCTACCCTCCTCTGAACGCACGAGTAGACCCCGCAGTCCCCCAGCCCTCCGCCCCTTTCTCACTTACTCGTTTAGACAAGATCACAGATTCAGATATGATAGTCACAGCCTCTGAAAAAATTAATACCACTCTGAGGAAAATCTCCCAGGATTACTATAACTCCGTTAACCTGTTTATCGTGCTCTTTATTCTATAGGTTTGAATAATAAATCAATTTTGCTTTCCTCTCAGGGAGCGAGCTGGAACTTAATGATCTCCCACCTCCGACCCCCTCAGTCTCTCTCTCTGCACTCGCTCCCCGTCTCTTTTGCTCTCTCTCTTTCTCTCTCTCCCTCCTTCAGTGGCGTAATGCGCCACTTGCCTCACAGAGCTACTGGTGGTCAGGGGGCTGCGAATGTTATCTGATTTTCCAGAGAGGGGTTTGGAGCTGGACTAAAGAGGCTGGGACAATAACAGGAAGCGGCCAGAGGAACGGCTGGGCTGGGCTGATCACTTTTGCCACTGGAGTGGCCTGATTGTCCAGTGAGCAGCTCTGTTGGAGCTCAGACAGGTTCACATGCAGCTGCTGGAAACAGACACCGCTGACCTGAAATTGAGGAGGATATAACTCAACTTTACAATAAAAAGGGATTTTCAAATCAAGAACGATTGTTGAAGGGACCAAGACTCCGGTAGGTGATTTTTTTAATATATATGTTATATATATTATGCATATATTTGTCTTTCTAATGATATATTTCAAGTCAAAGCCATGAAGTTCATTCAAATTTTTTACATATTTTAATGACTGTATAATATATACTGTATGTGTGTGATTTACTTTAAATTATATTAAGTCATATTTCTAAAATGTATCTTTACAAAAAAAAACTAAAAAAAACTCTAATTTGAAAGATGCTTCCTGGACTAATAGGAAGGAAATTCCCAAGGAACACTGATTACCCATGGGAATACGTTGAACTGGATGTAACATTTTACTTAGGGACAGAGAAACAATAATAAATCCTTACACCATCTGTCCTTCTTTTTTCTTGAAACAGCACAGCAGTTACAGGTTATTCTTAATGTCTCATCCCATATGCCCCTGTGGGAATAATGTTTTAAGAGATGCAGAAATCAGTTCAATCACATCAGACAATGAAAGCCGATGATACAAATTATTAAGGGTCATGTAAAACAGCACAGTTCAGTCTATAAATAATATAAAACATGCTTGACGCTATGCATATACTTGTAAATTAAGAGAGGTGTACCAGATGAGTCAGAGGTGTGGGAACAGGTGCAATGCACACACTTCAGACAGTGACACCTTTAAAAGGTCTCTGGAACTTGTGACATGGAAGATATGGGATATAATGGAGGGAGAGTTGATGTATATCAGGCTGAATTTCCTAGAGGAGAGAGTAGGCAGACTGCAGATTGCTGGAAGCTGCTCCATGATTAAACCTATTTTAATCTGAAGCCCGCACACACATACACATACACATAAAGACTTTAAAATGACTGGTTTAAACAACAATTGCTTTGGAAATGGTGTTCTTTTTAGTAATGTAAAATGATAAGAACAATTTTTGTATTAAACGCTTCAGTGTCAATGTAATGAGACTATAATGAGTCTCAGCTAGAAAGCTGTTGATAGCACTGCATTAAAAAAAAAAAAAAAATATATATATATATATATATAGGCTATACATATATATATGAAAAATATGTGATGGTTAACTTCAGACTTGTTTGATTGGAAATTATCTACTCTGTTTCCTAAGCAAAAATGTAATAGAAATGAAGGACGAGAGAGTGTTAGAACTAAACTGCATTAAGGCTGTTGTTTTTAATATTGCACAATATAACACAACCAGAAGTGCTTCTTACTGAATATGAGCCATAGACACAAGCCCATCAAAAGTTTATACAGACAAGAAGTTAAAATCGAGTTACCAACATTTAAAAAACAATATGGCTTGTACAATATTTTGTGCCAGTGAAACCAACAGAAAGAAGCCAAAGCAGAATCAGCATTTGGAATTTAGTTTAGCAAACACAGACAAGTGTTCTGTTACATCCAGTGATATGTTACATCAAATATTAGCACTTATGGAACAATGCTCATACAATAAAAGTATACTCTTAAAAGTTTTAATTAACTATTGTTTTTACTTGTTTTTGTTTTTTTTGTTTTTTTTATGAATTAAATAACTCAAACATACTTAAAATACTTTTCTTTTCTTTTTTTTATCTGAAATGACCAATTAAACACAAAAGTATTTTTTACTTCATTTATACTTTATTTATTTTATACATTTCTCCTTATAAAGAACTTTTTTGCCATAAAAAGTTCTTCAAAACTGAGTCAAGAATCCTGTAGAATCCCATTGAACCATTGAGTGTATTGTACTGGGACATTGGCATTTTGACATACATTTGCAGAAAATAAGTTATTTATTAAGTTATTTAAGTATAAAAACTGTTTTGAATCTCATAGCTTAGCAAAATAGTGGATAGTGAACAGCATTTCCCTTTTGTCCTTTAAACTTTGATAATAACAATAAATGTTTCTTGAGCAGCAAATCAGCATATTAGAATGATTTCGTAAGGATCATGTGACATGCTTTTCTTTTTTTTTAATCAGACATGAATAAACAGGAACATCTGAGTAGGAATGAACTCAAAGTGTTGTACATTTCGTATGCAATGCCCATACATTTCTGAACCCGTTGTTATGAAGTGATGGCATTTTATACCTTATGTGAAAGTAATCATTTTGAGTGGAAGAGTCTCAAGCAAAACCCTCAAGCAAAGATTTAGCAATTTGGGAACACTTAAGAAGCATAATCCACCTCATCTTAATATAATCATCTAAATGAGTCTAACATAAGAATGGTCCATCAAGCTAAAGCATGTTATCTGGGATTGGAATATCCTCTGAATTTTTCAGGCACATAGTAGTCTGGATAATGTATTAGTATAGGCTTTTACAGTGTCACACAGAGTGTGCAGTTTCCCATGATTCAAAAGCATGCAGTCGAAAGACTGTGCGACAGGAGGAATCCTAATTAGACAGACAATTTAATGAAGGGATTTTATAGTCGGAGATAACAATGGATTTCTTTCTTTCAGTCACACTTTAAATTAGATGTCAAAAAAGTTGTTAGGTACAAAATATTGTACTTGTATTGTGTTTACCCAAAAACACTTGCTGCTATTGAGGTGTGATACTGCTTAGGGACAGGTTTGGTGGTATGCACTGTAAAAATGTATATGAACAATAAGTTATGACAACATCAAAACAAGTTAAGCAAACTTTTTTACAACTTAGTTATACAAGATTCAACTCATTTTTTAAAAGTCAGTTTAATGTCATTTAAGTTGAAATAACTTAAAGGGGTGGTTGATTATGATTTCACTTTTTTAACTTTAGTTAGTGTGTAATGTTGCTGTTTGAGCATAAACAACATCTGCAAAGTTACAATGCTCAAAGTTCAAAGCAAAGGGAGATATTTGCTTTTAAAGAAATCTCTTTTTAAGGACAACAACAAACGGCTGGTATAGGGAACGACATTCCTCCAGTGTTAGTGACATCCTCAATCCTAAAATGTACATTAACCCCGCCCCCTGAACATGATTTATAGATTATCAAGACAGATATGCTAATCAATGACTAGAAGATAACTACACATAAGCTACATAAATTCATCAACTAACCATTCAGAAATGTCCTGTTGCATTCTACATGTTGTCACTTCTTCTTGAGTCTCTCCATCAATGTCTGAATCCGGTTTGAACATGTAAAAAACTGTAAAAGGCTAAAAGTTTTTGAAATTCAGTGCATGTCTGTGTGAGTGCAAGTTGTTCAAGTTGCTGCTGCTCCCCGCCCTCTGTGCTGGGAGCAGCAGCTCATTTGCATTTAAAGGAACAGACACAAAAGGGTGCGTTTTTGCTCACCATCAAAAATTGTCAATTTTAACATGTTATATAAAAATATCTGTGGGGTATTTTGAGCTAAAACTTCACATACACACTCTGGGGACATCAAAGACTTATTGTACATCTTGTGAAAAGGGCATTATACCACCCCTTTAAACATCCAAGTTGATCGTAATTAAAAAAAATAATAATAATAAGGCAGCAACTTTTTTTACAGTGTGTGTAGGTTTAAGGGTGGGTTAAGGTGTAAGGGAAGAGTCAACATTGATGTATATTACATAAATTAATTACAGCTGTGGTTACATGTAAGTACAATGTAAAAACATGTACACAATAATTGCATTGTATCAATTAATTAATTTAAAATGTTAGTATAATAATTAAGGACTTTTCTTTCTTTCTTTCTTTCTTTCTTTCTTTCTTTTTTTTGAGGCTAAAGTAATCATGTTTGAAAGACATGAATTAATGTATATATTTATGTTTTGTTGTTCCATTCATATGGTCCACAGATGATGAAACTGTCTGCCTGGAGGCAGATGACTGAGCCTGGATGCTGGGCAGGTATCATGGTCATGTTATGTACACTCAGCATGGGAGCTGATGTCCAGCAAGCTCTGAAAACACCCTCCATGCCGAGCACAGTACTCCAAAGACATAAGAGAGCTTGGACATGGAATAAACTTTATGTGAATGAGGAAACACCTTTGGAACAAAAACAAAAACAAACAATTGGAAAGGTAAAGGTTCTAAACCATAGTGCTAGATTGAATATTATGCTAATCGACTACTTTTTCAAATTTACTTCAAAGGTTATTGAAGAGTCTTCTGAGGTGTTACTATAGTTTAAAAAAAGGCCTAATGAACAGAATCTTTATCATCTTTGTTTGACATTAAGCTTTCTTTTTTATATCCCTCTTTTCACTTCCTTTCTCTTTTCAGCTAGATAATACACTTTTCTCTGTGAACACAAGATTCATTCTCTCTGGAGAAGGTGCTGATGACATTTTTTCTGTAAATGACAATGGGGATGTCTTTGTCCATGAAAAGCTGGACCGGGAGAAGAAAAGTAGATACACGCTCAAGGCTTCATTAATCAACATTAAAAACAACCTGTCGATGGATGAAGTTTTTACATTTGTTATAGTGGTCATGGATGTTAATGACAATATACCTGTTTTTCCACCTGACCTCTCTGGATCTATCAGCGAGTCCTCTATAGCAGGTAACAGAGTATCATACGTTCTTTTCTTTCTTTTTTTTCATGGTGGCCATATGTGACCCTGGACCACAAAACACATTCACCAATATAAAGACAGATGATGTGGAATTACTTGAGCTTAAATTCATGGATTTATGAAATGTGGATGTTGCAGTACTCTAAAACAATACAAAATAACAGCATTATTTTATTTTATAGATAAAAATAAGTACACTTCTCACATTTATATCAAAACTATTAAGTTACACTAAGAAAAAGTAACTATTATGATTTTTATTTTTGTGTTTATGTTTATGTTTACATTATGTTTGTAGGATCGTTAGTAATGACAGTAAATGCGACTGATGGTGATGATCCCACCACTCCAAATGGAAAGATTGAGTACAGACTGCTAAATGGGACAGACCTCTTCAACATCAACAATAAAGGTATATTTACAGTATACAGTATACACACTCTACCATTCAAAAGACTGGGGTCAGTAGGTTTTTGTAGCGTTTTTAAATTAAGTATTTTATGCTCATCAGGGCTACATTTATTTGATGAAAAATAAATAAAAAATAGTAATATTGTGAAATATTTTTACAATTTAAACTGTTTACGATTTATTTATTTTTATTTGAATCTATCAAAAAAAAATTAACTTATTCCTATGAGGGCATTCAGGAAATTTTCCGCATCATTACTCCAGTCTTCAGTGTCACATGATCCTTACGAAATCATTCTAATATGCTGATTTGCTGCTCAAGAATGTTTTGTTAGTATCAGTGTTTTCCTGGTTGATGTTTTATTGGAAACTAGTATAAAAAAATCCCAGTATTTTTTGATGTACAGAAAGCAACAGCATTTACTAAGTTTATGAAATATTATGAAATATTATGAAATAGAATTGTTTTTGTAACAATATATATATATATATATATATATATATATATATATATATATTATTTTTTTATTTTTTTGTAGGTGAAATCTTTACACTGAAAAGTGACCTGGACCGTGAGAAACAGAGTCAGTACCTAATTGCTATACATGCCAAAGATATACCAGGAAATGTTAATGGGTATTCTGCTACTACCATTGTGACCATCAACATTACTGACATAAATGACAACATTGCCACCTTCAAGACAGGTAAGTCAACTTAAAAACTGTAACTGAATATTTTGTAAAGACTCACTGCGTGTTAGACTAGAGTACTTTTAGAGTCAGTGCCAACAGAACGTATTTTTTTCCTGCAGGAAAATACCATTTTAATGTGAAAGAAGACAGTGAAATCGGATTTACAATTGGCATATTAGAGGTCGAGGACAAAGACGAGACACAAAACAAAGATCCAACTTTTACTATACAACAGCGATATGGTGAAATGTTTGGCATCAAACAAAATAATGAGAAAGATGGAATTCTTAGCCTCAAAGTGGTAAGTATTTCAAGCTATAATACTTGGTTATTGACCAACTTGTTTTTTTTAAGAATGCTGGGTTTTTTTTCCTTTTTCCTCAAAAACACAGTCTAGCACAAAGTATTTTACAACAATACAGTGTGAAAAACATACTGCCATACTTAATGTAATCTGCATTTTACAGATCCAAAAATAATAATACCTGAAATAAATAATGAATACCCAAATATTAAAAATAATCAATTTATGAGTTCTACTGTATGACTGGTGTATTGTAATTCTGAACATGCCTGCAGATTAATATATGAAGTACTTTAGTTTAATAATAAAAAAAGAATGTTAGCACATTTCCAGCATGTCCTATTATATAAGAATGCAAAGTAACAAAGATGGAGGCATATGTCTGAACAGGGTTAACTATCAGGAGGAAACTTAATCCTTAAATTCTCTACTTAAGATCCCCCATAAAAAAAAAATTAAAAAAAGCATTCTAAAGGAGCACCACATTTCCAAATAGACTCCAGTGCTCTTTCTTGCTAAAGAAGCTATAAAATCTTTTTCCATTGCCATGTGTTCTATAGTAAATTTAACCAATGATTGATGTTTAATACATGTAATTGTTCTGTTTTCCAAATTGAAAAGAAGCTTTCTTGGCAAAGCATTAGAGCAATATAAACTGGTTTTAAGTAATGTGATTTTACTGATGACAGAGGGAAGGGGATATGAATACTTAAGACTGAGCAATGCTGTTAATGATTTGAATCAAAGTTGAAATTGAAGCTCTTGTGCCTTTATTGTTATTTTGCTAATTTTTCTTTCCAATCACTTACAGCCTCTTGACTATGAAAAATTAAAGATGTACACTTTTAGTGTAAACGTGGACGAGCACACAGTGTCTAAAAAAGCAGATAACCGAGGACCAAACCTGCTGAAGAGAGCCGAAGTTTTCATCAATGTAATTGATGTCGACGAACCACCTGTTTTCAGCCAAACTGAATACACGTTCAGCATCTACGAGGGCCCCTTCAAGAACCCGCGCATTGGAGCTGTTTCAGCAAGGGATCCAGATAGCACTGGTTTCAAAATACGGTATAAACTGAACTGTATTTTTATTCATTTATCAAAAAAGATGAAAGGCTTTCTGTGTTCTGCTGTACTGTCGTAAAGGTATAGACAGAGTAAATAGACGGAAATACAGTAAGACTGAAATTTAATCTAATGATCCCTTTAGGTACTCCATTGAAGACCCAAACTGTCCTGTAGCTGTGGATCCTGTCCAAGGACATCTGTCTTTGAAGTGGCAACTGGACAGAGAGCAAGAATCCTCATACACATTCCAGGTTACAGCCCATGAGGATAAACCAAATGGTAGGATATAAACAAGCTTTCACAACTTAGGCTACCCGTTTACACTACCAATCAAAATTCTGCACACATCTTCATTTTTTTATTTTTTATTATTTATCTTTTCTTTTCCACGTTTTAGAAAAGCAGTGAAGGCACATAACGCAAATTCCAGTATATGAATATTTTTTTTCAGGAAATAAGTTAGTCAAAATTTGCGATTTCAGTGTTAATAAAATACTGGGGGGATCACAAGGTCACTGAATTAGCCCAGGCTAAATTATCTAATCAAGGATTTGTTTCAAGAAATCCAACAAAATGTGACTTCTGGATACTGTTTTGTTTTGCTTTGCTAATTATTGTCGTTGTTGTTGTTGTTTGCAACTTTGGTTAGTACTTAACTTTATTTTTTTTAATTTTTACTTTAATAAAAATGTATGTAGTAGCAAAAAATGGTAGTTAAATTGTTTTTATAAAAGAAGAATTAACAAACTAGACAAGCACCAGTAATATACTGTATGAACTTTTGATGGAGTTCATAGACAAATAGAAGTAGTTAATAATAGGTTTGACAAGATTAAATAAAATAGGCATCTCATCATCATCATTATTATCATCATCACAGACAATAAAAAACGATTGTTTTGTTTTTCTTCTCTGATTTCTCAGGCCTAAAGTCCTATGCGATGGTTAATCTAAAGGTTCTTGACATTAACGACAATGCACCAGAGCTAACTAATGGGAGCTACGTGTATGTTTGTGAGAGTGATACACCTGGAACAGTAAGGAATTACCTAAATACATTTCACATTATTAAATTTATAATGACTTTCCTTTAGATAGGCCTATATTTCCATAACCCTTAATTTATTACCCTTTTGCAGATCATTGGGACTATTGGTGCCTACGACAAGGATGAAAATTCAGGCAGGTTCCGCTTCACCCTGACAAAAAAGAACTCAAACTTTTCCCTTCTTGATAACGAAGGTAAGAAAAATTATGTTCACTAAAATTGATCCATATAGTAGTGCTAATCATCTTCAATCAATTGTTCTACCATTATAAATATAGGATAATGTTTGTAACATTGAGTTTAAAAAGGGTGTTTCTAGTGCAGGTATACTTTTTCTTCATGATGGACATCAAGATTGTTTTATCTTTAGTCCCTGAACTACTCCAAAGCAAACTAACTGCTGATCATAGTGTAATCAGACATAAAAAGAATAGAAATAAACCCACCAAAGTACTCTAAAAAGCATTAGGTACAAGCTTTCTAAAAGCAGCAGCCCTGCACAATAAATCTATGATCTGACACTCCATGTTCTAAATGTGCCAGACTGAGGAACATTTTCAGAACACTGGTTTCTTTCCTCGCAGCTGTGTAATGAACTAAAATGACAGATTACTAATTTTAAACTGGCAGAAAGTAGGTTGTTAAGGTGCCTTGACTGGAACTAATAAATATGTCTTGGAGTTTTCTCTTTAATAAAAATGACATATCAGCATATTCAAATGATTTTTAAAGGATCACCGACTGAAGAGACACTGACTGAATACAGAAAATTCTGCTTTGTCATCACAGGAATAAATTACATTTTAAAATATATTAAAATAGAAAACAGTTAATTAACTGTTCATTTAAAAAAAAAAAAAACATTAAAAAAATCTGGTTACACTTTATTTCAATGGTCCACTTCAGACACTCTACCAACTGTATAACTTTGCAACTACAGGTCAACTAACTCTCAGAGTATTATGGCGCTTTTCCACTACACAGTACCAGCTCGCCTCGACTCGACTCGACTCGGCTCTGTTTGGTTTTCCACTGTGTAAAAGGTGTACCTGTACCTGCTTCCAGGTACTTTTTTTCGTACCACCTCCGGCGAGGTTCTGTAAGCGGGCTGAGGCGATACTAAAATGTGACGTGAAAACACGACAGACTGCTGATTGGTCAGAGAGAATCGTCACTATTCACTGCGTCATCACTGCACGCGCCAGACGGAGTATCCTGAATAAAAAACAGCAAAAACAAAAACATCCAAAAACAGCATACACTCGATTTCCTCCATTGTCCTGTGTGTGTGGGTAGCGGGTGTGTCTCGCGTAGAAGATTAAGTCACGGCAGTTTCCTGCGGCGTCGCTATGACGACCAGGTACTATTGTGGAGGTACTATCTGCAATGAAAAACGGAGCGAAAAGCGAGCCGAGCCGAGTCGAGTCGAGTCGAGTTGAGCTGGTGCTGGTAATGGAAAAGCACCATTAGTAGACTAGTAAATTGCTAGTAGACTGTTAAGTAAAGTTTAGTTGAATAAGTAGTTGCAAAGTTACTTATAGTCAGTAGAATATCTTTTGGAGGACCATCACAATAAAGTGTTAGCATATATTAAGCAGACAGTCTAATACTCTAATGACTGGTTGATGACATGTAGTTGCAAAATAGTAGAATGTCTAAAGTGCACCTTCGAAATAAAGCGTTACCAAAAATCCAACGCTGTCTCGCGACCAATTCGTACGAATTCGTACGAGTGAGTAAAAGGTGGCTAATTCGTACGATTTGTGTAAACCCCAGTGATGGGTAGGTTTAGGGATGGGGTCAGGGTACAAATTCACACAAATTGGGCAACTCGTAAAATATGTACGGTTTAAAAAATCTAATTGCAGTGCGATCGGGTTGAAAAATCTCACCGATGCCAAACTTTTGAACAGTAGTGTACATGTTTTAAATTATTTATTAATGTAATCTATTAAATAATTTATTTTATTCCTAGCCATGTATTCAGTGACAAAAGAATGTTTCTTTTTACAACTGTAACTGGCTTTCCTCAAAATGTGCTGGAGCATTTCATTTCATGCCACATGAATGCCAAAGTGAAGATTTACTTCCTACTATTGTGTAAAATGGGATATTCTTAGGCCTGGTTGCATTGAATTGTCACAAAAATCTCAGCAAAATTTCCCTCAAAGCATCAACAGAAAACAAAAGCAGAGTTCAATGACAACAATAGCACTGCTGATGAAAATTGTTAGCTTTGCACCTGTGGCAAACATAGTCCGACATTTCCCTTGAATAAGAGCAAAATTAATAACTGCATCTCTTCAATTATTAATATTCATTGTAGACAACACTTCGAGAATTGAGCTGAAGCAAGGAGGTTTCAGTACAGAGCACTCAGTGGAACATGTGCTCGAAATCGAAATCGCTGATGGAGGTACACCAGAAAAGAAGAGCATTAACCCACTCCCGATTAAAGTGTGCAAATGTCAGACGGGACGACGGATAGAGTACTGTAAGGCCTACGCCCAGGCCGGAATGAGCGTCAGCGCCCTCTTAGCCATTCTTCTCTGCATCGTCACCATCCTGGGTATGTTTCAGACATCTCTTATCTCATTTGCTTTTCTTCTTTCTGTTGCAAAGATAGCCTTGCAAGGTCAATGACACATTCTTTATTTTTAAGAATCACATGTGTTTTTTAAGGCAAAAAAAAAAAAAAGGAAACATTTTTAAAAACCAAAAGCATCATTTAATTAGGCCCAGCAAAACAGGTTATGAAGGATTCATGACATGACATGAGAGTTATCATATTAATAATACATGCAAA
Organism: Abramis brama; assembly: GCF_963993115.1. Classification (NCBI taxonomy): domain Eukaryota; kingdom Metazoa; phylum Chordata; class Actinopteri; order Cypriniformes; family Leuciscidae; genus Abramis; species Abramis brama. The sequence continues at coordinate 35,196,382 of NC_139965.1, forward strand.
CATTTTAAATCCTGTCTTTGAGGAAAGGCTTTTCTCCGTAATTTCCCAAGTGGAGGCAGTGTTTATTTAATTTACAATCTTTTGATCCTTTAAGTGGTGTGATTGTATAAATAACCCAGGGAACAGTCTGAATAAGCATGTAAGAGAGGCACTTAGCTCCATATTCTCTGTCATTGTCATTGTTGGTTAGTTCACTGTATGTGATGAGATGTTGTGCACTCTCAGAAATAAAGGTATAAAAGACGTCACTGGTGAGGTACTTTTTTTAAAAGTTACACTTTTGTACATTATTTAACTCTAAAAGGTGCGTATTAGTATAGACACATATTATTCCTTTGTTGTAAGTCGCTTTGGATAAAAACGTCTGCTAAATGCATACATGTAAATGTAAAGTGTGCATATCAGTACCTGGTACTAATATCAGATTTTGAACTTTTTTTCTGAGTGTGAGATGAAGACATTTTGCTTGCGTCTGTACACCTTTTCTTGTGTGAAACGAGAGAGGAGTGATGACAATTAAGAGACAATCCACTGATCTGCACTCACACCATGAGATAGACGAGAAGTGTTGAGGTTCATGTACTCCCATGATAATGAGAGACTTTCAATACTACGGCTATTTTAAAATTCTCAAAGGTTCCACTTTATGTTCTTTTACTTGTGCTGTCAATACAAATTTTATAATGAGTTTATATTACAGAAATAAACAGGAAGATGTTAAAATGATTATTTGTGAAAGAAAGAAAGAAAGAAAGAAAGAAAGAAAGAAAGAAAGAAAGAAAGCCAAAAAAAAGAGATTATTTTGATATTGTGTTTATTTCTCATATATTAGTCATCGTCATCCTCATTGTGTTGCGGAGGCGCTATCAGAAAGACGTTTTGGTCACCAAGTCGTCTGGCGAGATCCACGAGCAGCTGGTGAGATATGACGAAGAGGGCGGTGGAGAGATGGACACCAATGGTTATGACGTCTCCATCCTGACCTCCGCCTGTCACGACAGCAGCTTTCGGCCTGGCGTGGGGCCTTCGCTTTATGCCATAGTGAAGAAACCTCCTGCTTGTAAGGGTGACATGGCCATGATGATCAATGTGAAGAAGGATGAGGCGGACCATGACCGTGATGGGATTCCCTACGATACTTTACACATCTATGGTTATGAGGGATCTGAATCCCTGGCCGGTTCCCTCAGCTCTTTGGACTCGTCCTCCAGTGGGTCCAATTTGGACTACGACTTCTTAAATGAGTGGGGACCTCGTTTCAGGACCCTGGCTCAGCTCTATGGAGTAGACGGCTCTGATACCGATAGCTCCTACTGATCCTAGACTGAAGCCCATTGTCATCAGGTGGTCGTCCTAGGGAGACACATGGAGACTGCTGTCTTCTCTTCAAGGGAATTTTTGTAAGGGTCCCTTTAAGAAAGTGATTAAGAAGTGCCAATACTTGTTTCCTTCAAGCATTGTTATGAAATTATGATGAGCACTACTACTGTATTTGTAATTTTCATAGAATCAGTGTATGTTGGTAGAATAACTTGCCTTGGTCTTTTAGACTGTTTTTTGTCTAGGTGGAATTTTATAAAACAGCATCGGACACTGGTTGGACAAATTCACTTTTAGGCTGTATTATCTTTATAGCAGATTTGAATTTGTGTTGTTACAATATATTTGTTCTTTCTTGCTCACACCATTTTGTGGAGGATTTTTTTTTTTTTTATTGCCTCTATTGTATTACTCAACCAACCCAATCTCATGAAAAAGCGTAACCATTTTACTTTTTGGCAAATTGATAAATAATTTGTATGCATTAGTATGATAAGATTCATGTGAATACATTACCCACCCTAAACCTAACTGTCAGGGAGTGGTAAATAGACCGCATGAAAACATACAATTACAAATGAGATCATACAAATTAATACGAATTTGCAACCAATTCACTAAAACGTAAAAGTTATGAGTCGCAATGATTCTGTAGAAACCCTCAGTTTGTGTTTATCTCTTTTTTTTCTATGTATACAAGTGTTTTCTGGACTCAGTCAGAGTAATTGTGAAGCCAGCATTGTTCAGCAGACTCTTCTCATCAGGAAAACTACTGTATTGCCATGGGAGCAACAGAGGAAGTGGTGATAGCAGTACTTTGAAAGAATTAAAGGCTACTTCAAGTTTATTTGACAGGAATCATCAGCACATCGATTGTTATGTATAAAGCCCAAATCTCAAAGGTCAACCATAATAAGGCAATTGCAGACGTCTCAGGAAATGTGTAGTGAGTTGTATGCCTGTTGAAATGTGAGAAGTGGTCTCAACAACTGTACTACCATGTGAATTATAAGCGTGGCTATTTAACAGCATCAAACGAAAATAATACAAAGCTGAAATTGCTAAATGTTATTTTGATGATTGTTAAAACCAACACTGGCCAGCCAGTGTCTTGACAGTATTGTTCATCCTTCATTCAAGACTAAATAGACAAAAGGATCTCCTTCCATTGAAAAAATGTGTAAACTGTCTTTATACCTTAAACAATTTACCTCTGTGCACAAACCTATTTCCCCCATTAACCATGGGCACAATATGTGGAAGCCACCTTCTCACTTTCCTGTAGGGAATTACATGCCAAGTACTGTTCTACCGTCTTGTTTAAAATGACCAGCTCCATCACTGAAATGTCAACTTCCTGTCTGTGTGAGCACAAGGAAACACACTTCCTGTTCCCTTATCTTTCAAGTGAAGGAACAGATTGAAACCGTTTTCCTGTTTTCTTGTCTTGGAGGGATAAAGAAAGAAAACTTAGGAGAGCAGGGAAATGCTAAAGAACAACATAAATCACACTGTCTTGGTCATAAATAATTGTCCTTCAAGACAAAAGGTGCTGCTCTTGATTTTTTTTTTTTTTTTTTTTTTACCATACAATTTAATTTGTTTTCATCTTTTTCTTAAATTATTTTAGGGGAATATCTTATAGTTCTAAATGTATCTTTATCATTCTGGTTGTAGAATTAGATGTTTAATCAATATACTGTATAACTGCTGGGCAAATACTATTACTTAAGTGAAAATCATAGACTTCTCATTCTCATAAAGGAAATTATGTTTAATATTTCTCAAGTAAAACAATGTACAGAAAAGCTGGAACTGTTTAACTGAAATAAGTTGGGACCTTCAGTAGACTGTATATGTGATTGTTACCTATTGTTATCATATTTCATCTTAGTATGTATGCTTTGAATCAGCGCTTATTGACATAATGGCCTATTTAAAAGTGTGTAGTGTGATGTATGAACATTTTTCTAATCAAACAGATGTTTCTGAGATTTGATGAGGAGGAGGAGGTCCAGCAGATGTCAGTGTTGGGCAGTCAGACTAAACATTTCAGTGTGTGGTTATTTTGTATGTGTCAGAGGGTCAACAATATGTGCCTTTTTTTCTATTGTTTCTATTGTTAAAATATAATTTTTTGTTTTCTCTTTTAAAACTGCCAATTTTGTATTTGAATAAACTTCACATTCCATAAAATGCTTTCATTATCCTTCATTTAAAATAAATTGTAGAATACAGTTTAATGAGAAAAACGTCATGTTTTGATCTTCATGTTTTAATGACAAAATGTGAAATAAGGGCTCCTTTACCTCTGAACAATAAAGTGTAAAGATAGGAGAGTGTGTGTGTCTCATTAAACCAATGTTGTCTGGGTAGCAGAATGTGCCTTGAGGTGAAAATTCATAATGTCTGTTGTTTATCGAGCAGACAAACAGATCACACAGATAGCAGCACATTAGCAGAAATTCCACAGTGATGTCACGCCTAACACATCTGTGAGACACCCAGCTGGGACTTCCTGAGGCTTCAGACTCTGCCACTCATAGTGTTCACAGATCAAAGGGCTTTCTTGCAATGAACACAGAGATGATGCTATATAATGAGGAAAATTAATATGATTAATATTTATCATCACCATTTTATTGTACTGTCTTCTAAACAAGTATTATATACAGTAACCTTAGTTACACATCTGTGCAAGAGTTTGGGGTCAGTAGGACTGAAATAAGTATTTTTTCTTATCAGTGCAATGTATCTTGTTGTTGACACTATTGGGAATGGCATCAGTGTGGCCAGTGTCTGAAGCATGTGTAAACACACAGCAATAATCATTGGCAGACGGCAGTCCATGACATCACACGCAGAGTGCCTGTCTATGCTTCATAGCAAGGGAAGTCATGGCTAGTACAACCTTCCTTCCTCTTTTGCGGGACAGACCCCTACCCAAAGCCCCAAGAGCAGTAGGGGGAGACACAACATAGCCTCGGGTATGCTCTGGTATCCCTCAAATATTGCCTGTGAAAGCTCTGCAGGGTGCAAAAAAAGTAGTGGACAACTACTTGTTTTTCTTAAATGTAGTCCAACTCATAATGCCCAAGCTACAACCTTCAGTATTGCCAATGTCCCTACCATCCCAGACAGCAATATAGTGTCGGCCCAGATCCGGCCCACATCCGGGCCGCGTGGAATCCACGTGTACCAGATGTGGGCCGGATCTGGGCCGGATTATGAATAATAATATTATTCAGAAAAGAGAGGCAAGCAAGAGAAAGACATAGCCTATTACAGTTTGCCCAATAACACTTATCAACCAGGCTCTATACCTCAAGGAAGACACAGGGAAGCTTATGCCCTACTTAAAGACCTCAATGTAACTGGGGGCGAGCAGCTCATACACCGATTTGGCTATAAAAGCACCCATCCTAGGGGAGAGCATATATCCCTACTTCAAAATCCAACAATAGTTGGGAAGGGAGGCAAACAAAATACAGGGGGCACTTGCAAACTGCCCATCATAATTCCGTATAACCTGTATCAATCCTAAGGGGGCTCGATCTTCATGTGACGTCATGGACTGCCGTCTGCCAATGACTATTGCCATTTCACAAGTTCACACTTAAATATAAGCAGAGATATAGTAAAATATGCATATTTGGCATGCTGTCCGAAGAGAGGGCTCCGAGTTTAGAATTTGGCCCAAATCCAGAGCACTGACAATATGTATTGTCAGTATTGTCAATATGTATTGTCAACCCCCCATTAATTGAATGATAAAATTATCTTCTTAGAGCTTCACTGCAATATTGTCAGATGGGTTGTTTCAGAGTTTGGATTTAACTTTGGTTTAATTTTTTTTAACTAAACACTGTCATAGATACACACATTTTTAATTTGTTTCATGCTGCTCAAGTAAAAAAATCAAGAAATACATGTTAAACAAAAAGATTCTGTATAGAAGAATGGGCTAATACAAAATCACAATCTCACATGAGAATATTCACACACTCCCCATCCGAGCCCTGTACAGTTTCAAACAAATATGAACAGAGATACAGAGGAAATATACAGAATATACATGCAAATCACATCATTGTCACATTTCATCATTTATGGATCATTTAGTTCTTTATTGAAACAGTAAGCGAGGATTAGAAATAAGAAATAAAGCTTTCACTCTAAGTGCAGTTTGACAACGTGAACACAAGAGGACAGCACAATGTCAACATTTTGAACACCTTGAACACAGACAATCCATTTTATTTATGCAGTACGAAAATAAATTATGTTATACAATAACGAAACCTAAGGAGCATCAGGACTATTTTGTGATTTCTATTTATTTGTTTTTGGTTGGTTGGTTTGTGGTTTATGGGCATACATTTTTAAACAAAATTATTAACATTTGCTGAGCTAGGATGGGTTAAATTGAGCATACAGTATAGTGACAGTAATGACATCCATAATGTTACAAAAAATCTATTTTGAATAAATGCTGTACTTTTGAACTTTCATCAAATAAATATATCACAGTTTCCACAAAAATATTAAGCAGCACAATTGTTTTTTGTTTGTTTTTTACTGTTAATAATAAGAAATGTTTCTTGAGCATCAAATAATCATAATAGAACAATTTCTGAAAGATCATGTTACACTGCAGTAATGGCTGTTTCACAATATTACTGTTTTTACTGTATTTTGCAAATGCAGCCTTGGTGAGCATAAGAGATTTCTTTTGAAAAAAAGAAATATATAAAAATTTACTGACCCTACATTTTTGAACAGTAGCGTATGTCCATGCAGGAAGAAATGTAGTACAATGGATGTGATCACTGCTAACTAAATACACCCATTTTTTTTTTTTTTTTTTTTTTTTACAATAGACCTGTATCGTTTAGTCTAAGGATAAAGAAGATAGGCAAAGAAGATCAAAGTAAAAGTGTTTTTTGTTAATGAATTAACTCAGGTAATCCAAACACAAACAAAACAGTGTGTCATGCTCAAACAATACAGGACAATAAACTGAAGAAACTGAGGGACTTAAAAGGCATGGTGATGAATTCAAATGCAAACAGGTGTGTTCTAATTAGTAACATAATGAATAACCATGACAACTAAAGAAAAGCAGGATAAAGGGAACAGGAAACTAAGAGAAACTAAAAGTCCATAAAAATGAAAGTACACTAATCTAAGAAACACACTAATCTTGACATAACATCCCCCACCTGAACAACTAATGGAGGCTCTGGGGGCTCTGGAGGTGGAAGAGGGGCCAGCAGAGAACAGGAACCAAGTAGGGATGTCAGCCGGAGAAACCATTAAGGTTCTGATGGTGGAAGGAACCATGGAGTATGCGGTCGATGAGAGCCCAGTGCAACACAGGATACAGCCAGAAGAACTGATGGAGGGAGAAGTCATGGTGGAGTTTTGGGGCCCAAACGACAGAGATGTCACCGGGAGATGTGGAGGCCCAGGCGTAATCTGATGGACTGAGAGACCAGGCGATACTAATTGACCAGGAGACCAGGAAGGAACGTGGTGACTGAGGCCTCGTTTACACTGTGTTTTCATTTCGCTATGGTTACACCTGTTGTCTACTACTCTGCCATTTTTTTACCCTCGAAAACAGAGACTTTCGAAAACGCTGCAGACCCCGCTTTAGTTTGTAAACTCCAGGGTTGCATTTCAGTGTAGACGGACCAAAACGGAGACTTTAGGATTAAGAAAGGTCAGCAAATCCAAGGAAATGCCTTTACCTGTTTTAACCTTCTCGTATTGTATGTCTTCTCTCTCTTGCACTTTCACTCTGAGTGTATTTTAATGAACATACCTCTTCTTACAATAATGAAAATTTGGCTACACTAAAGATGATTTTCCTGAAAAAAGAATGTTATATAACCTCATCCAGAAACACTAGTCCCTGTCACCCCTCCCTCCCCCCTCCCAGCAAGCCACAATGTACCTTCCACTCTGATGCCCTCACAGAGAGTTCAATCAGATGTCTTCCTTGGCTTATGTCATATCCTTGTTACACACTCAAAAGGGCATGCATCCCCCTTTTATCTCTCTCACTCTTTCTCACAAACACATCAGGGACACCTGCATATGTCTCTCTCTGTCTCTTGTGTGCATGTGGATCATGATCGTTGGTCTTTTTACCATCAGTAACAGCAACACTGAGAATCTGAGGCCCTGTTTACACCTGGTATTAAGATGCGTTTTGGTCAATCGGATCAAGTGGACGACGTTAAATACAGGTGTAAACAGGGTCTAAAGGTTTTGAGCTTCTGTAATCGAAACTCCTGCTCTGGGTTCGTGCCAAATTCCGAGCTCGGAGCCCTCTCCTCGGACAGCATGCCATATACGCATAATTTATACTTTATCTGATTATATGTAAGTGTGAACTCATGAAAAGACTATGGCTGCATCCAAAATTGCATGTTTTCTGAGTAGGTACTTATTTTAAACAAGTAGCCTATTACTATACTTTGTGAAAGTATATTTTCTATAACATTTTCATTACAACATTACAAACATTTTCTATATAGCATGAATGTAATCTGGACGTACTACATGACTACGCCATGCTGTCGTTGTCATTGTCCATCGTATGCGCACTTCTGGATCTCACCGGAAGTAATAAGTCATCCGGGTATACTTTTTGCCTAATCTTTAATGAGTACAGTGAATTCAAACATACATCATCTATATTGTGGGGAGGTTTGTGATTTAAGATTTTCATGTTTAAGCTTATCACAACGTCCATTTCATGCTGAATTTAACACACCTAATTCAGATCATCAGCTTGTTATGAGAGATCTCCATGAACTGAAATGAGTATATACAGACATACAAAATGTGCGGTTCTGTGGGTTTGAAATTCAGGACTGAAAGCAAGAGCCATTCTGAAAATTGGTGATATGGTGATAACCATAACATCATGATTTTTAATTTTGTGCAGTTTTCAAGAGTGAATTTGGTTGTAGACTGTGGTTGTCATTTCTGTAAATAGTCATCTGTGTGTACAGAACATATTTAGGTGGAGTGTGTGTGTGTGTGTGTGTGTGTGTGTGTGTGTCCAGGGTGACACAAACACATTAGCTCTGAAATACAAAGACAGGACTAATAATAATACGTCTGTTTCAGTAAATTATGCAAAGTGAATGATGTATGGCACAGCACAGCTCATGCCAATAAAGAGGGGCTGTTGAGATTTGAAACAAGCAATGGCAATTCATCTAATGGCTTATGCACGTTCTGTTCCCATTTATATCTGCTGAGCTGTTGCATTCTTAAATCCCAGAGGTGTGATCTTGTACTAGTGTAAGAAAGTGATTCACACTTTCACTTAGAAAATGCTGACCTGCTGTACTTTACCTCCACTGAGATTTAACATCTGCAGAAAGACAAGTAAAGTGAACGGGGCTTTCCTGAGTTGCACGTAAACCACAGTAAAGTTATAAAAGACAATGACAGATATACAGCTACTTTGCATCACACCACAGCATGCTGTTGTTCCTCTTGCCCACTGTTCTATGCCTTTGTGACTGTTTTCTCTACTTTTAAACGCTTTCCTCATGGAACTAAAATCCCAAGACTTGTTTAAATGCCAACATGGCACTTTTGCACCCTCCTCTGATAGTCTCTCTACACATGTCAGAAATTAAGGACAAGATCTTGTTCTGAAGCTCTTTCACAGTCATAAACCAACATGTCAAGTACAATTTTAATATAAGTATACAAGTATAAATTTAATATAAATATTGATTTTTATGTTATTATATCTGGCATTAAGAACAGTGAAGAGTAAATTAAGTCAGTTTAGTGTAAAAAAAAATGTCATCATTGTCTGTCACAGAGTATGTGCTTTTTTATGTATAGAATTGTTTTCTGAATTTCAACTTGCTTTTGTTCATCAGTATAGAGCCATTCAAAGTTGTCAAAATGTGCAATGAGCTTTGACACCACTTTGATTTTATTGAAAAATTTACTGGAATTACAGTTTTTCTTAATTGATTTGACATTTCTCCAAACTCAGGTAATTGCTCTCAAAAAAGTTAACACAGTGAACCGAAAACTCCGCTAATGTCCTAAACGGGTTGGAGGGGAAAAAAAAACAGTTGCAGCTCTTTTTATTGGGTTTACAAAAATCACAATCATTTGTGTTCAAGCACAGAAGTTTCCAAGCAGCACAGCAGTAATGACTTTATGAACTTCTTCACTTACAAGATTGATAAGATCAGGGAGAAAATTATAACTATGCAACCGTCTACTACAGTATCGCATCAGGCAGTGCATTGTAGTGTCCCTAAGAAAAAATGTGATTCATTCATTACTAGAGGAGAGGAATAATTTGTTAAACTCGTTAAATCATCTAAATCGACAACATGTATGTTAGACCCTATACCTAAGCTACTGAAAGAAATGCTTCCAGAGATCATAGATCCTCTTCTTAATATCATTAATTCATCTTTGTCATTAGGATACGTACCAAAAACTTGTAAACTGGCTATGATTAAACCGCTTGTTAAAAACATGCAACTTGATCCTACAGAATTAGTCAATTACAGGCCGATCTCGAAACTACCTTTTCTGTCAAAGATACTAGAAAAGGCGGTATCCTCACAACTATGTTCCTTTTTAGAAAGAAATGATATCTGCGAGGATTTCCAGTCAGGATTTAGACCGTACCATAGTTCTGAGACTGCTCTCATTAGAGTCACAAATTATTTGCTCTTATCATCCGATCGTGGTTGTATCTCTCTATTAGTGTTACTCGATCTTAGTGCTGCATTTGATACTATTGACCACAACATTCTTTTAAATAGACTCGAAAATTATGTTGAAAATTATTAGTGGAATTGCATTAGCATGGTTTAAATCATACTTATCTGACTGTTATTAGTTTGTAGCAGTAAATGAAGAGATGTCTCATCGATCACAAGTTCAGTATGGCGTACCACAAGGCTCAGTACTAGGACCGTTGCTTTTCACTCTGTACATGCTACCCTTGGGAGATATCATTAGAAGCATGGAATTAGTTTTCACTGTTATGCCGATGATACTAAGCTCTATATTTCTTCACGCCTTGACGAAACTTACAAATTCACAAAATTAATGGAATGTATAGGTGATATAAAAAATTGGATGACTAGTAATTTCCTACTACTTAATTCTGAAAAAACAGAGATTCTAATTATTGGACAAAAAACTTCCTCGCGTAATAACCTAGAATACTGTCTAACACTTGATGGCTGCTCTGTCAAGTCGTCGTCGTCGGTTAGGAACCTGGGTGTGCTCTTTGATACCAATCTTTCATTTGAAAGTCACATGTCTAGTATCTGTAAAACCGCATTTTTCCATCTTAAAAATATATCTAAATTACGTCATATGCTCTCATTGACAAATGCAGAACAATTAGTTCATGCGTTCATGACATCAAGGCTAGATTATTGTAATGCTATTATGGGTGGTTCCCCTGCACGCTTAATAAACAAATTACAGCTGGTCCAAAACGCAGCAGCTCGAGTTCTTACCAGAACCAGGAAGTATGACCATATTAGCCCAGTTCTGTCAACACTGCACTGGCTCCCTATTAAACATCGTATAAATTTTAAAATATTGCTGATTACTCACAAAGCACTAAATGGTTTAGCTCCGCAGTACTTGAGCGAGCTCTTAATGCATTATAGTCCTTCACGTCTATTGCGATCTCAAAATTCCGGCCAGTTGATAATACCTAGAATATCAAAATTTACTTCTGGCGGTAGATCCTTTTCCTATTTAGCACCAAAACTTTGGAACAGTCTTCGTAACATTGTCCGGGAAGCAGACACTCTGTCAGTTCAAAGCTAGACTAAAAACACATCTCTTTGACCTAGCATACACATTATAGACTATTATAATTCAATGTTAGGCTGCATAGATTAGGTCAGCCGAAACTGGGAACACTTCCCATAAATCCTGATGTACTCATTACATCATATGAAGAATGGCGTGTACGCTAATATTAGTCTCTCTGTTTATCCCGAGATTTACCGCAGTCCGCCGGATCCAGGCCATATCCAGATCTGATGAAGGACCTGTGCCTGGACGCGACGACAGCACAATCCTGAAGTGTCAACTAGTCTCTCCCCTGTGAAGGCCTCCTTCCCCTCCCTTTACCTCTGTACAGATAAAGAGTTGGCGTGAAAATTCCGGTTCGCATGGCTACGTGGAAGCGATAAAAATTCTGTATTATTAATTTTAAGGCCAGACAAGTAGTATGTTGAGGGTTGATTTGTAGGGAAGGACTACACGCCTGCGCACATATATTCAAACGCACATACCTATAGACTGAACTCGTAATACACATTTGCACACTATCGGCGTTCTCACTGGTTCGCATTTTTGAAGTTTGCGCAGAAAGAACTTAAGAGTTTTCTGTTAAAACGGTGTCGTGTTAGCGGCCCCTAAGTTAATAACTAATGATCGTTGCGACCGAAATGAATCAATCAAACTAACTTTAGCTGGACAATAACTTTATTCTAGAGCTGCTAAAAAAGTCAAAACAATCTCTGTTACTGTAATCTCCTATTATCACTGTAAAGCTGCTTTGGAACAATCTACATTGTTAAAAGCGCTATATAAATGAAGATGATTTGACTTGACTTGACTTGTGTACCATTTTTCCAACACAACAAACAAAAATCTATTATTTGTTAAATTCTCAATTGCACATGGCATTTTTTTTTTTTTAACTAGCCCCAAAAATCTGCTGAGACACAACATAAGAAATGCTAATTTCCTAATTGTTTACACAGCTATTTCAATTACAACAGCAAAAAAAATGGGGTTAAGAAAAACAACAAAAAAGAAGAATAATGAGAAGGGGAAAAAGAAGTATAACAGTGAGAGGTAGTGGAGAGGGTAGTGGAAGGGAATTAATGAGAGGGAGAGGAACAGAAGAGAAAAAGCTGAGAGGAGAGGAATAGAGGGTATAGGAAGAGGAGAAGAAGCAAGAAGAGCTGAGAATGTAGGAAGAGGATGTGATTGGCCATCGTGCCACAGTCAATGTCCCGGGACATACAACATTAGAAAGGCTCCTACATTTTTTAAACTCCCTCAATGAAAACCACTTTCCACAGGATAATCAAGAGCAAATGGAGCGAAATTTTGTAGTTGGGACAGTATCCAAATCCACCAGCACTGGTGCAAGAGTAGTTTGAGCATCACCCACTTTTAAGGATGGTGTTCCTTCCACCATATTCTCCTTTCCTGAATCCAATTGAGGAGTTCCTCTTCTCTTTGACATGGAAAGTATTTGATTGCAAATTGCAACCATTACAACCAGTCGTCTTCAAGCGATGGAAGAGGCCTGTGGAAAAGTTGAGGCACAATAATGCCAAGGATAGATTCAGCATTCACTGCGAAAATATATGCTGTGATGTTGATAAAATTCTATGGTCAAATGAAAACTTATTGTTATACAACTAAACTTTGAAGAATATGATTAAAGAACATGCAAAACTTGTATTTTTATTCATGTATTTGTGGTGAATTTATCAAATCAACAGAGAACACGCTTGTAGTTTAGATTTTTGATAAATGCATTAAATGCAGTGCTTCATTATGCAGTGAATATTGAACTGTTTCACCAACAGAGTGTGTTTAGTTTGCTGTGTTAATTGTTTTAAGAGCAACCACATTCATTTGGAGAAGTGTGTCAAATCGATTTAGAAAAACAGTTTTTGGGTTGAATTTCCTTTCTTTTTTTAAAAAATGCAATGCATTATTTTTTTCTAGCTACAGTAAAAGTGAGGTTGTCCAAAGAAAGACTTTCACACCTGAGAATTTTTTTTTTTTTTTTTACACAATTCTTGTGAACATTTTGTCACAACTTAATGGCATGCCACTTACTTGGAAATAGGCGTTTGATATTAATGTGAGTAATAATGTTTACTCACTCCTGTTTTGGCCATGAATTAACTGTTCCCAGAACTTATTAAGGTGGTTTACTAATTCACAATATATATACTGTTGTGGTTAAAAATATACAAATACAAAACTATACAAACTATACAAACTATACAACTATACTAAACTATAGTTTTTTTGTTTTGTTTTGTTTTTTAATTAACTGGGCAGAGGCCACTAGTTCCCAGAGTGTGCATGGGATGAGAAGAGTAAATGTTGAAATTAAGCAATTTTTAGTGTGTGTTTGAGCAAGAAAGAGGGTGTTGATGGTGTTATTTGGTGATATAGTCTATCTATCTTTCTATGGAAATATTAGTGGTTCAATGTCACTGCTGTTGTTGTCCTTATTTGTGCTTTCTCCCAGTTTTGTGTATAGTGAAAACAAATTAGTGAATAGAGCAAAAATTCAGTTCAGTCAAAAAAAATTTTGTACAGTATTATGTTGCTTTCTTTGATGATCCCTAAACAATACAGCACACAAATCTGCACTCTTTAGCCTACGATAATAACAAATGTGCCGTGTTAAATTTAATTTGTTGTTTCAAGAAGCTCAACAGGAAAGTGAGCAGAGAGGAGAGAAAAGCAACCAAGATTATGATTTTCTCTTTTATATCTATTCTGTATTGAGGCGTATTATTTACTCTCCAAGTATTCGTCTATCGCGAGTGCAGTGCTCTCTCCCTCTCTCTCCCTCTCTCTGTAATGGCACAGCATCACCTGCCCTCATTTCTTTATTCAGAAAGCCTTATGAAGTGCCAGGAGACTCATCCATGAGGTGGCGAGCAGGCGAGGATGCACATAGGCTACATCAATTGTTAACCGTTATTTTAACAGTCTCTGTGAAAGCGCCGCGATCAAGTAAGAAATCGTTTTGGAATTTGGATTCGGATTAAAGCGGCGTTTGCGCAGCTCTGTCAGATGATTTGATGTGCGGCACATGCATGCAGTGAACGAGACAATCGACCGCGCGAGATATTTAGACATGTAGAGGAGATGAATATGCAGGGCTGTGGTAGATAGGCTGAAACACGTGTGAGGAGGGTAGCAGAGTAACATTCAGCTGCAGCTCTGAGTCCACATGGGCTTTGCAGAGCAAGAAACACTGACGTTTAACTTGCATGGGTCTATTTTCTTCTCTGCGAGCGGGTAAGTAGGTTACTTCACCTGTTCCTTATCTTAAAGTCATACAGACACGACAGTTTTCGCTGTACTCTGAGAGACTATGGTCTCCTTTCGCTGAAATGTAAAGTGTAAAAATATTTTGACAGGTCACATAAAAAATGGCTTTATGTTGTAACATCTATCTATCTATCTATCTATCTATCTATCTATCTATCTATCTATCTATCTATCTATCTATCTATCTATCTATCTATCTATCTTCTCCCTTCAAAATTGGCTATTTTCGTAACCTAATAATGTTACAACATAAAGGTCACTATGTACCACTCTAAGTTTGTTGAATTGTTAGCCTGGCTCCATGGTAGCTTGTTGCTCTAGTCAGTTGGTCTCCCTTGGTTCTGAATGATTGCACCTGCACACACATCTGAGATCCCAAGATCCCATGAGATGCAATGCTGTCAGAGGCAACCCTGCAAGCAGGCAGGGATGCAGAATTAAAATAAAACAATAGCCTATGATAATGAAGTTAAAATATCATCCCTCTCATTTTGACTCTCTCTGTCTCTCTGCCCCTTTTAATTTCCAGTTTTCCTCTTGCATTGTCCTCTTGTTTTTACTACTTCTGATATAATCAAGACTGGCAAGAATTACACCAAAGCATGTGAGTACTTTTTTGCATGCTTTCTCAAATGCGTCCAGTATAATTAGGCATAGTTGCTTTAGGTTATCTGGAGGTTAGTGTACACTTTATGTAGCCTATGCCATTCGATTATCAGCTGTTGTTCCATTTTAAAGATATACACAATTTGGCTGCAGTTCAATGGAAAAACTATACTTTGAAGTGGTTTTCTGTTTGTTATTGCCCAGGAAATCATCCAGAACAAGAAAATTTGTATTATCTGTTTAAATTCCATTTTCATATTATAGTTATGGCACTGTTGTTTTTGAGAAGTACTGAATGTGATCAAATGCAAATTGTAAATAAATCATTAGTACCCTGAATCATGAATCACTGGTAAGATAAACTGAATAACCCAGAATATTCATGAAGTCATCAAGTTGTAAATTTTGTTCTTTGCACTTGAATGAACCATTTCAAAATCAATCAAACTGTTTACAACTCAATGCATACCGTATTTTCTAATCATCTCTTTTTTTGTGCAACTGGACTTATAGAAAATACAAGAATACGACTTATAATCACCCCACGTAAACACTGCAAATTTTAAAATTGTGCTTGTTTTTGCATTGTATACAAGCTAAAGTGTTTAAGAGATGGTTAGTTGGTGTATGTGTCTGGAAAAATGCCCTCTGAACTGACTTGTGTTTTGGCTTTATTTGAATGAAGATGCCCTTTGTCATAAATAATATATAGGGTCTGTGGTCATATGATGATGATGTAGCCACAGGGCATTTAAACATCTGGGTGATCGTCACTTTCATACTTATTACATTCTTTCTATCTCTCTTTCTCTCCCTTTAATCTCTCTCTTCTTCCTGCAGATGAGACCATCATCCTTCTTTGCAAAAAGGAGAAAATCAAAATTGGAACTTGTTTGGTCAATCGATTAGGATGTTACTATAAGAAAGACTGTGGCAGGGAGTACATGTTGATGAAACTGATTTGTTCAGGTAAGCAAAACATCCAGTTTTAAATATTCTGTAATTATAAAATGTATTCAAAGAGTGTGGAGATTTTTCTATCATCCTTTACTGTCTCTTCCAGTCCATGATTTTTATCTCACTTACTGCTGGTGGTTTATGTGTTACATACACATCTTGTGTTACAGACCACAAATTTACACAAATTTATAGAACAGAGGCTTCACACTAGGGATGCTAACGATTAAACAATGATAGATAAATTGTCAATAATTGAGAAGTGTACGGCTCGTGCAAAACACGTGCAGTAGACACACAGGAATAAATGAGACGCGCACCATAGTTACTTATTATAAATGTATTAATAGGTGTGTTGGACTTGATGTGGTGCTGTGCAGACCAATCATTGTGTATGACATCAAAGTACTGCGAGAGCAATTAGAAAGCATACGGAACCATCTGCTCTCTAATCGCTCTTGCAAAACTTTTATGTCATACACTGATCGGTCTGCACAGCACCGCTTCAAGTCCAACACACCTAATGTCTTCAAGCCATGCAATTGATTAGTTTGGCTAGTCGTTTATTTCGAAACATAATTAACTGTAAGCCCGTCTAAATCGGTCCAATGGTGGTATCCGATAGAACGGGTGAAGGTTTCTGCGCGTTACTGTCTTTCCTTTCACGCAACACAACAAGATTAAATGAATTACATTTTCTCATGTATTACCTCGTTATTTCATCTGACTCCATAAATGAAAAAGGTTTTAATGATATCCGAGCATCATTAAAAGTGAGCGAATGTTTGATTATTCCTTTTAACTCTTTACTTATATTTTACCAGTTCATATTAGGAAGCTACGTCGCTCTGAGGTCCTCACGCCTTCTGCTTAACGCGGGTCTCACGATCACAAGCTCATCAGTTTTGGTCACCGAACAGAGGTAATTGGCTATATACCTGAGATTGGTCGCATTCACGCTTACACAATCAAATATACTTTGGTATAGCCCCCGTGATTGCATACACTTGAAATTAAAATAAAATTTACTTCAGGCAGAGGTATGGCCACTATTACAGATATAAGTTCACCAACATTACTTCTCTTATAATAGCTTTGGATTGGCCATGCCGTGGTTTCCCACGTACACTTATCTAAAGTAACATTAAATTAAAACAGAGGTAAGACACACCCAAATTTAGATTGGTCAAGCAGCATTTTTGCTGTTCTGAATGGAAATTCACTTCTTGTCTTTGCGTACCATGTACACTTGTATTAGTTCCAAATATTAGTGGTCACTAATCTGACGCAACTTGCGGTAACATACGAATCCATTTAATCTACTTGGGAAAACAATTTCAGAGTCAGTCGGAATAAAATCAAATGTAACAATTTATTATGTCAGGTAAATGTATCATGGCAATTTCATAAATACAAAACATCAAATGCTCTGGAATAAAGAGAGAAGATGCGAACCTGACATTATAAAATACATGATGCGGAGTGTCTTGCATACACTCCGCATCACGGGCTAATTTGAGTTACAAATCGCCCAGAGCCTCTTGTTGCATTTCTTTATATAGACAGAAACTTCTTTCACATGGAAACATTTGCTAACAGTGGGAATTTGCATTCATAGTTTACACCTTTTGGGAGCAGAATGCCATTTGCCTGGAGGACCCACCCTCCTCTGTGTGCACGTTCTCTAAACTCTTAACTTTATTACCTTTTGGTTTACTTCTTTGGGAATGAGACATTTGTACCAGTCGCACAGAGACATTTCAAATGATACCAAACATGTATAATACTGTATGATAATTATTCACATTAAACCCATATAGATTTTTGAGTGAATATCTGGTGATCTCAGCGTGAGAGAGAGACAACATGGGGGAGGTGATTGACTCGGGGATGCTAGTTTCTCAAGAGAGAGTCAAATGTTAATTTCGAGAAAGGTCCTTTGTCTTCTCGGGGATGGGTCATTCCTCAACCAGACTGCCCGGCATTTTCTAATTTCTCAATTCTTACATAACCAAGGGTAAAAAAAAAACCCACCAAACAATCGATTTTACTGAACATGAGAAATACTTGTTTGTGTAAACGCCACAATTAATGTAAACAGAATAAACAAGTAATAATATCCTGGTTGAGAAGTGATGATTTTCCAGCGCTGTTTCAGTTGTGCGCTCCTATTCTATGGCGCATGGTAAATCAAGACTTGTCAATCTGAGCGATCAAACCAATCCAAGCGCTCTCCAGCTGTAAAACACTGTCCGTTTGGTCTCTACATATTGTCCCTACCCTCTATATCTACCCACCATACCCGAGATCCAGTTTCCATTGATTGAACTTTCAAATGACGTTGGAAAACACTGTGTCATGAACTCGATGTGATCAGATCTCGGAAGTCCTATAGCTTTAGCCAAGCAGCATGTCATGTTACTCTGTGATCTACGCATTGTCTTATGTTTCATTCGGGCTCGTTTGAGACCATCTGTTCTAAATAAAAATATGGGATCTACTACGGTTTACTAATGTTGTGGGAACTTACAGACCAAAACATGGCACAAAAGCATCATGTGTATACTGTTTACACATGCATCGGTGACACTTTCTCATACAAGTACTTGGTTTAGTTTGGCCTCTAACTGAAACAAACATGCTCGTTGTATTCTGCTAGTTGAGACCTTTTCAATGCTATATGACACAAGTCTATCTGTTATGTATGATGATTTTACAGATCACATTTTCATTTAAAGCAGTTATTTTTTCATGCTGAAAAAATAGAGCAATTCTGATATGTTAGAAAATTTAAAAGCACTTGTTAAGGTCATATTCCCTATATTCACTAATGCCAATCTTCTAAACTTTAAAACGACACCTATTTTGTGTTGGTTAAGCAAGTTGTTGTTAAGTAACATGATAACTTACTAGCCTCCCTGGCTTCGGATTTAAGAGGTTAAGGGTAACGATTAATTGTTTGTTAATTTAAACAACAATTGATTATGGGAATTTTTGTAAATTGACATCCCTACTTCACACACTTGTAATGTTGATACCAGTTTTATCCTGAGGAATAAACAAACAAACCAAACTGTAGGCAGCTAGCTGGGGGTCAAGACAGAAACCATGGCAACGTGGCTCCAAGTTGTGATTCAACTGGGCTATCTTGACACTGAATTGATTAAGCAGGGTTGGTTTAAAGGGAGCACTTTTCTCCTCAGTTTGTCTGGCAGCTTGAAAGAGCTCAGAGTTACAGCGCAACACAATATAAAGCATGTAAACTACTACTCAGAGTGCCAGAAATGTCATATAAGAATGAGAATTTAAATGTTTTCATACATATATTTGACTGAGAGTGATACATCTTCTCGTTGAATTACTTAAAGGCAGGTTGTCAGCCATCAAGGGATCATTCTCAACCCTGGGCAAACAAATCCAATAAAAACAAATTAAAAAAATAGTTTTGCTAGTTGATTCAATATTAGAAAAATGGTTCCTGAATGTTAATGCATGCTCAAGGGACTGCAGTTACTTCTTTTCCTTGCAAAATTTTAATCAGAATATCATCTTTTGTTATTGCTGTAATTATTATACGAGACCAGTTTTGTGAAACCTGAGGCAATGTGTATGTGATAGAAAAAAAAAGAACACGGAGGCAGCAGGCTACTGCAAACGCTTAGGGGTTTATTTCTACAGAATGGGGTTACAAAAGTAAAGCAAATGTTAACCTAACTGAGGTAAACCAAAGTATTTATAAAGAGGAAAAAAAAAAAACTTAACTAAACATGAGTCACTGTATTTGCCTCTCAAACAATTACAGAGGTCTAGGGACTACAGGACCTGTTCTCTCACAGAACACAACTAACTTATACAGAAACAGTTAACAAATTTTTACATTGGTGGCCAGCACCAATTAACACAAAAAGGGGGATACGTAGACGCATAATGGCCATTACACAAAATAAACAAATATGAAAACATCAAATATAGCTACACAAACAAACACTTCAAATAATACTGTCAAATGACTTCTCTTTATAAATGTGTTCCTATACATAAAGAAAAGAAAAGGAAGCGAAATTGTCCTTGGAGTCCCCCGGGGCAGAAACCGGAATGGTTGCGGCCCGATCATTGGCTGGAACCGTATACATCCAATGTTTCTGTCCGAACCCCTTTTGAAGGTGCACCAGCTCATGGGACTCAGACGTAACAAACTCAGCAAACTAAACGTTAAAGAGTGTGCGCACTTAACTCCAAACGAAAGTTTAAATAAAGTTCATTAAACCAAAATAATGTTGTTGAGCATTCTTTACTGTAAACAAATTCCATTGAATAAAAAGACAAAGTGACCTTACCCAGGCTAAACAACATCCGCCACAGTGTGATTATGTTCTTCCAACTGACATATACCCCCCGGTTTCACAGACCAGGCTAAAGCCTAGTCCCAGGCTAACATGCATGTTTGAGCTGTTTATGAAAGCAACTTGCACTGGCATATCTTAAAATGTGTCACTGCCATTGTTTTATCTTAAGATGCACACCAGTAAATTTTTTTAGGCACGTTTATAAAAGCTAATTATATGTCCCAATTGAACTAAGGCCTAATGCTGGCTTAATCTAAGCCCTGTCTGTAAAACCAGGCCATTATCTTGTTCGCTAAAAGGCCACCATCCTCTTTTAAACACCTTTGTAAGGGACAGGCAGTCCCTTTGGCCATAGCGCGTTTAGGGCTTCTGCTAATTAGGACTGACCTTTAGTTAAACTGTTTACTGACACAGGAAATTGTATCTACTTACACTGATGATGTCACAAGGCTTTCAACACGTAGCAAAAGAACATGACGTTGTATTTTGTTTAACCTTACCTCATTGATTTAAAATGCCTGTCTTTTGGCGGGTAGGCCTACTATGATATTAGACTATATAGCCTATAATAAAAGATAATGAATTTCAAACCTGAACCAAACATATTTTTATTCAAAGATCAACAGTCTGTCATTAGTCTTTAGTCTGCCACAAAAAAACAACAACATTAAAATCATGAACTCAAATGTCATTGTGAAAAAACAAAAAACAATGACTGTTGTAACAGTGTGTAAATTAGACCTTTCAGGCTATAGCCTAACGCTAATAAGCCTTATGCCAAAATTATTATTACAACTAAATTGTCGGTCATTAAATAAGAAAACGTACTCGGTTACCTAACGTAACCTCGGTTCTCTCTAGAAGAGGGAACGAGTATTGTAAGTTGCTTACGCTACGGGAAAGTTGTCTTTTCTCGAGATCTGAACCCAAAAAATTATCCATAATTTTGTATTTATTGTCAACGCAGTGCGGCAGCCAGCAGACCATAGCAGGCTGTATAAGCGTGCTCATTGGCTGTCCTGCGGCAACTGCAGCAGCATATCAGTGAGCCCTGCGTGACGTCACGCCCAATGAGGTCGCCCTCCACGTGCCTCAGCCCGCCAGAATGGGTGTGGCTAGCGTGTATAAAAGAAGGGCTCACAGGCTGAAACTCTGGTTTTCATAGACTGAAGCGAATAAGCTCGCGGCGCGACACGGCAGGTTACGCAATACTCATTCCCTCTTCTAGAGAGAACCGAGGTTACGTTAGGTAACCGAGTACGTTCTCTTACGAGAGGTTCTCTCGTATTGCGTAAGTTGCTTACGCTACGGGAACCCCTTGTCAACGCCGTGCGCGCCGAGCATCCACTGCATGAGTCCCAGGGGAGCCCGGGGAACACAACATGCGGGAACAGGCGGCCAGCAACGCGGGCCAGCACATGTCATAAGCACTTCATAGGAATACAGAGCGGCTCTGCCAGTCTATGTATAAACGTGGAGAATGCGGCCAGCAGCGCGGGCCAGCACAGTACATAAGCACATCATAGGGAGAAATAGAGCGGCTCCGCCGGTCTATGTATAGAGAGTATAAACCCCTAGCGCAGCTGAGTGGAGAATAGGCGGCCAGCAACGCGGGCCAGCACCAGTGCACAAGCGTGTGATGGGGAAAATACAGAGTGGCTCCGCCGGTCTGTATATAGAGAATCTCATCCCTTAGTGCAGCTCACCAGAAAAGGTAGTAGTACACGAGAGTAGTCTGCACATGAACAACTGGGCAGAACATACATATCACTTAAACTGATAACAGTTTAGCCTGCAAGGCGGGAACTTCCAGGTTATAAAATCTCACGAATGTAGAGGGGGAGGCCCAGCCTGCCACCATACAAATGTCGTGAATAGAAATCCCGCTGGACCAAGCCCACGATGAGGCCATGCCTCTAGTGGAATGGGCTCTAATGCCCATAGGGCACTGCAGGTGTTTGGACGCATAAGCTGCTGCGATAGCGTCCACTATCCATCTGGACAGGTTATGTTTCGAGGCGGCGAGACCCTTGGTGCGCCCACCAAACGAAACAAAGAGCTGCTCAGAACGCCTGAAGGTGGCGGAGCGTGTGATATAAACTCTCAGCGCCCTGACGGGGCATAAGAGGTTATCACTGTCCTCGCTATCGGATGCTGGCAGAGCCGACAGGGAGATGACCAATCGCTTTGGGGACGTAACCGTGTCTCGGTTTGAGGATGACTTTGGAGTCATTTGGTCCGAACTCGAGACATGCGGGGCTAACAGATAGCGCGTGTAAATCCCCCACACGTTTTACTGACGAGAGAGGTATCAGAAAAACGGTTTTGAGCGAAAGGTATTTCAGATCTAACAGTTCAAAGGGAAACGCTTTCAGGGCCTCTAGGACCAAAGAAAGATCCCAAATAGGAACCGAGGGGTTCATCCTCCTGGCCCCTCTAAGGAAGCGGATGATAAGCTCATTCCTTCCTATTGCACGGCTGCGCGTCATCACTGCGAACGCTGCAATAGCCGCAACGTACACTTTGAGCGTGGAAGGAGACCTACCCTTGTCCAACAGCTCTTGTAGGAAGGAGAGCACCCGCGAAACCCCACACGTGTGTGGATTCAGGCTCTTAGTAGCGCACCATTTGGAGAACACTGACCATTTAGACGCGTAGAGTCTTCTCGTGGAAGGAGCTCTAGACTGCGTGATCGTGTTTACGACCCCTTCTGGCAAATCAGGGGGTATCCGTTGATTATCCACGCATGCAGAGACCAGCGCTCTGGATGGGGATGCCAAATCGATCCACCGGCTTGAGAGAGAAGATCTTTCCTCACCGGGATCGGCCATGGGGCTGAGTGCGACAGCCTCACTAGCTCTGGGTACCAGATTTGGTTCTCCCATCGCGGGGCTATGAGGAGCACTGAGTGGCGCGTTTCCCTGATCCTCTTGATTACCTGTGGTAACAGCGCGATCGGAGGGAAAGCATACAGCAGGCGGCTGGGCCAGGTTTGGGCCAGCGCGTCCTCGCTCTTTGAGAACAACCTCGGGCAATGAGCGTTGTCTTTTGACGCAAAAAGGTTGACCTCCGCTTTGCCGAAAAGGCGCCACAGTAGCTGGACTGTCTGGGGGTGCAGGGACCATTCTCCCGGGGGAATGTTGTCTCTGGACAGTCTGTCTGGGCCAACATTCATGTGGCCCGGCACGTGCACGGCTCTCAGCGAGCACAACGAGCGATGAGCCCAAACGAGAAGGCGTTCTGTCAGTTTGCAGAGGTTCCTGGATCTGACACCGCCCTGGTGGTTCACATAGGACACCACGGACATGTTGTCCGAGCGGACTAGCACATGGTGATCCCGTATATATGGGAGGAAGCGCTTGAGCACGTTCTCGACCACTATCATCTCCAAACAGTTTATATGGAGGCATTTCTCCTGGTCTGACCACAGGCCAAAGACCGGTTTGCCCTCGAAAAGAGCGCCCCAACCCAAGTTGGACGCGTCCGTCGAGATAACTTTTCGGTGCGAGACGGCTCCCATCGTCACTCCCCGCTGGTACCAGTCGGCTGCTAACCAGGGTCTCAGTGCTGAAACGCAGCTCTGAGTCACTCTGATACGAATGCCGCTGGACGCCCAGGCTCGGTGAGGCACTTGAGCGTTCAACCAGCATTGTAGCGGGCGCATACGCAGTAGACCCAGCTGAAGCACTGCTGCAGCTGATGCCATACAACCCAGCATCCTCTGAAATGTTTTTAGAGGTGCGGCGCTGCCCATCTGGAAAGACGCGGCCAGGCGTTGAATACAGCGTGCGCGCTGTGTCGACAGCCGGGCCGTCATTGCCAGAGTCCAGTTCCAAACCCAGAAAAGAGGCTGACTGACTGGGCAGTAATGAGCTCTTGGTCCAGTTGACCGTGAGACCCAGGCTTTTCAGGTGGCTGAGAAGCACTGTTCTGTGAGAGATAAGTTCTTCCTCTGACTGTGCTAGAATCAGCCAATCGTCCAAAGAATTCAAAATCCGCATGCCCTGACTTCTCAGGGGAGCGAGAGCCGTGTCCATGCACTTTGTGAATGTACGGGGTGCTAAAGACCTGAACGGCAGGACGGTGTACTGATATACCCGACCGTCGAAGGCGAATCTCAAGAATGGCCTGTGACGTGGTATTATCTGGATCTGAAAGTAAGTGTCTTTCAGATCGAGGGAAATAAACCAGTCCCTCGGGCGAATCTGCGCGAGGATCTGTCTGGTTGTGAGCATTTTGAACGGTCTTTTCATAAGAGCTTTGTTCAAATATCTCAGATCTAAAATTGGTCTGAGAGCTCCGTCCTTCTTGGGCACGAGGAAGTAACGGCTGTAAAAGCCTGACTCGCTCAGAGAAGGGGGTACCGGTTCTATGGCCCCTTTGCACAGAAGTTTCGCTATTTCTGCACGAAGTAGGTGTGCTACTTCCCCATTCACTCTCGCCTCGGTTCGCGCTTGAAAGCACGGGGGACGGCGAGCGAACTGCAATGAATAGCCCTCTCTTACTGTGCTCAGCACCCATTCTGACGCACCTGGAATAGATTCCCATGCTTTCGCATGTACGGCTAAGGGCAGAATGGCCTCCGCGCACCGATTGCCGCATTCCGCGGGCTCGGGAACCTGAGGTTCCGCGGGCTCGGGCGCAGTGCGCGCGCTCTCGGTGCTTGAATACGGCGGCTCGCAGACAGCGATGGCTGGCCGTTTTACACACGATGTCCCAGTGGCATCGGACGGGGAACATATTGTGCGTGGAATGGAGCACGAGAGCGGCGCCGGGGGTAAAGTGTTTGTCAGTATGTGTGAGCGCTCGAGGGCGGGCACAGGACTTACATTTGTGATATGACCAGTAGGAAGTGGCCGTGTAACAGAGCGGGCAGTAAGTAGGTGCGGGCACGGGGTTGTGGGCGCGTTTCCTACATCTAACACTCGAGCGGCTTTTGTCCGCTTTATGAGAGTGGGCTCTGTGAGAGACACAGGGTTTATAGTGCTTGTGTGTAGGGGTGAACACAGAAACGTGGGCACATTTTCTACACTTAAAACACATGTGGCGTGAGCCGGACAACCAGACATTATACTCTTTTTGAGATTTCTCTGGGTCGCCATTATAACGGCGGTTGTGTGCAGGCGAGCGGGTTGAATCACCGGCTCGTTGGCTGCGAAGTAAACATCTGCAGTAGCCATGACTACGGGGACTGACAGAGCGTGAAGCTTTGACGGTGGTCCGGCCGCGGCGGGACTTAACCGTCTTTTCCTCCTTTGAGCTGCTAGGAGGACTTCGCGGGCTCGGGTTTCAGCGCAATCTTAGGCCGGGGTCCCCGCGGGGGAGGTGGCCTGTTGCGGCTGGTCAAGTGCGATCTAGGGCGGCCACCCTGTCGTCGCTGCGAAGACGGAGGTCGAGCTGGACGCTGGGCGGAACTTTGCGCAGGCTGATCGCGAGGACGGCGTGCGGCTGAGCTTGAGCGTCGAGGCAGGAAAAGGTTCATAGTCTGCGTGGTTTTTTGTACCTCCGAGAAGCGGTCCACGATCCCGTTAACCGCTGGGCCACAGAGGCACACGGCACGCTCGGACTCCCTCATGTCAGCGAGCGTAAACCAGAGGTGCCTCTCTGTGACGGTCAGCGAGGACATGCACCTTCCAAGAGCCTGGGCAGCGGATTTTGTGGCGCGAAGGGAGAGATCCGTCGCGCTGCGCAAATCCGTGATGGAAGCAGGATCCGAGCCTCTCTCGTCCAGATCACGGAGGAGATCGGCCTGGAGGATCTGCAATACTGCCATGGAGTGCAGGGCTGATGCAGCCTGTCCGGCGGCGGGGAAAGCGTGGCCGACGAGGGCTGATGTAGTCCTGCAGGCTTTGGACGGGAGGGCAGCCTTTGAACGCCATCCAGAGGGCGGGCAAAGGTGCGCTGCAACCGCTTCTTCCACAGGGGGAATGGCATTATACCCCTTCTCGGCGGCGCCGTCAACCTGTGAGAGCTTCCGGCGATGCAGAAAACAGCCGTTGAGTCTGTTCGGCGCTGGCTCTTTAGGCGGTGACCACTCGAGGCCAAGCTGGTCAACGGCTTTGGTGAGGAGGCGCAGAAGTTCTGCATCCTCGCCGGCTCGAGTACGGCCAGATTCCTGGACTGACGAGCAGGCGGTGGACCACTCCTCGCTGCCAGAGGCCAGGATGGAGCAGCTGTCAGCGGCGGCGTCCTCATCCGCTTCATCCCCTGAAGCGGTGGTGGCACGGGCGGGTGCCGGCGGCTGAGCGGCCGGGAGGGGGGGGCGGAGAGAGAAACTCGAGGGAAGGGTTCCGGCGAGCTTCTAGGTGCCACATCAGTCTCCGGTGGTCTCTGGGAGCGGCGCTTCTTTCTGCGCGGCCCAGCAGAGACAGGCGGAGTGACAGCTTCCTCGTTGAAAGCTTCAAGTCGAGCCCGCAGGGTCGACATTGAAAGCTCCTCGCACTCAGAGCAGCCGCCCGAAGAGAGCGTGGTGGCGGCGTGCTCGCGGCCAAGGCAGAGAGCGCAGATAAGATGGCGGTCTCCGTTGCTGAGCGGGGCTCGGCACGGGCCGCAGGAAAAACAAGGCATTTTGAGAAAAACGCCTCGTGCTCTTTTAGACAGAGAGAAAGTGTGTGTCGCAGCGGCGAACACACACAGCAGAAAAGGATATGTCGCCGGATGGCGTAGCAGGCACGGATGGCTGAAGGCGGCGAAGGCGGCCGGCTTCCTCAGACGCTTCCTAAGCTTGCTGGTCGCTGAACTCAACGGCGGCGGCTCTCAAGATCCAGCGATGCGAAAAGCTTCGCTGAAGACATGAAAATCAGAGTTTCAGCCTGTGAGCCCTTCTTTTATAGATGCTAGCCACACCCATTCTGGTGGGCTGAGGCCACGCGCCCTCATTGGGCGTGACGTCACGCAGGGCTCACTGATAGGCTGCTGCAGTTGCCGCAGGACAGCCAATGAGCACGCTTATACAGCCTGCTATGGTCTGCTGGCTGCCGCACTGCGTTGACAATAAATACAAAATTAAGGATAATTTTTTGGCTTCAGATCTCGAGAAAAGACAACTTTCCCGTAGCGTAAGCAACTTACACAATACGAGAGAACCTCTCGTAAGAGAACATGCATTTTTTTGCACACAGTGCAATCAATCACTCTTTACGACTGGCTGCCTGCACATTCACTGTCTGCTGCAACTTGCGCTTGCTTATCAATGCATATCTAAATTCGCGCCTACGGTATCTTTGTAGAACTTTAAAAAAAGAAACAAAAAAGATGCTGCTGCCAATGAGCAGCCTGCGGGGGCTGGCTACAGGATGACTCAACCTCCACGGACAGTTTTTAATGTTTTATCAGACAATAACTACTCAAGATTTTGCTTTAGTATAATTTTCGGGACAATTAGGGCCGGATTCGGGATTCGGGACAACAGCTTAGATTTCGGGACTGTCCCAAATTTTTCGGGACGTCTGGTCACCCTAATTGCATCGTGTTGTGTTTGTTAGGAATTGTGTATAGAAATGGGTAAGGAATGATGCTCTGTGAGAAATGTAATGTAGTGGATGAGACAGACTGAGATATTAGGCTATATTGAAATATAATCAGTTTTATTGTAATGTATAGAACCCCCTGCATGTATTCTTTAACATTAATATTTTTCATCATTAGTATTGTCAGAATCTTTCAGAATGATATTTTCCTGAGGTAGTGGTTTGTGGCACCTGAAGACAACCTGTAGTACCTTAGAGTTAGATCATTTAAAATATTGAAATGTACCGTATGTGTCTTGCTGCTTTCCCCAGATGTTAAAATTTCATGTGCGATGCAGAAGCCTGCAGGTCGTAGGACTCTGTATCCTTAAAAATGCACTCACATAAGCCGCGTTTCCACCGCAGGAACTTTCCCCAGGAACTAGGAACTTTGGGCTGGTACTTGATGTGTTTACACCGCAGGAACCAGGGTCTAAATGAAGTTCCGGGTAAATATTTCCCCCTCCAATAGTCCCTGCTCATGAGGTAGTACTTTTTCAAAGTTCAGGAACTTTCAGGGGTGGGACTTGTGCGCTGCACAAGCTGATTGGTTGTGTTCACGCTGCATTTTGGTTGGATGACTCCACGCAGCATTTTATTTATTTTTAACCTCCCTTTTTAAAAAATCTATTGCGGTTCGTGTCGTGGTTTCATGCAGTAAGAGTTGTCTGTCTGCAAATATGGAATTTAATTAAAAAAACTGGTGGACTGGCGACGAGTTTCAGGCTTTATTTTGTGGAAGAGGAAACTTTCTGTGCGTTCGTCCCAGCCATCTCACGGTCAATGTCCGCAATAGCTGATAACATATTTTATATCTAACGTTAGCATTACGAGCTTACTGAACACGCTTTATCAGTGCTCGTCTCTTTTCTGCCACAGCTTTTATTATTAAGTCATTATGTTTACACATTGTCATCTATTGCAAGGCACTCCAAACCATGTTATAAATTTACTATTAACAGGATTGAAATAGTGCTTTGAGGTTAGTAACAAACAACTATTTACAAGACTGTCACTATTTATGATTGATAGACGGGGTTCAGGCTTTTTTTAAGCGTATTTGCGAAAGAGGAAATGTTTGCGCGTTCGTCCCAGGCATCTCACAATAACTGATAACATACGTTGTCTAATTTTATACGCATACGAGCTTTCTGAACACGCTTTAGTATCAGTGCTCGTCTATTTTGTTTTGTTAATTACCTCGTTAGTAAACCAATACATAACTGCAGCACAGTTTGAATCTCCTCCATACTTATTATAAATGTGGCGCTCAAAACTGATTACTGTCCGTTGCAGACTGGGAGGAGCAGTTGCGTGCAGTTTACCTTCCCGGTACTTCCGGTTAGACCGTGGTGTAAACGCAGAAAGCAACCGGTCTGGGGCAAAAAAAGTTCCTGGGAAAAAAGTTCCTGGGACAAATTGTTCCGGGTAATTTCGGTGGAAACGCGGCTATAGAGTAGTGCTCTCTAGTCCCTCCCCCTCAATTCACTCTGATACATGATACATTGCTCATCTATCCAACACTTTAAATGTCACAGTAGCCCTGTGGTCCCTGCAGCCAGCTTTTTCCAAGCTCCCAGCCCCCACAGTAGAAGAAAATAACAAGAAATAAAAACTGATAAAAACCTACATTGTTTTGGCTGTCAAGGACCAAAGGACAAAAAAGCACTATGAAAGTATCATAAAAGTGGGCCATAGAACTTGTGCATCATAATGCAGGTATTCTGAAGTATTACAATAGCTTTGTATAAAGAACAGACCAAATGTAGGGTGTTATTCATTGAAAATATTCATCATCAAATCTTATGGACAACTTTTATGCTTTTTTCCCCCATTTTTTGTAGCATGACATATTATTTTACCTGGTACATACTGTATTTCATATTACTTACTGACCAATTAGAGTTAGTATTGATCAGCAGGTTGCCTGCTGTGTTGCCATTTCCTCTGTTCCTGATGTGACCTTCAGTCAGGCAGTGTCTCAGCTGGTTAGATCTGTGTGTTGAAGCCAGGTTGCTGACGCTGGCTCTAGCCCACTGGGGATGCCCCTGCTGTGTGTGTGGAATAGCACACCCATCATACCTCTCCCTGCATCATTGGCACAGACAACATCCACCATTATTGCTACTACAGCCCACTCATAAACACTCGCCCTCCTACAGTCATCCCAGAGGGAGGCTAAAAGAAGCGTCAAAGAAGACAAGAAGAAAGCAAGATTCAAAGTGGTGAAAAATGTTGCCGTTGTCGTTGCATCAGTCCTTTAGATTTATGCGTGGTTGCTTCTATTCCTGTCAGACGGCTTTGCACGGCGTCGTACGCTGGCTAAATGCTCTGTCTTCAAACTTGGTGCCCCAAACTTGGTGACTTTCATGGCTACTTTTAAGTTCATGCAAATCCTAGTTGTAGAAAGGCTTCGTTTTGTTTGTTTCGAGTGCATTTGCATTTTAATTCTAGAGCGAGAACGAAGGTCTCTCCTGCTGCTGCTCGCATAAACGCTTTCAATTAGATGAGCAACGGGCGGCTCTGAGTTTTGGGTTATCAAAATAAACTTTATTACAGCCTTTCCTGAGGAAGAGTATACCCACACTGACATACTTCCTTGAGTTGGCCATGCTTGTACTACACATTAAACACTATTAGTCCATCGCAGCTCTCCTTTCTACTGATAATAATGCACAGTTTATCAAGTTAACTCACTTGTGATCCTTGAGACATCTGATATAGCCAAAGTGCTTATAACCGTATATTTTACAGTTTCATATCACAAACTATGAATTCTGTTGCTATTAAAAATATGATCTTGCTCTGACTGAGATATTATCTTTTCCCTGTGGAGACTGTTATTCCTACAAAATGTGAAACATTAGACAATTAGCACTTGGCATGAAAAATGAGTCTGGCTCTATTTTAAATGCTCATGTGATCTGCTCATATTTTAGTGCAAATGATTTTTATCAAACTATATCCACCAGCTCCAACCATCAGACAAAATCAGACCATTTTCTGCCTGAATTTTGAAAAAATTGATGCGAGATTGCATCCTTATGCGATCCTTATGCGAGCATGCGAGCATGACTTACAATTTCACTCTTGGAAAGAAGCAACCTTGCAAGAGTTATGAATCTATATGCATATGAGCTATATACGAGAGTGAGAGGAGAGAAGTGGGAGTTAGCATGATAGTAATGCTTATGAGTTTTTCACAATTGCTGCTGGATCCCTAAATGTTATTGCTGTCCTTCTACTGCTTTGGGACTAAATCACTTCTTCTTTCATAAAGCAGTTTACAAAGTTGGCATAGAACTATGAATTTGGAAACGCACCAGTATAAGAAATTGACCAATTTCCAATAATTATTTTCATGGTCAATAATTGATGTGATGGTCAATAAGTTTTGAACAGTAGTGTATATTGACAAAATTGACCTTTTGTGTTCCACAGAAGAAATAAAGTTTATTATAATATTTCACAAAATCTCCAATTTTATATTAAACTGCAATCAAGCATTAACTTTATTAGATAGAGTAGAAAAGAAACTGTAAAAAAAAATAATACATTACATTGTTTACTTTCAGTATTGGATTAATTATTTCATACCAAAAAACTGTGAATATTGTCTAATGGTCATGTATTATGCATGCCATACTTAAATGTGCATGTTTTTAATTGTTAATGTAATTTTAAATTAGAGATTGTCACTTATATAGTTTATCAGACCATAGTAAAGGGGCAAATATAAAATAAGAAATCCCATTTTTATTGGATTTGAACAGCTGCAGTTCCAGCATTCAGCTTTACTCAACAGCAGCACAATGATTCCAGCCTGCAGCGCTTTCCATCTGTGCCTGGCAGTCCGTATTATCCCAAAGTGATAATCTTTGTCAATGTTTTTTAGGTGATCTATATTTGGGTTTGAAAAGGGAGATGGGTGGATTCAGGTTGATTGAGTGAGACATACAGAAGTGGTTCATGGGTGCCTCTTAAACTAGATTAAGCCACAGGGCCAATGCCTTATCCCATGGGCTCAGCCTGCCAGCCATAACGGCGAGAGTCGGATCAAATCTGGAAAATCCTGCAGAAATGGGCCCTGCTATTGCATACCGACCCGCTAAAACCCTAGAGGTCTAGATAATGCGGATCTCTGGCATTAATCCCCCCTTAGCTTAACTTGCTTGGGATATGTGGTGTCCAAAGCACCCAGGTTTATCGCCACTGTGCCCTTTAATCTGGGTTAAATGACATGGGAATGGTGTCTTTAAATGGCTGCCCATCCATGACAGGACACTTTTTTTCAACCCCAATGAGTCATTACCCTTGTTTGGGGGCTCTCTTTTTGGCAACAACATCTCATTGGAAAAGCTTCTGTGTTTTTAAAAGTTGCAAAGAATCTATTTAAAGTGGCATTTCTAAAAGGCAGGAGGATAAAATACTTAAAATAGGCAATTAATGAGAGTAATCTGATGCCTTTTAAATCAGTACAGCATTTGTAGACAGACTATTGTAATTTGTATGTTCTGCGGTGGATTAACCCTCACATCCGGTACGCAGCCAAGCCCAGAGCCCAGCCAGCCAAGCTGCACAGAGCGAACGCCAGAGCCTGAGCTCGCGCCCATGACAAAGAATAGGGCAGAGCAAGCCATCAACTCGGAGCCTGAGCCTCACAAGATGTCTGACCAGGTGTGTAAACCAGCAAAATCGTCCGCCGTAGGAATGCTTGTGTAGTACGAGGGAATAGAGGAAGACCCCACCCACACTCTCACCACTGATGGTGAGCTGCTACTGACCTTTGGTAGATATTTTAAGAATTTGGATGAGGAAATTTCCCTGTTTCTCACATCCCCGCTGGTCCAACCCAACATGAATTCTCCTGTGCCCCCACTGGTCCCACCCCGCATGAAATCTCTTGGCCTTGCCCAGCTCAGAGTCTACTGTGTTCCCAGAATTCCCTCCCATCCTCTCTCTCCCACCTCCTCATCCAAAATCAGCCAGTTCCTCTGCCCCACCTCCGCTTGTTCCCTTCAGCCCCTCGACTTCTCTTTGTGTGGATCTGCCCTGGTCCTTCAGGTCTCCAGCTTCACCCAGCCAAGAAGATCCCCCGGCTCCGCCTCCAGCCGCTGTTCCCGTCCCTCGGCCCATCGCCCTGAGTCCTCTGCCTTGGCTCCTCCCTCCCTCGGCTCCACCTCTGACCGTCTGACTTATGGCTCCACTGGGCTCCCTTGATCCTCCGGCTCCACCTCCAACGGAGATCTCCTCACCTCGCCTGCAACACGGTCTGCTGCGCCCCGTCTCTCAGCCCCTACGGCTCCGTCTAACTCCACCGTCCCTCTGGCTTCACCTTGGCCCTCAGTGACTCCGGTTCCACCTCAGCCCTTCAGGATCCTGGTTCCACCTCGGGGGGTCATCGCTACGGCTCCGTTGCAGCCTCCAAAGCCTGTGGTGTCACGCTGGTCCATATGCTCTCTGTCTGCGCTCTGGGCTCCCTCTCCACCGGCTTCGTCTCCATCCATTGTCCCCATGGCTTCGTAGAGGAAATCTCAACAATGGCTCCTCCATCCCTCTACTCCGCTGTAGGGCATTGTCCTGACTTGACTCTGGGTTTCCGCCAAACTCCTCCTGCTCCTGTCTCCTCCCACCCTCCACTCCCCCATGGACTGTTCTACCTGCCCCTGACTGTTTTCGTCCCTCTCCTGTTCCTCGTCGTCCTCAGGAACCCTGTAACATGTATGTTCTGTTTAGTTCCTGTTAAGCCTACCTGAGTTTGTAGTTTGTTTCCTTGGTAACTCATTAGTTTATCATTCTCTTCAGCTGTTCTTGCTTATTTCCCTCATTATCCCTGTGTGTATATATAATCCCTGTTTTGTTCAGTTCCATGTCCGATCTCGTTTATGTATATGTTGAAGCTACATGTTTGTGGATTTATCATTAAAGTCTATTCCCTGTTCTAATCTCCTTTGTCGTGCACATTCCTTGCAACAACCTAGCATGACAACTATACAATAATTGGATTTTTTATATTTATTTATTTATTATATTTTACTTATTTGAAAACAAAAATGCTAACTGATACTGTTTAAAATTAAATTTAAGTTGGTTGCGCATTGTGTAACATATGCTGTACACAGTATATACTCCTGGAAAAATCCAAATTGTATTTTTATTTTTTTTGCAGTAAAATGTCATGCATTTTTAGAGTTTAGGGAGATAATGATAAAAATAGATAATCATGTTTAATATAATTTTTTGTTCGTGATATGTAAGAACAAGGATATTCAGAACTTCAGTGGGTAGTCAGTTTTTTTTTTTTACTTTTTCTTTTTTGCAAGCAACATATTAATATCTGCAAATATTAGGCTATATTGTAGTTGATGTTTCACAATTGTAAATTGTTTTGAGGGCTCTCTCTGCCCTCCTGCAGCTTTTGATGTCTCTGCGTATTCTCACCACAGTCAGAAATGCACATTTTCCTTTGTAATTTGGCATAAATCCAGGTATGTTACGCATGCAGAACATTTGACATTTCACATGCTACATACAGCAGAAATAGTAAAAGTATGGAAGTATGCTGTTGTGAACATAGAAGAGTTTTTGTACTGCAACAATGTTTGCTTAATTTGTGTTGGACAGTGAATGTTGTCAAATTCTTATAATAGGTGCACATTTGTCATTCTTTGTGTCTTCTGTTATTTTGAGTGGTTGTGGTTTTACAAACATCTCACAGATTCATTATAAAGTTCAGGAGCAGTAAACATGAAAGTGGATAGTTGCACTCTCACTTAGTCTTCTTGAATTAGACAGGGGAGTGGGGAGATTTTGACACTGACTTGCTGTACTCTCTCTGTTTACCAAATCCATCTGACAGCTCCCATGACAGCGTAGCCGACTGAGGCAGCTGTCTTTGCCTCATGCACAATGGCTAAGCAAAAAGCACTAAATTGTATTCATACTGCAGTCCAATCTATTGTAAAGTTTCTCCTCTATCAACTGTTGCAAAATATGAATGTATTATGTTCTTCATGTATATGCAGCTATTGAAGGTGGTGGTATTTTTTTAAATGTTAAAATACTTAATATTTTGTTAAAATACATGTTCATGGTGTTTGAACACTGATGTGTCCACAATGTGTGTAAACAACCAGCCTATAATAGTAAAAATCCACCCATTTCTTTTTTTTTAATAATCCCCATAAATCAGAAGCAGTGTTACATACTGTTGAACATCTTTTAATAACTTAACACTTATTAACACTATAGACTTTATGGCTTTCATACCAATTAAATTAAATCAGTATCATAAAACCCATCTTACCATTTGTGACCCTGGACCACAAAACCAGTCACATGGGAATTTAGCAATTGAAATTGAGATGTGTACATAAGTGTAAAGGATCCACTGGAGGCAAGTTGTAAATGAGCACCCAAGTGCAGTTTATTATAAACAAAACCATAACATGGCATGGCATGGCATGGCATGGCATGGCAACAAAAACCAAAGCATGAACATGAACTTACACAACAGCAGATTACAGGAAACAATACTTGACAAAGACACATGGCAAACATGAGGGCTTAAATACACAGACTAATGACAAGACAAGGGACACCTGTGAACAATGATCAGACAATTAACAAATGACAAGACACATGGCAGGATCACATGACAAACAGGGAATCACATGACAGACATGAAACATGACAAGACACAGAAACATGACAAGAACAAACCCAAAATTGTGACAATAAGCTTTCCATTGATGTATGGTTTATTAGGATAGGACAATATTTGTCCGAGATACAGCTATTTGAAAATCTGGAATCTGAGGGTGCAAAAAAATCGAAACATTGAGAAAATCGCCTTTAAAATTGCCCATTTATGTTTGTGATTGTGCTGCAATCACTTACAAAAATAAATGTTTTATATATTTACGGTAGGAAATTTACAAAATATCTTCATGGAACATGATCTTTACTTATCCTAATGATTTTTGGCATAAAAGAAAAATCGATAAATTTGACCCATACAATGTATTGTTGGCTATTGCACAAAATACCCGTGCTACTATCCAGGGTCACATTTATCAAAATCCATTAACACTGCAATTACAATTGCACAAATAATGTTATGAGATGAATGTTCTAAACGTAGCATTTTAAATATAGAAATGTTTGGGAAAAATAAAATAAAACTATATATGAAACTATAACCTTCAGTAGGTGGCGGCAAGTCTTAATAAGTGAATCTTAGAATAATTTATTCAACCGATTCGTTCAAACAGGCTGATTCATTTATGAATGAAGTATGTGGCTCCGAATTGAGCAACTGTCTTTATAAATGGGTCATTGAATCACTGGCTCACCCGATTTGTTTAAAAACGCATAAAAAATCATTCAAGAACGAAACATCACTTTATGCTCCAGGGAGACACAACTGTTCTGCTGTTTGTAACTATTTTTTTTTTTTTTTTTGGCAAAATAAACCAACAACAGTACAAATTGATAATATTGTGTCTAAAAATAATAAATTAATATAATACACTTATTGTTTATTTAACTGTTGTATAATTTGCAATCGTGCTGATATTTAGGAAAATAGCAATAGAAAATAGCTTGTGTAATATTGCTCAACTATGTTATATTACACAAAAAAGGACAATTCATATCTTGAATTTTGGGGGCATTTTTATTATTTATAGTGGCATTTTCGACCTTGCACAGTGCTATTTTATGCCAACACCAGATTAGCTTGCTTGTTTGTTAAGCTTAATGGAGAGCTATTGCCTAAGTTAGGCTGATTGTATTGAGATGTTTTAGTGGTTTAATTTCACAGCAATGACAAACAGTGATGTCATTTTGTGTGAACGCGATTGTTACCTTGCTTTCATCAATGAAGGCAGATCCAGGAAAAAAAGTTACCGGACCGGATGATGTGGATGTGTGTGGCTTCAAAGTCACCATAAAATCAAAATGGACTATTCTTCTTTTTTTCTTTTTTTTATAGAATATTGCAGTGTTTATTATAAATAATCATTATTATTATTTTTTAATTCATGTGCCCTTGTAATCTTTAATCAAAATAACTTCCCCTCCCTCTTGCAATGACATCTTTTCTCTTCTCTGATGACGTGTTTCTCTGTGTGAGGGCGGGACGACCTGTAATCGCAGCAATAGAAAACCACAATAATTGAATCAATTCCCGATGGACAAAATCAAGTACCACCCTATGTTTTTCTCTTGTTTGAGAAGCCTCATCACTCGGATATATGTTAAAATGGAAAAGAAAAGACTAACGCAACTTCCGTTTCATGCTGACTTTAAGTCTGATTATGGCAGGACATGGTTCATTTTGCCTTAAAGATTGTTTTGCTGCTGTTGTCACTTCCTTTGTTTTACCCACATTTGAAATACATCTCTCCAGAGGATATATTACAACCTCATTCTGTCCTGCTTATCAGAGTTCCCTGTTAACCAAGGGAACTTGCATACCAACAGTTGCAACAATCTACAGCTTTTCCCCCAATGACTAGGTGTGTTTGGCACAGAAAGGGAGACCCGAGTTGGCTGGCACCCACATATTGGTCCAAACCTGTATGAATTTCTTTTTTGTCCATACAATGGAAGTCAATGGTCACCAAAACTGTAATGAACATTCTTCAAAATATTTACTTTCGTGGTCGCAGAAGAAAGAAGATCATACAGGTTTGGAAAACACGATGGTGAGTAAATTATGACAAAATTTTCTTTTATGCAAATCTTCAGCACTCATCCAGCATCAGATTGGGAGAAAATTAGGGAGTAGCCAGTATATAATAGTTATTCCCTATGATTTACCTCCTCACTGCACATTTGAGCTTTGTTGTCTGGCTAAATAATGAGATTGTGATTTGTGAATATGGAGCGTCACAGGCAGAATTGTAATCTGTGTCTCCCCTATGGGCTTTATTAATAGGTGAGCCAGAATGAGAGAAGGCTTAAGCCTCTGTACGATTCAGTATGACCTAGATATGCGGCATTTCTCTGACCCACATCCAATTCACTACAGGCTCCACCGTGTACTGTACAGCAGGCTCTTTCTCTTCCATTATACCAGAAATTAATGGCTCTGAATCTTGATGAGAAAAACTCACTGTGGCATGTTGCATTCTTTCACCCCTGTTGGACTAGATGTGCAAACCAAAAGCAATGATTTAGTCTTTTGATAGAATGGAGGAATTGCTTGGCATGATTTTGACGCGATAACTGACAACATATTTACTACCATGCATTTGCTTTTCCATGTCTTGCAAGTTTACCTATTAGGGGGGTAAATGGGATGACTGATATATCAGCTAGGTGTAATGATACTTATTCATGAAAAGTCATGTCATTAGTGTACACATCAACTTTGCTCCTTGGGTCACTTGCCGTTTGATGCATATTTTATGTAAGACTATAGGTTTTAGTTAAAAAAATAAAATAATAATAATTTAGTTAAAAAAAATTTTATTAATATTTTATTACATTTTTATTGCTGTGTGTTAATTGTAATAAATCTTGCCAAGTATATGTAGCCGGTTTATAAAAGCAATAAGCCCAGTGAATCTGTAGTTTACAGTGATTTTAGAATAGCTAATGGTGTTGCTAGGCATGACACAGGACAGTGTTCTTGCGGCTTTGTTAAATTCTGCACAAACACAACCAAAGCTAAAGCTAAAGCTAAGGAGCTAAAGCTAAATGTTGCAGCTATCCCCTCCTGTTGCAGATCTCCTACTACTTATTTTTACCCTAATGTGTGCATGCATTGTGTCAGTGTGATTCATGTTTCTCGGTATCTTATACGTGTGTTCGCTTGCTGCCCCAATGCTTTATAGTTTCTTGCTCTCTGGTCAGCAGCTGTTGTCCAGGCCGAGTCAGATGGCGCTGGGTACAGATTGACCTTGAGCTGCTGAAGCCCACAGTTCTGTCGATTTGGGGTGGTTAGAATGAGCCCAGCATGCTGACAGACAGACTTCCCAGTAACAAACCTCATCAAACAAGGCCAGACAGTGACACAGTGTTCCCAGAGACTGCCTTCAGCACAGGCGGCGGACGGGAGCAAACATCATTGCCACAATCAGATCCATTATCCACCATCCGTCACAGAGCAAACAGCCAGCATCCGTTACAGGCCTGCAGGATCACCGCTGACTCTTCTGCTTATCCGCGCACACTCACATTAAAGGCCCTGCAGGGGAAATATTATGAATGCATTACGCCAGCTGTGAACAGCTCATCCAAACTGTTGTGTGGGTGTGTATCGGTGTGTATGTGTGTGCGCACACAGTTTAGAGGAAATACACCAGTGTAATGAACATAGATCAGAAGATTATGAAATTTGAATGTCAGTTATATCCGGTTTTGCCATGTTTTGTTTGGGTATGAACTATGAACACACATTTTAGGGTAACAAGGTACAATCTACAAACAGTATAAAGGACCTGCGCCTGGACACGACGGCAACGCAGTCCTGAAGTGTCAACTAGTCTCTCCCCTGCGAAGGCCTCTTTCCCTGCCCTTTACCTCTGTACAGATAAAACGCTGTCAAAATAATTCCAGTTCACATGGCTACGCGGAAGCGATAAATAATTCTGTATTATACATTTTTAAGGCCAGACAAGTAATTTGTTGAGGTCAATTTGTAAAGAAAGACTATAGGCCTGCGCACATATATATATTCAAACGTGCATACCTATAGACTAAACACGTAATATGCATGTGCACGCTGTCAGCGTTTTCACAGGTTTGCGTTTTTGAAGTTTGCGCAGAGAGCACCTTGGAACCTATTTCAAGGTTTGCGTTCTCAAACCACCAGGCACTGTTGTTGTGCGAATGAGCGTGCCGGAGCACATTAAGGGTTTTCTGTTAGAGAACGGTGTCATGTTAGCGGGCCCCTAAGTTAATGACTAATGATCTTTGCAACGGAAGTGAATCAATCAAAACTAACTTTAACTGGACAATAACTTTATTCTAGAGCTGCTGTAAAGCCAAAACAATCTCTGTTACTTTAATTTCCTATTATCACTGTAAAACTGCTTTGAAACAATCTATATTGTTAAAAGCGCTATATAAATGAAGGTGACTTGACTTGACTTAAAGCATGAATATTTTGTGTAGATTCAAAACACATTGCATTTATAACAACATGATTCATACAAGTATAACACTGATTTTCTCAGTGTTAAATCTATAAATCATTGACAGGAATGTTTTTATTGGAACAACAACAACAAAAAAAATTATATCACAATGTGCATTAGATTTATTTGTGTTCAGGTGTTAGTAAACATTTAAGAGATAGTAGACCGAAAAAGGAACAGTCTGTCATTTTATCACCCTCGAGCCATTTCAAGTATGTATGCTGTTATTTTTATGTATGCAAAAGGAGAATTTGTGAATATTTTTTTTATGCAAATTTGTTAATGACCATGTCCGTCAAGCTTAAAGGCACCATTCACCAAAATTGAATATTATGTCATGATTTACTCAACCTTATGTTGTTCCAAACCTGTATGACTTACTTTCTTCTGCTGTGGAACATATGAGATTAAATTGGAAGAACATTGACTTTCATCATAGGCACACACAAAAAAAAGACAGGTTTTACAAAAATAATGCAGGTTTGGAATGACATGAAGGTGAATAAATGATGGCGTATCTTTCATTTTTAGATGAACTATCTATTTAGTAAGCACAAAATAAAAATGTATAAGTTGGCATGGTCCATATGACTCATGCACTAGGTTTTTACTAAGTCTTCTGAAGACATGTGATGGCTTTATGAGAGGAGCATTTCCCTTCACTGAATCTCACACATCAGCCCCACTCTTGGCGCCAGGATTACAATCATTAATGCCATCACTGGTTTATATGTGTCGTTTCTCGGCATATGGTGCCATTTTGAAGAATAGCCTTTGAAAACACCAAGAGAGGGATTTCTTTCCCCTTTAATAATGAAAAGCTATCGTATGACTCCAGAAGACTTATATAATATAATCCACTGTGTGGACTACTTTTATAACAGTTTTCATTTTGTGATGAACTCTTCCTTACTTCGTAAGTCTTTGTTATAGGAAGGTGTGTGCCCAGACTTGCCCTTGGCATGAGGGAACAAGAGGTTTTTTTGTGTTGATGGCTTTCCATGCTTCCCCTCGCTCAGTGGCTCATTTGACATGACTGCCTAATGCTTTCCACAGTGCTGATCTTGGATCAGAGTTGACATTTGCTCAATACTCGGAAGCTGCACTGCTGCTGCTAAATCAACACACTGATGTCCTGAACTGAACAGTGACAGTTTAGCACTGCTGCTTCTGCAGACGTGTCCCTATAAAGGCCTCTGAACAGTTGGGGTTAGAGTTTAGGCTTCTTCTGAGGGAAATAAACTGTTGTTAGTGAGATTTATTCTGATATTTATGAGAGCATGAAAAAGACAATAATATGCAC
The DNA here is from genome assembly GCF_963993115.1 of Abramis brama. Taxonomy (NCBI): domain Eukaryota; kingdom Metazoa; phylum Chordata; class Actinopteri; order Cypriniformes; family Leuciscidae; genus Abramis; species Abramis brama. Next base: position 35,237,702 of record NC_139965.1, read on the forward strand.
AATTAATGTGCACAAGAGACTATAGCAGTAATAACTCAACCGTTGCAATAATTTGCCTCACTTTATTTGTTTCTAATATTAGCTTCTGTATTTCATTACGATATAATTGGGTAAATTTTTGCAGTCTTATTAGTTTTTTATTACTGTTGTTCCTCTGTTGGTTATATAAGCCCTGTGATAATTTTCATTCCAAATATTAATTATAGCAGTATTATCCACAGTTAGAGTAAATAATCTTTATTATTTTAATCCTTCATTATTTTAAGTCCAAGTGCTTGTCTGATTTTAAATGGGTTGTTGGAAAGAAGATAGCACCGAGGCGTCAAAGCATGAAAATCCTCTCTTGATTTAAAAGGAAACAAAACACCAAAGCCTGGATCAATAGCTGTTCATTGGAGCGACCCTCTCCAGCTTTATGAGAATGGATTGTGTGTTCTGGACAACACGTCTGTCCATCCTGTGACCTTGTCACTAAGGGCTCTTCCCACTGTCTTATCTCATCAGTCCTTTGCCTGCTTTGCATCACAGATTTGAAAACATAAGATCTGTGATGTTAGACATTTTACACAACTCTCATGCCATTTCTTTCCTTAAAAGCTCATTTAATCTAATTCTAAACCAGTTATTCTCTGTAACAAATTATATGATCAATAAGTTATAACAACATGTTTTTTTTTACATTGCTTTAACTCATAAAAATGAGTTATATCATGACAACTCTCGGAGAGATTGGCATGGTTATGGATATGGCAATGTTAATGAATTTGGCCTTGGTGGAATAGATCTGCTACGCTGCTGCTGCTGCTGCAGTTCAAGTACTGAGACTTGCTACTGCCAATACAGTCACAGACATGAGCATGTAAGACAAGCTGCTGCTGCTGTGGCACATAACATAGACGATTTAACCCCCGTAGCAGATCTATACAGGTGGAGCTGGGGAAGGTGGAGGGTTTCTGAAAGTGTGCTACAGACTGCTAATCCCGGTATTTGTTTGAATGTTGAGCTGCAGCTCATTGGACGCTGATGCAACAGCAACCAATCAACTGTGCCATGTAGATAATGATGTGATTGCTACCAAATGAGTCAAAGACTTATCAGCCTGTGCCAGAGTTTAATGCCAGAACTATGTATTTAAGCAAATTTCAGCTTTTACACAAGATTCAACACATTCTTTAAGTCAGTTTAATGCAATTTAAGTTGAAATGACTTAAACATCCAAGTTGATTGTACTTAAAAATTTAAGGCAGCCACTTTTTTACAGTGTTGTCATGGTCAGAAAGAGCACGACGAAGGAGAGGGTGATGGATACAATGTCTTTACAGTTTTTCTGAATTGCTAAAACACATTTCTTGAAACCATCACTTACTTTCTCAAAACCTTAAACACAAAACCAAATTTTCAAACCACATTCACAGAACCTCTGACTCTTCTGGCAAAATCAAACAATTGCCTCAAAACCATTTTATCTGTGCTCAAAATCAAACAATGCTTTCAGATCATGCACACATGCATCATGGATGCATGTGTGTGGGAGAAATTTGGAGTTATCTGAAGAAAATATTGTGAAAGGCTTATTTGCTGCATGCATTTTCGTGTTGGATAGCCGCAAATGTGGAACTTCATCGCCGAGGAAGCACGCAGATAACTGTGGTAACAAACCAAGCAGTTCTATCGAACAGTATTTTTCAAATTTGACACTGTTAAGTATGTGTGGTGTGCAGGGCGTGTTTGAACCCAAAATTGTCAGATATAGGCTAGACGAAATTGCGTGGCAGATATAGTGTTGTAGCCGCGTCTGTTCGATTGGTAAAATGTTACAAGGCTACTCAGTTTTGTGGTAACGTTAGCCATGTTCTTCATGTACCGGCCTTTTTACAGCTTCGGCTGAAGTTGTCCTTGTGTTAATTGTCGTGTAATAACTTCTGTATGACCTGGCAATAAACATTTTTGTAATTGTGTCTATAATGTGATTGGCTAAACTTATTTTATTTCGGGTGCGGGTCGGGTGGCGGTTCTATTTTAAGCGGGTCGGGTGCGGATTTTAATTAGTGCTGCTGTCGGAAAACGGGTCGGATGCGGTTTGAAGCACTGCGGGTGCGGATTTACAAATTCGGACCCGTGCAGGACTCTGATGTACAGTTGAACGCCTAATCTCTCCATTGTCACGCTGGACATCAGGGACCTTTTTGCTGTCACTCTGAGCTACTGTTATGAGCCCGCAGTGAAACAGCCAATCAGAGCAGAACTCCTCATTACTATTCATGACCCTTCCAAATAAGGTAAAAACAGACCATTTCATTCTCGGGCCAATTTCTAGGGTTGAAAATGGACCTGTAAAACCATATCTGGACATTTTAAATGCCCTTAAATAAGCCATACTCTCTATGTAGATATCAGAGACAAAATTAAAATATTACCGTATTTCAACACATTCTAGGGCACCTTTAACTTCAGGCAGCTGCCGCCTCAACTCTGATTGGTTCTGTTCACGAGCTGGGGTGGGACTTACAATTTTATTGGGTCCATCTGATGTTTGTCACTGACTGAATAATTCATAAATACTTTAGATTTTTAGAATACCTAAAAATCATACTTTAGAATACCTTTCACCCCACTAGCGACGGCCCTGCTAGTGACTAACGAGAACTAATACAGACAACACAGAAACTGAACTAAACAGAACATACATGTGACAAGTGTATACTAAAAAAATGTTCCCTATATGTGACTAATATGACAATATTAAATAGGCTTTTTTTTTTTTTTTTTTTTTTTTTTACAATTTTAGAAGCCTGGTAGACTTTTTCAATCATGATCTGTGTTATCTGGGTCAGCTGGAGAGATTGAAGGATGTGTCAAGGCTTGCACTATCTGTCACGTCCTTCTTAGCTGGATCTCTTAGGACCCAGAAGTGGAAATGAGTAAAAGGTTATGTCAACTTTTAACGACTCTGGCAGATGGCATTTCTCATGAGGCTCAGGAGAAGCTTGTATGAGGCAAGTTTATATTGTACTGAAGGTGTGAAGCACATTTACAAGTTTACTTATGTGGTACTTGTCCATATATATATAACATTTCATGGGGTTAGCTGGCTCCGAATTGGCGTGCTGTAAGAGTAAAAGCTTTATTTGATCAGTAACTTATTTCTCAACAGTTTCAAAAAATTTAAATAAAAAAGTTTACATACACCTCCATTTAAATGTTTGAGGTTGGTAAGATTTTTTAAAAAGTCCTGAAAGAAGTTAAAGTGCTCACCAAGGCTGCATAACAGTAATATTTTAGAAATATTAATACAATATAAATCTTACTGACCCCACACATTTGAATGTATTTCAGTTGTTTCAGTTTTAAAACTAAAAAGCATCACACATGTATTATCACCCTGCTCTGTTTTAGATGGGTCATACTCAAACACCCAGACACCCCATAATATGATAATATTCTATACTTCCTTCTTACAATTTTCCTCTCAGGTCACTTACTTCACATTTTTCTCTCTTGTTATTTTTAGCCTCTAAAACCCCTGCCACTTCACATCATTGCAGAGTGTGGCAACCCAACAAGCCATAAAATGACAGTTACTTGTACTCTTAGAGGGCCAAATAATCACAACAATGATATTTACAGATTTTTTGATCAAGACATCCTGTCTCCTGCTGTGTTTACATGCTGCCTGTGTGTCTCTTTACACTCCAGAACAATGGTTTCACATACAGGACTGCAGCGCCTTCTAAACTTTGTTTTGCACTTTGTTTTGACGTAGTGAGCCACATTAGTATTCTTCCTGTGAGAATGTATGCTTTATTTAGGTGTGTATGTTATAGGTTACAGAATATCATGTATGAATATTTGCATTAGTTGTACAAACAGGGAAAAGTGGGAAAAGTCTGAAAATTATTTCATACAACATGCAACATTTTAATTACAAAGTATATTACCAGAATTACAAGTTGAATTGAAAAATAAATTACATGAATTTCAGAATGTCTTATTTGGTTTGTCTTCCTTTAATTAGAGAGAGAGAGAAAAAATCTAGATCAGACTTTTGGACCCCCACTGTACTGCATTTGTTCTTACTCTAATATTGAGCTATGGTTGGACTAATCATTTGTTTAGATTCGTCACATTTGATTTGTAGTACTGTTTGTGCTCTCCTTTGTTATTCATATAATATTCAGTGAGACAAACCAGGGCTTGTGTTTATTAGAATCAGCTTTCTAGAGGCGTGTGTGTATTTGTTCCTGTGTGTGTTGTTGTGTGTGCTGCTGGATGTGTGGGTAGGAGTGACCTTCTCTTCACACACTTTTCATTCTGGTTGCTGAGAGATCTAAATGAAGTCCTTATGTTTCTGTAAATGCTGCTGCAAGTATTTATTTATGTGGACAGTAATCACACTGAGAAGTCCTCAGATAAAATCTCACTCAATGGTTTTACTCTCCCTAATATAAAGGCCCTTACAAAACTTGGACATTGTTTGCTGCTGACTATCCTGAAATGAGACCTGAACCTATGTCATGGTCTTTCCGTTCTTGAACTAATTTTAATTAATCAAGCAAGATTTTGTGAATCCAGTGCAAATCAAAATGGCACAAAATGGTAAATAATGGCGCTAATACCAGTAATGTGACTAGCGCAAACCAAAATTGAAATACTTTCCTCCCAAACATTTTACATCTAAAAGGGAAAATCCTACAAATGCATATGCAATAAGGTCAGCAGCAAAAATAATTGTCCAAGCCTTTTAAGTGCTAATTTTTCACTGCAGCGTGTCTTTAGTAAATCCTGGCAGTAGTTTTTTAACGCCAAAATAGGGTTTGCGCTGGAGCAAGCTGTTTGTAAATCTGGCCCTACTGTAATATCCGCTATAGAGAAATCTTCTAGCCATGATACTTAATTTCTAATTTCCTGAATCGTGTTTAGCTTGTTCACATAGAGAGGTGGTAAAGTGTTGGAATTTTGTCTTATGATCTGAAATATGTGTTTGGTTGGTTTCTTAGTGTCAGCTTGAGATGATATAATGAGTCCAAATGACAGGAAAAATCTTGAATTGAGGGCTACCAAAGTAAATCTATGTGAAGAACATACACGTATACTTACTGTACTTACATCATAATACAGTTTTATATAAACTTTTTCCACCCTCTCACTGACCCTTCAACATTTTTCACACTGCACCGCAAATCATCACATAAGCAGTCCAAATGAACAGGTTATTCACACTGCCCACGTGAGCAGAGTGGTGACGTGTAGCAGGAGCGTAGGTCCAAGTAGAGTTTTCGGCACTGAGTCTATTGTTGCCTTGCCTGAACACTTCAGCAACATGGAAAAGCCTTTTTGTCTTTTGCAATGTACCCTTTTTTGAAGAATCATGCATAATACTGGATTATTTAAACAGTTTATAACTACAGTTTGGGTTTGAGTGGGTCAGAAATCGAATCATTTTAGAGCAAGCCTTTTTTAACACTCAGTTTCAGCAGACTTTTCAGTAGAGAGTTTTGAAAAGTTACGGTATTTTTACAGGGAACAAAAAGAAGGAAAATTGTATTACCCTTGTAAGACTTGTTTTACAGTTTTTCTGAATTGCTAAAACACTAAACCAAATTCTCAATAGCAATTGAGAATAATTGCAATAGCAATCTAAAACAATTTGTCAAATAAATCTCTCTTTCTGTAAAACATTAAACAAGTTCAGGTAGTTAAAACACTGTTTGCAAATCTCATGCACTCTTTTTCAAAACTCTAAACACATTCTCACTCATTAAAACATATTTCGCACTGTGATGCACTTATGTTTCAAAACGTTAAACACAGGTATTCGAAAGTTAAACACAACTACAACACAGTTGTCATCGTTTACACACAACAACTCAAAATAGTTCACACTTATTTCTAATGATGTGACCAAACCAACTGTAATACAAGTCAGTTCAGAGCCAAAACTGACTCAAAATGTTGGAACAATGGAAACAATATAAGAGGTAGAGGAGGAAGAGTATGTGTATAAGAGGTGGTGAACAAGGAGGAAGAGGATGAGAAAGAGCAAAGGTGTGGAGAATGTTGTCAAGGCTGGATCTGCTTTAGGGTTTTTATCTTTGCCTGAGATGACATTGTCTGTGATGTGGACAAAGTCCTCCGGCCGGACCAACATGAAGACATGATCCTGAAGCAGAATCAATCTCTCACTGACCTTGATTTTGTTGCACAACTCTTCTGAGTGACTGTAACATGCTTTTCATTTAGAGTTTTTTTACTGTAACCTTTTTGGCTTTTGCAGTTGGGTCACTGTATTTTCACAGTATGCAAGAGCTGAATATACAGACATTCAATACTACAATATTCAGTATAATACTATTTGCAGTCCACAGTATACAACTTATTCATCTTACTACTGTAAGCTGTGATTACTATACATTTTTCTGTAATTGCAAGCTTTTTTTCTGTAACTGCATGCTTTGGATTCCGTGTTCTCCATTTTTGTCTGTAGTGTCTAACGAATGATCTGTAGTGTTTATAATATTGACTCGTGTGTATGATCTGAAAGCATTGTATGATTTTGAGCACAGATAAAATGTTTTTGAGGCAATAGTTTGATCTTGCCAGAAGAGTCTGAGGTTCTTTGGTTTTGTGTTTAATGTTTTGAGAAAGTGAGTGATGGTTTCAAGAAATGTGTTTTAGCAATTCAGAAAAACTGTAAGAATTTACCTTAAACATTATAGTATATTTTGTCTGTTTTGTGTAAAAAATATATATCTTGTTTTAAGAATGCTTGGATTTATTTTATTTTTATTTTTTTTACTGCAAAAAGACAATAAAGAAAACAGTTTTAGAGTAGTATTTTCTTAGTGTAGAACTGAAAATAGGAGTGTGAGAAAGTACCTAATTTTGAACACAAAATGTGGGCTGTAGTTTTGGAAATATATGGCACAAAATTGGATTGTTCCCAGTGGGAACCATGACAAGAGCAGGAAGAGAAGAAGTGTGTGTGTGTGTGTGTGTGTGTGTGTGTGTGTGTGTGTGTGTGTGTGTGTGTGTGTGTGTGTGTGTGTGTGTGTGTGCGTGTGCGTGTGCGTGTGTGTGTGCGTGTGTGTGTGTGCGCTTGTACAACTATCTTTGTGAGGGCCAGTTTGAGTTTTAGACCATTGGAGTGCAAAGTGAGGACATTTTGGCCTGTCCTCACTTTCTGAGACCCCTTTAAAGGCCTGTTTGAGGGTCAATACTTGGTTTTAGGGATAAGGTTATAATTAGGTTAAGGGTAGGTTTAGGGTAAGGGTTCGGGTTAGGCACTTAGTTGTGATGGGTAAGGTTAGGGTAAGCGGTTAGAGATGGCATTGTGTCAATGAATGTCCTCATTCATGTACAAGAATGTGTGTGTGTGTGTGTGTGTGTGTGTGTGTGTGTGTGTGTGTGTGTGTGTGTGTGTGTGTGTGTGTGTGTGTGTGTGTGTGTGTGTGTGTGTGTGTAAAAGAGGCTAAAGAAGAGCAGAAAAAGCATACGTTGTTGTAAGTTGTTGTGCAATAGAGTTGCATGTTAGTCTGCTGCAACCTTATGCATAAAGCCATGAGTTTTTATCTTAGACAGGACAAGGATGCAAGGGCTAGAGGGAAGGACAGCAGAAGGACATGACTACTTACATAAGCCACACGCTTTGACTGAATCCAGTCTGACCGGAGTGAACTGATCTCCCAAATGCAATCTCAGTCAGATTCAGCACATAATAGCACACATCTTGAGGAAGAGGACACAGCAGACATGTTAGCATACACCAGCTGGATGCCTGGAGGTTTCCATGCTGCTGTAGCCTTGGAGACACAACCATGTGGCCTTTAGAGACCTCACTGTCAACCAGCACTGACCACCCACGGATTAGTACACAGTAATGCTAATAAATCAGATCTGAACACATAGATGAATGAGTTGAATTCAAAGTAGTGACATTTAACCACTGCTAATTACCCAGGAGAAAAGAAAACTGAATTCACATACTAAATTAATTACATATTCACTTCTACAAAAAATAGTTTTAGTGTTAGAATTAGTCTGTAGCTGTAATGCAATGATCCAAGGAAGATGAAGAAGATCAGGTATTAGCACAGGGTTTATTTAAGCAACACAGAACAAGATACTTAACGTGCGAGACAGTGGGCTGTGCACAAACATTACCGGACAACTAAACAGAACACAGACAGGAACTTAAATACACACTAGGCGCGTTTCCATTACAGATTTGCGCAAAACTTTTGCGATTTTTTTCTAAATGTCGACAAAAAACTATTGCGAAATGACGGCGTTACCATTAACCGATGTTATGCGACTAAAACTTCATTTTTTCCTCTCGCGATAAGTAAAATCATTCCAAAAACCATGGCGATGGATGTTGGTAGGTTTATGTACTAATCCCAGCCACTGCACTGGCCATTATTATTAATCGAAGGAGATGTATGTGTGTTTCCAAGCATTAATGGTAAGGAACGACCCTTATTATACTTGTGAGCGGCACATATGAGGTGTTTCTCGGTGTTTCTCCCTCATTTCTGATTCGAGGTCTTGATTGTGGCATTTATTTGAGGTTTAGAATCCATTATTCCTGTAATTCTTTTGTCTTATATGAATTTAATAAAGAACTCTGTCTCGTATTATGTCCAAACACACCGCGTCATCTACGTCAGGTGACCTGTAAATGCGCAAAAACTGTTTCCATTGCAGTTTTGCGAAATATTTATTTTTCGAATTGCCTGAAAAACCACCTCATGCGAGCGTAAAAACTTTTTTGCGATAAATGGGAGTTTTTGCGAAATTGACGCGTTTCCATTGGGCGTATTTTCAATTCGCAATTTCAATTTGCACTATTTGAAGGGTAATGGAAACGCGGCTAGTGACGATTAACTAAATGACAAACAGCTGTGATAAATGAAGTTAATGTCCATGGTGACTGTCGAGTGGCGGGAAACTAGAACAAAGGGAATGAAATACAATGAAACATGAATGAAAACAAAACGGACTGAACGTGATTGTGACACTACCATTCAAAAGTTGGTTTGCTTGGTAATTAAAAAAAAAATAAAATATATATATATATATATATATATATGTTTTTATTATGCTCACCATTCACCAACGCTGCATTTATTTGATGAAAAATACAATAATATTGTAATATATATTTACGATTTAAAATAACTGTGCTATAATAACTGAATTTTCAGCATCATTACTCCAGTCTTCACTGTCACATGATCCTCAGAAATCATTCTAATATGATGATTTGGTGCTCAAGAAACATTTTTTATTGTTATAAGTGTTTAAAACAGTGCAGCTTAATATTTTTGATACATTCTTTCAGGATTCTTTTATGAATAGAATGTTCAAAAGATAGATAAATGTATTGACTGTTTTTAAAAGAAATTAATGACCCCAAACTTTTTAACAGTAGTGTCTTTGAAAGTACATTTTAATGACTATTTGACTGATACCACTGCTTCATTTATTTATTCTGTAGTTTAAATAATTGTGAAGGTTTGTGAACTAATAATAATTAACCAAGTCTGATACACAGCCGTGTTTTTCACAGCACGTTTCTAATGTCTCTCATGAGCATTGAGGTGTTTTAACAACACTGCTGTATTCCACCTTCACAAAGTTTAACAGACCAACATTTAGCACCTCAGTTTCTTTTCCAAGTGTTTGCAACGCAGCACAGGTGATATTCACTCATTCTCTGAGTGCAATATATATATATCAAAATATAAAAAATATATACTTTTTTTGATGAATTTATATTTTAAACCCATATTACACATTGTCCTTAAAAAGAATCGTGATCTTTATAAAGTTTAAATATATTCAGTAAAAAAATAAGTAATAATTGCTAACAGTACAAGTTCAAAATAGCAAATATTCAAGTGACCTCAACACCCTTTTAGTTACTCTTTCTGTTGCTCCTTGTGTGAGAAAGCGCATGTGATGTTAAAAGTGTTAAATTATTGATGTCGAGGTCTTTTGATTGACTGTGATTATTTTGTGTTGGGTCTTTCTAGTATTTTGAACTACCTGTGGCCTTGTTTGGTATCAGTGAGGTGTGATATTTTGCTCAATCATTCCAGGCAGAAAATGTGATCAGTTAAATCAAGATATAGCTCAACCATTAAAGTTGCCCCTTTTATGCTTTTTTGAACATTACATTTCTTTAGCAGTTTATTAATGTAAAAGGTCTGCAAAGTTTTAAAGATCAAAGTGCACGACAAATAAAGTTGTTGTCTCCTAAACGAAAGAATCAATTCTAAACTGCCGAAACGAGTCATCGGCAAATTCTGTTTCGCTTCCTGTTACATAATCACGTAACAGTGTGATATTTGCATAATTCCAGCCTATGGGCTTCATTGGCTTTCCTCAAACAGTGTCTACTTTGAACCGCCCTCAAACACTGTAGTTGTAGCTGAGGCCTGGAAGAGTTTGGTTCGTGTTGCTGCAGATTCACTTTGCATGCTCTTCAAAAGGATGAAGACTTGCGCTGGAATTGATATGGAAAACCGACGCCATCATTGTATGTATACAAGTGCTGATGAAGCCTCTGGAGCTAAAATTCAGATATGGTTATGGCCGTTTCATTTCCGATGCGCTGTAAGCAGTAGACCAATCGCAACAGCCTTGGCCAATGGAGTAGTTTTGGGAAAGGAGGGGCTTAGAGAGACTAAATCTTCGAACAAACTGTTTTCAGATTCTTTGAGATATGAGGTGATGTGCAATGTATTGAGAAAGTTGAAGTGTTTTGTTTACCTTGGGTGACCTTTTGATCACACTAAACACTTCCAAATGTTTCCTTTGTCCTTAGAATAAATATGGTTACCATTCAAGCACTGCTGGCCCCACAGATTCACTGATTTGATTTCAGTCTTGTTTATCTCCAGGAAGGGCTGGAGGCCTCAAGCCCACAGAGTGTTAATATCATCATCTTTCCCAATATGCTTTATTGAATCTGACTGTATCTCTGGTGTGTGTGTGTGTGTGTGTGTGTGTGTGTGTGTGTGTGTGTGTGTGTGTGTGTGTGTGTGTGTGTGTGTGTGTGTGTGTGTGTGTGTGTGTGTGTGTGTTTCTTATTTTGGTTTCTCTCTGGTCTGAATGGAAAGGGTGAAGGAAGTCAGAGGGGAGCTAATGGCTGGAGTTAGGCTTCTTGTGAGTTGAAATGAAAGTCTTCCACCCGCATATTTAAAAATTAAAACGGGTCAGGATTAAAAATTTAACGCTGCAGACTTGAGAATCTAATCCACTGAGAGATGAAAGTCTGGGGAGCGTTCCTGATCTGCGGTACACAGAGAGGTAGGTGTGTGAGTGTGTTTGTGTGTCTCAAAGAAGGGTTATTATATAGAAACTGACATAATCCCACACCATTATGATCTGTGTGGGAAAGAAGAAAATGTATCTTTTGTGTTTTATGTAACAGTTGCTACTGTAAATTATTGAAACTGCTTTAAAAACTGACCATCAGTCTCATCTTTCTCTCCTGTTTCCCTTCTTTCTTTCCCTTCTTCATTTCCCTCATTCTCTCGAACCTCCACACAATCCCATCTCTGGTTCTACCATGTCCTCCATTCAGCGAGCTCAAACCAGAGCAGTCATGCTCATGAGTACCCAGACTGCCAAGAAGGGGGTAATGAAGCCAGCCTGCTGGTGTCCCCTCTGGTGGTGGCTGGCATCGTCATCGGGCTGGTGCTCTTCCTCTCCTGCGTCACCATCATTGTGGGCAGTCTGCGCAAAGACAGCCGACTGCGCAACCCCCACCTGCGTGCCAGCTACGGTCAGTGACCTAACTTCATGGGCTCCATAACATATCAAAAACACATAGGTCTGGTTTCACAGACAGGGCTTAGATTAAGCCAGGATCAGCCCTTAGTTCAATTAGGAAATTTAAGTAGCTTTTAGAAAAATATAGAAAAAAAAAAAACATACTGGTGTGCATCTTGAGACAAAACAATGGCTCTGACATATTTTAATATATGTCAGTGCAAGTTACTTTCAGTTAAAACAGCTCAAACATGCATTGTAGTCTGTTACTAGGCTTAAGCCTTGTCTGTGAAACTACTGTGTGTAGTTTTTGGCTCGATGGTGTTTTTAGCCCCCAATGGCTCCTTCCAGGCAGCTAACCCTAACCTCAACCTTTAACCTACCCATCCCCTCGCTGCCTGGAAGGAGCTGTTGGGGGCTAAAAACACCAAACACCTAGTTTTTGTCAAGTACTGTGTTGTGGCAGAAGTATTTGTTTGACATGCATGACAAGTTGGTTTTTCATACTTTTTTGTTAATGTTATTTTGAAAATTTTAAACTTAAGCATCCCTTCAATGCATTTTTTTTTTTTTTTTTGAGTTCAGAGAATGATGCCAGCCGAAAGCCTGTCCTTGTATAGCTCTACTGAGTCTATCGGTTAGCCTTACCCAGTAGTTAGTAATATGGCCAGCAAGACCTTCTTTCTATATTATTTGGCATTGACTGTATTATAAACTGCAGCATTTTGAAGGTTTAGGTATACAGTACTTTGGATTTTACTGTCTTAGCAGAGAAATCACTGGTGTATTTTATCATGTTCCATGGGCATATTCTGTTTTATATATATATATATATATTTTTTTTTTTTACTGAAATCTAACACACTTACTGTATGTTGTTGTGTTTCTGTGCTATCTTTCTTTTTTTATCTTATGCAGTGACATTTTTACTATTATGTTCAGTTATATTATGAAAATTGTTGTTGTTTTATTTTTGATTGGGTTAAATGTACTATGAAAAGATTTAACTGTTATTTTATGTATGATCATTTTATTCTGATCTTTACAATTTATGTGGCACATTACTGCAGTTTGTTTTGTGATTGTGTCACAATGTAATGCATACTTTGTTAATCCAGGCAATTATTGATAGATAAGGCACCTAAAATGAATTGGACACATAAAATAAAATCATTCACATTCTCATTGCTGTTCAACAATTACAAATACTGGTAGTGTCTGTACCTACAATGCTATTATGTAGCAGTATGTTTTATGCAGAGGTATACATTTTTTAGACAAAATCTTTTAGATTGGATATCTGCATGTTCCTTTACCTTGATGTATTTATGTGTACCAGACCTTTAAGGGTTAATTCACCCAAAAAAAAAAAAAAAAAAAACTCATGTCGTTCCAAACCCGTAAGACCTTCATTCATCTTCGGAGCGCAAATGAAGATCTTTTTGATGAAATGTGAGAGCTTTCGACTTAATTTAACAATTTCTTCTGTTCCGTGTCAGTCTCTGACGCTATTCACGTTGTAAACACAGTGCAGCACTTCCGGGTTCTACGTCAGAACACCGGCTCAGTATTGGTCGGCTCTTATGTCAGCACCACACGCATGCATCATTGTGCTCACGTGAACAACGTAAGATACTGCCTTGGAACGACAGAAGGGTGAGTAATTAATGACAGAATTTTCATTTTTGGGTGAACTAACACTTTACAGAAAATGGTTTTATGTCATAACCATATTTTCATGCACATTACATTGTCACTGCTAGTGCAATGCTTTAAAGGGGTAGTTCACCCAAAAATGAAAATTCTGTCATCATTTACTCGCCTTCATGCCGTTCCAAACCCATAACCCATATTCGAAACACAAATGAAGATGTTATTAATTAAATCTGAGAGATTTCTGTCCCTCAATTAAAAGTCTCCACAACCAAGACGTTGATTGTTCAAAAAGTGCATGAAGAGATAGCGGTTTAATCCCAGTATTCTGAAGAGACAAGATCCCTTTATATGATAAACGGATTTAATTTTGGAATTAAAAATGGAAGCTTGAATGTGCTTGTGTGATGTGAGAACATATCTTGTTCTTAAGCATCAATCAACTATGTTTGAGCTTCCACTATATTTGATGCGTTGAATGTATGTGTGTTGATCAATATATATGTGAATAAAAGCTAAAAATTAAATCTGTTTATCACATAAAGTGATCATTTCTTTTTAGAAGTCTTGGGTTAAACCACAAAGCAGCAAAGTTTTGGTGGAATAGATTTTCAATGAGGTACCAAAATATCTCAGGTTTCATTAAAAATATATTTATATATATTTTATATCATTTGTGTTATAAAGATGAACAATAGTGTTTTGGGTTTGGAACGACTTGAGTGTAGAGAGGTGAGACGATGATTAAAATGTTTGGGTGAACTATCCGTTTAAGAGCATGACAATATTGGTTTTGGCAATAAATAACGTACAAAACAATTTGCAATGTATGAAAGTCTCACTAAAATTCTCAAACTTATAATATAAGAAACAGAAATCCACCTGTTTTGTTGTTGTTGTTGTTTCTACAGCTCCAGATGGCCTCTCATATGGTGGCTCCATTGGAGAGCTGAGGTCCACTTGTGTTGAGGACTTTCCCCCTGCTTTTGACTTTGACTCCTATGTGGAGACACTTTCTCAAGTCAACGTCATGTACCCAGATTCCCCACCTCAGTGAGTAACATTTTACCTCTGGATTGATAGGGTACAACATAAAGGCACCACGGTGTAAAAGGCTCCTTTGATTTTATTTTCCTCTACAAAAACTTGCTTCATGCAGCACTTTCCAAAACATCCGCTTTTCAAGATGAACGTAGATTCTGGACTACTTTGATCTAATATTTTATGGTTTTTTAAATGTTGTAGATTCAAGTAGCAAATGAGAATTACTAAAATTATTGAATACATTTTGAGACAGAGGTCTTATTAATGAATTTCTTTCTTTTTTTTCAAGCTAATTAGAGCAACAGTTTTTCATTATTGGAAGAATATGTAAAAGTATTGTATTTGGGGCTAAACGCACAATAATTAACATGATAATAAACAGCTGACTGACTTTTCCATTTGTTGACATGACATTAGATTCAGATGGTAAATATCATATATTAAGCTGGGTGAGATAATCACCATATTTATAATGAAACCATCATATTTAAAAAATATGATATTAATCATATCATATAATAAAATATTATTTGTTACTACTGTAAATCTAAATTAAATTATTGTGGGATCTCTTTCAGTGCTTTCAGGATATTTACTTTTTAAAATAATTGTATGTATTTTCAAAATATATTTTTATATTAACATTTTAATGACAGTATATTTACTGAACAAAAATGAATAATTTTATTTATCAAAAGAAACAGAAAATAGAGCAATCTTTGTTTTTTGTTTTGAACAAGTATCAACTTAGACATTATTAAAAACATATTATTTAGCTAAAGTATTGCATAAATAATGTGTGCCTATTGCCCCATGCTGGTGAGCCTTTTACCTCGTGTGTGTGGTAAAAGGCCCACCTTGCCACTTCATACACTTTTTTACGGTTTTTAAACAAAATAAACCACTTTTATGATTTATTTATACACAAAATCTGTTGCTCATATATATTTGTTTCTGCAATCATACAGTATGAGAATAGTGAAAAGCACATTTTTCTTAAGGTGTGCCATTAGCCCCATTGTACCCTATATACTGTATATACAGTGGAAGGAAGAGGAGGAAGCGTGTGCGTGTGTAATCAGTAATGAGATCACTTTTATCGGCTGTGACAGAGAAGGCACACTGCCTCTTTAATGGATTCCATTCTGCTGGCCTTTCCACCATCTTTAAAGGCTTTAGCATAGCATGGTCTGATAACTAAGCTAAAAGCCAGTTTGAGAAGATGAAGATAGAAATAGTCCACCATAATTTTCCATATTTCATTTCACTTGAAGTGTAAAGCCTGGGACACACCAAGCCGACTTCAAAGAACTAGCGGCGACGAAAACCGACTGTGTTGTCGCCTCTCGTCGGCTGCGTCTGGACCAAAAAGCTGCGCCTGAACACACAGCACAGACTACAGCCAACTGCAAACTAGCATGTGCGTTCTGTAAGGAATTAACTGACTATAATATCAGCAGCTATCAATAGTCTATATTCGTCATTCAAAAGGAGAAACCGAAACAAAGATATACAAGATATTTGAAACGTAAACAAAGCCGCATTACCATTTTGCTTACCATTTTGAATATCAGTTATGTTGATGACTTTCTTCATTTTAAGCGACTCATGATGTTATGAAAATATTCACGTTTTGGAATGCTCGGGTAGGATAACATAACATTAGATCAGCCTTCTGTCTGTGTCGTCTTGACTTACTTGCTCTCTTTCATCACTTTCGCTTTAATTCTCGTGCACTGATTCATTCGCTAAACTGAACACCCAATCAGAGTTCCCCTCTCACTGATGGTCCTGGCGGCGATTCAACATGCTGAATTGGGCAAACTGCCCTGACTTGAGCCCAACAAGAGCCGATGTGTGGAACACACCACAAAAACTATAGCCCGACAGACACTCGCCGAGCCTTAAATTTCACCCACCTTACCGAATGCAGACATTCAGTCTTAAATTGTCTGTTTGAAGAATGAAACCTGTTCTAGTTAAATGAGTTATGAAGTCTGGAAAAAACAGAATTGCTCTGTGTTGACACAAACCCTCCTCTTTAGGGACATGTGTTGGCTAAAACTAGAGTCTGTGTTATTTTTTATTTTTTTGTATTACTTGAAAGTTTAGGGATTATAGAGAAATGGTCAAAAAAAGAAAAAGAGTCTGCAATAACCAGATGGGTAGTTGTATTCACTCTTCTCAGCTCTCAGTCCTTTTCCTTTCTCTGTTCAGAAGGTTCTCTCATCCTGTTAGGAAGGTTGGACACCTTCAACTTTTAGCCTTCAGCCTGTTCTCCTAACAAGCAGGGATTGCTGATAAATGCCATGGCTTTGCACTGAAAAAGGCTTGGTGTGTTTGATCTAAATGGCAGCTTGTCTAATTGGCATCTTCAAAGAATTTGTCAGTTCCCTTCCTTGCCATTTAGCCTGCCTGCCTTCACACAGCGACCCATAGAATACTCTTCTCAGGTAGGGGAGCCCATCACAGAGGGATGTTTCAGAGTGAGAAAGGTTTTATTGTTTATCAGATCATTTCAATACAATGACTTTAGGTTGGATGCGAAAACCAGATTCTAAAAAAAAAATTGAGTAGCTCCAATGAGTAGTGGCATTTGCTGTTTTTAGCATTTGTTTCTCATAAGAGCTCCACGAAAGCAATTTGATTATGTAAAGGAACCTCACTAACACACTACAAAAATCAATGCAAAAACATTATCTGAGGCAATACATTTCAAAATGATTATGACCATCCTACAGTCTCTAAATTCTATTATTTTATTTTAAGAAACTATAAACTCCAAAACAATTGTAACTTTTTGGGGGATTGGATATACAGTACATTCTGATGTCTTCGTGATATCATAACAGTAGTATATAATTCAGAACATATTGGGAAAATTCAAAAATTGTCAAAATCGTTTTGAAGTTGTCACGTTTTCATGGACTTTTAGTTGTTTTCTTCTGTTCTGTTTTCTTTAGATCATCATCTTCATTAGTTTAGTTCAGTCACCTGTGTTTAGCTAATCATCTTCCTCATTATCATTACCGACATCACCTGTGTTCATTCATCAGTATCACCATCACCTGTTGTCATAATAATAATAATAATTAATCATTTGTTACATTTATATAGCACTTTTTCTGAGACCTCAAAGCGCTTTACATAGAAGGGGGGAATCTCCTCAACCACCACCAATGTGCAGCATCCACTTGGATGATGCGACGGCAGCCATATTGCGCCAGAACCCCCACCACACACCAGCTTATTGGTGGAGAGGAGACAGTGATGAAGCCAATCAGTATATGAGGATGATTAGGAGGCCATGGGGCAAATTTGGCCAGGGTTAAACCCCTACTCTTTTTCGAAGGACATCCTTGGATTTTTAATGACCACAGAGAGTCAGGACCTCGGTTTAACGTCTCATCCGAAGGACGGTGCTCTTTTGGCAGTATAGTGTCCTCGTCACTATACTGGGGCATTAGTATAGTGCAGTATAGTACAGACCACAGGGTGAGCGCCCCCTGCTGGCCTCACTAACACCTCTTCCAGCAGCAACCTGGTTTTCTCAGGAGGTCTCCCATCCAGGTACTAACCAGGCTCAGCCCTGCTTAGCTTCAGTGGGCAACCAGTCTTGGGCTACAGGGTGATATGGCTGCTGACTAAATGCAAGATGCATTTCGTCATGTCGTCATCTGTTTAATCATCTTGTGTATTTAAGTTCTCCCTTTTCACTCTTCAGTTGTCGGTCAATGTTTGTGTTTAGCACTCTGTCTGTGCACGCACACTGTTTCGAGTATTCGTCAGTTTAAATAAATATTGAGTATTTTGGATCTCTGCCTGGAACTTCATCTTCTTCTACCTTGAGACGTTACAGAAGTGTATAGCTTCTGATTATTCAGTAATGTATTCCTTAATGAAGTCAGTGATGTTAAAACTCAAATACCACTTTTAAGGTCATTGTGATTGTGGAATGTATTGCACAAACCGTCACCTTTAGCCTACTCAACCAAATAGACTTGTATTAAAATATTCTGTTGGCTTGCATTAAAATTGCATTTCTAGTATAGTGTTACTGATGATGATCGACCAATGAAAAATCCTGAGAGTTATGATAGTGGAGAGTAAAAGTAAGAGAAAAATTAAGCAACCAAAACATGGCACTCAGAACAGAACAATAGACTATAATGGACTATACTATCATTCTGATAGACTATACTATCATTGCTGTAGTTTTAGTACCTGGTGTTTCAGTTTTTATTCTTTTTTTTATATTTGAGGGCAAAAGGCACTTTATCTTTAAGCCACATTAGGAAAGAAAAAATATACAGGTGTCTGACCCATGCGTTTATCCACTGACCTACAAAATGATTGGACCGAGAGACTCCCAGATATGAAATGAATGAGAGTGTGCGCTCTTGACAGCACACACTGCACACTGGCAGTTTTTAGTAGATGGGAAATAAAGAAATGTGCATTGCTACACCCACATGCATCTAACATGCCAAAACAAACCTTTCATTTGAGTTTTTTTTTTTCTGGAAAGTGCGATATGTTTGTCGTTCATTTATGCATTTGACTTGAGAAAAAAGAATAATTGCTTTCAGATGTCAGGAGAGTGTACTTCAAGTCTACTCTTCAGTTTTTATGAGCTATAGACCCAATTTACAGATTAACATTACTTAGACACTTCATCAAAAACAGTTAAGTTTGTGTGAAAAACATAAAGGTGATCTGATATTACATCTCAATGTCATGACAGCGTGGAACATTCTTCAAGAACATGGAATTCGAATATATTTGAACTGGATATTTATGAAGTGAACCAAGGTGAAGACTTAGCTCATGAATATTAAGTTACATGGCTGGACAGTTTAGGAAAATTACCTGGCAATGTCAGCATGAGCCAATTATAATTCGTGAACTTGATGATGTCGTAACCAGCCCATCTTTCCATTTAATCCCCATTTAAATTCATTCCAGCGCCACTGGCTGAATATATTGAACCGTATCGAATGGATTGCGTGTAAATGTTTCCCTGCTCTTAAATATAACCCGTGGTGTGCTGCTGTAAAAGATGTTGACTCAACCTGACTGAAGTGAAGGTTGACTTGTGACTTCATGCGATTGACCTGACTGTTGAGTCAGTTAATCTACTCTCAAAGTGACTTTGTCTAGTTAGGTTATTTATCACTCCTGTAGTTATTCTTTCTCAGTGCTGAAGTGCTTCCTCAGTTGCATCAGATGCCTAAATTGTTAAGCATGTGGCTGTCTGTTTGTGCTTGTGTGTGCGTATCAGAGAGGAAATGTTTAGTTAGGGTCATGCTTGTGCTCAACTTGCCTGCCCTTCATGGCTTGTTTCACAAAGTGCCAATGGTATTTACATCTCTATGACAGTTCCATTAGGCTGGCAGAGCCCTCTGGTAAAGCTCTGTGAAGGGGCTTTTTAACAGGGTGAAATTACCTCTCCACAAGAGCAAGAGCTACCTGAAAGAGCAGGGCCTCCTCCTATTAAAAAGTAAATTATGACTGATATAGAATATTAGTGCTGGCCTGGAGGCCTATTAAGAATTACTGAATGGTGTGTAATTCTATTTGGGAGAGATATCCGACCCTCGGTCCAGATACTAAATTTAATTAGAGACAGGCGGTCCATACCCGCACACCTCTGTTGAGATGATGTGGCAAGATGATGAAATATTACCACTACACACTCTTGACCACATTTTATCCTACTGTGAAAAGTATGCATCTAATGCAGTTATTTTTATGGAAAGAAACCTATTATACTACAGTTAGTGCCGGTCCTCCAATCTGATTGGCTGAACTGTGTTTCAGGGCTGTGCAACGATTGATCACATCCAAAATAAAAGTTTGTGTTTACATAATATATGTGTGTATATGTGTGTACATTTTTCTTAAATATATACATGCATGTGTGTGTATTTATATATACAAAATAATTATACACAATACACACACATATATCATGTAAACACAATCTTTTATTTTGGATGCGATTAATCGTTGCACAGCCCTAGTGCTGATATTTTATTTGTCTGTGTTTACACATTCCAGATAGACTGTCAGGCTGGGTTAAGCCCAAAGTATATTTCGGCAGTCCGTCTGCGTGCAGCCCAATTTTTGTGACCGTGCAGATGGTGCGCCTGAGGGATTTGAGCACTTGAAAACAAAATCCGCTAGATAGTGTGCACGTGCCGGACACATCTTCCTGCGCTCATGGCCAAGGGAGTGTACTTTGAAATGCTCATACGCACAACTGTGCGCAAGTCGAAGCAGAATGCGGAAAATGAAGTATACCCGGGTCTTTAGTGATGGGGATTTTTCACTGACTCTTTCTACATCTATGCGCCAGTAGGTGGCAATGTGTGAACTTTCCAGACAATAATTGAATCATTCATTCAGCCGATTCGTTCAACAACACTGAGGGTGCTTCTCAAACGGAAGGCTGTGAGTGATTGAATCATTCATTCAACCGATTATTTAAAACACAACAGCATTAATTCATTTAGGATCGGAACAAGTCCTCATTTGGAACTATTTTAGTTGATGGAGCCGGAACCGGCAATATTGTGTCTAAAATGTAATTTACAATTTAAGTCATTTAAAATGTAGTTTATTTAACTGTTATACAATTCATCATACGTACAGTGATAATCGTGCTTTTGGTCTGATGTGTCTGATAGCATGGGTGTGTTATTGTGATATTGCTTTACTTAAAAATATTATTTTGCTATTTTTTATTTTTATTTATTTTTACTTCTTCCATTGTAAGACCTCAATTCCAGGGTTCTATGTTTTACTGTTATACGGTTATATAGTGTTCTGTATGGTATCTGTGAATTTAAAGCATTTGAGAGGGGAGGTCTTACAGATGCTAAGGCACTGAAGCCGAACGGAGCTCTCCATCACTGCCTGCCTCTCTACTAGCCTTCATTCATCTGTGCCAGAAATGAGTGGGTGCAGAATCGCTCTTCAGATCAGAGGAGATGAGCCTCCAGTCACATCATAATGTGCATTTATCACCACTGGCACATTGCAGCCTGCCCTTTCAGCCACTGTTACAGACCCAGTCTTCACAGTTAAAGCAAAATGGCTACAAAAAAATATGTGCTTAGAGGAAGAATTTTATTTTTTATTTTCCTGTGTGTATGTGGACTGGCATAGGACCATTATGCTGTGTTGGAACTGGGCTACCCTGGCATTTCCGCATGCCACGTTTGGGAACATGCCAGTTTATTCTACATGAACATATGTGGACTCTAACATGGAGTCCACCGCTATGCTGTTCTTTGATGTCTTCAGGACTTTGGAAAGAGGAGCTATTAGCACAGTGGGGCTGACAGGGAGGGGCTGTGGCATGTGACTCACGCCAGGGCTGCCATGGCCACAGATGGCACCTGCGAACTTAGTGCTCAGGGCATGTATATGAGCTGCTCACCTGTGGAGCCCGTGAAGTGCCACTTCCGCAGAGCAGAATAAAACTAGGCAGATCCCAGAAACACACACACACTCTGCAGTGTTCATGATTCTATACACACAATTCATGAATTATCCATTGCTCAAAAATATCCACCAGAAATGTGTGCGTGCGTGTGTGATGTGTGTATATTTTTGAGCAATGGATAGTGCATGAAGTGTGTGTTTAGAATAATACGAAATAAATATAGAAATTAAATACTATATATATAGTATTTAATTTCTATATTTCGTATTATTCTAAACACACACTTCATGCATATATATATATATATATATATATATATGTATATATATAATCCATTTTAATATAAATACAATGTTTATTAATACATAAAAATTAGATTTATATTAAATTATAAATGTTAATAAATATTTAGAGGGGTTATATGTAGAACCATGCTGCTGAACCATGTAGAACGCCGTCCATGCTGCTGAGAGTGATGTTTAGATGAATATGTAAATATGTGCCGTGCGCTTTCCTCTCAATAACAAAATAAACACACAACAAAGATGAAAGTGTGACAAAGCGGCAGTTAGGAAAACATCTGATCATAGCAATGTGGTTAGGTTTGCAGAAGCTCTGCAATTCAACGGCATCATGTCGACAAATGAAATTTAAAAATTACAGTGTTATGATAGTTTGATTATAAAGTAGCTTATATTTGAGACTATAGACTATAGATATATAGATCTGGCTATGTGAGAATAAAGTTTTAATTAATTTACTTTGCATGGCACATTTACATTACAGTACAGAATGGTTCTTTCGACATTATCCTGAACATTGTATAAACATTCACATTTCATGTGTCATAGAATGGAAGAGAGGCTCTCGGGAGCGCACGTAAATGTCACAATCTTTTGATTTTCCCGGCAAACCGGCCCCGGTCCTTCACATAAACATCAAGTCTGTAGGCATTTGTCACGTCTTGTTTTGGATCATGGTTCATGTTTCATGTCAGTCATGTTTCATGTATTGTCATGTGAATCCCTTGCCCTCATGTGATCCTGCCATGTGTCTTTTGTGTGTCTAGTAGTCATTGGTTAATTGTCTAAATTATGTTCACAGGTGTGTCTCGCTTAGTCATTAGTAGTCTGTATTTAAGCCCTTACGTTTGCCACGTGTCTTTGTCAAGTATTGTATCCCTGTAACCACCGTTGGTAAGCGCCGTGTCCGTGTCCGTGTCCGTGTCCGTGTCCGTGTCCGTGTCCGTGTCCGTGTCCGTGTCCGTGTCCGTGTCCGTGTCCGTGTCCGTGTCCGTGTCCGTGTCCGTGTCCGTGTCCGTGTCCGTGTCCAATAAACTGCTCTTGGGTTCTACAACTTGCCTCCAATGGATCACCTGTTACAGCATTCATGGACAATCTAGGAAGTTAGGAAAGGTCTTGATATTTAAGTTTCATTACATGCTGTTCACACATCGGCAATAAAAAAGCAATTAATACATGACCATTTTTACATACAGCCCAGTCCGTTTATAGTCCGTTTATTTATATATTTATGTTGTATTTTAATATTTTATATTATTTTTATATACAAATTTATTTAAAGTGTGGGTGTGGAATGATACTATATTAAAGACCTCTGTGGGTGTTTTTCATCATGTTCTCTGGGGAAGGGTGAACTGTCTACATTAGACCAAGGTGGAAAAACAACTGATGCTCATATTTGTTCCTGAGAAGAACAATAGTGTGTTTAAAAAAACACATTAAAGAAAACACAGGCTGTTTATTATTTTAGGAAATGGATAGATGAGATGAGAGACACAGTCATGGCTGGGCTGTGACATTTGCATAGCCTGATTAATAAATTATTGTCAGTTGAGGTTGCACCTCAGTATGTGTGTGTGGAGGAGTCCCTGAGGAGCCGGGGTCCTTAACAGGGGAAGAAGGGTGTGGTGCAAAACATTTCTCGCCCTGTTGGCCTTTGCTGAAGAGAGCAAACAGCTTTATGTAACACAGAAGGATATAGATAGCCCAGAAAGACTTCTGCGCTATACCTTATTATCATACAGAAAAAAGCCAAATTAGTTTTCCTGTGATTCATCGCAGTGCAGGCTTCGACATTTGGAATGCGCCTTTATCTTAATAGCACCTCACACACACACCTGCACATGGAGGATTCTCAATCAGAGTTATTATTTATGGATGAGGAGTAGGGGAACACACCGCTGAGGGTAACCAGGGTAACAACAGATGTCTTATTCATATCGATTATAGGTTACACAGCAGGTGTTGTGAACCTTTAAATGAGCACAACTGTATCAGCCTATAGAGTAGAGGAAATTAAAGTTAAAGCCTGAACCTGGTCCATTAATGAACCTACATTAGAAAGACAGATTGATTCTGACAGGTCAAGTCTGGTCAGGTCACCAGACTTGACCTGTCAGAATCAATCTGTCTTTCTAATTCCTTTTTTAAAATTCACCCTATCTTTTTTCTAAATGCTTGTTTTTGATCTTATCTTGAACTAAGTTTCAGCTTTTGGACCTCGTAATTTGCCATTAAAATATCACAGCTTGATCTTCCGTTCTGTGTCCATCCAATCAACAGCCAATGCATAGAACCATGTCCCTGCCCTGCATTTTTGTTTTATTTTTCAATTATAATTATTTTTCACTGTTTCAATAATCAAACACAGATGAATGGATACTTGCAGATGTAGTTTTGACTCAAAGATGAAATAGTGAATAGACAAAAACAAAGTAAAAGTAAAATGTTTAAAAATTTTATTTTATTAAATGCTTATAAATATTAAATAATGAAAAAAACTATTTTTAATTAAAAACATTTTTTACAAACACTATTTGGCATAAGGTTATAAAAAAGATGAACAGATTATTTAATGGTAACTCTGCTTGTTCCTGGAGTTGCATGATACAGGTTTAACAATAATGCTCTCTTTAGTTTCGTTTTCCCTGTTTTCTGTTTGCCTGAGTTCTCATTGCTTGTTTGTTGCCATGGTTGCTAATTTAGTAACACCTGTTCCATGTTATGTTGATTATGTCTCTCCCTGTATAAGCCCTCAGTTCTCTCAGTTCTTTGGGTCTTTCCAAATACCCACACTTACGGCCTTGGCCACTTGAGAGTGTGTGCACGCGACATGAAGTACTGTAAGTGCGCAAGACTCTGGTCTTGGTCTTGGTCTTGGTCTTGGTCTTGGTCTTGGTCTTGGTCTTGG
The DNA here is from genome assembly GCF_963993115.1 of Abramis brama. Taxonomy (NCBI): domain Eukaryota; kingdom Metazoa; phylum Chordata; class Actinopteri; order Cypriniformes; family Leuciscidae; genus Abramis; species Abramis brama. Next base: position 35,262,840 of record NC_139965.1, read on the forward strand.
TATAAACCCCAACCCCTCAAAGTATTGGCCTTGTCTTGGTCTCAGCACATGCTGGTCTTGGTCTTGACTTGGTCTCAGTTTAGGTGGTCTCAACTTCAACACTAACATGTAGTTGCTTCATTGATTCTCTGTGATCAAGTTGAAGTTGTTAAATTCTCTTGTATCTCATTCTTCCTGCGTCTCGCTCTTCATTGGATTAAGATAAACAGTGCTACGTGACAAAATGCCGAACCTAGAAAAGATTTAAAAAATGGATATTGCAGCAGCCTTTGTGGCCCTCACTGTGAGAATATTCCTTAATCCGAATATCCTGCCTGGTTCTGTTTGTTGGCTGTTTTTATTTATTTTATTTATTTGTTTTTTTTTTTGGATGGGAGCGAATTAAGGCTCACTAGATTTGCTTGATGTGGACAATCCTACATGGCAAGAGGTCTAGTGTCGATGTCCTTGCCTATGACCTCAACAGAACAAGAACCCAGACAACACCTCCGCACACCCGCTTAGGACCCAAAGCCAGAGCCCACCGCAGACCCAGAGCCTATGCCAACCGAGTCTGACCAGATGTGTGAGCCAGCCCTTATGTCCGTCCAGGAGCTTGAGACTGAGCCAATGTTCGTCCTAAGCCCTATTCGCACGGGATTAGTATTACCTAGGGACCTCCGGTAATTTGTAATAATCGCAGAGGTCGTCTGTGATTTTTATCCCGTGCGAATCTGCCATGTCTGTAAAAATGTCTGTAAAAATTCCCCCGAAAATTACCTACCGTATTTTGGCCAACACATGGGTCCTCTGATAATACCAGTCCCGTGCGAATCCCCATGTCTGTGATTTGGGCTGTTTTTCTGTGAGCCTATCGTTTTCTAAAGAACGTAATAACCATTATGGGCCATTATCTCTCGATATGATCTACTCCAATCCGATTATAGTTTTTCTCCAATAAAAACTATGAAGTGCTGCAAAAGAGAAAACAAACTACAGTAAAGACGTGATCAGGAAGCTCAACTCGGACCGTTGTCATGGAAACGTCAAATTAAGTATTTTGGCGCAACATGGAAGCTCTTTTGGAAAGTTTGGACGCTTTTTGTGGTAGTGTAACTTAGTAGTCTGTATCGTGGAGCATTTCTTTGTCTCACACGGCCTCTAAAGACGTCCATCCCGTAAGTAGGCTATCTCAAGAAATCAAAGTGTGAAAGAGTAAAAATGATATAAAATGAAATAAACCAAATAAAATGAATAGAAAAACAAGCCTATCGTGACGTTTCGGTATTCATAATACCTTCTTCAGGCAGGCTTGTTGTAAATATGGACAAAGAATAAAAGAAAAAGAAGATATATTATACATTTATACAATACTATGATATTCTGTAATATATTTCTCTAATAAATTGGTTTTAAATAAGTTCTTTTTTTGAATTGCAATACTGCAGCGCGATCTTCGTTTCAGCACGTTCAGCTAGTGAAGTGTGAATGGGTGGGCGCACGCTGTAAAGTCCGTAAACTCGAGGGAATTACGAACATTTATTTGCCCGTGTGAATGAGCCACCAAAAACACAGACGTCAGGGGGTAATTTCCTAATTACAGAGGTCCAGGGGTAATACTAATCCCGTGCGAATAGGGCTCTAGAGACTGAATCTACACTCTCTACATGTATGGACAACGAACCAGAGCCCACCAAAGACCCTGAGCCAGAGCCTGCCCAGTCAGACCAGGTGTATGAGCTGGTATCTCTGTTCATCTCTGAGGGAGTGTTAGTATAATTTGAGAGCATGGAATGGAGTCCTGCCCATACTACCACCACTGTGCGGTTCCATATCCACAAGGAATGGTATGATGATTTGGATGATATCATTCCCCAAAATCTCCAATCTTCACTGGTCCAATCCAGTTTCCAGTCTCCTTCTTCATCTTGTCTTGTCCAGCCTCCCACTCCCTCCTCGTCTGACAATGGCATTCAGTTCCCTGGGTCTGCCTCCACTGGTTCCCTTCAGCCCCTCGGCTCCTCTGTCAGTGGCTCATCCTGGTGTGTCGATCCCCTAGCTCCATCTCGGCCTGCTCCACTGTGGTCCGTCATCCCTTAGGCTCCACCAGGCTCCCTCATTTCTCTGGCTTCACCTTGGTCAGTCATCATCCTGGTTGCTCCACAGATTTCCTGGCCTCCGACTACTCCTCGTCCCTCCTCCCCTTCAGCTCCACCCTTCACCCTTCCTTCCCTCCGACTCCACCATAGTCCTCACTCCCACCGGCTCCGCCCCTGGTCTTCTGAGCCCCCGTTTCCACCTCAGGCTCTGCCTTGGCCCTCCAGGTTTTACACTGTCACCCTGGGTCTTTGTCTCCTCGGCTCCACCTCAGTTGGTCCAGCTTTTGGCTTCACCCTGGCTCCTCCCTCCATCGGTTCCGCCGTGGACCTTTGTCATTATGGATCTGCTCTGGGTCGCTCGCTAGCTCCTCCCTCCATCATCTATTTCTTGGTGTTTGCCTCCGATTGATCCACCAGTTTCTTGCCCTTCTCCTGTCTCTCATCCACCTCTGGAACCCCCTTCCTCCCTTCTCTGTTGGTTTTGTTACAGCGCGAGGACATGCCTTCAGGGAGGGGGGTGTAATGTAACTATAATGTTCTCATTGCTTGTTTGTTAGTCAGTCAGTCTGCTATTTTATTATAACCGTAACTCCTGATCGGAGCCTTCCATAAATATTTCGTTTATTCGTAGAGTTATGCTTCAACTAAGTTTAATGGTGCAACGCAAAAATATTTAGTAGTGTGTAAGTTGTAACTTAGTGCCCATTTACTTCAAAACTAGGCTAAGTTGTAACTTGCGCATAGCTGGTGCAACTGGCCCCTATTCCATTTATTTGTTCTTTAGGCGTCGTCAGTGTTTAAAGTGTAGTTGATCATCTGTGTTCATTAAAGTCTCTAGTATCTTGTTCTTCCTGTGTCTCGCTCTTCATTGGATTAAGCTACAAAACAGAATGTAAAATTGGGTGAATAACACATTACACAGTGACCTCATTTATCTAAGTATATATTAATGTGGACTGAATTGGACTCAGAATGCTGCACTGCAGAGGAAGTTGCTGTTTGACTTTGTATGTCAAGTCAAGTCACTTTCATTTATATAGTGCTTTTATGTCTGCAAATTAATCACATAATGTAATGCAAGGTAAGGTACAACCTAACGAAAAGATGGCATAACGCATTTGTGTACAATCCAAGGAATGCAGTCATTGGCCATCATTGCCAAGTTCAGTAGCGGTGTCTGCTGAAGTGTGTAATTCTTAGACACGGTGACGCCACAGTATAGCTGAGTGCAGTATTCTCAGAGACGTGTGGCAGAGCATTGTGGGGTTATGAGCATTTAGTCAAGCTGTCAATATTGTTTGACCTGCTTATGGTGGCAGTGTAAAGTGTCCAGGCATGGAGTAATGTTAGCTGTGGTCCCCACCTGTAACAAAATGTGCTGACATCTGTATTGGTATACTGAGTTGATGTGCATGTGTTTATGTGCTGTTATGTAAGTCATCTTGCATTGTCACAGGGTTTTCAGGGGCTGGGGGGAAATAATTCTTATAAAAACATGGTTAATACCAATTTCAATGTCAGCTGTTGTTTTAAAGTTAATTTATTTCATCCTCATATCAGACACTTTAGGTAGAAAAAAATATATATTTATGACATAATAATTATGTAAAAAGTGTAACAAAGTCAAATAAAAAATGTTGACTTGCATACATGATTATAATTCTAGTAAAACAGTGAACTAAAGCAAAACTTTACTCGCAGATGAAGCCTGAAGAAAATGACTTGAAAAGAGAATGGAAAAAAAGTGTAGGACTGAAAGGGCTGGAGTAGGTAGAAGAAGAGGAGACTTGGGTGTGAGTGCAAAAGTCATTTGTTGCTCATAGGTTTTTGTCTTTTTTGGAGCTTCACAGCTTGACAAAAAAAAAGGTAGCGCTTTATTTTACAAACCTGTTCCCCATGTACATACTATGTACTTATTATAGTAATTGCAATAACTGGGTAATAACTAGGTACTAACCCTTAACCTACACCCAAACCTAACCTTAACCCGGAGTTACTTTGGATTACCCAGTTTCTTAGGTAAGTACACTGCAAGTACACATAAGTGCATGTACTGTAAAATAAAGTGCAACCAAAAAAATACAATTATACTTTCACTATTATGGCCATTTTAAAGCAATTTTTGTAGTCTTGAAGTTTAAAAACTGAACAAATTATAATTTAAAAGCCTAGTGCTGAAACATTTTCATTTGTAGCCTAGTATATTATGTGTACAACGATATTTTATGGCTGCTCATTTGCAAATATAAAATGGGTTTTAGTTACAGAAATCTTGTGGATCTCTCTCATGGAACTGTCTGTTAAATTAAGCTGCCATAGGTGGAAATTAATTATTTCTGATGCTTTTACAATTGTTGATCATATAATAAACGTATCTAATATCAGCAGTAGCAGCTGTATTGTGGGGTCTCCCATATACTCCGAGATCTACTCCCTCTCATCCTTCGTCAAGCTTCAGTGAGGTGATGAGGGCTAATTAACACACCACCTGCTCAACTGGAAGAGGTAATGATACCAGGGAAAAACGGCTAAGCATGACTGGGACCCATGAAAGGAGCAAGTAAAAAAAGATTTTTTTTTACGTGGTTCAGACTAAAGTAGTCTCTCTCTCCTTCTCTCAGAGGTTCTCTGTCTTTTCAGTTTCTCTTCTCTTGTCATAATGGTGATCAAACCCCACCATGAACACGCTAAACGCCTCTTCATGAACTCTGAATAACATCTGTCATGCTTGAAGGTCATTCTTTAGATTTGCCTCTGCATCTCTGGTTGGCTGAGATTAAAAACCGAAAGATACATCAAACAGTTGAAGTTATCAACAAAAACTAATTTGACAAATAATAAAAAAAATATCAAAACAAATAAAACAAATCAATTTTTATTGTTTTATTGTTTTCACTGTTTAATGTTTTATTCACACAATTTTGCATTATTGGTCTTGCCTTCTGTTTGGATTCACTAGTATTTTGTAATATCTTAATTTAATAATAACAATAATAATAATTCCCAGAAACCCATAGATCATCAAACAGTTGAAGTTATTAACCAAAAACAAATGTTAACAGACACATGTTGCATTCATTTTTAAAGGGCATATTCAATTCAATAAAATTCAATAAAACACATTCAAATAATTTGTTTAGCCTATATTGCCTGAAAATGTAAAATGTTATAAATGTGTTTATTTTTAAGTGAAAATGACTAAAAGTTGTTTTTACATTTGTCTAGTTTTGTATGGAATACATTAAGAGTCATGAAAGTCACTTATACTTAGAAAGGCTGCATTTATTTGATCAAAAATAATGTAAAAAGTAATATTATTATTACAATTCAAAATAATTGTACTACTTTAATATATTTAAAGATGTCATTTATTCCTGTGATGGCTAAGCTGGATTTTCAGCATCATTATTCCAGTCTTCAGTGTCACATGATCCTTCAGAAATTTGTATAATTATGCTAAAGAAACATTTATTATTATTAATGTTGAAACCAGTTGTGCTGCTTAATATTTTTGTGGCAACTGATACTTTGTCAGGATTCTTTGATGAATAGAAAGTTCATAATAACAGCATTTTTTAAATAGAAATCTTTTGTAACATTATAATTGTCGTTACTATCATTTTTGATCAATTGAATGCATCCTAGCTGAATAACAGTATTCATTTCTTTCTTTCTTTTTTTTAAATGCACATCTTTTGTCTAGACAAATGATGCATCTATGACAGAGATCTTTGTGCCCACCACAAAGCCCCCTCTCATGTGTAAGCCTGGGGTGGCGGCCTAAACCAATTCCAGCATCCCGTTTCCGCTCTCTCTGACAGTCTGATATGGTTAACCATGCCGAGATCCAATTACCCTGCTGATATTCGCTCTTACTCTTTCTAACGCTCTGTGCCCTGCTCTTGCTGAGGTCAGAGGCAGATGACTGCTTTACTTCTACTGGAAGTGCCCATGACCCTGGTTAATGTAGCTCACCTCACACTCACACGCACACACACACACACACACACACACACACACACACACACAAGCAAGCAAGTAGGCCATTTCACTCCTTTTCTCTATCTTTTTGTTTGCTTTTCTCCTGGATGGAAACATTGGGCTTTGAATCTGATATGCTTCACTTGAGCTTTGTTTGTGTAGCAGGGTATCGCAAAGAGAAAGTAAAATTGGCAATTTGATGTGGTGGGAAGATGTGGTGATGTGGTAATTGAATGTCAATTCTAATGCTTCACCCTGAGTCAAGCATGATACTTAGCATGAGCCATGAAGATCTTGCACTCAGACATTATAATAGCATAAGTAAATTTGTAGCTCTTTATGTAAAAATCTGTCATAAATCTGACACTTCTGTTGTGGTGAAGCATAAAATGTCTTGGCTATACTGTTCATTTTTTATTAATTTATTATTATATAATATTTGTATTATATTAATTTGTATTGTATACATTTTGTTAGATATATTATATACATTTTAAGTTTATGTTATTTTTTAAACAGGCCTAGAGTCACAAGAGGCTGGAAGGGAGTGTTCTGGGGTCCACGGAAAACCCAAAAAAAATTTTTTAGAAAAGATTGTACTAGAGCTTTTAAAGATGATGTGTTAAATATTAAATATGCATAATATATGCATAATATAATACATATATTGTTTAACCCTTAAATGCATGGATGTTTCTCCAATCATTATTACATATTCAGGTCTGTAGCAAACCGGATCTATCTGGATGAATCTCTACTTGTCGCGATAATATAAAACTCTCCTGATATTAGAGTAACAATTACAGAAGAATAAAAAAAATATTTTGTTACCTTTTGGATCTTGGAAGGGTTCAGTTTGAGCAGATGTTTTATACCATCATCACTGTCCTCATCAGAGCTCATTTCCCAGTACATTCAGCATCTGGCACATATTCACAATCTCAAACATATTCTCATAACTATAATTTTCAACATCTTCAAAATCAATATTTTGATCGCTGACAGCTTCTTCACCAGATCCACCAGCAGTGACACTAATATTTGACTGTGTTCAGTACTTGCTCTGCAGTAAATTGCTGAGCCATTTCAAGTTTTGCTGATGATTCTTCCTATTCTTTTGTTTTCTGCCTGTGGTAACTATGAGTGAAACGTCACTTCATCATTGTGTATCATTGCCACTTCTGTAAATTGCACTTATTCAGTTATCAAAGATTCAATTATTGTTGTGAAGAAAAAAAAAATGCTTACACTGTTACACACCTCAGTTGTTAGTGACCATATAAAATTTTTACAAAAATTAATGTGAAAACAGGCATTCTTTTATAAAAAATAAATTCTTGTTATATTGTTTATAATGAATTGATTGAAGAACACTTGAGGTTAATGTCTAACTTTAAAAAAAAAAATAACGAGGAGGAGGGTAGTGAATGACGTCCTGGGTCACTAAAGACCCAATGTATGCGTTTAAGGGTTAATTTATAATTTTAGATTCATGTCATTGTTTGAATATGTTATTTGTGAGTCATTGCCACTGCTGAGTCCAAGAAAAAAAAAAATCCCAAAAGAATAATAAAGAATCCTGAACTATCATGAGAAAATCATGAGATTAATCACAATATTTTGTTCTGTTGACAGCCCTAATTAACAATATTTTTAAAAGATTTCTTACATTTAAGTGTATTTGAAATGTATATTTAATATTTTTCATATAATATTTTAATCATTTTTGTGTCTTTATTAAAATTACAGTAAAAAAGCCTTTTTTTTTATTCTGGAGACAACATGTTTTCTTAATTTTTCTATAATATCACACTATATATTTCCTCCATACAGATTATATGTATTTATATATGAGCAAGGGGATCAACATATTTAGGGGTTCTGGCAAAAATTCCTTGAAAATCCCTGTGCCAATACATTTCCTGCCCTCTTGTGGTTAGAATAGTTAACCTACCAAGTTTACAGTACATATTTTGTGGTTCCCTAAAGAAGGTGTGCAACAGGATCCTCCTATATTTAACAAACTTTGATATTACATTGATAGAAATGTTGAAATCAAATGTGTATATAATCATATTTAATCAAAATGGTATTTTTCTTTCAGTTACGATGAATGTGTGGGACAAGGGACGCAAATTTATGTTCCTACGGACGATCCACCCCCCTACTCCCTCACAGACCCGTGCCGTGCACACTATCACAGAGAGACGGAGGATCTGCCCGCCGGTGCTTCCTGGGTGTCTGCAAGCAGCTCTTCCCAATACCCAACCAGACTCCAGGACTTCAGACACCAGCCGATCGCCTCCATCTCTTTGTCAGCCTTACCTTTTGAAGAAGCGCCCCCATACGAAGCAGTAGTGAGTGAACAAAACCAGCCCCTTCCACTGATGCCCCTGGATCTGCTCAAACACACTACAGCGGACAGCAGTCCTCAGGACAGCGTTTCCCACAGGATCCTGTAATCCTGACCTCTCCAGCACACTCATGCGTCACCTGTACCAAACCAGCTTTGAGAGGGACTCTTTTGTGTGGCTGAGGTCTCCCTGAGTCAAGAGCTGAAACCGACACCTGCAGAAGCCCACAATTACCTCTCACTTCACCTGACGCAGACACTGCACCTCCTGTTTTATCTGACAAAGCGGGAGCCGCCATGACAGCACAGGGCTATCGACCACTTTTTTTGTGCGTCACCTCACCTAGTCTTTTGCTTATATGTCAACGTGCGTCTTCTCTTACTGATAGACTTATAGATGATTTCAACTTCACAACCACAGCTAATTTTGGATGGCCTGACTTTAAAAAGAGCAGAAAGCCTCCCAATAAACATCACCTGGAGAAATTAACGTGGGAATAGAAATGTACCTTTCTTTTAAGTGTGACAATTTGTTCCTGCATGAGTGACTATTTCCACATGACTATCTCCTACAACCTTTTTTTTTTTTTTTTTTTTTTTTTTTTTTAATTTAGGGTTGGCTTTAACTATTTACGTTTTGTAATCTGTAAACTTTTTTTTAAGATAATATTTTGTACATTTCATAGAATAACTAGCAAATATGAGAAATTATCTTTAAAGCAATTTGAATGTCATCAGAAAATCGATATGCTTTTTATCCATACTTTTCTACTCACATTTTATTTGCTCCTTTCATCAGTGGTTCTCAACCAGAGGGTAAATTCCAGCCCCAAAAGTCCTATAATTATTTATATTAACGTAATATTAATGAAAATACTGAAAAAAAAGAAAAGAAATTGATATACAACGTTAAACTGACATTATATTTTTTAAAGTCACCATGAAATCAAAATTGACAATTCATTTTTTTATGGAATATTGCTCTATTAATTATAAATGATTATAAATTATTATTTGCCTTGCAGTCAAAAAGGTTGAGAACCACTGCTTTCCAGCTAGGGTTAGGTCACTGTGATTTCTTTATATTTCCTTCTTTTTGCAGAGACTGTTTTCCTAAAGTCTCCTGGCAATGCTAATATTCAAATGCATCTGAAGATCTTAAGAAAACAACAGATAAGTATGATATCAATGCATATGACAAATACAAACTATGGTTAGAAAGGGCTGTAGGGGACACTTTGCCAAAGGGTGTAAAGCAATTTTACATTGTTCTCCTAAACTGCATTGATGCTGTGTACATTATAACAGAAGAGCTAAGATTGGTAACTAAGTAGCTCAAAAGCAAAGCCATTGTAGCATTGATGTCAATATGAAATGAAACATTAGATAGTTCTTGCTGGACACACTATGTGCTTCCAAAATAATTATGTATCAGATTTGTTCCTGTTTTTGTTGCCCATTTCCCACTCCATTTACTGTAACACAATGGCTTCCCCGCACATGCATGTTATATACAATGTGCCTAGTAAGCACCATGACTGTTAGATTAACATGCTAAAGTGAAGAAACTTTTCCATTCACATTTTTAATTTTATTTTTAATTTTTTTTTTGTCACACACACACACTATATATAAATACACAAGTGTGTGTGTGAGTGTAAAAGTTGCCCATAAAATGACTGCATGATGCCTCGCCTCTATTCTCCTCACTCTCCCCTCACCGCACAAAAGTATATTCTTATAGAAAAGAGGGTCTGTAGGGATTTATTCAATTGAATTTGGTGCATGAATGCATTTATTGTGTCGTGAAAAGCAGCTCAAAACAGAAATGAATATTAAATGGCCCACTATTATTTATCTATTGTAGTTTGAACTTTGAATGTCGAGCTTGTCTCGTTCTGGTCATATAGCTCTGTAAAGGCATGAGCTGTATTGGTCAACACCTTAGATGAAGAATTGCTCCAGATGTTATATGATGTAATGAGTAGAGGTGGATTAGCTGTTGCCACCGCACTGTAAACCTAATACTGTATCTGTAAACTCTCGAGTTTAAGTCACACTTGTTAGCACGAGACTGTAGCAATTCTGTGTGCATAAAGATAAAATGAACACAAGTCAGATTTAAAGGAATATTGCCAAATTATTATTAATGAAGATCTACTTCCCATTCGTTGCATATTTTCTGTCTGTTTTTATAGGTTTGTGCATTTTAGTTGCATCTATGGAGTTGATGTTCTAGAAAATCACTTTAAAATGGCTTATGTTTGTGTGCTATTTCACCAGTTTCATTAGAACACATGGATATTTATTCTTACACCAAAATAGCACCCTAGGATCAAAGCCCGTTGTAAATGTTGACTTACATTTAATGAATCTACATCTCAAGTGTGTTATTTCTCTGTCATAATGTTTTGGTCGGTTGTCCAAAGTGATAATGCTGTTTCATAGAGCTGCAGATGTCAATGTATGTTTTGTATAGGACTCTTTATTCATTTACCACTGTATCCTCTGAATAAATAAAAACACCAGACCTCTATCTATTTAGACGTTAATCTCTGAATGCTTTCTGGGAGAATTTTGAAATTGTCAATTTTGTAAATACAGAGTAGTGATACACACACACACACAAACTTAAAGGTACACTATGTAACTTTTGGCTCTCTAGCGGTTTAAAAAATTAAACGGGATGCATTTACGGAAGAAAATTGTTTTAGTTGTGTATCAGCTCTGCATTACTGTGCAGATGAAGATTATCCAACTGCTCATAAAACATTCACTACTAGGCTTAAAGGGACAGTTTTTTTTTTTTTTTTCATTAATTACTCACCCTCATTTCGTTCCAAACCCTTACGACCTTTATTCATCTTTGGAACACAAATGTAGCTATTTTTGATGAAATCTGAGAGGTTTCTGATCCCTCCATTGACAGACACTTCATTGCAACTTTCAACTGGCATTGCAACAAAAAAATAATACTTTTTGTGCGACATCATTCTCTTACGCTGTTGACGTAGTGTAAACAGTGCAGAGCTTCTGGGTTCTACATCAGAACAACACCTCACTATTGGCTAGCTCCTGTGTCAGCATCACACGAATGTGTTGTGTGCTCACGTGACCAGCGTCGGCCAATAGTGAGGCGGCATTCTGGCATAGAACCCGGAAGTGCTGCACTGTTTACTACGCGAATAGCGTAGGAGATCTGGACCAGAAGAGAAGAAATTGTTGAATAAAGTTTTTTTTTTTCGCACAAAAAGTATTCTCGTCGCTTAATGACATTACGTTTGAACCACTGTAGACACATGCACTTTTTTAATGATGTCTTTACTACCTTTCTGGGCCTTGAAAGTTGCAACCCTTAAGACATCAGAAAGCTCTCGGATTTCATCAAAAATATCTTAATTTGTGTTCCAAAGACGAACGAATGTCTTAAGGGTTTGGAACGACATGAGGGTGAGTAATTAATGACAGAAATTTCATTTTGGGGTGAAATAACCCTTTAAGAGATAACCAGTTTAGATGGAAGTTGTTGACTCAGACTCTCCTCTCCTCTGTTCCGTTTTTTTTTTTTTTTTTTTTTTACTTTTTAAAGACTTTTTAAAGACTTTTTTTTTTTTTAAATGGGTGATTCCCCAGAGGTTAGAGATGTATTATTTGTTGTGACAACTAATCTATGCCACTCCCACACACCATACACGTCAAAGTAGCAGGTCAACTTTTCTCTACTTACAGATATGACGAAACACGAGTGACGTAATTTCCTGCAAAAACCATCCCATCAGTTCTAAAATATAAACACTTAATAGGCTTACCATAGTGAATCAGGGTAAGACAAAAACACGTTTGGAAGAAGCATTGATGATGTATTGACTCATTATTTAAATTTAGTTAATTTTGAACAAAAAAACTTACATAGTCTACCTTTAAACTATGATGTACTCATTGTTTTGGTAAAACATTTTAACACTTAAAAATTTTGAGTACATTTTAAAGTTGTGAAATCAGAAGAGTAAATGTAAGTAAAAAATAATATATATATATATATATATATATATATATATATATATACAGTGAGGAAAATAAGTATTTGAACACCCTGCTATTTTGCAAGTTCTCCCACTTGGAAATCATGGAGGGGTCTGAAATTGTCATCGTAGGTGCATGTCCACTGTGTGTTTTTCTGCACATGGGACAGGGCGACTGCACTGTATTAAGGAGAGGATGACCGGGGCCATGTATTGCGAGATTTTGGGGAACAACCTCCTTCCCTCAGTTAGAGCATTGAAGATGGGTCAAGGCTGGGTCTTCCAACATGACAATGACCCGAAGCACACAGCCAGGATAACCAAGGAGTGGCTCTGTAAGAAGCATATCAAGGTTCTGGCATGGCCTAGCCAGTCTCCAGACCTAAACCCAATAGAGAATCTTTGGAGGGAGCTCAAACTCCGTGTTTCTCAGCGACAGCCCAGAAACCTGACTGATCTAGAGAAGATCTGTGTGGAGGAGTGGGCCAAAATCCCTCCTGCAGTGTGTGCAAACCTGGTGAAAAACTACAGGAAACGTTTGACCTCTGTAATTGCAAACAAAGGCTACTGTACCAAATATTAACATTGATTTTCTCAGGTGTTCAAATAGTTATTTGCAGCTGTATCATACAAATAAATAGTTAAAAAATCATACATTGTGATTTCTGGATTTTTTTTTTTTTAGATTATGTCTCTCACAGTGGACATGCACCTACGATGACAATTTCAGACCCCTCCATGATTTCTAAGTGGGAGAACTTGCAAAATAGCAGGGTGTTCAAATACTTATTTTCCTCACTGTATATATATATATATATATATATATATATATATATATATATATATATATATATATATATATATATATATATATATATATATATATATATATATTATTATTAAAAAAAAAAAAAGGTATAATTTCTTCATTCTCAAATATTTTGACTGAAACTCAAAAATATATTTACAAAAATATAATTTGTTAGTAAAATGCAAATTTTCTTCTTTCTTCTCTAAAAAGAACACTGAAATAATTTATTTACATTAGGACAAAATTAACTGTTGGATTTTTAAGCATTTATTTTGGTACGTCCAGCTCAAACAATCAGAGATTTTATTAATGTAGGATATTATTATTGTGATATTTACAGAGCCACTGAATTATTTTTAGGGTGTAGTAAATTCAGTATAGATAGCAATGTAAGATTTTGTTGTGCACAGTTACCACTGGCAAGTTTCAGAGAAGAATGTGCAGTTTAGGAACAGATGTTGATTGTAAACTAAAGGCTTCCAGATGGACAGAATGTTTCCTGAACCATTTTGCTCATTGACTCCTGTCATTCATAATGCATTACAAGCCTCTCGCTAGCACTGATGTGGATATTCATCTCTCTCTCTCTCTCTCCTGCCTGTTTGCACGGTGGGCTCACAGAAAGTGCCCTGAACAGATGGCCTGTGCCATTGCTCTCACCTTAATTAGCCTCTTGTCCCAAAGATCCTCTTCTATTAAACTATCCCAGAGGAATGCTCATTTCATCCATGCAGAGCCACACAACTCTAGCACACTACAGAAATCAAAGTACAAACATCTGAAACATTTTATTCAAGTTATTTTAAACATGTATTGTTTTATGTAATTAATGTGTATTTTACCATCTGATTATTTGGTTACAAGGATTATTTGGTTAAAAAGTGAAGTTACAGTGTAATAAGTACTGAGGAATATTAATTAACTACATGTACTTACGGTAGGGTTAAGGTTATGGGGATAAGGTTTGGTTTAGGTTAGTTACTAGTAATTACGCATAATTTACTAATTATTTCTATGGTAAGCAAAATGTAGGCTAACTTGTGTAATGATGTAATCTTAAAATAAAGTGTTACCGAATATTTTCAGGTCAGAAAAGGTAAGTTAAGTGAGAATATGGAAGTAGCTTTATTGTTATTATTATTATTCTCCAGCACCAATAACCCGCACAAACGTGCACTTATTTTCAATCTTTTTTTTATTCGTAATGTCTATTATTTTCACAGATGTTATCAAAGCCCTTCAAATTAGAATGAACATGGTGATTGCGAGTTTGTATTTTCATGCATTAACAGCCTGCTTGAATCAGGCAGCGTTGTAACATGTGTACATGATGATAGATAGATAGATAGATAGATAGATAGATAGATAGATAGATAGATAGATAGATAGATAGATAGATAGATAGATAGATAGATAGATAGATAGATAGATAGATAGATAGATAGATAGATAGATAGATAGATAGATAGATAGATAATGCAAGGATGATTCTGATTTAATTTCATTTAATGTTAAGTGGCGATTGATAGCCTATAGTTGATAATACACTGATGGTAACAAAGTTTCACTGTTTCAATTTGAAATGAAAGATGGAGCATAGGCTACATTTAATAAAATTAAGGAAAAAATGCCCTTTATAAAGGTAAAAAAAAAACGTATTTCTGATAAGAGTGTTTTCCAACAGTGATGTAATGAAACATTGACAATTTAAGTTTGAAGGGAGTCTCTGTTTAGTCTATAGGAAATGTAATTTTGCCAAAAGAAGAACTTTTATTTTAAACAAATGTTATTTTTAAAGCAGCCTACTTCAGTGTGATATTTTACCATATTATCATGCTTAACACTGAGAATTTGAATAATTGTAATCTGATGATCAAATATCATAGGTTTGGGTGGTTGGCGGGTGGATTATTTATTTTTAACAGCAGATTCGGGTGACTCAAAGTGCACCAGATTAATGAATTTATCTTTAAAATGTAAAAAAATTCTTCCAGGGGGGCATGCCCCCGGACCCCCCTAGAGGTACCGAGCTCCACCCACAAACACAGTAGGCTATATGATGGTCTACGAAACATACATATTTAATTATCTTATTATTAAAATACATGATCAGGATTTTACCACCGCCGCCTAGTTTTGAGCCAGGAAAAACCCTGCATGTGCAATATAAAGTACTGAACATCTTTCTTTCTTTCTTTGTTTTATTGCTTTAAAAATAAATAGCATATTAAGCCAATTAAGCAAAAATATGTCAACAAAAGTTGGAAAAAAACTGGTATTACACTTGACATTCTGTCCCCCTCACTTTTGAAATGATGGCTACGCCCCTGTTCAGTGACATAAGTGCTTACTAAGTTTTGTGCATTTTAATATTTGCTGCATTCAGTATGTTTTGATACTTTAGTTAACTTGATTGTTATGTGTTGGTACAGTTGCAATCAAAATTATTTAACCCCCGGAGACTGTAATAATTTACAAATAAGCTCTTTACAGAGTTTTTATTTATTTAAAAATGTCATCTATAACAGTTTAATGGCAAATTAAAAGTGATAATGTCGATAGGCTATATAATGCAATGTAAAGTATCCCTCCAGATCTACTTAAGCTTGGTTCAGGGATCAGTCGTATAATGTTTTTGATTGGCCTGTACAGACTTCAAAATTACATCTCATTGAAAATAGTTGGTGCAATTTGAAGAAAGCAATTATCAGTGTTCTGGAAGCTTTTTCAAGCGAGGAATGGGCCGAGATTGCAGTAGAGATCATGTGACTTACAGGCTGCGTGTATTGGAGGTTATAAAGAATAAAAGATTCTGCACAAAATGTGACTTTTGGGGGTTGAACAATTTTGAAAGTCAATTTGATTTTTTTTTTCATCAACTTTACATTCTCAGAATCACTCAAGTGTGTATTAATAACCTTTCTATAACTGATGCCTTTGTTGAATTGTTTTCATAAAATGTTCTCAGCAACAAAATGTATTGCAGGTCAAGGGAGTTCAGTAATTTTGATTGCAACTGTATATTAATGTTGTTCATATTCCAAACAAATTAATTTATTATTCAAAAGTTTGGGGTGGATAAGATTTTTAAATGTTTTTGAAAGGCTCCATTTATTTGATCAAAATACAGTAAAAACAGTAATAGCCTACAGTAAAAAATTACAATTTAAAATAACTGTTTTCAACTATATCTTATATAATATAATACTTATAATATAATCACAATATAATATCAATTATATAATTTATTTATAACTTACATAATATAATATTAATAATATAATCACAATATAATATCAATTATATAATTTATTTATAACTTATCTCTCCCTGTGCAGTTAGGCTTCTAGAGAAGCATTAATTCCTTGCTCACTGAGACCCATAACTCATAGACCTGTATCTCCACATGGAATTTCCTTTATTGCACGCTGAGCTTACAAAAAGTGCTGTGGCCATCATCAGATGGTAGTAATACCATGGTATATTGTACTGAATACCACATTCCTACACCAAGAGTGTTTTTACACAAGTTTTTCTTAACGTTTTCCATTTGAAGCTGGATTTCCCCCATAGATAGCCTACCCATAAGGTATTTTCCTTTGTGACGTAGGCCTACTAAAAACTTGAATAAGCGTCAACTGTATGATTACATCGCCGTCTTCTGGCCATTCTTACACAAAAGTCATGAGAATTACTTATTTTCTGCACTAGATGTCAGTAATGTTTCCCACATTCGAAGGAAGAATAACAATAATGGTGACATGTAGGTATATCATCAACCGTTTTTCGGTCAAAACATAGACAAATGCAGCTGATAATTGAGTTTATGTTTAAATTATAGGCTAGTTAAGGCTGAGATGAACATGAGATCGCTATTACATTAGCTGCTACATCGCTTATGCTTGCGATACAGACCGTTTCGCTTATTGGTCAAGGACATTATAGACATTCATGCCTTTTATTAAAGTATCTGGACCGTGATTAAATTAGCATCAGAAAATATAGGTTATGGTTCTTCCGTATTTGCGTCGTTGGCGATACCTTCATAATGCATCATCATCATCACTCCTTATTTGCATACTACTTTCGCTTCCTCATCGGGAGACAACTTGATCACTTTCTGTAACAAACATGACCAACAGCGTCGACGATCAAACGCCGGTTTCGCGGAAAGACGTGTTCGTTAAGTATTTACAGCACTACGACAAAGTTAGTTGTGAAGGCGATGTGAAAGTGTGTTCAGAGACACAGGTGACAGATGAAGCCAGGCGCGTGCTGCTGTTGCCGGAGGAAGAGCCGCGGAAGAGATTCAACACGCTGCTGGACTTCTACGAGACTCTGTACAAGCACGCACAATACAGGGACTGCCAGAGACACGTCCACGACTTTAGAAAAGCCGCCGAGTTACTGGAGATGTTCTGTGTCAACCTGTTTTTGTTTCCGTGGAAGAAAGAGATTAAAACATTAAAGGTAAATAAAAGTTTTATCGATAGGTCTGTTCTCTCTACTCTTCCAGCTGATGGCAATAACAGCCAGGTTTGCTGTTCTTCTCTGGTCTCCTATAGCCTTGTCAGTCTGTTTTTAGGTTTTAGAAGGGTTTGGGGTAGGCTATAGCCTACTTTCCCTTTGGTCAGGACAGGAAAGTTGCTTTCAGTTAAAACAGCTCAAACATGCATGTTAGTCGGGGACGAGGCTTAGGCTAAGCCTTGTCTGTGAATTATGCCAAATGTTGCCAAATCCAAATAGCCAATATTCTGAGAGTTGATTATAAAACAGCTTAAACCAGTCTCAGGTGGTTTGCTGTTCTTTAATAATTTCCTAACCTGGTCTGGCTGATTTTAGAGGGGATTAAAGATGGTTTTGCTGGTCTTAGCTGGTCTCCCAGGCTGGTCTGTTGACTGGCAGACCTGCTAGACCAGCCTAAACCAATGAATACACCTGATTGCAAATCCCAAATTTCTTAGACTGGTATACACACTCTGAATCTCAAAAGAACATGAGTTTAATTAATTTATCACAAAATCAGGACACAAGGTTGGATTATTTAAAAAGTGAAAAGAGACCTAAAACATGTCATAAATTCTGTACATATCATTAATTGGGACTGTTTTTCCCTGTTCTCTCAGAAATTTACAGGAAACTTTGTCTATTACATCAAGCCAGTATTGCCTTTTGCCAGGAGTATTCTTCAGATTATCGGATACTGTGTAGAAACAGACACTGAGTATAGACTGTCTGATCATTTTGATCCTGAAAAGGCCAAGAGTATGGGATTCGACCTTTTCCTTGCCAGGTTAGAGTGCGAGTATCTTCTCGAACTCATGAACCAGAGATCACATGTAGAATGTCTGGACATCCTTCAAACGAGAGCATCTCCTTTGACCTTCAGTGCTGGGGAAGAAGTTTCAGAACCTATCAATGACATCTGTAATCTAAATGAGGATGTTTTTAAGGATGATGGGCATGTTGAAGGCGGCTCACTGGTAAACCCAGGGGAACAACAGCAACAAGAGTCACTTAAATGTCATGAACCTCATAATCAGGAATTCAACAAGTCTCAAGACAGTGCTATATCTGATGTAGCAAGACCATCCAGCTCATTCATGACTGATGATAAGTCTATCTTGGAGATGAGGGAGAGCTACCCAGACCTGGCCATCCGACAAAAGCCTATTTTCCAAAATTCTCAAAGAATGATGCAGCCTCTCAAGGCCCAGGAGAAGGCTGGATGCAGGGGCCACAATGCAGGCCTGTTCCACGAGGTCAGTACTGACATGAGTGGACCCCAGTCTATAGCCATGCACAATGAGACCACCCCAGGTCATAGAAAGCTACACATCCCAAACCCACTTGTAGAAGCCCAAGCCTTAGATGACAAACTATTGGTGCTTCAAGTCGGGACACTGCTGCAAGGACGCAACCGTGAAGGCTCAACAGAAGACTGCTTGCTTGAGCTCACTGAGCGAATGGGAAAAATGCACGTGAAGGACCTCAGTGCAGATGAACCCCTTAAATACCCCATAGAGGAGACCGCACAGGCCCAGCCATCTAGTGGACATAATGACGTCATCACAACCCCACCCACAAAATCCCCAGATGGCATGAGCCTGCCCATCTTGTGCAGCCCATCCCAGGAGCCTGTCTGCAACATTGCAGGTTGCGGGAGCTGTGCTGGATCTGATGGCGTTCTTGCACAGGACAGCACTATTAAAGAGCCTCCTCAGTCAATCTACATCCCTAGCGCACTGAACGAATGTACAACAGTGTTTGGACCACCAACTGACCACAGTCAGACTGCCAATGAGGGTGCAAGCGCCCACAAGAGTCCCATATCTCAACAACCAGAAGACGAGCTAGACCAAACATACGTGATGGTTTAGACACAAAGTATTCAAGGTTTTTCCACATCCATGCCAGAGATTTTAAAGTATGCTACCGTGTGGCAGTGCAGTGACTAAATTAATACCTTTGTGCTAGTAATGATGTACAAAGCATTTTTATTGATACCGAGTTTCTTGTTAATAAAGCCATGATTTCACTTACAATTTCTGAAGGTAACAGGAAGAATGTCTGTGTGCAATACCTTTTATCATAGCTTTTTAAAGTGAAGGAAGGTTTCTTGCTGCTATAATTTTCATGAACCCAGCTAACATTTCATGGTTTGTCCATGGGTTCCATGTTGGCCCTACCTGAATTAACCTATACTGGTGCTAATTCAGATCACACCTACATTGGCCCCACCATGAAATGTTGCCTGGGAGCTTGCTTGGGTCAAAATGATTCTAAGAGCTTGATTTATTAGGTACTGTGCCTTACTAAATGTAGAGAAACAGCTAAATGTGCACCTACTTGTCTTAATGGAAGATCACTTATTCTGCAGGACTGTTTAACCTTGGATTCATGTAGGTTAATATAAATGTAAAAAATATGGTGTTCTGGTGAATCTTATACTGCCTATTATTGAAAGTAATAAGGTCTTACATTCTTTGTATTAATCTTACAGTACTACTGAGGCTACAGTGGAGCATGCCATACAATTATGTGACTAGATTTGAAATGTAATAAAATAAATATTTTCAAATACTTTTTCATGTAGTTTATTTAAAACAAAGTCTTGTGCAGTTTAAAATACATTGGTCTCAGTAACACCTTAAGTAACATACATTTACCATCAGGATCTGTACTTGTTTAGTGATGGTATCTGCAAGTGGCAGAATGAACAACAAGTGGCACGGAATGACCAAATCACATAGAATACATTTACATGCCCTGTAACAAAAGCAGTAGTTTCAGATAATATGGAATGATTCTATAAAACTAAACAAATAAATTACTTTATATACTGTTAAATGCTTAAACCAAGTTTACAAGGACTACACATGCAAATACACATAATAAGCATAAAAGGTAGCATTCAAATAAAACACTTATATAAATTAATTTACAAATCATACTATGATTTACTAAATCAACTTCTATTTCAGTAGGAATGTTTGCACAAAGTGCCTGCTTCATCTGTCTCTGAGAGAGCAGAAGAAATTTGTAAACTGATAAAACCATCATTCTCTGAGATCCTTTACTCAAGAGCAATGTGCCATTAGTATCTTCTCTCTGTTCTCCTCATACTTATGCAGCATCTTCTTAAGATCATGATCTGCTGGGATTACCTGCCCACCAAAGTGAAAAAAAAGAAAGAAAAAATCACTTCAATACATATTGCATGGAACATTACTCATGATTTCAGCTCGTCAACAGGTGATTACACAGTGTCATAATACTCATCAATTGATGCAGTAAAGCTTTTTAACCAACAAATATTGACAGAAACTCACAAGAACTGGAGCAGGAACTTCAAATGACTTCTTATGAATCAGCCAGTCTTCATACAGGTTATGGATGGATTCTAGGTATTCCTAAAGTGTGCAAATCAGTGAAAGTATCTCTAAAAATAAATGATAAAATGTGTAATATTTGTAATCTATCCTTCTGATAACATCCAGTAGGAGTAGAGACTCAACTTTGTTTTTTGTTTCAGATTTGTTTTTTGCATGCACACAATAGCTGAATTACAGCTAAACAACAGCTCACCAAGGGAATAACCTTTTCTTCCTCTCTGCACCTCTGCTTTAGTCTCTCGTAGCAGGTCTGTGGAGAGGTCTGCAGGTAAACTGAGTAAAAACATATGTGAACACACGTTTTAGTAACATTACACAACAACAATTAAAAAAATAATAATTGATCCACATCTAACAAGCAACATGCAGTGCAATACAGAAATATTTGCCATACCAATAAGGTCCACAGGAATAGCAATGTTCTTTATGATCCACTCAAACCATTCACTTAAAACAGCAAAGTCCACCTCAGGCATCTTTCCACTGTCAACCAAGCCAAACAATCCGGTTTTATTTAATGTTAACAGCTACACATTTAATAATAAATAGTTGACATATAAAAGTTATTTCAGATTCCTGATCAAATCTACCTTTTAAAAAGATTTTCCACAAAAATGTACTTAGCACTGTAAATAGATCTTTCCAGCATTCTGATTGGCAGTGACTGTGATGATAGAAAGAAAAACAACAGGTCATAAATTATTAGCATTCCATTTCCTCTATTCACACAGAAGGCGGTGACTCATTTCTGTATTGCAGAACAGAAACAGATACATGTAAAGCAACGAACAAAACTGACTGTAGGGATGTGAAAGAGGACTTATACATGCCATTGGTTGGACGTGGCGATCCAGCATTGTGAGTTGCACATATGTCTGAAGGGTGAGCCCCCATCTGGTTGGGTCCTGGTACATCAATCCCTGTGACAGAATAGAAAACATTTATAATGTCATATTTGCACTGCAAAAGTTTAATAGTACAGCTTCTGAAGATGCATTTAAGTGTCTTTACACTGACTGTTTTAATGCTGCTCAAAGGTGCATTTACACAGGAATGTTATCCATATAACTTTAAACCATCTGAGGTGGGTCAGAGCAGGCATAATTTTGTCTGGCTTTTATGTGGCAACGGAATTTTAAACAGGCACAGAGCAGCCTTAACTCATCTGTGTAAAAATGCATTAAGATAATTAAGTCTAATAATAACAAATTTACACTGCAAAGCTGGCGCAGGGGCACTTCTGAAGTGGCATTTGAGTGTTATTACACAGACTGTTTAATGCTGTTCATAGGTGTCATAAATGCATTTACACATCAATTACAACTGTATGATTTGATACTAGGGGCTGAGGTGGGTCAGAGCAGGCATAATTAAGTTTGGCTTTTATACGGCATAGTATCTTTCCACAGAATTTTGAGCAGGCACAGAGCAGCTTTTTTTCTCTGTGTAAAGATGCCTTAATGCAATAAAGTATAGCCTACAATTGAGCCAAATTTACAGTGCAAAGGTGGCACAGAAGTGTCTCTGAAGTGAAAATTAGGTGTCTTTACACAGACTCTTTAATGCTGCTCAGAGGTGGCATAAATGCATTTACACAACAATAACTGCATACTGATATAGAAGGAGCTTAGGTGGGATAGAGCAGGCATAATTTAGTCTGGCTTTTATGCTGCATTGCATCTTTACACGGAATTTTGAGCAGGCTTAACTCAGCTGTGTAAAGATAGGGATAACGACAAAGCTCATTAAATCCACAGTAAAGTGCTACTGGATCCCTACCAATGGATTGCAACCCTGCACATTTCTCCATTTAGACACAGGCTCTGTCAGCACCTGAAACACAAGACACGTTTTAGTTGTCTATGAAATAAGACAAGATGAATGAATGAATAACAAGAATAGAGGGAGAGAGATTACAGGTACTGTGAGAAATGTTACACATTTACTGTATTACCTCAACGTCACTGGTTTTGCTGAAGTACTCCAAACATGTTGTCTTTCCACTTGCAATATTTCCCTCTAACCAAATCTGAACAAAAGTGGATGCAAATTTCAAAACAACAACATCTTTAAGGATGTTATGTTCACTGTGTTCTCGGCCGTATTGTGACCCTCTTTCAGAGAAGAGGATCTATTCATCAGTCATAACTCACCACTGATTTCCTCTCCTCGCCGTTTCTAACCAGTTTTCCTTGAGAAAAAGACAACATAATGAATTTCTTCTCGGATTCAGCGTTAGATCTCTATGGCATCAGTCAAAGGATCGAGGATGTACAAGGCAACAAGCTTAAGCTCATGTCAGTACTGTTAATGCAAAGCTGCTTGTGCATAATGTGGCTCGGTTAGTGGAGATTTGAATAAAATATGAACAGAACTATAAATGTTACAAAAACAGATAAGAATGAGAGTTGTGGTCGCCGTTTTATTGCGTAGAACGGAAGTTGGCACAGGACTTACTGTCACTGAGAGACGTGCTGCTGTTGCGCGGATGTCCGATGAAATGCTTTCCCAGTGCAGGTGTTTGTCTGACAAGTACATTTGTCGACAGAGATTTGTGTGAACACAAAGGTAAGACAACACGGCAAAACGTTTTGAACGAGTTAACAATCATCTCGCTAGTTTAATCGACGTTTAGTAGTTACATAAACAAATAAGCAAGTGTGATGATGCGCAAAACTTTCAGTGTTACGTGCAACATTAATGAGCAACCAAAACATGTCAAAATAAAAGTCTAAATTTTTAAATCGTCACAAAAATGATGTTATTATTACAACATAAGCCATTATTATTATTAAAAATAATGAAATAAAAATAAATTAAAACAATTTTTTGAGAGAGCTAAGCTTGGGCTACTTTTAGAAACTTTTCTCTTTATGCCTTGAGTTTAGTATTGTCTTGTTATGCACACTTGTAATACTGTGGGTGTTTCTTATTACACACACTATCACATTATGGGATGTTCTCTCGGTTAGTTCACTTCAGGAAGCCTGTTTGTTATATTGTTCCTTATCAGAACATGATGCTATCTCAGACATCCAAATTACAAAACTAATTTGAAACCAAATATGAATTACATATTTTTGTAGGCCAACCCAGAAGTTAGCATCAAACTGGTTCCCTCGACAAAAACCCAATAGGATTTGTCCATAGGCTTTTGAATGATTTCAAAAATAAGCTTTGTGATCAACACAAGTTTGATACTTGCATCTTTTGTCCACCGAGATAACTTTCACAAATAAACACAACTTTTATGAATTTTGAAGCCTAAATACAACCTCCAGAAATAAAAAGCTAACCTCAGGCAATAAACTGACTACACCACGGTTAGTTTGCGAATGCTAAAATGTTTGTTTCCAGGTTTTGGCCTACAACATACGTCATCCCTGCAGCACTCTGTTTTACTACTTCAAGTGCATTGTAGCATATTGAAAATGTTAATAAGGTGTGCAGCAAAACCTACACACATTAGAAGCAGTGTGTTTGCTTCATATTGTTTGTCTGTCACAATATAATTGAATTGAAATTGTCTGTAAAATAATGTGTGGCTGCTTAAATAAAAGAGTTAAACAATAAGTTGACTTGTATTTTGATTCACATGAATATATGTCACCAAGTATATAGATATCAGCCAGAATCACTGACCAGTAGAATCACAATGATGTCTAATCCTTGATTGGTACAAGACTTGGCTACATTTCCTATAAGTTTGCCACCTAAACACTCAAACATACACACAAAAACTGGACTCAATTCAACAATGTTAAGTGGTTGGAAAAAAAAAACCCTCCTTAATTGGTACTTCATGGACAAAAGTGGGCACCCATAGGAAATAAATAGGAAATACTATAATTCAGAGCAATTTTTTTTTTATTTGGCCAATAAAAATCAATAAATACACCACAATGCAGATCATAAATACACATAAATGAAGGGGTGAGCCTATACAACATTCTCAATGTGGCAAACAATCACACTCTCTCATACACACACACATCCACAAAAGCATTGCATTGAAGCCATTGAATGAGCCTATAACAGAGCAGTTTTAAAAAAAAAAAAATACATACAGAAACAGAGAATTGAATGAGCCAATAACTGAGCATTTTTTTTTATGTGCCAGCCACATTTATGTGTACATAGTTTATTCTTTACCTGTTTATTACCATTTACTTTTATTGAGTTATTGTTAGGTTTATTGTTTATTCTTACCCGTTTGGTACTTTTGTGAGTTTGAAATTTGATGTTTTTTGTTAGAAATAAAGGACAAAGTCTCCTACTTTGCCTTTTCCTTATAGCATGGTCATATAGCATTTGTCTTTAAATATATTTTGGCATCTTTGTATAGTCTCACCCAACACAAATGGTTGTTAAATAATAATTCTACAATTTTAACTAAACATGGACACAGTTAAGAGGTTAAGTTCATTACAACAATGGTTTATAGATTTCAGCATATATGCAGCCAGTGAGTACAGCATCTAGTGGCTATTGATATTTTTGCTCTTTTGCTATTTTTATACCATCATGTCACCAAAGTTCCCAAATATTTAGGTTTTGGCTGTCTGAACTTACTGGAATGATTTTTTTTTAATAAGTAAAATAAATATTAAATATAAAATAAACATATTTTACAA
Organism: Abramis brama; assembly: GCF_963993115.1. Taxonomy (NCBI): domain Eukaryota; kingdom Metazoa; phylum Chordata; class Actinopteri; order Cypriniformes; family Leuciscidae; genus Abramis; species Abramis brama. The sequence continues at coordinate 35,288,614 of NC_139965.1, forward strand.
CAAAAATATTGTACTTTTAGAGGTAAATAAAATCAAAAATACCCCAAAAATCTGAAAAAAAAAAGCATAAATTGATATTTTTTATTTGATCAAAGATAGTGACATTATGTATTAAAAAAAAAAAAAAAAAAAATTGGGACCACACCTGAGAGAAATTGCAGGACCAATTAAGGGCTGCTATGCGAAGGACACTTGAGGGCTAGAGATCATAGACCAGCTGTAATATACATACATACATAAGAGTGTTTATCACTTTTAGCATTCACTCTACATAATTTTCAATGCATCCAGGAATATTATCACCTGACAGAAAGATCTGATAAGATCTGAACAAGTCTAAATCCAGAGAATCCATTTTTACTGATGAAAAACTGTTGAGTGCATTTTTTTAAAAAAGATGTGAAATTAGTCATTTCCTGATACTAAGAGGAAGCATTCAATCAGGAAGTACGTCTGTCATGTTTTACTTCTGTCAAGCTGTGTTTTGAGAGCAACTCATCGACATAAAACATACGAACAAAGATCATATTAATGCCGCAATGGAAGTTGATTTGGGCTTTTTGAAGTCCACAAAAGGTCTACTGAAAATAGCAGAAATGGTGAGAGATTTGTGAAAATTTAACATGGTACTTTTCTGCACACTTTTTAAAATACTTTTTGGTAAGGACAAATGCTCAGACAATCACTGACTTGTTTAAATAGTGCAAGGCACAGACTTGATACTTTGAATACAACATTGTTAGAAAGGGAAACAATGTAAACCTGCTTAAAAAACAACAACAACAACAACAAGGTTCGTACAGATGATTTGACACAATGTAAATTCAAAGAATGTTGAAAAACATTATTCACAAAATCACATTACATTCCAATAACGCAACATCTATAGTCTAAAACCATTTTACTTACCATCTTACTAAATGTCTTGTTGAAATTCCCCGAACAACCCTTGAGTAATATTGTCTTGGCAGGTGTGTGTTTTTGTGGCTTTTGTGTGTTATGCAGCGGCTTCTAGGCCCCCCTACATTGCCGCAACATGCATGGAGTTTTTCATCACATTTGGATTTCTTCTGCTCTACCTACTGAAACTCAACAAGATGTTCACTTTCTTCTTCTGGCCTCTTATTGTAAGAGCATACATGCACTTGATTGAATCAATGTGGATATACCTGCAACTGCAGTTGTTATTGCAAACACAATTTTTGTTAATGCACTTTTGCTCCACAGGATGTGTTCAACTCATTCTTTGCAGCTACACTGATGTGTATTATTAGCCTGGTAGCAGTTTCTACCTACACAGTGAAGGGCACACTGAGCGGAGGGGTGAGAATTCACACATCCTCTCTTCCTGGAACTCTCTCTTTATATTTTCAATGATTATGCAGGCCTTATTAAATCTATCAGACATTTTCATACTTATTACATCTTGTGAATATCATTGTGAATGACCCAGACATTATGACACAACAAGTTTCTCACTATTCAGTGTCTTTTGGTTGGCAGATTGTGGGCTTTGTGGCTGCAGCCTTTTTGTCTTTGGATGGCTATATCCTTCTCAAAAAAATCACATTCAACAAGCCAAGAACCACCACAGAGGCCCAAAATGGGGGAGATTAAAGCTCTGCAGGACCAGCTCTCTCATTTTGTGAACGGACCATTTTCACCAAAATAAGATTGTAAAATACTTGTATAGTAATAATGTAAATTCACTTCTTTTATGTATAATGCATGTTAAACCTAAGGGAAACCTATGCACAAATGATCACCACTCAAAATACATTTGTCCATGTGAATCAAATTGAGGATCTTGTCGTTATTGTCTTAAAACATTAACCCCGACTGATTTAATTTCCTTATTCCACAAGTGAAAATTTGTTGTTATCCAGAATTATTATGCAAATTTGGGGTTGATCCCAGCAAGAACAATCTCTTCAAACCATGTTCAGTATAAAAACAGAGGTCTACATGCGTTATATATTAAACATATATATTTTAAGAATGTTGGTATGTTCACAAAATAGGTTAATTACATTCAGTGGTTGCATTTTACTTATTACCTCAAATACCATTAAAGACCTTTAAAAACAGTCTGGAAACTTTATTATATGTTATTTATTGTGTTTGTTATTTAAACATTTATTTGTATAGCGCTTTTCACAATACATATTGTTTCAAATCAGCTTTATAGAAAATGCATGTCTACATTACAATTTAGAGTTATCAGAGGGTCGAAATAAAGTATGAACAACGTGTTAGCCAAAGTCAAATACCTTCCATGTTTTTACTAGCCTAAACGGGGCTTGAAGTCTGTCAGATTCAGACCCCAAACAGAGGATAAGGGTTAACTGTTCAGTCAGAAATGTGCAGTTGTTGCACATAATATCTTTACAGTTGCTACTTGGAGACTCTTGTGATGTGAAAGATGTTTCGCCCACATTCTCTGTTCACTTATTAACGGTCTCCAGATTTCGGGAATGCAGATGCTGCTCTTTTGTGTGCTTCGTTTCCGCAGTCATTATTTCCGTTTCCACTCCGTGGAAAGTTATGCCGATTTGCGAAGTGTAGCTGTCTCATAGCGGATAGTGGGACGCATCACTACTGTGAACTTTATTCGGTAACAGAAGAGTTTCGTCAGCGTGATGGGGGACATCGAGGCGTCGGATAGTAACCGGTCACGACAGACCGTAATTCATTCACTTCTGCCGAGTAAAGAATTCATCTCCTCCCGAAAAGGACTACTGCTGCTCGGTGAAGTGGTACGCTTTTCTACCTTTATTTGTTATCCACCCATGATAGCTAGTGTGTAAGTCATAATTGCATTGTTTTGTGGAATTCTATTATTTGTTAAATGTTATTGTCTGTTTGTTTGTTTGTTTTGTTTTTTTCAGCTGGATGCGGACACTTCACATAGAAGTGCTTTCTGCCACTTAAATCTTGGCATTTATTCTTCTGATTTGAGTTTCTTTTTCTTATCGATCTCTTTTTCACTGATTATTCTTCAGGCCTAAGCCTAATTGTCTTTTAATATGTTTGTTCTGAAAAGTTTCTGTTTCTTTGATAAATTAGCTGTTTTCTACAGTATGATATAAGCTATAGGTCAAACGCTTTCAAACGTTCCTCGTTCATCTGGAGGGGAGTTTTATAGTAGTGGCTTTTTTATAGAGGTCACCAAACCTCCTTGATATTGTATGCAAAATATTTGGTCCCACTTTATATGAAGTGGCTTTAAGTAGGTTATTATGTAGGCTACTTACATTGAAATTAATAATTTGATACAATGGACTTATTGTGTCCATGAGGCCTACATGTTTGTAGCCTACATGTTTAAAAAATACCTGCATGTAATTACAGCTGTAATTAGTTTATGTATAATTACATTTGTATACACTGTTGAATCTTCCCTTACACTTTAACCCACCCTTAAACCGACCCATACTACCACACCTGTCCCTAACCTTAGCCTTATCACACCTCAATAGCAGCAAAAGTGTTTTACAATACAACATGAACACAATAAGTACATTGTACTTATTTGTCGATGTAAGTACATAGTAGGCTACTTAAAGCCACTTAAAATAAAGTGGGACCAAATATTTTGCTGTGCTAAACAAATAATTAGGCTAATATTGTGTTATTTATAGTTCAGACAAAAATGTGGCCATTTGTTAGGCCTATATTTGTTCTTCGCCAATGCCAAGTAGCCTAGTTCCATAAGAGTTGGATAATAAAATAATAAAATAAATAATAAGGTTGTCATGAAATTCAAATTTTATGGAAATTTATTTTTACAAACATTCAACACAAAGTGTGCACATCCAAAGGGCAAAAAAAGAAAGAAAAAAAAACCTTAATGAGGGTGCTCAACCACAGAAATTTGCAAAAAGAAAGAGAAAAGCTGGCACACCACAGCTCCAGAAATAGAAAAATATTAATTTATGTTCTCACCACAGGTAACATTTGAAGCCTAAAAGCTCCAGGCACGAAAAGCTTGTAGGCTCGAAACGTCACCTGTGGTGAGAACATAAATTAATAATTTTTCTATTTTTGGAGCTGTGGTGTGCCAACTTTTCTCTTCCTTTATGGAAATTTACAGTATTTTCCAAATTCATGTTATAAATCTCATTGTGAACGATTCCATGTTTTTTGTTTTTGTTTTGACTTCGTAATTTTCAATCAGAATGTCATAACTTGATCTTCTGGTGAAAACGACAGACTTCTCTCTGGTGACGTATGCTGGACTTCTCCAATCATTTAGTCTGCTTAAACCCAAACTCATGTTCATCTGCCTCCATTTTTCAGTGCAACGCCCACATCTCAAAATCCAGTCAATAACCAATGGATAGAACCAAGTCCCCACCCTGCATATTTTTTTTTTCGATAAGCCGTAATCAGAGTTGCCAATTCCACTTATAAAACGTGACTTTAGGTTTATTTTTTTGCGCTTTTTTTTGGGGGGGGGGCTTATTTTACAAATATCCTTGTTAGGAAAATCTGACAAGTAACTTAATTTCTTCACATTTGTATTTGCTGTTTTCTTTGATACATTGATGTCTGCTCACAGCTAATAGCCAATCAGTGCTGTAGCGTAATTCGTCCTCCCACATCCTGCCCCCTCCTCACCCTCATTGGATACAAATCACGTTCAGCATGCAGGCATGCGACGTAATCGAAGCGATGATAGTTAGTAGACGTAAATCGACGAATGTGCATTTTCACAAACAATGCCACCAAAAAAGTTACTAATACTAACAGTAGATATGGTTCGAATTTATTTTATTATAAATATTTGGCTATATCACAGGTCCTCCTTAGTGCTCTTGTCTTTTTCTCCTTTTCCATCTCCAAATCTATTCTCCTCACAGATGATTGGAGGATAGTGCATGCTCTCCCGCTTTGTTGCAGTGTGATGATTTTTGTAAAATAACTTCTGTTTTTGCTTTTCAAACTCTGAGTGGTTTCAGTTTAATATGTAGCAGGCTCATTTATTGATAATAAATAATATAATATTGGGCTTGTTTTGGCCTTGTTTTTTGAAGCTGCAGTTAATTATCTGTCTAAAACAGACATTTCAACTTAAAAAAAAAAGAAGCTCAATCCAATTCATGCACTGCTGTTATATATAAAGTATTTATAATGATTATATATAATCAAGATTGCTGACTGGAAATAACTGTTGTTTTATAAAAATATATTTATATTTGGCTTCTCAGGCTATATGATTGAGGTTGATACTTAGGCTTTACAATAAATGCCCGTCTACACTAAGGACAATAACTATATATTTTTAATAATCGTTTTAATTCTTTGAGAATAGGAAAGTCCACACCGCAACTACGGTATAATGATAATGACACAGAGAAACGATATAATTGGAATCACTTTCAGAATGATTTTTTCCAGCTAATGAATAATAATAATAATAATAATAAAAAAAAACATTGACAGCCAATCAGGCAGTGTTTAAAGTGTTAGAAGCAGCTTCCTGTTAAGGCAGATATTGATCAGACTGATGTTTTGTCTTATAGGTCAAGTAGAGTGTGTGGCCATTGAAAATGTGTTCTGATATACAGTGGTGTGAAAAAGTGTTTGCCCCCTTCCTGATTTCTTATTTTTTTGCATGTTTGTCACACTTAAATGGTTCAGATCATCAAACAAGTTTAACCCTCTGATGGTCTTCGTTTAGGAGTCACGTTCGTGGCCTTCCCGGTCAGAAGTGACCGGACACCTAAAAATGAAACTTCCTCCATCCCAGTAAAAACCAATGCAATTTATTTTTGTTCTATAATATTTATTCTTTTTAATTTAGTATTTTGAGACAATTTGATTGAACTTATTAATATTTATGCAATATTTATAGTCCATTTTTTGCCATTGGAAATAATGATTTTTTTTCTTTCTTTTTTTTCTATGCAGTATTTTCGGTTAAAATAGAGACTAGGCTTTCAGAAAAAAATAAAAAATAAAAAAAATAAATCAATTTATTAAACATAAAATTAAATAAATCATGTTATTGCATGGGTTTACCACTAGATGCCTGTATAGCTCTAAATGGAGACGCTTGTGAATTCTAGTTGTTTTTGGACCAAATTACTTACTTTTAAGATGTGGATTGAATGTATTTTTTTTAGAAATTCTCAAATAATACTTTTTGCCAAGGTTTATAACATTTTATTAATTATTATTTTAATAATTTTAATAATTATTATATTAATTATATATATATATATATATATATATATATATATATATATATATATATATTATAATTATTAATTATGTTATGTTTTTTACTCTTGATGTTTTAGAGTTTCACCCCTTCATTGCTGAGCACTTTTTTTCTGCATCGTGGCCGATTTGTAGAAAATGTTTGTGTTTTTGTCAATTTCCCATTCATTTCCTATGGGGGTCGTTTTTGACCGAACACCAAAATCATGACTAATTTTTTTACGACCACTTAGCATGCTCGGATCATGAACTACATTTTTTTTGTGTTCACATACCAAATGCCAGAAAAGTCACCAAGTTTCGTAACATTCCGATGAAGCTGTGATTTTTAAAAATTCAAAACAGATTTTTTGTAATCTGAATTTATTGGTGTGTATGTGTATAAAAGTGTGTTTCTATGTGTGTGTGTGTGTGTGGGTTTGAATTTTTTGCACTCTTGATGTTGTAGAGTGTCACCCCTTTACTGCGGTGTACTTTTTTTTTAGAATCGTGGCTGATTTGTAGATTGTACAGACAAAAATTCAGAGAATTTTTGTGTTTTTGTAAATTTCCCATTCATTTCCTATGGGTCGGTCATTTTTGACCGAAGACCACGAGTGTGAGTATTTTTTTTACGACCACTTAGCATGCTCGGATCATGACCTCAATTTTTTTTTGTATTCACATATCTAATTCCATAAAAGTCACCAAGTAGGCTATCATAACCTTCCGATGAAGCTGTGATTTTTAAAAATTCAAAACAGAAAATTATTCTGTCAGAAATGACCGAGGACCATCAGAGGGTTAAATATTAGTCAAAGATAACACAAGTAAACACAAAATGCAGTTTTTAAATGAAGGTTGTTATTATTAAGGGAAAACAAAATCCAAACCTACATGGCCCTGTGTGAAAAAGTGTTTGCCCCACCTGTTAAAACATAAATTAACTGTGGTTTATCACACCTGAGTTCAATTTCTCTAGCCACACCCAGGCCTGATTACTGCCACACCTGTTCTCAATCAAGAAATCACTTAAATAGGACCTGCCTGACAAAGTGAAGTAGGTAAAATATGGACTAAGCAAGAGAAGTTTTCTGTGGTAAATTATTATAATCCATGTAGAAGATTAGATGGTGATAAATTAAATCAGATTGTTGAACTAGCAAGTGACCGCATTGTTTTATGTGGAGATTTTAATGCCCATAGTTCATTATGAGGAGGAGGGAAAACTGATTTAAATGGGCTAATTATAGAACAGTTGTTGGATGAGTTTGATCTGGTATGCATTAATGATGGGAGAAGCACAAGAATAGATGTTCACACAGGTAAAAGTTCAGCACTTGATTTAACACTAGTGTCAAAAGAGGTGGCAGGTATTTGTGAGTGGGAGTTATGGGAGGACTCTACTATGGGTAGTGATAATTTTCCTGTTTTATGTAAGTTATGTGTGAGAAAGGATGAGAGGGAAGAAGGAAGAGAGGAAAAATGGATATTAAATAAGGCTATGTGGGGTAAATTTGAATATTTATGTGAGGAGGTGAGTAGTGAAATTGATTTAAGCCAGGATATAGATGAAATTGATGGAAAATTTAAAGAAGTAGTGATTAGAGTGGCTAACTTATGTATTCCAAAAAGCAAAGGAAAAATGAATAGGAAACCAGTTCCATGGTGGACGGAAGAGTGTGGGAAAAGCATTAAAGTAAGAAATAAGGCATTTAAAATGCTGAAGAATAATCTTAACTTCCAAAGATTAATAGAATACAAAAAGGCCCAAGCTCAAGTTAGGAAAGTAGTAAAGAAGGCAAAAAGAGACAGTTGGAGAGAATATTGTAATAAAATAGGTAGAACGACTCCATTAGGAAATGTGTGGGGAATGATAAGGAAAATGAGGGGAATTAGAAAAGACTGGCAGTTTCCAGTTTTAAAAGCAGGAGAAACCATAGCAGTAACAAATAGGGAAAAAGCTGATATTATAGCTAAGGCCTTGGTTGAAATTCATAGTTCTAATAATCTGTCAGAGGCTGGAAAAAGAAGAAGAGAAGTGACTAGAGATGCATACCCAGAGGCACTAATAAGAAAGGAAAGTACAGAGGATGCTATGGATTCCCCTTTTACATTAAGCGAAATGAAACGGGCAATAGATAAAGCTAAGGTAACTGCTCCAGGAAAAGATCAGATTAGTTATAGTATGTTGAAACAGTTTGGAATATTAATGCAAATGAAACTTTTAGGTTTATATAATAAGAGCTGGGAAGAAGGGAGATTACCAATAAGTTGGAAAGAGGCTATTATTATACCTATAGCAAAACCAGGTAAGGATTCAACGAATCCAGCAAACTACAGGCCCATTGCCCTTACGTCGCATGTTGGGAAAATTATGGAACGGATGATTGTAGAAAGAATGACATTTTATATAGAAAGTAAATATCTTTTATCCCTTTATCAAAGTGGTTTTAGGAAAGGACGGGGAACAATGGACCCTGTGGTTTGCTTGGAAACAGGAATTAGAAAAGCTATGATAAATAAGGAATCGGTTATGGCAGTTTTCTTGGATGTGGAAAAAGCTTATGATATGGAAAGAGGGGCTATTGATTAAATTAGATAAAATGGGTATTAAGGGAAGAGCTTTTAATTGGGTCAAAAGTTTTTTATCTGAAAGGTATATTCAGGTTAAAATTGGTGCTTCAGTGTCTAATAAATTCAAAGTAGATAATGGGACCCCGCAGGGTAGTGTGATAAGCCCATTACTTTTCTCTATTATGATCAATGATGTTTTTAGTAAAATAAAGTATGATATTGGGAAGTCATTATTTGCTGATGACGCTGCCCTTTGGAAAAATGGTAAGAGCTTATTTTTAGTTCAAGAGAAGATACAGGAAGCAGTAGGTTTAATTGAAGAATGGTCTTATTCATGGGGTTTTAAATTCTCAGTGGAAAAGACAAAGATGATGGTTTTTACTCAAAAGAGGGATAAAGATGCTAAGGTGTTATTGTATGGGAATCAAATTGAGCAGGTAAATTACTTTCGGTTTTTAGGGGTAACATTTGACTCTAAACTAACTTGGACAGAGCAGGTAAGGAAAGTAGAGGAAAAGTGTAAGAAGATTTTAAATATAATGAGGTGCTTAACTGGGAAAGAGTGGGGTTCTAGTAAAGGAGCCTTAAGAGGGGTGTATGTGGCTTTAATAAGACCAGTGATGGAATATGGAAGTATAGTGTTTAGATCTGCGTCGAAAACATCATTAAAGAGACTGGAAATTATACAAAATCAAGCACTGCGAATTTGTTGTGGAGCCATAAGGTCCTCACCGGCTTGTGCATTGCAAGTTGAGGTGGGCGAGCTTCCATTAAGTTTAAGATTTGAGCAACTGATGATGAACTATTGGACTAATCTAAAAGGTCATAATGAAAGATGGCATCCTACAGTTAAGTGTCTTATCCCTTGTTGGGAAAGTGGGAAGGCTAAGATAGAATGCTTTGCTTGGGCATCTAGTAAAATAGCAATTGAAATGAAATTGCAGGAGAATAAGTTCAGTCCTAATGTTCCTTTTTCAAGTACGCCGCCTTGGTTGTTTTCGCCACTAATTATAGACTTCTATATTCAAGGAGAAATAAAAAGACTTAATGGGAAAGGAAACTGGGTAGAAAAAGTGGAGGACAGAATAAGGTCTATATATAATACATTTATAGCTGCATTTACGGATGGCTCAAAAGATCCTAAGAGTGGTGTTACTGGTTTTGCATTCACTATTCCAGAATTAAAGATAAATGTTAAGGAAAGAACCTCTGATCATTTGACAGTATTTACTGTGGAAATGTTAGCTATTTTAAGGGTATTACAGTGGGTAGAGGAAAACAAAATTACCAAGGTTTTAATTTTCTCTGATAGTTTATCATCATTAATGTCTCTTCAGTCGTTATCATCTAATAGTAGACTTGATATTGTGTACGAAATATATGAGACTGTATATAGACTGCAACATATTAATGCAGCGGTCAGATTTTTGTGGATTCCGGCTCATAGGGGGATTGAGGGAAATGAGACAGCAGATATGTTGGCTAAGCAAGCTTTGAAACTCGACAGAATTACAAAAGTGGCACTAAGTAAAGCTGAAGTTAAAGTAAAAATAAAGGAAAATATTATGAAGACATGGCAGAGACAATGGGATGAAGGGAAGAAAGGGCGACATTTATACAATATTGTGCAAGAAGTAGGGAAAAGGAAATCTATAGATCGATGTACTAGAGAAAGTAGCATTATTTCGAGGTTGAGATTAGGACATACTGGATTAAATAAAACTATGTATTTATTGAAAAAGCACCCTTCAGGTTTGTGTGATTGTGGAAGGGGAGAGGAATCAGCTGAACATGTGATTAGTGAATGTGTTAAATATGAAAATCAAAGGATAAAATTAAAAGAGGAATTACTGAAATTTGAGGAAAATATGTTGAACCTTAAAAATCTTTTTAAAATTGGAGAGCAGATAATGGGAGCTTTGTTTAACTTTTTGAAAGAAACTGGTTTAATGAAAAGGATTTAATGATTGGTGAAGTTATTATAAAGGTAGAAAGAAGATAAAGTAAAGTTTTTTGTTGTTTTTTAATCTATCGTGATAAGATGCTTACATTTCTGGCCCACACTCCAGCACAGTAGGTGGCGGATATGCACCTTAAATGCCGGTTGCCACCCGCCAATAAAAGAAAGAAGAAGAAGAAGAAGAAGTGAAGTAGGTAATAGAGAAAGAGTAGGATACAGAATGTTAATAGAATACATATTTACTACAGGATTAAGTGAAAGGATTTAATATAGAATAAGGATGCTTTGGTCTATTCCAGATTTCATAGGCCGGTCTGGAGGAGCTGAACACGCAGCGCCAGATCGGATATGGGAGATGGAATGAGATGGAGCATCAAATAATTATATATAAGGATTGATATGTGAGGAAGAGGCAAGTGAGAATGAAAAAAGGAAAGAAAAAAAAAAGGAAAAACTGATAATAAGAAATCATGACTGCATAACAGCAAAGGCAGGTGGCGGTATGCACTGAGAATGCAATGCGCCAAAAAAACGAAAGAAGAAGAAGAAGTGAAGTAGACCAAAAGATCTTCAAAAGCTAGACATCATGCTGAGATCCAAAGAAATTCAGGAACAAATGAGAAAGAAAGTAATTGAGATCTATCAGTCTGGAAAAGGTTATAAAGCCATTTCTAAAGCTTTGGGACTCCAGCGAACCACAGTGAGAGCCATTATCCACAAATGGCGAAAACATGGAACAGTAGTGAACCTTCCCAGGAGTGGCCCGCCGACCAAAATTCCCCCGAGAGCGCAGCAACGACTCATCCAAGAGGTCACAAAAGGTCAGTGTTCATGGCAGAGTTCCAAGACAAAAACCACTGCTAAGCAAAAAGAACATTAAGGCTCGTCTCATTTTTGCCAGAAAACATCTTGATGATCCCCAAGACTTTTGGGAAAATGCTCTGTGGACTGACGAGACAAAAGTTGAACTTTTTGGAAGGTGTGTGTCCCATTACATCTGGTGTAAAAGTAACACCGCATTTCAGAAAAAGAACATACAGTACCAACAGTAAAATGTGGTGGTGGTAGTGTGATGGTCTGGGGCTGTTTTGCTGCTTCAGGACCTGGAAGACTTGCTGTGATAAATGGAACCATGAATTCTGCTGTCTACCAAAAAATCCTGAAGGAGAATGTCGGGCCATCTGTTCGTGAAGCGGAAGCGAACTTGGGTTCTGCAGCAGGACAATGATCCAAAGCACACCAGCAAGTCCACCTCTGAATGGCTGAAGATAAACAAAATGAAGACTTTGGAGTGGCCTAGTCAAAGTCCTGACCTGAATCCTATTGAGATGCTGTGGCATGACCTTAAAAAGGCTCAAAAACCTTCCAATGTGGCTGAATTACAACAATTCTGCAGAGATGAGTGGGCCAAAATTCCTCCACAGCGCTGTAAAAGACTCATTGCAAGTTATCGCAAACGCTTGATTGCAGTTGTTGCTGCTAAGGGTGGCCCAACCAGTTATTAGGTTTAGGGGGCAATCACTTTTTCACACAGGGCCATGTAGGTTTGGATTTTGTTTTCCCTTAATAATTACAACCTTCATTTAAAAACTGCATTTTGTGTTTACTTGTGTTATCTTTGACTAATATTTAAACTTGTTTGATGATCTGAAACATTTAAGTGTGAAATCAGGAAGGGGGCAAACACTTTTTCACATCACTGTATATTCTTCACAGAAAATGAGCCAAGGCCAATGAGTCTGAGTTTGAAAAAATAAGTAATCGTATCATTTTTCTTTTGATAAAAAATGACCACCATACAAGGGTTAAATAAAAACGCATCCTCGTGTTTCCTGTCTCCTCAGGTGCTGTCGTTCATCTGCTTTGTGTGCTTTGCTGCTTCAACAGCAGCTGCCTTCGTCACCGCTCCCTTCATTGAGTTCTTGGCGGCCCTCTTCCTACTGTTTGCTTATTCTACAAAGTTCAATGAGAGATTTAAGGGCTTTCACTGGCCCCTCATGGTAAGTTTACTGACCTACAAACAAAATGACTGTGCTGGATCAAATTATACTACCAAAATTCCGTCCTCCTTTCCAAATCTCCATGTCTGTTGTTTCATCAAGGACTTCCTGCGCTGTGTCAGCGCCTCCATTATCTTTTTCATCATCTCTATAATATCTGTGTCCAAATATCCGGATGGAGCCTCAAAGGCTGCTGGGGTAGGCTCACATCAGTTCAGTCAAATTATCTTTATCACCACCATCAGTGACAGCACTGTTTATCTATGATTATAGTTGCTGCATGTGACTCAGTTGTGTGATGTTTAGACTGGTCTCATGTGTCTTTCACTTCTTAGGTCTTTGGCTTTGTTGCCACAATAATCTTCGCCCTGGACTTTTATTTCATCTTTAATGAACTGGCCAATTTCCTCAAGGGAGGCGACTCCAGTGATGAACCGCCAAACACACAAGGTATTTAATAACTTTATAAACAATCATCCACAGTGTAGCGTTTACTCTAGTTATGTGACTAGGCAGGCTGAACTCCTTCAGTATCATATATGAATTAACCCTTGCTACAAGCAATCTGTATTAGTAATTCTCATGCATTAAACTTACAGTGCAGTTTTTTTTTTTTTTTTACTTGGAATTCCCCATCTATTTTTTTCTTCTTCCTGTTGTTATTCAGAGAATGTCCTCCTTCATTTCTCTTCCATAATAACATATTCTTCTTCCTCACAGATGATGACTCAGACTCTGACTCTGACTAAAGCTGTGTTTGTGTCCAAAATCCTGGTGTGTGACCACTACAATGCCTGATAACCAAAACAGACTCTTTGATATAACTTTTTTATTATTTGTTCTGAAATTCATTACAAAATTTTGAACTTTTTGTCACCAGAATTAAACAATGTATTTCAAATGTTACATCACAGAATAGAAGCTTTATCCCGGTACAGTTCTGTATATACATCCATACAATCGAAGTCCCTCTCATTTGAATTTCCAAAAACTGTGAATTATTCCAGTGAAAAAGTTTCACATCAATCAAGCCTATTGATGTTTTTTTTTTTTTTTTTTTTTTTTTTAAGAAAGGGCAGTATTGTACCATTTATCATGTTTATATACTGCCTCCAACAGCTTCAGTTCGCTTTCAGTTTTTACATTATGTACGAGCCTTTTTCTATTTCTTTATTTGGGAGCTGTGTGTGTTTACTAATTAGAACTATTTTGGGAGAATATTTTCTCAAAATATGTTCTCTTAAATTGTCTTTTAAAACAATTATCCATGACGTGGTGATGAAGCCCTGGATTTGGAATAATAATGTTTTGTAGCAATCAAATAAGTTTACATCATACATGAAATTGGCAGGTGGTTGGCTGGCCACAGTCGCCTGTCTCATTTCCACACGTCTACACATTGGTGTTAGTCTTGTAATATTGATATAATGCCAAAAGCACTGCAAAAAAGGCAAGATTTGTCTCATCGTGCTCACCTAGCACCTATGTACTTTTCTTACAGTGGCACTGCTCAGCTATTGAACCTGTATTATAAATGTGAGCTTCAGCAGTGTATGGGAGTGTCTCCTGGTTTACTATAGTATTTTAAGGCATGTTGCATGCATCCACATTCCACCTTCTAGTGTTTCTGTGAAGAGTGGATATGCTTTAATAACATGCACTGTCAGATTACCACATCAATAAATATTTTTTTGTGCAATTTTTGTAGTATTGTTTGTTTTTTGAGCAAATAATGTTGCCCAGTCAGTTTGAATGTTAGAAGCAAAATGTGATCTAGAGTTTGTTTGTGTATTTCAGTAGATCTGATTTAAAGTCTCCCTGTAGTCAATAATTGTATCCCTTAAAACTAATTTTTGATCACCAAAATGACATATTTAAACGTTTTTTTTTTTTTCGTTTTTTTTACTTATGTATTTTCACATGGTTTGTCTTAAAGCATATTAAAAACACCACAGACATATAAACAACATTAAAACTTGATTTTCACCACAGGGGGTCTTTAAATGCAGTGGATTCCATATAAATGCTGTGTACCATAGTAAGGCTTTTTTTCCATTTATAGATCAACAGTCCATCCAAATCCATTTATTTGAGGAAAAGATTGCCATCACAAATATTTTCAAACAATTAGCATTTTGTAAGTCTATGCACAACTCTATAAATACAAAAATACAAATTTATAGCACTGTTACATGATTAAAACATTGCTTTCTTGAATACGGGAAATGTCAACAAGAAACAGTACAATCATTATCAAAATTTGAGTCCCTCAAAATGTCAACATAGTTCCTTTTGAAATACTTTAAAGATTTATGAGTTGAAAATACAGTCCAAACCATATGGTCAAAATCAGGAGTTATTTAGATGCCAAAATCTTCCAATATGAAGTTTAGCATAGTCAAAGCACAGTGAAAGCTTTTACACATTATTAAAGCATAAGCACACAGACAGTATTGCTTTCAAAATAGGAAAGATGTGACTTTAGCACTTTAATGCGGAGTCCATTAAGACGTAAATCATTCTTGTGATTGTCTTTCAACATTTTCAAGTCCACAGTGTTGTTCTATCTCTATAATGTGAGCCTACACCTCAAACTTACTTCATTTCAACATTGTCCTATTCCAAAACACAAATGTGACTTCGCTGAAGAACTTCAGATAGTAAGACATAAGTATGACTATAAATGAATACTAAGAACGATCGTTTTCTAGGGGCAAAAAAAAACCACCTTAAAATCTGTGGTAAAACATACATTTCATTCCCCCCACAATGTCGTTCCATGACGTTACTTTTAAAAAGACTCATTAGAGGATCAATAAAGCACTTCTTCATACAGGTCTTCATACCAAGGATCAGTTCATCAAATTTCACATCCACTTAAGCTCCAGGAGTTTGAGTGTTTTGACTAGTCAAGCCTCTACGATTAAGGCACACAGAAAAAAGATACACAGTTTAGCAAATGCATTCATATGTACTGCAGTACACTTGTTCCTTCACATACAGTCTGTTAGTTTCAGTCATAAGAATTCATACAAACAGGAACCCTTCATGAATGCCATATCATACACACAGATACATAATATATACACCTTCTTCAAAAACTCTACCCTTGCTTAAATCGATATATACAGATAACTGGACAGGGTTGAGTGCACAGTGGAGTACAGAAACAACCACAAAGAACAAAAACAATAGATTATGCACACAAGATTTAGTATCTAAAAATCGGAAGTATCTAAAACGTTTCATTAAACTCACACCCCCCTTCACCCACACACACAATTTGAAAGCCGTTGTTGTCAGTTTTACCGCAGGGTCACATTCACGAGGTGAAATACTACATTTGGTACAATGTAGCTACCAAAGCTGTGGTATTATACAAATATTTAACATTAAAATAAATACTGGTGCTCCTAACATCTAACCTCGTCTCTACAGAAAAACGGCCCGATCCAACTGCAGTTTTCTCAGATGTGTTTGGATACAGGAACACAATAGCAGAGAGAAAAAGCCTCTTTGTTTTTGTTCATAAACCCTCTCACAAATTCCCATTCCACTTCAGATCACTTAAATCAGTTGATCTTTGATAAGACACATTTTAGAAACAGTTGCAATCCTTTCATATTAGCCGACTGGGAGTGGATCTGAATAGAAGGGGGTTCAAGTGGTTTATTGCGGGCATTATTAAAACCTTTCAGGTTCTCTGCTGGGAGAAGTTTAGGAGCACAGTGGAGTGAGTTTCTGTCAATATTCATCCAGATCACGGGAAGGTAAAGCCCTTAATTAGTGGAAAGATTGAAGTATACAGTCAAATGACGACGGCCTGAGGCTTGATGGTAATGAAGATGCCAGAAGTTTGTTCCACTTCAGACTGTTTGTTTGTAAGAGCTCATCCTAACTGCCCGCCGTCACGAGGATACACAGAAGAACACACTGTGACAGGAATGCAGACGGGGCTTTGCTTGTCTCGGTCTCTATTGGTCCGTCTGTGTGGTTTACTGTAGTTCAGGCCGTGACTCCACCTCTCCCCGCGAGGCTGTGCGCGCACGGATGTACTCGCTGGTCTGCAGGGGTCCGTCTCGTGAGTCCCCGAGACGCCATCTCCGCACTGCCAGATACGTGTTCACGCCATATACTCCCATCACCAGAAACCCAAAAACCTGGAGAAAACACACACAAAATAACTGTAAGAGGGCTGGAGGTGGAAGATTTCAGCTTTAAACTATGAGCTTTTGTTTAAAGGAATAGTTCACCCAAAAATGAAAATTCTGTCATCCTTTACTGACCCTCATGTCGTTCCAAGCTCTTAAGACTTTGAAAAGGTTATAAAACGAAAAACATACATCACATTTGGTAAACAGAAGCTCAAACGAGTGTGCTTGATGCATGAGAACCAGTGATGTTTGTTCAAGCGTATGACATGCATGTGATGCACTGTAGAAAATGTTGCTGACTCAAATTAAGTACAATCAACTTGGATGCTTGTCATTTCAACTTGAATTACATTAAACTGACTTTAAAAAATGTGCTGATTCTTGTATAACTTATGAAAAAAAGTTCAAAATTGCTTCACTTATTTTGATGTTAAAGCAATGTAAAAATATATGTCGTCATTACTTATTGATCATATAATTTTTTACAGTGCATGATCTTCCGTGTTTACCATATGTGTTGTGTCCTATGTTTGTGTGTGTCGATTGATGTTTAGATGTAAATGAAAGCCTACATTAAATCTGATCATTATGTAAAGCAATCGTATCTCTTCTCCAGACTTGGATTAAACCCCTAGATTCACATTCACATTTTACGATGCCTTTATGACCATTTTGGATCTTTTACATTTTGGTTACCTGAACTTTTAACGGAGGGACAGAAAACACTTATGTTTCATTAAAAATAACTTAATTTGTGTTTCAAAGATTAACCAAAGTCTTATAGATTTGGAACGACATGAGGGTGAGTAAATGATTACAGAATAAGCATTTTTGGAATGTCACAGTAAATATAACATTAAATTTATACTTCTACCATAATATACTAAATTCTGTCTCTCTTTCTATCTCTCTCTCTCTCTCTCTCTCTCTCAGGCCGTGAGAGCCGAAGGAATTTTCAGAAAAATCCCCGGGTGTTAAAGTGGTTTCCCGCTGAGAACATCTGTATCATAAAACACTCAGCACAAATCCCCAGCCTTTGACTTCTAGGGTGTTGGTGGATATTGTGCTGAGCTCAGGTCATTCGTGAAGTGTCTACAATCATAAAGGTCAGGATCTGAGTAAAAGAACCTGATCCTGTCACAATATTGGGAATCATCTACTTCTCTTCACTGAGCAGACACAACAAACCTCTTCACAGACACAAGAGGTCAGCAGCCTCGACCAAAACACACAAACTAACTTTTGTTGGCATTTTCTTTGGGAATTTTGTAGGAAAATCAATGGAATTCTTATGGAAGTCTTTTTCTGCCTCAAAGTAAAAAAGAAAAGAAAAAGGTAACTGTGACTTTATATCTCACAATGTGACTCTTTTTTCTTATTTTAAACTTTATCTCACAGTTATCTTGTTTGTTTGTTTGTTTTTTCTCTGACCTCAGGAAAAAGGCTTCCTAAATTCTGTGGAACTGACTTAAACAGAGCTGAGAGTGCTTCACTTTTACTCACAGCTAAAAACATAATCAAATTAGCCCAAATATTTTATAAACAAAAGTGATGTGTCCAAACTGTGCTTCTGTGGATCTAGTAATGAGTGATGCAGTCAAAACTTGACACAATCTAAATTCTGAGATAGAAACAACATGTGAGAAGAACAAAACTGTGAGTGAAAAGTGAAGTGGGATGGAGAAACAGGAAAAGAGGAAGCAGAGAGGTTTTCGGTGTTAAAAATCAAAGAAGCAAAGCAAACAATATGAATCATTCAGATGGATCATGACTATGACTTCTCAAAACTTCCCGCTGTCTGCTTGTCCAGGACTCTCTCCAGGAACGACTATGTGCTCCATTTCAGCCACATGAGGGCAGCAGAGCCCTGGCAGATTAGGGTCCACTTAAAATACTTTAGAAATGACTAAACATTAGAATTCAACCACAACCACAGGGACAGGATTCATGAAATAAAGAGCTGAGTAAGCTTGATAGGTACCACAGCTGCAATCTCTGCTCCAGATTGATGGTTAAGGGCTGCCAAAACCACTGAAGCCAGAAAGAAGAACAAGGTGCTGGTGGCAGTGTTGATTAGATCCTGCAAGAGAGAAAGAGAGAATGTGAATAAAAACGCTAGTTGCAATAGTCTTTTTCTTCCCTGTTGTGTCATTAATATATCCAAGTGAAACGGCTTCTCGAACAAGAAAAAAATTGTAGGGTGGGACTTGATTGATTTTTGTCCGTTAGGAATTGATTGGATCATTGTGGTTTGATATTGCTGTGGTCTCATGTGAGTGACAGAATTCAAATCAGTATATTAGACTGATTTCTAAAGGATCATTTGATACTACAGACTGGAAAAACAAACATTAAAATTTGCACTTCTCAGATTCAAAATAATCTCTGATCTGTTAGGACACTGTCTGTATACACTGCAAAGTTTTAGGATGACAACCACATTTAAAGCGACACTAAGGAACTTTTCCTCTTCGGTCGCCCTACAGGTTGGAAGCGGAATTGTCCATTACCGCTGTCGTAAATAATTTCGCCGCCCGCAGCCTACTGTCGCACGCACACTCGCTGTTTATCCAGCACCGGCTTTGGAATGAACGATGTCCACTGACAAGGTAGAGTATGTTGCATGATTTCATGAAAGCATGATGTATTGCGATCATCGGAAACGAAGGAAAACTAAATAATGACTATTGTAACGCTTGACATAAAGCAAGTCAAGTTTGTAGTTTTCTTGTATGTCTCATTCGAACTACAGAAACGCGACCCGGTTTGGCAAACTTGCATAGTGTGGTTATGGCAGATATAGGGCTGCAAAGCGAATCCAGAAGTGCCTTTCACCCTGTTACGACTTGATGAACCACTGATACGATTTTGGAAACATTATTTTAAGGTAAAAAATGTTCCTTAGTGTTGCTTTAAATGTGGGACTGGTGTCAAAACTGACAAATAATATAAGACATAAAATTTCATTGCTGTGTTTCCAGGAGAAAAGAGACATCTCATACAATAATACATTCTTTGTGTAGAGAAAAGCCATGTTAGTTCATGAAAAAAAAAAAAAAAAAGGTCATATCAACATTTACACATTCACAAGTTTGGAGTTATATGGTACTCCAGAAAACCCTTTTATGACCAAAGAGTGAACAGAGAAGAGCTGGCAGTGAGGCGTGGTCATGCTGACTGCAGTGATGCAGTTTGACAGGCAGGGGGAGCCAAAAGCACCGACTATTAACCAACTATTCAGATTTCATCAAAAAGATCATCATTTTGTGTTCTGAAGATGAACGCAAGTCTTACGGGTTTGGAACGACATGAGGGCAAGCAATTAATGACAGAATTTTCATTTTGGGGTGAACTAACCCTTTAGGGCAATCATTCAGAAACCAGTTCTATCAAGAGTAACCTGTTATTTTCATGATAACTAAACACTCTTAACTCAAAACCCCTGGTACTACCACACGCAAAGACTCGTGTAAATATAGCTGTGTGCAACCTATTTGCTATCTGCACATTCATGTTAGATCGCAAAAACACATGAGTACCTTTTATTTGGGCCATAAAGTCATTCATTTACAGTCATGCAGTTATGAAGTGACGGATGGGCATCTCTTTCCCATGTTGTTTATTGCTATTACAGTTTTACCTCAATTAATTCACCCACCACTTTGCAACGATAACGTCACAGTTTAGCTTTAATACTTTCACAAATTAGAGTCAAAGTTTTCAGGAGAGGAGAAATCCTACTCTATTGAGTCTGCTGGGCGTTCAGAGTCTGGAATAGATGTGGGTTTTTTCTGAGCTTTGGCTCTGTGGGGGGTGAAATGTAACAGGCCCTTCAAAGCACATCACAAACTGAACCTCACTGGCTGGCACCTCAAATGTCACATCCCAGGCCGATGCACCATGAACCGCTGGCTTTGATGTCTTCAAGTGAACACAGACTGTCTTCTCCAGTTGTACATGCAGTAAGATGCTTGTGGCCAGTGAATCTGCTGGATGAGGAAGGGGATGCTATGTGATCACTGACTAGGGCTCAACCACTCAATGTGAAAGAAAGTTTTAACTGTGCTGCGTTCACTACATTTGTTGACTGTCCTTGTGCATGTTTTTATGCCTTAGGAAAATTAAACATTTGGTTGTCTGTTATGTATTGAACACTGTTGTTGTGAATTAAACTTTTGCACTAAGATAAACTAAAAATTGCACAAATGATGTATGATAATCTTTGATGCATCATTAAGAATGGGTTGAAAATATAAATGTTTCATATAATATAATATAAAAAAATATAAAAAAATTAAACATAAATCTTAGCATTTTGTTAAAAATTATTATATTAAATATACAATTGATTATATTTAACGTCCCACTTTAGATTAGGT
Organism: Abramis brama; assembly: GCF_963993115.1. Taxonomy (NCBI): domain Eukaryota; kingdom Metazoa; phylum Chordata; class Actinopteri; order Cypriniformes; family Leuciscidae; genus Abramis; species Abramis brama. The sequence continues at coordinate 35,309,888 of NC_139965.1, forward strand.
GTCTTTATCTACTACGTACTTACATTTAAAGTAATCATTTGATACAATGCACTTATGTACATACATGTTTTTATATTGTATTTATATTATTATAATTATCTGAATGTAATTACATCTGTCATTAATTTCTGTAATTACACCCATAATTACACTTTTGAACCTTTTAACCTTTAACCCACCCTTAAACATACCCATAACACTTAACCTGTCCTAACATTACCCGTATCCCACCTCAATATCAGCAAAAATGTTGTGCAATACAAGATCAACACAATAAGTACATTGTACTTAGATCAAACTACACAGTAGTTAAAGACACCTATTATAAAGTGTGACCATGTACGTTTATTGAAAGTAAATATATAAACTACTGATTTGTAGCAGAAAAAAAAAAAAGTTGAACCTTGAAGCAATAAGGTAACATCCAGATTTCCCACACTACAGAACATTAAAGTCTACGTTTCTCTCGCTTTATTCTTAAAATTTGCATAAATATACTTTGAGAGGAGCTGGGTGGTTTGTCTGTGTGCAGCTAATAAGCACTCCAGCGTGACTTAGGCATGACCACCCATGTGACAAAATCCATGATGGGAGTCTCACATGATTTTCTATCATCCACACACACTCAAGCGAAACCATGCCCATCTCACACGCAATATAGCACATTAACAAATATGCCAAAACCAGGATACGGTCTCAATCGTTCAAACACATGCCAAGCCAGCCTTTGCCTTCACACATACTTCACCAGATGGATCAAATGCAAGCCAAACCAAACTCTGAAACACACATAATGTGAAAAACTGCTGACGTGTTTAAAATATTCTAAGTGTAAGAACACAAAGCATATGCCTGAGGTTAAACTAAAGTACTAAGTCCACAGAATTACTTAATGATGAACATACAGCACAATAGTATCATAAAAATAATCATGGAGGTTTACATGTAACGTTTAAGTTAATGCAGGTAATATGAAATTGTACACAGACCAAAGCAGTCATAAGTTCCCTAGAGGAGGCAAACTGGCCTCAGGAGGGGTCTAAAACTGGGACATGTAGTGTTCACACTGGGTTCACATCTCTGATGTATTTAACAGCCACTGCGGCCCTCCAAGTTGTTAACAAAGGAATTTTTCAGAAGAAATAAATACTTTTGAGCGAGGGTGCATTGGATTGATCAAAATTCACAGTAAATGCCTTTATCATGTTACAAAAGTTTTCTATTTCAATTCATCAAAGAATCCTGAAAAAAGTATCAGTTTCCACAAAAATATTAAGCAGTACAATGGTTTCAGAAATATTTAATGAACATCAAATAAGCATATTAGATCGATTTCTGAAGGATGATGTGACACTGAAGAGCAATGATGCTGAAAATTCAGCTTTGCCATCACAGGGATAAATTATATTTGAATTAAAATATATTAAAATAGAATAAAGTTGTTTTTAAATAGTAATAATATTTGACAATATTATCTTTTTATATATATATATATATATATATATATATATAAAATAAATACAGCCTCAGTGAGCATTAAGACTTGTTTCAGAAATATAAAAAAAAAACTCTAACCAACCCCAAACTTTTAAAGAGTAGTGTACACTTGGACAGCATCACCCTCAAAAAAAGACCTCACATTTTCTATACCCATTAGAGTGTGTTAATGGGGGACAGAGCATTCAGCAAACTGTTGCCAAAAAAGTTATTGATGCACAAGAGCCATATTCAAGCAGAGAATCAATGTAAAAACATGCATGCATATGCATATGTGTGCAAGAAACAGAGAATTAGGCTTCTGCGCTGTATACGGCCTGTGCCAAATATTCTCAGTGGTGCCATAATACTGAGTTACACACTGCTTTAGGCAACAGAAGGCCCATAGATCTTGGAAATGTGAAAAAAAAAAAAAATCCATTCCAAGTTTGCAGGGCAATATAACCTGAATCCTGAAGTTTCAGTCATATCTCTTCATCTGCCTCGGTGGTGAGATTTAAGCTTTAAATGAAGCTGCTAAAAGCTTTTCCTGGACCTTCCTTTGGTGTGCTGGGCCTCTCTGGCCCTGTTTACACCTGGTATTAAGATGCGTTTTGGTCGATCGGATCACAAGTGGACGACGCTAAAAACAGGTGTAAACGGGGTCTAAAACATTTTGAGCTTGTCCACTTTAGACCACTTCCAGAGGTAGTCGAAAACGCATTCGACCAGATTGCTTTAGTATTGTAAACGCTCATGTGGTCGAATGTGTTCGAACAGCCACTAAAGGCCGCCTACTCTCCACCTACTGACCTAATGCGTAAACATTATGGGATGTGCGCTAGCCAGACGGGATTCAAACTTTGTTGGCTGGAGATCCAAGTTTGGTTTAAAAACAAAAAATGTACCAAGCACAATGTTCTCTCACCACTCCTGATTTCTAACACGCACGCACAGAGTTCGGTGTGGTCTGTTTTTCCGCCATCTCCGGGTGCGTTCATATATAAACTGCGCAAGCTTATGTAGTTAATTAGATCGAAAGATCTGAAAAAACACAAACATTTACCCGCCCATGGACCCTCCCCTCGAAGAAATCAGGACAGAAGCGATTGAAAGTGGACAAAAGAGACAGATTAAAATACCAGGTGTAAACGGTTATGTGACTGCCTCGTCTACTTGTGATCCGATCGACGAAAAACGCATCTTGATACCAGGTGTAAACAGGGCCTCTGATGCTCTGTGTGTGGAAAGACAGCATGATGCTATATTAACCATTGTCCTTGATCTGGATCCTCCCTAGGTAGTTTCCACCATTATAAAAGGAAGTTGTAGATGGGAAATCATCCTGATAATACAATAACACGGCTGCCCTTTAAGGCAATGAATTTGCAGGCAGCATTTGCACCCAAAGGTACCACTCAAAACTGATTCCAGAGGGACTCCCGAGGAAGCATAATGGTTTAATGATCTACAACAAAATAGAGAGAGCTTTGGTGATAACTAAGCAAATATTTAATTACTACAAGACAAAAAAAAGACATTGAAAGAGGAAAAAGTTGGTCAAAAACTTACATTTACACACAGGCTGACCAACAACCGCCGAACTGTTACTGAATCTAACGCACCAGATAGTGTGATATCATAGGCAGTGAAGGATACATCAATGCTGCCTTCTAAAAACGATCAGATGAAGACGATCATGGGATTATTTCAGACGTGCCATGTTGCCTCCGTACCTCCCATATGCTGCCTGCGGAGGCATCATTTTTCAGCTTTCGAGTGCAGCCGTAGTTAGTTGAATAATAACGTATGATGTTTTACAAGCCTTAATGAGTCCGATTTCAAAATTACACATCTTTAATGCATCTTTACCCTCTCTCAGTCGGCCTGTAGCTCATGTTCAGTAATGACACATAATCATAGGTTTACTGTAATGCGTCTCAAGTCTCAAAGAGGCCATTCCATTAAAGCACACAATGTAAAACCAATCATTATCCTGTCACCTCACAAAGTCAAATCTCTCCTCCTCTCCTGTTAAAATGCACCATCTATTTCTAGTTGTGTTAAGTGAATACTGGCTGTGCTTTTCTATGTATGTATGTACATGTGTGCGGTTAGAGAAGGTTTGTGAATTGGTACAATTGTGCCAGCGTACCACCGCGAGCTGAATACGCTCATTCTACTGACCTATCACTTTCAATAATGTCAGTCACCATGCCAGCCCCCTTTGAGCCTGGCACTGAATCACACCATCAAAGCACTCAGCGGGAGTAGGGGGTGCCGTACAATAGACGGACCGTCCCACATAACCGCCCCTCTGGAACCAAGTGCCACAAGAAACAACTAGCTAGCTCTGTGTGTACACTCCAATCTGCTGCCATCTCAACTAAATCAACGTTAGTCGACATAACAGATTTAGCACAAAACAATTTTAAGACCTAAAACGTCCACCACAGTTCTGCTCTTTATAGAGAGAAGTTTAATTGCTGCTGGGTTTGGAAGGATTTTATCTCAAAATGAAAAAAAAAAACCTCTTCTGAGACCACAATTACAGGACCAAAAAGTACAGTTGACTTTTAGCGCTGTGTTATGTGAAAGTTCCTGAAGCACAGCAGTGGTGAAGTTACGAAAGCCAGAGATACAAACATGAAGGAGGGCAGGAGAGCAAGGCTGTTGCTGAACAAACCCCTGTCCCAAGTGCGTCCATTCCAGAACAAATGAGAGGCCTGGGCCCATGGGGTTTGCCTGGCAGGATCATGCTCAGTCCAAAACCTCCAAAGCCCCACCACAGCTGAAATGGTTATAAAGATCACAGTTCTTCCAATGAGCCATGGCAATACCAAGAAAACCCCAACTCGTCAGTATTCAAAATAAGCAAGAGCGTACACTAACATGCATCGACTGGACAACTTGAAAACCCTGTTTAATATCTCCCCCATGACCAACACAATCCGGCTCTCAACATTTCCTGATCTCATTCCCCACCATTTCCTCTTATTTCTCCACTGTAAATAAAACAAAAAAGTGCCAAAACAAGCAACATGTCAAAGAATTAAGACAGAGAAAAGGTCTTGTCCTAAATCAAAATGTAGCCTAATGCTCTAAGCTTTTTTATATACCCATGCATACTTGGTTAAATTAGGGCTCCACAATAAATGGTTCAACTGATAATCATGATTATTTTGCTCAAAAATTATAATTGCTATTATTAATGATGATTGTTCTCAGTTGAGTAAACACGAGAAGAACATTAAGAGAACATCAGCTCATATTCATACTCACAACAGTTTATTTTACCTCATCTAGTTTCCTGATTTCCTGATCATAATTATCGTATACATTAACACACTCCCTACATTATGAAAACTGGTAAAACCATAAGAAGCTTCTGACAAAAGCTAAAACCATTTAATTAATAATATTAATTCTAAATAATTCCAAAATATGTGAATGTTTTTCTATTAAAACAACAAAAAGACTTTGCATTGTAGTGCAAAGTTTGTGTAAATGCATCTATTCAGCAACCATAATCGCAAACAATATAGTCAAGATTCATGTTTAGCTTTATTACATTTCGTCATTTGAGCAGAATATCGCAATGGAGATCACTAAAATATATCCATTTAAGAGGTTAAAACTCTGATTGGGGGATTTAAACAGTGGGGCAATATCGCAGATGATGCTTATTAACTTGAGAGAAGCAAAATCGCTATGTTAAAAGCATAAATAAAGCACTTTTTGAAACCAGTTTGCAAACAAGGGTTCAACTTTCTCCATCTACCTTCCGTCTGGGTGGGCAAATTAAATATTAAAGAAAACAGAAAATTTAACTTAAATTGGTAGAGGTACTTTATTCTTGTCTGTGTGAGGTTAAGCACATATTCTTGCGTATACCATAATGCAATGAGATAGTTATGGTTGGATGTGAGTTGCTGTTACTTTTCTTGGTACATGCACAGCTCTGGAAATAAAACTCTACAGTCTTTTCCATCATAAGCTCTGTAATAGATCCACAGCACTGAGGTCCAATTATGCTGAGCTTTGTGTGTGAGTGTGTGTGTATAGGCAGGGGGACAAAGGGAACCATGCCTTATTAATCTTTCAGTGAATCAGTAAATTCATCTCCCATGAGCAGCAATTCATGTTTGCTAGAAGCGGGTTTAATGAGAGCTGTGAGCACACAAGCTCCCATTCTGAGCAATACGAACCCCGTGTGTATGGCCTCCTCCTCAGCAGCACTGGGCACAAGAGAGCAGCTTTGTTCTAGTATGTCATGGCAACAGAAAACCAGTTTCATTTATGCCACAAATAACTAATGCTTTCTCATTATCTATTATCACATGCGCTTCTTAAAATATTATGCATTGCAGGGGTGTCCAATCCTGCTCCTGGAGGGCCACTGTCCTGCAAAGCTTAACTTCAACACACCTGCCTGGAAGTTTATAGTATGCCTAGTAAGGGTGTTTTCACGACAACAATGTACTAAAAACGGAAAAGTCTTTCCTTTGCTTGTTTCACAAACAGGCGACAACGTTGTCAAAACAATCCCTGCTCACAAGGATCCGTGAAAACGACTAAAAGCGCTGTGTTATGCATGGAAAACTTGCACTTTGAAACCCGATTTCAAAAGCTTGCATTTTCAGGCCACCAAAACGCCATTGTCGTGTAAACGAAAGGCCAAGCCGCATAAAAGTTTTCCGTTTTTAGTTGAAAACAGTGTCGTTTAAATGACCCCTAAGACTTTGATTAGCTGGTTCAGGTGTGTTTAATTGGAGTTTGGTTGGAGTTAAACTGTGCCCTCCAGGAGCAGGATTGGACACCCCTTCACTAGAAACTTCCTGGCAAGTGTGTTGGAGCTGGTTGAAGCTAATATCTGTAGGACATTGGCCCTCTAGGAGCAGGATTGGACAATCTTTATACACAGAAAACATTTAAATAGTGACTTAAAATGAATAAAATACAAATAAAATAATGCTAAGCTAGGCTATGCAAAATCAGTTTTGGAACAAAATGAGGGTGAATAAATGATTACAGAATTTTCATTTTTGGGACGAACTATCCCTTTAAAAGTCTAATGTTGTGAAGGATTTTGAAGTTTTGTGTGGAAATCAAATCATCGAGGTAATAAGAACGACATACTGTTAGACTCCAGTTGACATGCGGCACTTTGGTGTGCAGGTTCAGGCTGAAGATGAGGAGCAAGACGCCTGTGACAACGAAGGCACTGCAGCTGACAAACTCAAAGAGGTAGACGCCGGCACAAGGCGAGCACATCATTACGGTCTCAATAAAGATGAAAGAGATGAGAGCCAGGGCCTGCAACAGAGAGGAAAAAAACAATTATTTTAAAATAACACGACAAGCATTTGTCCCAGCAGTAAACAACCTCCTTCATTTTATCGAGCAGAAAATCAAAGCCAGCATCTGATGTTGACTTAAACGATACAACTATACAGATTTATCTCTGATTTAAGACCACAATATAATACAATGTAGTCCTTTGTGGAGAGCAGTGAAGAACCACAAGAAAGTATTTTTCTCGAAAGGCTTTTTCAAGGAATAAATGACTCATCTACATTCAGCGCTTACTTTGTAATGCGTTTTCCACATGGTCATAACAGGGCCTTGTAGAGTGTGTTGAACCCTAGTGAAGTCGCAGAGGGTTCACCAATGTTTTCCTGCCGCATTTGTCAGTAGACCACAGCACGGGAAGAATTCTGAGGTTAAAATGCTATTTAGGTGTTATGCAGCCTTGACTCTCCAGCATGAAACCTCAGACAGATTACAGGTTGGCTCGCTCCAACAGGGGAGACAGAACCACTGCCACAAAACATTCCAACATCCAGACGGGGGCTATTTCCAGCTGGCCCGGGGACCGGATGCTGTCATATGGCAGAAGATGCACACATCTAGATATGGAAGTACAATGTGGAAAACTCCCTATGAAATGAATTATTTCTGTGATGAATAAAGAACTGGATGTAGGCTTGCTAATGGAACGACAGTGAAAGTCAGCAGACAAATTTAGCCTCTCCTGATGCTGAGAAATAAAAGCAAAATCATCCACTGGACCATGACACTGTAGGGTATCCAATTGGATCCAACTCGAATGAACTTGACGGCTGGGTCTGCTATTCAACAGTTTATGCATTAAGGCCAATTCACACCGCACAGACAAACGCCAACAAACATGTTTGTTGGGTTCTGTCGGATCAGTGTGTTACCCGTTGCCGTCTGTTGCCATTGGTCGGGGTTTGTTCTCACCTGACTGAACATGTTCAATCAGCGTTTGTCGGTGTCTGTTGGGGCAGTGTGAACATGAGTTATTTTTCATAAAATTCTAAATCCAACTGCCAACTTGTGTGGACTATTTGGAAAACTGCAAAGGGCTGAGGGCCCCATTTGACTGGGACGGGACCAAAACGTTTTTTAATGTGTGGACTAAAATATTGATGCTCAGGGACTCTCAATCAACTTGTCAATCAATAAAGAAAATAAGACTCAACAAAAATCCAAAGCTCATGCTGTGCATTTGAAATGCAAATCGAGTCAAGCATCAGCCAGCATGAAAGCAATTACAGTATGAGACCTGAACAGATCAGTCACCTGATCTACAATGCAAAAGAGTTTCCTCTTTTCTTTACACAAACAAATACAGAAAATAAAACATTTAATAAGGTAAAGCGCATATGTTATACATATGCAATGTTCTAGTATTTCTTACAGCTTTAAAATTGGCTTAAATAATTATATAAATAAATATCATTTAAAATAAAATATGATGTGTTAATGTGATTGCTATGAATTGTTTTATTTTAACTTCTGAGTCAAAAGCAGCTTGTGAAGGCATGAAAGCACTATCAAATTACGATTTGCATTCTCTTCCTAGTTCTCTCCCCTTCCAATTGGTTGGTTTATTCTGACTGAAACATTTATTCAAAGCAACAAACATTAAATCTCAAAGTGGGGTTAGGTGCCTTGTTTAAGGGACATTTTACCTAAAAACAAAAATTCTTTCATCATTTGCACACCATTATGTCATTCTAAACCTTCATAACTTAGTTTCTTCTGTGCAACCCAATTTGAATCAAGTTGGTAACCAAACAGGTTTGGTGACCATCGACATCCATTGTATGAAAAAAAAGAGACATTTCTCAAAATATCTTCTCTGATGTTCCGCAGAAAAAAGAGAATCATTTTTGGGTAAACTATAACTTTAAGACCCCCAAGTTGGCAACACATCTAATTTGCTACATCATGATGCACTCAGTTAAAATAGCCACCAGCAGTAGATTTCTTCTAAAAATTATATGTAATTAAATATTCTACAGAATTTCATAGGAAGGCTGAACGTTATCACAAAGTGTCAACTGTTACTGACCACTTCCCCTACTTACACAAACCCTTCTTCATCTCATCTGGCTTTTTTGCACTGATCACATTGGGGAAGTGCGTACCAAAGATAAATGACTGTTCATATCATCGTTCCTGTCACAGTGCCAGCAGAGCCAGCATCACACCATCAAAAAGATGTGTATTTGGAGATGAGGGCATTGATCTTGATAAACGCAGCACAGACTGTCTCCTACAATTCAGCAGGTGTCAGCCGCACAGAAAGTAATGTTTATATGTCACTCTCCACCCTCCTCCTCCTCATTCTGCTGTCCTTCAGAGCCCCCCTACTTTAGGCAATCAGCAAGTTCCTTGTAGCAATGACCACATGGAGTCAAATCCCCAGTTTGTACACACGCCATCTGTTGTGCCCAGAAAATGAATGGTGGGAGGGGTGGTCTGACAGCTTGCATTGTGTTCCAAGAGCTCCTCCTTAAACGGAAATGAGCCTTCCAGCTCCCACCCAACAGTCTTTTCCTCGCCTAAAGGGAATTGCTCCTTTAAACCAAAATTTAAACCACTTGCTGGAAATGAGCCTTCCAGCACCCACCCAATAGTCTTTTCCTCGCCTAAAGGGAATTGCTCCTTTAAACCAAAATTTAAACCACTATTCCAAAGCTTCTTAACCTTGGAGATGCTCGCAGAAAAGCAAACTCTCCACATTGCGTAAGTTTCACAAGAGCGAGTGGAGAAGTACACAGGCAAAAAGCATCTGGTGAGTCCATCAACTCGCTACATTACAGAGAGCTCTTTCATTATATTTAACTGTTCCTTATCAAAATGGAAAAACTCTATCCTTTAAGGTAAAATGACATATTTATGATGCAACTTGACAGCTCCAAAACATCTATAATTTTACTCATGTCAGGATGACATAAGGTGAAAACACCTGCCAAGGGCAAGTTGCATAAACATAGCCAATATGTTAAGACAGTGTCTAAAGATCTAGTATATGACCCACTACTAGCAGTTCAACAAGGGGCATTCAGTCTTACTTTTTTTATATCAAATTAGGCCAATCTACGTTTTTATGAAAAACATTAAAAAAATGTATGTCTAACTGAAGACTAGTCTTGGCAGTTTATACAAATGGTGTGGCTTCATTCTCAGAACTCGCACAGACAATGGAAAGGTCAATAGTTTCAAAACCACAGTCTAAAATGACAGGGTCCTTCCTGGTCAAACTAAAAGAAAGCCATATAAAAACAAAAGGTTGGATAGTATCTCTACCAAAGGACATTTAAAAGAGTTAATTTAGGGATGAGCAACTGACTAATTGATTAGTGAGGTCAACTAGTTTACCTATAATTTTTCTTATATACTAACATTCAAAAGTTTGGGGCCAGTTTAAAAAAAAATTATTAACAAATTAAACACTTTTATTTATTAAGGGTGTGACAGTAAAGAAATAATAATACAATAATAATAATGTTTTACTGTATTATTGATCAAATAAATGCAGTCTTGGTAAGCATTAGAGGCTTTCAAAAGCCTTAAATTAAAAATACCTTACTGACCAAGATTATGCTTATTTTATTGTATAGTTATTTACTTTAATTAAAAATATATATTTTTTCTTTAATCAGTTTTTCTTTAATTAGTATGCTTTTGCTTTACTGTATAGCTATTAGACAGCTTGCACCCCACATCTTTTCTGTCTAGATTTGCAAAAACACGTTATGTAAACCCCTAAAAAACGCCCACTAAGGTTTATATTTGTGTAGAAGCCCAACAGATTATATTTGAATGCAAAAGTCCAATGATTATTTTTGTTCTTCTGTGAATGGAATGGATGATTCACTGATATTAGCCAAGAAAACCACATCTGCAGATGGACAAAACATTTCACAAAGATTAAACAGTCAAATACTCTCCTCCTTATCCTTATCCCACGGGAGCCTTAGGTAAATCATTGGCCACTACATGGAGAAACAGCCATGGTTGAATATTCTTGGCAAGCCAGCAGCAGGAAACGTGCAGCCATGTGAAAAACCCTGTGCTACAGCTCAATCTGCTCCTTTTAACCCCCAAAAAAATTCCAAACAATCCAAATAGCACTCAGATTGTTAGCAGGACAGAATGAGGACATATGCCAGGCCCAGAGGAGTCACCGCACACAAAAACATAGTAATGTGACAAAAGCAAGAACACAATAAAACTAAAGTCTAAAGCGGAGCTCGATACAGCCTCTCTCATATGCAGTGGGTAATATATTAAATCTCTGTTTTGAGGAATAATTGATCACATATTCAAACAAGTCAGAGATATTATGGTCGCGTCTCAAAACACCCAAGGGATATCACTGGAATGTTGCAATTTAAAAGTTATGTGGGAACTTTCTGAATCATATCCTGTTTAGCTTTTAGATCAGTCTTTTATTTTAATTAATTCCCTCTCACTAAGCTGTACGAAACGTCCCATACCATATTGTCTACCTGAGTAAAGAAACAACTCATAGACGAGGCGTTTGACCTAGGGATGGGCATTTTTCAAAAATATTGAATTCGAATATTCGGGATCATAAAATTCGAATATTCGAATATTCGTTTATTTAAATGACGTTTAACGAAAAATACGTTATTTTTTAAGTTAATTTTTTTTTTAAAAGTTTTTGTCACCATTTCTGAAGAAGCTTACGATTTGACAATATACACAACAAGCTTACAATATATGTTAAAATTTTCTTTTAATTGAGAACATAAAACAGTTGGCCTATGTGTAAACAAAAAAATATAAAGAACAAAAGGATTTCAGCTCAAGCAGCGCGAACGAAAAAAAAAAAAGTAATAAAAACTCGGTGAGTGTTTTAGCGCAATTTTCTGACCTCATGGGATCACAACACTAAGAGATAGTAAATCTTTTCCTGGATTGTTTTTGTGCGTTCCCGAGATTAGACCTTCCTTAACATAATGCCGAAAACCCGAAGTCTCTAGGTGGTCTGGTTGAGGAGTAGATAGAAGTGCAAGATTGGTGCGCACAGACAGAACAGAAATCATGAGTTAACAATCGCAATTTTGTCCGGTGGAAAATTGCGCTAAAAAACGCCTAATAAAGCAGAGTAGCAGATTGCGCCAGTTATCGTACAGAACGTACACATACACTCGAGTCAGCATATGATTATCGTGTTTATATTGTTTCACGTTAATGTTGAGAAGAACAATAATATTCACCGCAGGGGCGCCGCCAGCAGTTTATGCTCGAGTGAGAAAACGCGCTGCGCTGACAGACGTTTCAGTGTTCTAGTTCTAAGTTTCTAACAGCACTTTGCGTTTTCTGTTCTTAAACCTCTCCCTCAACGAAACTTAAAGGAAGAATATGTCTCAAAATCATTTTGCTATTAGATAAGTTATCATCTCAGATCACTCGCACTACATGTGCTTACCTGTGATGCAGTGATGGACAGCTGTCTTTCCTCAGTCGACTGCTGTTTGGATTTCATGTGATTTCTCATTGTGGTGATGATATTATAACTCCAGATTAATTCATTAATTTGATCAAAAGTAATTCCATTTTGTAAGATCTTAGTAACCTCATTTTCGACTAGTAATTCCAAACTTCGCGAGGCAGACGACGACATTATGATCAAATACAAACAACTTGTTAAACACGCGCCACCCAGTGCATTTAATTATAACTGCGAGTTAGTGCTTGGGATTTATCAGGGATTCACTGCATTTACGAACCGCAAAGTATTTAGGGCTTCATAAATTCGATAAAATCGAATAGTATTTTATTTTTCGAATAATAATTACAGATTGAATATTCGAAAATTCGAATATTCGTGCACATCCCTAGTTTGACCTCCACTGAGCATTACAAAACAAACACCTCAGGATGTTTGTTAAACAAACTACTAGAGGCTTGTTCTTCAACTTTTACTTCCATCCCTATGGTAGACTTCCTAATCTCTGATCAGTTGCAGTCTTTCTCATAAGAGTCAAAACAGGTTGAAGAAGCTGTTTTTAAGTCAGCAATAACCAGAGCTTTACTATACAACCAGTGCCTGCCTGTAATTTGACTCCACAGGCAAATGATCTTCTTGGTTCACATAAAACAGCATAGATAGAAAGCCACTCATTATGTTTATGAAGATAAAAGTTTTGCATGTACTCCACATGCCCACTATGTCAGACAGTATGTGTGCTTCCAAGTATTATCACTTAATCCGATTAAAATCTGAGTCACTTGAGCCTTGAGACGCACATAAAAGCAGAAAACTTGATTCATTAAGCAATCTTTAAGCAGACAGTACTATCTTCTGTACTTGGCACACAGGTTGTTTCCTTTGGCAGAGTACACAAGCCTTTGTGACTTCCTTAGTTTCACTCTGTTTTCCTGCCTGCATGCAGTTTCTTAACTGTGCATCACCATGAGGGCCAGGAGATGCTTTGCTTTTGCTGAGCCAGCAGAACAACAGAGTCATTTTTCTCTCTCTCTCTCTCTCTCTCTCTCTCTCTCTCTCTCTCTCTATCTCTCTCTCTCTCTCTCTCTCTCTCTCTCTCTCTCTCTCTCCTTACGCTTCCCACTCCTTTTTCGACATCTGGCAGAGGTTCACAGGCAGAAAGCTCTTATGCGAGTTTCTGTTTTGTCTGACCACGATGACTCTATAGATTTTTGGGTGTTTTGCCAATCAAGTGGACCTAAAGTGCAATCTGAAAGTTAATTCATTCAGACTCCAGGCATCATTCCCCTCCGTCAGCGATGCATTCCAGAGATTGTGATGCCTGCCGGCATGTATCCAACAGGAAATATTTTTATTTTAGATCCCCAAAAAGAGGAAATCTGCCCTTCTCACACTAATCCAATATGAGAAGAATGTTATCAGGAGTAAATATCTAAATGAAATATGTGGAGAGAGGAAAAATAATTTAATATATATATGACACTGTTTGGATGATGGAGACATCTGTTTTGCCTTAAATATTTTACCTTGAATAAAATCCAAAAGATGGGAAATTTGTCTTTCTTACACCAATAAAGTCTAACATGAGAAGAATGTAATCAGGGAGGATATTAAATCAAATATGTGGGGAGAAAAATGCTATATGAAAGAAAAAAAAATGCTAGAAAGAAAGAAAGAAAGAAAGAAAGAAAGAAAGAAAGAAAGAAAGAAAGAAAGAAAGAAAGAAAGAAAGAAAGATCAATGGCTCTGTTGAAGTCATATTGCTCACGGGAAGTCAATACTGACTGACTCAGTTGCAATACACCTTGCTGAAGTTCAGTAACGCAAACCTTTCTAGGCTCATAAGTTTTTCATGGAAAAGAGAAACCCCGTGACTATTCGAACTTACCACTTCGATAACTTTTAAAATACCGAAATGTGATTTGAGATAGTCCAGGTCACACCTGATGGCCATGAACACGTTTCTGGAGTGCACGGGCTCGGTGGTCGGCTGATACGGACTATTAGCTCCTGAAATCATCGAGGTGTTGGAGGCCTCGCCATCAAAGCCCTCTGCCTCCTCGTTATTCCTCATGCTGAACTCTTTTATCTCCACGTCCCGCCCAGATACAAGAGTAGATTTAGGTCTGAAACAGTGGTCCGCTGGTCCTCTGAAAACTGCCAGGCAGAAAACAATGTCTCAACAAAGAACAACCCTCGTTACAAAACGGTCACCGTAAACTCCAGCCGTGTGTATGACCTAGATCTAGAGCCCAAACACTACATCCACCTCTCCGCAATCTCCAATCCCATTCCTGCCTTTGTGCTGTGCTCGGATCCTGCAATGAATAGAGCTGAACGAGCTCGAATGATCACGACTGTTCTCATGGCAGTGTCCATATTTCACAGTTTCTGGATGCAGAATGTAATGTTGCTGCGAGTCTCCGCCCCCAAACTACAATCCTGCTTGGAAAGACGCTTTCAAGTAAAGTCTGTACGGCTTATGTCAGAGAAACAAAAGCTCAAAAAAGTCGTAATCATAAAGTCAAGCTTTGAGTTATTGTCTTCTTTTATGCAGATGAAGATCGCAATATGAGATTCATCAAATGCGAGACGACACAGTAGATTAATGTGTCGCTATGGCAAGCCGTTTTAACATTTATTCCTTAAAACTAACTTCAATTGGAACTATTTGATATTGAATTTTACAGGCATTCTGTTCACCACTGTGTTCCAATTGTTGCTGGTAAGTGTTCCAGCTTTTCTAGTAGGCTAGGGGAGAGCGGGGCACAAAGTAACGCTTTTTGACTTTCTCAGTTTGTGTAAATCTACTTATGGTTCAGAGTATTTATTTTTTCCCACATTAATTTCCCACATGTCTAGTACAATTATGTGGTTTTGTTTTATTAATACAGTATATACTTTTTTCTGGATATACCCCGAAAGAATGAAAGTGAAATGTGACAACATGCCCCATAGGTGGGGTACATTGTAACATGTGAGGGGCACATTGTAACATGACATATGACAGCTTAAAATGTTATCCGATCTAATAAAAAAAAAAATACAAGACAAACTAAAATATTTTCTAAATAAAATACAATTAAAAAACTTTTTCATATAAAATAATGGCAATTTTTAATAATTAAATATAAACTCATTTTTGAGTTTTGACTACGAACACAGGAAAACACAGCTATACAACATAGTTCAAAACAAATAAATAATTAGTAATTTCTGAACATTGACTCTCAGTCTTTATTCACCTTTTTCTCACGTTTTCTCAATAAAATTAATAAAACTATAGAATATAATAGCATATTTCTAATAGGGGCACATTGTAACGCAGTGTTACAACATGCCCCCGCCTGCACAACTGGGATTTAAACCCTGCTAGTGTCTTCTGCTAGTTAGCGAAGCATTAAAGAACTATCTAAACTGTTAAATGACATATTGGAGATTAAAATAATATCAGATTTGTCTAATTTTAAATAAACACAAAAAAAAAGAGATGAAAAATTAACTTAAGTAAGAAATTTACTTTTGCTATGGTTTAATAAATGTCTATGGATATCTTCCAATTTTTTTTTAATTTTGGCGCAATTTTTTCTCTATATAGTGTTGATATGGCAACTAGTAAATACACCAAGTTTTGTCATCCTAGCATGTGTGGAAGTATTTAAAGGTGAACTAAGTAACTTTTTTTACCTTAACTGAACAGCTTCGGAGTCATTGGAATGGTTATATTACTTATTTCGGGTTGAATGGTGGTCGTTTCGCACCCCCCTGGTGCCCGTGAGCGGAAAATACGCACTTGCAACTTTGAGGAAGTCTCGCGTGATATCAGGTCTCGCGATGTAAACAATTGCTTTACGGCCAAAAGAAATCTGCTAAAATGCTGTCATTATTGCGCTCCCTCACGCTGTCCGAACCCGAATGAAGAAGACGTTTTAAAGAATGTCCCATCTGCTTTGATGTCGTTGATCTATAGCCTCTGGTGTCTGAGAATCACCAACGAGTTTTTACAACAGTGTTGTCAAATATCTATTCCGAAGCTGTGGGGGGAGCTCTAGAGAGAAACCTGCGAGCAAAAAGCGAGAATACAGCGAAGAAATCCCGAAGCTACTGAGTGCTGCTTTAAAACAAGTGTGTTACAACTAGCCCCGTGTTACGTTGTGCCCCGCGCTCCCCTATACTTATTAAGGCCAATAGGGAAGAGTGAGCTAGTTGTAACACACATGGTTTGAACACACAGAAACGTAGTGTAGTTTCTTGTGCCATTATAACTAAACAGAAAAAAAAAAAATCATCTTTGGAAGGCATTGCTGAACATTTAACTATTGTGAATATCTTACTGAATTCATGTATATAAGATTTTAGTGTTTATTTAAAATGAGGCATATCTGGTATTATTTTAATATCCTTTCTGTTATAGCTTAGATATTTATTTAATGCTTAGCTAACTAGCAGAAGACACTAGCCAGGTTTAAATCCTATGCGTAACACTGCGCCCCACTATTAGATCTGTGCTGTTATGACATTAGCAATGTAATTCACATATTTTATGAACTTTTATGAATTCTATTGCGATACCAAACAGGTGAATAAGACTCTGCAAAAACTAATTTCTAGGCGGTAGAGTAGGAGACTCCTGGAACTTTCAGGAAAGGTGGGATGTCTGGAATAAAGACTTAGTCCATGTTCAATGTTCAGAAATAATTATTTTAAGAAATGTAAAGTATTCTGGTTTATCGATTTGTCTCCTGTTCTGTGAGAGCTGTGTGGAGGTAGGGGAGGGATGTGTTGTTTTCAGATGTTTTTCTGATTGTCTGAATGCCAGTCTTCATTCTGTTTGCCTATATCGTTTGAACTATGCTGTATAGCTGTGTTTTGCAGTGTATTCATTGTCAAACTCCCAAATTAGTTTTGTTTTAATTACTAAAAAATTATTTAATATGAGAAAGTTAGCCATTGTATTTATATTTTTGTTAGATACGGTGGCATTTTAAGCTGTCATGAGGTTGTTACAACATGTCTCACCTATGGGGCACGTTGTCACATTTCACTTACATTATTTCTGGGTAAATAAGGAAAAGTAGTATACAATGTATTAATGAAACAAGACTGCATAGTTGTACAAGACACATGTGAAATTAATTAATGTGAAAAAAAGACTGAAGCCCATATGTAATTACACACTGAGAAATTCAAAAAGTATTAGGTTGTACCCCGCTCTTGCTTACAGCTGACATTAAAAAAGACAGTAGTCATTACAGGATTATTTACTACTAATTAAAAAAAAAAAATTGTATGAACACCTGTAACAATAACTAAAAACTAGCTAGTTAAATAAATGTTAAATCAGCTTGCCACATTGTGCATGTTTTTTAAACACTAGTATGCAGCCTTCCTAGACAGCAATGTTGGTACTTTTTCTGATGTTAAAAAATCAGCTTGTACAACTAGTAATTCGTTTGTAGATTGATTTAACCAAGAAAGTGAAAATGCTGACAGTAACCGTATACTTAGAATAAACACACTCACAGAGATTCATGAAACATTTTATATTAAAAAGTTTGTTATAGGCGATGACTTTATGAACTTTTACATAGAACGTGTTTAGCCTTAAGATTATATTTCGGAAATGTATGCATATGTACACATTTTCATCAAACATCTGACACCAAACAATGGATAGATATTGGGAGAACAGCACTGCACCCTACTGGTTTGGTTCCCAAACCATCTGATAACTGACGTCTCTGATCATTTGAAACGGTTCAAGTCTCAATAATGGCAAACAAAACATTAAATATTTGTAGGTTTTAATCAGTACTGTAATAGTGTGCATCTTCTGAAATGAAATGACATGACAAACAAAAATCACAAGATAGTTGTAGTCTGGATTTGTATTTTATTTAAGCCAGGACTGAAAAAAAGACATTTCCTTATCTTGTTTGCATTAAAAGCAAGATTTAACATGGCCACATACTGCATCAAGTTAAAGCCATACAATCAGACTCACTTTACGGTATAGCACACAAACAGTCCTTTGTGTGAATAGAAAGGTCTTTCAATTCCTGTATAGAAAATTTTGGAAGCCAGAATATTTTCTCAACATTTTCTTACTTACAGGGGTAAGTGCATATTAGAAGGATTATACAGAACAAAGCGGTCAACTTCCATCCTAGTCTGAATGAAATACATACAAAATGTGCTGTTCATTATATAATTGCAATCATCCCCAACCGAGGGAAAGAAATCAATGAAGCTGAAGCCAAGTAAACTTGTTTCTTTTGGTGGCCACCCTTAGATCTTTTATCCATTGTGTGTCTCCTTTGGGAAAACAGATGGGTTCTGAGTTAGGAAGCTTTTTCAAGTACTTCAGGCATCTCAGGAGCAGCTTGTTAGTTCTTCAATTTCTTAGTCCTTTAAGTTGTTGTTTATATTTGCACCAAGCTACTATTAAAATCAGTAACCAGCTAAATTTGTGTAGGAAAAACAATGAAATGTTTAAATGCGAACAATGTGTTGCTTTTTAAAAATTGAACTAAGACGAATTAATAACAGTTCTTCGCTTCCAGTAAAACGGTTACAACGTCACGTCTTTCGGTGGAAAAAAGGAGCCATGTTCACAGGAATGTGTCAGTGATACTTCAGTACACACAGTGAGATTTCAGTCACACAGCGAATGTAGAATGCAATGAAATACTTAAGTGCATCTTAAGTGCATTTAAGGTTATGAGCGCTTTTAAAAGCAGGTAGAATGTTATATGCGATCGGAGGCTTCATTAGTGACAGCCCAAGAAATTCTCACACAGTCTGTATAGATGTAAAACCTTAACCGCTAAAACAAGAGGTATATAGTCCAGACTTAATGTTGTGCTTGAATATCAGCAAATGCTTTATAGCCCTGCCCATCATAAATGGAAACCGTTAAGCAATATTAAGCAGAATAAATGTAAATTTCATTCGAGTTCCTTATCTCTAGTTTGGTATGAGATTTTTCTTTTCATATTTCTAACACAAGTTCATGGAAAACAACAGTGAACTCAACATGTCTTGTGGTCTATTCCCTTGAAGAGCTTAAAAAGAAAGGACAAAGACTTCTAACTCTAGTGAAAGAAAAAAATATATATATATAATCGGACATTGAACACAGACCACCACAGTAAACAGAAGATCCGTTCTGGAATGATGGCTTCTCCAGGCTCGGCCAAGAACGGCCACCTGGGAGAAATTCAGGGCAGCTACTCGACATAGACATAACATGTGGATTCTACATCTTTGGTTCCAGATTCCAATTCTTTGCGTTTTCCTTTTTCATCTGAAATTGTAATGATCATTTAAAAGCCACTTTTAGCTGCTCCATTTACAGTTTCTCCACAACAACAGCAAGGTTAAAAACCTTAAGAAAACCATTACATCATGCCTGTGGATGATTTGTCAAGCTAAACCCACTAAACTTGTTACATGTTCAATGGCCAAAAAAGAAAAACCGAAAACAGTTTGCTTGAAACAAGGAATTCAATACAATACAGCATCAGTAGTGGAAGAAAATGTTGAGAAATTGACTATGAAGATGGACGAGGCTGTTATATGGACTCAAACCTACCCTGAGTGAAGAGACAGAGCATGTGGAGTGACAACAGTGAATGCTACACTGAAGGCAAAGTCGTCACTTCCAGTGGGCACTGAGGCAGGGCACACAAAACAAACATGCGTCGATCGCTTACAGAGACACCTACACTGCGCAGAAACCGGGAATGTTCAACATTAATCAGTCCTCAAGTTATATATAAATATATATTTAAAAAAAAATGGCTAACAAACAAATCTGATATCTCATTTGTAAGGACTGACAAAAGACACGATGTACAGTCGGTCGCTTGGCCACATGAGAATGGTGCTAGTGGTTTAAGCCACGATTTCAAACTTGAGGGTGGGACGAAATGTCCCGTCAAGATGCTAAACACATTTTATGTTGATAGTGACATTCAAGAAAAGAAAGGCAAGCTCTCTATGGCAGCAAAAAAAAGAAACCAGGCCACTGAAGTAGGCAAAATGTGTAATTTTAGCGACAAAAAAAAAAGCAATGACCACAGACAAAAAAAATAAATTACATGAAGCTGGACCAAAAAAAAAAGAGAAAAGAAAAGAACCATTGACTGTTGATGCTACAGTGCAATTCCTCTTTTGGAGACAAGCACCTCCACTATGACACAGGCACTTGGGAGTTATACTAGGAAAGATGCTGCCCTGCCCCTCTCCTCCAAAAACAACCATAGCCAAAAGAAAAAGCTCAGCCTGATACTCATCAATGCTCGCTTCATCTGAAATAGTTCTCCATAAATTGTTAAAATAACTCAATTTAATACAAAAATCAAATCAAAGCTTGTGTAGCAAATATTTAGCGCATATTTACATAATTCAGAGGCGGTGTGGCAATGTCTGCCATTCCTGTATGCTGAAGGCCAATGGGTATTTGTCATTAGTGTCATGACATCAGTGATGTTAACCGTGTTAAGTGAAGCTTAACGTCTCACTGATAAAACACAGAGAGAAAATAACGAGCTTGATTTGCTTGCTTCTTTATAAATACATCAGCATAAATGCAACTATGTTTGTACACACTATATACTTTTTGCAAGTACTTGTTTTCGATGAATATGTTTAGGCTTTTAGCAGTAGTTGTAGCAGATTTCAACACTGGAAGCGACTGCGCGTTGAATGCAGCAGTGCGATCTGCTCTTGTCAGGAGGAGGGGAATGGGTGCGGTTAAAGGTGTCCTAAGCTAAGCAAGGCCCCACACTTTAGAGGTTTGACTGCCGCCTCAAGGAGAGAGCACCCATTACCTGACCTGCCATGCCACACCAAAAATTAATCACCACAAATAATCAAACAAACATAGAAAGGGTCTGGAAATGAAAACAAAGAAAAGCAGTTGCATCTTTTCAAATATCTACCTCTCTTTCCCCCATAACATCAGAGCCTATACAGAATCCCAACACGTTCGGTCTGTTTGCTGATTGACACACAAGGTGGGGGGAATTTTGGTCATGAATAGCATTTTTTTTTTTTTCTCCTTTATGTCATTACATGTTGATTTCCAGAGTGGACAATGCTGTTGACGCGCTCATGCCTCGTTCTCTGTCGCTGGGGTGTTGTTGGCCGTTACCATTGAGTCGGGGCTTCGAGTCAATCGGTCCAGTTCCGCCTGGACGTCAGTCAAACCCGGCTTCTGCCCTTGGAAAAAAAGAGAGAGAAAAAAAAACAGAGTAATCTCCTGTAGTTTCTGTGTTGTAAATAAAAATAACATAGGTTGGTTATGTGGGAACCAGTTCGGTGGATGAGTGCTGCATGCTGGTATGCATTCAAAAGGAACATGCTGTGCGGCTACACAAATGCAAACTTACTAAGAAAGGCATGAAAAGGGAAAGAAAACAAAACCGCATGGGGTTCTTTATCAAAGCACAATTTCAGTTACATGCTGGGGCCATAACGGCAGGTAAAGAACAGAAAAGTGTTAATATATTAGAACTTCATGTAAATCACTGTAACTAGAGGTCGACCGATTGATCGGATTTGCTGATTGCTGGAACAATCGGTTATCGGCAAAAAATACATACAGATAGTTTTTCTGGGCTGTGTCCGTTGCTAGAAGAGTTGTCTCACAGTAAGAGAGAGGCCTCTAGAGGCGAAATAAAAACTATCATTAGGCGCGTTTCCATTACAGATGTTGCGCAAAACCACCTCATGTGAGCGTAAAAACTTTTTTGCGATAAATGGAAGTTTTTGCGAAATTGACGCGTTTCCATTGGGCGTATTTTCAATTCGCAATTTCAATTTGCGCAATTTGAAGGGTAATGGAAATGCAGCTAGTGACGCCTCATGGAGTTTGTTTTGACACGTGAGGCTGCGCTGAGGCAGAGCGGCACACTTCAGATGCGGATTTAAAACAGACAAAATGGTATTTACACAGTACATGGTTTTACATCATCATAAAGTAATTTGTTGACTTGATGCTGCATTAGTGGAGAACAGCAGTATGTTTGCCGTCGAGGCTGGGATGATGCTAACATTAGTAGTACCTCAAGCGGTTAAAACAATGTGACAAAAATACACGCAAGTCTAGCCCAAATGTTTAATGTCACGATTGTTGCCACTTATTTGCATTAGTTTATATCCAGCTGGTCACTTTTATGCATTCGTTATGTAGCGAAGTTGCATATATAAAGCTAGTGACATGAGAAAACAAACGAATATGTTCATGTAGCCGACAGAAACATGCAAACAAATCAGAAACTTATTTGATTTCTGTAACTTGTCACTAACATATTTAGCTATTTTGATTAGATAATCAAGTGTTCTAAAATAGAGGCAAATAAAGTGTGAGAGTATACATACCATATACATATGCGTCTAATTTCAATGCAATGGCGTTTGAGTAGATATTTAAAGATGGCCATGTTCTACAAGCATGACTGTTTGGGTGTATATGAAATAGTAACACTTTACAATAAGATTCCACTTGTAACACCAACTAAGGTTGATAAAGGTATTGTTCATTGTTAATTTCAACATTTACTAATAGATAACATCTCTTAACATTAGTTAATGCACTATGAACTAACAAATAATGATCAAAGTATAATTTATATATTAATATTTTTTATATTTAGTATAGTACATTTTCATGGTTCAGTACTATTTTTTAATTTTTGTAATAAAGTTCAGCACTATTTTATGTGTCATGTTTGTTTTCAACCAGTATTCATTTAAAAAAGCTATCGGTTGATTAATCTGTTATTGGTCATCGCAGGCCAACCTTAGTTATCGTTATCGGTAAAATCCACTATCGGTCGACCTCTAACTGTAACAAAATATCATAAATGAAAAGTGCAGTTGGTATGAATTTGACATCATTCTAAGTATGAAAACCAGCGAGTATGGGATATCACCATCCATGGTGGCGTCACTCACACAGGCTTTTCAGCCCATTCCTTCTGGTTACTCTCTCTGGCTCTAAGGGTAAAACTCCAAAAAAACAGCATTGTCCAGAGGGAACAAAAGAACATTATGACAGAAGGTGACCAGGTGAACCTCATGAAGGATTGTACAAGTCATAATTCAACCCAAAATCAAAAGGGGGACAAAAACATCTTCAGAATGTCATGTTTTCCATGTTTACCAAGTTTTTGAGACTTGAGACATTGCATTCAAAAGATACAGGCCTATCAGTCACTATGGGCTACACTCAAATATATCAATCTACTGCTCAGCAATAATTACATTAATTTTGATAACTTTTTACAGGAATATCTTGAGATGGTGCATACCCGATTTCATGTAATTCAGACAAATGTCTTGGGACGACTTGTGTTTTGCATAAAGAAACTGAGGCCAATTTGTGTACATGTGTACATGACAATTATGTACATTTTTACATTATTTTCAAAAATAAACATTTCCCCAAATTCTCACTGCTAAAAATAATAATAATAATAATAATAATAATAATAATAATAATAATAATAATAATAATAATAATAATATTACTCTCGTTAATGCAATCCAGTAATCTAGTTATAAAAATCAAGACTTCGGGATAAGATATGACCCATACATAGCAGTACTTTGTGAGATTCACCTGTTCCTGGACTTGAGGCTGGCAAAGGAAGAATTTACCTGTTTTCTTGGCAGAACCTTGTACAGCCGCTCCTGCTCCTGTCCCTGGTGACCCAGGACTGCCCGGCGCACCTGTCTTTTTACTTAGCAGACTGTTGAAGAAGTTGGCCAGCACTCCCTCATTTGCTGCTGCTCCTATAAACACACACATTTAAATATCATGACCTCAAGTGACAATGGGGAGGCCCAACTGATATTCATTTACACTGAGCTACTGAAAAGCACATCCAGAACTACAATTACCACCATTATAACTCTGAAAGGTCTATGGTTCCTTGGCACTAACTACAATGCTCACAAGCTGGCTATTGACTGAACGACGGTGAAAAAATTTCAAAAATGTGAAATATGATACCTGATACCCTACAGGGCATGAAGGTTTAAGAATCAATTAAAGTTGATTTAATTAAAGCGACTTGAATCTATTCCTGCTGGTATAGATATGTTTTCCAGCTGAGCTTAATGATGGGAACATTTCATTTTTCCCACACCAACTGGAACCAGCAGAAATATATTGTTTAGGGAATTATTCCAATGGTCTCCTCAGGAGGGCAGTGTTTTAAAGAGGTTAGAAGAACACTGCAAGACAGAGGCAGAGGGATGATCCAGCAAAATGAGATGAGTGTGGGAGAGAGAGAAAGAGAACAAAGTGCTCATATTTCGACTTGACTGCTAAAGTGCTTGACTGCACAATCATGTGTTATTTGTGCCGCACTGATGAACAGAGAGCCATGAGATCACAAAGCTTCATTTAGGTTCTGCATCAAGATATATTACCTTTCATGTTGGGGTCTGGTTTCTTCACTGCGGTCATGGGTGAGACACTAGCCACATTTGTAGGCCCTGTTCGACCTGTTGGCCTGGGTGAACCAGATGAAGTCCGGACAGGAGACTCCTACACACACACACACACAACACAAACAAAAAACAGGAATCAGGAAAATGCAAAAGCAATTCAGGAGATTTAGATTTCTCAATACACAAATCACTAAAGAGGAATCTAAAATGCAATTTAAACCAACAAAAGGATTCGGTAGCTTTTGTAAAATTCTAAAACATATGTGTCAAAATATTATCTCACAAAATCCTCAAAGCAGCTCACTTAAGTGTGTGATGTGAGTGTGCGGTCTGAAGTCACACTTACTGTTCCTCTTGTGGGTGTGGCCGGCTGCTTAGATAACAATGACTGTAATAAAGTAAGAGAAGACATGAGAGATGTAAAACATTAATAAAAAGCTTTAATCGTTATTTTGAAATACATATGCTAGTGTTCAAACATTTGGGGTCAGTAAGATGTTTTTTTTTCCCCAAGGAATTAGTACTTAAATTGATCAAAACTGATAAAGACATTTTCAAATAAATATGCCTTGGTGAGCATAACAGACTTTTCTTACCGATGCCAAACTTTTGAATGGTAGACTACTTTTTAAATTATAACTGACACTATGATGTCATTTAACACAAGATTGTATTATACAACGACAGTTATCTAGCTGATACACAACACTTTGTTTGTATTCCATGTCACAGACAGTGATCTTTTCATATCAAAGACAAATAAAACTAAAGAATGTACTTGGTGCAATCAAAAGGAGCCGGTAACCGTGTTTACATGCAGCTTAATATTGTTAACCCTTAAATGGATAGCTCTGGGCTTTAGTGACCCGGGACGTCATTCACTACCCTCCTCCTCATTCATTTTTAGACAACAACCTTCTTAGTATTCCTCAATCAATTCAATATAAACAATATAACAATAAAAAAAATATATAAATGCCTGTTTTCACATAAATGTTTTGTAAAAATTGTATAGGGTCACTGTAACAGTGCAAGTATATTTTTTCTGCACAACAATAATTTAATCTTTGATGATTGAATAAGTTCAATACACCTTTTTCAACAAGATGGCAATCTCCGACTGATACACAATGATGAAGTGACGTTTCACTCAGTTACCACAGGCAGAAAACAAAAGAATAGGAAGAATCATCAGCAAAACTTGAAATGACTCAGTGATTTACTGCAGAGCAAGTACTGAACACAGTCAAATATTAGAGTCACTGTCACTTGATGGTGGATCTGGTGAATAAGTTGTCAGCGTCAACTTCAAAATATTGATATTGAAGATGTTGAAAATGATAGGTTTGAGAATATGTTTGAGATCATGAATATGAGCCAGATGCTGAATGTACTGGGAAATGAGCTCTGATGAGGACTGTGACGATGGTATAAAACATCTGCTCAAACTGAACCCTTCCAAGATCCAAAAGGTAACAAAATATGCTTTGTTTTATTCTTCTGTAATTGTTACTCTAATATCAGGAGAGTTTTATATTATCGAGACAGGTAGAGATCCATCCATGTTAGGTCGCTAAATACTCGAATATGTAATAATGATTGGTGAAACATTCATGCATTTAAGGGTTAAAGATCATTCTCAATAAAAACCTCTCACATAAACACTGCTCACAATTGATTAAAATATTTGACAAGACCCAAAGTGAACATCCAGAGAATGTGCCAATATGCAAGAAGCTGGTGTACAATGTCCATTAGAAATGAATTATTGTTTTAAAATGACCAAATATTGTGTAATTAAACAGTATCCTGCACAGCTGTCAGCCAATGAAAACACTGAAGAGTCAAATGGGTTTTACTGTAATCAAACTAATGAGAGACAGTCGGAGGGCACTGTGAGAAATGCATGCTGACGTCAGAAAAGAGATCACTTGATTGGTGGAGGTATGTTCTGGCTGCCTTTCTAATATGTAACTTCAGCACTGAATGAAGAAAACCTGAACTTAAAACTGAAGTCTGTTCTCCTACCTGCTGTTTCATGAGGAAGACCTGCTCATCCTCTGCACTAATTTCCTTGTCATGCACCAACTTTAGAGACAAAAAAGGAGACAAAAAGGCAAACTTTACACAAGCAGAACAAATTAAGGTCAAAATCTCATTCCTAGGTTTTTTCTCTCCTCACCTTTCGTACAGGAGGTTTCGTTATAAAGTCCTCAAAGGGATCTTCAGGTCGAACTGTTGTGAAGTTTTCATGCAGGATGGCAATTTTCTTGTCATTGTCCCATCCGGATGGACTATGCAGAGATTTAAAATTGTTTTAATAGAAACTAGTTTGACGGACTTGCACCAAATTGAATTGGACATGGTTTTCTTGCATAAAAAGATAAATAAGATAATAAAAAGATAAATGCAATGTTTTTAGGGGATTTCAGAGATCTCACATGAACACAGTGTCCTTCTCAACCACTAAGGCAGGCGTTGTAAACTGGAAGTCGTATATTTTGTGCACCATGTATTTGTAGAGAAGGTCCATGTTCTTCTCCTCTTTGACCGAAGTGTAAATCAAGCCAGCTCCATCTGTGAGACTTGATTAAGGATGAGTACACCATTTATTTATTTTTTTTTTTTTACAGGAATATTCCCGGCATTATACATCACATATTATATTTTATGTAAATAATTTGGTTTCTTCTCATTGTTATCAGTAAAGAACATTAGGGCAGTATTGTGTTACATTCTGTTTTTTGTTAAGTTAATGTCTATAAACGAGCAGTGGCCACGTTTTACGGACAGGTCACCTTTGAAAAAAACTCACTCATCATCATGTAGCTTTCAGTTTTACCACCTGAATTATTATGGTGGTTATCAGTACATTTTATGGTAAAGAGCAGATTTTGGTAGGGCTGGGTGATATGGCCAAAAAAAATCAAAAAAATAATCATATCTTGGTATTTTTTGGCTGAATGGTATACGATATATATCTAGATGTCTTCTACTTTTTTCTATTTGGATAAAAAAAAAATTCTGTACTAACAGTATTTAAAATAAAATGTTATTTCACATACTGTCCAATGTTGTCCTATAAACATACTGTTCATACTGAAGGCTATGAAGACAAATATAGTGAATGTAACCATGTAGGCTATGCTATATGTGCAAAAAAAAGGGTTAATATTACATTACATTCTAAAAAACTTTCTAAAAATGTTAAAAATAATGATTTTTAAAGCAAAAGTTAATTTCACTAAACTAAAAATGAAAATAATAACAAAAGCACAAACTAATTAGGCTATTTCATTACCCCATTACAATAGTCACTTTGCAGTTACTGCTATCATAAAAATACACTTACTTGTAGGTTTAAAATTCTACATATGGCACATTGTCCAACAACAAATATTTTAGCAAAATGTAGTTTCTTTCATATGTTGAACACAAAAGAAGATAGTTGAAGAATGCTGGTACCAAACAGTTGACTGTAGCCACATTATCTTTTTCCATACTATGGCAATCAATGGTGCCCATCAACTGTTTGGTTACCCATATGACAGAATTTTTTTTTTTTGGTGAACTATCACTTTAACAAATATCTTACGAGTTGTTTTAAAAGGCCTTAAAATAAAGCGTCTCATGTTCAAGACAAATATCTGATATATCGATATGAACGTTATTGCCTCCTTCAATATCTTTATAAAAAAACATATCAATATATCGTACAAACTTGATATACCGCCCACGGTGCCCAGACATAGTATTTGGTACTTCAAGTAGATTGGCATACTAACATTAAATAACTTGATGAAATATACAACTAGAAGTTGGAAAATGTACAGGACCAATATACCACACAGTAATACCTGAAATATTACGATGTATTTCTGGCAACCACATCTGCCAGTCTTTTGCTGTAAATTTACATGGATTTTTTACAGTGTACTGTATAGGGAAAGAGTAATATTACAAAAGCAAATATATTGAGACTAATTTTGTATAGGATACACTGTAGACAGAACCGCCGGATGTGAGACTGAATGAAGTCAAAATGCTCCTCCTTGTAGTCGTGCTCCTTCTCCAGTACACTGACTGCATCACACTAAAAGATAGAGACAGAGATGAATCATTCGAGGAGGTGTCTTAGGTGCAGTAAAACATCATACTTGACCTGAACAACAATAGTGAAATTGTCATTTTTGAGTGAACCATCCCTTTTTAAATGTACTGAAGCTCTAAGATACTGTTTGTTTTTAAAAGACAGACTGTGACGACCTGCGTCTTTAATGGGGTTTTCCCCAGTGTTGGATGGATTACAGTTTTTCTATAGTTTTTTCTTTTGTTAATAAACAACTTGCTTTAACAGTTTGGCTTTCTCGGGTGTCCCAATTTTTGTTGCGTCCCTTTTGAGCCACGGGGTGTAACACAGACATCCCATCCTAAAAATAGCAGACAAGCACACACATGCGCAATGGGACTCATTACGAAGCAGCAGCCATATTTGTGAATGACTCAGGTTGTGGCCGATTGCCAGCCATAATCGTTTTGGCAGG
Source organism: Abramis brama (assembly GCF_963993115.1). Lineage (NCBI taxonomy): Eukaryota > Metazoa > Chordata > Actinopteri > Cypriniformes > Leuciscidae > Abramis > Abramis brama. The sequence continues at coordinate 35,339,168 of NC_139965.1, forward strand.
AAGAGGAGGTGCCGACTAGACTGCTTATTAATCCAGGAGGCTTCCATGAGCATCACTGGAAATGCAAACTCATCTCTGCATGTCACAAACACCGCTGACCTTCTACTGAACCACAGGACATACTCTCTCACTCAATAATAAACATATCCTGTCTATAATACTTTTAAAAAGTTACAAATGTGACAATGAAGCCATGCAATTTATAAATAGAGAAGCTAAACCTACTCCTGACATCTTGAAAAAGATCATTTTAAAAGCTTTTTTTTCCAAACAATGAACATCAATGGCATCCAATGTTGTTTGGACCTCAGCATTCTTCAAAATATATTTTGTGCTTAAAGAAAGAAAGTAAGTCATAAAGGTTTGGAACAACATGAGAGTGAGTAAATGACAGTTTTCATTTTTGGGTGAACTATCCCCTTATAGGTGTTGCAGACGGCCAGTGAAATGCTGCCGTCTCCGCAGATCTGTAACGATGATGCTAATGCATATTGATTAGAATGAATTTTGTGCTTTCAAGTGAATTGGAAAGAAAATGTTCTGAAATTCAATCAGGCTCTATTCTCCTCTATTCCAGGGTGAGGCAGTTTGATCACTTTGCCTCTTGACGTCGAAGAGAACAAAGAGCGAACATTTTTCTCTCAGACCTAAACCCCCTCATTTAAAAACAGGTTGTCTTGCATGCACCCAGGGCTGGAGGGAGGCTAACAATAGTAGAGAACATTGAGCATGTTCTGATCCGAGAGAGCATGTGAGAGGAGCATGGTCAGTCTGCAGCTCTGGACCTGCGGGCTACTGAGACTCCATAAAGAGAGCTTTTCATCTGGATAAACACACTCGATGCATCAGAAGCAAAATTCCCTTAACACTGAGCAAAACAACTCAAAATATCCACTCAAATTTCCAAAACAGTGTACCTACAAATTCCTATTTATTCACAGGACGTACATTAAGGGGTTTGGGGTCAGTAAGACTTTTTTTTTTTTCCTTCTTGAAAGAACCTGTCTTGACTTTTATTCAGCAAGAACAAATTACATCGATCAAAAGTGACTGTTCACACACACACACAGACTATAACATTGTGTTACAAACACTCCCAAAACATAATTAAAAAGTGTGCTTTAATAATGTGATTCATTTTGAAGCATTTATTACATTTATTATACTGATATGTTAAGATAATAAAACAAAAAAATGATCTGATCACTTTCACTTACCTTTGTGCAAACTATGAGCACTGGAATGCCCAGGTTGTGTGTGAGGACGTTGTCTCCCAGGGGCAGCAGCACACTCTCATCTTCTCCCGCAGCGGCTGGCCCTCGTCTCTGGGGCGAGCTCGGCGTGGCTTCCTCTGGCTCTACATATTCCTGGAAGGCCTTAACCACTGCAGAGAACAGAGCAACACACAAGCAGGGTCAAACCTTTAAACATTTATTTACAGTAAACAGTGTCAGTAGGTACATCATAAAGTCCAAAATAACAGAAGCATCACATTACACATTACTGTTTACATCACATGCAATTTAAACATTTTACAACAAATTCATGACATGACAACATTTAAATAAGCAAAGGCTACAGATTATACACAGATAGATTTCTAGCAATAAGACGACAATGGGATCCATCCATCATCAACATCCAAGTTCGACTCGTTATTTCTTTAAATGGCACAACAATGCATTAATAGTGGACCTGTAAAAGTTATAATATAAGGCCCTGTTTACTAAGATGCGTTTTGGTCGATAGGATCACAAGTGGACGAGTAAATACAGGTGTAAACGGGGTCTAAAACATTTTGAGCTTCTCCATTCTCGACCACTTCCAGAGGTAGTCGAAAACGCATTCGACCGCAAAATACATTATGGGAAGCGCAGTAGCCAGACTGGTTTTAAACTTTGTCGGCTAAAGACCCAAGTTTGATTTGAAGAGGAAAAACGTATCAAGTATTTTTTCTCACGGCACCATTCCTGATTTCTAACACACACACACACACCGCATTCAGTCTGGTTTTGCGGCTGTCAAAACAGAAATGAAAGCTGCTGCTCTCTGTATACGTTTTCTCCGGGCGCATTCATATGTAAATTGCACAAGCTTATTTTGTCCATTAGATCGAAAAATCCCATACACCTGCCCACCCATAGACCCTCCCCTCGAAGAAATCAGGACAGAAATGGTTGAAAATGGACAAAAGAGACTGTGATTGTGTGTTCCTCAATGGAAAATTAAATCAAGCGAAATTTAAAAAATACACGAGGGTTAGTAAATGAACAGAAATGTAACTTTTGGGTGAACTATCACTTTAAGGATTAAATAGCCTCAGCCAATAAAAAGCCATACAAATATATAGAACATCCACAGATTTAGGACATTCCAGTCAGGTTACATAAGACCCAAACAGACAATCTGTCCCAAAAAAAAAAAAGATTACATTTAAAAAAAGAAAAACATAAATAAATAAATCTTAACATTGGCAAGGATTTGTAGCATGTTTTTTTGCCCAAACAATTCATTATCTGTGTAACTCAAACTGCCTGAAATCATGACTTGTTATGGACACATTTGAGTGGCCGATGCCTGTAGAAGAGCAGCTCAGATGAGAACAGAGCTGACAGCACACTCTCAAGACTCTGTCTGAGCTCTACATTACAGAACACAGGAGCAGCAACCCAAAACAATGTTAAATACACAGGAGTATATGAAGAGGGCATGGTGGTGATGTGCGCAAGTAGGTGGCTGGAATGGTCTTTTATTGGTGGTAGATTGAGGAGGTGGGGAGGGAGGGAAAGGGGGAGGAACTTCCTCAGGAACCTTAAGAATGCAGCTCCAGATGACCCAGAAACCAGGCAAGCTGCACCACTTCCTTTAGCGTACTGTTAATGGAACAACATGCTGCTGGAATAACAGACACGCCAGTCCTAAAAGCAGATTTAACATATACTACCGTTTAAAAGTTTGGGGTCACTACAATTTATTTTGTTTAAGAAATTAATAATTTTATTCAGCAAGCCAAGGACATGTTCAAATGATCAACAGTGACAGTAAAAACATTTATATCACAAAACGTTTTTATTTCAAATAACTTTCTATTCAAAGAATCCTGAAAAAAGTGTTACATCATGGTTTACACAAAAATATTAAGCAGCACAATGGTTTTCAACAATAATAATAATAATAATAATAATTAAAGCATCATGTAACATTGAATACTGGCGTAATGGCTGCTGAAAATTTCACTTTGCCATCACAGGAATAAATAATTTGCATTGCAATATATATTTAAATAGAAAATAGTTACTTTAAATTGTAATAGTATGACACAATATTACTGTATTTTTGATTAAATAAATGCAGCCTTACTGATGACAAACTTTTGAACGGTAGTGTATAAACTGGATTCATCACGCATGAATCTCTTTATATCACACTCAGTTACCCACACCCAGCGATGTGAAGTGTATGTACATGTTTCCACAGGAGCCAGAGTTCAAGATAATCTGTTGCAAACCAATAAACTACTTGTGTTCTTTATGGACAAAGAGTCCATTAGGAAATTTTAATTATTTCCAGAAGGCAAGCCGACATTACCCGTCTAGTGATTCTTCTTAAATGATAATAGCCAATAGGCAAGAGTTCAATATCACATGGCAGCGTCTGCAGACCCCTTGATTCTGCCGGCTCATGTAATCTCCACAGTTCTCTAAACAAACTCAGGCAGAGTGAATTTTATTTTATTTTATTTTATAACTTGATCAGCCTGTTTTCACCAGACAATCAACACTGAAGTTGTGGTAAAGATTTTAATCTGCAACTTTCTTAATCCATATGACTTAATGTAATATCCTAAATCAAAAGAAGCACAAGTTTACAATCACTTTCTACTGTCGACTTTGACCAGCTTCCACAAACAAGGGTGGGGACGGTCAACAGAATACACTCATCCAGTGCGCATTTGCAGGCATGAAGCCATCAGAGTGCTAACAAGTGCATCTAAAAATCATGATGACAGAAAACAAAAAAGTAAATGCCAATTAAGTAGTGTTGTTTTTGTAAAAAGAAAAGCAGTTACAAGGCCACATTTGAACAACATGAAAAAAAGGATTTCCAAAGTACATCCAGATGTCACTCTACATAAAAAAAAAAAAGTTCAGTCAATGTGTTAGCTGACTAAGAGCTGTGAGACGGTATGTTTTAGCACAGTGGTTTGAGTTGTGCTTGGGTGTTGCGCTCATGCCCTGCTCAAAACAATGAGTTGAATGTCAGGAACGTCTGAGAGAGCAGACCATGATGCAACGCCTTGTAAGAGAGGCTGAACTGTCCTTCCCACTAGAGTGCTGACGTCACTGAATCCGGTCAGATGTGAGGAGTGAGCAGAGGCTGCTTGTGCTTCCTTAAGGAAGCAACGGCCCCTTTTCTGGGTGGGTCAGTTTTACAAAGCTGAGAGCAGATTGAGGCTTAATGTGTTTGGACACCAATTCAATACATCCAACATTTGGCAATTGTGGGATGTGAACTTGAAAAATAAAATATACACCATGTTCAAAAGTTTGGGGTTAGACAGATTGTTGCAATGTTTTTGAAAGAAGTCTCTTATGCTCACCAAGGCTGCATTTCTTTGATCAAAAACACAGTAAAAACATGTGAAATGTTGAAAATATTGTAACCCTGGTACTTTTTTCAGAAATCTTTGATGAATAAAGAGTTGAATTGTACAGCATTTGTTTGAAACAGATCTCTTTTGTAACATTATAAATGTCTTTACTGTCACTTCTGATCAATTTAATGTGTCCACCACGGAAATTTTTTTTGATTGGTTGCGTATAATAAAATCAATTTCTGACAGCAGAAATTAGCACAGTGGATAGGTCACTCACCAATATCAAAATGGCAACTTCAGTGGATCCTATTTCAGCCAAGATTATAGATTAAAATAGGGAATGTATTTGTAAAACATGGGGATGATATGAATGATGTTTCCATGAAACATTTAAAATCATGTTTTAACTGTAAAAGTAAAACACTGAAAATCATCACAGAAAGCATGTTCTGTATGATGAAAAAAATATTAGAAGGATGAAAGCCACACAATAAGGTGGTCATACTGTTGGGGACAAAAAGAGCTAGATTCAAAAACTACCAATTCAAATGTGTTGTAAAACCACTGGGCTTTGTATTTCATATGCAAGCTAAAAAACAGTACCATTGCCAAGCCACTTCCCCATTCTGCTGTCACAGCCCTGTTTATAGGGCACATGCAGTCATCCTCAGAAATAGCCTCTCACTTCATGTCGGAGCACTCTGCCTCTCTCTTCACAGTCATCGGTGAAAGATATGAATAAAAATGATGTTAATTCAGCCAGCGCACATACCTGTATTTACATCCTGTTTTCGGTCGAAGTCCACAGTAATCGATTGTTGAGTTCACGCGTGTGATCATAGGTAACTAAACCTATGCGCGTGAACTCGACAATCGATTACTGTGGACTTCGACCGAAAACAGGATGTAAATACAGGTATGTGCGCTGGCTGAATTAACATCATTTTTATTCATATCTTTCACATCTACTGCAGTCAGATTCACCCGTGTTCACTCTGAAGGAATCACTCACATGACCTGTGCACTTGTAATGACACATCAAGGATGTTAAGAGGCTAAAAGCAGGTTTAAAACTTGAAGTCAACAGGGTGCAAATTCTAAAAAGAGGATAACACGGTGTAGGCAACACCGATATTTGTCGTTGTTCTCTGTATTGACAGCACTCCAAATTTACAAAAAAACTTTTCAAATCCAAAATATTCACTTCAAGCCCTGATAAACATTACCATTTAGTTTGGGGTCAGTACAATTTAAAAAGTAATTAGGCCTATTACATATATTCAGCTAGAATACATTAAATTGATCAAAAGCAACAGTGAAGACATTAATAATATTACAAAAGATTTCCATTTTTTTTATTCCATGAATTATGGGGGGGGGGGGGGGGGGGGGGTGCATGCAGTTTTGTAATAATATTACAATAATATTTAACAACATTAGATTTTTTACTGTATTTTTGATCAAATAAATGCAGCTTTGGTAAGATGCTGATTTCAAAAACAACAAAAAAAATCTTACCGACCCCAAACTTTTGAACTGCAGTGTATCTGTATGTAGGTTTTTGAAAACATGATGATTCTCAGCAAATATTTAATTTTACTAACACTTCCTCGTGAGGCAGTATTTTGTGACCACTCTGATTCTAACAGCAAGAGTCTGACAACATGGGTCATGCAAATTTAAAGCACAAAGACCAGACTGTCATTAAACCATCCTACAGTGCAGGCATTCCTGCTCTCATAACCCTCATAATAAAACTCGATTATGAATGAACAAAATAATTTTAATAAAAGCATATGATGCCTTATATTCACATGACTTTCTATATCACCTACCGAATTCTCAACATAAATAAAAGTCCTTTAATGTTTAAGCTACATTCTTCACTATATCAAAAACAACCAACCAAAAATCAACCTCTGCACCTTCTGGGATTTATTAGTGTATGTATTACTGCACCGCAACTTTCTGCACAATCTGTCATTGACTGTACTGTCAATATATAAATGTAGCAGCCAGTGTCACAATCTAAACATTAACATATGATCAAAACATACAAGACAAGGAACGATTCTCACCAGAAAAGGCACATTTGAAAACTGACATAAATGTTAAGCGGTCTCAACATTCATATTTCCGCCTGCAATGCACACTGCATTCATATTCCCGATATGCACACGCTATAATCACCCATAATATCACTTGAATCTGAATGACCCCTACAAACAAACAGCAAAGTGTTAATACTACTACAACCTAGTAGCAAAAAAGCAAAACAGCACTTACTCCTCTGCTCCATCTCTCTCATTTCCTCAGGTGGGATCTTCAGTTTGTCCACGTGTTCACGCAGCACACTCGCCCACTTCTGCAACGACTCCATGATGGTCCAAGGCCGTGACATGTCCACCACAAACACAACTAGACTGTCCTTCAACGACTCAGTGGTCACTGCAAACTTCAGCAAGCCTTTGTGGTACAGGTCTCCATCCAGGATCCACACGCTGCAGCGAGTTAAATCTGGAAGAGTTTATTGTAAATATACATTTAAAAAAAAACTGAATAAACTGCATTTTCTACATACAGAGTAAATGTACCCAAAATAAAATAAACTATTTATCTTTTTATTGTATTTAAAAAAAAAAAAAAAATTATTGCATTTTTTATCCATTTATATTTTTCATGTCATTCTAGACTTTATGCAATTTGTTTGCAAAACAATACAATTTCATAGTGCGGCCTTTTAACACAAAACAGGCAATTAAAACATCCAAAGCTTCATAATCCTTACATATTATTTTGTTAATTATTTTATCTTTGACCCAGTTTAAATCACTTACCCTCTCTGTCTTCATCCTGGACGCTCAGGTACAAGTATTCCAGCCCTCTACCTTTCTTACTATGCTCGGCTCCTTGAAGTTTGGCCATGAGTGTCGTCTTTCCTGAACCATCCTCCCCTAAAACACCAGAAATCATATCACTCATAAATCATGACACATCGGTGTACTGAATAGTAAACTCCTAAGTGTTAAGACAAAGAAAATTATTTCAGCTTTATGCCTAGGATAAAGTTAAAGGGATAGTTCACCCCAAAAAATGATTTTGTCATTATTCACTCACTTGTGTCATTCCAAACCTGTATAACTTTATTTCTCATGTAGAACACATTAAAATATAAACCAAAACAGTTTGATTAGTACCAGCATTCTTTAAAATATCTTAGTTTGTCTTCTACAAAAAAAACAGTAAGCCATACAGGGTTGGAACAACGTGACAGCGAGAAAAATAACACAAGTATCATTTTTGGATGAACTACTAGGCTATCCCTTTACAAGCTTCATACATTGTATTCAAAGAAATTTGCACATTAAAATGAAGCAGCGTACGTCGATATTGTACGCAAAACATAAACACACTTGTAATAAACTATGAATTTTGATTTAAAACAATATTCAAAAAAAAAAAAAAAAAAAGTCACATACCGAAAAGCAATATATTTTTCCCAGAGGGCAATTTAGAGCTTGAGCGTGTGGAAACTTCGCTGAGGATTGAAGACCTGAAAAACAAAACAAATGACCACCGATCACTTGCCATTCATGACATTAGCAGACAGGGGCTTTAAAGCGTAGAAAGTAGTTGGATGTTTAGTTTCGTCTGCAGATACCTGCAACTAGGTAATATAATGTTACCAAAACATCCACAAAAAGGCCGTTACAAGAATGAACCTCTCACACAAGAGATGGATGTCAATCAACCGTTAGATCCCATCAGAAACGCAAATCAACAGTCAGTTTCTTGACAATAATCATCACCTGCATTTCAATTTAATTAGCCAAGCAAAGCTTCATGAGAAACGACCTAAACACAACAAATATGAAAACCGTTGAGTTTAAATGCTAGCCAATAGCACACAACATACACAAGTGAGCATGACATGAGCATATAAACCGAGACAATCTGCGTCTTAACGTCCCAAAAGACTTTCTTTATTATTCAGCCCGCTGTAAAGGTCTAATCTAGCCTAATCCAGACTTTGCTGTAAATTTATGTGAAGTGTTTTGGGCTCATCCGGGACCGGCGTCTGAACTGGGCAGCACCCGGCTGGTGACAAAGCAGCACTTCACACTGTCAAATTAACGGACTCCTTGCACAAACCGCTGCACTTCTGGACACTTTGAGGGTACGAGCATACCAGAGGTTTTGTCCTTCATCATCCTCGTTACTGTTTTCCATAGTGTCGCCTGTCCCGGCTGCGCCCAGTAGCTTCTTCTCTAAAACGGGAGCCATCTTGAGTGTAGATGCACAAAGGGAGGCGCACACTGAGCGCCTGAGGACCTCACACGAGAAGCTCCGCGAACTACCTATCCTACTACGGCGAAGGACTAGCTCATTAATATTAACTACGTACCTTGTCGTCCTCCCAGTAAAAGCAGACGTTTGTAAGTGGATTCATGAATATTAATTAGGCACATGACAGGTTCGGGTTGTACAAAAGCAAAGACAGCGTGACCAAATTAATATTCATGAAGAACGACTTCGCCGTAGTAAGAGTCATAAATTATCGCACAGTGCTCTTAGAAATATAAAAACAATATACAAACAGACACACAACTTAACAAAAATCCGAAAGAAGAACAGGACACGTTTTTCTTCGCTTACATGAAATCATAAAATACTCTTTGCCCTGATGTTTGTAATAATGGTCAGGCATTTGAAAAGCCAGCACTATCCGCGTTGGCTTGAATGATGTCATTTCAGACTTTGCCGCGCGCGTAAATGTGATTAGCGCGCCGATCTGAGGTCAGTTGTGCGGTTTGCTTTTTCATGGTGAAGATCTAAATATAGGAGAGGAAACTGGCCCACGGCATATAGAGTGAACTAGAGACGATGGTTTGCGAACCCGTCTGAATCATAGACTGTATGAATCGGATTTCTTCATATGCACATTTTATTATAGAATATATAGGCCTGTTGTTACTAGTTATAAAGTACGATTTACTCCAAACCCTCGTCTAGTCATTTTGGACCTGTCTTCAAAGAATGGGTAACTGTTAGAAGGCCTAACTTTACTCTAAATAACAAATCGTTTTGGGTATTGGTACCAAATGTAAACAGAAACAATAAAATAATATATAATAAGATGGAAATACTGTTTAAAAAGTGTTAATCTGTTATCTTTAGAGGTCACACGTCTATAGTAGGCCTAGAAGTTGTGGTCTATACACTTTGGATGTAGCCTACATGTTATTTTATGCAGATTTTAATCTTTTGTTTTGTTTATCTATCGATTCATTTTGTAACTGTAACTCTAGAAAAGTAGGTTACTCTATCTTAAATGCACTTAAATATGTAACACATTGAATAATACACAAGTAAATACTATGCGCTTTTTAACCAAATAAAACACATTTTTTTCTCAAGAACTGAGTTTTAATCGTTAGTGCAGGTTAAGTTTTTTTGTTTTGTTTTGTTTGCGAGAAAGGGTTCTTTACGTCAGTGCAGTGCAGTGCAGTGACGACATCTGCCGGTGGAACGATCACATGACAAGCCAACGTGAGTTTAGACAGAGACTATGAAAAGGCTAAGACCCATCATTTTTCCAACTGAGAGATAAGATTAATCTCTCTTCCATCGTTTTTATTAATAACTTTGGTATGTAAAAAAACATTCGAAAATAATTAATATAATGTAAAAGTAGTAAATGAAAAAGTAATTTATGGACAAATAAATGCAGTTATAAAAGAATTGTTGTTATCATGTTAATTTTTCTCTTTAAGTGTCTCAAGACAAAAGTGCCATTAGCAGATAGCTACTTGAACACACAAGGTGAGCATCACACCATTAAAGAAATGATCAAACTATGACCTGGTTAAACAGGTATATAAACATACAAAGAAGAAACTAGTAAACTAAAACAACAATAGGCAAATATGGAAAGAATAGAAAATAAAGACCACACCTAATGTATGTGTGCTTATAAGTGCTGTTATAATGAAGGTCCACACATCATTCAGGCCCAAAATGAAGTGTTGGGGTGAAGGGATGACAGCTGAGGCACTGCCACAATTACATCTAGAGGCGATTCCCTCAGGCTGCTCCATATGGCCCTGCAAACTGAAACTGTGCTTCACTGGCAAGAGCGGAGGGGTAAGACTGGGGGTCTCCTGGGAGAATTAGCATGCCAAAACCCTGACTCATATAGAGGCCTGTAACTTGACCTTCTTCCTTTTATTCTTTAGCCATTAACACCCTGCTGTCAAGAAAACATGTTCTTTTACTGACATGAGAGTCAAAGCACCAAACCCTCAACTGTAAACATCACATTTGAATTAATTATTGTATGCCTTTTGTTTTGTGTTTTTTATTAGTTTTTTATTTTTTTATTAGTTTTTATTAGTTGTTATTGTCCATATAGTTAATAACCAAGATAACTGCAGTGAATCTTAAACTCAGATCTTCAAGATTCATCTTTTTTATCTAGCTTTCATAAGGCTTCCACTTGAAGTTGTGCAACAAAAATGACTTATTATTTTGAAATGTTATTCCTGTCATTCTGTCTCTCATCAATATCCGCATCCACTTGTTCACAGGCTTTGAGATCTGGCCATTACTCCTGATGCACCATCATTCTCCAGACACTAGAGGCTGCTGTCTTCTTTTCCCGCCCAAAAGAAAGCTGCATCAGAGCAAACATTTTTGTTGTTGTTTCATTGACATGAGACTTATGATTAATCACAGATATGTAATGCTTGCCAAACATTCTATAGGGCATGAAGCTCACAGATCATAAACCTTTCAGCGTTTCGCAGAGTCTGGGAACTCTGTAACCTTGAACTCTTTGCCTGGAATAGCTGGGCATTTTAACAAACTACCACCAAACCAGCTATGTGACCGAAATCAAAACACTGTGCAGTTTTTAGACATGAATGTAGATAATTGAAACTGTCAAGAAACAAAACAAAACATTTACACTTTTCACTTGTCACCACAAGCTCATATTTTTAGTGTCTGACAGTAAAATCCTGTGTTAGATTGTTGAATTTCTAACACGCAGAACTACAGAGGGGAAACTGGTTTCTCACGACCATGTTTCATAGCATTCCATGTGTCTACAGTGATGAAAGAGCGGCGCTGGTTCATTCCTCCCCTCACTGTGATTTAATCATGAGCCTGTATATATATATAATTGGCTTGTCTACATAAGGATTGATTATTATTGTCACAGACCGTCCTTTGTTGTACATGTGCGCAGCAGCAGGTCTAATTCATAATTTTGTATTTTTCTGTTTTTGCATAGGTCTGTAATTCATTGTTCCTCAACATTAAGATTCTAAGTTTATTGTAATGTTAAAAATCACAAATATTACTGCAACTACTGTGATTTCTGTCTCAGATTTAATGGTCTTTTCCAACACATACTCAACATATGCTTGGTTGGAGAGCACCATCATTTAGAATAGATGCTTGTTGAATCTGAAGCTTATTATAAAAGGTGAAGAAGAAAAGTTAATGTTTGTATGTATTCGGCATTTTATTTACATATTTCAAAGGTACACATGAACGGGCCTAGTAGAATTTCATTGCACCTCTGCCTTTACTATTAACACCAAGCAGCCAAATTACACAAGAGTGTCATGTATTAGACCGCTTAAAGTGGAATGTATAATTAGGAATGACCTCATGGCTCTCTTACACTTTTCTTGACTTCTCTGCCTTGTGACACAAATGTCAATCAGAAAACAATACTCTGGTGGTTTACAGACACGCATAATTTGACTCACTCTGCGTCATCAAGATAAGAACAGCTGAAATGCCTTACTTTTTATGTCTTTAAGCAATGGTTACATTAAGTTGTTCTTCCTTTTACAGAATAACTGCTTAGGACAGGATCAGTCTGTGGACGTCTGAATTCGCAACTGAATTTGAAGGCCCTGCTTACAATTCACTTCATTCTCCTCTCCTTCAGCCATGGGGGTGGAGAATTGCTGTAACCCCTATCTTTACACACACACACAGAGAGAGAGAGAGAGAGAGAGAGAGAGAGAGAGAAATGCATGCTAAAACCATTCAAGCAGGTGGAAAAAAGGCAGCAACTTCAAGTCAAAGGAATACGGTTGCTATAGTGATCACTTCAAAAAGTGAAAGAAAAGGGGGCATTATTCCCAAAACCCATTATAAAGCCCATCTAATCTTGCTAAAATATGCACCCAACGTGAGGGGGAAGGGAAGGGAAGGGAGGAGGAGAGGGAGGGTATATGGATTGTGGGCAGTGGGCAGGAGAGGCTGTGATAACGACAGATGTCTCACAAACCGTGGGTTTAACAGGAGGGGTGAAAGACGAAAAAACGCCCAGTCGCAGATTGGACCTCAGGGAGAGAGTAGGACTGGCTCTGACTGAATCACATTCACTACTACAGGAGAAAAGAAAGTACATTCAACGCGCTCTTTCACTCGGATTTCAACAGAAACTGAGAAACAGGTTAGTAAAATGTTAGTCGCGATTTTATAGTCTCTTTAAATAACGGGAAAATCACTTATAAAACAAAGCGTTTTATTGGTGCAGGAGGTTGAACAATGCAGACTGCACGAGCCGTTCTTTGTTCTCGTTATTCTCATTTGTCACTTGTGAAAACTAAAAATGCACAATAGGCTACCATATTTAGATTATTAAGTTAAAAATTATTAAGAAAAAAAAAAGTTTTCCTAGAAATATCTCAATGTCACTTTACAAATGTCACATTTAATATTTCTAAATTATCATTGGAATGTGTGACTGGTTTCCTAAATGTAGGCTATAGAGAGAGATCAAAATGTGAGTTAAAGTAGGCTAAATATAAGTAAGCTTTTATTTTATTTATCTTTAAATGGAGCTGTGGGTTACAGGTAGCTCTTACCCAGTTTAACCCCTTGTATTTCGTCTTGCTATGGAAAGCAGTGTTAAGGAAATAGCGTTAATTTGCACTAATAAGAAATTAATATTCAGACGTAAGGAGGAGCTGATCGATGTGCTAGCGTGGGGGTGGGCGGTATGTGTCTTTTTTTATATATATATATATACAGCCTATAAAAATGTCCTATTTCGTGTTATGCTTTTCATTTTTAGCACTTATCATTACACATTGATGATTGATTGTTATAACCCGCAGCAATTGGATAGGCTTAATTTGACTCAGTGTACTATTTCACCACGACTTCAAGGACATAACTTTCATACCGTCATTATGGAGATTTATTTACATCATATTAATGAGTAACTTCATCAAGCTAGATTTGCTGGAATAATGTGAAGCATACTGGCACAGAGCGCTGTGAGAGGCTCTAATAAAAACTGTCTTTAGTGAGCGCTGACTAGGCACTAGGCAGCACATCTCAGCAGCTGGACTCATTTGCAGGTTGGACTGGGGCATGACTGCGTATCCGGTCTTTGTTTGCCCCAGTGCAGTACTTTGGACAGCTCCTATTGTAACCCCACCATGCTGCAGCTTAAGTGATATTTAGTCAACTGAGTTGCAATAACTGCAGATTTTTAAAAGGTTGCAATTGGTTACCATATCAGTTGCAAGATTTTTTTTTTTTTTTTTGTATCTACCTCACACTTTCATAATTTCACATATATTTAAAACCAATTCCATATATAACTGGGGCTGTCGATTTAATAAGTTAATTTAATTAATTAGCTATGGAAAGATAACGCTTTGAAATGATTTAACGCACCCGCCCCGCCCCAGACCTAAGTCTTACATTTCATACAGTTGATTGGTGATGAACATGACGCAGGCCAGTGTAGCCTATAGAATGCAGTTAGAATGTCCCTATAAATCAAGATTTTTGGGCAAAATATTATAATGTTATTATAAATCATATGAGTTTTTGTCTCATATTTATATCATATGATATACAGTAGGACTAGGCTAGTTAAGCAATATCACACGAGTGATGTTCTTGTCCCGAATAGCACCAGTGCAAGTGTGACATTGATTTTATACAACAGTTCAATAAATAAGAAGTTAATATTGTGTTATATTTTAGAGACAATATTGTCTGTTTTTTGCTCAATTTTGCCAACGAAAATATTACCTATAAAGCCAAAGCATAACTGTTGTGCTTCTCCGAGCAACACACAGCAGTGTTTCGTTACTAAAAGAATCAACGTTTTGAGCGAATCAATCGGGTGAACCAAGGCCCATTCATAATAGGTGTGTATGACTTGAAGCGGCGCTGCACAGACCGATCGGTGTATGACATCAAAGTACAGCGAGAGCGTTCCTTTGATGTCATACACCGATCGGTCTGCACTGCACCGCTTAAGTCAACACACCTATTTACTTATTTCTTGAATAAATCAGCCATTTGAAGGAATCATATAAATGAATGACTCAATAACTTAGTCATTTAGACATTTACCGCCACCTAAAAGTTTTAGTTTGTTATTACGAGAATCATTTCATTTAAAATCTTTTTATTTACATTGAATCAGCATCATGTCGTTTCAAACCCGTATTACTTTCTTTCTTTTGCAGAACATAAATATATATATATATATATATATATATATATATATATATATATATATATATATATATATATATATATATATATATATATATATATATATATATAATGTGTAATAAATTCCTAGTTGAATCAATTAAAATATTTATTTTTAAAGCTACTTTTTGTAGTATATTTGATGCTTTTCTAATTTAACACAATAGCATATTTTGGGGTAAATTTCTCAGCCAAAT
This sequence comes from Abramis brama, assembly GCF_963993115.1. Classification (NCBI taxonomy): domain Eukaryota; kingdom Metazoa; phylum Chordata; class Actinopteri; order Cypriniformes; family Leuciscidae; genus Abramis; species Abramis brama. The sequence goes on from NC_139965.1 coordinate 35,354,507, forward strand.
CTGATGTGTGATTAATTTGCGATGGATTCGATTAATTAATCTGCACATCATTTAATTAATTCGATTAAAAAATTTAATCGCTTGACAACCCTAATTTAAACGTATCAATTTTGTGATAATGGCCTAATGTGATTCAGTTCATGTAATCTATAATCAGCCTTTCCCTTGAATCTTATCTTTTCACCTCCCCAAACCAAGCAGCTATACTAACCAAACCATGGAACATGCTAAGAGAAGTGAATGACTTTTATATGATAATTTTATATGAAATGATATTGGTTTTTATTTAATGTCGTAAAACTGTATACAAACTGATATAATAAAAAATTAAGATATAATAAAATACACTGACCTCCTCCTTAACAGAGCTGGACTGCATTCAAAGTCCTTGGCAGAGGTTGCATTTGCTCGAAATGAATGAGAATGAAGAAATGGGCTGGGTCATGTTGGTAGTTTTACATTTTACATTTTACAATTTCATATCCATAATGAGCTTCTAAGAAGGTTGGTTATTTGCCTGATGGAGTTTTAGACCAAATGTATTCACTGAATGAATGCAATGGATATTGCTTTGGATAAAAGTATCTGCCAAATGCATGTGCAATTATTGAAACGCAGTGATGTGCATAGCTTACATAAGATGTTCTTCTGCTCCCACAGGACATTATGGGAGGCAAGTTAAGCAAACGGAAGAAGGGATACGATGTCAGTGACCCTAAAGAGAAGAAAGAGGAGAGTGCTGTGGCAGCAGTTGAACCATCTGAGAAGGCAGAGAGCCCTGTGACTGAGGCGGAGGCTGCACCACAGGAGGCTGCAGCAGCGCCAGTGCTGGAGTCTGAAGCACCAGCTGAGAAAACTGCATCTCCTTCAACAGCACAAGCAGAGGAGAAGAAGGATGATGCGGCACCAGAAAAACCAGTGGCTACAACAGAGGCATCTACTGCTGCACCTAAGGAATCAGCAAGTGCTCCAGAGGAACCGGCAGCTGTAAAGCCAGCAGCTGAGTCGGCAACAGCAGTAGAGACAACAGCTGCTATACAAAAGGCACCGGCAGCAGAGGTACCAGCAGCTGCAGTAGAGACACCATCAGCTGCACCAGAGGCATCAGCAGCTGAGAAGACTTCAGCTGCACCTAAGGAACCAGAAGCTGAGAAACCGACAGTTGCACCAGAGCAACCAGTGACAAAAGAACCTGCAGCTGCACCTGAGGAACCAACAACTGCACCAGCAGCAGAAGCAGCAGCAGAGGAATCTGCAGCTACACTCCAGGAACCGGCTGCTGCACCAGAGACACCAGTGACAGAGAAACCTGTGGCTGCAACAGAAGAACCAGTGAAGACACCAGTGAAAGAGGAACCTCCAACAACACATGAAGAACTTGAGAATGTGCCAGAGGCACCAGTGGCAGAGGAACCGATAACACTATCTGAGAAACCAACAGCTGTGGCCGAGCCACATGCAGCTGCACCTGAGGAACATGCAACTGTCCCCAAAGCTGAGGAATCTGCAGCTGCACCTGAGGATCATGCAACTGTCCCCAAAGCTGAGGAATCTGCAGCTGCACCTGAGGATCATGCAACTGTCCCCAAAGCTGAGGAATCTGCAGCTGCACCTGAGGATCATGCAACTGTCCCCAAAGCTGAGGAATCTGCAGCTGTACCTGAGGATCCTGCCCCTGTGCCAGAGGAGCCTGTATCATCACCTCAACTTGCAGCTTCGCCAGTAGAACCTATCACAGAGGAGGCAGTAGAGAAGGTTGTTGAGGAGGTTGCAAATGTAAGTGAAACCACAGAGGTCACACCAGAACAAGAGGCCGTCACTGAGGCAGTAGCTCCAGAGCCCGTCGCCGAGTCTACCCCAGTGCCTGAACCTGTTTCCGAGGCATTGAGTGCGGCAGAGGTCGAGAAGGCTGTTCCTACCCCTGAAGAAACCCCAACAGTCCCAGAGCCTGAATCTGAAACTGCCGCACTTCCTGAGGTCACACTAACAGAAGCAGATCCCGAGCCACCCGCAGAGCCAACACAACCCGAACCTACGACAGAGCAAAAGATTGCAGAGGAGTCTATTCCCACAATTGTCATCTTGGAATCAACCTCGACCAATGAGCTCTGCCTTGAGGAAACTGCCCCGACTGTCATAGATGAGAAGCTGAATAATGGAGACTGTGAGAGCGCTGGCTCAGCAGAGGAATCTGTGCCAGCCCCCCCTGAGGTAAATGGGGAGTGCCATGAGCAGGCACCAGACATAGGCTCTTTGGATGTCCTTGAGTCCCCGGTTGAGGCATGTGTAAATGGTGTGAAGGACAAAGAACCCCCTCAAGTGCTGAGTGACTGTGAAATGAAAAAGGACTTGAGTTTGGATGCTGACTTTCAGGTCCCAGCTATGATTGGCGATATGGTAGAGGTGCCACAGTGAGTCGATTTAATCTGAGAAACAAACCTTAAATGTGAATCCCATATTGATGCAAACAAACAAATGAAACAATCGTCTGACAACACGGGCTTTCTGAAAATAAATGTGAAAAATGCCTGTTGTGTTCTCTCAGGCAAAGGAATTTCTGGTTAACCAAAAAGAAATACAACCACCCAAGAGCTAAGTGTGAGAAACAAAATAAGAATGAAACAGTGAGAGTGAAAGCCTAAAAGGAAATGGGAGGGAGAGAGAGAGACAGAGAGAGAGAGAGAGAGAGAGAGAGAGAGAGAGAGAGACAGAGAGAGAGAGAGAGAGAGAGAGAGAGAGAGAGAGGATGGTCTTTGAAGTCTTTGTGGCCGGTGTCCTGCTGTCATTGCAGAGGGTGAGCTTGCAGGCCTGGCTGAATATGTAAACCAGGGAGATGATGATTACTTATGAACAGAAAATAAAATAAAAAACAAGATGGCAGAACAGAAATGCACGACAGTAACAATGGTAAAAAATGATTTGAATGAACAGAATCATCTTTTGTGTTTGAGCCTGATGCATATTAAAATGGTTTATTGGATTAGCATTTAATAGTATATAATCTAATTTAGACCATGTAATACGGAGATTTGAGGATGAAGCATTTTGAATTTTTCATGTTGGGAGAATCAGTGGGTAATGTTCATTTTAACTTAATGGCTTGGCTTAGAAAATAAAACACTCTGTTATACCTTAAAAAAACTGTTTTTCTTTTTTGCACTTTTGTGAATGTTGTGCTGAATGGGTGGAACCTGTTTTTCAATATAAAAAGATTATTTCAATTAAAGGTATGATGCAATCTAATGCATAGAGCAAACACATTTTGTTTCAATAGCATGTGCTCAGCATGTGCAGCGTTGACTCTAAATTGATACAAAAGTGGTGTTCTGTAGACAGCTGCAACAGTTACGTTCAAGGCCTGTTTTCCGCCATTTTGTGTGATAGTAGAGATCTGATTGGCAGGTCACCATTTCAACAATGTCCCAAGAGTCATTGACTTTGTAAATTTGTTCTGTGGGGCTGGGCCTCAGGCACGAGTTGTTTTGAGTAACATGGAACATGTCCATGAAAGCAAATGTCTGTTCAGAGGCTTAACTCAGCAATCAGGCTGTGGTAGAAAAGGGAAACTGATTTTTATTCTTCACAGGAGGAAAGAGGTTTCAGGATAATAGGAGGGTGATGCCGCACAATGCAGAAGACTGCAGTGGGGAGAACAGGACTGAAAGGTCTCTTCTTGACAGGAGGAGCTCTGACACAGTGTAGAAAGGGAGAGAGTGGCCATGACAAACAAGATAATACCTTCAGACATTTTTACATGTACACATACACACAAATAATGGCCTCTACATAGAAAGGAAAACACATGGACAAATGAACAACACGGAATATGAAGAGCTCAAAAAACAAGTACTGTAAACATGCTACTCTCACCTACTATCTAAAAGAAAAGAGGGGGTTTGCACAAAAAAAGTGCTAATGCACAGAACTGATTACAGGGTATGTTTGTACCACTGTGTGTGTGTCTGTGAGAAGCATGAGAAAGGCTTTGCGAGAGAAGATGCTGGAAATATCTGAAGGTTCCCAAGTGCCCTCCGCAGGCACTATAATGAGCTCCTCCACATACCAAGCACGAATTCTCGGGTTTCTTAAAAAAAAAAGAAAGAAAAAAACACACAGGCGTACAGATTTATGAAAGGAATGTTCTCTAAAACTGAGGGGGGTGGTGGTGGGATGGGTGAATGAACTCACTGGCTTCAGTGTTTTTTAGAGTCACTGAAAAACTTATTCTCTTTACCATTTGTGAGTTGAGAATGGATCGTATTATATGTGGAAAAAACGCTATTTAAACAAATATTGTGCAGCGGCATTGCCCATTTAAAGGGGTCGTTCACCCAAAAATGAAAATCTATCATGATTTACTCACTCTCTTGTCAATCCAAACAAGTATAACTTTATTTTGTAGAACAAAAAAAAATAATATATAGATATTTTGAAGAAAGTTCATTATACAAATTTTTCAAAATATTTTACTTATTATTATTAAAACGCTATAATATCTTGCACTGTAATTTCTTAGGGTTTTTTACACAAGCCGCTGTTTGTCATCAAAAATAAACTCTGGTTTGCAGATTTAAGGGGAGAGGTCCAGTGTAAGGAATTTTCTGTACAAGGTGTCCTGTTTCCTCATCCCATCTTACTGTGCTTGGGGAGCAAGGTTCCTTCCTTCCTTCAACTTTCTCTCCCGCTCCCTTCCTCCCTTATTCCCCCTCTCTTTTCCTTAGCTTTCATGCACAAGAGATGAGAGGCCCTGCTTGCATCTTGATTTAAAGGCTCTCTACACAGTGCATAGTTGTGCAGCCACAGCTGCAGTGCTTGGATACACCAGCACTATGTGTTCTATACTGGAGCCTTGGCACAAAACTCAACGTGTTTTCCTGTTCCTGACACATTAGGACATTTGATCTTTCACTTCCCTGTCTCCCCATGATATAAAATTCCCTTCACTGGTATAAATCAACGCCAAATCTGGCACATGTGTTAAAAGTACTATGTTATTTAAAAATATTTAAAGTTGCCATGAAATGGATATTCACTTCATCTATTTTCTAAATGCCTCTTATTGATCTTATTGTTAATGATTCAGCCATGCATGTTTCTTTTTTCTTTTTTTATCTTGTAATTTTTAATCAATATGTCATAACTCGATCTTCCGGTGAAATGACACTCTCTGGTCATGTATGCAAGACTTTCCCAATCATTTAGTCCAATTGCTTAAAAGCTGCCCCTTTCAATCAACTGCGACTCGAATTATGATCTGCCTCCATCCAAATCAAAATTGAATGGACCAAAGTCAACAACCAAAGTCCCTGCCCTACATTTTGTTTTTTAAACAATTTTTGAGGCTGTTAAAAAATTGGAAAGCACGCAAATAGACAAAGTGGGAGCATTTCAGAATTTCACAAAATGTGTGCTAAAAATGTTGTTGTGTGATACACTACATTTGGTACACTACAATACCAAATATTTACTTTCATTTCTTTCTCTCATATTTACTTTTTATTGTTAGATTTTTGCAACGTTATTCTGGTGGAAATGCCCATAGATGTCTTGATTTGAATGGCGATAAAGTGGTGAAAGGGAGAAAAAAAAGAGAGAGAAAGTAAAGTGGTGAAAGGGAGAAAAAAAAAAAAAGCCCTGACATAGACAAAGAAAGTGTGGTTTCTTTCTAAATCCATATCACATGACTACAAGAAGACCTTTTGATTCCTGCAGATGAAAGTAAACGGATGACTGTGGTCCAGTCACATCAGTATTGCAGCAGTAGATGCAGGAGAAAAAAAAAAAAAAAACCCAGTGTTAAAAAATGCTACAAAAACTCCAAGGGGGGTTCCCATTGTTTTTACTCCTCTCTTATTCTCTCACTCCCTTTGTGATTCATGGTCTGGCAATGCTCTGCCCATCTGTGCAGCTGCTCTATACGGCTGTCATTATATGCGGGTCTGCAGAAGGCTTTCAGCGTGAGCTCAGTCATACTTACAACCAGTGTTGATCCACGAGTTAGCGTAATGGCCACAGAGAGGGCTGGGTCTGCCTCTTTACCCTTTCCCCTCTATTGCTCTCTCTCCCTCCCCCTGCCTATATAGATTGCACATTTCCCCAGCCTGGCCATCGTCTCTTCAAGCTCTGCAGCACACTTTTGTAACAGACCCAGCCAAATGCACATTTGAGAGGTGAGGAAAGGGAAGACAGTGTGAGAGTGGAGGTTGTGTGTATGTGTGTGTGTATGAACTGGTGACAGCCCCAGCATGGAGCCTCTATGGGGGTAGATGTGTCTTTGTCGTGCCGCCCAACCCCCTTCTTCTCTTCCCTCTACCCTCAGCCATTAGGGGAGAGAATGTTATACCCTAACACTCAATCATTCTAGACCATTAAACAGAGAAAGGAGGAACCAGAAGCCACATGCTAAGCAGAGCTCATTTTCCCCTGAACAACGATCATTTTCCCAACGATCCAGCCAAACTGATTGTGTTTGATGTTACACTCCTCTCTCCAGTCATTATAGACTGGAAAATCACTAAATTTGCCAGTTGCTATAAGGTTAAAATGACATTTTTAGATGTAGATATGCAAACACACACATGGAGTGTTTCTAGCCTTTTGTCAGTATTAGGGCACAGACCCAATTCGCAAATTTGTTATGGCTAGTTCTGATTATAAACAGCAGAGAGAAAACACGTGACATGATTGCTGCATTCTTGAAAATGATTCTCAGGCTGGTATGGTAACCATACCTTCAGTCGAAGATTTATCAGTAATATTTTTACTGGGGCACAGCAGTATTTAAAAGGTTTAGCAACGCCCCTCACTCAAACTGTATCCTGCAATGTCATAGTTAAAATCAGCACCCTGAACACGATTGGATGACCCAGCATGCTCGTTCCCTTACACAGCCAGGTGAACAGTGGCACTGGGTATGTAAGCGTGTGTGTGCGTGTGTGTTTAAGATTAAATATTAAAACTATGTTGAGCTCAGTCACCTTGAGAAAACTCTCAGTAATGTAGGCAGGTTAGAAACAGAGAGCCATTGAAATCTCACATTCCTGCCCTTCCATGCCGAAAACAGTCTACTGGTTTCAATGTATTCGAAACCTACAGTACAGTCATTTTGTAATCAGAGGGAAGTATCAGTGCTTTCTCATCAGAACTGCTTCTTCAAGTAAAACAAAACAACCACATTCACGTGCTGGCAAGTCAAATGTACGTCCTAATAAACTGGGTTGTCAATGGCCGTTTACACCTGGTATTAAGATGCGTTTTGGTCGATTGGATCACAAGTGGACGACGCTAAAAACAGGTGTAAATGGGGTCTAAAACATTTTGAGCTTCTCCACCTTCGACCACTTCCAGAGGTAGTCGAAAACACATTTGACCGGATTGCTTTCGTAGTGTAAACGCTCATGTGGTCAAAATGTGTTCAAAGAGCTTCAAAAGATCGCCTACTCTCCACCTACTGACCTAACGCGTAAATATTATGGGAAGCGCAGTAGCCAGACTGGCCAACTTTGGCTGGAGACCCAAGTTGGGTTTGAAGATGAAAAACATTCCAAGCACAATATTCTCACACCATTCATGATTTCTAACAAGCGTTTGGCAGAAATGAAAGCTGCTGCTCTCCGTATGTTTTTCTGTTTTCTCCGGGCGCATTCATATGTAAATTGCACAAGCTTATTTTGTCCATTAGATCGAGAGATCTGAAAAATCACATACATTTACCCACCCATAGACGGTAGACCCTCCCCTCGAAGAAATCAGGACAGAAGTGGCTGAAAGTGGAAAAAACTGACAGATTAAAATACCAGGTGTAAACGGGAATGTGTCTTCCTTGTCTACTTGTGATCCGATCGACCAAAACGCATCTTAATACCAGGTGTAAACAGGGCTAGTGATTAGATTATTCCAGACAAACTGAATTTATCACACAATGAAAAATAGTAATCTTGAAAAGATCATACTCACATATAAACATAGAAGTGGTGTGATTTTGGTTTAAAAAAATATTTCTTTATTATATTAACTTTGCAATATCTGTGAATATCATCGTGTTTGTGCTGCCACAATGACTGAAATGTCACACAAGCCTAGATTCAGTTTAAATAAGTTTATTTGGCAGGCTTTATCACTGTTATTCATCAAAAGTACACAAAAACTTTAGTCAACATTCACATTTAATTGAAACTGAAAATTTGTCCCTATTCAAATTCACTTCCGCCATGATTCATACGCTGGCACAGTAACAGCTTGAAAAGTCTGTGCTTAAAGAAATTCCCAGTGGTAAACATGCCATTGTGAGCTTTTCTTATATATGAGAACATTTTAACATGGCCTGAAGGCAGCAAGAATGAGTGAGATAAAGAGAAATGCATAATTGTATATGTTAGGCTGTGTGTGAGCTCTACCTATAATTTACAGGGATGGTATCAGATCTTGCAGAAAATGTTGTTCCAAACCTGTATAATTCTGAAGAACATAAAATGAATTCTAAATATTTTTTTGCCCATACAATAAAAAGAACATTTGGACATTTTGCAACACTTTCAAAGTGAAATGCCCAGTGAGTGGCACTAAAAGCATGCTCAGTTTTATCCAAATCAGATTTTGGCAACATTTTGTTACATTTAAGATAAAATTGTTGTAGGTATCGGGGCAGTTTGGAAATTAAATTTCCAGTAAGGGGCGCTAAAAGGTTAAGGTAACACTTTATATTACGACCCGCAAACAACTGCGCAAGTAAACCGAAATTACGGTGTATGTTTCTGTAATTATAGTGTACCTCCGTGTAGATATAAGGGAACAATATGTTAAGTTTTGGGTAATAAAGGGCTAACAAGCAGATATACAAGCAAATTATTTATAATGTAATTATTTTAAAACTAAAACGGTTCCTATTCTGTATTCCAGGCAAAAATTATACGTCTGTTGTATATAAAAGTTTTTATCACATTTCTGGCAAAATATGTTCTTGTGCTTTGTCTCGTAATCGGTCCTCATTTATGTCCAAGAGACTCAATAATAATCTTTTACATTTTAATCCTTTAATTTTTCATATTATAAAAAGGGTTGTGTGCTGCTGCGCATCCATGTGTGATAAGCAAACGCGCATTGTCATCCCGTATTACTAATGCGCTCATTAAATAACAAAAACAATATTGCGCCATTGACTTTAGACTTTAGAGCAGGTTTTAGTTGGTCAATGGCGTAGTCTATTTTAGTTGCCTCAAAATAGCAATGCGCCAACAATGTGCCTGAACACACCTCATTTTCACACCAGAACGCCCATGGGTGCAAAATCGGGCGCAAATGCATGTTCAAACTACATGGCGCTAAACGTGAAAATTATCATTGTGCCGGGTTGAAACTAGCAAAAGACACTTGCGTCCGGGTGTATGATAGGGCCGTCACTGTTTATGTGATACCCAAAAAAATATTGGTGTACTAGTGCAACCTTTTTTGATATTCTAACTACATTTCTGTACTTGTGATTACAGGTGACAATAGCATCAGATGGGGAACAGTTTTCTGTTCCTACTTATACCCCAGGGACAACTATGCAGTCCTAGGCCAAGGACTTGCAGCAATTTGTGGCCTCCTATCCCCAACTTCGGAAGAAAAGTTTTTTTTTTTTACAATTTGTTTAAACCAATTGTTTGTTTTCTCTGTTCAACTATTGGCGATTATTGTTATTTATACACTTTGTACAGTGTGATTTCAAGATTATTTCTGTTCTGTTTACAGTTTGTACAGTGTTGATGTCATTTCAACATTGTGATTGTTTATTGTTAAACTTGTTTTAATAAATGTTTTTGGTTTAATTGTGCTACTGTTCTTTTACAAGTACTAATTTAGAAATTTGTTGATAATGCTAATGGTGAAGCTAGGTTTGTCTGTTTCAGCATACTGGTTTAATGTTGTATTTACCCTGTAACTACACAGAACAAGGGGGTAACAAGCGCCACTTTAATTTACAGCCCGCAGGAGTTACACTTACCCTGTAAATACACAGTTGAAACGGGTAACAAACACTACTTACTATGTAACAATACGAAACAACACTATTTGCACAGTAATTACAGAGAAAGGTACTCTTATTAAAAAAAATAATAAAAAAAACAAAACAAAAAAAACGTTTTAATTACACAGTATATTTGCCCTGACATTTAAGTGTCATTGCAATACAATGTGATAAGGTAAGTACTAAGTACTACATGGTACGTTCTAAATTAAAATCATAGCAGAAACAATTTTTTTTGGCTTAACGTTAAGTAGTTTAGTAAGAAAAGCCAATAAATTCAATTTATTTAAATATATAAGTTTAATTTACAACCCACAGATGTCAAAATTACCTTGTAACTACATTGCACAAGAACATATTTTGCCAGAAATGTGATAAAAAATGTATATACAACAGACGTACAATTTTTGCCTGGAATATATTAACAGAATAGGTACCTGTTAGTTTTAAAATAATTACATTATAAATAATTTGCTTGTATATCTGGTTGTACCCCTTTATTACCCAAAACGTAACATATTGTTCCCTTATACCTACACGGAGGTACACTATAATTACAGAAACGTACACCGTAATTTCGATTTACTTACGAAGTTCTTTGCAGGTTGTATATCTGCTTGTTACCCCTTTATTACCCAAAACATAACATATTGTTCCCTTATACCTTGTCACGATTCATGTCTGTGTTCCCCTGTCTCATTCTATGTTTAGCAGTTCCCCGTTATGTTGATTAGTTTTCCCAGGTGTTTTTCATTAGCCACGCCCCCTTGTTATCTTGTTTAGCTTGTCTGTCTGTGTATTTAAGCCCTGTGTCTTGTTTCAGTCTTTTTGAGTTCTTAATGTTGTATGTTGGCTGTTCCTGTTCCTTAGTCTCTGTCTGAGTTTATTATCTTTTGAGTTTGTTCAATAAAACTTGCTGCAATTGGATCCTGCTTCTGCATCTGCTTCAGCCGTCAGCGTAACAGAAGAACTCACCATTTATGGATCCAGCAGTACGCGTCCTTCAAGATGTATTGGGATCGGCTCACGGCGATAGTGAAGGAAAGCCACGATCTGTTTGAGTTTACTGAGAAACTTTGTGAGCTAGCTACAAACTGTGATCTGAGTGATGAAACTTTAAAAACAGGTTATATAATCGGAGCCATTTGCGTCGATCCTCGACCACTCCCCGATTTCTCGGGGCTGGACTGGAGAGAAGCAGTTGCCATCTGCTGGGAGAGTTTTACTCCCAAGTATGCCCTACATTCACCCAGCCCACCCAACACTGTCAGCCCAGGCAAACCCACATTACCACTCCCTGCTGAGCACTGTATCCGTTTCGGACCAGTGCCTGAGATCACATGGCCCAGAGCACGAAAACTTATTTCAGACAGTGCTGATCTGGCGTCTAAAGTGTTTGACCCCGCTTGGATATCCGTCCGGGGAGCTCGCAGGTCTGCTCCACGTTCCACCAAAACCACCGAACCAGTCATTTGCCCAGTCGAGCCTGCACTTCACGCCAGTCCAACCGAGCCTGCACTTCACGTCAGCCCTGCTGAGTCTGAGACAGTTCACGTCACGTCTGCCGATCCAGAGACTGTTCACGTCACGTCTGCCGATCCAGAGACTGTTCACATCACGCCCGCCGAACCAGTGTCTCCGGACAAGATGGTCACCGCCACCGAGACAATGTCTCCGGACAAGATGGCCGTCGCCGAGCCAGTGTCTCTGGACAAGATGGCCGCCGCCGAGCCAGAGTCTGTGATGGTCCTGCCCAGCTCAAAGCCCTCTTCGCCGCTGGTCCTGCCCAGCTCAAAGCCCTCTTCGCCGCTGGTCCTGTCCAGCCCAGAGCCTCCTTCGCCGCTGGTCCCGTCCAGCCCAGAGCCTCCTTCGCCGCTGGTCCCGTCCAGTCCAGAGCTTCCTTCGCCGCTGGTCTCGTCCAGTCCAGAGCTTCCTTCGCCGCTGGTCCCGTCCAGCACAGAGACTTTTCCGCCGCTGGTTCTGCCCAGTCCTGAGCCTGTCTCCATCCCAGAACCTCAGCCCTCACCAGAGATAGCCGCCAGCATGCCAGAACCTCAGCCCTCACCAGAGATGGCCGCCGACGTGCTTGTTCTTGAGCCAGTGTCTGTTCCTGAGCCGGTGCCTGCTCCAGCCTGTCTCTGTAGCTGTCCCCAAGAAAAAATTTTGGGGGGGCAGTAGGTCCCGCAATTGGACCATGGAGGCCGCGCCGCCATGGTCGCCTCTTCAGCCAGCTCCGCCCTGGCCGCCCGAAGGGTCGTCTCCGCCCTGGCCGCCCGAAGGGTCGTCTCCTCCTGCACTGCCTGCTCCGGTTTACTTACACAGTTGTTTGTGGATCGTAATATAAAGTGGTACCAAGGTTAATGCTTAATAATGTCTGAAAATAATGTACTTAACCTACCATAAACCCTACCCTAAACCTAACCGATAGTGTTAACAAAAGCATATGGGAGATAAAAAAACGCACTTGCTATTTTAGCTTGCTTCTACAAGTCTCTGAGCTCGTACCCAAGCACTTGAATTATGCGTGAAACATGTCATTATTGTGTATCAGACATTGCCACCTTGAGGAATAAAGAAATAATCTGAGATTTAATTTTTTAAAGTATTCTTAATTTTAAAAAGTATATTTAAAAATATACTTACACTACTACATACCTCGGGTCGTCAGCGACCCTAACTTTTTACAAAAAAAATGTATTACAAAACAATGAATTGAGGAAAACTAAGAGGGTTGATATAGCTAACTTAAAAAAAAAATAATAATGAGGAGAAGGGTAGTGAATGACATCCTGGGTCGATAAACACCGGAGGTATTTCAGTCAGGACCACTTTGAGAATAAAATTTATTGACAATCTTTGGATTTGGCGAGAGGCTTAGGCTCTAAGGTGCTCGCGCTGCCATACTAGACAGCTGAGATACATCCTTGAGACACAAATCCCCCAAGCCTTTTAATAACCAAATGTTTCTTAGCATATGTTTACAGAAGGAGATACAATGATTACGTACATAGTTTCTATATGAAAGATGAAGATAGGAGGTGGGTGTAAATGTCTGTGCGACAGACTGCGGAGCATTCATTGAATGAGCTTAAATACTATAGTTGATTAGAGTAGGTGGAGTAACAAATTGTTTAGTGATCAGTGGTCTGCCTGAACTACACTTGAATTTCATTCGATCACTCAAGCTCTATTTGTTTGTTTTGTTTTTAGGTATAGGCATGTTTTTCCAATAATACTATGTTTGTAGCCTACTGTAATTTCTGAGCAAACTCACTAGTCTCATTTGTTGAACATGAAGCACTAGCAGTTTGACTTTAGCCATAAAAAAGCAACAGCAGTATGCCTCTGTCCAGCAGCCCTTAGTCTACAAGAGATGACCTTGGATTTTAGAAGCATGAGGGTGACACTGCTAAATCAGAGGCTTTGCTTACTTAAGACAGGGCTGCCAGAGAACCTGTCGCACTGAATTATTTATCAACTAGATGACCGTTAGCGGGGACAGAGAGAAGAGAGTTGAGGGAGACAAGGCAAAATAACAGTCTCTGTGTGTGTGTGTGAGAGAGAGAGAGAGAGAGAGAGAGAGAGAGAGAGAGAGAGAGTGTGTGTGTGTGAGAGAGTGTGTGTGTGTGTGTGTGTGAGAGAGAGAGAGAGAGAGAGAGTGTGTGTGTGTGTGTGTGTGTGTGTGTGTGTGTGTGTGTGTGTGTCTGGGTGTCTGGGTGTGTTGCCAGATAAGAGTTCATGTCTGTTTGTATGGTGTGTTGTGCAGTTATCTGTTCTGCAGGGCTTTTTTTTTCTTTATTATTGTCTGTCACACCTTGTCACTGGACACACATATGCTAATGCCCATTGATGCAGGTACAATGTAGTGAATGTACAGAGTTTCTTTGTGTGTGTGTGTGTGTGTGTGTGTAGATGTGGGGAGGAGAAAAAGGCCTTTAGGACAGAACAAATGTGGCCTGTCTAAGCTAACATGCTAACAAGCTATACATAATCTCACACAGACACTAAATGACACTGATAAAGCTTGGATGTCACAGCTCAACAACACTATCAGTTTCACCATCACTAACGGAGTCTGAGTCAAACAGAAAGCTGTCGGTCAGATCATGAGACCTCGTACACCATTGCAAACCCTGTTCTGCACTCCAGCAAATCGACATTACAATCACCTTCACAAACCTTTACCGTTAAAAGTGCCAATTGCCTTTTTGATCATTTCTGTTTCCCCCAACTACACGTGCATTAATTGGATCTGCATGAAAAATATATTTTTTTACATTTCCTGATTAGAAAATTTCCTGGTTATCAGTTTTGGAGATTTCAGTCTTTCCTTATTTTGTCCAATCTAGATGTTCGCAACTTAAATATTAGTGCCACCCCTTTAAATTAATGTGACAACCCTACCTATAGGGTTAGTACTAACACACTGGTAACAACAGAAAGCAAATTATTCTTATATTTATGTTTACAAAACTCAAAGTGAGTTGAAATGGTTATCTTAGCCGCAGTCCATTAGATGATGATTACAGTCTTTCAGGCTCAGAGCGCTCTTTGCAGTGACACTCAACATAAACAGACAAACAAACGTGTCTCAAGAGAGAAAACAGGATCATGTTTTTCCATGAAACACACACTACCTGAAGTATTGCATGCTGCTCTTTCTTCCCCTTTGATTGTGCAAGAAAAGATAAGTTTGTTGATGCTAAAATAAACTACCTTAAATTTCACCATTGCCATTCCAATTTATGAGATAAATAGCAATGTAACTGGTAGGGGTTCTGCAGGAAAAATAAATAAATGCAAAAAAATATATAATTCATTTTTAATTATCTTTATAATCATGGTTAGTATTTTTCACATCTACTATAAATGTGTATTTATACACGTGACGTGATTGGCTGCATCCAAAATCGCATACTTCCCAACCATAATCAGGGGGGCAGTGTTTCGGAAAACATTGAAGCTTCCCCGGGCGCCGCCATTGATTAGCGGACCCCCACCTGCTGTTAGCAATCCATTGACTCCCATTCATTTTGGCGTCACTTTGACAGTGAATAACTTTACATCTGAGGCGTTTAAAGACTCCATTTGTCCATTATTTATTTCTAAAGAAACACGAAAATGTATAAAAGGCTCCATTACCTTGCATCTTCCGTTATGGCCCCGTATGGCCGTTTTTGTAAAAATAGGCTAACGATTGCATCATAACCACGCAACTCTCTGTCGCACAGTAGAGAAATTACCGTATAGACAGGAAGAGAAGCTCGCGGGTAATCGGGGGGACGAGGAGGCAAAATGACAAAGTAATTAATCAGAATACAGCAAAAGTTGCTCCTGCTCCTAGCTCATGGACACCTCCTACTCACGCTCTCCGTCTCTGCAAGTTTCGGAAGGGAATGATTCAGATTTCTCTTGGCACAGCTACTAGAAGACAGACGGGTTGCTCACATCACATCTACATCGTCAAGCTCAGTTTGAGTCTGCACAGTACGGTCAGCCATCAGGAAGTGAGTGCTTCTAATTGACTTCACTTTTCTCCATTGAATCCAATAGGGTCGCTGTGTCTATTTCTTTTACTGTCTATGACTATAATAGGCAAAAAAATCAGTGTGTGACAAAAGTATGTCCAGATTCGAGGTAGGCCTACTCCTAAAAGAGTACCCGGATTACTTTTTCCGCCTAGATTCTTAAGTGTGCATACAATGGACACTTTACTATCCCATGAGGCCACGGGAGAGGAATTGTGAATGGCAGTGAAGCGATGCAACTGATGCTGATTGGTCACATGATAATGACAACATCCCGACTGTAGTAAGTCCAGATTCAATTCATTCATAACATACAGAACATACCTTTTTAGCGGGCATGAAGTAATTACTTATTCAAAATAAGTACCTACTCAAGAGAGTATGTGATTTCGGGCGTAGCCAGTCACAAATCCTCTGCCTTCATGGGATAGTAAAGTGCCCATCGTATGCACAGCACACTTCAGAATCTCAGTGGAAGAATAAGGTCATCTGGGTACTTTTTGAACTCTTTTATGAGTTAAATTTTTTTCGGACATACTTCTTTTGTCAAATACTTTTTTTTCGCCTACTATATATGCGATTTTGGATACAGCTGCCACAGCTTCCCCGCCATTGACGGAATGTTCCGGCTTTCAGTGTTTTCACTGTTATACGGTAGGGGGCGCTATTACACATCTTCAGATAGAGTAGGCTACTGAATCTCCTGATCAAAACACAGGTGAAGAAGAAGCAGAAACAAAACAATATGTAAGTTAAAGTGCAGATGCATTATGTAAAATAATGTGAGCGTAAGGGGTGTTGATGGCCTCGATTTACTCCATCTATGTTTTGATCATCCTTCTAAAACCGATCCAGACATATTCTTTGACAACTACATTTTTTAGCTTTTTGCTCAAAATGTAGTTTTTTTAAATGAAACTCAAACGTTGTATTTATTTATTTATTTATTTTTTAAGCAAAGGGTCAGTTCTTTATTTTGATATAGCCTGTTGCATGTTCAGATATTGATAGCCTACAACAAAATATTCTGGGCGCCACAAAACTTTTGTGAAAATGATCAAAAATGCTGGCGGTGGCTGGCAACTTTTGGTGACTGACGGGGAAAGAGTTAAAAAAATATGTAGCCTAGGATCAGTAATATTTTTTTATGTTTTGAAAGAAGTTCCTTGTGCTCACCAAGGCTGCATTTGTTTGATAAAAATATACAACAAAAATGTTGGTGAAATATTAGTGCAATTTAAAATACACTTTTAAAAACCAGTGCCACATGATCATTCAGAAATCATTCTTATATGCTGATTTGCTGCTCAAGAAACATTTCTTATTATCCATGTTGAAAACAGTTGTGCTTCATGTGTTGGAAACTGAATTGAAGAATTAATTACTTAAAAAAATAGAGTAAAATAAAAATCTTACTGACCTTATACTGACATTTCTTATTATTATCATGTTGGAAATTGTTATTGTGGCAACTGTGATACATTTTTAGGATTCTTTGTTGAATATAATGTTCCAAAGAACAGCATTTATTTAATATCCCGTGTGACATTATAAATGTCACTTTTGTTCAATTTAATACACCCTTGCTTAATAAAAGTATCAATTTCTAAAATAGTACTGCCTCCATACTTTAGAACTGTATAAATATATATTTGGAATATATATGTCAGTATGTCTCCTTATTGAGACTGAAAGAGAGGAAGAGACAGTGTCATAGAGGAAGGAGAGGTTTGAGGAAGAAACAGAGGATAGAGAGCGAGAGAGTTGTGAATAAATGGAGAGGAAGGCAGTTGGCACATTAGGGAGGGAGATCCTGCGGTGAAGCTTCAAACAAAAAGGCCCACTATGAGTGCGATCACTGATTACCAGTCTGGTGGTTGGGCCTCATTAAATCCTTTCTCTCTGTCACTCCCTCTTCCTTTCTCAACCTCACACACTTCTCACCTCCTCTTCTGCCGCCCAGCCATATGCCCACACAGCCGTGCCCCCAGGTGCAAAGAGCAAAGCATGGAGCAGAGAGGAAAATCCTCATCTATCAAGCCTCCTGCAACCTTGATCCTGCAGAGGCATCACAAAAAAAGAACAGAAGAACTAGAGAGAGAACAAAAAGAGTTATTAGTGAACATTTCCTACATCGAGACATCTTGAGTGCACCACTTGAAGGGCAATTACAAATGCTGGAGTCGACACATAAAAGCTTTAGCTAATATCACTTATCTTCACATCATTACACAGACTATGAGAGGAGAAACTAGAGAAAGCAAGAGTGATGTGTGTGTGTGTTTTTCTGATGTTTGAAATCTTTGGTCTGGCCTGATACCACTAATGTGTTTCTGAGGAGGCCATCAGAACCACTGGAACCATGCGGCCCGTGTCTCCTGACAACCCCTCAGAGCTGTTGCGGGCCACTTTAACCCTCTTACAAGCAGCTTTTCATGCTGAAACTTCATGTTATCATGCACATCTGTGATTTGTACATGAATAACAAAGGTAGGCTAATGCTGCGATACACTAAAAACAAAAAGCTGTCACTGGGTCAGTACCCTTTCAAAAGGTACACCTTTGTACCTAAAGAGTGCATATTAGTACCTCAAAGGTATGGTACCAAAAGTGTACATATTAGAAACTTTTTAAATGGTACCATCTCTTCTGAGTGTGTATGGGTCAATTTGACCCTGTTTATATAAAATTCCTCTAAGACACACTCTTACTTACCTTCACTAGCTTCAAAACAAGCAAGACTTGCAACCTATGAATACGATGCTCTTGGACATGATGGTGAATTTGAAATAGGGGAGCAAATTGTCTGATTACTACTGACTACTGAAGAGTATCATCTGATTAGGAAGAAACTGTTCTTGTTCTTCCCCCATTAAGGAGTCACTCTAGAATGCAATCTCAACACATTATCAAAATTATATAAAGAGATCTTAATGAACTATTATTCATAAAGCATTATCTTGAGTAAAACAATGCATTCAGCAAGGAGGACTTATAGTCATGTGCTGTTTTCATCATGTGTTAAGCAGACACATACACTACCATTCAAAAGTTTAAATTGCATTTGAAAATTAACATAATATTTCACAATATTGCTGTTTTTACTGTACTGGCCTTGGTGATCATAAGAAAGGATTTTTTATTGACCCCCACTTTTGAATGGTAGTGTACATGCATACATAGTTTTTAATGTAAGTTTGGATTTTATATAAAACGTATGGCCTTTACCTTTGGCGCAGCTCAGTTCCTACTACTAGTACATTAGTACTGACAATAAAGCAATTACACTGAAGTGTGTTATCACACACATCCTCATACACAGCCTTTTCAGCAGTTCTGTATTTAGATAAATATAGGAATAAAGGAAGTATGCAAACATGATACGACACATCTGCAAGCACAAGAAAAAGAGAATGAAACTTCACAGAGAGAGAGAGAGAGAGAGAGAGAGAGAGAGAGAGAGAGAGAGAGAGAGAGAGAGAGAGAGAGACAAAGAGAGAGAGAGACCATCGAGACAAGGAGTGTTTAAAAAAAAAGGAAATTAGGAAACAAAAGCAAAAAAAAAGGAAATGAAAGGACAAGTAACTTCCCAATATAATACAACACAGACTCCCCAACACAAATAGACCTAGAACATACTACATGGTCATCATGATAATGTGATTTATGTGCAAAAAAATAAAAATAAATACCTGGCCGGATTAAACATATTATACAGTCACTCAGGCGGCACACATTTCTGGAAATATTGAGAACATTTACATTAATGCACTTGGCAGAAACCTTTGTCCAAAACAACTAAGTGCATTAAAAACATTATTATTTATGTTTATAACAACTCCAGCCTCAGGGATTGTGGAAATATTTTTTAGCAGCAAGCTTTTCTAGAGAAGGAGGTAATGAAATCTGAAAAACTCAGCGTTGTGGTCTCGAAACATGTAATCCCCATTTGTCTTCCCATGAGGCTGCCAGGGACAAAAAGTAATATTTTTAACATATGTTTTCCAAACTAAGCACTCACAAATTCATTATAATCCAGCATGTGATTTATGCTTTTCTAGAAGCCGCTGAAGATAGCCTATTTGGATTAAATTACATGTTATAATTAAATTATCATTATTTTAATTTTTTTGAGAAATACTTTTTATGAAAGTGAAAGAGAGAAGGTAGAAATGAGGAAAGGATGGATTTGGTTTTTGGATTTGCTGTAGTTTGCAACCATAAAAAAAAAAAAAAAAGAGCCTACGCTGATGACGACGGACATTCGTGGAGTGTTTTGGCTGTCGCTCACACAAACACTAACAAAGACAGACCGACCACACTGCGAGAGAGCACTCATGCCTTCAAGACACGCAGCCATTTCTGCACGCACACACATACACAGTAATATCCAGCCACCCAAACACTTGCATAACACTGTCTGATCCCCGTTTTGTGACCCTGCAGCATGCCAAACACAGCACTGATGCAGCGGGGTTAGACAGAGGTCCTTGTCTGTCTCTCTGTCTGCCTGGTGGGAAGAAAGTCGACGTCTCGTCTGATAACACCCCTCTACCCAAATTCAGAGCTACATTAAAATCAAAAGCTGTCAGTGAAAGCAGGTCATCTCTGTACAACACTATCTCCTTCAGTGAGAGGATTGTAACCTGTGCTGATCAAAGTTAAGCATGAACCTGATAATCTGAAATTTTTCAAACAGGCAGGTGAGCGATAGCATCAACAATAACATCCCCTTAATAACAGACAATAAAAAGCTGTTGTTTTATCCACCCTATAGTCTAGGATTACAAAGCTGACTGCAGACTGACCTCTTCCTGTGAGTGTGCTAGAGTGTTTTTGGCAGTGAGAAAAGCACATAAGAGAGTGCATGCATTACACACTCATTTCTGGCCAACAATGTGATCAAACCCTGAGATGATTAAACCACAAGGCCAGTATTAAAAACAAGAACTGTATTAAAGCTTAAGCCTTCATATTGCCGGCATGGCAGGCCATGGCACTACTGAAAAATCATATCGCAATTATTTTGATGATAAAAATGATTGCAGTTTAAACACAATCTCAAAGCTGAAAGAACATGTTTAAAGA
Organism: Abramis brama; assembly: GCF_963993115.1. Lineage (NCBI taxonomy): Eukaryota > Metazoa > Chordata > Actinopteri > Cypriniformes > Leuciscidae > Abramis > Abramis brama. The sequence continues at coordinate 35,375,132 of NC_139965.1, forward strand.
CATGTTTTGCCCATAAACTGCTGTCAAAAGGCTGTCATAAAGGCTGCAAAAGAAAGAAAGAAAGAAAGAAAGAAAGAAAGTGTTGTCATAATTACAGCAGAAATACCAGTTTAAATATCTCCAATACAGGGGGCCTTCGAATATTTGAATATTGTATTGGAGAATCTCCTTTAAGTCAAAAAGGTTGAGAACCACTGCTATAAACACTTCTAACTCCAAAACTTTTTAAACCTTCTAAACTTTCAAACATGGCTTTGTCATGTTAGCTATCATTAAAGGGTTAGTTCACCCAAAAATGAAAACAATGTTTTTACAACCTTTCTGGGCCTTGAAAGTTGCAATGACGTTGCTGTCAATGGAGGGACAGAAAGCTCTCAGATTTCATCAAAAATATCTTCATTTGTGTTCCGAAAATGAACGAAGGTCTTACGGGTTTGGAACGACATGAGGGTGAGTAATTAATGGCAGAATTTTCATTTTTGGGTGAACTAACCCTTTAAGCTATCATAGCTATCATTCAAAAATCCATTTAATACCAAGTTCTGGCATGAAAGTTTTGGTGCAGGTTGATAGGTCTTTAACTCATTTGGTAGCGATCACATCATCATCTACATACTGTAGAACAGCTGATTGGTTGCTTATGCATTAGTGGCCAATGAGCTGCGGCTCAACATTCAAACAAATAGCGGTAGAGTTACTGTTAGCAGTCTGCAGCACGAAACCCTCCACCTTCCCCAGCTCCACCTGTATAGATCTGCTACAGGTGTTAAATCATGTATGTTACATGTGCAGCAGCAGCTTGTCTTATATGCTCACAGCAATGTCTGTGAATGTATTGACAGTAGCAATTATCAGTACTTGAACTACCCCTCCTTGAACTGCCACCTTAACGTGGTGGAGGGGTTTGAGTACCCGAATGACCCTAGGAGCTATGTTGTCCGGGGCTATATGCCCCTGGTAGGGTCTCCCAAGGCAAACAGGTCCTAGGCGACGGGTCAGACTAAGAGCGGTTCAAAAACCCCTTATGAGAAGAATTAAACCGAGGACCGTGACGTCGCCCGGTATGGCGCAGCCGGGCCCCACCCTGGAGCCAGGCCCGGGGTTGGGGCTCGTATGCCCCCCCACGGGGTCCGGCCGGGCTCAGCCCGAAGGAGCGACGTGGGGCCACCTTCCCATGGGCTCACCACCTGTAGGAGGGACCGTAAGGGGCCGGTGCTGAGAGGATCGGGCGGCAGTCGAAGGCGGGGGCCTCGACAACCCGATCCCTGGACACGGAAGCTAGCTCTAGGGACGTGGAACGTCACCTCGCTGGCAGGGAAGGAGCCTGAGATTGTGCGTGAGGTTGAGAGGTTCCGACTAGAGATAGTCGGGATCACCTCTACGCACGGCTTGGGCTCTGGAACCACACTCCTCGAGAGAGGATGGACTCTTCACCACTCTGGAGTTGCCCATGGTGAGAGGCGGCGGGCTGGTGTGGGTTTGCTTATAGCCCCCCAGCTCAGCCGCCATGTATTGGAGTTCACCCCGGTGAATGAGAGGGTCGTTTCCCTGCGCCTACGGGTCGGGGATAGGTCTCTCACTGTCGTGTGTGCCTACGGGCCAAACGGCAGTGCAGAGTACCCGGCCTTCTTGGAGTCTCTGGGAGGGGTGCTGGAAAGTGCTCCAACTGGGGACTCCGTCGTTCTACTGGGGGACTTCAATGCCCACGTGGGCAGCGACAGTGACACCTGGAAGGGCGTGATTGGGAGGAACAGCCCCCCTGATCTGAACCCGAGCGGTGTTCAGCTATTGGACTTCTGTGCTAGTTACAGTTTGTCCATAACGAACACCATGTTCAAGCATAAAGGTGTCCATCAGTGCACGTGGCACCAGGACACCCTAGGCCGTAGGTCGATGATCGACTTTGTGGTCGTTTCATCTGACCTGCGGCCGTATGTCTTGGACACTCGGGTAAAGAGAGGGGCGGAGCTGTCAACTGATCACCACCTGGTGGTGAGTTGGATCCGATGGCGGGGGAGGAAGCTGGACAGACTCGGCAGACCCAAGCGTACTGTGAGGGTCTGCTGGGAACGTTTGGCCGAGTCTCCTGTCAGAGAGATCTTCAACTCCCACCTCCGGCGGAGCTTCGACCGGATCCCGAGGGAGGCTGGAGATATTGAGTCCGAGTGGACCATGTTCTCCACCTCCATTGTCGAAGCGGCCGCTCGGAGCTGTGGCCGTAAGGTCTCCGGTGCCTGTCGAGGCGGCAATCCCCGAACCCGGTGGTGGACACCGGAAGTAAGGGATGCCGTCAAGCTGAAGAAGGAGTCCTATCGGGCCTGGTTGGCTTGCAGGACTCCTGAGGCAGCTGATGGGTACCGGCAGGCCAAGCGAACTGCAGCCCGGGTGGTTGTGGAGGCAAAAACTCGGGCCTGGGAGGAGTTCGGTGAGGCCATGGAGAAGGACTATCGGCTGGCCTCGAAGAGATTCTGGCAAACCGTCCGGCGCCTCAGGAGAGGGAAGCAGTGCCCTACCAACGCTGTCTACAGTAGAGGTGGGGAGCTGTTGACCTCAACTGGGGATGTCGTTGGACGGTGGAAGGAATACTTCGAGGATCTCTTCAATCCCGCCGTCACGTCTTCCATTGAGGAAGCAGAGGCTGAGGGCTCAGAGGTGGACTCGTCCATCACCCAAGCTGAAGTCACCGAGGTAGTCAAGAAACTCCTCGGTGGCAAGGCACCGGGGGTGGATGAGATCCGCCCTGAGTACCTCAAGTGTCTGGATGTTGTGGGGCTGTCTTGGCTGACACGCCTCTGCAGCATCGCGTGGCGGTCGGGGACAGTGCCTCTGGGATGGCAGACCAGGGTGGTGGTCCCTCTTTTTAAGAAGGGGGACCGGAGGGTGTGTTCCAACTACAGGGGGATCACACTTCTCAGCCTCCCTGGGAAAGTCTATGCCAGGGTACTGGAGAGGAGAATACGGCTGATAATAGAACCTCGGATTCAGGAGGAACAGTGTGGTTTTTGTCCGGGCCGTGGAACACTGGATCAGCTCTATACCCTCTACAGGGTGCTGGAGGGTTCATGGGAGTTTGCCCAACCAGTCCACATGTGCTCTGTGGATTTGGAGAAGGCATTCGGCCTGTGGAGGGTGCTCCGGGAGTATGGGGTCCGGGGTCCTTTACTAAGGGCTGTCCGGTCCCTGTACGACCGAAACAGGAGCTTGGTTCGCATTGCCGGCAGTAAGTCAGACTTGTTCCCGGTGCGTGTTGGACTCCGGCAGGGCTGCCCTTTGTCGCCGGTTCTGTTCATAATTTTTATGGACAGAATTTCTAGGCGCAGCCAGGGGCCGGAGGGTGTCAGGTTTGGTGACAACACAATTTCGTCTCTGCTCTTTGCAGATGATGTTGTCGTGTTGGCCTCATCAAACCAGGACCTTCAGCATGCACTGGGACGGTTTGCAGCCGAGTGTGAAGCGGCTGGGATGAGAATCAGCACCTCCAAATCCGAGGCCATGGTCCTCAGTCGGAAAAGGGTGGCTTGCCCACTTCAGGTTGGTGGAGAGTTCCTGCCTCAAGTGGAGGAGTTTAAGTATCTTGGGGTTTTGTTCACGAGTGAGGGAAGGATGGAACGGGAGATTGACAGACAGATCGGTGCAGCTTCTGCAGTAATGCGGTCGATGTACCGGTCTGTCGTGGTAAAGAAAGAGCTGAGCCGCAAGGCAAAGCTCTCGATTTACCGGTCAATCTACGTTCCTACTCTCACCTATGGTCATGAGCTTTGGGTCATGACCGAAAGGACAGGATCCCGGATACAGACGACCGAAATGAGCTTTCTCCGCAGGGTGTCTGGGCGATCCCTTAGAGATAGGGTGAGAAGCTCGGTCACTGGGGAGGAGCTCAGAGTAGAGCCGCTGCTCCTCCACATCGAGAGGGGTCAGCTGAGGTGTCTCGGGCATCTGTTCCGGATGCCTCCTGGACGCCTTCCCGGGAAGGTGTTCCGGGCGCGTCCCACTGGGAGGAGACCCCGGGGAAGACCTAGGACACGCTGGAAAGACTATGTCTCCCGGCTGGCCTGGGAACGCCTCGGTGTCCCCCCGGAAGAGCTGGAGGAAGTGTCTAGGGAGAGGGAAGTCTGGGCATCTCTGCTTAGACTGCTGCCCCCGCGACCCGGCCCCGGATAAGCAGAAGAAGATGGATGGATGGATGGATGAACTGCAGCAGCAGCAGCAGCGTAGCAGATCTATTCCACCAAGACCAAATACATTAACATTGCCATATCCATTATTATCATGCCAATCTCTCAGAGAGTTGCCATGACAGAACTGCAGTTATATGAATTCCTTTGAATTTCAATACAATTCGCAAATGGCTCAAATCAAATTGAATTTAATTGAATTCTGAATTGTGAACAACCCTGCTGTGTTGGAGCTAATAGCTTTTGGAATAGGTTTGATCTAAATTTTACACACACTTGATTAAAAATGCAAATTCACTTTTTATTTACAAGATAATGGCACTCACATGCATTGTTATAAGGCCATAGGGCATTCACTTTGGCTAGAGTTTGAAATATCTTAATTGTTGCAGTATGCCTACTGTTTTATAGCCTGGCTAACGTCAGACCTCTTTCTCATTGAGACGTGGTCTGGGAACCACATGTTCATTTTCTCGTATTTGAGGCGTGGTTTACGAATGCCCAGAGCCGTTTATTGGGCGCTACGAATGTCTATCAAATGCGCCTGTACGTAGCTCATAGCCAATCGTTTCAAATTATACCAGATGACGTATGTAGAGCGACAGAAATTCGACGAGGAAGAAGACGATGGCTGAAGAAGACTAAACTACTTAGAACACTATCTAAGGCTGCATCGAAAGGTAACTTCGCGTCTGCTGCCATGTTTAGATATAAACAAACTGCTTCGGTGTGTCGCATAGACGTCGTCATCGTCTTGCTGCTCCCTCCCCGTTCTGTGATTGGTCCCCTCACTGAGGCGAAAATCTGGTCCATGGTATCCAGGCTGCCTAGCAGCGTGAATAAAATCGCGCTGCGCTCAAGGCAGCATGGGGAAACCCAGGCTAACTGTTTTACTTACTATTTAAACAAAATAAGGTTCAGTGCACAGTATTCAGTAAACAGCATTTTATTCTAAACAGCCGTTCTCAGGAAGCTTATCTTAGTGCATGGATGTGTTTCCTTTCAAACCTTTGTGGTATATCTGAAGCGGCTCCCTCCTGTGGCTGTGGAAGTCCACTACACAGACATTTCTACACCCATAAAAAAAAATTTCTGACCTGGCTCCTCCATGACCCCCTCTCCCCATCACCCACTCCCCATCTCATCTGCTCTCTGTTCCCCCCCCCCCCTCTTCTCTTGCTGACTGCTGCATTGTGGGTCTGTAGCATTATGCTGGCACAGTGTATACAAGCTTGCTGACACATGCAAAGCAGCACAGCCAGACACCCTAACAAATCTACACACACATATGCACACAGCATCCACACACACGTATACAACACCCTGGATTAATCTTTTTCATGTTGCATAAATGCTGAAGTGCTTTCAGTGACTGCAGAGCTTCCAGGTCTGTTGGAAATTAGTCCGTCTAGCACTTCTTACTGTTCTCAGCAGGTTCTTTTCAGCCTTAAATTATTAGTGGTGCTTTCTAAAGGGGAATTTCATATGGACATTTATTACAACAAAACTTTGTTGTGAATATGTATTTTATACGCACAATGATGGCTAGATTTTAATTTATTATCATTTATTGTCGCATTTGCGACTATTTTAGTCACAGTCTGGTGCTCTTTGTAGTTGTATTGAAGGAGGAACCTGAGCCATAGAGACCAGAATATCATGACTTCTTCAAAAAGGTTTCTTTTGACGTGGTTCAGTAAACAACCACTTAGCAACCACCCAGAACACCCTAGCAACCAAAGAGTAACATGCCAAAACCAATATAAACACCTAATGTCCATACAGCAATGCCCTGGCAAGCAAACACAACTAAATAGTATCATGACTGTGAGTTTTGCACAGGAAAAAACCTAAGCATTTTCACAGAAGATACATGGTGCTCTATCACCAGATAAGGATCTAGGTATGATGTCCTTCCTTGTACTTTTGAAAAAAAATATATACTAAAGTTAAATCAGCCATGACAAAGTAATCATAGAAGGAATGGCATGAATGCAGGAAGACCACAAGCTTATATTTGGTCATGAAACCTTTGGGTGTCTTCATATTACTCATAACCTGGGCTCTCAGCTCTGCTGAGACATTAAAGGAGTAGTTCACTTTAAAATGAAAATTACCCCATGATTTACTCACCCAAGCCATCCTAGGTGTATATGACTTTGAATGCAATCAGATTTATATTAATAAACACCCTGATGCTTCAGAGCTTTATAATGGCAGTGGATTGCAACCATCAGTTTAAAGCTCAAAAACGTGCATCCACCCATCATCATAAACAAACTTCAAACGGCTCCGGGGGGTTAATAAAGGCCTTCTGAAGCAAAGCGATGAGTTTGTGTAAGAAAAATATTCATATTTAACACATTACAAAGTAAAATTCTAGCTTCCGGCCAAACGGCCATATGCAGTCTACATGTGTCTAGAGCACAACTTTGTATGACGTCAGAAGTAGCGTAGTGCGTCATGGCATAGCGTAAATTTCAGCAGTACGTTGCATTACTCGCATAAGATGCGCTTTAGACTTAAGTCGAATCCGTATGTTCGTTTGGCCAGAAGCTTTATAAAGTTTTAAATATGAACATTTTTCTTACACAAATTCATCGCTTTGCTCCAGAAGGCCTTTATTAACCCCCCAGAGTTCTTTTATGATGGATGGATTCACTTTTTTGAGCTTCAAACTGATGGTTGCAATCCACTGCCATTATAAAGCTCGGAAACGTCAGGGTGTTTATTAATATAACTCTGATTGTAGTCGTCTAAAAGAAGAAAGTCATATACACATAGGCGTAATTTGCGGGTGGGACAGGTGGGACATGTCCCCACCACTTTTTGCTAAGGTTGATATTGTCCCCACCACTTTTGAAACATCTCGCGGCACAAATCTACCAATACAAATAAACAAAACATCTCCAGTTAACTACCAGAGCATTAATTTCGTTCGTTTGTCAAATAAGAGGCGATCTAGCGCTGAAATGTGTTGTTTTTGAAATCAAGTGATCAAAGTGCTCGTTGCTGCTGCGATCAGTGGAGCGGATACTGTGTTTGTTTGTGGCTCGCGCACAGTCTTCACTCGGACGCGCGCTTCAATCCGTTGTGGAGAGACTCTCTATTCGTTCCGGTTAAATTACAAAACAAAATGCACACAAACGTGTCCATGCCTGATATACAACCACTGAAAAACATAATCGAAAAAAAAATAAAAAAATATACGAGTGCGGTTAGGACCGAGAACCTCTGACACGCTGGACAAAAATTCTGCCCCTGGACCATTTAATTACACGCTTAAAATAGTCGGATCAACATATAATAGGCCTCATTAAACGACTAATTAAACCCAATCACTGTACTATTTAAATCGATTGCTGGACATCGTAATGTTATTGTACATACATCTGTTTTATGATTTAGCATTGAGTTACCACCCCCTCCCCCCCTGCCCCACCTGTCCCACCCTTTTAAAACAAAGTTACGCCACTGCATATACACCTATGCTTGAGGGTGAGTAAATCATGGGGTAATTTTCATTTTAAAGTGAACAACTCCTTTAAGATGCTCATGTGTTTAAATTAATTTAATTAACCCTTTTTTTCTATTCACATGATAATCTTTTGCACTCTTTTATTTTCTACCTGTTCCTGTGCGTAGGAAGTTGTGTCTCCTTATTGGCTACTTTATCTCTGATTTTGCCGCTACTGGTATGATTTCTTAGAGGAAGGAATAGCAGCAACCGTGCTCCATCCATGACCCCCAGAATTGCAGGCCACACCACTTGTCTGTGGAATTCTCTGTGTCTCTCCATGCTCATCAACACCTCACTGTAGAGCCTGACAGGTTCAGAGGGAGAGAGTGGATGCTGTCCCAGCTAAGCACACTATCACGCTTAGTGTTTCCTCAAGGATGTGCCATTAGTTATTAAAAGAAATTCCATGCATAGCTGGGATTGTTGAGATTTTTTAATAAAATTTGTCAGTTTGACCCAGGCCGTAGTCTACTGAAGTAAAGATAAGAGGCCCCACTTTCGAAGGGAAGAGAAAAAGACAATGTATGTGAATATGTGAATTCTCTCTGTAGCCCCTTGCTCTTGAAGTCTTTTCCATCTCTGGCTCTTGTTTTCCCAGCATGGCCTCCAGAATGTTTCCACCCAGTGGGGAGGTGCATCCTGCAGTATGGGTCACTGGGTTTGCGCTTCGGATAGCTCTCCCCCACCTCTCTCGATACACACACACTCTCACACACTCCACACTGCCTCAAGGATGAAATAAAGACAGCTTCACTATCAGCACGTGAATTATGAATGATTAATTCAAACAGCATGTTTGAGTAACAGGAAGTGTGTGACTGAGCACAGGTGTGTGTGTGTGTGTGTGTGTGTGTGTGTGTGTGTGTGTGTGCCTTTGACTTTAAAGAAATAACAGTGATGGAAGAGAAAGGGAATGCAAAAAACAAAAAAGGGGAATCAGTGATAAGAATGGCAGCTATGTCTGCATGTTTTGACGCACATATTACATGCAAAAAGAAATTAATACTTTTATTCAGCAAACATGCGTTAAATTGATCAAAAATGACAGTAAGACTTATAGTTACAAAAAATAAATTATGTTCTTATGAACAGAAAATCTTGTAAATAATGTATCACAGTTTCCACAAAAATATTAAGCAGCGCAACTGTTTTTAACACTGAAAATAATAACAAATGTTTCTAAATCAGCATCAGAGCGATTTCTGAAGGATCATGTGACACTAAAGCCTGGAATAATGATAGCTAAAAAAATCCACTTTTCATCACAGGAATAAATTTAATTTTAAATATAACAGTTATTTTAAATTGTAATCATATTTGTGACAAACACAAATAATATTTGTGTTTGCATTACCACTCACTTTAAACAGCAAAAAAAATGCAAATACATAGGCCAACAAGATTAGACAGTAATATTATTTTACTGTGTAAATGTATTTTTGCATAATGTAGTTTTGCATATTATAACTGTTGCACAAATGTTAATATGCAATTTTTATAGAATTGTACAGAATTGTATTTCTTACAATTGTATTTCTATTTTTTTTGTGTAAAATTAGAGATATGGTGGTTACACTTGCAAAGCTCTGTCATGGAAAGATAAATATTGCCACACTTATAACATCTCTGAAGAATGAGGGTCTTCGTGATGCTGAGGGTTTCTCCACACTCTGAGATCTATCATAGTTTAGCTGTAGTTTGCTTTGGAGGGCTTACAGTGTATGGCTTCTCAAGAGCCATTGTTTACAGAAACACGCAGATAAAATGAACACGGGGTTCTGGTGGCCAGTTAAGGGTGTGTTACATGTTTGGTCTCAGTGTGAGCTGGAGCTGATGAATGTGTGTTTGTGTGAATAGAGTAACAAGACACACTAGAGGGGGAGATAAAAAAAAATTGGTCACAGTATAAAATTATATAATGATGTGTGAAAATCTTGAGTTTGGTCCACAACAATGTAAAGCACAATGTGAATACATAATTCGCGCAATTAAAATAGTAAACAATATACACATTCTGATTTATATTTTTGTTATTTATCTGAGAAATTAATACCTTTGTTCAGCAAGGATGCATTACATTTTTTTTAAAGTGACTTTAAAAAAAACTTTTTACATTGCTACAAAATATTTATATTACAAATAAATGCAGTTATTTTTAAACTTTTTATTATTCAAAGCAGTACAACATTTACAAAAAAAAAAAAAAAAAAAATAGTTTAAGCACCAAATCAGCATAGGCTCTGTTTACACCTAGTATTAAAGGGTCATGAAACCCCAAAACACTTCTTTTTTTCTTTTTTTTTAGATATGAACAGATATGTACATGCTGTACATCACTGAAAACACTAAAAGCACTAGTCATTTTTCTAGTCATCAAGAAATTAGTCATTTTTGCGTTTTTCTGAGCAATTTGCAATTGACCGTATTTGAGTGTACCTTTAAATGCAAATGAGCTGCTGCTCCCTGCCCTCTTTCCAGAAGATGGCGGATCCTTTACAGCCATAGACAGTAAAAGAAATAGACACAGCAACCCCGTAGACTTCGATGGAAACCAGTGAAGTCAATTAGAAGCACTCTCTTCCTGATGGCTGAGCGTACTGCGCAGCCTCAAACTGAGCTTGACGATGTAGATGTGACATGAGCAACCTGTCTGACAGTTGTAACCAGTTCTTCTAGTAGCTGTGCCAAGAGAAATCTGAATCATTCCCTTCCGAATCTTGCAGAGACGGAGAGCGTGAGTAGGAGCTGTCCATGAGCTAGGAGCAGGAGCAACTTTTTCTAAGTATTCTTGAATTTATCGGACTTTATGCCTCCACGTCCCCCCGATTGAACTGCGAGCTTCTCCTCCTATCTATACGGTAGTTTCTCTACTGTGCAACAGAGAGTTGCGTGGTTATGACGCAATCACTAGCCTATTTTTACAAAAACGGCTTCTACGGGGCCATAAGATACAAGGTAATGGAGCCTTTTATACATTGTCGTGTTTCTTTAGAAATAAACAATGGACAAATAGTGTCTTTAAACACCTCAGATGGAAAGTTATTCGCTGTCAAAGTGATGCCAAAATGAATGGGAGTCAATGGAATGCTAACAGCAGGTGATGGCTTGTTAGCCAATGGATGCCCCCATAGAAGGTACGCTTTCTGGATGCTGGATTACCCCCTTGTTTACAGCTCATGCTTCGGATACTCTACTAGCTTTGTCCCAATTTAGGGGCTGCATCCCCCGAAGGCCGCATTTGAAGGCCAATTGCGTCACAGCGGCGCGACAAAGGCTGTCCCAAGTCTAAGGATCCTTCTAACGCCTTCTAGCATCAGTGTTGCCAAGTCTGAGGTTTTCACACAGAATTGGGCTACTTTTAATTTGTTGCCGCGGGGAATTTTTTTTTACACGGGTTGATTTCCACCCCCGTAAGTATGATTTCGAGGTTCCAACACCCCCAAAACATCCCTCAGATGCAAAAATCCAGTGGAGAATTCAGCCGCCCGATGGAGAAGAGCCGACGGGCTTTTTGGGCTATTTTGTTGCACAGACCTGGTAAATGGTAAAAAAAATGGTAAATGGACTGCATTTATATAGCGCTTTCACAGACCTATGGCCACCAAAGCGCTTTACATATTGCCTCACATTCACCCATTCACTCACTCATTCATACACCGACAGTGGTGTCAGCCATGCAAGGCGCCATCCAGCTCGTCGGGAGCAGCTGGGGTTAGGTGTCTTGCTCATGGACACTTCGACACTTGGTCAGGTGGAACCGGGGATTGAACCACCATCCTTTCGGTTTGTAGACAACGTACATGAACCACTGAGCCACTGCCGCCCGTGGTAACCCTGCCTACCGTCCTCCTTTCCCCGGGCTGCGAAGGATAGAACGAGGAACCAGCACCAGCCAAGAGAAAACGAGACCGAGAAGAGGAGCTGATCGAGATATTTAGGGAAGGCATGAAGTTTCAGAGAGAGATACAGAGAGGAGATCACAGGAGAGCATGGACAGATTGTTTTCTCTTCTTGACAGATTGGTAGAGAAATAAACTTTTGGTTATGTGAATTAAAATTTGTAAATAAAACAGTCATTTAAAAAAAAGACATTTTTTGTGTTTCTATTATATTCTGTTCATATTTTTGTAAACGATATCTAATATCAAAATCTAATATCCATGTGTAAAAGTCAGTTTTTCATATTTGCCTCTGAGATGAAGTGGAGTTGAATAACAATCTAAAGTACTTCAAATTTATACAGTGAGGAAAATAAGTATTTGAACACCCTGCTATTTTGCAAGTTCTCCCACTTAGAAATCATGGAGGGGTCTGAAATTGTCATCGTAGGTGCATGTCCACTGTGAGAGACATAATCTAAAAAAAAAAATCCAGAAATCACAATGTATGATTTTTTAACTATTTATTTGTATGATACAGCTGCAAATAAGTATTTGAACACCTGAGAAAATCAATGTTAATATTTGGTACAGTAGCCTTTGTTTGCAATTACAGAGGTCAAACGTTTACTGTAGTTTTTCACCAGGTTTGCACACACTTGCAGGAGGGATTTTGGCCCACTCCTCCACACAGATCTTCTCTAGATCAGTCAGGTTTCTGGGCTGTCGCTGAGAAACACGGAGTTTGAGCTCCCTCCAAAGATTCTCTATTGGGTTTAGGTCTGGAGACTGGCTAGGCCACGCCAGAACCTTGATATGCTTCTTACAGAGCCACTCCTTGGTTATCCTGGCTGTGTGCTTCGGGTCATTGTCATGTTGGAAGACCCAGCCTCGACCCATCTTCAATGCTCTAACTGAGGGAAGGAGGTTGTTCCCCAAAATCTCGCAATACATGGCCCCGGTCATCCTCTCCTTAATACAGTGCAGTCGCCCTGTCCCATGTGCAGAAAAACACCCCCAAAGCATGATGCTACCACCCCCATGCTTCACAGTAGGGATGGTGTTCTTGGGATGGTACTCATCATTCTTCTTCCTCCAAACACGTTTAGTGGAATTATGACCAAAAAGTTCTATTTTGGTCTCATCTGACCACATGACTTTCTCCCATGACTCCTCTGGATCATCCAAATGGTCATTGGCAAACTTAAGACGGGCCTTGACATGTGCTGGTTTAAGCAGGGGAACCTTCCGTGCCATGCATGATTTCAAACCATGACGTCTTAGTGTATTACCAACAGTAACCTTGGAAACGGTGGTCCCAGCTCTTTTCAGGTCATTGACCAGCTCCTCCCGTGTAGTTCTGGGCTGATTTCTCACCTTTCTTAGGATCATTGAGACCCCACGAGGTGAGATCTTGCATGGAGCCCCAGTCCGAGGGAGATTGACAGTCATGTTTAGCTTCTTCCATTTTCTAATGATTGTTCCAAAAGTGGACATTTTTTCACCAAGCTGCTTGGCAATTTCCCCGTAGCCCTTTCCAGCCTTGTGGAGGTGTACAATTTTGTCTCTAGTGTCTTTGGACAGCTCTTTGGTCTTGGCCATGTTAGTAGTTGGATTCTTACTGATTGTATGGGGTGGACAGGTGTCTTTATGCAGCTAACGACCTCAAACAGGTGCATTTAATTTAGGATAATAAATGGAGTGGAGGTGGACATTTTAAAGGCAGACTAACAGGTCTTTGAGGGTCAGAATTCTAGCTGATAGACAGGTGTTCAAATACTTATTTGCAGCTGTATCATACAAATAAATAGTTAAAAAATCATATATTGTGATTTCTGGATTTTTTTTTTTAGATTATGTCTCTCACAGTGGACATGCACCTACGATGACAATTTCAGACCCCTCCATGATTTCCAAGTGGGAGAACTTGCAAAATAGCAGGGTGTTCAAATACTTATTTTCCTCACTGTACTTTAATCCAGAGTAAATGTGTGTCATTACATTCCACCACTGGTTATTTGGAAAATGAAACTAACAAAATGTACTGTCACATTAACAAATTGTTGCTAGCTGTGTCCCGGGAGTTGTTCAATGGGACAGTCTGGTTTTGTCGCCTAGCAACTGTGACAGCCGTTGTGACGAGCAGCAGTACCATATGTACCGGATTTTATATATAAAACTTTATATAAGTTATATTATACATATATAGTTATAACTGCCTAAAAACAAAACAGGGTTGAAAACCTATCTAAAAATGCTCACCATGGTCAATTTATGTACATAATAAAGTCTAAAGTGTAACTAGCCTATGTAAAATCACATACTGGTAACATATAAGTCAACATTTGAACCTTTATTGTATTTATTATTATTTTTATTTTTCATTTTAATCATTAGATACATTCAATTATTCGATTCAATTGAAACCCAATACTTAAATTATGTTTAATAGCTACTCTCTATTGCACCTGATTACAATTCCTACAAAATCATATTATGATAAATGATGTTTGAATTTCATTATAATGACCATTAATATTTGTATTAGTTAGCTTAGGTACTAGCATACAGATCCCTGATTAGCCTGATAGCTTAGTTTATACACGCATTTGCACTTACCCTACATGTATTCACAAACATCAATTGTAATTTTGTGTTAAATATCCAAATATTTCAGTTACAAAAAGAATGTAATGATGTTCAATTATTCACTTAATACTTACTTAGACTTAGTTCCTCCTGTGCCTAGTGGCGCATTGGGCAACAAGCGACCTCCAGTGTACTCGGTCTAGTGGGGCGACTTCGGCTTCGTCCCGTGATATTTTTCGATAGTCTTTTTCGAACGGCCAGGCTTCCGTTTTGGCACCCTATTCCGGTCTTGTCCAGGCATACACATCATCGCCGCTTTTGGAAGTCGGGGTTGTGGGAGATGGAGCAGATGCTGTCGTTCAGCAAACAGGTCCACTCTGACTCGAGGTGTGGCGGTATACTTCTTCGTTGGTTATGCTATCTCTGTATGTTATTCGGCGAATTTGCCACCGGCAGTATTGATGGAAACCGTTCAGTCGTCATTTGATGTTTGCCGTCAGTTTTCAAGTCTCGGAGGCATATGTCGCCATCAGGCATCACGATGGCATTTAAAAAAGTAGAAGTCTGGTCTGGGTTGTACATCAGCACGTAGGCTCACTATTGGCCGACGCTGGCCATGTGTGTGATGCGTGTGTGTGTGATGCGCACAAAAAGTATTCTCGTCGCTTGATAAACTTATGGTTGAGCCACTGTAGTCACTTGGACTATTTTAAACATTGTCTAACTTTTCTGGGATGGCCAGTTTCAGTAACATAGAAGCCTATGGAGGAGTGAGACAGCTCTCAGATTTCATCAAAAATATCTTAATTTGTGTTCCGAGAGATGAATGAAAGTCCTATGGGGTTGGAACAGCATGAGGGTGAGTATTTACTGACAGAATTTTAATTTTTGGGTGAACTAACCCTTTAATATAATCATTAACTGATAGTTGATAGAGACCCGATTTCAAGGGAGGACCTGATTTGTCACAAATACCAGCAAAAACAAAACTGGAGAATCTCAGGCAGCCAAAATATCAGAAATTGTCTTGAGTGGTGTACAGCTTCACAGCCTATGCTGTTCAGTTCGAACCGGAGTCGGACACATATAGAGAGACTCAGAAAGAAGTTACAACTTTTAGAATGCCAAAGGACGTTTCTGAATGGTTAGTTTATGAATTTATGCAGTTGTTTTGGAGTTAACTTTATTTAACTTATCGATTGGCTTGTTTCGTCATTATCATCTATAAACATGTGGGAACTGTATTAGGATGCTTACAGAGCCAGAGAATAAATGCTGCATGGAGATAGAACAGGTATTGTTTTGTTAATTATAATTAATATAATCATCTTTAGCTACATTAGCTGTAACAACATGCTAACAAGCAAATTCAGAGATGCGATTTGGAAACATTCACAAAACATGAAGTGCAATACTTATTTGTTCTGGAAATGAAGTTTGTGCACGAACAGCTGGTATCAACCCATCTTTCAGAATCAACTTTTGTGCAAATCCAGAGTTGAATAGACCCTTGTTTGCGAAGCAGTCCCTAAAATGTTTTGCACGAGCATAACATTTAACCTAGTTTCTCATAACGTTTAACCTAATTTCATCCGCAGTGGCTCAGATGCCGGGAGACTCTTATGTTCATTGGTAGATCCAAAAACGGAACATATATATATATATATATGGAACATAACATATAGAACGGCTATATATAGCCTACAAATGAAATAAATTAATAACTATTTTACAACAAAAATGAACCATCA
This sequence comes from Abramis brama, assembly GCF_963993115.1. NCBI lineage: Eukaryota > Metazoa > Chordata > Actinopteri > Cypriniformes > Leuciscidae > Abramis > Abramis brama. The sequence goes on from NC_139965.1 coordinate 35,391,045, forward strand.
CTGAACTTACTTAAGATGGACTATGACGCTATTTTCTTCTAGATCTGCTGTACAGCAGAAACAAACTTTGTTGCATTATTTTCCTGTTATCACTGTAAAGCTGCTTTGAAACAATAAGCGCTATATAAATAAAGGAGGCTTGATATGTTCATCAGTGTTCAAACACCATGTAAAAGTGAATTTTGCATAATATGTCCCCTTTAAAACAAAATAAGTTATTTTTAAATTGTAATACTATTTTTAAAATATTACTGTTTTTACTGTATTTTTGAATAAATGCAGCCTTTTTGAGCATAAGAGACTTCTTTCAAAAACTTTAAAAAATCTTACTGACCCCAAACTTTTAAACAGCACACAATTTCTGCACAAAAATGTGCAAACCACTTAAACTTATACCAACTGGAAATAATGTACAGAAGTTTTTAAAGTGAGAATTTTTTTATGGTAAATAAACAAAAATAAACATGGGCAAACTCACAAGAGTTTACATTAAAAGAGACTCATTTGTCCAGTGAAAGTGCTAATCAAAGACACTATAAAAATGGATGAGGAAAACATCTCAGATTTATATAATAGAACTTCAAGTCTGTTCATGATCTGCATTGTTCAGACAAGCTTAGAAATCCTCGACCAGCAAACCGACAGCATGTTTCATAACTAGAAATTGGCCTTCTAATAACAGTACTTCAACCAGAAAGACTCGGGAGGCAAAATACCGAAACAAGTATATATTTATTAACAGCCCAGAAAGCAAATATTATGATATAAAGTTCTTTGGCGAAGGCCCCGTCCGTAGGGTAATCCGAGGGTACTGAATCTGTATTTCCTGCCTGAAGACGAAGGCCTAATGAAATATAAGGACAATTTGAGCTGTTTTGTTTCGAACGAGTCAATTTAAGAGACACATATGTTCAAAATAAGTATTAATTGATATTAATAAGAGTAATTCACTTGTATTTGAGGTAACGTTAACTGTATTTATTTTTTATTTTTTATTTTTTTGGGGGGTCTGACTATTTTAAGTCACTGAAGTAGCCTACTGAGTTTTGGGTCACTTTAAGTGTTGCACTATTTAAATGTGGTAACATTGTATTCTATTGGTTTCCCTGAACCATTCAAGATTCTATCACTGTGTTAGTGAATTATTCTGAAGTTTCATATTCCTGCCATTTGTTTCATTTTTATTTTATTTTGTTTATTTTTTGTTTTGTTTGGGGATTATTCAATAAACCTCAGGGTTTATTATAACTTTCTTATGGTCAACCTGTTTTTTTTTTTTTTTTATCAAACACATGAGAATATATGTTTATTAATTGGAGGCACTGTGCTATAACAAATTATTCTTGTAGTATTCTTGTAGCTAACTATCCATTCTTCATGGGAAGGACCAGACATTACCCTTTACTACTGCTGGGATACCAGGGCTCCTTTAATAGTATTATACAAGTGTACCCGGCTGGGGAGGGTTACACATGTGTAAGTACCGATCTTTTATACTACAAGTATTAGAACACGATTGGATAGATGAGAAGGTAATAAGTGATGTAACAATTGAGTCTTCCCGGCAGAACTTGCGCTAAAGCTTTCATTTCTGTTGTCTCTCTCTGCATACCAGTACTGAAATCTCTTGAACAAGCTAACAGTTACTATAATCCACTGATCCGGTGTGAGTCTCTAGGAATTGATCTAAATTGGGCCTCCCAACCTCTGACCCTGAGCAAAGAGCTGAGAAAAGGGGCCTGGGTGTCTGTAACCGCAGCTGTGTTACATAAACACACCATAAACTAGCCTGTCTGTCACGGATGAGCCTGAAGATCCCATCACAGGCATTATGGAGCCTTGCTCTGTCCTTAAACACGTCCCTTTTTACCAGCTTGATTAATTGCCAGTGCGCTCTGAAAGCTAACTGTTAAGACACTATAGGCTGTTTCATGCCTCCTACTGCACATGTTCTTTAAAATCCCATCGGCACACTGACTAAGTGACCACGCAGAATGCTAATTGACTCTTCAAAGACTCTCACTTTGCCATAATACTATTGGAGCGCATTGACAAAAACATGAATCATGATAATACCATGCTTTTGGTTTAGTAGTACCATGTTTTTTGGACATGGAATTCCTTGTTATTTTTTGACGTATCATTTAAATAGCATGGTATGTGAAAATTGTTATCATTTTATATTATGGTATATATCAAAGTTCCATGGATTTACCATCATTGTAGTACTGCCACAGTTTTTTTTTTTTTATATTATTTTTGTCTAAGGGCCTCAACATGTTCAGGGAATGTTTTGCTTTATTAATCCATCCCAGCTCCACCAGACCCCAGGAGAGATGGAGAGACATAGCGCAGTGCTGGCAGACGGCCAGGCAAATATCCAAAATAATAATCAGCAGATTTCAGCAACCTCCCTGCCTTTTCCCAGCCCCCTACTTTACCCTTTGTCTGTGTTTATAGACATAGATCACATGTATACAAATATAGGTGCAGTGTATGCAGAGATGTGCTGATTTATATAAGCGTTCACTGACTAGCATGGGAAATTAGTGCACCGAAAATGTTTAGAAAAGAAGCACTTGTGCTGTGTCAGTGCTCAAGATTGGCCCATTGATTTTCACATTACAGGTGTGGACTGTCCACACAAACATGGCCAGCTCATCTATTGTTCACCACCTCCTCCTGTGTGTGCAGATAATGCACCACCTAGCGTCCTTTGCTCAGATTAATGTGTGAATGGAACAAAGACACAATGTATGTTTATTCATGATATGAGTGTTTGGTTGACCATTCAGGTTAATGAATGTATAGAGGTAATATATACATATAGCATGACTGCACTCTGTCCTGTGCTCCATAAGATCATGCTCCAGCACACACAAAAGAAAAAATATGTAGAAATGCTACAGTAAAAACTTTCATAAGTTAACTGTTATTGAACTAGGATATATACAGGTAAAATTAAGGATTTTAAAAGTAAAAAGTATAAATGACCACAATTTAAAGTGAAATTCTATATTACACTCAAAAAGACATGCAGTACAGTTCAAAAGTTGTGTTTTTTGAGAGAGAGAAAGAAATTAAGATGTTAATTGTTTTATTCAGCAAGGATGCATTAATCAAAATTGACAGTAAAGACATTTATAATGTTACAAAAGATTTCTGTTTCAAATAAATTATGTTCTTTGAACTTTCTATTCACTAAAGAATCCTGACAAAAAAAAAAAAGTATCAATATTTCCACAGAAATATTAAGCAGAACAACTGATTTATGCATGATAATAAGATGCTTCTTGAGCAGCAAATCAGCGTATCAGAATGATTTCTGAAGGACCATTGACATTGAAGTCTGTAATAAATGAAAATTCAGCTTTGCCAAAATTATATTATATTAAAATTATATTTTAAAACATTGCTGTGCCGGTGCTCAGCACATTTCTGATGGGGCTATATCCCCAGCAACTCCTGGTCTGAAATGTGATAACATTACCTCACATTTTTTGGGAAAAGGAAAATCCTCTGCAGGTCAAAATTTCCAAAAAACACAACATTAGGGTTAAAGGATATCAAACATCTCAGATTCTGAGTTTTCTAATTTTCAATTTTCTATCTTGGAACAAGCACAAACAATGGATTACTATTGAATTTTCTCATGTCAGCTTTATATTCCTCTATTTGAGTGAGCCCTGGACTTTCCCGCTCACGTGGCAGAGAGAGAAAGAATGCCGTATGTGTGTGAATGAATGTGGTGATAGTATTGCTCCATCACTGTCTCTTTATCTCTAGAGCAGGCGTGTTTGTGAGAGACTCTGCGTGTTTCTGGCATCAGTCATCCATATTAATGAAGAAGAGCTGCCCTGTTCAGCAGTTCTGCCAAAGGGAATGGATTCTGGACATGGATATGCAGGTTCGATACAGCTTCATATGAAGACGTAAAGTGCTTTACTGCAGATTTCTGAAAGAACATTGTGTCAACCATGTAATCGCTATGGCAATCACATGAATAGGGCACAGCAATGCATGCATGTGTAATGTTAGTCCACTTTAGGCAAGCTGACGTGAACCCATGTGCAGTTTATTGAATCCAAAGGTGAACAGATGCAAAATAAAGACTTGGCTTGACTAGACTAGACACCATAAACTTAAACATGAACAGAAACAAACTCACCAACAGCAGTTTACAGGGAACAATACTAGACAAGAGACCAATGAAACATGAGGACTATAGATGGGTTTATGTGCAGCGTCATCACAGAGATGCGCGCGCAACTAGGGGGCAGAAAGCAGCACTCTTTACAGCACATCTAGCAGAAACAGAGCTTTGTCTACATATATGTATTCTAAATAATATGGATCTTTTATTCTTAAAGGCACACTATGCAGTTTCCATTTTTCTCAAACAGCGACCCCTAGAGTCGCTGTGGAGTACTTGTATTTAACTACTGTCGTAAATACCACTCACGCAGAGCCGTCTCTGCACTCTTCCAACCGCGCTTTCTTCGTTTTCTTCGTCGACTCTGCCATGATTCACGTCTGAAATGCGTGCTAGTGTCTTCCATAGAGGCTGCTTCATATGTTGTTGATGTATGTGACATCGTGAAGTAAAGCAAGTCGTGATTCTCGCGAGATTTGTCAGGACGCCACCACTCAAACCTGCATTGCTGGTTTTGCCATCTAAATGATTTCGAAGCTGTTATATTAAGGTACAAATCTTGCATAGTGTGCCTTTAAAGGCACAGTATGGCATTTTTCGCCACTAGGGGTCGCTAACCTATTTACAATAACAAAGGCGTAGATTGATGACGCAACATTTGCTAAGAATTATTATATAGATCTTGTCGTCAACGTCAAGCCGACCGATCTAATAATGTTTATGGATGACTGAATACATCGATGTTTTTATCATGACTGTCATGACTGTGATATGAAGTAGTTCGGGATTGCTAAGAGACAGCTATCAGCTCCAAACGCGACGAGAGTCCCGCGGATATAAAAGGAATATGGACATTTCATTCTACCGAACTACACGCAGAATTACTACTCACAGGTCAGTTTATTAGACAAATTAAACTTGTGAGGTAACGCAGCGCTGTTTCACTTGGTCTAACATTACGCTAGGTTCACACCGGACGCCGAAGCGACGCGGAAGCGGCGCGGAACGGAGGCCGCTTCCTTTCGGCGCCCATGTTAACCTATGGTGTCGTTCACACCAGACGCGGAGCGCCGCGGCCGACCCGCGCCATGAAGCGCCAGTTTCGGCGTCTGGTCTATTTTTTGCGCGAGCCGCGAGTGATCCGCGTCCAAAATATAAGCAATTTTCTAATTAAAATACCGCGAGTGACAAATGCGATCATATTTGTGTATCTAAACAGACTAGAAAGATGAAAACAAACAAAGAAAAAACGGATTAATAAAAGAAGTGTACAAACTTCTTGGTTACAGAAACATGGTGTATTCATTTTATGAGGTTATACTTACCCACGATGTAAAAAACAGCTCTGAATAAACAACAACTGAGCAGAAGCGCTTGTCGACCGCCGCGGAGAATACGCGTCTGGTGTGAACAGGCAGGCGCCGGACCGCGCGTGATTTTCCGTTCTGCGTCGCTTCGGCGTCCGGTGTGAACCTAGCGTTACACTATCACACTAAACTGCATTTGAATGTGTTGAAATGTATGTGTTAGTCTGTCTGTATGAGACTAGCAGTAAGCTAGATCAACATGAGAATAACATACAGATCATATTCTAACATTTTATCATTGTTGAACTATAAAACATAGATTAGTTTTATGTAAATGTGCTCACCTGTTTAATAAAGTACATGTAGGAGCGGTCGAAGTCTCGGACGTGGAGCTCTCGTTTATATACTGTCTATGGGAGCTCTCGGCATCTCGAAAACACCGCGCTGATATTGATTCTCGTTTTAGTTCTCCTTTTTTTATCCAAAGTCTGCTTGCCATGGTCCATAATGTTTGAACGAAACAACAACAGCGTGCAAATAGACATTGCGAACTACAAAGTTGTCCGCGTCAGTCGCTTTGGTTACTATCAGACGGCTCTGGTGATAGCTCTGGTTGCCATGGCAAGCACGAGCGGAAACCAGGGACAACGCGGATATGACGGCATTGGCGGCGACACAACGGAAATAAAGAAACGGGACGTTTCTCGAATTAAATTACAAATTTCTCCTTATTTAATAGTTGGAAATAGTGATGCGCGGGTCGTCTCATAACCCGCGGACTCTAATCATATTTTAGTAGGTTCTTTGATAAGGCCGTAGCAATGCAACTTGCGTGATCTCCCCAAACCTTTGGCGTCACGTGACACAGCTCGCGCAAAGCAGCTCCCGCCAAGCAGCTCGCGCCGCCAGCCACGACAACAAAGACGGGGAAATAAAAGTGAAGATGGAATTTATATATATATATATATGTATAACTTATTTAACCAAGTAACACTTTAGTATGAATATTTATTAATGCAACTTTCTCTTGCTCTCTTTCTCCCTCCCATCCCACAAAACCGATAAAACAGTTTGAGACCTATCTGCAGTTTCAATGTGCTTTTATTAAGTGTAATATTGTATGGTGATTGCATCTACATCTGCACCAGCTGGGTGGTCAAGTGTGATCGGGTCAGTTTCATCGGGGTGAAGCTGGTTTTGTGGTGTTTCTCGCTCCTTTCTACTGGTGGCTATATTGTGCAGAATGGCCCATGCAGCCACTATTTGTGATGCCCGCTCTGGTGACTCTGAAGCGCCGAACACAGTTGAAATGTGCCTTTAGGATGCCAAAGGTCATCTCTATCTTCACTCTGGTTTTACTGAGGGCCACATTGAAGCAGTGCTGTGGCCCTATCTGAGGGTCATGATGGGGTTATTGTGTAGGTTTTTCTAGCTCAGTTCAAATTAACAGTGTTTTGTACTGTACCAAATTTAACTTGCTTTCCTCAAAGTGCTGACACAACACAGACTCATGGAAAATTTGTAAGACAAGCACTGGAGCCAGGCCATTTGGCATCCAAACTTGATCATATGTTGATGACCACAAGTCGTCTGCAGATGAAATGTTTAGTAGATCATTGTTATATCTGTTAAAGTTACTATTAATTTAAAGATTCATCTCACAGAAAATAATCATCTCACATATTCACATCATCTCTACCTGAACATTTTGGCTGTGATAGGACTTCCTATTAACATAATCTGCCTCATGTTCCCTAGAGCAGTGGAGATTGGAGCAATAGACTGCATACATGTTGCAATGACTTGGGAATCCTATCATAAGATTAACAGAATAATAATAAAAAAGATTCAAAATAATTCTTAACATGTATTATATTGTATAGTACATTTGTGAAATTTGTTTAAAAAAAAAAAAAAAAAAAGTGTTCATGTGATGTCACCCTATATATCTTACTGGCAATTTTATAAAAGCCCTCTTTTATGGACATGGTCGATAAATGTCCGGGGAACATTATTAATGAAGCTTTTCATGTACTCCTGCAGAGCGAGGACCCTTGCGAATGGTTCGACAAACATATGTTTTCCCCTAGCTTCTGTGCGTCACCCACCGTGCAAGAATGTACCACTTGCAAAAAAAAAAAAAAACGCAACGCAATACAATTTGCGGTACAGTAAGTGCATGAATTCGACGTGTTAAATTCTTTATGTGTGGCTCAAGAAGTTTGCAAAGATAAGACATTCCTTCCGCGGAAAATCTGTATCTTTCATACAAGTAACTATCAGTTAAGGCAAGGGGATTTTGTCTGGCTAAAAACTCTTTCTCTACGAAGTGCTCGTCAAACAATTTGCGCTGAGATGTCCACCGGATTTGGAAGAAAAGGTGAAGTCATTGCAACAGACACTTGGAATATGTTAACATGAAGTTTGGATTGCAGGGCCTGTCTTCCTCAGTAAACCTGAAAGGGAATGGCCAGACAAGCATGATCACCTAGAAGAGCTCACAGCTGAAGATCCTGAGGTCAAGAAAGGCATACTTGTCAATGCTACAACAGCAGAAGAAAGCACTGATGCAATGCAACAACTAATTCAAAACTATTCTTCATGGATACACCTCAAGAAGGCTGTGAAGGCTCACACGACTCAAGGGAACCCTGGTAAACCTGTCAAGGAAGAGAAAGGAGATGAATGGATTGTACAGTGATCAACAACGAGTGAACAGGGAGATGTTGAGCTACAAAAAGAGTCTCAAACAGACTTACCTGACCGTGGACAATCTGCGACAAGCTGAGACGGATATCATCAGCCATTGTCAGCAAAGTAGGTTTCAGGAAGAGATATCTGCTCTTCGGAGAAAGGACTCCATCAAGAAGAGTAGTCAAATCTTCAGACTGAATCCACAACTTGAAGAGGGAATCCTTCGTGTTGGAGGGAGGCTCAGTCGAGCATCCATGCCAGCCGAAGCCAAGCACCCGATGATCCTGCCTAAGAACCATCGTGTGGCTGATCTGATTCCCCAGGATTCGCATGAGCGGCTGGGACACAGTGGACGTAATCATGTCTTGTCTCATGTACGTCAAAAGTACTGGATTATCGATGCTCCCTCGTCAATCAGAAGAATGCTGTCACGGTGTACTATCTGTCGAAGACAGCATGGTGCATCAGGCACACAAATGATGGCGGACTTACCAAGAAACAGAGTTGTACCAGACGAGCCACCTTTCACCAGAACTGGAGTGGATCTATTTGGGCCATTCAACATTAAACGTGGAAGATCATCTGTAAAAAGATATGGGGTGATATTTACTTGCCTTGCTTGTCATGCGGTCCACATAGAAATGGCAACATCATTGGAAACAGACTCCTTTATTCAAGCTCTGCGTCGCTTCATTGCGAGAAGAGGTCAGGTGAAGGAGATGAGATCTGATAATGGGACCAACTTTGATGGAGCTGATCATGAGCTCAGAAAGGCAATAAAGGAGTGGAATACTTCACAAATCGAGAACAGCTTGCTCTAACGTGACATCAGATGGTTATTCAATCCACCATCCGGATCCCACCATGGAGGGGTGTGGGAGAGAATCATCCGGTCCATCAGGAAAATCATGGGTGCTACACTGAGAGAACAAAACTTGGATGAGGAAGGTCTTCAGACGTTCTTCTGTGAATGTGAAGCCATTCTGAATAGTAGGCCTATTACCATGCCTTCCAATGATATTAATGATCTGGAAGCTCTTACCCCACAGCACTTACTCCTGCTCAAGACTAACCCCAACTTACCACCAGGACTCTTCCATAAGGATATTAATGCGCATAAAAGATGAAGGGAAGTCCAGTATAGACTTTATGTAGCCCCGCCCCTTTACTGCTGCTTCTGTGTGGATTAGAGAATCAAAGTGTGTGTGCGTTGTGCTCACGTTTCATTGATTACGGCCAAGCATGCGCCCTTAAAATAGCATATGAATAACATGCGCAACGCGCCACTGACTTTAAACTATTTTTTTTCGGTCAGTGGCGGAATTGTTTTCTAAACCTGCAAAAAAGCATGAGGGAACGTTTGCGCCGGAACACGCCTCCTCTTTGCGCTGAACCGCCCCGGGGAGCACAAGTTCATTCCCTAATTTACCGACGTGCATCTGTGGAGGGAAAAGTCCGCTGTGTGTGGGTGCAAAATAGGAATGAAACATGCGTCGGTGTACAAAGTCAATTGCGCTGGGTGCAAGATAGGGCCCATTGTGTTGTGTTCAAAACCCTATAACACTTGTGGTGTTCCCGGTCAAAAATGACCGGCCTACAAAAAATAGCTTATAAATCACTTGTTATGCTATATTATCACCAAATTTTGGATTCAATCTTTTGTCAACTTGTTCTCTTGCAGTTAGGACTGGTTTTATATTTCTATTTGCATCTGATTAATCGTAGGCATTTATGAATAATTTTGGAAATATTAAGTAAAATATGAACATGTGCATTATGTTCATGTACACATATGTGCATGTGTGCTTGCAAACATCGAGCCCTTGGACCTGTGCATGTGTCAATACATGCATACACACACAACCCAAATGCATACAGACGCTACCCAAACACACACACACACACACACACACACATTAAAACACAGAAACTATTTTGAGTATTACACACATTCTTTTTCACAGAAAGAAACTTGATCCTACCCTGACCTGCATCTAATATTAATTCATCCATCTGACATTCATACACACACAAAACAAATCAAACTTCCTTGTGAAACATTAAAGTAGAATAGTTTGATATAACAGTGCAAATGTTTTCATATTTTATTTAATATTTCCAAAATTATTCATAAATGCCTTCTCTCAGATAAATGAGGCCTACGATTAATCAGATGCAAATAGAAATATAAAACCAGTCCTAATTGCAAGAGAACAAGTTGACAAAAGATTGAATCCAAAATTGGGTGATAATATAGCATAACAAGTGATTTATAAGCTATTTCTTTGTAGGCCATTTTTGACCAGGAACACCACAAGTGTAGTAAAAAAGAACAAAAATTGTCAAATATTTGAGAAGCAGTTATACCCTTTGTGAACAAAAAGTCACTAAGTTTCAGTCTAATGCGATAACATCAACTAGTATTTTTGGGAAAAATAACATCTTCTCCAGACATGAAAATGGATGAAGTTATTTAAAGAGCTTCCTCACTTCACCTGTGTCTCCCACTTCTCTGGCAGCAGCTTTCTTCAGAAATGTTGAAGTCGTGGAGCTTCCCTCTGTTGTAGAGGGATTATTTTGTTGCTGCTGAAATCACAGAACAATTTTTATCAATATTTGTTAACCATTGAGCTAGTTTCAGCTAATTTGAGCACTCCATGTAACTTAACTTAAGTGACGTCACCGATTAACAGTACGTTTATTAATCAGTGTTTGGGGTCATTATGACCCCACTGGACTTTTCTTTCATTTTTTAAAAATGTTACCTTCATCTCAGGGGCATGAAACTCTGGGACTTTTCCTAAATAACCTATCTAAACATGCACAAAAAAACTGGGCTTGATTTGGTTGTTCTAAAGGTGTGTAAAAATTTTTTTACCTTTTAAGGTGTTTGGGGTCAAAATGACCCCACATTGAAAATGAATGGGAAAATGAAAAAAATGACTTTTTTTAATTTTGTTTGTCAAAAAAATCAAATTAAATCCATTATAAATCTGAAAATTTCTACATATAAACCAAGGTCTGGTCCTAGAGCATAAATAAAAAGTAGAACGAACTTTCTATCTCATACACACACACACACACACAAACACATAAACAAACAAACAAATGTATGTCACTGTAACAGAGAGCATTTTTACAGAATTTGGCAAATAAAATAAACAAAACTGGCATAAATCTAAAAAAAATTTACATTTAAATCAAGGTCTGGTCCTAGAGCATAAACCCAAAGTGGAACGAACTTTCTATCTCATACACACACACACACACAAACACACACAAACACACACATGTATGTCACTGCAACAGAGAGCATTTTTACAGAAATTGGCAAATAAAATAAACAAAACTGGCATAAATCTAAAAAAAATTACATTTAAATCAAGGTCTGGTCCTAGAGCATAAACCCAAAGTGGAACGAACTTTCTATCTCATACACAAACACACACAAACACACACAAACACACACATGTATGTCACTGTAACAGAGAGCATTTTTATAGAAATTGGCAAATAAAATAAACAAAACTGGCATAAATCTAAAAAAAATTACATTTAAATCAAGGTCTGGTCCTAGAGCATAAACCCAAAGTGGAACGAACTTTCTATCTCATACACAAACACACACAAACACACACAAACACACACATGTATGTCACTGTAACAGAGAGCATTTTTATAGAAATTGGCAAATAAAATAAACAAAACTGGCATAAATCTAAAAAAAATTACATTTAAATCAAGGTCTGGTCCTAGAGCATAAACCCAAAGTGGAACGAACTTTCTATCTCATACACACACACACACACAAACACACACATGTATGTCACTGCAACAGAGAGCATTTTTATAGAAATTGGCAAATAAAATCAACTAAACTGGCATAAATCTGAAAAATGTCACATATGCAACATGGAACAAGCTTGTTCCCACACACACACACACACACACACACACACACACACACACACACACACACAGTCATGTCATAGTGGTGACTTGTAATGGTTCTGCAAATGTATATAATAATTTGATAATAATTATATAATTAATATTATATAATTATAATAATTAATTTGATAATAATAATAATTAGATTTTTTATGTATTTCAAAATGTTTAAATAAATATTCATATATATATATATGTATATATATATCAAATTTGTGAGGAGAAGTGAAAATGAGTGAATGAATGGTTCTCTATGGCCCTCTGGATACATTTGGCCATTGCACTTTAATTCCTTTCCCATAAGAAATAAGTTTTTTCGACTAACCTTTAGATGGCAGTATTCTATCCCTAACACATAAAGCAATGCCCAAAAACCATTTAGATTGAATTAATATCATCATTTAAGTGATTTTTTCTTTAAAAAATCATTTTTCATGAGCCAATTTATGGCCTAGTTATGTAATTGTGCAGTAAATAGGTAAAAAACTTCAAAATTTCCACAAAAACACAGCATAAATGTATAGTTGAGAAGTAAATAAAAAAAATGATATATAGTTTTCCATATAAAAATGTATATTTCCTTATGCAATCGCTCTTTAAAAGTTTGGGGTCAAAATGACCCCAAACACCTTAAGTGTTATCCTTTTCGAACAGTGATTAAGGGTTAAATAAATTAGCTCACTTCCAAGCAAAATCTTTACAATACTATAAAAACCTCTCATTTACACATAAGATGTGATTAAAGGCCCAAACTTTAATAAACAAAAGCAAGCTATAAAGTTAGCCTAACCTTAACGTTACCTCTTCTGAAAACGGTTGACATGCTAACGGACTTTTTCGAAGACACTAAACCATTTCTATAAAGTAAATATTCAACAGAAGCATGTCAATTACAAGTAAGAGCAGTGTCAAGAACAGAGGCTAAACTCACCTGAAAGCAGTGAAAACAACAGCGAGAGACGGAGTTTTGCTGACAGTTGCAGTAGTGCGGTCCCGCGCCGTTTCCATGGCAACTCATCTCCGCTCCAGTGTTTGAATGCGACTCGTGTGTTCACGCGCACGCACATTAAAACGCGTCAAAGTCACACAGCATTTACAAACATAAACATCTAGAATTAGAACCTTACTTGAATAAAAATCTCATTATTAAATCATGAATTTAAAACTAATTTTGAAGTTCTATGACCCATTCATAGGTGCAAATTACCACTCCTGCACGTGATAGTGGGACAATTGTGGCTTTTTTATAATTTCAGATTTTTTAAATTGTTTTTACGAACACTCAAGCCCCATATTTCATTTGAACGCGTGCTAAAAATGCTCATAGGCAGTATTTTTTTATACCACCAACTCTTTGCTTTTGATATAATTACAGCTATTAGGTCAGTTTCACCATTTTTTTATTTTGTGCTTTCAGATTCTTTTAAACTGTAAATATAAATTAAAACAAATATACATTTATAAATTAAAGATGTCCTGTAAGCGCTCAGAAACACGTGGACCGACTATCGGCTTGCCACTGGTGTGCCGACGGTGGCCCAGCCGCGGAAAACCGCTGGTGGCGTGCCACCCAAAAAACGCTGGCAGACCGACGGGATTTTCAGATTGCTCGGGTTGCCGATGGTGTACCGCCGGAGGTCCGACCGTGTCAAGCCGCTGACTTTGTGCCGCCCAAAAAACGCTGGTGGACCGCCAGGTCATTGTTAGCTGGGTTACGTTACCTATATGTTATTTGCTCTCAGCTGATTGGTCAAACTTAAGTCTGAGATCTTGAATCCAGAACATAACCTGCCCCGGAGCAGGTTAGCCGTGCAGCGTAAGATACCATGGCAACGAACACCGATTAAAGAGCTACTTTCATAGTACCAGAGAATGTCTAATATGGCGAGAAGTTTCACTCTCAGTACACTTCCGGCTTTTGAACTGGTTGCAGTTCCACTCTGATTCCATATGAGGGCGCTCACAGGACGAGTGCAGAATGAATGGAGGTCTATGGCGCTATACCAATAAAAATCCACTTTTCTCAGGATATAATTTTTTTTCTAGTAATTTGAATGTTGTATTCGAAAGGAGATGCAAATAAATTACACATTGCTGGGTGTTCGATTTTTTTGAGTCACTTATTTGCTTTAAAAACTATTTTAAAGTGTCAATGACGTCATACACATCGTACGACCAGAGATACTGCTTCACGGCAATCCTTCACTCACTCTGGTGCGTTCGCGCTCTGCACTTTCTTTTCACTCGAGGCATCGACAACACAGCTGACACAGGTAAACACGCGTGCTAGAAGAGTTTTTGTTTTGTTTGTTTCTGGTCCCGCTGCGGATGACACTATGCCATCAAGCGGTATCTCTGGTCGTAATCAGTCCTTCACTGACCAATCAGCGTTCATTAGCAGAATGCTAGCGTGTTATGGGCAACAACAACTCAACCTGTAAGAAATCAAAAGGACATAAGTACTCGTTTATTCAACTTTCGACCTAAAACCCATGTTGAACTTGCAAAATCTACAATCAGATCTGAGATTTCTCAACGGCAATCGGGTGAGAGAGACAAATTTAGCCGTCTAGCCCCATTGACTCCCATTCATTTTGCACTCATGGCGATCGCCCCCAGTGGAACTATGGTGGTACTACAACCAAAATTCGGTACAATAGAGCTTAATAGGGAGTGGGCAGGCTCTCCGTAGACGGGCTCTGATAGTACCTAAAACCCGTGCTGAGTCCCAATTCGCATACTATCCGTCCTAAATAGTATGCGAAACTAGAATTAGTACGTCCCAAATCGTAGTATGTTGAAATGAGTATTCCCAAGATACCCGGATGGTCTACTATTTCCGGTTAGAATTCGAAGTGCAGATCAATGCACACTCTAACGGCTAATATTGCCCACAACCCATTGCGTGCGGGAGGGAGGAGCTTTGTGGTGATGGTGGTGATGATGTAAACATGACAGGACGCAGCAGCGGAGATGCGCCCTCAGTTTTTAAGTGTAAGAATTCAAATGTTTAACCCTAAATTTAACCACACTGACTTATTTGTTGTAATACTGTGGCTGTACAAATGTTAACTTTATCAGTCCAACTAAAAGACACATGGTTACTACACTTTTACTATAGTAAAAGCATGGTTCATTTTCATCGGGGTATTTTTGAGTATTATACATAATGATGAAATTAAGTTTAAAATATGTTAAACAATAGTTATACTATAAACTTTAAATATTTTAACTCAGAAAATAAGTAGCTTTTGTTACACACATTGCACACGATTGCACATGAACGTCAGAACCAGCCGCCTCACAAACGACCTGCGTTTGGTTAATCTACGACGACGCCCTGCTTCACTCCTCAATTTGGTAGAACACATTGTAAATGTATTGTGGAAAAAAACGATGAGGAAAAAAAGATGGGAATAGTAAATAAAATTATATTGGATATGAATGAATGAAATGTAAAATGTTTTGTTAACAGTCGCGGTGTGCGTAACTAGGCAACCACGTTCAAGTTCACGTTGCATGACGTCATCGAAGTATGTCCCAGAACGTGCATACTCTTTTGCTACACACTCAAAAGTATGTACTTTTTCCTCACAAAAAAAGTACATACTTTTAGGTCGTAGTATAAGTAGGCGAATTGGGACTCAGCACCAGGGTTGGTGGAAACTAAGCTGAAACATAGCTGGCTAGCCACCTAATCCGGCTTCATGGTACAGGCCCCAGGTGGAGTTAGAAGCTCTGGGTTTTTTCTAAAACCACTTTATTTATGTTGTTCTGTCGGATTATAGTATCGATTTCACTGAATATGATAAAAAAAAATTGTCAACGGCAGCTTTAATAATCAAACACAAATAGGCTATATATCAAATTTATATATCAAATTAGTAATCAAATAAATTAATTATTATATTAATTAATTGTCTATAATTTAATGTAGCATTCTATTTCATATATTCATTTAATTTACATTAATGTTAATAATTAAAACATTTGAAATAAAAATAATAAAAAACATTAATATGAATAATTTGAATACATTATTAAAATAAATATTATTAATATAATACTTATTCCATATAATATGGACATTTTATTCTATCATATTAATAATCAAATACAATATCAAACGTACATATAATATTTTATGACATTTTTCTTTTTTAGAATAAGTCAATAATTTAATGTAGCAGTCAAATATTATATTTAATATGTACATTTTATGTACATTGATATTAATAATTAAAACATTTAAAATAAAAACAAAAGAACATTAATATTAATAACCTGAATACACTATCAACGTAATATTTAGTTATTATAATATGAACCTTTTATTCTGTATTTTTCATATCCACTTGGACATATCTGTGATCCATTCGTGGTCTGAAATAGTGTAGGGATCTGGTAATGTCTCACAATTATAATTGACGCTACCTAGACTTCCAAAGTAATTGATGCTAGCCATTTCCTCATGGTCACACATAAATTCATAGAGAATGTCAGGTATTTATGATTAGCAAACTTAGTTGGACAGTTTCATTCAGAGACCTGATGACTAATGTTATAACGTAGCTTACTAGTCAACTATTGTTAGCAAACGTTTTACATAATGTTATATTAATATGCAAATGAAACGCAAACAAACAGATCCATACAGATTGTAAGAATTTATAAACAATGCGAAATCTACGTTAATTACAATGGTTTATTAACGTTACAATCTTCTACAGGTGTTATGCCGAGTTCTGCATAACGTTACATGCCAAGAATTGCATGCACCTCCAAGTACTGTTTAAAAACGTAAACAATATAATATTATTTGTGGGGTTCATTAATGGTGATAATAATTCGGCAGAACAGATGTTGTTGGCTACCTGCAGAGATTTGCATCCACCTCTTTTCTCAGCATAAATGACTGTTACCTACCATAAGGTGCATGCAGAACTCGGCATAACACCTTTTAGCGGTTTTGCCCCCTGAATGCGCGTGCATCCAGTATTGTTTGTATACAAGAAACCCATCTATATAGACACACACAAGACTAATGGCCAAAAAAGAAACACCTGAACACAATGAGCCAATCAAAACATGACACATAAGACAAGGAACCAATAAAAACTATGGACACATGACCAAAACAGCCAATCAAAACATGACACATACAGGGAAAGCTCAAGACATGAGCACATGATTGCAAGATACATGAGGAGCAAGGGAAGCACATGACAAACAGGAAGCATAACTAAGAGCATAGATTACAAAATAAAAGACATGAACGCAAACAAAACCCAAAACCAACCGTGACATACCCACCCCCCTCTATGGGCGGCTCCAGACGCCCAGACAAAACATCAAAACCCAAAAATGTTCAAAGTTCAAGAGGGTGGTGGAGCGCAGGTGGTCCAGGGGGAGGGATGGAGGGCCAGGCCCGTCCAGTGGAAGTGGTCCTGGATCATGGCATGGTGGAGGACCTGGACCTTGGAGTAGTGGCGGCTCCCGACCGTAGAGCAATGGCAAGCCTGCTCTGTTGAGCAGTGGTGGGCCAGGATCGTGGAGCAATGGTGAGCCAGTGCAAAGTTTTCACCAGCAGGTCCTGCTGCCTCAGGAGGAGCTGTAGCAGTCGCCGCCACCTCGGGAGGAGTGTGTGTGGCCCAAACACACAGGAGGGCGGTTGCCATCAAAGGCAGAGCTGTGGACAAAGGGATAACTTGGACTTGGGACCACTGGAATTGGCAGCGGCGCTGTAGTGGGGGCCACGGTCGGCATGGAATAGGCCTCCATGGACGGGAGTATTATCCCCACCCAGCTCTGGCTTGGTGATCATTGGTATGGGGGCCAGGACATTAAAAAACCTAGTTAACTAACTATTGCATATATAATGCATTATGGTAATTAAAACCACATTTGGTTTGCTCTACATGGTTCTTTGGACATGTTGACACAGCTGCACGACACACTGAACTCCAGACCTTATTCTTTACACATTTAAGACAGGAGAATCATCAGGAGAAACCTTCATCCATACTACAGCAGGATTTTAGTTTCAGAAAGACACTATATTTTATAAATATAAAATATTTTATGTGATAGGCTACTAAACATCTTAATGTTTATCGATCCAGTGCGGCCTGCAAGTGGAACTAAAATAAATAAATGTACTTTTTTTCAGTGTAAACATGTTGTAACAAGCAAAGTATTTATCATAATGTACTTTAACATTAAAACATAATGTCAGAAATAAATCAGTTATGCTGTTGTTCATAAATACCAGTAGTGATGTTGTATCCGGAAATAGAGTCAACAGTGTCCCAGTGTGTAGTGCAGGGTCCTTGCTGTCCTTACCAGTGCCCAAATTTGTGGACACAATGTACTGATTCATGACCTAGGAAGCTAGGGAGGTGACTAGGTCAACATATAAATTCAGGGAACAAAGACGGAACAGAACCAAACCAAACCACAATGAAACTAAGCAGAACAAAATATAATCCTGATAAAAAAAACTGACATATAAATGACAAAAGCACATTATAAAAACACATTTTTATATTAAATGTAACATTTAAATTACTCATTTGATACAATGCGTTTATTGTGTATAGGCTACATGTTTTTACATTGTATGTTATATATTTAAAAAATACTTGCATGTAATTACATCTATTTCAAATTTGTATCATAGTCTATAGCTAAATGTGAGAGACTTATTATTATCTGCAATATAATTCTGCAGTAAAAAAAAAAAAGGCTTCATGCAGAATTTACCCAAGTTTAATATCCAAAACCAAATATTTTAATAAAATTAGAATTTAATTTTAATTATACATTATTAGCTTTAAAGACAGACCTGCTGTGAGCTACGAGGTTGTATAAGACTTAGCTATATGGCCTATGTTTTTATTGAAGCCATCAATCCACATTATTTATCAAAAAATGTGTACATAGATGGATATTTTGCACTACATGTAAAATATGTTGTTTCTGAATACACAAGCAACTTTAAATCAATAGTTTTTCGATTGTTATTCGCAATGCTTCATGGGATTGTAGTTGTTTCTATCATTAAAGCCATACGAAGACATTTGTCTTTTTGACTGATTTGCAAATACTTTCAGTAGGCCTAGCCACTGACGAAAATGTTTGTTGAATGCTTTTTTGAATTTAGCGACCAAGAGCAAAAAATATGAAACGATGTATGAAACGATAAGTAGCCTTAACATTTTTAATTTAAACGTAGATGAAAATATGACGACATAAATACACTGCAAGATATAATTATTGCCCTGACAATGTTTTTAGAAGAGGAGTAAAAATTTCTCTATAGGCTAAATATTGTCGATTAAAATTCAAATCATAGTAGCTGTATACAAGCCTGGAAATCCAGACCTAAATCTGAAAGATTAATGGTCTGTCTTCAACTAATGAAACTTGACCAGCTCGAGGGACGGCACCAAGCATGCGTTTGAATATCTCACTGCACGCAATTGGATAACACTACGACCAATCACAACAAGCCCCATACCTTAGCTACCAGCAGAGCTAACTGGTAGATTAGACTCTTGCCATATCCGGTCGGCAAAACAGCAAAAACGCACTTCTTACAAAGGAACGATTTGAGCGCCGTCTTCTGTTTCTCTTTTAGATAAAAAGCCAAGTCTAACTCGTTCATTGTAGCGGTCAAAGCCGTTTCAAACAACTGGTGTTCATCCATAGCCATCTTGCAATGTTTACTAATGACTTCGACATCACAGCGCTGTCATCTTCTGTTTAGCTCGCCTCTGGCCCGCCTATATCAGATAACCCGATGTGATTGGTGCAGCTCGGATTCAAGGGCATATTTAATGAGCATCATTACTCAACGCCAGAGTAAACTCCCTGAGCAAATTCACCTTGTGCTCTCGCGAGAACTCTGGATTTCCAGGGTAGCTGTATACGTCTGTCAGGCTGTAAATCGCTTCAGGACTCGAAAAGTTTGAGTATTCAGATGAGTTGCTGCATATACACATAGATGTAAAAGTGCATATGCATTTATATGCAGTCTGAAGTGTCTTTCTCTGTCCATCTAGATGGCTGTTTTCTTCGGTCATTCTGTACCAGCCATTGACATCAGTAATGACAGGTAAGTGATGCTCTACAATCTGCTGTTAGATGTTTCCCTCACTGATGATTTCTACACACATAGACAAGTTTCTTTCTACACTCAAGATACCCCTTCTAATCTCTTTAACAACCTATTCATTGGACAGTCTATTCATAAGTGGTAGATCACAACCTTGAAAACTGATTACAGGTCTATATTATGTGACCACTCTTTAAACATGGCCTGAAGGAAATCAACCTTACTGACATTAAAGGGATAGTCCAGTCAAAAATAAACATTTTCAAAATATCTTTTGTGGTGGGTGTATGATCCCCTTATATCTACGATCCCAATTGTATATATATATATATATATATATATATATATATATATATATATTAAAACATAACATGAACTTGACTAATATATCATTATAATAATAATAATAAATAATAAACAATTTTTTTTTTTGACAGGTACAAAGGTGCATACAGAGATTCAGATTTCAGGCAGCACTTTCATAATCTGCGATTAAACGTGATTAATTATTTTAATCAACTCGCAGCTAGTTTTTATGTTTATAATGCACGTTTTGATTATTGATGCACAAAGCATGTTATAGACTCAGTTTTGTTAAGCCTCGGTTTACAAAGTTCAAATTACTGTGATAGTGTTTGCCTGTTATAAATTGCAATTGTTGTAATTTAATCATTTTCACTGCTTGCCTGTATTTATGTGATCATATAAACAAATACATACATTTATTTGATATTTATCACAGGTATGCAAGCGTTTAATAAATTATAATATAATATAATTAGCAGTGTGATGTGACTGGCTGAACGCTTTTACAAAAATGCTGAGGAAAGATTGCAGCCTTGTTATACACCTTTGCTAATATTAAACCATTCTGCATTACCTTGTGCCGTCCGAACGGTTGCTTCCACCGATCCATCGATGACTTCCACACATTATCTGAGTTTTCTTCCATTCACGTAATTCTGCTGTTGTCATCGTCACAAGACTGTGGTCTTCTGCCAGGAGCATCTGCTGCTGTCCATAATCAGGTGGTTTGTCTTCGTCTGGCATCTCAGCTGAGACCTGTCCACTATGGGTGACCCTAGCAGTAGTTGTGAAGTACAGTGGTGTAGCTCTCAGCATCACTGATGCACACAAGCCCTCACAGCACATCAAGCTGCAAACCTTGTGAGGGACCCTAACCTACCCTAACCTAACTGCTTAAAAGCAACCGCATATCAACCAACTACTGAAAACATCACAACAACCACGTAGCAATGGATGAAGTCCAGCAACTGCATGAAACAGGTTAACAACAACGCAATGCAGAAACACTTGGCAAACGCATGTCAACGCACAAGAAACCACCCAAAACTTCCTGACAACCACGAAGCAAAAAGCTAAAAACCACTCAGAACAACCTAGGAACCGCATATCAACGTACTGACAATCACACAGCAATGTGCAGTATTTACATACGTAGGCCCCGTTGTGCAATACTCCAGCCTCCATGTGACACTGTGATGTCTCAGTGTCTGGGCTTCTTTCTTCGGGGTTCCTCGGGCAGGGGCTCTTCAGGGGCTTGATGTCCACATGGATTTTTTTGGAGCGAAGCTTCTTCTGCTGGGTGTGGAGAAGCTCTCAGTGACGAGGACACGTCCATCGGGCTGCTCCGTCTCCACCAGTGAAGGGCAGTTGAGTATCTCCCACAGCTGCTTGACCGTCAGGCACAGCTCAAGACTGTAGGGACGGTGCCGACCACAGCGAGTCTTCATCATGGGCTCCGCCACAGAACGGTAAATGTCCTGGTAGCCCTGCACACTGGAGCCATGGATGGAGACGGGCTCTTCCTGGTGACACGCGTGCACTAAAGAGACCGCAGAGATACAGCTGTAAGTGTGATCCAACCCGATCACAGCTGCCAGATGTGAAAGCTCACAGGAGTCTGGAGTGGAAGAGAACCCCCTCTGGTGTGTGGAAAGAGCCCTGGTTCTTCTTGGGCAACGCTGCTCCATGATCAATCAAGAATAACTTTCCAAATTGGCTTAGCAAATTGTGGAGCTGTGAGAGAAGACTTCAAGGCTTCAGGGACAGTTGTGTTAATTTCAAAAATCAACATATGCTGCTGGACTGACATAGAATGATGAGGATCATTTAAAAGTAAACAACACATGATATGAGCAGCTGTAAGTCAATTAGAGCCCTATATGTTACATGCACTATATGCTTCTCTATTACTAGTAGATCTGTGTGTGTACTAGTGGTGTCTGTTAAGGCCAGCATATCTGTTAGCTGTTAGGAACTGTGCTATATTAGTGTAAAACGTGCAGTGTTGAGGGTTCTCCAGGACCAGGGTGAGAGAAACTGCATTAAAGGATAATGGGTTATTCAGCAGATGTTTTAAAACATGGTTCATAAATGAATCTCTGAGTTAAATGAATCTTTCACGTGAACAAATCATTCTTGCTCACTCATATATTTTGTTCACTGGAGTCTCTTCCTTTTGAAGTGCACAACTGCTTTGGTAGTTTTCCCTGCGTCCACAGACTGACTATAGCACAAGCCGTTTGCATTGGAGTGTGGCCTTTGAAGGAGCGGTTAAGGATTGGTTATGAATCTGCTAAATCAATATGTGTTTGGAGTCTGAATTACAAGCACATACATGTTGTTCGCATTTTATTTATTTATTCTTTTTTTTTTTTTGCATATTTTTCTTGTCCTTTTTCTAGCTTGGTAGATGTTCAGTATAGTTGACCAAATAAAGCAAAAAACAACAGATCTGCTTATATTATTGCTTTTAACCTGTGTCTTGATTTTGTAATTGTAGATGGTAAAGACTAAAAAAAACTGGAGTTTGTGAGCAACTTGAAGAAACAACAGTTGTGAACCAGAAATATTGAATGACATTGAAAGATCCAAACTGTAGGCACTGTGAAGATTTACATAGTGATCTTCAACCATTAATGGTATTTATATTCAATCATATAACGGTTTTTATTTTTATCCCATCAAAAAAGGAAATCAGCAAATAATAAGTGTGACTGTTTGTGCTATGTTTTCTGTTTTACATTTGTTAGCTTGCAACCCAATACATATTTACTGTCTCTGCTAATCTTATTGGTAGTTATAGACTAATAATAATTCAACTAATAATTTCTATACTTTTATAGAAAAAAATAGTATACTACATCTTGCTCCAGATACTATATATATATATATATATATATATATATATATATAATATATATATATATATATAATATATCTGGATTTAATTAGTTGAGATTACTAAAATATCCAAGTTGTCACTTAATACACATTTCAAGTATATATATATATATATATATACTTGAAATGTGTATTAAGTGACAACTTGGATATTTTAGTAATCTCAACTAATTAAATCCAGGAAAGTTATTATAATACATAATTTTAAGTTGTGATTACAACAATACATTTTTATAGATTTATATATAACTACTGAAATGACTAAAACTTAAACTAAAATTAGAATGAAAACTGACAATCTAAAAATAAAAGCTAATTTAATATATTAATACATACTGTAATGTAAATAACACTGCCAAGTATGATCCCAACTGAATATTTTGCCAAAAAAGCCCAAACCGTGCACATGAGGGGAACAATATGGATATTGGACATATGTGTTTCCAAACAAGAGATCCATGAGATGGTTTCAGTCTGCTAGTTGTAGTCATGCTTTCAATGTCACTTTTGGTCTAGAAGGGGTAAATCACCTTGGGGTAATTTACATTGGGTTAGAAAATAAAGTTGAATCTAATCTAATCTTAAAGCTGCAGGCTGAGCCCAGCAATCCTTCATAAACACGGCCCAGTTACACCATCCTCCTCACGGGTCACAGGGAAAGTTTCGTAACACAGTCATCTATATATTAGTCAGGAGAGAGGAGACATTTCCGCTTCTGTGAAAACAATTAAGTGGAAACTGAACAACGTGGCTTGGTTTCTTATTAACATCGTCCTCCTCAACAAATCAATTTAAGGAGAGCCTGCAGTTATGAATTATTCACTCTACATTGGAATGTGCAAAAAAGAAAAAAGAAAAACATGGGTCAGAATGTGCTCCAAAAAAAGAGGGAGGGTGCCCTCCACTGGATTTAGACTTTAAAACACACAGATGGGAGTGTCCTGACTTTTCTATAACTTTTCCTAAACATTTTCCTGGGTAAACCAGATCATTCAGAAAGTTTTAGATTCTTGGAGGCTTGGGAATGAGTAAAAATATACATTTACATGCCACTGATTGTGTCCTTTCCTGCGTCTAGACTCCCTGTGAGGAAAACCTAGCTATTCTCTGCAAACCACAGACAGCAGTCTGCTTTTAGACCGGCCATAGAAACACAGCACTCCACCCTACAACAGGAAATAACTACTGTAATCTACTCAAACAAACAGCAGCAGCGCACCACACTAGAGCTTAGCACTGCTGGGACATATTTAGAAAAATTACATGACAAATATAAACAGTAGTTCTACAAAATGTCGCATTTATATCTAACAATGAAGGCTGAGTGCACAGGGAGATTACAGAAAGAGAGACATTGTAATTATAAAATGGTCTAACAGCTGGTTAGGACATTTCTGAAACAAATGTATGTACATGTATGACAGTGAAGAGAGACATTCAGTCTGTTGTGAAAAGAGCACACATACAAAAGCTTTGGAGATACACGGTTTATTCAGTGTGCAGAATCAGTTCTGGTCGTGTCAATAAGCGACACCATTCATCAAAGCAAGTATAAACAAACTTGAGTGCCAACACTTTGATAGAGGAATGAACAAACAGATATGGGATGATTGATCTACAGCTGAAAAGTAGCAGAGGTCTGTGACATGGCGTTATAGAGGAACGTGTTGTTGAAAGGTACAAACTGGTGCGTGATGATTTTGATGGCTTCTTGAGCCGCTGATCCTGCAACAAAAGACAGACAAAGGGCACCTTGACAAATGGCATTACCACGTTCATATCTGGATGGTTTATAGATATGCAATAATGCTCCTACGTAACTGGATTGAGATGGCAGTGGAAACGTCACTTACATAATACATTTAAGGTTGGATTAACCGAGTGTTTTCAGTAATTGACTAATTCTATGTTCACTATTTAAGAAAGATTCTGTCAGTAAAGGATGCTAAATAGGAATTAAAAGTAAAAATAATGCTTCCATGCAAATGGACAAAGACAAAGACAGAGACATGAGCCTGGATTTGGGGAAAGCAACTAGAGATTCAAATGAATAATTCATAGGTTATTGTTCAATAAAATCGGTTGACCAGACCATACGACTACAGTGTCTTTTGTCTTTTTCCTGACTGTGACAGCAGAAAAGAAAAAGCAGATATGGCTTGGTAAGAATTTCATGAATCACATCAATGTCAGATGGAAATAAATAGAGTCTGACAGAAAATTTACAATCCACTCTGTGAGTGACAGATAATGATTATCTACTTAAGCAGTTGAATACGGATAACGAAAACACATTAGCATTTACATCTTCATTGAATGTGGTCAGAATTTATCCCTGACCACCTGCAAATGTGGTTCCGCTGATCCGATCACGAAATGAACTCAAAAAAGATCAATGCATCTTGGATGCATTTACACCTGGCTTTTGCTAAGTTTTTTAAGTGCTATCTGACAGTTATATAATAATGAATATAATAATGCCAGCAGTACAGAAGAATATGATCTGCCTTTATACAATAAAATCCATATAGTAGAGGATGTCACAGTATGCATTATGAGTGTATGATGGAGTGTTTTGCAGGCTTCTGAATACATAAATAAACACTCACCTCCCAGGAAAGCTGCGACAGTGTGTGGCTCAGCAGCTCCATAACGGCAGCTGAAAGATATGAAAATAACATTTACACAGTTACCATTTGATTATAAACAGAGTGACCAGGAGAACTTGTGCTTTTTATTATCAATATTACAAAACAAATTTTAGGTTACACTTTATTTTAAGGTGTCATTGTTACAGAGTAATTATATATTTAAGTACTGAGCAATATTAAGCAACTACATGTACTTACTATAGGGTTAGGGTAGGATTAGGATTTGGTTGATGTTTAGTTGCATATAATTATGCATAATTAACTGTTATTACTATGGTAAGTACATGTAACATATGTAACAAGGACACTGTAAAATAAAGTTTTACCAAATTTTAATATAAATATTTAGTTTGCACTGCTTCAATCCAAAGAGTTCTGAGAGCTTAAACTTACAACTCATGGACGTAGTCATCTTTCACATTGACGTTCAGACCGTACTCCTGTAGAAGACTGTTTACACACAGCTTGAGTTTGTTAATGTCTTCCTCCACCTGGTAATTGTAGACACCTGAGAAAATATTATACTCTATAATATCAGAGTAACAGAGTTCATATATATATATATATATATATATATATATATATATATATATATATATATATATATATATATATATATATATATATATATATATATAAAATGAAATATAAATGTATACACACACACACACACACACTGTCATTCAAAAGTATGGGGTCGATTTTAATGTTTTTGAAAGAAGTCTCGTATGCTCACCAAGGCTGAATTTATTTGATCAAAAATATGTAAAAAAAATAAAAAAGTACAAATATTCTAAAATATGATTACAATTTAAAACAACAGGTTTCTATTTTAATATATTTTTAAATATAATTTATTCCTGTGATGACAAAGCTGGATCTTCAGCATTATTACTCTAGTTTTCAGTGCTCACGATACTACATTATTATTATCAATGTTCAAATCAGTTTAATATTTTTGTGGAAACTTCAATATATTTTTCAGGATTGTTTGATAAATAGAAATTTCAAAAGAACAACATTTATTTGAACTAGAAATCTTTTTAACATTATAAACGTTTTTACTGTTACTTTTGATCAATTTAATGCAGCCTTGCTGAATGACAGTAATAAATGATGGTACCATAGTACCCTGTCCGCCCCCAAAAAAATAAAATAAAAATAATAATAATGACAAATCCAGGTAGAGTTTATCATACAAAAATGCTTGAGGACTTAAACAATGAGGGATTTAAAAGCTTGAGGGATATTTTAAACACCATGCTGTGGTTAAGATGTTCTTAATGACCAATTATTTTTGCCCGTTTTGATAACTCCTCTGACCTGGGTAACGTGAGTGTTGCTGATAGAAGCGATCGACTGAGCGGAGCATGAGGTACAGAACCATCTCACTGTCCAGGCTGTCCATACAGGATGCTATGGAGACAGAAACAACTGCTTAAATACACACAGCAACACCCAAGCATGGATGTACACAACAATAAACCATCGTATTCTATGTTAGTAAATCCATCTAAACAATCCTGTACAGTGACCATAACATTTACAAACTGAGATAAACCATAGTCAGGAGGAGAACCATAGAGAAAACATACTGATTTCATCTTTATTGAAAGTGTCCACACTGTACTCTTCTGACAGAGATCTGCAGCGCACTACACGGAGGAAAGCTGCGTTCTTACCTGTGGGACACAAAACACCACACATCATAGGGATTACCCAAGGAAGTTCATAATATGTGAAGAAAGCAACCCGTTAGCATTCCCAAAAAAGGGAAACAGTAATTGCTGGAACCATGAACATCATGCATGCAAACATACTAATGGAATAGGAAACATGATGCAGTAGATCATGGGATTTTTCAGTGTTAGTAAAAGTAAACTTTATTTCTGAAGCACATTTAAAGGGATAGTTCACCCAAAAGTGAAAATTCTGTCATTAATTCATGACACTAATGCCGTTCCAAACCCGTAAGCCTTTCGTTTGTCTTCTATGAAGATACTTTGAATGAAATCTGAGAGCTTTCTGTCCCTCCGTTGGCATCTACGCTTTGACGCTTCAAAAGGTTCATAAAGAGATCGCAAAACGAATCCATATGAATTGAGCGGTCCAACATTTTCTGAAGAGACGCGGTCACCTCATATGAACAGATTGAATTTAGGCTAGTGTTGTCAACAGTACAGACTTGGTTACAACATGTTTTTGAGCGGGACAACATGTGTGTGGGGCGGCAGTGGCTCAGTGGTTCATGTAGGTTGTCTACAAACCGAAAGGTTGGTGGTTCAATCCCCGGTTCCACTTGACCAAGTGTTGAAGTGTCCATGAGCAAGACCTAACCCCAGCTGCTCCCGACGAGCTGGATGGCGCCTTGCATGGCTGACACTGCCGTCGGTGTATGAATGAGCGAGTGAATGGGTGAATGTGAGGCTATGTAAAGCGCTTTGGTGGCCATAGGTCTGTGAAAGCGCTATATAAATGCAGTCCATTTACCATTTTGAAGTGCTGATCATTGTAGCCAATCACAGACATATCGGATGAGCGCATGAACACAATGATCAATCAGATGCGTTTACGATTCCGCTCAACAGTGCTCAAAGCGTCACAACTTGGTACCGAAATCTGTACTTTTGACAACACTAATTTAGAATTTTATTCACATATAAACATTGATCAGCGAACATAAACAAACTTAACGGAACATGCTTGATGTGCGAGAACAAACCTCATTGGTGGAAGCTCAGATATGATGCATTACAACAGAATGAACCTCACTGGTTCTCGCACGTCAAGAGAACATGCTTGAGGTTCTGTTGATCATAACTGATGTGTGAGTTGATGAATGTTCATATGTGAATAAAAGCCTAAATTAAATCTGTTCAGCGTAAAAAGCAGTTGTGTCTCTTCAGAAAATGTGGACTATACTGTTCAATTTAAGGCATACTTCAGTTTTATCACTGTTGAGCTGGAGAAAGTCATTGGGCATCCAGCTTTTAATGTTGGAATACTAGTTTCATGACAAAGCCCCAAAACTGAAAATGTTCTCATCTGAGAGCAAATTATGGAAGTGTGCATTCTGTACTTACAGAAGAGTTTGATTTCCTGTTCAGAGATGCTCTCTGGAGTCTTTGGAATAAACATATAGTTCAGATCATTAGAGTTAATGTGCAAATAAAAGAGATAAACTGAAGTTTTTACACAAGGGTATGTTGATTATGCGAATACCTTGCCAACTGATTGTAGAAGCGTTTCAACATGTTTGGACACAACTGCTGTGTCCTTCATGGCTTTGTCTCTGTAGCTGAAATTGAAAGCGTCAAACAAATGGCATTTTACCAAAAACACAGTCAGTAGGAAATTTTATCTGAAGCCAAGAGATAATTTTCACATGATTCTACTCTGATATAGCAATCACCTGACCAGTATCAACTGTTTGTCAATTTACAATCCCAGGAAATTTCACTTTAAATTTCAACACATCACTACTAATGAAGTTTCCTGACTCACTCTGATTTGAAAGCTGAATACCTACATGTTTTGTAACTTGATGAATTTGTCTGAATCAGCGATCATGTCTGGGATGGTTCCTCGCACAGGGAGGTTTCCGTTCCCCTCGTTCCGAACAAAGTCCTGCACTCCATGTGCCATCACCCAGAAGGATGCGCTCTATCATAAGACAAATTAAAGATCATAAACTGATATTATATATATATATATATATATATATATATATATATATATATATATATATATATAAAGAAAAAAAAATCACACATAAAACAGATTGATGTTTCCTTACAAGGGGATGTATTTACACTTTAAATAAGGAGATCTGCTGCAGTTGTTGGTAGCATGTGACTACGTATTTTCAGAAAGGGGCACAAAGTGCTGTCAAAACATCTAACATCTAACATAAAAGTTTGTGTTTATATAATATATCTGTGTGCTATACACACACACACACATACATATACATTATATATATATATATATATATATATATATATATATAGATATATATATATATATATATATATATACACACACTCACCTAAAGGATTATTAGGAACACCATACTAATACTGTGTTTGACCCCCTTTCGCCTTCAGAACTGCCTTAATTCTACGTGGCATTGATTCAACAAGGTGCTGAAAGCATTCTTTAGAAATGTTGGCCCATATTGATAGGATAGCATCTTGCAGTTGATGGAGATTTGTGGGATGCACATAAAGTGAACTCATTGTCATGTTCAAGAAACCAATTTGAAATGATTCGAGCTTTGTGACATGGTGCATTATCCTGCTGGAAGTAGCCATCAGAGGATGGGTACATGGTGGTCATAAAGGGATGGACATGGTCAGAAACAATGCTCAGGTAGGCCGTGGCATTTAAACGATGCCCAATTGGCACTAAGGGGCCTAAAGTGTGCCAAGAAAACATCCCCCACACCATTACACCTACACCACCACCACCAGCCTGCACAGTGGTAACAAGGCATGATGGATCCATGTTCTCATTCTGTTTACGCCAAATTCTGACTCTACCATCTGAATGTCTCAACAGAAATCAAGACTCATCAGACCAGGCAACATTTTTCCAGTCTTCAACTGTCCAATTTTGGTGAGCTCGTGCAAATTGTAGCCTCTTTTTCCTGTTTGTAGTGGAGATGAGTGGTACCCGGTGGGGTCTTCTGCTGTTGTAGCCCATCTGCCTCAAGGTTGTGCGTGTTGTGGCTTCACAAATGCTTTGCTGCATACCTCGGTTGTAACGAGTGGTTATTTCAGTCAAAGTTGCTCTTCTATCAGCTTGAATCAGTCGGCCCATTCTCCTCTGACCTCTAGCATCAACAAGACATTTTCGCCCACAGGACTGCCGCATACTGGATGTTTTTCCCTTTTCACGCCATTCTTTGTAAACCCTAGAAATGGTTGTGCGTGAAAATCCCAGTAACTGAGCAGATTGTGAAATACTCAGACCGGCCCTGGCACCAACAACCATGCCACCCTCAAAATTGCTTAAATCACCTTTCTTTCCCATTCTGACATTCAGTTTGGAGTTCAGGAGTTTGTCTTGACCAGGACCACACCCCTAAATGCATTGAAGCAACTGCCATGTGATTGGTTGATTAGATAATTGCATTAATGAGAAATTGAACAGGTGTTCATAATAATCCTTTAGGTGAGTGTGTGTATATATATATATATATATATATATATATATATATATATATATATATATATATATATAAAACACATGTTCTTTATGTTAGAATTGTGATTAATCGATTTGACAGCACTAGAAAAAAAGTGATGAAACAAATTATCTACATGGCAGATAACATTTTTAAATCAAAGAAAATGTATCCACATTACAAAAATTCATAATTATCTTATTTTTCTATGTGGAAGCAAGTTATTTTCCATGAATGCACGAGACATCTGAATTCATTAGCTACTATTGGTAAATAAGCAGAAAAATAAAAAAGTGCAGTAAAGGGCAAAACTGCATGGTGTTCTGACCATATAGTATATGCATACAGAATTTTAATATCTGATTTGAGCTTTAATTGCATTAAAATATTTGAACATTTGCCGCTAGACCGTATGTAACCGCCTGACCTGACCTGATGTATTCTAATCAAAACTATGAGAACAAGGTGAGAATTACCAACAACTTTGCACTAAAACATTATTCTTTAAAAACAATTTCTGTAAAATGGGCAGTTATAAATAACTATGTCCAGAATATTTATTTTATAAGGGTAACATTAGAAATCAAACTACGTATTGCTTTCAAACATATTGATGGTCATTTATTTAGTTTAGATATATTCATGCATTCATTATTCATAAATTTTACCACAGCGAATAAGTGGAAGATAACAGCTGCTTCATTTGAAATTTCCGATTACCACTAGGAGCCAAATGCAGCAACCGTATGCGAATGTTGGAAAAAGGCAGTTTAGGAGTAGTTTTGCATATTCCTACTAACCTGTGAGGTAATGTTTTCACACTGTTCAGCATTAAAAATGTCCTCCGTAGCACTGGAGACCTACATCAGAGTTGGACAAAGCTCAATTCAAATCAAATGTAAGGAACACAAACTCTAACTCTTCAAATGTGAGGAGCTCCACCTTGGTGGGGTTCAGAGCCGTGTTCACATTCTTGATCGCCTCCTCAAAGTTCTCTTCATCTTCAGGCGTCCCGTTCTCATTCTTTAGAATTCCTGAGAAAAGGAAAGAAAAACCCTCAACAAACGAGACCCGAGCTGAAAGGAAAATGAAATGGCAACATGGCAAATCTCTGATATGACACATTACCTTCTCTAATGAGTTGTCTAAAAGCTTCCTTCTCCTTATAATTCTTCGGTAATTGAGAGTTGTGCTGGATCCAAAACATAAAATAAATAAAATAAATCGAAATGTCTGACATTTAGGAGGTCTCATGGTCAGAAAGCTTTTAAGAGTATGTCAAAAATTACCTCACTATACCACTTTTCCAAGTATTTGGCAACCACAACAATCCATGGTGTATGACTGTGATCCTAAAACAAAATAAAGATTAAACTGCTATCAATTTTAAGTACATGCACACCTTAAAAATTCAGTCACATAAAACAAAAAGACAACGTTCTGTCATCATCTTTAATCTGACCTTCTTCTCCATGCTGTCCAGGTCATAGGACTCTACGTGGTGTTTGAGCTCTGAGAACGGCTGGTCTAGTCTCAGGTCCTCTAAGGCATTATCTGGATGAGACTCCACCACTACAGTGAGAGAAAGTCTTTATGTATAATAAGACTGGTTTAGGCCGCTGTCCATCAAACATTATTCACAGTCTTTCATAAAGGAAAGAATTGTACATAAACTCACTAGTCCATCTAGCAAGTTGTCGGACCACAAGTCAAACATCCTATTGCATTGCCAATAAAAACACGTTTTGCTTATTATATAAAATATAAAAACTATGATTATTACCTGTGTGCTCCTTTACAATCAGCCTCATGTAACCAATGAGTCCATATGTTCTACATACAAGGAACGGCACACCAGCCTCCCATAACACAGTGGCCAGCCTCAAGCATGTGCTGACAATAAATAAATAAAAAATAACACGTTAATATAAGCTGATTTGAAAAAACAGCATAATACAACCCATCAAATTTTAGCATAATGTATTTTTTTTACATATCTGTTTGGTAATGCGTTTAAAAAAAATTAATAATAAAGGCACAATATATTCAGATTTGTGTTTTAGTAATACCTTTCTGGAAGCTGGACGCCAATTACCAGACTAAATCTGTGAAAAAACTCAGGGTCGTTGTCCAAAAGCTTATCGGGACACTGAAGATAATAAAAAAATAGATATACTTAGATGAAACCTCGAAAAGACACACTACCTCTCACTTGACTGAATTTATGTCACTCACAATATTAAATCCCTTTTAAAATAAAGGCTTACGATTAAATGCTCGCTATTAGTTTAAAAAAAAAAATTGCACCAACTTACATTACTGTTCAAACCATTTAGGGTCAAAATTATTAAGTCCCTTATGCTCACCAAGTATTTTTTTTTTTGACCAAAAATACAGTAAAGCAATCATATTGTCAAATAACTGTTTTCTATTTTAATATATTTTAAAATATATTTTATTCTAATGATCCAGTCTTTGGTGTCACATGATCCTTCAGAAATCATTCTAATATGCTGATTTGGTTCTCAAGAAACATTTCTTATTAATAACAATACTGAAAACAGTTGTGCTGCTTATTATTTTTGTAAAACAAATTCAGGTTTCTTTGACTGGTAGAAAGTTCAGAAGAACAGCGTTTATTAAAATTTTTGTAACATTATAAATGTTTTTTACTGTCACCTTTTATCATTTTAATGCATCCTTGCTGAATGGAAGTATTAATTTCAGAATAAAAGTATAATTGATCGATTGACCCCAAACTTTTGAAAGGCAGTTAATGATTTTTTTAAACTAACATTATAATTTTAAGCTATAATATTGGCAAAGGGTGGAAACTTTGAACAATAAGATTGTTTTGATTTGTTTCAGTCACTACATAATTCCTATACTTTCAATTTCATAGTTTTGAGCAAGTGTGTCCAAACTTTTGACTGGTTGTGTATAGCAGACACTAGGCCTAACACATCATAATGCTGATAGTTGACTGACTGATTGATTGATTGACTGTTTATAGTTTAATGCCATGCCAGCTACCCTGGCTATATTCTTGATAAGAAAAAAAAGTGAAAATTGAAAAAGTAATAAAACATATAAAACAACAAAATAAAAAGGTCATTAAAAAAACTTTTATTTTTGTTAATAAAAAAAAAATATCTAAATTTAACTTTGGTGCCGGTTGCTTAAACTGCTAAGACTACAGTCCTACAAGTCAGTCATCATTTTTGTTTCTTTAAGACTGTTCATAACTGTCAAGAAGACTGTCAGTTACATAAAAACATATATTGGTCTAATTTGATAGCGAAAAGCAAGACTGATTACCCCTAACTAACTGCTAGTTGGTCACACTAGTCTTAACATATTGGCTATGTTTATGCATCTGGCCCCTGGTCTTAATACTGGTAGTAAAACCAAAATACATTTTATGACATTAACACTGACCTCTTCCACAAAGTTTCCAGACACATCACTGTTGAGCTCCTGCAGCAGTTCAGTAGCAGCCTGAGCCCTGTTCTGCAAAATACACACAACATCATTCAGAATAGGTCACACTAGGTTTGTAAAGTATTTTTAATTGAAACACCCACACAGATCTACTTACCTTCCCAATACTGCTGTTACTGAGAAAAAAGCTGCAGAAAAAGATCAAAGCATGACCATGTCTTCTTCAGAAGCATTTTCTACACTGTGCAATCTGGTATATTTATCCATACTGTACATCACACTGCATTTCTTAAACTTAAAATCTACTTGAGATTATTATGAAACCAAGAGAATGATTATGAGGCCAATAAATGTACTTGTTTCCAACATCTTCCCCTGAGACTTTGTGTCCATCGACTATGGTAAATGCTCCGATTCCTAAGAAGGAAACAGAAAATATCCTGTTAACTTAACACAACAAACCATACAGATCCCCAGTGTCATGATTTGAGGTGTACAGTGAGTGAGAGACTGATACCTGGCAGGACAAGGTTCTTGAGGATTTCAGTGCCGGATGCAGTGGCGTTGATGAGACACACATGGGCATTTTCAAGTGCTTCCTGCCCATGATCCCCCCACAACCTGATACAAACATATAATAACCAACACTCAATAACCGGTGTTTAATGTTTAAGAATAGCTATAATAACATCATCTGAGAAATACATACTGTATACAGACAGACAACAGTCAAGCTGATGAATACATCAATGGTTTCTGCTTAGCTATGTTATTACCAGGCTATGGAGTTAGACTGATTATGCTGTAGTAGAGTATTGAATTAAAATATGATGAATCTGATGAAACTCTGACATGATTAAAGCTCTTGCCATGACCAATGGGCCTCTATGTATGTCAACGTTCATGCAATACGAAAGGCTAAAACTAATGATGAAATGGAATCACTGTGCATGTATACTGCATTATTCTGTGGTTTAATAAACAGGCTGATATATATACATACCTGAGCTGTCGATCATACTTCTGCTCTTTGCTCGTTTTGAGGTCTGTCATGGTCCTCTGTTTCTGTCCGTGGCCGCTTGATCCTACCGGCACGCCGCTGTTTCACAATTTTCAGATCGACAGTCGCAGATTCGATGCAGACAGACATGTTCTTCTTCCGTTTGAGCAGGAGGTGGAGCCATTGCGCTGCTTAAAATGTGAACGAATATCGAAGCTCTTTTTCTTTTCTTTTCTTTTCTTTTCTTTTCTTTTCTTTTCTTTTCTTTTCTTTTCTTTTCTTTTCTTTTCAAGAATTAGATTTGTGCATAACTACGCGAAAAGGATGAATCACTTGACTGATTGACAAAGGGTGGCTTTACATGAATTCACTAATGCTGACATTCGGGTCAATCACACCACGTCATTTTACAAAACAGCCTACATCACAACAAAAATCACAATGACTCCTGCTCCTCTTGAATCTCTAGCTGTCAGCATCATCAGTCAAAAGAACTTTTCGACCTGTGTGTTTGTCTTCAAGAGAGCAAATTTGTGTTTTGTTTATTTTATTCATTTTCTTATGTGTTTTATAACTATTTGTAATCATTATATCATTCAAGTAGTTTTCCATTTGATTTATACCATTTATCATTCCATTTTTTGTTTTTATATCCTATTTATTTCCTTGCTTTTAGTTGCAGCTTGCTATTTAATCTTACTGTGTGGTTTCATGGAATGTGGAATGTTTGTCTTTACAAATAAGGAAAGAGGGTAATATTGTGATTTCAAGGATTCATGGGATGTTGTTGTGAAGCAGTCTGGTAGAATTGATAAGCTACATGATGCAAATAAGATTGGGGGTGGGGGATTGGGGTAAGATGAGCCAGTGGGTAAGTTGACCCACCACCTTTATCTTGGCAACTATACACATTTATTGTTATGTAACCATATATTTTGGAACTACCCATCATTTCTGCCAGACTGTGAAGACACATGGGAGGAGAGGGAAGCACCCATTTACTTTAAAAACTGTTTATAGCTTGTCAAAGTAAAATGTTAACTGTAATGGCTGTTACATCAAAGCAAATTTGTTCAGGTCTAAACATATTTATGATCCATATTGGTGATTTAGCTATGTATAAAACCATGCAAATAATTTAGCTTAGCTAGTTTTGTTAAATGGCAGCTATGGGGCAAATTGAGCCAAACACTGTGGGGTAAATTGAGCCAGCGTTTTAACTTACCCCACCATAAGACACTGTAGTTAAGTTAAATCTATGAAGTATAAACTGGTATAATTTCAATGTAATATTACGCAACTGGTTTAGTTGATCTTTTTTTTGTTTTTGTTTATTTAGGAACAATGTACAAGTATACACCAAATCCTTCTCTGATAGGAACCAGAAGATGCTTAATCATTTATCTTTCCTCCTTCATTGTAGTCAATGCTGACATTGCAGAAAAACTATGCCAAGAACCTTTTGACTAAAATGTTTATTAGTTTCAGTGACATTTATTCATTCCTTCTAATTCATTATTAAATTAAATTAAATTAAATTAAATTAAATTAAATTAAATTAAATTAAATTAAATTAAATTAAATTAAATTAAATTAAATTAAATTAAATTAAATTAAATTAAATTAAATTAAATTAAAAATGCCATGGATTTAATTCAGATTCAGTTGGATGGTCAGTTTACACCCAGATGGTGCAACTTACCCACTGAGTCGGATCAACTTATCCCAAACCTGGGGTAAATTGAGCCACAGGAACACTTTTTTATAAGAAGCCACATTTTTAGAACCCTTTGTCACAGATGCATTCTGGTCATTTGAAATGATAGGAAACATCCTGCAATTACTTTTCATTGTACTTCTGCCAAATTTTCTCTTTGAGGACCACATAAGTAAAACAAATAAAATAAAAAATTGGTTCAACTTACTCCACTCTCCCTATTCAATAAACCCTGCTCATATTATTATCATTACTTCATCTCCTGCCTCTTCTCTTCTCTGGCTTTCTCTTTCGCTAAGTCAGCTAATACAGGTTTGGGTATGATTTGGGGTACCAGATAAGACTTACCAGACAAACCCGGTATCTTCTGACAGGATTCGGCGTCTGGGGTTGGATAATATTGCTGATGTGGACACTCGATCTAACAACCCTGAGAGAGCCACACATAAAGAGAGAGAATAAAAGAATTTCTCATCAAGTCCTCAAATGAACTACAACCTCACATCATTGCATCATCATGACAGCTTCTTACCTGATGACGACCGCCTCCTCAGTGGCCTTCAAGAAACAAAAAGCATCAGACTAGCACG
This sequence comes from Abramis brama, assembly GCF_963993115.1. Lineage (NCBI taxonomy): Eukaryota > Metazoa > Chordata > Actinopteri > Cypriniformes > Leuciscidae > Abramis > Abramis brama. Next base: position 35,429,060 of record NC_139965.1, read on the forward strand.
ATCCAGCAATATTATTATTCTTTTTTCTATCTCAAAATCGTTATCATTCAGCAATGTTCAGTACTTTTTTCTCACTTTAGTTCCTAGGGATTGCATGAACTAATACAATGTATGTTCAATGTAAGTTGCTTTGGATAAAAGCAACATACAATATACAACATCTCCAACTTCACTGACTGCTCTTTTACGGTATATCCTATAATATTTATAGTTGCACTGTACTCTTCTTGTACTCTACAACTGTATTATCTGTACCATGGCAGCCAAGGTTTTTAAGTAGCTATTTTGGTGTTATATTATTTTTTGGAAATTACAGTTCTAGAGTCTCCCAGACAGCAGTTCTGACTCAAACACATTATTTTTATTGCATCAAATGTTTTGTAATAGCACTAGCATGCTGTTAGAGCAAAGTGTAAATGTCTTGTCATAGTGCACATTTTGCTGGCGTTGAAATTTTTATTGCTGTCACAGCTGTTTTCACATAACTACTATACTATCTCACTAGAATCTGTTATTTGGCGGTGGAAAACAATAACTTGTTGCAGTATTGCAAGAACCTGAACACTAGGTGTACATTTTTTAAACACTGTATACAACTTCTTTCTTTTTTAAACAGAATGTCAAACAGTGGCTTAAACTGCTGTAGCTTTGTGATTCATTAGAGAGAGAAAAAACTACACAGCAAACACGAGATTGCTTAACAGGTCAAAATCTTTTACATATGAATTTATGTAGCTTATGTGTAGTTATCTTCTAGTCATTGATTAGCATATTCTGTCTTGATAATCTATAAATCGTGTTCTGGGGGCGGGGTTTATGTAAATTTTAGGGTTGGTGATGTCACTAACCCGGGAGGAATGTCATGTAGTTCCTACCAGCCGTTTGTTGTCCTTAAAAATTGATTCCTTTAAAAGCAAATTTCTCCCTTTGCTTTGAGCGTTGTAACTTTGCAGATGTTGTTTATGCTCAAACAGCAACATTACACACTAACTAAAGTTAAAAAAGTGAAATCATAATCGACCACCCCTTTAAAGAAAACTTACAAGTATACTTGCAGTATAAACTAATAGTTTACTGAGAGTACACTTCAGTGTGTACTTTCATAAACTAAAAAATGTACTACTTGTATTAAAATAGTAAACTAAGTAGTTTGAACTACTCCTTTAACATGACTGCTGTCTTTTTTTCATTCGGTCCCCTTTTCAGCATCAAACAGTAAAAGTGATAAAAAAAATTCTCTTATCATTATAAAACATCAGTAGGCTATAGGCTAGCCTATTGTTAAGAATAATTATTGGTAGGTGGTTGAAGTCTTTCAGTGATATTGTCATAATAATAAAAGCTTGATTTTCTTTTACATTTGTCAGTGCTTGATTACCAACCATGCCCTGGTGCCTCAGACGCAAGAGCTCACCAAGACAAGGCTATCATCTAGGCTTATATTCATTGCCTACAATTAGTCCTGTCCCTGCAGTTATTTAAACCCAACAGGAAATATTCCTTATAGGCTAGCCTATAGTTTGTTTTTAGCAAACGCCACACTAGACAGTACATGCGGTGAAATAAATTGAATTAAAGATACAAAGAAAACAGTAGGTTGCCGCACGTTTACATTCTGATTGTTATAGGCCTAATTATAAATGAAGTGTGTCGAGTGCTAAATGTCAGCCACATGACGAAGGTAATGCCAGCCACGCTATCTTCAGAGTTCATTTAGGCCAGGGGTGACCCCAATCGACTGTCCTTCACATCTCCAACCCTAAACAAACACACCTGAAGCAACCAATTAAGGTCTTTAGGATCACTTGAAAATTAAAGGCAGGTGTCTTTGATTAGGGTTGGAGATTAACTGTGCAGGGGTGCGTTTCCCGAAAGCATCGTTAGCCAACTGTGGTCGCAAGTTCAATGGACATTGCGATGAACTTGCGACCATAGTTGGCCAACGATGCTTTCGGGAAACGCACCCCAGGACAGTCCATCGGCAGGAGCAGGATTGGGCATCCCTGATTTAGGCTTTAGTAGACAGTTCAATTAAATGCAACTAAGTCAAAGTATTCAAGACAGAAGTCCTGAACACACGGTACGGACAGTCCAATCGGCTTTAGAGGAGGCGGGGCCTGAGCGGATCAGCTCATCTGTCAATCAATCACAGCGCCTGTTACCTCTGTCATTAGAGTCCATCCACTCACTCCACAGCAGCACTCAAGACACTCGCCGACTGCACACAGCCTACAGTACAGCATCTTATCCGCTGCTCAGAGAAGAGGAGCAATGACTGGCCATCACTGGGGATATGGGAAGGACAACGGTAAGTCAAGTTATCGTTACTAAGAATCCAATTAGTTTACAAGAAGGCATCAGTCCATAAAAAACACGTTTTTGTGAATCCATTTTAATTTTGGCCACTGCTAAACACCGGTTGTGCTTCGCGGTAATATAAGCTACTATATGCATTAAAAAATAGACTTTTATTTATCATATTCTTTTAAAAAAAAAATATTATTATTATTATATATTTTTTTATTGCAAAAATTATACATAGCCTACATATACATACAATACATGATCAGGGAAATGAAGCGTGGTTGTATCGCTATCAATGAACAATAAAAAAAATAAAAAAATCCTGAATTTGGGTATACACTCTCAGAAAAAAAGGTACAAAAGCTGTCACTGGCGGTAACTTTTCAAAAGGTACACTTTTGTACCTAAAGAGTGCATATTAGTCCCTCAAAGGTACATATTAGTTCCAAAAGTGTACATTTTAGAACCTTTTTGAAGGGTACTGTCCCAGTGACAGCTTTTGTACTTTTTTTTTTTTTCTTTTTTTTTTCTTTTTTTTCTGAGAGTGTAGCCTACATCAAAATATAATTGCTCTGAAAAGAAAAGGGGGAAAAAATAACAAGAAAAGCACAATAATAAGGTTAAATCATATCTGTGACTAAATTGTCATAATGCATTCAAAAAAATTCACTTTTTTTTTTGTTTGTTTTAAAAAAAATAAGTCTAAGGGTTTATTTATCAAATTCTAAACTGTTTACAAAAAACATTAAGTCACCGCTCAACTAGAATGCGTGGAAGCTGTTAAAAAAAAAAGGAAAAGTTCTACACATTTTTTTTTTTTTGGCAACTTTTAAAATGGGCCATAATTATTTTGACAGCAACAGGTAGCAATATATTTTTTTAAATATGCTGGCCTTATTACATTTATATAAATTAAGCTTGCACGATTAATCATTAGTCGACCAAGAAGCTCATTTAAAAAAAAAAAAAAAAAAAATGACATCCATAATTTGATAAAATGCAAGATAGAAAAACATTTAAACCACAGTTTAATTATCAATTGTATTCCATTATTATTATGTAGCATATAGGCTGCGCTTCATCTTGAAGCATACCATCTTGATGTTGTGCAGCCTACATCTGATAAATATCTTAAAAGAAAAAAACATAGGCCTACATGCATTCTTTTTCATACATTCTAAACGTCTTAAAATACATTTTCTGAATGTCTATTTAACAGACTTGTGTTGATCAATAGCCAACATCCATTGGGACAGTTTTTGTGTTTGTTGTCATTCATTCATTAATATGTCAAGTCAACTGTCGTTAGATTTAGCGTAGCACATTTTGCTGCCCAATCTACTGTTAATGCGAGATTAGCCCAGTTATCTTTTAAAGGGATAGTTGCTGCTTAAACATTACTAGGCTGTAGGCCTATGCTCTGTTAAAACGGACAAACATTGCAAGACTTAGAAAATGCTGTATGCTACACTCACAATAAAAATGCGTCAGTGTAGGCCTGTGTGTTAAAAATTGTTTAACAATGAATAGCTGAGACTGATTTTACTGTGTTAGATAAGGATTTATTAAAGGATTTATTCCCTTTATCATGAGAGAGCCTGATTTTGGCCTGACCACACTGCTGTTTTCAACTTACTTTCTTTATTAGCAAATTGTAATGTAATTATGCTAATTTTGATTAAACAAAATGCATGGTAATGAAAGATAGAGTTTGTATTATTTTATTTTTTTTGAAATTATGCATTAATAATAAATTAATTTGTGTACCCAGACTTTTAAAGTTACAAATTGCATTAATAATAATAATAATAATAATAATAATAATAAAAATAAATTGCCATAATGACATCATTCTTTCAAGAGCTAAACACTTTTTGTTAGGTTTTCCAGAAGGGAAAAATTTTAGACTGTCATTTCTGTTATCATGATTTTGTATCGTAAGTAAGTGATAGATTACACGCCAGGCTTGAATGTCAAAACAAACTGTAAAATTGTCAACCATGTGTTACCTTTGTTATATTATTTTTCTGACAGTCTAAAATTCAACAAAAAATGTACATACACATACACATACACATACACATACACATACACATACACATACACACTCACTAGATAACGTTAAAACCAAACCAGTATAAGGTATGACACTGTGCTTTTGTTTATTACTTTCTGGTTGGTTGTTAAACATTGTTTTCTAGGTCCATCAGCGTGGCTCAAAGACTATCCCATTGCCGAGGGTAACCGCCAATCACCTATTGATATAGTCCCTGCAGAAGCTGTATTTGATGCCAGACTGTCTCCTATCTCGCTGTCTTACAACAACTGCACCTCGGTCACCATATCAAACAATGGCCATTCTGTAGTAGTGGAGTTCATTGACTCAGATGAGCGATCAGGTTGGTATCAGTGACAAGATTATTACTGCTTTAAAAATGTTACTGTCACAAAATGAACACCGCTTTGAGCAGGCAATGTTTAGTTCTGCATGTTTGGGTTTTTACACACAACTTGTTTCTTCCTCTTCTCACAGCTCTCATGTTGTGCGAGACCACTGTGAGATTGAATGCTATAGACAGGTTTATTTAGAAGAACCTTAGCCAGCTGAAAATGAGATCTTATGAAAGATGAATGACTGACTTGTAGTGTGTGTTTTTGAATAAGGCCGCACTAGTGTTGCTAATGTTAATTAAAACTAAAACTATTAAAAATTGCTTTTGGTAATTGCAATAAAGTAAAATAAAATATAAATATTAAATGGAAAAACTTAAACTTTAAAGAACTTCAGTTAGTTGCAGAGGCAAACTGATTTCCGTTGAAGTACAAAAATGTCTAAAGGTAAAATAATAAAAATAAATTAAAGCTAAATAGAAATATATTTTATTTAAAAAAAAAAAAACCTAATTAAAATGACAAACATACTGTATAACAAAATTACTAAAACTTTAAACTGAAAATATAAATAACGTTATTTTAGGATTAATATTAAAATTACACTGGGCCACAACAGTCTATATTGAAAAGTTCAGCTTTTTCTGCTCCAATGACCCTGTCATTTCAGTTCTCATTCCACCTCACTATTTGACCTAATGACTGTTATGTGAAATTGCACACATTAAAAATAGTTATAACTCTGTTCGCTCAACAATCAATCAAAAGGGAAGCTCTTGAATAAATAGACAATTGTCAGCATTTGTGGTTTCTGAGCCATCATAAAGGTCTGGGAAGCAATCAGTTGCTTAAGTTGTCATTGCCAATTTGTTGAAATGTTCAAAGTGTCCCTCATGATCGGTGAGAAATATATCTAGGAATTAAACAAAACAAAAGAGGAGAGAGAGTTGTAAAGAGAGGAAGAAGAAGAAAGTGAGGCTGGAGACAGTATCTTGGCTCCAGTGGGATCAGACTGATGGTTTTTACTCACTGAACTGGACTATAGTAGTTAGACATTGGGTTTGCAAGATACCAACCACCCATTTCATATAATTTATCTAAATATGTCATGCATGTCATTGTGCTAAATGCAATTCAGTTGTGTAAATGTAAGGAGAGATAAAGGATGCTTCATGCTAGTGTGTAGATTCTTGTTGTCTTTACCCTTCATTGCACTTTGAGTGAGTCTGAGAAAAAAGGCGATAGTCACTTTACAATGCAAGTTATTGGATGTTCACACAGAACGTCTTTTTGCATTTCACTGCTCTGCTTTTCCATTGTTTTCCAATGAAAATATGCAAAACAGACGTGTGTGCAGCATTTCATGCAAGACGCAGTGTTCTAAAAACGCAGCGCTCAAGTTAAAATAAGTTAAACTTTTTATTTTATTTAAATGCCCTGCTTAAACTGCTCTTTTCTTGTGGCAGTGATCCAAGGAGGGCCTCTGGAAAACATGTACAGACTTAAACAGTTTCACTTCCACTGGGGAGGCAAGGGTTGCTGTGGCTCTGAGCATACGGTTGGTGGGAAAACTTATGTGTCTGAGGTGAGGGTGCAGGACAGTGACACTCCGTCTGCTCGATGTACATGTTCTCTCTTTCTGTGCTTTATCACAATCTTTTGGCGTGACCTCTGTCTCTCTCCAGCTTCATCTGGTTCACTGGAACGCCATAAAGTACAAGTCCTTTGGTGAGGCAGCAGCAGCCCCTGATGGCCTGGCTGTCCTTGGCATCTTTCTGGAAGTTAGTGTGAATCAGCACTCATTGAAGAACCAAATAATACAGCATTAGTTCAAGAGCATGTGATCTGTATAAGAATCACATTACTTAATTTTGGAGGATAAGAAAATAAAAATAATGGTTGTATAAATAAACAGACATATCGAGGAATGAGTTTACTTATTTTCCTGTCAAAGATAAAAATGTAATTTAACACCATTTCAGTAGTCCACTTTAGATATAAGGTAATATAAGATACATGGTCCACTAGCTATAAGTAGCTGCAACTACAGGTCAACTACCAGAGTATCAATAGACCGTATGCTAACACTTTATTTTGATGCTCCCCAAACAGACATTCTACTGACTATAGTAGGTTTGCAACTACATGTCAACTTATTCTACTAACCCTAACCTAACAGTCTACTAATACTCTAATGAGAGTTATTTGGCATGTAGTTGCAAAAATAATGAGTTAGTTGACATGTAGTTGCAAAGTTACTTATAGTTAGTAGAATGTCTAAAGTGGACCATCAAAATAAAGTGTTACCAAATGTCTATAAAAAAAAAAATCCCTTTTAATTTGTGTTTTTGTTTTAGTCAGGTGATGAACACAAAGCTCTTCATCAGATAACAGATGCCTTATATATGGTTAAATTCAAGGTATGTGTATTTATATAAAAACTGGCGAATATATGAATTTCTTTAGGCTATTGCAGAGAGAAAGCATGAATGAATATATTAAAACAATAGAGGTCTTCAGGTTGCTTACCAAATGGATGTGGTTCTTGAATCCCCATTTTTGCATCTGATAGGATTTGGAAACACCCAGATGCCTCTTTGCATGTGATTTCATTTGGAAATGTATGTCTTGAAATATGTTAATCAGTTTTTAAGAATTCAAATGAGTCCCTCTCAGGTTTTTTTTTTTTTTTGACGCCACCACAGATTAGTGTGGTATTGGCTCTTGTATTTTGAGTATTTGACGTTAATAAATGATCTGATTATTCAGATCACTATTGTAAAAGATTAAATGTAATATTTTGAGAACTAGGCATTTCAAAAGTCATATTAGTTGACCACTTATGAAAATATTGGCATGTGTCCCCTACATCCCTGTTCAGAGCATCTTTAGTTTTACAGTACACTCCTTTGATGTTTCTTTGTTTCTCGTAGGGAAGTGTGGTTGATTTTAAGGGCTTTAACCCAAAGTGCCTCCTGCCGAACAGTCTGGAATATTGGACGTACCCAGGCTCTCTCACCACTCCTCCACTGTATGAGAGCGTCACATGGATTGTGCTGAAAGAACCTATTTATGTGTCCGAGAAGCAGGTGGGTTGCTTTTGTGAATTATTATTATTATTATTTTCTTCTTTAGTTTGTTCACACGATAAACTTGATTGTACCTTATTTATAAACTGTATTGCTAGTGTTTTGTCATGAGCATCCTCTGGCCAATTGACAGATGTCGTTTTATGAAAATGAATGGTTGTGGAGGGAGATGGATGTGGGAAGCACTCCCGGTGAATCAAAATCATTGGTAATGATGTAAATTAGGGATAATCCACAACATCCCAGTATGTCGGTGATGATAGTGAATCTGGTCAGAAATGATCTGGACGTGAGGCCATGTCTGTTTTCTGTAATTGGTTTTGAATTAGTAGTATAAATAATTATTATTCATAAAAGCAGTGTATATATTATAAAATTGTAATTACAAGACTTAACACAAGCATTATAGTGTTTAGTTCATAACTAAAGCCCTGCTCAGTCAAGGCAACACATTAACATGCACAATAGCTATAAATGAGTGATGTTCTTATTTCTTATTCTGTATGGATGTGGATGGTCTAAGTATGTATGTTTAATAGAGTCTGAGTGAGCAAAATTAGTGTGAATTAATCCTTTGCAATGGGAGGGTTCAGGTCAAAGTTTTTCATTCAGACAAAATGTGCATGTCGTGGCATTAAACACAGTCGAAATCCTACTTCTTATTCAACACACTATAAAGGTAATTTAAGCACAAGACCTGTGCAGCACACACTACACTACAGAAATGAATACTTTTATTCAGCAAGGATGCATTAGACTGATTAAATCACAGTCAAGACATGAATAATGTTACTAAAGATTGCTATTTCAAATACATGCTGTTCTTCTGAAAAATGTATCATGGTGTGCCAGAAGACACTATTCTTATTGGTAATGGTAAAAAAAAATTTTAATCAGCATATTAGAATGATTTCTGAAGGATCATGTGATGCTGAAGACTGGAGTAATGATGCTGAAAAAATCAGATTTGCCATCACAGGAATAAATTGCATTTTAAAAGCATTATTTTAAATTGTAATAAAATCTCACAATATTACTGTTCTTATTGTTGTGTTAAATAAATGCAGCTTTGTTGAGCACGGGACTTCTTTCAATAACGTTAATCTTACTAACCCCAGAATTTTGAACGGTAGTGTATGTCCTTTGCTAGTGTCATATTACTAGATTTCCATTTCAGATACATAGATCTGTGTCCATCTAAGAGACTGCTTTGGATTTGGTCTCCGGCTCTTGTCTATCCCTCAGACTGTGTCATAGGAAATTGCATTAAAGTAAGTATGAGCAGGTTGGCATGTTGGCGGCACGGTCGTGACAGCGGCCTGGCGCGTCTGGCATGAGGCCACACGACTTTGATCATGTACAGCTTATTAAAATGATTGATTGAGCTAAAAGTGGAAAAAGCTCAGGAGATTCGCAGCATGGAGACCCAAGCCTGTTGCATAAGATGTGGAACCAGAGTTGATTTCTTTTGCAGTGCCGGCTTGTCACTTTGCCAGGTTCTGCCTTACATGCTGTTTTTCATGTTTTCTGGGCTTAGATGGGAAAGTTCCGGATGTTGCTGTTTAACGGAGAGGAGGAAGAGGACCGAAAGTACATGGAGAACAACTTCCGACCACCACAGCCACTGAAAGGCAGAAAAGTGCGGGCCTCTTTTAAGTAGCCTGTTTGCTTATTGTGATCAACCATTCTTCAAGACACTGTTCTAGAATTACCCCTGAGGTTGAAGTATGAAAATTAAGGGTTTGGTTTTTTTTCAATCATGTCACACTCTGTCTGCTGCTTAAAGGTTTTGGCCGATGACCTCGAACACAGTTTGACTTTCACGTTGAGCTCTTTGAATCCGAGGCTCTACAGTTTTAGATCCCTTCTCATCCACCTTGATCAGGCTTGTGCATGCAGATCCTTGTTGCAGGAGATATTTGTGCTTCCAAAGGGTCCGGTCTGACAAGCCGGCTGTCGTCTGCTTTCTCACTGCTAAAGGAAAGGATCGGTAATCCAGGAGCCTGAAATTTAACCCGTTAGTCTCCACCAGAGGCTCTTGGTAACTTTTGATAAGGCATGTGTCATTTAAGCTGTTCATAGTAAGGCAGGTGGTGCTTTCAAGAACATAGACCTGATGGTGGCTGGATGATTAATACTGAACGTTGCATTATTACACTGAAATGTCTCACTGATATACATAGATAGCATTTCTGTTTATCCGATTGTTGTGACTGAAGTAAGTCTTTACAGACTCTTTTATTAACACTGCACTGCACTGTAGTGAATGTTCCTGTGCTGTCAGTGAAGCCTTATAAATGCTTTTACTGTAATAGGAGGGTGATGTGTGGAGGTTGAAATGAATGATGGATTACACTGCTCACACTTAAAAAACAGTTCCTATATGTAATTCCTAATGGAATCTCTGGCATGGCTGTAGGAGAGTTAAGATCTCTATAAGGTCAGTGCCATATTTAGACTCGACTTCTGGATAACATCCAGTTGAAACTACAGGGATTTTTCTTTGGCTGTATTTGGTGGTTGGCAAGATTTAATATATATATATTTTATATTGTATTTAGTCTTTATTTTAAATATGTACAAAATAAAATTATTTTAATAATCTATTTGTCAATGTTTCTGACATTGTTATTTGACATTGTTTGTCATTATATTTGCGGATTAAATGGTAGCTACTTATACTTTGTGCCACAAATAAAAATGTTTTTATGCAATATTTTATTTGACATTTATTTAAAAAAGACAAAAACAAGCACATTTTAAACAAGATTTTATTTTATTTTACTACAAACAACAGATACAGTTCAAAATGAAGACAAATCATATTTAGAGACAGCTGGATGAACTGCACTTGTGTGCAACATTAGCTAAAAAAAAAATCTTGGAATATTGAATTGGTTGGATGTTTTGTTATATAATGCAATGATATACAATTAATTTAAGCGTCGCCTAGTCTTCACACTTTGAGTTTACTTTTTGTTCACCTTTCTTAAACCTTTGCCCACTGCAGCAAAGTAGAGGCCTTCTGGATGCAGACAAAGTTACAATTATTGTGATTCTAGAGACTACTTTCTCCACAAAAGTGATTTGTCCCTTGTATCTTTTCCATGTGGTCTTATTTCTGTATGACCACAATCCTGCTAACATACTGTCACCACTCTCAATATTTTGGTCCTGCTGCTCACTTCAAAAATTAAAGAAACTAAAAGAGGAAGCAAGCAGTGGCTTGAGACATTCTGAATTTTTGTATCTACTTCAGCCTGCATACAGCACAGTAAGATCCTAAGTGTCTCATGACCACTGTTGTAAAAATGCATTAAAAACACTTTAAAAAATGCTGCCAAACAGTTACAGCTCAATAAAACGCCATTGTTCTCGATAAATATCTATTGGTTTCTTTTAATCAGTCAGTTGTCACGAATTAGCGATGCATTTTAAAGGAGTACTGAACCTTTCTACAGATTGTTTCTGACTAGTCTGGCGCCCTCAAATGGTGAGATGTGGATTAACAATAACTTGCAATTAGTTTAGATAGGATCGGTGGTGGGAGAGCTACTCAACATTTGAGAAGTTGACAAATTTCTTTGGTTTGAATTTGAAATGATGAATGTTAATCGAATTGTTTTGATCCAATAAACATATGCAACAAATATATTTCTGCAGGACCAATACATGGAGACACTGACATAAAATTAAACCACATACAAAGATTCATGATAGCCTACTGTAGCTCTAAAATATTTTATAATAGCGGGTTGTTGTTCCTTTAAACTATATTAATGTTGGCTTGTAATCTGAAAATGCATAATTTCATCATTTGCATCACTAAGCCTCGGTAGTTTTTTTTTTTTTAACTTAGGCTATGTGGTCCTCAAGATAGGAGAAAATAAAACAGAGGTACAATGAAAGTAAATAAATTTTAGGATGTTTCCTATCATTGTAAATAATCGGAGAGCATCTATGACAAAGGGTTCTAAAAATATGGCTTCATATGAGAAAAGTGTTCATGTGGCTCAATTTACCCCATGTTTGGTGTAAGTTGATCGGAGTCAGGGTAAGTTGCATCATCTGCATGTAAACTGACCAGCTGATTCTGAATCAAACCCATGACAATTTTAAATATAATTGACCTCTTTAAAAAACTAATTTAATAATCAACTTTCCTTTTTACAAATAGGCATTTATTTTCTTAAAGCTAACTTAAACAACATAAAACCAACCAAATGAAGTTGAAATTTTCATATATTTTATTTTTTGCATTAGATTTTGAACACCAAAGTTGTAACTTTACCAAAAACAGACTAAACAGAGAGTTTGTAGAGTAAAAAAAAAAAAAAAAACTGAATTAGAATGAATGAATAAATGTCACTTAATCTAATAAACATAGTTTTGGTAGTTTTTCTGCAACGTCGAACATGTTAGGCCATATGAGGAAATTGTCACGGTCTGGGTTGATGAAAGGAGCGAGGACTCAAGTGCAGAAACAATGGGTATTTAAAAGTGGTAAAAATAAAACAAAAATACAAACAAAAACTCCCTGTGGGGGAAAAGTCAGGCATCAAGAAACAACAGAACTTATGGCAGGAAACACGAGAGAACATAGACGACGAACCAGCACAGGACTGCAAATACAGGGAGACTCAATAGGGAAGCAAACAAAAGAGGGTAAGGAGGGAAGGAAGGTGGTGCAAATGGATCAATAATCAGGTAACAAGATGGGAGGGGCTAGACAATCAACAGGAGAGCACATGGCTTGTTATTTGTTTCCTTGTCCCATTAGCACATGGCTATAATAGTCCTGTTTGTTGTGAGCACATGGCTTGTCATTTGTAAAACACAAGCACATGACAAACCGGGATTCCCTTGTGAAAAATTTGTTTATTCAAGTGTTCTATTAGTATACTTCTTTTAAACTAAAAATAAGAAAGTATACTTTCAGTCTAAATTTTATATACTTCTCAGAAATATACTTAAAATTACACTTAAGTGTACTAAATTTTTTGATCGAGATATACTTTAAGTATAATTAAGTATTCAAAGTATACTTGGCGTGTAGTTGTGTTAACTCTTTTGATCGAGTAGCCTGTTAAATATAGTTTTTTTTTTAACATAGTTTTTCATATACAGTCTTAAGAAACTTACATTGTTTGAAAATATTGATTAGAATATTGATATAAAATAGATCTGAATGTTTGTGTAGGCTAGTCCATTGGTAGTGTACATAGGAATTTACTTTAATTCTACTTTACTCTTTCCCCACCATTGACTGAATTTTCCAGCTATCCATGTTTTCACTGTTATACGGTAGGGGGCGCTATGACACATCTTCTAGTACAGAATCTCCGGATCAAAACACAGGAGAAGAAGAAGCTGAAACAAGCGATAGAAGATTGCTCACTCAAATGTAAAATAACGTGATCATCAAACATTAAACAGCATGTAAATCAAAACTGCTTAATGTTAACAAATGAAATGTCGAACCCATGAAGAGAAAACGACTGTGAAGCTTTGGGGTTGTTGGACTCGATCTATTGGTTCTCAGGGCCCTATTTTAACGATCTGAAACGCAAGTATCAAACGCAAAACGCAAGTAACTTTGTGGGCGGATCTCGGGCGCTGTTGCTATTATACCGACGGGATAAATGACTTTTGCGCCCGACACAAATCTAAAATGGGTTGGTCTGAAGTAGCTTCATTACTCATAGGTGTGGTTTGGGCGTAACGTGAAATAAACCAATCAGAGCGTCATCTCACATCCCCTTTAAAAGCAGGCGCGTTTGTTCCATGGCGGATGCTATTTGTAGCGTTTATACGCCCGTATAAGTATGATTAATTATTATTCATAACGGATTATGATCAATAATTAATAATTTGATTATTTTCAGAATTTACTGTAGCAGAATCAATAGTATGATCATTTTATCAGTTTATCCAATGAACAGAAAACATAAACAATTATTAACTCTAGGAAATATAATATCTTCCTGGCCAAGAAAGAGTAATTCCCAGCTAACAGTAAATTAAATAAATCAAGGGTAAAAGCATAGGTAACTTAGATCGAAGTTCAAGACAATAATTCGTAAGCACAAAACACAAGTAATACTTCTCTTTTCAAATACTAACAATACTTTATTGATTATATGCTAACACATAAACTAATATCTAACATAAACACACGCACACGCATACACACACATTCATACAAGTTGCCGAAAGAAAGAAAGAAAGAGTTTGGAAAGAATGAGTTTAAAGGGGTCATATAATGGTACATGCACTTTTACAAGTTGATTGTACTGAAATGTGTGTTGGCAGTGCCTGTACACAACCATCATAAAATGATAAAAATCCATCCAGTGTTTTTTTTTTTTAATCTTCTTATATGTTTCCTCCTGTCTCAAATCAAGCTGTTCGATATTGTGACGTCACAATATCGACGCCCCTCCCACGATGGGTGATTGACAGCAGCGTTTCAAACACAGACCCGCCCTCGCGCCCTCGTGAGCGAGCTGTCAATCATAGCACTCGCCGACGCGCGTTCATTGTTGATAGCTGGAGTGCTGAGTAGAATGGCGTCTAACGATTGTGGTGTTCTGTTCTTGGGTGTAATAACGAACACATCAGTCATATTGATTATGTTTCTAAATCCGTACAGCTGAAGACGCAGTGGCTGAGTTTGTTTTCGAAGGGAATATTCCCCACGATCAACGTCAATGCTGTCATGTTTGCGCGAATCATTTCACCAGACTGCTTTACAAACGAGGGTCAGTATAAAGCTGTTTTTGCTAAGAAGCTGCTCCAGAAAAAAAGGATCAGTACCAACTATTCGTGTTCCTGCTGAACCTCCAGAAGAACAAGTGAGTGTAACGTTTTAATTGATCTTTATATTAATCTTTATATTAATCTTTGCAAATAGCTTGCACGCTTCATGATGAATGTGGCTATTTTTACACTCAGGGTACATTATGGCATGTTTTCTATGTACGACGTTCTCAATATAATTCATAATCCCACGTTTATAATGAACAACGCGTTATGGTTTTTGTATTATTATTTTAAACGGTGTAGGCACAGAACAGAGGGGCGGGGTGAGCAATATGGAGCTATTCTTGTGCCAATAAAAATGAACGTAGCTTTTCAAGAAACTAATGAAAATATAAATTGAAAATAAAAAAAATTTCTCTAAAACTAAAAAAGAATAAATCGCAGGCAAATGTTTTGACTTCGTTTTTAATACACTGCATGTTTTGCTAACTATTTCTCATATTTCAATCGCTGATCTGAACTTACAAATGCGCTTCCAGAGTTTTCATTTACGCTTCTGAAGTTTTCGTTTATGCTCCCTGAGTTTTCGTTCGCCTTTCTGACACATTTCTCTCGTGGGGGCGGGGCTAGTAGCAGTGTATTCTCATTGGTTACTGAGCTTTTGATTGATTGCTTCGTGACCTGGAAGTGAAGACGTCAGTGGTGTGTTTATGTGTGGATGTGAGCGTCTGTATTCGCAGCTTTCTATTTCATTTTAGTGATATTAAGTTTATATCTGTATTTATTTGCTGCTACACTATATTGTTGAGATCATCTCTTATAGAAGGAATAGCACAGACGAATGATATTTATCATTAGTCATCGTCGCTATATCGATCAGGAGGATACTGGATAACGTTAGCCTACTCGTGGTGAGTCTCATTTTTTTTTTTTAATACTATACTAATACTATTAGTACTGGCTTTTTGCAGGTGTAGAGGCATTTTAGAGCTCAGTGAGAGCCCATAACATTATACAGCTGAGCTGTGTTGTCTTGATTTAACTGTTAGCCCAATCATTACATGACTTGTTTATCTACATTCGGTTACAGTCTTCGATTAGATCATATTTGCTTCGATTAGATCATATTTCCCCCCAGCCACCCCAAACAACATTGAGCTAGAGTACTGTACAGTAGCCTATCTGTAGTGTATCAGTCAATGACTGATGCCAAAGGACCATATAGTGCTGTCTGCCTGATTCAACTTTGGCAATGTAAAGCCTTTTTTTACCATGCCAATAAAGCTATTTAAACCTGAATTTCTCAATTGCTGATTAATTTGCGATGCAAAGTTTTTGAAAGAGGAGAGACACGACTTGACTACAGACCACATCTCTGTTCGTAATATGTAAACACAATTATTTTGAAGTATCGCCCTGGTTGCCATATTTATTCTGATTACTTTTGTGTGATAAAGATGACTGATAAAGCTATTATATGTATCTAGTATGAGTAACAAATTGCTTTTTCTGTGTCCATATTTGACTAATAATAATGAAAAAAGTGCCTTTCAAATGAACATTTCTGAGACAAATGTTAAATCTCTAATAGTCTTTAATAATAAATATATGTCCAAATTAAAAACTTAATACATGCAAGTAATTAAGACTGAAAACATCCAGCAACTAGGGAATACACATCCATATGTTTATATATAGGGCAATACAGCCATCTACTGGTTACACAACAGTATTACAGATGATAAATGCGTCTTGACTCCGAGGTAAATATTTAGTACTGTAAAATCCCTTAAATATAAATATAATAAATATTTTAAGTCTGCAACTTGTTACTGTATGGGGAGTTCAAAGCAGTTTGTATTGTTAGATTATAATACATTTCCTCTCTCATTTTCCAGGGAGTGGAGCAACTTTGCTGAATGAGCCTGATGCTGACACAGAGGATGGAGTGATAGTACCAGAGATCCACTGTCCCTATCAGACAATAATCTTACTTTGTTCAGACACATCACCTTTGAATGACTGGGATCTTGATCTTCAGACACCTGATTTATTTTAATATAAACTATTTAGCAAATATTTCAATTTCCTCTAGATTAAAACAAACATAGTTCACAAGTACACAAGAGGTTTCACTTTATTCTTATTAAACTATGCTGATCTTGGATTAGCATACCAATAGCATATGAATGTTGAGGGGATAGTTCACCCAAAAATACAATTCTCTCTTATTTTACTCACCCTCATGCTGTCCCAGATGCATTTTACTTTCTTTCTACAGATAAACACGAATTAAGATTGTAAGGAAAGTAATCCATCTCTGCGAGTCCTAAAGACGCTTTAAAAACCACACACAGTGAGCGTGACGGTAATCCATGCGACCTCAGTGGATGAATCAATGCCTTCTGAAGTCAAACAATATATACTAATAATGTGACTGTTTTAACTATTAAAAATCACTTCCGACCAACTGTCTTGCGTACATGGGTTACAATCCACTTGTATTATGGACTCACAGAGATGGATTATTTCCTTAAATATCTTTGTCTATGTTTATGTCAAGAAGAAATTCCTATATATCTGGGTTGGCATGAAGGAGAGTAAATGATGAGAGAATGCTTATGTTTTGGGTGGACTATCCTTGCACTGCTTGTGTCCAGTCACTGCTTTATTACTTGTACTGCAACAGGAACTGCTCAAAGAATCATTGCAACATTTAAAATGTATATGAATTTTTAAAATGTATTCTGTATTAGTAATTGTGCATTTTGTATAGTAATGTATATCATGAGAATACTGTGCATTACATGTATATTATGCAGTTAATGTTTTGTGGATTCGGGTCTTTCCTGTCACAACACAATTGCATCCAAGACCTTCACTTGTGTTACTTGTGTATATGCTTTAGTGACAATAAAGAATGTACATTTATTTGAATTCATATTTTCAATTACATTTATTTAACTGGTTGTATAAGTCACGATTGAAACGGTTGATGATTGTTAAAATCTATTTACAATTTTAAATGTTAGAAGATAGTGTTAATTAAATGAAATAACTAAATACAATTATCAATTTTAAAAAAAATGGCAACAAGAACACTCTTTGTGTGACATATGTAATGAAATGCCCTTTGAGGTCTGTATCTGACAGCAGGCCACGACTGTAATTTTCATATTGTTTAAATTCCTCTTATTTAAGTGATCATTAATTTTGATGGTGTAAACGTATATCATGCTAACAATGAGTAGTGTGATGGAGTAGCCATGGTTGCCAACCTTGATTACCTGGTTGAAGTTTGACTTTCTTGACGGCTGAATATCACACACGTTTGCTAGTAGTATTCTCTTTAAATTGTAACAGCTGAACCTAATCACAGCCTAACATGCAAAATAATCATCAGGAATAAACAAATATTCTCCGAAAACATTGGACACTACAATATTTTAAGTATTATATACAGACAGTACTTTAATGTGCAATTACACCTGAATAGACTGAATAGATCTCTTGTGCTCCTAAAAAGCTTCTGCCAACTAAGTAGTAGCAGCAGGTAAATACAGAGAAAATAAAAAAACAAACATAACTTAATATCACTAAAATGAAATAGAAAGCTGCGATTACAGACGCTCACATCCACACATAAACACCACTGACGTCTTCACTTCCAGGTCACGAAGCCATCAATCAAAAGCTCAGTAACCAATGAGAACACACTGCTACTAGCCCCGCCCCCACGAGAGAAATGTGTCAGAACGGCGAACGAAAACTCAGGGAGCATAAACGAAAACTCAGGGAGCATAAACGAAAACTCAGGGAGCGTAAATGAAAACTCTGGAAGCACATTTGTAAGTTCAGATCAGCGATTGAAATATGAGAAATAGTTAGCAAAACATGCAGTGTATTAAAAACGAAGTCAAAAAATTTGCCTGCGATTTATTCTTTTTTAGTTTTAGAGATAATTTTTTTAGTTTCAATTTATATTTTCATTAGTTTCTTGAAAAGCTACGTTCGTTTTTATTGGCACAAGAATAGCTCCATAGAGCAAAGCTCATTATCATTTAAAGACACATGCACTGAAACGGCGTGCTGAAAACAGAGCTGTTTTTGACCAGGTAAAATGAGTGTTTTCTTACAATACTAATGAGAATTTTTAATTAAAGTATATTACAAACTTTTAATTTAGACCCTAAAGAATCATATTAGCTTGTACAAAAATGACATTATATGACCCCTTTAAGAGTGAGATGATGAAATCTCAAGATTCTATGCACTTATAAGACATAACCTGGAACGAACCATCAATCATTAATTAACCCTTCTATCGTTTCTTAGACAGGTTATTAAATTTATATCAATACACCAGTTCAGCTTAAAAGTCTGGAGGTTACTTGCTCGTTTGCGTTCCTTTTTGGGAATTCCTTTGGTCAGCGTCAAAGGGGTTTCCCCGAGTTCCTTGGCTGGTCTCTTCGTGCCTGGGTCTGAGGCGGCCACTCACGTGGTGTGGATGGCGGATTGTTGAAGCGTCTTTGAAGTTGAAAGCGTGCGTTGCAGCCGTGAATCGTGGACCGAAACTTTGCAGCAAAACTTAACTTAAAACCGAGACTTTCAATCGGAAAAGAAAGGAAAACTCAGAAAAGAAAGAAAATTGAGACGAGAGTAGTAAGATGGCTTGAATAAAGCTGTTGAACCCGTTCTTCTGATCTTAATTTGGGTTCGTTGTCTCTTCGCGTCTACATGGTTACTAGTCTGGCTCAGATCTTCATCTCCCGCTGCATTTATGTTCTGCTCCCCTCATCTTTTTCTGCCCAACTTAACTAACGCTCTGCGCTGGGTTTTTAAAGGGTTTGTTTTAAAACAAAAACTCCTACAAATGGGAGTTCTGACTGCTGCTTTGTTTTCAAAGTCGTAAATCATGTCTTCCCTGGGGGTGTCGGTTCTCTAGCTTTAATTGGAGACCAGATACAACAGTTTAGGCAT
This sequence comes from Abramis brama, assembly GCF_963993115.1. NCBI lineage: Eukaryota > Metazoa > Chordata > Actinopteri > Cypriniformes > Leuciscidae > Abramis > Abramis brama. The sequence continues at coordinate 35,448,586 of NC_139965.1, forward strand.
GATTTCTAATTATCAGAATACGAAACATTTTACACAGATTTAATTCAAGCCATCTTTTGAATCACGAGCATACAATCATACTGATATGAAACACCACACACTTTCATTCAAACATCTAACAGTTATAACCATTAAATTACTTACATGGGATCTAAGCTTATAAAAAATGCATATAAGTGGTAGAACAACATAGGATTATGTAGTTGCATGATGTTTGATTATAAGTCCATGAAAATTGTTCTTGAATGATTTTATGTATAGTTATACAGTGAGGAAAATAAGTATTTGAACACCCTGCTATTTTGCAAGTTCTCCCACTTGGAAATCATGGAGGGGTCTGAAATTGTCATCGTAGGTGCATGTCCACTGTGAGAGACATAATTAAAAAAAAAAATCCAGAAATCACAATGTATGATTTTTTAACTATTTATTTGTATGATACAACAAGTATTTGAACACCTGTCTATCAGCTAGAATTCTGACCCTCAAAGACCTGTTAGTCTGCCTTTAAAATGTCCACCTCCACTCCATTTATTATCCTAAATTAGATGCACCTGTTTGAGGTCGTTAGCTGCATAAAGACACCTGTCCACCCCATACAATCAGTAAGAATCCAACTACTAACATGGCCAAGACCAAAGAGCTGTCCAAAGACACTAGAGACAAAATTGTACACCTCCACAAGGCTGGAAAGGGCTACGGGGAAATTGCCAAGCAGCTTGGTGAAAAAAGGTCCACTGTTGGAGCAATCATTAGAAAATGGAAGAAGCTAAACATGACTGTCAATCTCCCTCGGACTGGGGCTCCATGCAAGATCTCACCTCGTGGGGTCTCAATGATCCTAAGAAAGGTGAGAAATCAGCCCAGAACTACACGGGAGGAGCTGGTCAATGACCTGAAAAGAGCTGGGACCACCGTTTCCAAGGTTACTGTTGGTAATACACTAAGACGTCATGGTTTGAAATCATGCATGGCACGGAAGGTTCCCCTGCTTAAACCAGCACATGTCAAGGCCCGTCTTAAGTTTGCCAATGACCATTTGGATGATCCAGAGGAGTCATGGGAGAAAGTCATGTGGTCAGATGAGACCAAAATAGAACTTTTTGGTCATAATTCCACTAAACGTGTTTGGAGGAAGAAGAATGATGAGTACCATCCCAAGAACACCATCCCTACTGTGAAGCATGGGGGTGGTAGCATCATGCTTTGGGGGTGTTTTTCTGCACATGGGACAGGGCGACTGCACTGTATTAAGGAGAGGATGACCGGGGCCATGTATTGCGAGATTTTGGGGAACAACCTCCTTCCCTCAGTTAGAGCATTGAAGATGGGTCGAGGCTGGGTCTTCCAACATGACAATGACCCGAAGCACACAGCCAGGATAACCAAGGAGTGGCTCTGTAAGAAGCATATCAAGGTTCTGGTGTGGCCTAGCCAGTCTCCAGACCTAAACCCAATAGAGAATCTTTGGAGGGAGCTCAAACTCCGTGTTTCTCAGCGACAGCCCAGAAACCTGACTGATCTAGAGAAGATCTGTGTGGAGGAGTGGGCCAAAATCCCTCCTGCAGTGTGTGCAAACCTGGTGAAAAACTACAGGAAACATTTGACCTCTGTAATTGCAAACAAAGGCTACTGTACCAAATATTAACATTGATTTTCTCAGGTGTTCAAATACTTATTTGCAGCTGTATCATACAAATAAATAGTTAATAAAGTTAATAATCATACATTGTGATTTCTGGATTTTTTTTAAAAGATTATGTCTCTCACAGTGGACATGCACCTACGATGACAATTTCAGACCCCTCCATGATTTCTAAGTGGGAGAACTTGCAAAATAGCAGGGTGTTCAAATACTTATTTTCCTCACTGTAGGTAAAATCTCAGTTCTGTGGTTTGAAAAGATTTTACACCCTGAGGTCATTCAGAGGTCCTTAAGAAAGATGGGGTCTGTTTTGTTCATTGCTCATGGGACCTTGGTCTTTAAGAAAGACGGGGTCTGTTAGTCGCAGGGGTCAGGTGACCTCTTGGTAGGGCCCTGAGCAGTACCATTTCTGAACAGATCTGTCTTGCAAAATTAACAAACGTTGACAACGTTCTTCCTTAAAGTTAACCAATAAAAGTCTTTAGTTGGGGGGTTTCGTTGGTTGGCGGAGACTGGCTGGAGCCTGATTTTATGGCTCTGGGTTGCTGATTTGAGTTTGGAATGTGAAGACTCTTTGTGGGATTATGTATGAACAAAATCACCTAAAAGCTTCAATTGTGTTTGTGATTATTCTCGTAGTCGTTACATATTATAACGGCGGATTTGCCAGGCGCACGCCAGGAGCGGTTCACAGCCGAGGAGACCGACGTTCTTGTTAGGGCCGTAAAAGACAGAGAAGTGACACTGTATGGGGATGGGAGAAACTCACCCAAATTAGCTTCGGTTAAACAGGCGTATAATAATTTGGGTAAATGTGTAAACTAGATTTATACCTATTTTTTCACATCTTCATGGACACCACAATGATTTCCCTCGTGTGGAATATTTTTCCTTGTAATTATGTATGGTTTGCAAAAATGGCAACTGCTGTGTCTGTGTAGATGAGAGAAGCAAAGTGTATGCGCGTTGTGCTACATTATGGCCAAGCATGCGCCCTTAAAATAGCATCTGAATAACGCGCCACTGACTTGTTTTTTCCTGGTCTGTGGCGGAATTGTTTTCTTAAACTGCAAAATAGCACCAGGGAACGTTTGCGCCTGAACACGCCTCCTCTTTTCGCTGAACCGCCCCGGGAGCGCAAGTTCATTCCCTAATTTACCAACGTGCGTCTGTGGAGGGAAAAGTCCGCTGTGTGTCGGGTGCAAAATAGGAATGATACATGCGTCGGTATACAAAGTCAATTGCGCTGGGTGCAAGATAAGGCCCTCAATCTGATCAAGGCATAGTCTTTGACAAAAATTCTATTTTCTCAACTTTTTTGTTTAAAATGTTGCCTTTCTTTATGAAACTTACCGACATTCAAATATTGATAAAAAAGGAGGCATGAAGCTAATAAAATGTTTTTTAAATTGAGTAGGTATTAAAGGTATTTTTCAAGTATAAAAAAAATCTACATTTTAACATAGTAGTATATAAAATAAATATATAAGTATATTAGTACTATATTTAAAATAATATATAAATAGTAAACTATAAGTATAATGTTATGTTCACTTAAAGAAAATTTACAAGTATACTTGCAGTGTAAACTACTAAACTAGTAGTTTACTGAGAGTACACTAGTGTGTACTTTCATAAAATAAAATAAATACTACTTGTATTAAAATAGTAAACTACTAGTATACTTATAAGTTAACTTGTATTACAGATGCATTGCAAATGAGAAACCTTGTTGTGTACTTAAAGTTTACTACTTTTACACTTATAGTAGGCCTACAATTAAACGTATACTTTTATAAACTAAAAGTGGGCCAATTTAGTCCCAAGCAGTATTGAAATAGTACACTTACAAGTTTACTACAAGTACACATTGATATTAGTATACTTACTACATAAAGTATACTTAAAAATATACTTGAACATTACTTAAGTATACTTCATAAAATTAACTTGAAGTATACTTCTTTTTCGTAAGGGGTGTCAGAGCTCTGTCACCAAACCAAGATATAAACTAGATAGAAGTGACAGAACCCTGTCTGAAATATGATAAAGCATCTTCTGCTCTTATCAGAGAATGATTTGGTGTAGGCTACTTGTACACGGTTCCTATCAAATAAACAAAACAAAACAAAAATATAAACTATAGGCTAAACCACTTCCGTACGCTATATTGAATCAATTATCAATTGTCTATATAAGTCTACAATTGATAAATTTATCCCATAAGCTCCCAAACTTTACCAAAAAGCCTCTAACACGTTTTTGCTTTCCCGTAAAACCGCCGTATTTAAGCTCAGCTCACGATTCAACCTCTGTTTGCAGCATTCAGAATTGACTGAGGCTGGAGAATGTTTAACCTAGTCGATCTATGCGTCACTGTTTTTCCCGCAGGGAGCAGCAGTCGAAGTGTCTTAGTGTGGAATATTCAATGACCCTTGTTCCATCAAGTAGGCTAATCAGGCTAAGGCTCATTACACGGGGAAATAAATGATAATAAGGGGGGATGATAATAATGAGTGAGTTTACACTTCTATTTATTTGTTTTTACTTGCATTGTATGGAAGTGAGTTCACTTTTAGTTCTATAATGAAACAGATACATTTTAAAACTCAGTGAATATAAAACATAGGCTACTGCATACAACTGTAAGGTAAAAGACTGTATCACTTGTGTGTTGTGCTTTTGAAAAACTATTTTAGGCTACTTTAAAGCTTAAAAACAAATGTGCACAACGCTATTTCTGAAGGGTGTCTAATTAGCATTAACCAGTAGATGGCAGCATATACCTACATAGCGAGCAGGTTTTAACCGGTTTTAACCAAGGGCCATAAGAAGCCCTCAGTGCACGTCATTTTTATGTCTGGAGACCTGGACAATCAAATGACTTTTTTTCATCAATCAATAAAATCAATAAAATTATCTCTATGCCATATTAATGTACTATGCTATTATATAATAGCACTAATAAACAACGGACAAACCTGTATTGTCTATTTATACCATCATACACTCTTCCTTTCTCCAAGGTCATGCATTTCCTGATGACATCATAGTATCTGATTCTTCACATGAAGTGATGATATCATGCATTTGGTTGCTAAGTAATCCCAGGTGGAGTCATATCTCTGTTGTCTCCGTTGTCTGTTATCTGTCATTTTGAGCAGTCTGATTCATGGACATTTTTTTCTGTTTGTAGCTTTATTAACAATTAATGAGGCTGCATGTCTAGTATATATTTAACATATTTGCAGGGATAGGATTCCCAGAATAGTCACTGTGTCGCTGTGTAAGGGTCGATGATACCTGAGCAAGCACAAAATGTATGGCTGCAATCAATGTAGCGTGTAATGTAAACTGCATCTGGATGTCATAAAAATAACAGCAAGCTGATATTTTTGGCAGCATGGATATCAATAATACCAACCACTGTCTCAACCTGAGAAATAACCAATATCGCCCAAGGGAAAGCAAAGCAGACTCTAGATCGAATCACAAACCCATGCTGTTGCTCCTTTGTTGGTCATTAAATAAGAGACACGGGTGCAAAACAAAATGTAATGAAATGTTGGTGTTAGATGCAGCCTCACGCTCCTGATCCTGTTTATTTCACAGGCTAAGAATACACCGTCAGACAACATACAGTACACTGACAATTAGTCATAGCAGTTTTTAATGCACAGATATTTACAAAGCTTTATTCAGCTGCAATATGATTATGATATATATTATAATGGATGGATGGATGGATGGATGGATAGATAGATAGATAGATAGATAGATAGATAGATAGATAGATAGATAGATGTGTTTAAAAAAACAAACAAATATAAACTGAGACTAACTGTAACTGTAAGAAACTGATTATCTTGTTTTTCATCAGCTTTTTGCAGACTAGAGTGAGGAGATGGTAAGTTTGATTGTTAAACTGCAGGGGGCAGCATGTAGGTCAGCTCACATGCACCAAACCACATCTCTTCACAGGCTGATGTTGCCATGGTTACAAACAAACAATCCCACCACTTCACATTCACCTCTGAACAAGCAATCTTTTCTTTGTACATCAGAAAATAAAAAAGCCATGGAAATATTAAATAATTTTGCAGCATTTCTGTGACGTGATGCTGCCATATTTATATTTATATATATATATATATATATATATATATATATATATATATATATATATATATATATATATATATATATATATATATTTATTTATATTGCAGGTGAACGTCATGGAGAGACTGCATTGAAATTATCAATCTTTGAGACAAATGGCAGTTCTCTTCTCAACCTTGATCTTGAACAGTCATACATCGCCTGTCCAATCAGGGTTCAAGTGTGACTGTCACCATTAGTCACACCAGTGACAAGCATGTGTGATTACTGTATAAATAACCCATCATCGTCCTCCCTATGTTGGGGGTCAGGGACGGTCCTCATATCCACTCTGACGGGACAGACTGGGTCAGCTTACAGGCTTGGGGGGGTCCTGCTGAAATAGCAATGCTGAGAAGTGAGAATCTCAGCAGAACCACAGGCATGCCCGCTTCATGCACTGTATGCGCCAGTAACATTGGCAGGGGTGCTAAGATAGATTGATTCCCACACACAATTTTCATTGATGAGAATTACTTTTATTACAGTCCTGGAAGTCACAAGATTCTGTCAGTCTGGTGTTTTTCCCAGTGATGATGAGGATGATGACTTGGCCTGGCTGCGCTCATGCTGGCACGTAGACCAAATACTGCTGATTTGTTGATTCATAGTCGAGTCATTTGAATCATCATCCTCATAGCAGCTCTGAACAGCAAAGCCGGTCATATTCCATGCATTGCGGTGTAGATTCTGGGAAAGTGTAAAGATATTCAAAAGCCTTCTCACCACCATCTTCTCTGTTCATTAGACAGGCAGTGACATCTCACTTTTAAACCCACTGACTATATCTATATGATTTCCTTTCCCCCACACATTTATAAATATCTGCATGTACAGTGCATGTCATACACCGAGATAGAGAATATAGTTTATTTCTATAACTCTGTTGAATTCACTCATGTTGACCCATGAGAAGAACAAAGTGGCCACCATGTCTGCTTTCTGTCCGTTGAAAAGCCGCCCTCTTAAACATGCCATCACATTAACCTTTCTCCCAGAGAACAACACTCAGACGTGTCAGAATCCTCAGTCTCCCACCGCACGGGTCACTTGTACATTACACTCCGTGCTCACATTCTCAACTGCTAATTGAACGTGTTTTAAGAGGTCCAACTTTTATGTGTGAAATATCGAATGTGTTCCTGCAGACGAAACATAGAGCAACACCAAGGTCAATGTAAATTAGAAATTCATTTACAAAATAAATAAATAAATGGCTGGACACTTAATTACAGTTAATTAAGCAGTTATTCATTTATTATCAAGTAGTTGTTATTATTATAGTTCATCATGCATGAACTATAAGGGCCATTCTCTATTTTATGAATAACTAATTACTGAGCATATTTAATTATATTTGGTTTAATAAATCTATAAGCCTCACCTTCATCTTAGAAATCCCAAAGTATCCCATTGTAAGTCATTTTGGAAATATCTGCAATTGCATTTTTTTATTACATATAAAACTATTAATAAATGGCCGGGCAAATCATTTAATAATAAATAGTTATTATTAGTTCAGCATGATAAAAATCCATCTTTCACCTTGTTTTATTTTAATCATTTAATGTATTGTATTTCTTTTAATACTTTTAACTAAGCAAAAGGGGCCATCTTGTAATTTGTTAATAACTGAGCATATGTAATGATATTTTGGCAATTAAACCAATAAGCATTGCAATACCATACTGCCCTGGATTAGTCAACTAAAACTAAACCCATAATTTTTGTAATGGTTTTAGTTTTAGTTAAATAACCCAGGGCAGTGTATACTTATATGGTATTGTCTTTTGGATTTCTAATATGAGGTGAGATGCTTATATTGCTTGAAATAATTACTTACTTGTATAATATGTTATTTCTGAATAAAAAAATAAAAAAACAATGTTTCACAGAACATTTCACATATTTAGTTTAAATTGATATAGCCTACTAAAATTAACTAAAACTGAAATTAAAAAAACGATACAACAAAAAAAAAACTATACAAACTCATTTAAAATATTAATTAAACACTATCAGTTTCTAAATAATACTTAAATAACACTGCCTTACAAGGGTGAAATATTTGTACCTTAAAAAAAATGTATGTATATATTTTTCCCAGGAACTCGGTGGAAAGGAAACTCACGCTTGTCACTGTCATCTTACTTCACATACTGAGCACTGTGAGGTTTTCCTTGAGGAACTCCACCACAGGAGTCCATTACTGCAATAGCATTTCTTCCTGGACGGCCTCCAGGACATACAGACTTTGACTGCTGTGTCACTCACTCTGCACTAAGCACTATCTCCCAAAACCCCAGCCACACTCAGGCCATGGGGTCAGTCATTCAGCCATCACAAGTTTCCACCAGAAGACCGGTTAGTCAAAAAATAGACCCCTCTGCCTTTTATAAATCAAAGCATCCCTATAAAAAGCATATAGCTGGTTGGTGGTGTTGGTGGTGTGGCCCTATCTTTAGCTTTATTTATGCACTGGTGTTGACAGTAGCACTTGCATGCTTTCCAGTCACCATTCAATGGGTCACATGTCTGCCAGGGCTTTGTTACTGGAAAACACCATCTTGAGAGAAAAGCCTTTGCACGTGTGTTTCGCCAACAGTTGTAACCGTAACAGCACCATATTTAACTTAACGACAAATCAGCTGCTAACATTCTTTCCATTCAAATACTGCTTACTTATAAATGCCATGCAGATACAAAAATACTTTTTTGTTTAGACAAATAGTGGCAAATATTAGTACCAGAGAAGTCTCCATTCTAAGAGATGTGGTTTCTTTATATATTAATAAAAAATACATCACTTAAAAATGAATTCCAGTTCACAGGGTAGAATGAGAGAGACAAGATAAACCTAAAATAAAATAAAATAATAAATAAATAAATAAATAAAATAAAGTAAAATAAAATGAAATAAAATTCTTATTCTTTAGGTATTAGTACCTTTTTAAAGATACTAGTACTTATTCATTATATACTAGTTCTTATTTATTAGATACTAGTATACTTATTCCAATAGTGTCTAGTATTTAATTATACATAACTTGTTAAGAAACAATAGAACTAGTGCTTATTTTTTAGTTACTAGTAATATTTTAGATCAAATACAGTATTTCCTTACCTTAATAGATATTAGTAATATTTAAATAATCAGTGTGCAAATAATATGTTGAATATTAATGAACCAACAACATATCAAAGAGAGATGACACAGGAAACAGACTGAATTGCAGAAGGCCGGTTTTATAATAACAATATAATAATAGCCTACCTTTTTAATGGTATTAGAGTAAAAAATATATAATTCATATGTAATATAGTGCATAGGCCTATATACTCTTACTTTGACATGACTCTCATTCTCAGACGCAGATTAATATTCCGAATTTTTTATTGTAAGGAATTATGAATGCTCACCAAAAATCATAATCTCTGGGTATTGTGGTTGTTTGGCTGGTGGGTATGAACCGTAAATGTCATATTAAACATATATCTTTCCTTGTGTTAATGCTAACCAATTAGCTATACACCAACAAAGCCAGTTACTTACGAAAAATCAATCTTCTATTGCCTTAGTTTAGCCCCCATTACCATATGAACACTGATTGGATGGTTGAAAGTATACTCATGTTTATGTAATGATCTGTTAAAAGAAGATATCTCTAAATATTTCCTACTAGTTCCTTATAAGGTTGAAGATATCTGCAAATTAATAGATACAAGTAGCTATTCTGTTTTGATATCATCTAAAAATGTATGACTAATAATTATTCCAATATTGACTAGTATCTTTTTAAATATTACTAGTAAGTATTCATTAGATAGTACTTATTTATTGTACAATTACTTTTTATTCACTAGTACCTATTTAATAGATACTAGTAGTTATTTGTTAGGTACTAGTACTTATTTATTAGACACTAGTATATTTTTTAATTGTAACTAACATTTCTTATCTTAGTCACAACTGTTTTTTTTTTTTTTACTCGTCTTATGTTATGACTAGTCAGAACGACCACTGTAGAGTTAAATTAAAAATCTTACTAGTAAAATAAAAAATCTTACTAGTAACATTTGGAATACATACTAGTATCTAATAAATAGGTACTAGTATCTATTGAATAAGTACTAGGAGCTAATGAATAAGTACTAGTATCTATTTAATAGGTATTATCTAATGACTAAGTACTAGTATCTAAAAAAAAAAAAAAAAAAAAATACTAGTACCTAATGAATAACTGCTAGTATCTAATATAGTCACAACTGGAATACATACTAGTCAGAACTGAATAGTTGATATCTTGAATGACAGATCCCCATAGAAGTCAATGGCAAAAATTTAAAATGTGTTACTAGTAAAAAAAGAAGTTAGTCACTATCGAAATAAGTACTAGTATCTATGAATAAGTATTAGTATCTAATACATAAGTAGCCTACTAGTACCAATTTAATAAGCACTATAATCTAATTAATAAGTACTAGTGTCTATTTAATAGGTACTAGTGTCTAATGAATGAGTACCAGTCTCTAAAAAAATAAGAACTTGTATCTAATGAATAACTACTAGTATATTTTAAAAAGGTACTAGTATCTAAAGAATAGGCACTAGTACTTAATGCAATAGACACTAGTATCTAAAAAATAAGTACTATGATAGATACTAGTAGGTTTTAAGGATTAAATGTTAAAACGGCTTGCCATATCCAGCTCTCTCGTCAACCGTAGCTTTAGATTTGTAGGCAATGTAATCCATTTTTCAAGTTTCCAGAGAGTTTGCCACCAAAAAATGGCCACCATCTTATCACCTGCTTATTTGGCAGCCGAGCTAACGTGACACAGCATAGCCTACATGGCAGTTTTCACCAGGTGAAATCACTGAGAAGGGTTACTCCTGGCTCTTATTCTGTTTTTAGACTCCAGTGTTTTCTTGGTAATGGCTGAAATAAACAGGAGACCTGAAACCAGTCTATGCATGGCCAATCAAAGGTATTATATGGGATTATTTGTGACACAGCTGATCTCACAGAAGACAGATACAGCCTATGTATGGTTTAACCTCCTGAGAACCAGAACAAAATCAGTTCGCGATTGTGTTCCAAACGATTTTTAGGTTTCTGGCTAAAAAACTAAACTTTAATGACTCTCAACTATGTTATGAAGGATATAACATAATGATTTGATATACTATTTTACTTTATACAACATGTGTGTAAAAATGTCCATAAATGGGTTTTCCCATTCTTTACAATGTAACTACAATGCTCTTGGTGCAACATGTGATGAAAAAAGAAGTGTAATTGATGTAAGTATAACTTGGCAAAATTATCTCATATTTTTTATAATATATATATATATATATATATATATATATATATATATATATATATAGTACAGTATCTCTGAAGAACGTGACATGGTCTCTGAGAAATTCACTAAAATATAATGTCATCTACAGAGTACAAAAGTCTATGCCTGGGTCTACCAATCAAAATTATGAATCCATGGGAGCCTATTTGTGCCACTTAGTGATGAAACTCAACTGAGAAATTGATAAAATCAACTAAGAAATAAATGCAGTATTTAGGCTATTTGCTGGTTGCAAGTAATCATTAATGAATGTGAATAAATAAGTCAATTAATAAAAACAAATACCTAAACAGAATTTTTTTTTTTTTTTTTTTTTTTAGGAATTGATAACAAAAAAAAAGATTTTTTGTTTTTTAATATATATGTGTCACATTCACCGTCTGTCTTCCTCATCAGTATGTGCACTACACTTCCCATCATCCTCCTTGGCACACCTCTATCAGCCATCATCATCATCACCTGCACTCCCTCGTTTACAAGCCCTATATATTCAGCACTCTCCCTTCACTCCTCGTCTGGTCTCGTCATTAAAACGTCAATACATGTCTATTCATGACGCACAGACTCTCTACGTCACCTACCTGCATACTTACCGTTGATCCCGATCTTCTTCAGCCTGTCTTCAGTCCATCTTAAGAGAATCTTCATCATCTGCATCTGCAAGAGAAAGAGAGACTTTGTTATCATTCAGTTAAGCTTCATCCAATTATCTACTTCCTGTTTACTCACCTTTCACACTGTGTCCGATCCATTCTGCTATTAAAATATCAAACTTACCATCTTGCCTGCTTCGTTTGTACGAAACCTGACAATATGAAGTTGAGTTAATACCTGGATAAATAAGTCAGTTAATAAAAACAAATACCTAAACAGAAAATACATTATTGTTTTTTTAGGAATTGATAGTTAACACAAAAATAATAGTTGTTGTTGTTTTTAAATATATATGAAGTTAACACCTGCATTTTCAATTAGTTTTTTTCTATTATCTATGACCCTATTGATTTTGTACTGAACCAGGAGGTGGCAATCAATCTGTGGTCTTTTTTTTTTTTTTTTTTTTTTTTTTTAAGAGAAGATGTAATTCAACAACTACTGTAAAGCTCAAAAGAGGACAAATTATTATAATAGTCCATATGACTTGTGCTATATAATTTCTAACATTGTAGATTTTCTTTTAGGTTTATAGAAGATTAAACTTATTTACAGTGGAAGTTACATGACGGATTCAGCAACTACACCACCATTTAAAAATATTATACAGTATGTGTGTATGTAGGTATGTAATACACACTGCAGTGCTGCCCCTGAAGTTTAGAAAATTTCACCGCTGTCCATGTCGACCAGCAGCAACTATCATAAATGACAGCAGGACGTCTGCTGGTCTCCAGGGTTTAGGGGGGAAAGGCAGGGGTCGGGCAGGCTTTCCAGGAGATCTAAGCTGAGCAGCTGTCTCACTAGCCTGTCTAAACTTTAATGCGGCCATATCGGGGCTGTTGTTCCTGGAAGAGCACAGCAAGATTAAAACCACTGATAGTTCCCTCACAGTGGGAGACAAAACAAAACGTTCAATTTGGGCTCTCTGCCTGCCTGCACGTAAAAGAAAGGGTCAGAGGTTTAAAGGGAGGGCCTGAGCAAATGGAAAAACTTCAAGCCCTATACTTGTCACATTTAAGAGCCATAAGGTTCAAGGCCTCTCAAAGGGGACAGAGAGATGATCATTAAAAATGTGTGTTTCTGACCAAAATTGTTCTTAGTAATTTTGATATGTGCTTTTGCCATTTTTAATATTTTTATTAAACTTATTCTTGTTTTTAACTATTATTTATATTTCATTTTATTTCAGCTGTATTTCAATTAATGAAAATTATTTTAAATCGTTAAATATTCACATTTAAAAAAAGTTGTCAGCCACCACCAGCGTTTTTGATCATTTTCACGAAGTTAAATGTCTTCTCTTTAAACATTTCTTTATATTTGAGTCCAAGTTCAAACACTATGAAACACTCCATTAACGTACGGAGCTCTGAAACACTGCCAGCGGGACATTAAACATGAGGTGTCTGTCTGAGCACACAACAGGTTTTGCGAGGGAGCGCAAATAACTTTGTGTGGGAACGCAAATAACTTTGCGAGGGAATGCAAAAGTTTTGCGAGGGAAAATTTCTCCCATCCCAAATTTTTTCCACCAACACATCCCTTTAGGCCGGGGCTCCGTATGAATGGGATTCAGAACGATGATCAAAACACAGATGGAGTAGATCGAGTCCATCAGCTCGTCTTGGGTTCAACATTTCATTCTGTAACATTAGGCAGTTTTGATTTATATGCTGTTTAATGTTGGTGATCGTGTAATTTTACATATGCATATGATTACATACGCTATCGCTTGGTTCTGCTGCTTCTTAGCCTGTGTTTTGATCAGGAGGAGATTCTGTAGTGCTCCTTCAGGAGATGTGTAATAGCGCCCCCTACCCTATAACAGTGAAAACACGGAAAGCCGGAAATTCCCATCAATAACGGGTAAAGAGTTATGTGTAATACAGCAACAGGATGTTGTGTTAGAATTAAAGCAAGAGTTGTACATTTTCTCATCATTTACTCACGATCACGTCATTTCAAACCTGGCTTTATTTCTTCTTTGAAACACAAAAGAAGATATTATGGAGAATAAACTGTCTTTGTCCATACAGTCTGTGTGGTCCAAAACAACATTTGTCCCCATTGACATTGTAACACGAAGGTTGGTAATTGAATGTATGCAGTAGCTATGGCATAATTAACTGTAAATGGACAGCATTATACTGCTCCATTTTGAATCATTTAGAAAGCCAAATCACACAGAATAATAAAGAGTGATTCATTGTGGTGTTGGCACGCAATAGTCGGTGTGGAAAATATCACAATGATAATGCACATGGCCCACATGGGTTCATAGTAGTGGATGTAGGCTAATCCCACACATAATGCCTACAAGTCTGCTCGTGATGGCCTGTGTTCACACCACCTAGTGAAGACTCAGACAGTGGGCGGCTCGTGTGGGCGAATGGGCATATGACTGTAGTAAGACTGAGTTCAGTGAGATTCACTACCACCGGCAAGACAGAGTGGCCAGTATGTGTAGGTGGGTTATGCTGTAATGTTAAAAGTGAAAAATACACATATTGATCTGAGGACAGACAGAGCTGTATTGGTACTGAACATTTTCTGTCACATGGTGCATGTAATAATTGAGCTGTAGCTCTTCATGTCTGGCTTCATCTGGAATAAATCTTTTCATTTTGCAGAAGGACGCTTTGTGAGCGCACTGTCAAAGGTGTGGATAAATGCAGTTATTTAAGTGCTAGTTTTGCTCAGCAGGATATCGTCGACACAAAAGAGAATGACGTACAAAATTGTTTGTCGTTCAAAAGGGAAAAGAAAGAGAATCAATCTGAATTAAAGGCTCAGAATTGGGCTGTTTCTATGACAACCGAGACAATGCAGTGGATGTGTCCTCAGAAAAATCAAACCTCCTATTCAAGGTACAGAAGAATAGCATAATTTCACTTTTATAACATTAAGATCACCCCTTGAGTAGGGGTATTCACTGTGCAGTACTGCCTATAAAAAGGTTTAAACTAAAATAATGTCTGCCTCCTTATGTGGAATATAACATGTAATGAGGCTATTATGATTGGGCAGTATTGTGCTCTCACAATTATACTTGATTCACTGCTTTCAGCCTGGCTATGAATCACGGTGAACTATTTCTCCAGCTGTGTGTCTCACAACAGCCACATTGTCTTTGGCACTTATGTCATCAGTCTTAATAGAAAGAGAATAAACCGCATGCTTTTAACTAAAGCTGAATGTCACTGAGTTAGACTCAAGTTTTGTTCTGTGAATAATGTTTACTTTGATTATCCATTAAAGAGTAAATCTCAGACATATTTTGATGATGCATTAGAGAGAAGACGCTTTAGTGCCATACAAGCATTGACCATAAAGTTGAGGGTCACACTTTAGATTAGGGTCCAATTCTCACTATTAACTAACTATTAACTATGATGTTTGCCTAAATAAACTCCTAATTACTGCTTATCAATAGTTGTTAAATTTAGGTATTAGGCAGGATTAAATGATGTAGAAAATAGTCATGCAGAATAAGGCATTAATATGTGCTTTATAAGTACTAATAAACAGCCAAACCCCTAGTAATATGCATGTTAAAATGCAACTGGTTAATAGTGAGAACTGGACCCTAAACTGATGTGTTACCAAGATAAGAGTTAATATGTACAGTCAGCTGGTCAGCACAAAATAGAGACAGACAGGGTGATGATCCGCAGTGTTATTTTAGTATTATTTATATAGTATTATAGTACCAATCAGAATGAAGTATTCCAGAGAGCTGTGTAATAGTAAACAACAACTTTCAAAGACTGTATGAATGTTATAAAGTAGGTACGGTTGCTGTAGGCGGTACTGTTATACAGTCAACCCTTCTGTTCAACATGCTGGCATTTAGAGATCTTGACAAAGACAGACCATCTGATATGTAAAGCATGTTGCATTCTCCACAGTGTAAAAAATCGCTTTAATGCAGTTAGCATGGCCAGGCACCATTTTCACTGAGCAGCAACTAGCCGACATCATAATGCAATAACAGAAAGGTCTATTCTATTAGCCCCAAGTCTGTAGCTTTCTTTGAGAGATAACTAGGGCCATTAGCTGGCAGGCATTTTTAAGCAACAGGACCTCTTTCTGAAAATAGCAAATCACGCAGCCATCTAAATCACAGTAAATGCCAACTACAATCTGATAATTTTAATGACAAAGTCTGCTGTGTTGTTATGACACAAATAATAATAGAGGTGCACATACTGAAGACCAGGCTGACGAGACAAGAAAATGTCATTTTATTTTTATAACAGGGAAAAGGAAATTACAAACCAATGCAGAGGTTCATAGTCATGGCTCTTGTCCTATAATGTCCCTCAAACCAAATCAAAGCACTTGCACCTGTGGCTAAACAAATAATGGCTGACGTGGCTCTGAAGTGAGTCTTTTTAACTGTGGTATATTAATAGGTCACTAAGGACCTCTATGCAATATCAGAAGTTAGTCAACACCCGATAGCTGCAAAATCAATCTGCCTGGTGTATATATATACATACATACATACATACATATACATATATATATATATATATATATATATATATATATATATATACACAGTCTATACACATTGTATGGACTGTAATTTTTGCAACCATCTAAAATCTTTGGAAAAATTAGTGCTTTAGCCACTTATCAGTGTGTAGGCCTACCATTCTATAGTGGCTGGCAATCAGCTGTGCTGGTATTTATACAAGTTTATAACACCTTAATTTGCAACGTGGTAGTCGGCTATTTTCTGTGAATGTTCAAGACTTCCGATTCATTAGCCACTATAATAACTAAGAATAACAAAGTACAACTATTTTTGCTACAAACCAGTGTTTATAATTACGGCAATACATTAAAATTATTTGGTAAGAAATACCAGTTTACAATATAAAGCAGCATAACGAGCTGTTTTGTACAGCTAAAATGACACAGAAAGCTAGCTGAACACATTCAATTTACAAATGGCTGCGCCCGCTTATACGTTAAAGGCACACTATGCAGTTTCCGTTTTTGTCAAACAGCGACCCCTAGAGTCGCTGTGGAGTACTTGTATTTAACGTTACTGTAGTAAATAGTTTCTCGTTTTCTTTTTCTTGACTCTTCCGACCGCACTTTCTTCGTTTTCTTCGTCGACTCTGCCATGATTCACATCTGAAATGCATGCTAGTGTCTTCCATAGAGGCTGCTTCATTTGTTGTTGATGTATGTGACGTTGTGCCGTAAAGCAAGATGTGATTCTCGCGAGATTTGTCGGGGCGCCACCTCTCAAACCTGCATTGCTGGTTTTGGCAGGTTTGTTGCTCCTCTATGCCCTGCCTTTCTGAAATGCGTAGATTTATACAAAGCTCATCGTTCTGAAAAACGCAGTGTGCTCTGATTGGCCAGCGACCCAGTGCATTGTGATTGGCGCGAATACCTTAAGCGTGTGACGGAAATGTCACGCCCCTTACCATATTTGGAACATCAGCTCCCAAAGCAATAATGACAGGTGATAATGTCGGTACTACCTTATCAATTGGAGCCCGAATCTGGTCCAGAAAATGCAGATGACCAAGCTGATCGATTAACTTTGCCAGCGCGACTGGACCAGATTGTATCAGATTGGTAAGGTTTTATTTCATTGGGGACATTATAATGCTCTGATTATAATTATTTATACTGTCTTTTTACGCGTTGCGCTAGGGGTGTGAGAACACTATGTAAACATAAAACTATGTCTGCATTTGTGATCGTAGAAACGACAAGCAAGTGCTACTCTATACTGCTCAAAACTCGTGTTTGAATAGTCAGTAGCTAATTCTTAAACTATGAAAACATACTTATAGGCTTTGTGAGTCAGAAGCGCCAGAATGTACATGCAAAGATGGAATTTCCCCACTTTTTAGAATCAGCCTTCTTTGTTTGCGTATACATTTGGTTGGTATTAAAAAACTCTGCCCCCACACACTGACGTAAAGATTTGTGGGGGCGAGTTTAAACGAAGCGTTTCAGGAAGGCGTGGCTGAGCCTTAACTTTTACAAAGAATATATTTTTGGGTTTGACACTTTGAGCTTTGTAACTGCAGATCTTATACTTGCACTAACAGCTACATAACACACTAAAGAAAGAGGAAAAAAACAAATCGCATCATATGACCCCTTTAAGAATGATTCAATGACTTGCTCATAAAGAAAGGCTTTGTCAGAAATTGCACTCTAGGTACTTTTTTTGCTCTTGCAAAGTACTTATTTTTAATAATTACTTTTGTGAGCGCTAAAAAAGTATGAATGTGTGTAGAAGTACTAATGTAATCCGGCCTTACTATGTTGTCATTGTCATGTGACCTACCAGCGTTAGTTGCATCGCTTCATTGCCATTCACCAATCCTCTCCGTGGCTTTATGGGATAGTAAAGTGTCCATTATATGTACACTTCAGAATTTCACCGGAAGTACTTTTTGCCTACTCTTTTATGAGTACTGTGAATTCGGTCATACTTCTTTTATTTTATACTGTTTGTTTTCTTATGCTGTCTTATACTATTCGGTTTCACCTACTATATACTAGGGAAGTATGCGATTTTAGACGCAGCCAAAGTTACCGTTCCTGAGTGAATCAGTATTTTTGAACAAATTGGTTGATTATATGACTCATTTACTGGCGTTATGATTGAAAAAAATTGAGGATTGTAACTGGTTGTTGCACAATACAGTTCCTAAATTCCTAAATTATTAACCTTTCTAAAATTGTTATGACAGAGCTCTAAATCTACACCATACAAGTCATTGCTGGACTTGCAGAAAAAGCTAGGTCAAAAGACTGTGATGTCAATTCCTCACTATAGGGGAGCGCGGGGCACAGCCTAACACGGAGTTAAATGTAACACGGACCTAGTCAGGGTTAGTCAGGGTCAAGCAGGTTGTGTTTCCGCTCTTTTTCTCTCGCTGCCAGAAGACGGTCTCCCGCAGATTTGTGGAAAGTTTTGATAAGATTTCGTGAAGATTCTGGACAAAGAGTGTTTTGACACCATGCAAGTACATTTTTTCATCATACGTTTTTTTTGGTTTCTGAGTTGGGTGTGTATGTCACCAAATCTAACTTTATATTACCTTATTACTTTATATTGTCTTGTTGGCTAAAACATAGCACCATTTTGAAACATGCCAGCAACTCCTAGCAACTGTCAGCTAGGCTTAAAATATTTTTACACAGCGGGGTTAGTTGTAGCACATTACAACTAAAGCCCTATTCGCACGGGATTAGTATTACCTAGGGACCTCCGGTAATTTGTAATAATCGCAGAGGTCGTCTGTGATTTTTATCCCGTGCGAATCTGCCATGTCTGTAAAAATGTCTGTAAAAATTCCCCCGAAAATTACCTACCGTATTTTGGCCAACACATGGGTCCTCTGATAATACCAGTCCTGTGCGAATCCCCATGTCTGTGATTTGGGCTGTTTTTCTGTGAGCCTATCGTTTTCTAAAGAACGTAATAACCATTATGGGCCGTTTAACAGTCCATTTTACGTCTGTATTAAAACTATATTAACAATAAAATCTCTCGATATGATCTACTCCAATCCGATTATAGTTTTTCTCCAATAAAAACGTCTCAGGTTACGACTGTAACCTATGTTCCCTGAGAACAGGGAACGAGACACTACGTCAGAATGACGCTATGGGGGAACGCCTCAGGCGTGACAGGTGTCTGAAATAAATATCAACTCACGTCAATCATGTTGACCGGCGACAGCCCGTGAATCATCAGCTTGATTGATTAACGAGCGACCTGGATGTATAAAGGGGAGCCTTGCAAACATGACAACATCCTATCGTCTGAAGGGACTGTTGCAGGCAGGCCCCGAGGCATGGCAGGAAGACGTAGTGTCTCGTTCCCTGTTCTCAGGGAACATAGGTTACAGTCGTAACCTGAGACGTTCCCTTTCGAAAGGGAACTCTACACTACGTCAGAATGACGCTATGGGGAACGATATACCAACGCCACCATGCTAAGGGGAGTGCATGCCCAAAGGCAGTGACAACTGTCAGAACCGGCAATTCAAATGAACACTAGAACCACTCACCCCCAGGTCACACTGGGCTGTCAGTGACAGCACTCCCTACGGTCATAGCCCAAGCTATATGATACCACAGAAAACCTCCATAAACATAGTTTAGTGAAAGGTCTACCTGGGCCTGCTCAAGGGCCTAGGACCACAACTTCAACTTCTTAGAAGGGGTCCCTTCTAGGGAATGTGGCTAGGGAACCTGAGGGAACCCCAGCCAGTCACTATTCAGGGGAACGTGCCACCTGAAATGCCACCAGGCAGGCCTGACCTGGTGTCACTATATAAGACACTGCAGTCTGGCCACTTCCTGTCTGTCCGAAGACAGAGCCTCTGGACACTTACCTTTAGGAAGGCATCCAACCCGAGGGACTGCGAAGCAGGCAGTGAACCACTCGGACCGGATCTCAGAGACGGGATATCCTGGAGAGTATGACTCAGCATAGTGCTTTACAACCCTTGCCATCGAGGGGAGTTTCTCTACTCGATCCACGGATCAACCCAGTGTTTGTGTTTCAAAACACTAAGGAGGCCTGTGAGGGCCTAAGGACTGATCTAACTGGGAGGCCTCATGAGAGGCCTACGACCGACTGACCAGGCTCAGGAGACCACATACTCATACTGACCCTCAGTGAGGGGAGCATTAGATCTACCTGGTAGGCAACCAGGCTGTAGCAGGATAAAGAGGTTCCAGGAGGGAACCCGTAGCAGAGAATAAAACTTGAGTCGAGCCAGGGCGCAAGCTCACCTTCGGTAGCTGCCTGATAAGGTCTGCTAAACTGAAAGTAAGCGGCCACTAGCTTACAAAACCCAGCACCACAGTGAAACTACTCAGGGAGACCTGGAGAGGCCTACTACCTGACAACCACAGTATGTGGGAGCTCACCTTCAGAGAGGCCTGGTGAAGCCTACTATCTGATAACCACAAAACGTGGGAGCTCACTTTCAGAGAGGCCTGGAGAGGCCTGCTACCTGAAAAACCATGCTCAGTGGAACACACAGTAAGTGGGAGCTAACCCTTCAAGGAGGCCTGGTGAGGCCTACTACATGACAACCACAGTATGTGGGAGCTCAACTTCAGGGAGGCCTAGCGAGGCCTACTACCTGAAACACCATGCTAAGTGGAAACACACAGTAAGTGGGAGCTAACCTTCCA
Source organism: Abramis brama (assembly GCF_963993115.1). Lineage (NCBI taxonomy): Eukaryota > Metazoa > Chordata > Actinopteri > Cypriniformes > Leuciscidae > Abramis > Abramis brama. The sequence goes on from NC_139965.1 coordinate 35,469,617, forward strand.
AGGAGGCCTGGAGAGGCCTACTACATGATAACCACAGTATGTGGGAGGTCAACTTCAGGGAGGCCTAGTGAGGCCTACTACCTGAAAACCACAGTGCATGGGAGTTCACTTACAGAGAGGCCTGGAGAGGCCTGCTACATGACAACCACAAAATGTGGGAGCTCAACTTAAGGGAGGCCTAATGAAGCCTACTACCTGATAACCACAGTACATGGGAGTTCACTTACAGAGAGGCCTAGAGAGGCCTACTACCCGTTACCAGAAAACCACATTAAGTGGAAACTCAAGGTATGTTGGAACTCAACTCCAGGGAGGCCTGGTGAGGCCTACTACCAGAGAACCATGACATGAAGGAGCTTACTTTCAGGGAGGCCTGGAGAGGCCTACTACCTGAAAACCACAGCTGACAGTGGGCCAGACTGGCAGTCCAGTTGACTGTCTATGGGGCTTTGCCTTCAGGGAGGCCTTATGAGACCTACTACCTGATAGTTCAACCCCACTTAATACCACAGTATGAGGGATTTAGCCCTCAGGGAGGCCTAGTAAAGCCTACTACCTGATCACCACAAAAAACGTGGGAGCCCATCTTCAGGGAGGCCTGAAGAGGCCTACTACCTGAAACAGTCTAATCAGCTGGATGTGACTGCTGCTGGGGACTCGCCTAACAGGGAGGCCTGGTCGAGCCTACTAGCTGATAGCGAGTCTATTCTGCTACTTAAACGAACACTGCTGGAACCATACTATTAAAAAACTTTTCTTATAGTTTTGTCTTAGTGTATGTTCCACAATGTTGTGACCCACCTCCGAGGAGGCCTGTTAAGGCCTACTACTCGGCAGTGAGCCTTCTGCCCGAACTACCAGGGCCAACCACCGAAGGTGAGCTGGCCTAGGAGCCCTATTTTAGGGGCTACCCGGTCAAGGAGGCCTGCTGGGGCCTACTACCTAACTGTGCAGCCTTCAAGGCAGCAAAACTGTTACTACAGCGCTTACAGCATCCTGGTACCTAATCACATTGCCAAAGGCAGTGTACTCAGCAAAAAGCAATACCCTCATAGCAGGGGAGTACACATACGTGCCTAGTGGAGGCCCCAATTTAATGGCCTACCTACTATATGCATGGGCGTCAGCTCATGGCAATGCTCTGGCTTCAAGGGAGCGGAGTTCAAAAGACCGGAATGAAATGTAGTTAGAACTCCCTGCTCAACCGGAGCCATCATGGTGTGAGGTAGATAATACAGAGCTGAGAATGGACTACTCAAAACTACCCTGAGTTAGCGGGGGAGTAACACCATATGCCCCTGAAATGTTAGACAGGGAGCGGGCCTGCAAGTGGCTCCAAAGGGTGACAGGGATTTGTCCTGTGCCCAGCCTGGGGGAGCGGGGGCTTGCTTGCAAGCCAACCAACTTTCACCCATCGTTCGAGCGGTTCAGCTCAATGGGCTGAGTGGAGCCAGCTCTAGAGGCCTAAAAACAAGTAGCTCTGTTCGGCAGGGTCTGGCAAACTATCACATCGCAGAGCGAAAGACAGCCTGACCCTGCCTGAAGGATCATACCTCAACTACCACCCTGCATTACTCTATCACCCCTGAATGCAGTGAAAGGGGCGGGCCTTGGCCAACAACTCCCATTTAAGGGAGGAGGCTGAAATCTCGGGGAGGAAGCCTCCTGAGCTTCTCGTTAATTCGTTCCAGCCACCAACTGAGGAGGCTTCAGGGCCCTGAAGTCTCCATACTTTACCTTTTTATTCCTCTAAGAATGACCCCTAGGTCTATACAGGGAACAAGGCTTCTGTAGAGAAATACAAATCAGTGTTAGTTATATACACAAATTCTCAAAAACCAAAAAATTCACCTGCGGCGTGCGGAGTGAAGACTTCACCAGAAAGGTCTCAACGAACCTGGGGTCCACCACTTTTACATGCCTAAAAGAGGCGCTCACACTAACCAAGCCAAGGCGGGCCAACAGAACATAGTTCTATCATGGGCCCAGCCCCAGGCCTGATGTAGCAAGAACGCCTGGGGAGTCAGGAAGAGAGAGAGGGCTGGTAGAAAAAGGCCCTCCAGGGAGATCAACCCTTACTCACGCTGTGTGCGCTTGCGCTGGATGACCTCCCTTAGATCCCTCTTCTTGCGGGAGGCTCGCCTTCTCTGTGCCCTACTCCTCCATGGAGGGGGCGCACGAGAGGCAACACTGGACCTCTGGTCCTGTCTACGGTCCTCGGACCGAGAGGGACCAGGGCCTCCCGTCTGCCTGGGCTTGGACCCGGATCTCAGCGGTATACATGTTTCAAAAGCAGCTGAGCGTGCCTTCGCCTCTCTAAACTTCCCAACCACCGCATCCACGGAGGTGCCAAAAAAGTTTAGAAGGCGAAACTGGTGAATCGAGGAGAAAAGGATTTCTCTTTCTCCCCGATATCAGCCATGTTAAGTCACAGATGCCTCTCCGTGGCCACCAACGCTGCCATCGATCGGCCGATCGCGGCAGCAGGCCCGGTGAGACAAAACTGTGGTTCGACGCAGCTCAGCAACCGCCTCAGGGGACAGCCCCGCCCCCTGGTCGAGATCCCGCAGCAGGTCAGCCTGGTAAGCTTGCAGCACCGCCATGGTATGGAGAGCAGCGCCGGCCTGACCTGCTGCCGTGTATGCTCTGCCATTCAAACGAGCTGTTACTTTAAGCGGTTTGGATGGCAGGGTTGGAGCTTTAAGTGTCGACACCCGCCCAGACACGAGACATTTCGTGAACGTCTCGTCAATCGGCGGTATCGACACATACCCATGCTCCCCGATCCACCCAACATCAGCGAAATCACCCCGCTGATGTCGGTGAATACGAGCAGAGTATGGGTTCTTCCAAGCCCTCTCGATCTCAGTATGGAGATCAGGAAGGAAAGGAAGGCTCACCTGAGCTGGTGGCATATGTTCAGGGAGAAATCGATCGTCAAGCCTGCCGCGAGCGATCTCTCCCATAACATCCACCAGCTCAGCATACACGGGGCAGGATGGCTGACGAGGCTCTGGATCTAATTCATCCTCATCAGCCATTTCTTGCCCGTCCTGAAGAGCACTCGCTGCAATACCAGTAGGAGAAACGTCTCCGTCATCCACCTGCAGCACGCTCTCGTCAGTCGATGACGCATCTGAGAGTTTTTTTTTTTTTTACATCCCTCTCAAGACTGTCAACGAGCTCCATCTGGGAGCCCCATGAAGCGAGTCGCCGCTCTGCCTCGGCACGAGCGGGACCCGAACCATGAGGTCCAGATGCTGAGCTCTCTTCCCTCGAGAAGAGAGCCAGACGAGAGCGGAGCGTTCTCATAGGAAAACACTCACTTTTTCTTTTTTTTTTTTTTTTTTTGTTTGCACAGGACACTCCCTCGAGAGCGTCCCGTGCGTGCTCTTCACCCAGACAGAAAACGCACATTTCATGTGTGTCACCCGGCGACAAAAACCTTGGGCACGGGTCAACACATTTAATGAAATTCTTTACCTTAGGACTTGCCTTAAGTGTGCGCTTCATTTTCTAATTGCCGTTAACCTGCTTGACATTAAAACCAGACAAAACAGTCCCTGAAGACGAAAAGATGTTGTCATGTTTGCAAGGCTCCCCTTTATACATCCAGGTCGCTCGTTAATCAATCAAGCTGATGATTCACGGGCTGTCGCCGGTCAACATGATTGACGTGAGTTGATATTTATTTCAGACACCTGTCACGCCTGAGGCGTTCCCCCATAGCGTCATTCTGACGTAGTGTAGAGTTCCCTTTCGAAAGGGAACTATGAAGTGCTGCAAAAGAGAAAACAAACTACAGTAAAGACGTGATCCGGAAGCTCAACTCGGACCGTTGTCATGGAAACGTCAAATTAAGTATTTTGGCGCAACATGGAAGCTCTTTTGGAAAGTTTGGACGCTTTTTGTGGTAGTGTAACTTAGTAGTCTGTATCGTGGAGCATTTCTTTGTCTCACACGGCCTCTAAAGACGTCCATCCTGTAAGTAGGCTATCTCAAGAAATCAAAGTGTGAAAGAGTAAAAATGATATAAAATGAAATAAACCAAATAAAATGAATAGAAAAACAAGCCTATCGCGACGTTTCGGTATTCATAATACCTTCTTCAGGCAGGCTTGTTGTAAATATGGACAAAGAATAAAAGAAAAAGAAGATATATTATATATTTATACAATAATATGATATTCTATAATATATTTCTCTAATAAATTGGTTTTAAATAAGTTCTTTTTTTGAATTGCGCGATCTTCGTTTCAGCACGTTCAGCTAGTGAAGTGTGAATGGGTGGGCGCACGCTGTAAAGTCCGTAAACTCGAGGGAATTACAAACATTTATTTGCCCGTGTGAATGAGCCACCAAAAACACAGACGTCAGGGGGTAATTTCCTAATTACAGAGGTCCAGGGGTAATACTAATCCCGTGCGAATAGGGCTTATGCCGCCAAGTGTACAACGATAATGAAATGAAAAAAGGGAGCCACACAACTTTTCAGGTTTGAGTATTTATTTTGCCACATTTCAATTTGTTGGACTTTCACAAACAATGCTGGAATTTAAATGTCAAAGTATGATTTTTTTTTTCACATTTGTTTACTATGCATTGATCACTTGTAGGCATTCAACTTCCTGCTCAGCTACTGTTCGGACGCTCTTGCTTACTGCTCCGCGCTTTGCTCTATCGCTTTTATATTTTATCTTCTATATTTTTATATTTTATCTCCTTTTATCACCTAATTTTAACTTCAGCAAATCAGCACAGTGCTCAAATGACAACGTTTGGATTACTACAAAAACGCAGAATTCTTTTACCCAACCAGCTTACATTCCGGGGAAAGGAAAACACAACTGCCTACATTCATAAGGATAAGAGAGAAAATGCACCAACTGCCACAGACTTTTACAAAGGATTGCAGTTCTTGAAACAAAGTTACTTACGGGACCACCAAACCAGACGGAACACACAACAGAGCTTCGTCATGGACACCCTCAGCATATAGCCGGTGAGTCCCATGAAACTAGTGCTCCTCGACAGGTAGAGAAACAAGCCGATCGACTTACAAATCGATGGCACAAACAGGGAGCGAGACCCAAAGGCACTCGAGACATCAGATTGTCACGAGCATCACATATTGCCGCAGTAGCATCCTCTACCCCAGATACAGCTCTGACAAGGATTGCAAACACTGGTTTCCTACCACCGCCTATACATCTTTAGAACAGATTTGAAGTACTAATGAATGTAAATGAGGAATCCCCAAACATGATGAATGTGATTGAACACAGACTGAATGGGCCAGTAGCTAACACTGATGCTAACTGGCGCTCAAGGTCGAGCAGACAGCGGCACTCAGCTCAGAGCGCAGCTGAGCCCAGGACTCTGATAGTGGGGGACTCCATAATCAGAAACATGAGCAGCAGGGATACAACTATGTGCTGCCTTCCACAAGCAACAACTTCTGATATAAACAGGGAACTTCAGACATTCTGAACAGTCCTCAATGAAACAGCCCCTCCTAACTTTACTTTTATGAGTGTCTGCAGAGCGGGTAGGAGAGGTGGGGGTCTAGCTGCTCTTTTTAAAGATATCTATCAATGTAAGCAAATATCATTTGGGAATGACCCGTCTTTCGAATATCTGGGTATTGTGTTAAAAGGTGCTCCACGCATTTTACTTATCATTATTTACAGGCCTCCAAAATACTCTCCAGCCTTTGCTGAGGACTTTATAGAACAGTTATCAACAATTACCTCAGAGTTTGATTGTTTTGACATTGCTGGAGATTTTAACATTCACATAGATAATGCAGAAACCAATATGGCAAAAGAAATCAAAACTGCTTTAAAAACTTTTGATCTGACTCAGCATGTACATGGACCCACACATGGACCCTGTAGATTTACTTATCAGTAAGGGTCTAAACATTTCATCGATTGTTATTAAGGATGTAGCACTGTCTGATCATTTCTGTATTTTCTTTGATATATTGATCTCTCCTACCATTGAAGCTAGATCTGTGTCTGTCAAGAAGAGATGCTTAAATGAGAACACTAGTGTACTATTTATGAAGGCTATATCCTTAACACCAAGCATATCTGCAGACTCTGTTGATTTTCTCATTGATTCTTTTAACTCAAAAGTTAAAAGTGTCTTTCACTTAGAGAAACTTGTGCATGCTTTCATCACCAGCAGGGTGTATTATTGTAATGGACTCCTCACTGGCCTTCCCAAAAAGACCATAAGACAGTTGCAGCTCATACAGAACGCTGAGCAGAACCAGAACAAATGAACACATCACACCAGTCCTCAGGTCTTTACACTGGCTCCCAGTTAGATTTAGGATTGATTTTAAAGTATTATTACTGGTATATAAATCATTCAATGGCCTAGGACCTCAATGCATTGCAGATATGCTCACTGAATATAAACCCAACAGATCACTCAGATCATTAGGATCATATCAGCTAGAAATACCAAGGATTCACTCTAAGCATGGTGAGTCTGCTTTTAGCCATTATGCCAGCCGCAGCTGGAACCAGCTTCCAGAGGAGATCAGATGTGCTCCTACAGTAGTCACATTCAAATCCAGACTCAAAACACATCTGTTTAGCTATATGGATTTACTGAATGAGCACTGTGCCACTGTTCGTCCGACTGTTTGTACTGTACTGTATTTTATTTTATTTTTCTAAACTGTTTTAATTATTCTTATTTCTTTTTATTATTTTAATTTCTTCTATGTAAAGCACTTTGAATTGCCACTGTGTATGAAATGTGCTATATAAATAAACTTGCCTTGCCTTGTATATTTATTAAAAAGCCTGTTTTTCAGGCTTTTTAAAAGACAGAGAAGACAGATAAGTGACATTGTATGGGGATGGGAGAAACCCACCCAAATTAGCTTCGGTTAAACAGGCGTATAAAAATTTGGGTAAATGTGTAAGCTAGATTTATGCCTATTTTTTCACATCTTCATGGACACAACAATGATTTCCCTCGTGTGTTTATATCTTTCCTTGTAATAATGTATAAGTAAGTAAGTAAGTAAGTAAGTAAAATTTATTTATATAGCACTTTTCACAGATATTATTGTTCTTTGTTGATATGAACCTGCAACCAGTCAAAATATATTGAGCAGTCAGTACTGTAAACAAATGGAAAGCACAATGTTCAGGGCCATACAATTTGTTCATTGTACAGTTTACAGCCTACAATGCACTGTACTACAGTATACAACACTAAAATCAAAGGAGTAAACATGTGATCATTGTGCTTCTTCTTGTCTTTGGGCATCATTTGAAACAGGTTAAATCAATTTTGAGTGGTTGTGTTCAATCAATGACATGTGTTCTCTATTTGTATTTGATCGTTGCCACTTGTGTTTACCAGTATGGATGGCATGTGCATTAGAGTGCAGAATGTGTTTTGAGAATGAGAATGTGTTTAGCGTTTTGCTGAAAAGTCTAAGTGAGATCTGCAAATTGTGTTTTACCATGTGAAATGGTTTAAGGTATTGACAACAGACTGCACAATTAGCTAAATGAGTTCAGGCAACTGAGAACTTTGTTCAGCCAATGGGTTTTAGTGTTTTAGCAATTGAGAAAAACTGTAAAAGGGCCAGAGTCAGTTCATTCAGTTTTGGAACAATGGATCCAGAAAGACATGAAGGATTAGGTTGAGGAGGAGGAGGAGGAGGAGGAGGAGGAGGAGGAGGAGGAGGAGGAGGAGGAGGAGGAGGAAAAAGAAGAGTAGATGGGAGTGGAGGAAGAGGTGAAAGAAGAGGATGAGGAAGGTGAAGGGGTAGGGCAAGGCCAAAGAGACAAGCAGTGCCACTCTAGTTGCCCATGTCTCTGTCCACGGTATGACAATGAGGCAGGCTGGGCAACGAGTACAGCCAAACTTGAGTCGCTTCATCGTCGCCTCGATCATAAGAACCTTCCAGGAGAAAAATAGGTACAGTAGATTAGCAGTACTTCAGACTGCTCTCTACTGAAACAGTGCAGTACACTGTGCTGTTACAACACATACATGTACTGTAGCTGTTGCACTATACTACTGTAATAAAAAGAAATGCCTCAAATTGTCTCACATGAATGCTTCCATTTTGTAAAAAGGATGTGTTACAGTTACCGTAATCAGTACTTCTATTTTTCTACACAGAGACGATGAAATGGAAGAAGTCTGCCAAATATTTCAGTTGATGCGTGCCAGCGGAGAACAGGTATACCTGCATATATGCAAGTGGATTTTACCCCCGCTGCCTGGCTAGGGCCAATATAGCCAGTGATGTTGACGAGATGCTGGGGCAGAGTATTTATTTTTGTTTGTTAGTTTGGTGTATTATACAGTACAGTACATTAAGGAATAAAAATGTGCCAATGTACCCATTGGTTGTGTATTTTGTGTTCATCATGTGAAAAGGTTTGTGAGGGAGGGAACAGCAAGCAACATAACTTACCATTTTTGGAAATGTTGTTTTGAATATATTGCACCAGTGTGTAGACTATGTTGTAGTGTTTGTGTTTGTGAGGGCTTGTGTGTGATGTCTGAGGGCAAAGTTTGGTTTTTCAGCAAGAGTGAATGGTTTTGACTGTAGAGCTTCATTCTGACCAGAAAATAGGATGTTTGGGGAATTGGGCGAGACGTTATGGATTTGTGTTTACTGTTTTGAGAATACGAGGCATAGTTTCAAGAAATGCGTTTAAGCAATCGAGAAAAACTGTAAAAACGGTCACATTTCTATAGTTGCCACGAAATTTCAATGATCATTCAGTGCAAGGTTGGAGTCAGCATTGTGTGTAGTTCAGTTGTAGTGTAACACAATACAGTTTGACCCATATTTATGATTAGGACCCACAACTCCTACAGTGAGCAAATGCCAGTAATGAGTTGTATCACTGCTGCCCGGTAAGGTGGTTAAATTTAGATCTGGTATTCTCGTAGTTGCGAAGTCTAACAGTCTGGAAACTCAAAGGTGCATGCCTCACAGCATGTCGAAGATCAAATTTATCATGTGCCTGACTGATGCAGAACTGATGCAGAACTGACAGAACAGAAAATGTGATATTGTTCTCCACAAACTATGTTAAAGTACCATAAGAAAAACATATGTGAGAAAAAGGAGTCTTCAAAAAGGAGTCTACCAACAGAGATTATGTTTGTTTGGACCAACAGAGGGCGCTATCAATTTCCTAACTGTACTAATTACTTGTTCACACTAGACCAGTGGTTCCCAAACCTGTCCTGCCGGCACCCCAACACTGCACGTTTTCTTTGTCTCCCTAATCAAACACACCTGATTCAACTCATCAGCTCATTATCACATGGGTTAATGAGCTGATGAGTTGAATCAGGTGTGTTTGATTAGGGAGACAAAGAAAATGTGCTGTGTTGGGGTGCCGGCAGGACAGGTTTGGGAACCACTGCATAGACTATCAGATATCATCATCATGTTGCCATGTGTTGCGTGCTGTTTTTTAAACATTATCTAAAAACGTGGTGCTCATGGCGCAAGATGCTAATAAGAAACATACACAAAAACCTTTACAATGGTACAGTAGTTTTACACTTGACAATGGTCAAAATACAGAAAATCATAATTGTCCTAACTTTTTAAATTCATGGATAATAACATAAAAAATGTAATTGATATTTTGACTATACTGAAATAGAAATGAGTTTTCAGTTCAGAAATCGGAATATGTACAGCTCAATTATAGCTACCTATGCATGTAAGTATTAAAAAAAAAAACAGTAACAAAAAGTGACATGAAGTCCTGCCAACAACAGTCATGCAAAAAGTGCACCTAACAAATGTGAAAACAGTATGTTTGACAAGAGTGTATGGAAGTAACAGATGTAAGCACAATGTGTTCCCAAAGAATAACACTATTATTGGGTAATGAAAATGTGAATGTTGAAGAGAACAACTGGATGAATACACCACACTACAGGATAGGGTGATCTGATTCTGAATCACTGACTAAATTGGATTTCATGCTTGTCCTTCTCCAAAAAGCTCAATAGGAGATTGCATCACTCAATGTGGTGAAATTAAATTTGCATCGGATAAAGAAAATGACAGGTTTTTCTGGTTGAATTAGGCCTCTTCGATTTAGATGGCTAACCTTCACTCACCTTTTCCAATCTCAGCTACGGTAAACAAGACGGGTCAACAGGCAGAAGTGAAGAGAGGCTAAGTGGCAGAGGTCCTATTAAATTAATCAGGTAGGCGAACACTTGACTCATTTTGGATAGATTAAAAAGGATTATAAATAGAAAGATTCAGAGTGTTGCTAATATTGAATCCTGACCAAGTGTGAACTGGTGTGTGTGGTTGCTGAAACTGGCAGGAGCAAGGATGGTCAATCTCTTATGCTGGCCTGTTGCATCACTTTCAGGTCACCAGTCCCTGCCTCCACATGTGTAAACAGCAAACGATAAGAGCTGCCGATGCGCTGCAAACATTATGTTGTCTGGAAAAGCAGTCAAGAGTGAAGAGACAGTTAACAGAAAGAGGACAGTGTCCAGCTTTGGAAATGACGAATATTTTCCAGAAAGTCATTTTCACCAAACCAACAGCATCATGGGTACTTAATCACCCTGAAACTTGTTTATATGTCTCACACAGAGTTCACGTCTGCACTCTTCCTGGCCAGGAATAGAAACAGGACTTACATCTGGCATTTGGCAAATCACTACTGGACTCGTGCATATTTCAACCCAGACTCATTGGAAAAATATTTTCTGCAGAATTATACAGTACAACTTTATTGTCAACCAAGGCTGAAATTTCTCTTTGACCACACCAGCAATAAAAAAACAAAAAACACATACTACACAACACAAAAGTTAAAATAATCAATCAATCAATCAATCAATCAATCAATCAATCATTTAACCTTATTATTATGATTAATAAGTCCAATCACAGGTAAAAATTATCTTTTCTGATCTGGCAATGTTTAATATGTTGGTAGTTGTACTATATGTATCGTAGCAGTTTGGAAATGAAATGCTAGTGGGACTAAAATGTTAATGCTATATCACTTTTGAAAATAACGTACCACACTTGACCCTACACTAAACCTAATCAATAGTTAACAAAAGCAGTGAACTGTATGTATAGGTATATTTTTGAACTGAGTTTTGCAAAAATGTAGATAGTCTTTCCAATGAGCATTTATTTTCTCTTTTATAACACAAAATGTACATAACATCGACAGAGGTTAAGAGCGAAAGCTCACAGTTACAGCTTGTTGATAGTTTAATCTGCCCTGTTATCCAGCTGTACCGATCTAATCCTAAGATAACTAAAACAAGGCCAGAGAATCTAAATATAGTTCCTGCCATTCACAGTATTTTTAGGCTTGACCTATGAATGACTCATGCTTTTTTGTAAATATTCTTTTGGGCTACTGCCATTCAAAAACACACAACCATGACCAATCATATCCCTCATGGGGTTGTTAGTAGCAAAATAATGTTTTGACAGTTCCAAAAGCAATTCATGTTTTGTAATATTTGTGCAAATGTTTTATTTTAAGATTCCATTAGGGAACGTCTTGAAAACGTCTGTATTGGGAACTCTACTTGAAGGTAAATAATCAGCATGTTGTTTTTGGACATTAAGAGTCTCCCTTTCTATTTCAAAGGATGAACAACCCCGGATGTGATATTATGATCCTACGCTTAAATAGCCGAATACTCATGAAAGAGACATTGGGAGAATAGACTTTATCTGCTGCCTGTGAATTATTGGCTCGTGGCAAGAATCAGCAGCAACATGACAGGAATTGCATGGGGAAATTTTAAAAAAAGCAGGGGACACGACAACAGTGAGAGCTATACATTCAATGCCAAACAGGCTTCATTTACAGTCATAGCGGGAAGGCTGATGTTTGGCGTCACTCAGCGGCATGTCTATTTTTGGCACACTGAATGTCTATATATAGCATACTTGTAAGGTCATCTGGGTCACGTTCGCCAGTGTCATCTCACCATAAAAAGGATATGGCTGGCTAAAAGGGTGGTTTTATTTTTTTTGTGGTTAATCTTCCTGTCTCACTAAATGTGAAACTGTTTTAGGCTGATTATTATCCCAGGGGATGGGATTATTATTCTATATCTCTAAAACCTGAAGATGGCCTGAAAAAAAATAATGTGGTTAAGCACTCTTTAGCTTTCTCAATGTCATTCTATCTTCTTCTCTATTTATATGAGAGACCAAACAAAGCTGGTTTATTTCAGTTAGACAAAATCAATAATACAGCATAAAAAATGTTTTAATCACCACTACCGTGTTTGATCGCAAACAAGACATTCTAACCGGATTGCATTAAAATAACAGAAATATATAGAAAATAATTTTCAAAATTCATTAACAAAATCATGAGGTAGTTGTCAATTCATCAAAAACTCTCAATGAGTCAAATTAGCTGCTTCCATTATTATAGACTATACATTATTATTATTATTATTATATTTAAATTAATTTTTTAAGTGATATTATAATAATTGTAAGTTGTCCCTAATTTTTTTTCCTTTATGTATATGAGTGACCAAACAGAGGTTGTTTTCTAATTGTCTTTATTTCAGTTCATTGATCACACAACTCGGCGGGGAAACAAAATGCATATTTATCAATCAAAATGTTTTAATCTCTACTAATTATAATAGATTATGATTGCAAAAAATATAATGCAACTACATAGCATAAAAACAAATAAATAACATAGAAATATCTCATGTAGACACAATTATTGAATGCTTCACAGTGGTGCTAATATTTTTTTGCCTAATATTTTGCTTTTCGCTAAAACCACAAAAAAAGTAAGCTAATTGTTCTTTAAAACAAAGAAATCCCTCAATGATCTGATGTTAGTTTCAAGACTGTAGTGACCAAAGCTCAGGTGTTAGAGAGAGACTTTAAGTGGCACTCGTTCCTGGCAGTCTTTGTTTGGTGGCGTTGAATTCTGGTAGGACAGCCTCACAAATATAACAATAAGTATAACGCCTGTAAACAAAAACATAAAATGTGATTGCATGAACCGCAAATTGTGTTATCCTCTTCCGTTTCCAATCATTTCAGGATGTTTTGAATGAGCTGTGTACGCGTCTCACCTATAAATCCCAGAGTCCCAAGCAGGATGCCCACTGTTGACTGAATAGTGGGCATGCCCTGAAGCTGTTTTGGTGCAGTTCTACAGTTCCCCCTCACGTTGCACGGGCAAACCGTCACTGTGAGAGAGACAATGACCATTGAGCTCTTTTTAAATGCATTAGAAGGGGCAATGGTTGCACACAGGGAAATAGGACATATTTATGGAGCACTAGGTGAGGGTGATTGCAATGGAGAGGTCTCGTGGGAAACTAGAATGAGAGTCAGACAAGATGAGAGCATTAGAGTGAGAGAGAGAGAGAGAGAGAGAGAGAGAGAGAGAGAGAGAGAGAGAGAGAGAGATGCCATTGCCCTGTGGCCATGCTATGCATCACCGGAGACTGTGTGAACACGATGTTTCAGGAGAGAATCTATTAAACCAATGGATGTGAATGCATGACAAAGGAGACACAAAAACACACAGCATTTGTTCTCAACCTTTTTGATCAGGTAGTCACCCCAAAGATAATTCCTCTTGTATTTCTGCAGTAATTATGACAATGCTGCTTTTTTTTAGATTTTTTTTTTTTTTTTTTTTTTTTTTTTTACAGAAAGTGTAGATAATAGATTAATGTAACAATTTATTTTGTGATTCTCCGAGATTCAAGATTCTGTGTTTTTCAATGAAAATAATAGTTATCGAGGGGAAATAACGCCTCGGTTACGACTGTAACCTCGGTTCCCTGAAGAGGGAACGAGCGTTGCGTCGAGAATGACGCTATGGGGAACGCTTTGCGTGATGACGTCTTGAAGCACATGTAAAATCAGTCCAATGGTGTAGCGGGACGTCAGAGGCGGGTGACGTCACGTACCAGGAAGCTATAAAAGCCGGCCCGAAACAGAAAACGAAAGCTTCGTAAAAGTCTGAAGTCGAGCTGACAGGCATGAAGGAGATATGGCAAGGCGACGCAACGCTCGTTCCCTCTTCAGGGAACCGAGGTTACAGTCGTAACCGAGGCGTTCCCTTTCAAGGGAACTCCCGTTGCGTCGAGAATGACGCTATGGGGAACGTCTATACCAACGCCTCCATAGCTACGAATGTCTGTCCTGTGTGTAATCTAATAGAGCAGCACTAGGATGACAAAACATGAGACCCTGGAGCAGAGTCTAGATCCAAAGAGTAAAACCTGACGAAAGTGTGCGGTGAGGACCAGCCTGCCGCATCACAGACATCCTGTAGTGAAACTCCTGAAATAAGGGCCTTAGAGGCCGCCATACTCCTTGTAGAGTGCGACCGGACAGCCAAAGGAGAAGGCTGCCCAGCCGCCTCATAAGCAAGTGAGATAGCCTCGACCACCCACTTGCTCATCCTTTGCTTAGACACTGGACCTCCTTTGTTAGGGGACCCAAAGCACACAAATAATTGATCACTTTTTCGCCACAGGGCAGCTCTGTGGACATATGCGTCTAACGCCCGCACAGGGCAAAGCAAATTATTAGCCTCCTGGTCCGCATTTTGAAAGGGAGGAGGACAGAAGGCCTGCAGAACAATAGGTCTGACCACATTAGTGGGGACCTTGGGGATATAGCCCGGTCTCGGATGAAGAAATGCTTTGATCATACCCGGAGCAAACTCCAAGCATGACGGAGCAACCGACAACGCTTGGAGATCCCCAATTCTCTTGAGAGAGGAAATAGCAAGAAGGAAAAGAGCTTTCAGCGTTAAAAACTTCTCAGGAACCTCCTCAATAGGCTCAAAGGGGGCCAGGGACAAGCCTTGTAATGCAATGGACAAGTCCCATGGTGGCACCCTAGAGCGAACTGCAGGCCTCAGCCTCCAAGTGCCACGAAGGAAAACGAGATATCAAAGGGTCTTTCCCCACAGACATTCCACCCAAAGGAATGTGGTAAGCACCTATGGCCGCCACATAAACCTTTAAAGTGGACGGGGTCAGACCTGCAGTGAACCGGTCCTGCAGGAACTCCAGCACTGTACCAATTGGGCAGTTAACTGGGTCCAACCGACGGTCACTACACCAAGAAGTGAAGACTCTCCACTTCAGGGCATAAAGTTTCCTCGTGGAGGGAGCTCTGGACTGTAGAATGGTCTCAACAACCTCAGTTGAGAGACCTGACTCTATGAGCTGGGCCCCCTCAGAGGCCAAGCCCACAGGTTCCACAGTTCTGGGCGGGGGTGAAATATTGAGCCCCCTGCCTGGGACAGAAGGTCTCTCCTGACGGGTAACTCCAGAGGATGCCCGTCGAGGAGGGAGACCAGATCGGGAAACCATACTCTGCCCGGCCAGCGCGGGGCTATAAGAAGCAGGCAAACCCGGTCCCTGCGAACTCTCTCCAGAACTCCCGGGAGCAGAGCAACTGGGGGAAAGGCGTACAGACGTAGCCTCGGCCACGTCTGAACCATAGCATCCAGTCCCAGAGGAGCTGGATGCGTGAGGGAGAACCAAAGTGGACAGTGAGACGTCTCTCGAGACGCAAACAGATCCACTTGTGCTTGGCCGAACTCCCTCCATATCAGCTCCACCACCTCGGGGTGGAGCCTCCATTCCCCGGGCCTCGGCCCCTGCCTCGACAGAGTGTCTGCTCCTATATTCTGGACCCCGGGGATGTAAGCTGCCCTGAGTGACAGTAACTTCCCCTGGGACCACAAGAGGATATGGCGTGCCAAGTTGGATAACGGGCGCGAGCGCAAACCCCCTTGGTGGTTGATATAGGCGACTACCGACGTGTTGTCCGTGTGTACTAACACATGGTGTCCCCTGAGATCTGTGATAAAGCTCCTCAGAGCCCGGAAGACAGCTAACATCTCTAGGCGATTGATATGCCAGGAACGATGATGGTCTTCCCACAGACCTTGAGATGAGCGACCCTCCAGGATCGCTCCCCAACCCGTGAGGGAAGCATCCGTCGTTAGCAGTTTGCGACGACAAGGAGCTCCCAACACTGGGCCCTGGGACAGGAACCAAGGTTTCTTCCACATAACCAGGGCACGTAAGCATCGCCGCGTGACCCTGATTGTGCGAAATGGGTTGCCCCTCGGGGAAAACCCCCTGGTCCTGAGCCACCACTGCAGGGGCCTCATGTGCAGTAGTCCAAAAGGTATCACGTTGGAAGCTGCTGCCATGAGACCCAACAGTCTCTGGAACTGTTTGACAGTGAGTAGCTGGCCTAGCTTTACACCTTTCACAGCTGCAAGGATGGACTCTATACGTGGCGGTGACAGGCGCGCCTGCATCGACACTGAGTCCCAAACCACGCCTAAAAAAGTGGTCCTCTGGAGTGGAGAAAGCACACTCTTCTTGGCGTTCAGCCGTAACCCCAACTCTTTCATGTGGGCGAGAACAACATCTCGATGTTGAACCGCCAACTGATGCGACTGAGCTAAAATCAACCAATCGTCGATGTAGTTCATGATGCGAATACCCTGGAGGCGCAGCGGCGCCAGAGCTGCATCCATGCATTTGGTGAAAGTGCGGGGTGATAAAGCTAGGCCGAATGGAAGAACCCGATATTGGTATGCTTTGCCCCCGAAAGCAAACCTCAGGAACTTCCAATGACACGGACGGATGGAAATATGGAAATATGCGTCCTTGAGGTCTATCGTGACAAACCAGTCCTCGGACCTGATCTGTGGCACGATCTGTCTCAATGTTAACATTTTGAACTTGAGCTGCATGACTGACTCGTTCAGAACTCGAAGATCTAAAATGGGACGCAATCCCCCGTCCTTCTTTGGAACTATGAAGTACCGGCTGTAAAACCCGGCTTCCCTGTCGGAGGGAGGTACATATTCTATGGCCCCTTTCTCTAACAGAGTGTTTACTTCCTGTTCCATAACCAGAACCTGCTCGGGGCCCACCACTGTGGGCAGGACCCCCATAAACCGAGGTGGGCGTTTCTTGAATTGTATCTGATACCCTTTTTCTACGGTCTGCAGGACCCAACGAGAAACATTTGACAGTAGCTTCCACGCTGTCAAAGATTCTACTAGAGGTACCAGCCTCTCGAGACTGGTTTCTGGATTTTGTTGTTGTCGAGTAGTCAATTCGTCGCCCTGTAACGGCGCACCGGCAGGGAACGACCGAACAGACTGCTCTAACACCCTCCTCGGAGGGGGCGGGCATCCCGAGGCCACTACGTTTCCGGGTGGTCCTTGAGATATGTGCTCGCCGGAGACCGCTGCGCCCTGTAACACCTGAGGCGGCAGGGTTGGCAGAACGGTCCCCTGAGGGTACCGAAGAGAGACGGGCACCGTAAAAAGAGGTGTTAACCGCTCTGCTTCGGGGGGGACTACCCTCATTAGTCCTGAGCCCTCGGACGTCAGGATTTCTTCCCAGCAGCCTTCTTGGCAGTAATAACGGTCCGCAGATCCGCTCTACCCCTCGAAGACTGCTGGGTTTGAGCGCGCCCTCCGTGTCCCCGAGATTTTTGTGGGGGAGCACGGGAGGACACACTCTGCTTTTGAGTGGCACGATGATCAGCGCTCTTTTTAGAGGAGTGAGGCTGCTCCCGCTCAGCAGCCTCAATGAAAGAACGGCGGGGGAGAAGTTTCTGGAGTGCAGCAGCCTGTTTTGAAGCTTCTTGCGATTTTAGCTTGACCAGCGGCTGCATACGATTTATGAATCAGGGAAGATGTAAACTTTACTGGTTTAGTGGGGAGTGTAGGAGTCTTCAAGGAAGATGCCGTTGCTGGAGAGAGATAGTTCGCCAACGTCTCCTCCACCTTCGGCATCTCCCCATAACCATGCTCTTTATATTTATAGATGGAAGAGTAATGGGATGTTTGTGGTGTGTATACTCTGTATGACATTGGTTTTCCCCACGATCTCGACACCTCGGTGTGGAGATCGGGGAAAAACGGAAGACTCCTGCGCTGAGGCTGTGCACGAGATGGCAGGAAGCGTTCGTCGAGTTTGCTTTTCGAACGAACGTCCTGCCTATCCTCTGGCCACTCAATAGAAAGTCTGTCAACTGCTCTAGTAACTACATCAAGCAGCTCTTCAAATGCATGAGACTGAGGTGGCGAATCCTCAGACTCAGCTTCAATACTGACAACATCCAACTCCTCAGAGCTGGATAGTTGTAGTACTGGTGCCTCTATCGGGGGGGAAGAAACCGCAGCGCGTGCTTCCACACCCTGATGAGAGGCACTGGATCTGTCAGTAAGAGGCTGAGATAAGGCAGAGCCCGTCTCAACATCCACTGACAGATCCATTTGCGAACCCCAGGTCTGAGATCGCCGCCGAGCCTCAGCCGCGGCGGGACCCGAGCCCTGGGGAACGTGGTCGGGATTGAACCGAGCCAACCGGGATCGGAGCGTCCGCAATGGAAGCGCACAGCAATGCACACAGTCACCACCCTCGAGTGCTGACTGGGCATGCTCCTCTCCCAAACAAACAACACAAAGAGTGTGTGTGTCACCTCCCGTTAAATAACGCGGGCAGGGATGGACACACACTCGATACTGCTGCTTGCTCGCCATATCTGAATAAATATATATATATATAGACAGACAACACCAAATAACAAGGACAGATTTCAACACAGAGCGCGACTGAAGACTCAGAAAGCTTTCGTTTTCTGTTTCGGGCCGGCTTTTATAGCTTCCTGGTACGTGACGTCACCCGCCTCTGACGTCCCGCTACACCATTGGACTGATTTTACATGTGCTTCAAGACGTCATCACGCAAAGCGTTCCCCATAGCGTCATTCTCGACGCAACGGGAGTTCCCTTGAAAGGGAACTATTAAAATATTGTATTTTTGTAATATATAATTTTTGTATTTTTAGCATTCAATTTTTATTTATTTTTAATAAGTAATCCTGTGGCCCCTTGAGAACCACTGACTTAGAGGCCACATGCACACTGTAAAAAAAGTCCAGTGAAATGTGAAAACGGTTCCTTCAACATCGAAGTCACTACACCAACTGGTTTTATTTATTTTTTAATCAGCCTGTACAGTATGTATGTATGTATGTATGTTTTATTTATTTTTAAATTAAATTAAATTAAATTAAATTAAATTATGAAGCAGAAATTGTACCCTCAACCGCATGTACTCCATATTTTACAGTGTACCTTCCAGAGAAAATAAGCAGTAAAAGAATGCAAAATGTCTAAAATGTTAAAATGTCAGACATCAATTAAACAAATACAAAAAGTCTCACCTATTCTTCACATTCTTACATCAGTGAGCTTTATGAGGAACAAGACTCAATTATAACAGATACTGACTACATTAGAGCTAAATTGTTTCACAAAAATCCTCTGACTGAACAGTAATTAAGCTCATTTGTACATTTAAATAACACGAATGACGTGAATGCTTGTTTATCATTGACGTGGCTGAATTGCGTTTTTAATGTGTCGGGGAAAATTTGTTAGAGATCTAAAATTAAACATGCCATTTGTGACCTCCAATGGATATTACAGTCTCCAGTGAGCCCATTAAACATTGTGTTCAGACAGCTGATAAATGCAAAGCATGAATGTAATCAAATTACCTACATGATTTTCCTCTTTATGCAAACATGCTCTCTTCAATCATTCAGTTTAAATTTAGTCCATGTATGTTACCTGGCAGATTGATGAATGTGCTTCTGGGAGGAGAGCTGCTGTCTGAGATGGTAAAAGGTACAATATAAACCTCTGGAGGCAGGTACGGGACATTTAAAGACAGGTTGGTGTGAGTGTCTGTGGAAACAATAGAATTCCAGTTTACATTTCTATAGGGTGTAACTTTATCATCCACTTTCTAGACATTCTAACTATAAGTAACTTACTTCAACTACCAGTCATTAGAGTATCAATAGACTGTCTTCTTACACTTTATTTTGATGCTCTCCCCTCTACTGACTATAAGTAACTTTGCAAGTAAGTAGATGTCAACTTATTCTACTAACCCTAACCTAACAGTCTGCTAATACTCTAATGAGAGTTAGTTGACATGTTGTTGCAAATTAAACAAGCATAGCATCAGTTCTGGCTGGTCACGTTAGTCAAGCTCGCATCAGCTGACTCTCAGCTGATCCACGTCTACCTATAGGAATACAATGCCTATCACTGTATACATATATAAGCTCCTTCAGTATTATCAGCAGCTATCGCGTTCTCAGGAGCGAATTACCCTCCTCCATCCCCAGCTCCTCCTGTCTCCACTCAGGATTTGGCATTCTGAATCCCCTCTGAATCAGACTAAATTCTCAAAATATGTTGTACATTAAAATATTGAATTAATGATATCTGCAATACATTCATGTTGGTTCTGTTCTGTTTACCCAAAGGGGGGGTTATTGCTGCTCTCCCTGCTCTTATCCATGCTAGGCTGCATGGGTGCGCAGGGAGTTCTTGCCCTGAACAGAACCATACTGCCAATCCAAACTATATGCTAATTGTCAATCGTATTTGATGATAGTGGTCCTGACAGAAATGAGAGTTAGTTGACATGTACAGTATTTGCAAAGTTACTTAAAGTTAGTAGAATGTCTAAAGTGGACTATCAACATAAAGTGTTACTAAGATTAGTCATAACGAACAATGTTATTGCTCTTACCACTTGGTATTTTGCCTTGACAACATAAACATATTAGCAATGTGCTAAAACATGTTGGCAACATGCTAAACATAGCCTATTAGCTAAATTTTAAATATACCAATGGTGTGATAAAACATTCTAGCAACATGCAAAATCATAATATCAGTGTCTAGCTAGCTAGTTGTAGGCTATAACCATCTTTATAATCATCAAACTTTAAACTTTCAGATAAGGCTTTCTCACCCTTGATATTAACAATAAATTAATTGGGTGACCCAACAGTAAGTCAAGTGGTTGAGTAATGCTGCTGAGTAAATCTTATGGAAAAACTCCTGACTGGGCCTAATCAGGACTAGGCTGTGTGACGCAGAAGCATGAACTCAGTCCAGTAAACAAGGGGGTGTTATCAGTCTCTGCTCACTCTTATCAATGGTCCAAGAAGCCCCACTAGTATCCTTTGACACCAGTCCTTTAATGTGCTAGTCAACAGGGTCACCAGTGCTGAACTAACACAGAATTATCTCTCATCAGAGGTGACCAATATGTTGCCCATGGCCTCCACATCAGTGCAGTTAATTCTACACAATAGAACAACTGATTCAGGCCATGAATATTTAGATCCCTCTCAAAAGAAGAAAAACAAAATATTCGACCAAGGCCAAACTTCACATTTGTGCACTTGCAATTCCTTAACGTGGCTTACTAAGAAGACAGTGATTTGAAAAGATCAAGTTTACACTTTATTTATGATCAGGGGTGTTTGCACCATGGAAGCAAGGAAGGCAGTGCCTCAAAAAAATTGGATGAGAAAATAATCCATATTACAAAAATAAAACAGCAGCAGGAGTTTGCATCTTTCTTACCTCCCCTGAGCCCTTTGACTTTTAACAGACCCCCTAAAGTGTGCGGTGGGTTTAATGGGGGGCAACTGAGAATGAATGGGGAAAGTCATGTGAGGAGACAATGCCTCCATCGCGCTATGATCAGTGGTTATGATTGGCTATGACTGGTTCACATGATAAATCATGCCTCTTATTTCTGTGCACATTCCGCGTTCGTGAATCAGTCTGAATGAACAAAATGATGAAGTTAATGGGAAGACTAATTAAAAAGTAAGTAAACAGCTCAGCCACTTAGATATCACCACTTTATGTCACGTCATGATGACTGTGGGGTTTTTTAATTAATGGTTTATGATGGGAAAATGCTTAATGTGAAACTTTGTGCATTGAATTCATATGTTGGGTTCATCTGTTTGCTTGTACATACAGTACATATAGTAGTAGGTTATGTTTTTGATCCTCCAATATCACTTTCTTAGTGAATTAAGACACATTAAGCATTTTCTTTATTATGATTTTCTATGGGAGAATGGTTCACATGCAATTTAGTGTACTGCGTTCATATTCTAAGAATTCCTGTATATATTATGCATCACGAATAGGGTGTATACTGAATTTGGTCTTTTAATATCAGTCTTACAATATTAGTACACATCTGGTAAAAAAAAAAAACTGGAGGAAAGCATTGTTTTGCCCTCCAGATGGGTGTCCATTTGTCAACTAGTGAAAACTATGAATAGAACTTCAAACTTAAAAATGCTTATTAAATTCTTTAAAAAACGTTTAAATTCAGTTCAGTCAAGCCAACATTCAAAGTTTGACTATTGACAAACTTGCTGTTCTATTTAAAATGTACAATTGAATTTATGGATTTCTTTGAGCTTTTTTCTTCCTTAAAAATTTCTTTGAGGAAATTTTCTTCCTTAAATGTCAATTCTTAGGGTAATTCTGAGTCCTGTTTTTTTGGAATTGGAATTTAAAATATATTTTCAATTCTAAATGGTGCACAGCAAGGTTAAATATCCATCACACATTAAAGAGGATGTGCTCGTGTATCATGAGTGGATAAACAGCATTACACGCACAGACAGGTTTAAATTTAAATTAAGACCTACAGATGTCATACTACGTCATCCCTCCCCATCATTCTTGACACACTTTCATTATAGAGCAGGAAAAGCTGGATGAGTGAAAAACGAGAAGAGAGAGAGAGAGAGAGAGAGAGAGAGAGAGAGAGAGAGAGAGGTGAGTGGGGAAAAAAAGGAAACTCTCTGTTGGATGTCAAAAGATCAATTAGATTAAAAGTCAATGGAAGTACACATTTAGCTCCTTAACCAGTAGACACTAGCTGTGAGATCATATAAATTAAAGGCAACATAATTACCCATGTTACTAGAGGAGGCCTTTTTATCAATTAACAATGAAGAGAAAAAAAACCCCCTGATAAATACTGAGACAGACCAAGAAGTGTGTGTGCAAAAAACAACAAGTGAACAAAATCTATTTGATTCTGGTCCATGACTCAGATGCTGCAACTAAGTCAACTTGCTCATCAGCTTGGCACATTAATGATGCCTAAAGCTATCGGGAAGAGAACCATTATGCTTATTACATCCAATACAGATTCATCTGAAGACACCAGACTTGGAGGGCAATTTCCTTCTTTGTCAGTACACTCTTTTCCCTAGACCTGCACTGTGTGTGTGATTCAGCAGGTGGTAAACATTATACCCTGTTCAGATGACGTCTCAATCTGACTGCACAGACTCTACAGCAATTTTTTTTCCCATTTCAAATCTCTAATTTTATCCACATTGACGTCATTGCTAGAGGAGGTCAGTGTAACTGGGTATGTCAATGCTATTGCGGTTATACAACGTTTTAGAACATTAAGGGAACTATAAAGTGAGTGAAGCTTGTCTGACATGTAATTTTGAAATGACTGACAGAAAAATAGATATTCAGAGACGGGTCACGTAGTTCTTGGGTGACATGCACGATTTGTCACTTCACATTCAACCCCAGTATTACTCAATAGATAGAGTGTCTGGAAATGGGTGAGAGGACTAGACAAACCATTGATGGGAGTGAGCTTCCAGTTGCTACGAACAGTGGTGTCACTGCGGAGGGAGAAGTTGAGCCTTCCTCCATGCTGGGGCCCATCGCTGTCTCGAGAGGCCAGAACCAGAGCCTGATCCTCCCAGCGAGGTGTGCACAGGTACTTCCAGGAGTAATCACCCACCAGAACTGGGCTGTTGTCATTTACATCGAGAATGTGGACTGTCACTAGCGTGGAGGCAGACAAGGAGGAATTACCTGAAGGAGAAAATAGATGACAAAATATGAATATGAACTCTGTTTAGTGTGCATTTAGTCTGTGTATTTCAGCAATGTTGGTAACCAAATAGTTTTGGTGATCATTGACTACCATTGTACAGACACTACCATTGTTCACACACCAAACCACAAAAGCTTTATTATACAGTAGATCAAGTCATGTATTATTAACCTACTATGTATAAAGAGAGACACAACTCCAGCCAGTGTTCAGTGGATTTAAGCTGCTGGTATGATAAAGCTGCTGCTTGTGCTGCTTCTTTGCTCTCTTCACTGCAGTACACATTTAACCCTTAAATGCATGAATGTTTCGCCAAGCATTATTACATATTCTGGTCTTTAACGACCCGGAAATATATCCAACAGTGATGGATCCCTACCTGTCACAATAATATAAAACCCTCCTGATATTAGAGTAACAATTACAGAAGAATAAAATAAAACATATTTTGTTACTTTTTGGATCTTGGAAGGGTTCAGTTTGAGCAGATGTTTTATACCATCATCACTGTCCTCGTCAGAGCTCATTTCCCAGTACATTCAGCATCTGGCTCATATTCATGATCTCAAACAGCCTGATCTCACGGCAATTCGTATGAATTCTACAAGGTGGCTAATTCGTACGAATTCATACGACCTCACTCATACGAATTAGTACGATTTTTGCTAAATCGTACATATTTTACGAATTGCCCAATTCGTATGAATGCATACGAATGACCTACCCCTGACCCCGCCCCTAAACCTACCTATTACGTGGGTTTAGACAAATCGTACAAATTCATACAAGTGAGGTCGTACGAATTCGTACGAATTAGCCACCTTTTTATCACTCATACAAATTAGTACGAATTGGTCGTGAGATAGCGTTGTCTCAAACATATTCTCAAAACTATAATTTTCAACATCTTCAAAATCAATATTTTGATCGCTGACAGCTTCTTCACCAGATCCACCATCAAGTGACAGTGACACTATTTGATTGTGTTCAGTACTTGCTCTGCAGTAAATTGCTGAGCCATTTCAAGTTTTGCTGATGATTCTTCCTATTCTTTTGTTTTCTGCCTGTGGTAACTATGAGTGAAACGTCACTTCATCATTGTGTATCAGACATTGCCACATTGTGGAATAAAGATGAATTGCACTTATTCAGTTATCAAAGATTCAATTATTGTTGTGCAGAAAAAAATATATACTTACACTGTTACACACCTCGGGTCATTAGTGACCCTATACAATTTTTTTTTAAATTAATGGGAAAACAGGCATTCTTTTATAAGTTTATATATGTTTTTCTTGTTAAATTGTTTATAATGAATTTATTGAGGAATACTAAGAAGGCTGATATCTAAAAAAAAAAAAAATGCATGAGGAAGAGGGTAGTGAATGATGTCCCGGGTCACTAAAGGCCTGAGGTATGTGTTTAAGGGTTAAAAAAGATGTTTTAAAGCAAACTGATGCTAAATATTTCTCAGGAGATACATTAAAGGCTGTGCAGATTGAGATTAATGCTACAAAGCTTAATGGCACAAGTCATGTTTTACCGAGAGAGAAATTATTATAAATCAATAAAAACTGATTTGAAAAGGAATTTCTAACTTTATAATATTATACTGTATCTAGAAAAGAACAGCTCTTACTGCCTGAATCGCATTAAGTGAAAACGTAGCCTACATACAACCTGCATGCAAGAGGGAGAAAAAAAATCCTCAAAATAAACCAATAACAAAAACCACCAAACAAAAAGAAAACAAACCCTAATTTTCTTAAAAGGTCTTGAAAACTCATAACTCTCATTAGAAAGACCCAAACAATAAACAAATATATAATAAAAAACGCAAGTAAATTAAATAAAGATCATTCACACAGTGAATGTGCAGGTGGAAGAGCAAACATACTGTACATACTGTAATGTATTTTTCCCATATTTTCTCTGCCACCTGCACCTGAAATATTTATTTATTTATTTCAACATCATAGGTATTGATAAGGCGTGACCATCTTGATGAGATGGACAGTCACTATATTTCCTTGGCCATCTTTCAAAGAAAGCCCTGAAAAAAGAAATAGCTAAAAAAAAGAGCTAAATAGCTCAAATCATCCTCAACCACACACTCCAGCAAATGCACTCTCTGTGGTCATTAAAAATCCCATGGCACTTCTCGTAAAGAGTAGGGGTGTAACCCCAGTGTCCTGGCCACATTCTACCCATTGGCCCTTGCCAATCATGGCCCCCTAATAACCCACATCCACTGAATTGGCTCTATCACTCTCTCTCTTCTCCACCTGTAGCTGGTGTGTTGTGAGCGCACTGGTGCCATTGTACTGTGGCTGCCGTCGCATCATCCAAGTGGATGCTGCACACTGGTGGTTGAGGAGAGATTCCTTGATATGATTGTAAAGCGCTTTGGGTGTACAGTAGTACACATGAAAGCGCTATATAAATGCCTCATTCATTCATTCATTCATTCATTCATTCATTCATTCATTCACTAATGCAACTCATTTCAGACAAACCTTTTAAATCGAGTGTTTGTATTTAAAGCCTAGCCTACAATAACATGCATATACAGACCCTTTCCAAAAAATTTGAATATCATGGACAAGTTTATTTCCATAATTCCATTCAAAACGTTAAACTTCCATAGATTATAGATTCAGGGCCCACATCTTAAACGATTTCAAGTATTTAGTTGTTTATTTGTACATAATTTGGGCTTCCAGCTCATAAAACCCACGAAAACAGGATTTCAAAAAATTAGAATATTACATGAAATCACACAGTAATTACACAGTGATACCATGGTCATTGAACCAGGTTTTGGTTCTTTTGGCAGTGTGGGCAGGTGCAAATCCTGCTGGAAAATGAAGTCAGCATCTCCATAAAGCTTGTCTGCTGAAGGAAGCATGAAGTGCTCTGAAAATGTCCTGGTAGACGGCTGCGTTGAGTGGACAGCACAGTGGACCAACACCAGCCGATGACATGGCTCCCCAAACCAACACAGACTGTGGAAACTTCACACTGGACTTCAAGCATCTTGGATTGTGTGCCTCTCCATTCTTCCTCCAGACTCTGGGACCTTGGTTTCCAAATGAGATGCAAAATTTGCTCTCATCAGAAAAGAGGACTTTGGTCCACTGTGCTTTATTAAATCCAGAGTCAACGCAGCCGTCTACCAGGACATTTTCAGAGCACTTCATGCTTCCTTCATTTTCCAGCAGGATTTGCACCTGCCCACACTGCCAAAAGAACCAAAACCTGGTTCAATGACCATGGTATCACTGTGTAATTACTGTGTGATTTCATGTAATATTCTAATTTTTTGAAATCCTGTTTTCGTGGGTTTTATGAGCTGGAAGCCCAAATTATGTACAAATAAACAACTAAATACTTGAAATCGTTTAAGTTGTGGGTCCTGAATCTATAATCTATGGAAGTTTAACGTTTTGAATGGAATTATGGAAATAAATAAACTTTTCCATGATATTCTAATTTTTTGGAAAGGGTCTGTAGTCACACATTTACATACTTTGTTAAGACATTATTATATTTAACTTTATTTTAGCTTCTTAACTTTGGGATAGGTTGAAGTTAACTTAAAATTTTTGTATTTTTGTTAACATTTTGTAAACAGATTTGAATATTTGACACAAAAATGTATCTATAGTTTCTTAATTTATCTCTCCTCGTATGCCCTTCCTCTCATTTTAGACCCTGGTTCACCACTCAAGACCACACAGGACCGGGAGTCTCATTTCTCTCCTTTCTTTCTCCCCCGTAAACATTTGTGACTGAGCATTTTGGACTGGACTGATTTCACATCTGAGAGCATTGATGGGGAGAAAGAAGGTAATTGGAGGGTGAACCATGTGACCTTCACACCTCAAGACTTTGATCTGCGCCCCTCCGTTCAGGTGCAGAGGAACAATGTGGAATTCTGTTCCACACACACACATGCTGCAACATCTCAGCTGGTGACTCATTCACCGCTAGATAAAATGTCTGAGATTTCACTCACGGCGTGTGGATGTGGCCCAGAATTTCCAATGAGATTTGATACTGAATAGAGCCTGTCACAGCATTTTGAAATGTCAAGTGTCTCAGCAGCACTGATGATTTTGAAAAAGAGAAAGCAGAGGAATGCTGATTTTCCCAGATGTCTTGCATTTGATAGCCTCTTTTTCTTGCACTTGCTCTGTATAATAACTTCAGTTTGATAGACATGTTTATTCAAACAAACAACATGAATTGACAGCCCTCCACAGTGAATGTACAGCATGAGGAGGGAGTAAAATATTTCTTACGCCCATCTTCAGCCACCACCTCCATGGTGTAGGTGCTGTTCTCCTCTCTGTCTAAAGCCTGGACTGTCTTGAGCTCTCCTGAGTACTTCCCAATGGAGAAATATTTCTTAGTGTCTCCTCTCAGCGAATACCTGAGAAAAGAAGAGTCAAATACTGAATTTAAAAAATAAAATAAAAATAAATTGCAAATAAGAATATCCGCAATCTATTGCAATTTGTTAGGTGTGCATATAAGCATTTCAAAATGTATAGTGTTTCCTGATGTGCATTCAGATCACATGCACATACTTTTATACTTTGAACCCAACATATTCCCAAATACAATCACAATTTTACTATGAATATTTTAACACAGTTTATTATTAGAGACAAAGGACAATATTAATTCATAAACAGTGAAAGCAAGTGGAAATATTTAGATTAAGCATTGAATTTATGAGTGGTCCGAGACTCTCTTTAGTATACTAATGAATGCGACAGATGGAAATTGTTTCAAGGCATGAATCGATGTATAGATACCATTTGCATTGTGACCGATGGTTATATTTACTACTTATTTAAATTAGTGAAATATCACTTTACCTGATTGGATGAGAGTCAGGGTCATAACCTCTGATTGTGGCAATAACACGTCCTGGCTCCTCCCCTTCTCTGACAGTGACTTCATAGTGGCTTTGAGACAAAACGGGTCCTTCGTTGATGTCATCGATGAAAATGGTGACAGTGGCTGTGGATGCTGGTCCGTATCTGCCTCGCACCAGAGCAACTGGGTTCTGAGCGCTCAGTACCAGTATGTACTCATTCTCCCGCTCAAAGTCCAGCACCTACATGCAAGTGACCAATGAAGTGTTAGTATATCACTTTTTTTTCATGCTTGGAGGATGGTTTTAAGAAAAAAATAATGCCACTATGTGTTAAAAAAAAAAAAAAAAAAAAAACAGTGCTCTGATTTTCACAAGCAGCTAATCTGTACCAGCCCAATGTAGTCCAGGACAAAAGAACAAAATCGGAGAGTGTCTCACAAGTCATCACAATGTGTCACAGTCAAACTATATTTCTGAAGGAAAAATGTGTTCAAATCAGGTTCTGAGTGACCCACTGTATGCTGTGATGTCATTCATCAGACTGAAGGTCAGACATTTCTCTGGACGTCAACCTGCTGTCGTCACTCTGACTGTATGCTATACACTGGGCTGTCTTCCAGGAAAACATAGCTGTGATGCAAAAGGTAACAGAGTTCAAATAAATGTCGATTTAGAAGTGGGTGGTAATGACATGTCATTATTGATGTCAAAGCACTTTTTTTTATCCCTACCGGTAATTTTGATCTTTTCATTTTCATTTCTCATTTAACTTAATTCTCAACACTTGCACCTCTAATGTGTGTTTGTTGAAAAATCAACAACAAAAATCATCCTTTCTATAATTGAGAATAACTGATGATGTCAGTGATGATGCAGATGTTAAATCTGTGTGTGTTTCCAGAAAACAGAAAATGAGAGAGAAAGACAGAGACAGAGAGAAAAAGACTAATGCTACTGACGGGAAGTGAACAGCATTGCTGTTTTTTCCCCACTAGTAATATTACAACCAAATTTCACTTAATTTAATTCATTAAGTCACTTTATCCACTTGTATTTTTAAGAGCAGACAGCATTCTGACCAGACCCTGCTGTTCTGTCATTCTTTGCCTATATTACATTTGTCATCCCAGCCAACCCATCAGTTGACCAGTGTACAGCTAGGATTTACAAATCAAATGCAGCCAGGAACCAGGTGGCAGTGTTCGATGAAAAAAGACACAGTCTTGCAGGTTCATGCTTTATGAAATCAAGAAAATCAGACCCTTCCTGTCTTAATAAAGCCTTTGCAAAACACAAAAAAATAAACAAAGTTATAAAAGGTTATGAAATACAAAACCACTTTCCAGAAGTCTTGTTCTCTCTGTTCTTGTGTGGTGGAATGAATTTCCAACCTCCACCCAAGTTACTCATCAAAATCTTCAGGAAACAACTCAACTTATTGTTGTGTATTTTCACAACATTTTATCTGAAACTTTGCATTGTGGTACTGTGAGTGTTGTTGGCGCTTATATGACACATTGCTTGTGACGTTCCTCATCTGTAAGTCGCTTTGGATAAAAGTATCTGCTAAATGACTAAATGTAATACTACATTTATCTTTTTTTCAAAACTCAATCATTTGAATTTACAATAATGAATTTCTAAAATTGTTACACAAAGCTTTGTGCCCTTCCCATGCAATAATAAGTTGTCCTTTTGCTGCACTCAGAATACATCTGAGAGTTCAGCACACCCGTCATCATGGACAAGAAATGAGCTGTTCTCAAATCCTCAGGCAATCCCTGCATACAATCGAACACAAAAACATTGTTTATAGCTCCTGACAACTGTTAAAACATCAGCCCACTGCTCTAACATGCTTCAAGGCAACAGCAAATTACATTTATTGTTGTTTCCTTAAAAACAGTCCTTCTACTATTTGTGGTCTCCAGCATTGACTGTGCATGCTGAAAACTTGACATTCTGTAATTAGTGCTAACTAAGAATACAATACAATTACTTAATCACTGAGGCACAGATCAACATCCAAGAGAGTTAAGCAGAATAAACTAGAAAACAGATAAACACAATGTAAAACAAATGGCTTAGCTCCTTGACATACAAATATATATCAGTTGAAATGTCACCACCTCCCAGCCTGCAGTCTGATGAAAAGCTATTAGCACATGAATAAAATATGTCAGAAATGGGTTGTATCAAAACGGAACGGGTTGTATATCACAGACAGGGTGGACAGAGTTCAAGATCAAGGGAATCAGTGACACTAATCACATGCTTGTGGTGACCCTGCAGTGGAACAACTGCATCACCTGAAGGGAATGTAGGTCACGGCGAGGATCAGGCCTTGAGCTCCGGCTGAATGGCCAGCTAAAGAAAGACTTAACTGTTTGTTTTTATTTAACGGCCTCAAAAATGTATTTGAAAACCTAAAGCCCCACTTAAAAATGCATTAAATTCATTGCGCTAGATCAAACCAAGTGGCATTTGGAAACAAATTATACTATACATTTTCTCATAATTTACTTCATTTTTCTGAGCCATTACTTTTAACCAACTGGGCCCAAAGGCATTTCTAGTTCACACAGTTGCCAAGTTTTGTCTTACAGTAATTTTGAAAAATTTATACACAATAAAAAACAACAACAATAACATATTTTCATGAAATATGTTGCTTGTAAAGTGTATGAACTCTTGGGGGTTGAGTGGTCAACAACTTAACTTTTAAACCTCATCCATGCACTTAACGTTACCTATAAAAATACTAGTTAGTATAAATGTAACTGTTCAGCGAAGGTAAACACAGAGATAATTTTAGTAACTCAAGAATATGAGCGATCATACATTTTGACAATTTGACAAGCATATGCAGTGTCAGTTCCATTTTGAATGTGGCTCACTTCAGTGAAAAAGAACAGACCAATGAAAGTTACTTTAAAGCTCCTTCTTTAAAACAAGTGCAACTTGGTTTAATGTTTATCTACGCATCTATGAATGGCAGTAGTATAGTCAGGCAGAGATGATACCTTATCAAGGATGAGGGCAGCTTCATTGGTCTGTCTGTCTGTCACAAGAGTAAAAACCTCCTCCTCATTCCCAGATTCAAGTCTGTAGTCCACCTGCCAGCTGTCTCCACCCCACTCATCCGCATCCCATGCTGACACTACAGTAACTGTGGTGCCCACTGAGGAGTCCTCAGCCAGGTGGAAGGGTCCATACTAGAGAGACAGAAACAAATAAAAGATTTCAAAGATACTATACACTCTTAAAAATAAAGGTTCTTTATTGGCATTGATGGTTCCATGAAGAACCTTTAACATCCATATAACCTTTCCATTGTACAAAAGGTTCTTTATAGCAGAAAAAGGTTCTTTAGATTATTAAATGTTCTTCACACTAAGAAAAAATGGTTTCGCTTCGTTCAGTCACGAATGGGGGTTTCGCTTAGAAGCCTATCACCTTCGAGTTCTTACAAAACAAGCCAATGGCAAAACAATGCCATGGGTCTGCCGAATTTGCATAGCGCAACTCCACCCCACTGCGTGGGTATAAAAGGAGCAGCGCGACAATCTCGCATTATGTTTTGTTTCTTCACTTCTCTCCACTGCAAGCTGTCTACGAGTTCTAGATACGAGACGAGCGACTCTTCAGCGGTGTTGGTGTGACGCCGTGTTCCAGCGAGATCTCATTTCTGCTGCAGCATTCGTGGATGCGTCATGTTCTCATTGTGGGAACATGATCATCGCAATGTTGCAATCTAGACTCAATGACCTCCTTAGAGGTAGAGTCCCTTCTGCCACACCCCAATCTATTCTCTCCACGAGAGGGGATACTTTGGCTGGTGGCCAGGGTGATTGAGTCATCTGGAGATGAAGACTCAGCTGTGCTGCCTCCTTCGGGGGTGCCAGCATTGCCCGAGTCTGATCCAGAACTGACTGCCATGCTTTCCCGGGCAGCCGTGAGCATCTGGCTTGTGTGGACGACTGGCTGATTCTAGCTCACTCTCGAGAGCAGGTTTGCGAACACAGGGACTTGGTGCTGCGGCACCTCGCCCGTCTGGGCCTTCAGGGTCAACTGGGAAAAAAACAAACTCTCCCCCGTGCAGAGGATCTCTTTTCTTGGTATGGAAGTTGACTCGGTTGCCATGTGCGCGCAGCTTACGAGCGAGCACGCACAGTCACTGCTGAAATGCCTGAGTCAATTCAAGGGCAAGAGTGCGGTCCCACTGAAGTTATTTCAGAGGCTCCTGGGGCATATGGCATCCGCAGCGGCAGCCATGACGCTCGGACTGCTTCATATGCGACCGCTTCAGCGCTGGCTTCGCAATCGAGTCCCGAGATGGGCATGGCAACAGGGCATGCTCCGTATGTCGCAACTCGCCTGCCATCCTTATGGAGTCAGAAGCATCTGAGGTTGCTTCAAACCATTTTCATTCCGGGAGAGCTGAATCATGCAGCCGACGAGCTCTCACGATTTCAGGCCACATCCCGGGGAATGGAGACTCCATCCCCAGGCGGTTCAGCTGATTTGGGAACAGTTCGGCGACACACAGGTAGATCTGTTTGCCTCCCCAGACACTGCCGCTGGTTTTATTCCCTGTCCAAGGGGACCCTCGGCTCGGATGCACTAGCACAAAAATGGCTGCGGGGCCTCCGCAAGTATGCGTTTCCCCCAGTGAGCCTTCTTGCACAAGTCCTGTGCAAGATCAGGGAGGACGAGGAGCAGGTTGCGCCTCATTGGCCCACCCGGACTTGGTTCTC
Source organism: Abramis brama (assembly GCF_963993115.1). Classification (NCBI taxonomy): domain Eukaryota; kingdom Metazoa; phylum Chordata; class Actinopteri; order Cypriniformes; family Leuciscidae; genus Abramis; species Abramis brama. The sequence continues at coordinate 35,503,094 of NC_139965.1, forward strand.
CAAACTGGTGCTCCTCGTGACAGCCCCTCTCTGGCCAATACCTCTGAGGAAGGACCTCCTGTGTATTACAGAGACAGGGCACCCTCTGGCACCCATGTCCCGATCTATGGAACTTGCATGTGTGGGTTCTGGACGGGACGCGGCAGGTTTGAGTACCCTACCACCTCAGGTGGTGGCTACCATCACTTCTGCTAGGGCCTTGTCCACGAGACACGCCTATGCTCTGAAGTGGAACCTCTTCATCACCTGGTGTTCTTCTCGCAGAGAAGATCCCAGAAAGTGCCGGTCGGTGCGTTAAGCCTAGCCCTTCGTCCGTGCTAGTCTCATGACAGGGAGCTCAGACTTGCACAGGGCACTGGAAGACAGCCACTGTGGCGTGATTGAATTGGGACCCCCATTCGTCAGTCACTGACGTAACTCGGTGTGACTGAACGAAAGGGAACGTCTCGGTTCCATATGAGACGTTACGTCCCCCTGCCACAACCGCTGGAACAGCCGGGAGTTCAGTCTCGGCTCCTCAGCATAACATAATGTGAGATTGCCGCCACGTGGTGGGGCGGAGTTGCGCTATGCATTGTTTTGCCATTGGCTCGTTTTGTAAGAACTCGAAGGTGATATGCTTCTAAGCGAAACCCCCATTCGTCAGTCACTGACATAACGTCTCCGTTCCCTCCTCAGGGAACGAGGGTTACATGCGTAACCGAGACGTGCCTTTAAGACCAGTTTACTGAAAGGCTTTTGGGGGAACCCAAAAATGGTTCTTCTATGGAATCATGGCAAAACACACCATTTGGAACCTTTATTTTTAAGTGTGTATGCGATTATGATAAAATGGAGAATGAATTACCCATGAAGATGTGTGTGATTAGATAACATATTGAACAAATGGATGCATCAAAAATGTTCCATTTATGAATGATCTCCAGTTAAGAGGAGAGCTCCATCAAATGGAAAATTAAAAAAATTCAGTAAGACAGTAAAGACTTTTATCATGTTAAAATGGAGAATATTATAATTATTTATATTGTTGTCGATGGAGCTAACCACACTATGCTAACTAGACAACCTTGACCGCTTGCTATATTGTTGTTGACCTTCAGAACTACTTAACTCCTGACATACAGGCATGACCCTCTCAAAAATGTACCTCCAGAGAGAGAGAAAAATAGAAAAAAGAGGTAAAAAGGAACCAGAATATTAACTGAATATGTGGGCATGACCGGAGAGTGCCTATCAGGAGAGTAGAAAATATATGTGTGTTCATTTCTGCAAACAATGCTGTTCATTAATGTAAGTACAGCACAATTTATCCAAACATCATCCATCTAAGTTGAGGCTGCTTCATAGTGACTAAACTTCATTGTCAACGAAATGGGGGACACATAATAAAAATGAAAAGGCACACAGCCAGTGAGGTGAGATTTATGGTTGTTTCCAGAATGCAGAACAGAGCTTATTTCAAAGAGGATCTATATATACCTCTTGAATTCAAGCCAGCACTGCTTTTTTACCCCTCCATCTTTACACCGGCACTCTATCTGCACCCACATACATCTCCTGTATTATTCACAACACGTAGGCGTAAACACGCAGGGTGTTTTCCAGAAATCAGGGACCATTGCCTGCCTCCATCCTGCATCCGCTCTGTTCTGTATCCGCTCTCCATCCCTCATTTTTCTCACCTCTTCCAGTCATTTTAGTCAGCGATCATAATTTCACTGTTTATTATTCAACTCAGACACATCAATGAACAAAGATGATGACATAAGAAAGGCGCTTAGGGCTGTTCTGCATAAGTGAATGCGTTCATGTACCATAAATAGACAGCGCTACAAATTAGTAAGTGGTCATATTTAGAACATCACCTCAGGGTAAGAAACTCTTCCAAAAATAGTAGAATCAGACATGCTCTGTAAAAATGCTCATCACAGAATTATATATTACATTTGCTCACTGAATGTAATTATGGATGCACTAATGTTAACATTCTGGCCAATGCAGATAAGGTGATAATTTACTTTAATGTACTAGTTGAAAACTGAAAAATGGCTCATATTAAAATTCTACAATAATTTGTAAAAAAAAAGAAAAAAAAAAGAAATCAATTATCTAAATGCTACAAGCGATTTTAGGCTTCACAACATTACAAAGTACAGTCAAAACTGGATATTCATTTTGAGATTTGCTTAAATACAGCTACATTAAATACACTACATTAAATTGCAATCAACTAACACATAATCTAAATGTAAAAAAAGAGAAATTAGAATGTACAATTACTGCACAGCTATGTACAAATAACTGATGTGGTTGGTACCTTGAATATAACATTATTTCTGGTAAAATGCAGAATTAATATGAATAAACTGTCGTAATTGGTGTCATCCAATTATAGCTGTGAGCATTGTCCATTTGTAGTGCTCAATACTAAAAAAGAAACACTCACAGCTAAATTATTACATGTCCATAAGCCTAAGATTAAAGCATGGATTCCCCCTGAAAGCTCTTTATCTCATCTGACTCTGTAAATCACATTTTCTAGAACACAGGCCTTGTACACAGGCCTTGTACACACACACACACACACACACACACACACACACACACACACACACACACACACACACACACACACACACACACACACACGTACGTATATGTGGTTTACAGTGACTAATGGTTTATGGGGCGTAATGGTTTTTATTCTGTACAAACTGTATATTCTATCCTCTTACACTAACTCTATCCCTAAACCTACCAATCACAGAAAGTTTTTTTATTTTTTTTTATTTCAAAAAACACCTTTTAGTAAGGTTTTTTAATGTTTACGTTGTAATACCCATGTCGTTATAAACCACATATTCCTGTACACACACACACACAAAAGTGAGAGAGAGGCTATGACAGCAACAACATCAAGAGTCCAAAAGAAAAGTTATGTCATTCACAAAACTGAAAATAATATATAACAGAGACATAGTAGTACCCATAGTGCACAGCCCTTACCTCATGATGGGAGAAGATAGGTGGGTTGTTATTTTCATCCAGAACTTTGACTATGACAGTGCATGAGCTGTTCAGCCCTGAGGAACAAGTTAGAAAACATATTAATTATCTATTTATAACAATATCATTGCATTAGAGACTGCCATTTAATATCAAGGGTGATAAGATATCATGCTGCTGTCTGACAGCATATCAGATTCTACATGGCATATTATTTATTCTAACTGACAGAGTAGTCATACTATGTATGTGGAAAGAAATGGCATTTTAAGAGCCATTAGTCGGGTCCATAAAGTGACTGAGATTGCGCTGCATAACTACACTAACAGCCACAGGTGTTATAGGAAATTATGTTGGAGCAAAAGGTGTCTTTAATCACGCAAACCAATCAGAGAAAATTGCACAAAATGACACTTGTTTAATTACGTGGTGCCATTCTAACTAGACTAGTTTTGCATTGTGTCGACCTTTAGCGTCCTCTGCTGTGATGGTGAGTGTGTACTGTGGAGCAGTGCCCTCCATGCTGTCCGCCTGCACTGTGATCACTCCCGAGTCCCGGTCCACACGGAACAAATTTCGAGGAGTCTCGGGCATCTGGCCCACCAGCCGATAAAAGATTCGCACGTTATCGGTTTTCGGATCGTCGTTGTCCGCTGCTTGAACAGTGAGAATCTCTGTACCTGTGAGCAGAAGATCATACCACTCACTAAATTTGCCTTTTTTTAGTATTTACATAGGATTTTGTGTTTCTATTGTGCATGTATATGTGTGTAACCTTTAGTCGCAAGCTCCTTGACCACAGTGTGGTACTGCATCTGTGGGAATGTGGGCCTATTGTCATTGGCGTCCCCCACCATCACTCTCAGCTCCACGGGCTTAGCAATCTCTCTGCCATCTGGCCTCTCCACTACTATGTCAATATGAAACTAAAAGGGAAAAAACATAGAAATGAATGGTAATCTAAATCATTCTTGTGAATTATAATTTGCAAAGAAATCAGAACTGTATGTCATCTGTCTATTGATGTATAGATGATGAAAAGAAATCATGCTCACTTAAGTCCCAAATGTTCTACAGATTGACTATTAAAATGTATCAAAAATAAAATTAGAACAAACTATTACAGCAAACTGGCAACTGAACTTGTAAATTTCGAAGACGTTCTGTTAAAGTGGCTAGTTATCTGATGGCGGAGATGTACGTACGTAGACCTATTTACAGAAACATCATGAGAATTATGATGCTATGTGAGTTACATACTGTAGCTGGAGGAGTCTTCTTAGTAAAAAATGATTGGGATTTCCCTGTACTACTGATGAAGACAGATACAAAGTTCCAGCTTTCTTTGATTAAATGACCCCCACAGGCATATGTACCTCCAAATGGACACTGTAGCAATGCTGGCCTACTCTTAAGTGATTAAAAGCCATGGAATTGTTGATATTTGGCTCTAGAAAAATTTCATTATTCTGTGATCCATTGTGCAATTATTTAGGACTTTGTTGAATAGTTGGGTGAGTATTTTATCTAACAGTTAATATGAGAGGAACTGAACTGAATTGGGCATATTCAGGGCTTTTGGGCATAACTTGGGCAAGCTGATCAAATAATGGCTTTATGTACAGTACTACCATTCAAAAAGTTTGGATTGGTTTGGAGAGATTTTTTTTTATTTTTTACTTTTATTCTGCAAGGATGCATTAAATTGATTAAAAGTGACAGTAAATACATTTGTATTCTATTTCAAATAAATGCTGATCGGTTGAACTTTCTATTCATCTATTCAACAATCCTGAAAAAAGTATCATTATGTTTCCACAAAAATATTAAGCAACACAACTGTTTTCAACATTTATAATAAGAATAGTTTGTTGAGCATTAAACCAGCATATTAGAATGATTTCTGAAGGATCATGTGACACTGAATACTGGAGTAATGATGCTGAAAATTCAGCTTTGTCATCACAGGAATAAATTACATTTTAAAATGTATTAAAATAGAAGGCAAACATTAAAAATTTTGTTTTAATGTTTCACAATAATTACTGTATTTTTGATCACATAAATAATATGCAGCCTTGGTGAGCATAAGAAACTCCTTTCAAAAACATTAAAACGTTTTATCAATCCTAAACTTCTGAATGGTAGTGTAAAGTCACTACATAATCCTCAAGCATGGCACTGATTTGTTCAAAACGGGTTTGAGTGCAAAACTTGGCTCGAGCTTGATCCCTGCTGGACTACTTGTTTAAAGAAATATAAATGGATAGAAAAATAGCAGCAACAAATTGAGTTAGAGGAACACCAGAGTGAACACTATTATTATCTTATTATTTAAACATTATACAGAAAAACTGTTGTAAAAAATTAAATTTAGACAGAATTTACCACATTTAGCACTGATGTAAATCCATAAAAGTATCTTTCACCTGATCCTGTGTTTCTCTGTCCAGAGGAGCATTCAGGTAAATGATTCCTTCCCTGTTGATAGTGAACAACATTTCCGGAAACTCTCCCTCAAGACTATATTCAACTGGGCTGCCACTCCACTTCACCTGCAAAGACACACCCCCAAAATACATAACATAACCAATCAATACTATTGACAACATTAACTTGAGTGAAAGTGTATACCCAAAGGCTAATCTTAAAATCAAGCCTGCTTTATTATACAGTGTTCACAAGGCACCTGTGAGGGCACCATCCAAATGGCTTGGACATCAGATTTAAACAACGATGAGATACAGTGTTTGAGGAAAACCCTGCATGTTTAGGCACTGCTGAGAGTTAGCTGATAAGTGCGGTGAGGCCGGGAACCTGCCAAAACAAACCAGCTGCCTTTGCGATGGAGGGATTTTCCACTGTGCTGCCACAAATGATGCAAACTGTTCTGGAAAGGGTGTGGAAACGCACCGAAGAAGGAGAGGACCCTGTAGAGGGGAGAGCGAGGGGGGCATGTGTATCTCCTCAATACCTCGCCCTCCAACCGTTTGTTATGGAGATGGCTCTCCAAACTCAAGCACTCTGTATACATCAGCGGGCCTCTCTAAAGGTGACCTGCCCACACTGTTATGAACCGTCAAGGAAGCACAGCTTTGAAGAGATTAGTGTCGTCCTGCTGTTCTAAAAATGGTGAGCACCAACTAAGGTGATGTCATCTATTTAGTTTCCATGGCCTGTTTTTGATAGAAGTGATAGAATCCTCTTAGGACGAGTCAGTTCATGCCTTTGATGCTTAGTGCTGTGGATTGACAAGAGAGAGTGTTAACAGTTTGATGCTGAAAATGTATTCTTGTGATAAGGAGAATGATGCTTTAGCAGTCTATGCCCAAGTTTCACTGAGGAGATGCAGGTTAATACGGGAGAGGCTATTTTTATTTGAGTTCAGTTTTGTTTTCTTGTTATCATGAGAGAAAAAAAAAAATTTGATCAGCTGAAAATCATTTAATTTCATCTGTCAAATATTATTCTATTATCATGCAGAATTTTTGACCACATGTTTAGAGTCACTATTATGTAACTGTTAGATAAAGTTGTTGCCTCCTCCTCCTCGAGTATACAGATTTGGAAAGGCTCAATCACTCACAAGTGAATATCTGATCAAAATGACGAGATAATTTGCTCATGATGCACCCTTTTATATTTATTGTGCTTATAAAATGTAAAAAAGTGAGAAATAACTTTTACTGTAAGTTGAGATCTTGATAAACAATATTTGCTGTGTTGAGATCGTGAGACAATTTGTCCAAAAACAAAAAACATAAAAATTAAGGATGATAACTATAACTACTGTATAACTAATAACTAAAGTTTTAATAATCATAATTATATAAGAATATGGAGGTTCAGAACACAACTGTAACGACAACGAACAATATTGTTGGAATCACTTTCAGAACTATTTTTTTCTGGCTAATAATAACTTTAAAGAGCTCAAGCATTTCAAAAGGGTTTTTGTGCAGAATCCTATTGAAATGACTGGATTTCACTTGCGAAAATTAGCTGAACAGCGGTAAATGTGGCCACACCTTAAGTGTGAATGCACCTTTAGGGCTTAAATCTAAAAGAAAGTGTTAGGAAAGGTTCACACAGTGATTTATATAGTGTTTTTTCTTAGTAAACATGAGCTACATCTTTGGCTGTTTCGCCTAGTGATCCACATCTCACTGCCTGTTCAGCGTCTTGCCCATGAGTGCCACTGTTTTCAATAAAGGAAAAGAACGGAAAGGAAAAGAAAGGTCTCTATAGTTTTACTTCATTTAACATGAAGCAGCGTCTTCAAAAAATTTGGCACAACGATCAAATATGTCTGTGTAGCTCACAAAGCTAGAAAAGCAATTTCACAACAAAATATTAATAAATTAAATTGGAAAGGGATCGAACCTTGCAATAAGGCCCCTAACTGGATATGAGTAGGCGGTTCCTTACAGACGCTTGTGTGATGATTGACAGGACAGATTGATCAGGCTTCTCCTGAACTTATGTTTATTAAAATGTAGCGCAGTGAAATCCAAGAACATATAGAGCATTAAGCAAGCCAAATTTTAATAAAAGCACACCAGCATCTTGTAAAATAAACGATGGAGTGCACAGATCACAGATTTACAGGGACAGTGTTGACATTTTCAGCCTGAATCTTCATCATGACAACGTCCACAGACTTGATTTAAACATGGCAATTTAAAATGCTTCTGCTGTCACCCCATCAGTCTAATACACACTCATTCACAAGCAAATTGTGACTCTTGAGCAGTGATTTGTCATCTAGGGTCAATTTGATAAAAAAAGAAAAAAGAAAAGTGGATTGCACTATTGTGGCATCAGCTAAATGGGGATAAAGAATGGGCAGCTGCTGAATTTAGCTGCTCTTCTGAATTGTGGCACCCCTGTACTTGGTGGATTTGAGTGAGAGCAAACAAACAAAGCTGACATCCTAAGCCCAAGTCATCCACTAAGCATTATGATCGAATAAAGCTCTTTATCTGAAATACCAAAAAGTGTTTTGTAGGAACACATGGAGTTAAGAGGATTGAGATACAATTTTTTTTAGGTTTATATCTATACCATTTTAAAAATAGAAGAATTGAGAAGGATGAAATGAGGAGTGCTGTACTGCAGTGTTGCTATGAGAGACACACAGAGTCTGAGTCCTTCATGACCACTAATCTGTTTCATAACCAGTGTAACTCCAGCCACCCACATGCACATCACAGCACACATGAGTGGGTGGGAAAAGGCTTTTCCCATTAAAAAAAAAAAAAAAAATCCAGACAGATCCAGCTCACATAGCACACTCTTATTGTTCCTTATCTGACTCCCTTACATCAAGAGTTATTTTGTGTAAATTAATTCAAATATAATACAATGCATTGTCGATGCAATACTATATTATTGTATTAATATAAAAAGGTATTTGTTAAAATTCTATTGCATACATCAAAACCAGTACTATAATATAAAACAGTGTGTCTCACCATTTCTGTCATTTGTAGCTCCTAACTTTAAAACAATACTCACTCAGAAATTGCAAGAAATTTTCACAAATAATCACAAAGAAATGCCAAGTAACTCTTGGAATTAAATATGAAATTATGAAATAGAAAGACTGAAACAGTATTTTCAATTAAAGTGTCCTCCAATAATCTTTTTTATTTAAAAATTTTGAAAACTCACTTTTATCCAGAGAGAGAGAGAAGTACTTTTTAATAAACAGGAACCATATAACACTACACATAGGAACTAGGGATGTCACGAGACCAAAAATCTAGTAGTCAGTACCAATACCACTATTTTTATACATATTTCTTTTTAAATAAATTACAATTATCTTACCAAAATGTTAGCTCGCTTAATGGATTTGTGTATTTATGAGGTAATTTGTTGCAATAGTCAGTAATAAAACAAGAATGAATAAACACATTAGAAGCAGTAGCATAAATAAATACAATAGAATAAAGATACAAATTAAACAATGCTGTATATTTTTTCAGTTAGGTCTAACAGTGGCATTCAAGTATAAATACCACAGAAATTGAAGAATCAAATATAAAATAACTGTGCATAGTCATAACTGTATAAGTAAAATATAGATTAATCCTTATTAAAGCTTTTCTTTTGTTGTTTGATTATCATTAATAATACAATAGTAGACAGTAGCAGATTTTAAAGGGGTCCTTGATCATGATATCACTTTTTTAACTTTAGTTAGTGTGTAATGTTGCTGTTTGAGCATAAACAACAATACGGCGCTCAAAGTTCAATGCAAAGGGAGATATTTTATTTACAGAAATCGCTTTTTAAGGACTACAACAAACAGCTGGTAAGGAATACAACAAGCTTCTTCCCGTGTTGGTAACATCACAAACCCTAAAATTTACATAAACCCTGCCCCCGGGAACACACAACGAAGGGGGTGAGGCCATGTTGGGCTGCTTTAGAGAAGAGGAAGAGTTGTTGCCGCTGTTTTTTACACCCCAGAAAAAGTTTGTCCTAAGGCTGACACTGTTCCTGAACATTATAACCTCAACATTTGTCTGTGCGCTGCACATTTTATGTTGAACAGCTTCCAGAAGAGAGAACAATGCAGGCTATACGCACAAAAGCTTCTCCTGAAAGACGTAGCCATTCCCATTTTGTCGGGACAATCTGTTGTTTATGGATCACAACTTGCATGTCTTATTATTTGTAGTTGTGTTTTCTATTAACAGTTCCAATTATAAGCTTTTTGTAGTTGCTTTGATAGCTATGATCTAAACGAAGGGCAAAGCTTTGCCTCCGCTAGCCCGCTAACTAACATTACAGTATTGATATAGTGTTTACTTTAGCTTTTGCAAGCTCTTGCTTTTGTCAGACTGCTCACCACGCCTTAGGGAAATTATTCATGATTTTGTGATCGATTACTGTTTGGATTACCATAGTTTTCCGACAAATATGATTAAACGGTGGATAACAACGTATCTGTAAGAGAAAAAAAACAACAACAAAAAAAAAAAAACGTTCCCACTCTGAAACGTCCCGTGAAATCCATGCTTGAAGTCTGTTCAGCACAATCCTCTTGTTCGTTAACATTGTCAGGGTCTGAATCGGGCTTAAATTGGTTTGAAATTGACACTAATCATTAATATTTACATCTGAGTAGAGCTTGCGGTTATAAAGGGGTGGGACATTTCGGTGCCAATCACAACACACTGGGCCAGCTAACCAATTACAGCACATTTCGTATTTCGGAAGGAGGGGCTTCATTGAAAACGACGCGCTCAACCATTACTGGGGAGAGAGGAGCTGTAATAATGTAAAATATGTGCAAAATAATTATTATTTTTTAACAATCAAGCATGAAAACATATTCTAGTACACCCCAAAAACAAAATCAAGACTTCGTAAAAGGACATAATAGGACCCCTTTAAAGGCTGCTGTCACTAAGACCTAATCGACGGACGGACGGACGGAGACAATATGCTGTTCACATTCACATAACCGACGCAAATATTCACCAAGATGGGCATTTGGACATAACTCTCTGTGTGTATTTGAACGTTTATGTGAAATAAGCTGCAAAAATCTGACACTCGCGAAAGGCAGCTATGAGTGTACGCTATGGTTGAGGGTGCAGCGACTGAAGACCGTCTCTCAGAGAGTGCGCAAGTACTTTATAGTTCAAAATCGCTTTTATTTATAAATTGCCATGATACAAAACAATGTGAGCTAAAGCTTTGTATTGTAGCTCAATGTGGATACTATTGAAAATGACTGATTTGCTCTGATAATCTGTTTGGGTTCAACCTACATGCTATAGTGCATAAATGTTCAGTACCATCAGTACTTACGGTACTGCAGAAAAACAAGTATCGTCAGTATTTTCAAATGTTGATATCGACTTGGTACCCAAGTATCGGTTCTCATGATATTTCTAATAGGAACACAACGTTAACGCAAGACAAAGCACAGAGGAGAATTAAGGGCTTAAATACATCAGGAGGCTAATCAACAGAACTATAGGCAGGTGTGTAATAATCAGAAAACAAACAAGGATCGGAAACACAGGCAAACAGGAACAGAAGAGAACCACACCAAAACACAATTAAAGTGACACCAAGCCAAACCCACCCCCCTGGATGCGACCTCATGCCATAACTAAATAAAGTTCAACAGAGGAGGTAGGGTGGGGGCTCTGGAGGAGGACGAGGAGTCAGAACAGACTACAACTGGGAGGAGCCGGCAGATGAGGGGGAAAAAAAACTACAAAGGAGCACATATATTCTGCAACAAATGTCACTCACTTTGATGTTTTCTTTCCTTAAAATATCATGACAATTTCTTGTAATCAATAACATCAAAACCTTTCCACGCTACTTTAGTACCCCTGGAGTAGCCCAGGCTGGGAAAGAAAAGCATTTTTGTGATCCAGAAATTTAAGTGGGTGGAAATGTGTTGGTGTGTGTGTAGGAGGCATCCATAAAGGAGAGAGAGGAGGATCGTTTGCCACAAACCCACAAACAAATTGTGATGGTAATAAATATTATTCTGCAAACACAACTTATATATTTTCCATTTCACATAGCACAATTGTACTCTGATTTCGCTGACTGTATTCAAGCATTTTCTGATGTTACACGTTAATTGTCAAGCTAGATTTAACCTTTGCTGTGGAATTAAATGTAAAGTAAACTAAAGATAAGTGCTAAGAGGTCGGAAGTAGACGGCCCATATCAACTATCACAATACCAGGTGTTTCAGACTGTATGTTAAGATGGCAGTGAGTAATGATTAATATTATAAAATCAGAAGCAAAAGGTCATGTCATGATGAAAGCCATTTGCAATTGAGGGATGCTGCCACACTTCCCTTTGAACACAATATAACATACTCACCTATAATATATACACACAAGATATCTATATCATGCCGCCAGCACCTAGAACCCTCTGCTTTCATCTTACCTGTGAAATTGGGATGGGATATGGTCCAGGCAGATTCTCCTGCAATCTCACTGGATCAGGTGAGGCCCACGCATTCCCAGTCACCTCCACCAACACAGTTCCAGTCGAGAAGAAAGCGTTGGCCTTGCCAGCCATGTCCTGCACCATCACCGAGAGCTTGTAGCGGCCACACATCTCTGGATCTAGTGTTGAGGCACCTGGACAGATAGACACATTTAAGAAAAAAACCCACAAACGGCTGATATAAAAAGATCCCCATAACACCAACAACAGCTAAAAAGGGAAACTATTTATTGTAAGTATCTTATACTGTATGTAAAATCTAAATTAAATACAATTCTATCATGTTACTCTAGATGGCGCAGGCTGATGGGTCCTTAACTGAACCCGCTGACAATTACATCAACTACATGGCACAAGCTGATTGGTTCTTGTTGCATCTGCAGCCAATGAGCTTGCTGCTCAAATTTAAAATAGTTGGTTAGAGTTTTCTGTAGCAGTTTCAAACAGCGCTTTTTAGAGTTCCACTGAAACCTTCCACTTTCCTGAGCTCCACCTGTATAGATCTGTTACGGGTAATTTCATATATGTTATTTTTTATACAGCAGTATGTCTTACATGCTCACAGCAGCGTGTCTGTGTATGTATTGGCAGTAGCAGCAGCACTGTAGCAGATATATATTCTGCCAAGACTAAATACATTAACATTGTCATATCCATTACCATGCAAAACTGAGAGTTGTCATGATAGAATTGATTTTATTTACTCTACCATTCTAAAGATTTTTAAATGTTGATAAAAGTCTCTTGCTCACCAAGGCTACAAGGTTATGCTACTGTTTATACAGTAAAACAGTAAAATACTATTACAATTGAAAATGACTGTTTTCTATTTCAATATGTAATTTATCCCTGTGGTGGCAAAGCTGAATTTTCAGCATCATGACTCCAGTTCTTTAGAAATCCCTTTAATATGCTGATTTGGTGCTCAAGAAACATTTCTTATTATTATCAATGCTTTTCAGGATTCTTTGAATAGAAAGATACATAGCACTTATTTTAAATATAAATCTTATGCAATAACGTAAATGTCCTTACTGTCACTTCCGATCAACTTAATGCATCCCTGCTAAATATAAAATCTTACCCTAAACTTTTAAAAGATGGTAGTGTAAATCAAATAAATATTTTGTTAATTGGATAAAATCAACCTAACTAGTAAGAACATTAGATTACTCCACAAAGTAATGTAATGTATCTAATCTAATGTATCTAATGTACTCCACAAAATAATCTAATGTATCTAATGTATTGTTAACACAAGGTATATCACTCTGGGAGCAAATCAAATGCAGCAGTAAAGACCTACATTGCAAAACCATCTATTGTCTGCACAGCCACATAAAAACACTATGTACAAACTGAGAGCGTATTAAGCCTCTGTTATTATCCCTCTCTCTGAGCTAATGCCAGGCTGCTCTCATTGCATTTGAACCAGAATCGTCTGAGCTGACCTGATAGGGACGGGGTCTTGATGACTCATTCAAATAGTGGCCGTGTTTAAAAAAAAACCAATGTTGTTAACAGCCGAGTTAACAATGCAATTAGCAGAGCGTGTTGGACTGGCTGAGAGAAAGTTATTAGCTGATGTCATGGTGGAATTGGGCTGAGAGGAGTGACAGATGAGGAAGGCAGTTTACACCAAGACACTTAAAAAAGCATAAGTGCACTAGTCCAAAATTTACAAGGAAAGAGGTATTATTCTATGCCTTTTCAAGATTTGATTGGTCAATGCAATGGTATTGTGATTAGGACAGGCACTGACTTATTCTTTACCAAATATATCAGTCAGACTATTCATTCAATTTATCCTAATCTTAGTCACAGAGAAGCATCAGTAGTTTATTACCATCCTCTGTAAGAGACACTTCTCCGGTGATAGAATCAATGGAGAACATGTGGCTGGCAGGGATGCGTGGTATCTGGTCCAGAAGACTGAAGCGCAGGTCCGCGTGGGCGGTGTTTCGGTCGTCTCGGTCCAGCGCTTCCACCTGCATGAACGGGATTCCTGTGACAATGACACGTACACACAGACACACATCAGAATTATTTATCACAATCTACATGAACTGACGCATTTAGATTGATGAGCAAATGGTGGTTATTTGCATATTAACAGAACGGAATTTCAAAAATAGTTATTTTTTTCACAATTATATTTTTGCCCATTTTATTAACTGTGAAAGGAGAGCGAAAATGACATGGAGAAGAGGAAGGAATTGGATTGGCCATAACGTAAAATCTCTCAAAGCAAAGTCGTTCAGAAAATAATTCACAGTTTTTTACTAAATGGGGTATTAGTCAAAATCATTATTAACAGCTGTGTATAGAGCTTAATTTGGTTGAAACCGGAATACATTTAAATGTATGTAATTGTTCTGTTCTTAATGTTTGATTGCAATCAAGTGATTGTGAAACAATCTCACAACTAGCCTGACATTCAACACAGGTCATTATTGATGTTCTATATTCAAATAATTGCCAATGCGTATTCAAGAGGATGACTTCACTGCACTGATAAAAAACGGTGAATCAGTTTGTTCGTTTGTTCTTCAATTAATTTTCTTCCTCAGCATGAAGCCTCTGAGGTCAGAGTACATGAGTCTCTCTTTTCTGATGTTCTTAAAGATGAGATGAGTAATCTCTGAACATTAATGACAAAAACATTCTTGTTATTCACTCCCATCTCTACAAGCAAACAAGCGTTTCTGAGAAAATTAAGAAATTCAATTCCCAATTGTTAGCACTTCAAGTACATTTCATCTATTATCACAGTGATGGTGTACAGGTAAAACAGCTTGTCTGCATGTCTAACAGACATAAAATGCTCTTCATGTGTCTTATAGAAAGTCCCATTCAACTATGGCATAATAAGCTTTTTCTAACTGCGCTACTATGCTGCTCTAATTTATGGTGTGGTGAAGGAAATGAGGGACATTCAAACTAACAGTTTATCTCATTTAGCATCACACGCCTATATAATTTAAGAAAAAGTCAAGGCAATTAGGATAAGCATCAAGCAAATGAAGTTCTCTGATGCAGGCCTGCTGAGCACTGCCCACCCACCTTTGAGAAGCCCCAGCTGCACGCTGCCTCTCATGCTCTCAACCAAGAACACCGGCACGTTGTCGTTCTTATCGATGACGCACACTTCGACAGTAAAGCTCTGAGTGTGCATGGACTTTGTGAAGGACACCTGGGAAAAATCACTCAGTTCAAAACACTTAGAAAATGTCTTATAAGAGCTCAAACCTTTATGCTTCACGTTTCATTGGCCAGCAATTTTCTTCAGCATTTGTTATTTTGGGCTGCCTCCAGATGTACTGAACACTGATTTTTACTAAAATTTGTATCAAATGATCTGAGTGGCATAGGTTTATTACATTCGTGATCCAAGAAGCTGTGTAGTAGTCAATGCCGAATTGACATGCATCTCGAAGTAACTTATGCATTTTACAAAGAACTTCTGTAACAATGAATGTTAAAAAAAAAAAAAATCTTCTTGAAATGGAATTGATACATATGTAAGGTTATCCTGATATCTTCAATGTATCTTGAAAAAATGACATTAAATATAAGTCAAAGACAAAGGAACATTACTTATTGAATGATTTTTAAATGTTCTTTATGATTGTGCACCTGTAAGGAGTAGGATGGCTGCTTCTCTCTGTCCAGAGGTTTAAGGGCATACAGGAAGCCTGACTCCACCCCAAAAATCCCTTCATCATCACCACTCACAGTCAGATCAGAATAGGTCAGGGGGAGATCCAGCAACTGAAATATCAAAATATGGTAAATATATAAAAACTTATCTATAATGGGAAACTGTAGGCTACTAGTGTACTATTTATTTGTAAAAAAAAAAAAAAAAAAACCTTCTGAAAGGCTTAACAGCTTGTTTGTTTTGACATACATCATTATGTACAGTATGAGGCTCTAGTGAGTACTGGCTCAGTTCACACTTGACATTAAAATGCACTGAAAAACAAGAGTAAAAGCTTTTGTTACTGGCAACTGCTTGATATCGAGAGAGTTGGGGATATGATTTCAATGTAATCTAAATGCTATCTAGTCATCATATCTGCATTCAAATCACACAAACCCTGCCCATTCCACCAGGTCTAATACGCTCAGCCACGTAATTTATTTTTAGAAGAATCACATGAAAACTGCTTTGCTTTGGGGTCATTTGTGCAGTTGTCACTCCTGAAACTTTGCAGTGTGTAGGTGACCTCTTGTCTTCTTAGCAGCATGAATATATATATATATATATTTTTTTTTTTTCAAATAGTTAATAGATTATAAACGGAGTGCAAGCAAAGAAAGCTTTATCAGACAGGGTACGTTTACACGACAACGAGTTTTCCGCATACAGACGACACCCTTTTCAAAACGATCCACGAAAACGACTAAAAACCCTGTATTCTGCTGCCAGGCCATTAGATGGCGATGAAACACTAGAGACTGAACACGTAATACGCATGTGCACGACGTCATCGTCTTCAGAGATTCGCATTTTTGTTGTTTATGGAGACCGTTTTTTTAAAAAACTTGCACTTTGAAACCGTTTTCAAAAGTTTGCGTTTCACCTAAAAGGTCGTTGTTGTGTAAACGAACGGCCAAAACGCATAAAACATTTTACGTATCTACTTGATCGATTTTTAAAATTAAGTCACACATTCAAGTTGTAAAATTAACACAGAAGTAGTTTAAACAAAACAAGATAGTTTGTGAACATAAACCCATATAACTACATCTGAACTCAAAAAGATGATTATTTTTCCAAATCTATAATGTATTTATAATAGTATCAACACTAAATGTCTAACAAAGTTTTTACAATGATTTCACTTTTGGTGTCCAAAAACAGAACTTTAGATTTTCAATCAAGTCCAATCAACAATCAAGTCCAGCCCAGGTGAGAAAAAGTAACATAAAAGTAACTTAACATGACTTTCCATAAAAAGTAACTAAGTAACACAATTAGTTATTTTTTTTAGGGAGTAACAACATATTGTAATGCATTTCTTTTAAAAAGTAACCTTAACCCAACACTGCTGATCTCTCAGTCTGATCTATCAGTGTTTCAAGTTGACATTTTTTTGACAATTTGTCAACTCATGCATTATCTAGAATTCAGAGTTTCCCACTTGTAAATACAACTTGGACATTCATGAGCTCGAAACTAATAATTATGAAATTCCAACTCCATTTGAAGGGCACATTAAAAAACATACCGCCTGTTAGTGTAAACAGGGCCACTGGTTGTGCAGTTGGAGCGGTCAGTGAGACTGATGTTTGGCTGACCACCCCTTCTCTAAATTTCTGTGAGTGTGAACAAACATGGCAGCTGCTGTTGACAGCAGGTATGTGACTCAGTGGTTGACACCAATTCGCACGGATATTCTGAATTAAGCTGAGCATGAGGCTACACATTGTAATGCTTTGTGTTCAATGGCACATCCAATGCTAGGTACAGTCCCAGATAGCAAAAAATATCTGCACGGCTTCTTTTTGCCGCCGGCCCCAAGCTGTCGGCTATAGGTGCGCCCCGCTGGCGGAGATGAAACGTTTGCCGCCGAATACGTCACTCCCATTTCTTGCGAGATGCCACCGGCGAACAGCCGCCGGGCCGCCGACTTCATTCTCTCTGACGGCTGCCGCCGTCTAAATGAACCGCGGCTGGCTGGCGGCAAGTCGCTTTGAAATCGACCAGCCATGAGTGAAACTGACAGCATTTTAACTACTTTTCACATTTAAAGCGATTATAATTATTATGTGAATTATATCAATTTTTGTTGTTGTTGTTGCTTCAAAGCCATTAGGGGTTAACAGATTTGACTCTGATTCCATGATAAGGTTTAGGAAATTACATTTAAATTACTTTGAAACTCTGAAGCGATAGCAGATATGTAAAATATATAGAATTATTTTATTCACTTAAGGTGACAATTCTTTACATTTCTTATGCACAATTTGAGATGCACCAATAGACCAAAAAGAATTCCTTTTGTAAAACTTACTTGGCAATAAATATCTTTCTGATTCTGATTAGTTTTTAAAATAAATATTTAATTCATGGTATGAACAATTTAGCAGAATAAATGGATGAAGTTAGATTTTTCACCAATGCTTGAAATCAGTGAACAGTGAACGATATCTGCAACTTGGCCAAAATCTTGGGTTTGCTTTATATTTTTTTTATTAATTTGCAACCATGGTAATGTCTATGAGAAACATGAAAATCCCTGTTTTGACCTGAAGGATAAAGTGAAATATTTAGAAATATTTTGTCTCTCTGTCACTCCAGGAAATTGTGGTTATGTCTTTCATTGTTTTACAAGCTCAATTTTTAATTTATTTTACCTTTTACATGTATAAGGGATTACTTTGCAGTTTGCAATTGCGAGTTTTGCGACCTGTACAAATGTTTAAGAAAGTGTTAAAGCACAAACAGAGAAGTACCTCCACCGGTCGAAAGGGGCAGCACCTAAAAAACTGAAGCAGATTTACTCGTCTCGTCACACGGTTTCAGTACCTTCGTAGTGTTGTGACGTATTTCCAAGTGAAGAGAATAGTGATGGGAAGTTCGGCTCTTTTCAGAGAGCCGGCTCTTTTGGCTCAGCTCCCAAAGAAGAGCCGGCTCTTTCGACTCCCGAAAGGCTCTTAATTTAGGATTTTTTGTAGGCCTTTATTTTACCATAACTTTGCAAAAATTAATGGTTTGTGTGTTGAAAACCCTTTCATGTGCAGTGTTTTTATGCATTTATTGCACAAATTAACAACAAAACAGCAAATAAACAGCTCTGTTGTCATTGAATGCAAGTTTTTTAAACCTAGGGATCCTATATAAAGCGACGAGAATACTTTTTGTGCGCAAAAACAAACAAAAATAACGACTTTATTCCACTATTAATTTCCTTCTCTCTGGGCCTCGAGTCTTTTCACGTAGTGTTTTTGCGCAGCGCGTCAGTGTTGTACGACACACGCATCACACACATGACCAGCGTCGGCCAATAGTGAGCCTACGTGGTGACGTGTAACACAGACACGCTGCGCAAAAACACTACGTGAACTAACTCGAGGCCCAGAGAGAAGGAAATGAATAGTGGAATAAAGTCGTTATTTTTGTTAGTTTTTGCGCACAAAAAGTATTCTCGTCGCTTGATATACTTAACATTGAGCCACTGTAGTCACTTAGACTATATTAACGATCTCTTTAATAACTTTTCTGGGCCAGCAAGTTTCAATCCCTTATAAGCCTATGGAGAAGTGATCCAGCTCTCAAATTTAATCAAAAATATCGTCATTTGTGTTCCGAAGATGAACGAAGGTCTTACGGGGTTGAAACAACATGAGGGTGAGTAAATACTGACAGAATTTTCATTTTTGGGTGAACTAACCCTTTAACGTTGTTACGACTCATTAACTTGCAGTGGAGTGCTGCTTCGCTTCACCCACCTCTCTGTTTTTACATAATGGTATGATCCCATATCCTCACATCTGATTGGCCGCGATGCGATTGCTGACCAATCAAAACAAAGTTCTGCCTTGAGGAAAGCAGAGAAAGGAAAAAAACTGGGAGCCGGCTCTCACTCGATGCGAGCCGGCTCTTCTGATTCACTACAAAGCATCGGCTCTCAGAGCCGCATCTTTTGCGCATGACACATCACTAGAAGAGAATTACAGTGATCGCTACCACATGCTGTTTCACCTTTTTTACACACCTTTTTTACACACTGAGTTCAAGCATGTTCTAACGTTTCATGTTGAAATGTATCTAGCTACAGGTAGTACGCCCTCACGCCATTGCTCATGACCGGAAGAGAAGTCATTTCGAGGGGGGAGGGAAGGGTAACGTATTTGATTAAAGATTATAAGGGTACATGAATAAATAAAAAAAGTGCACAGATGAATCATTTACATAAACACTACAATATTACATATAAAAATACAAATAGTAAAATTTGATTTCATGCTGACTTTAAGATGATGAATCCTTTAATCATAATCTGTTTTTCACTAGGACACTTGATGGGATTCGCTGCAGCAGTTTCTGGATGAAAGGTGTTGAGGTGTGTTGTACATTCCATTCTCTTGCACAGTTCAATTATTGTTTCATTACTGAATATGCAATACTCTGCATTGAAATGAAAGCTGTTATGTTTGCTCCCCCAGCTCAAGTACTAAGCTTTACACCCCCGGCAGCAAATTTACCCTTGCAGCATATGGGTGAAAACTATGGAGGTATGTAATACGTTGCGCTTAACTAAGTGTTAAATTTAAGTCCAATTCATTAAATGTATGCAATAACTTCAAACATATTTTTACATGTCAATGATTATCAATAGGAGGGAGAAAGTCATTGATCTATTGTTGGCCCTTGTACTCCAATGACATCTCATGTCAAGCATGAAGTTTTCAGCTGTGAAGGTATATTCTAGCCCTATGTCTTAATGTCCAGTGTTTTAACAGTATTGAAAATAGTGCCTTTAGTTGTTTGTTTTATTTTATTTTTTAAATGTAGAACCAAGCCCTGAGGGAAAGCAATGCACGAGCAGGTGAGAACTTGCCCTGTTTCTTAAATTGTACTTTTTTGTGTGTGATGTAAGTCCAAAATTACCATATGCCTTTCATTTTGTAGCTTCGGATGACAGCGGCTTACTTCAAGAGTAGGTGAAGCAAGTTCAACAAACAATGTTGAAGACGTTTGCTTGCACTGGGCAATCAGGTTCAACTTGCAAACAGCACCTGTGGTTGTTGGTTTAATTCCCACTGGGGCTACCTGTACATGTAGTAGACCTAGATATAAATGTCATAGTTTAGTAGTTGAGGGACCAGGACTGACTATTTTATTCTGGGAAACCCTGTAGGTGCAGATCAGACCCTTATGCTGTGACGTCTTGCAGAGTTTGGCGATGTTGTGTCTGTTGGAGTTACTCCTGTCAGGGGATCTGTTACTCCCCCTACACACCCAGGAAGATTTGCCGGTTCTTGACAACAGTTTGAAGCAGGATAAAAAGCTCCAGGAACAACTTGTAAGTTTGCTGATTATAACGCCGTAGAGTAATCTAAAAAGTAAAATTTAAGATTGTATACTGCATATATTACAGTCTGAATCCTTAGCCTTTCACATTTTTAATTTATTTATGAGAAGCTTCAGAGAAATGTAATTTGTAACACTTTTTTGGATTTTCAGCTTGGTGTAGGGGATAAAGCATGTTTTAGAGACATGTTCCTTTAGACCATTGTTCAAAGTAAGTTGAATATTTTTTTAATTATATTTTAAGTAGATGTGTATGGCCTCATGCAATTCAAATGAAATGACAGATCTGTATTTTCTAAATTAGCCATCCGGATGAACTCAGCAACCCAGGATGCCACTGATGCGGTCTAGGTTAATGTTTCACGTTACCTGAAAGGAGCATCTGACCGTGAAGGCAGAAAAAGGCACCGCACAGCTGAGAGGGACCCACAGCCGACCACTTGGGCTGACTACTGAAACCCCAGAATCACTGACAACTGGAATCCTTTCTTTATCTTGCAGTCAGTAACATCAAGACCCCTAAAGAAGTCAGAAGTGTCACACTATACTCACTCACTGTGGAAATTACTTTCTTTTTTTTCTTTTTTCAAATAATGCTTGTAAGTCCTTGTGCCACAGGTCAGCATTGCAGTTATAATGGTCTATTCTACTCCAGAGCTTTACTATAAATTACTACCACTTATCCTATTGTTAGAAATGGCTTGTAAATGTGATGTCATACTTTGATTTATTTGGTATCCTGCACATTATTTGGTATCAAGTATTCTCTTTAATTGTCATAATGTTTACTGGTAATTTGTTTCACCCTAGAGCTGTCCTCTTTATATGAACAATTATTGTAAGAGTTGTAATTTGCTTCTAAGGCTGATTTTATTTTTTATTTTTAACCAAAATTTAATTAGAAACCTGCATGTTAGTATATTGATTTATATATTTTTCTGTTATGTTTCAGTGATCTGACACATCTTGTTTAAAATACAGTTACTGTACTTTGAAGTGGAATAAAAATGGCAAATGGATATTTGTCTGGTTTGAGCAATCATTATTCTTGATAAACTGCATGCTATATATATATATAGCCAGAATAAGCGGCGGCTGATCGCTCGAAAATAGCGCTTGCCTCCGGCGGGCCGCGGAAGGGCCGCCTGCAATATAAAGGCGGCGGAACGGTGGTTGGCCCGCGGGCCGGCCGCGGAACGAAGGCGGTAGGAAGGCGGCTGCCGCTTTTAAAAAGCGGCTGCCGCCGGCAGTGCGCCGTCCAACGTGTTTGCGATGTCGCCATTCTGCCGCTTATACTGCCGCCGGAGCACCGACGGTGGTCCGCCGACTCATTGCTATCTGGGGTGTGATCACATGTCTTAAATAGCACACAAACCAGAATAGCCCGTGTCATACCAATAATTCCCATGCAGTGAATTTTAATTCTTTGGTTTGGTTCCTGGAATGTAACTCCGAATAGTGTTTTTCCATGCTTGCCCTGCTTATTTAGAATAGCATGCCAGTGAGTGTTTATTTGGGAAAGGTAAAGATTGATTGAAGCGCTAATTGCACACAGCATGACACAAAAGTGTGGCACTTTGTAGCTCGCCGTTCCCCCTGTCTGTTCAATCTGATATGCAGCTTACGCACCTGCACAGGATATCCAGGGAACAGTCTTTTAAACCCATGCTTGCTTGTTTTGATTGACTGTTAAAAAAAAGCTAGCGAAAAATTTATCAATTCTCTCTGGGGGCCTTGCAACAAGAACACAACACTTCTGTGACAGCTAAATAAAATAAAAATAAAATACATGAATGCGTCAGCCCTCATTTGTCACTTATTTTTAAAGCCTAAACAAATATTCTGTAGCCATCATCCTGTCCCTTCAGTGATCACACGGGGTGTGGGTAATTATCCACCCACTCACATGTAGGCCATTATACTTGATTTGGAAAATGCACAGAGACTGTTTTGATAGCATGCCATGCCGTCAAATTCAGAAAATGGTGAGCAAGAAGGAATAGAACCCAAACAGTCCTTCAGAAATGCAGCCAATTACAGTGTCTAAGCAAAAAGCTTTTTGGAGAGCAACTGGGCTATTACTAAACGACATCTGGTAAAGATTTCTGACACAAGGCTTGAAGTAAAGCATTGTACAGGAGCTCCATATTTAGTTTGGTGATGACTGGTTGTTGCGTGAATGCCTGCTCATAATTACACCTTGAGTTCTGAGTGTTCTGAGGAGTGGGATGTAGGATTTATTGAATGGCATGTTCAATGCTCTGCTTTTTCAGTCCTTTCTCTACATTGCTCTTAGAAGCAGTCATTAATACATTCCCAGAACTCTTTAGTCATTCTGAACACAGCACAAGGACAGTCCATTTTAACCAACTAAATCCAGTCTATAAATAACACGCAGGACAATTTCTTTCACTCAGTAATCTTTGTGGTATTTTAGGCACCAAATCTGACAATATGTTGCTTAAGGCCTCATTATGCTTCTGCGTCAACTCCACGGCGTAGCTACGCCGTCACTCCTACGGCGTCGTGGCCGTTTTATGGTTCTGCGTCGGGTTGCGTTGCATCGCGGTGCATTTCACCGCCAGAACGCTAGGGGGGTGTGTGGTTCGCGAATCTCTTTGCTAGTTTGTTTTGGTTCCGTGCGCCGGTTCCGCTATTTCATTTCCGACAATGGCAGGCGAAAGAGAGAGAGTGTTGTTGCAGCTGGAGCTAATCGACGTTGAACAACAAATGATTTTATTGCAAATGTTTAATCGCAGAAGAAAAAGAAGATGTCAGCGAAGGTGGTCTTGAAACAAACAGTGCAGTGGTCACTTTAAAAATGGCGGTATAGCGGGAGGGGGAAACCGGAAAAGCTACACTCCGGAAATGATGTATAATCTGACCAATCACAGCCCTTGCGGTCTGCGTCGCCTCGACGCGTAGTTAAAATTTTTTGGAGGTGCACGTCGAGCTACGGCGGAGGGGTCGGAGAGGGGTTCGCGGCGACGCAGAGGGGTCTGCGGGGGTACGCCGTCGATTCGACGCAGAAGCATAAAACAGGCTTTAGTCTGTCAGAACTGCTTATTACAATTTTTAACCAACTAAAATGTTCAGAACCTTGGTGTTACATCTTCTCACATTTGAAGATTACATCACTTATTTGGTCTGGACTGCAAAATGGCACACCTCCGCACCATATGTAATATGAGAATGAGAGAGTCTGACATTCTACTTGCCACTTGCCTTCATAATTTCCCATCTTGATTACTGCAATGCCCTTTTCATCAGCCTAGTCAACAAAACCATTGCTAGACAGATTGGCAACCTGTATCATCCTGTATTAAGTGCAAAAAAAAAACTCTTTACCTTCACAGCTCTTTATGGCCCTTCCCCTTCATCTATTTGAGCTTTCACTCAGTCTACACACACTTCCGCAGTCAATTCTTATTATTATACATATTTTATTTATTATTTTCTTGTATATATTTATTTTTACAGTGGACAAATATACCCAATATAAGCCAAGCTAAATCTTCTATTAATATGTAAACTTCTAACAGAAAAAACTCACCTTGGTGAGGTACCATGGGAAAATACCATCATAGTTTTCAGGAACACCAATTTTAAGATGAGCGGTCTCAGAAAGCAAAATGTTCTGAGTCAGCACCTAAAATAGAAAGCAATTAATTGCAGAAGTTAAATCATGGTGAGTGATGAAAATGTATACATTCCAGACAAAAGGGCCAAGATCTTACGCTCAATGCAATAAAGCAAGCACTCAGAGATTCCATCGAGCCAACAGCGGCCTTCATGCCTGAGACAAAAACAACAACATAATTTTAGCATTTATGCTTATTTGCTTTAAAGTTCAAGCTTAAGTTTTGTTCAGTTTTTTTAACACAGAGAAGAGACAAAGAATTGACTACTGGATTTGCTTTTAAGGTGTACTCAGTAGCTGTCTAAGTTTGTGTTGATCTATCTATCTATCTATCTATCTATCTATCTATCTATCTATCTATCTATCTATCTATCTATCTATCTATCTATCTATCTATCTATCTATCTATATATCTAGTGTATTTCTCCAATCGTTTAAATAAAAACTAAACTAAACTAAACTAAAAACCATTGGGTACACCCTTAAGAGAATGTAATTGGCTGAGTGAACGAATCAAGCGTGCCATCATACTTTTTCTCCAGTTAATGTTCAACTCGAGTACATCTCATTAATGTAACATCACGTAAGTGTCGAGTTACTTCTGTGTCCTTTTTTTTCAGGGACAGCTACACGATTTAGGCTAACTTATTTTTTTAATACAATACATAAAACAAGAATATCCGGCAGGTACCTGTTTCAGAAAAGGATAAATCGTACGCAGCGATTAATGAAAAAAAAAGAAGAAATTACGTCAGTAAAGAAAAAAAAAAAAAAAAAAAAACATATACGCCATGTGACACAGAACTAAATGGATATACTCGCACTTTAATAAAATAAATAAAATATAGCCTAAATAAAGTTACGATAGTCTACTGTAAAAAGTAAAATGCGGATGTTTTATGATGAAATAATAATAAGTGTGGCCTAATAAAAACAACGCAAATAATTAAAAAAACGACAACAAAAATCTCCAAATTAAT
The DNA here is from genome assembly GCF_963993115.1 of Abramis brama. Taxonomy (NCBI): domain Eukaryota; kingdom Metazoa; phylum Chordata; class Actinopteri; order Cypriniformes; family Leuciscidae; genus Abramis; species Abramis brama. Next base: position 35,528,766 of record NC_139965.1, read on the forward strand.
GTCAGGGTGAACTGTGACAGATACAGCAAAATCTTCCACGCTTTTTTCTTCTGTTTATCTGATCATAGGCCTATGTTGTTTAATAAAAGCAGCTCTTACCTCCAGTCCACACTTGCCGATAGCGAAATTGAGAATGGCTAAAGCGTTAGAAGAGCATTGCATCTGCCTTATCTGATTAATGATTAGCTTTCTTAATTTGTCCGAGAAAACCTTTAACTACCTTGTTTCCTCCAATTATACTACCGTCCTTGGCTTACATATGTATGGGGGAATAAATTACATGGTATTATAGCCTCAAGTTTGAATCATGTATTTTGTGTTTGTAGAAAGAGTAAACTCAGATTGTTTTTTTAATATATATTTTATTATAAAACCAATTGTAAACATGTAACAAAATTAACAACTCAATAATATTAAATGCCTTTAAGTGCAAATCAAACGTTGTTAAAAACAGCTCACAAAACATAATTTATTGCTTCTATGTCGTCATTTGCACACAGAGCATAGATGTCTAAGTAGCCATATGTCAGACCTCTTATATTGAAACTTCTTATTTATATTGCCTCTTGCCCTCCCCTCCCCCACCCCAAAAAAACCCCAAACCTTCTAGTTTGGTGTCTTGGCTGAGTTACGAACCTGCGCACTCAGTTTCAAGTAACATTAGATTCCATATGTTATTTCAACAAGAAAAATGACTTGTGCTCATCTATATGCACACATGTGCATTCCACACCTGATACAGCTGTAGTGCACATCAGGAAAAGAACCAATTTCTTTTGCCTCCGTGCAAACATAACCATAGCTCTCCGAAGGGAACATTGTGATTAGTGGATTTACCTCCTATTTACATGCGTAGAATTTGACAACTATACATATTAAGGCAACAAAACAAAAAAAAGTAACGTAACAATAAAAAAGCCTCATGCCGGCCAACATAATCAACATGATTTTGTCAGTTTTGTTTCATACATAATCTCTTTTTCAGTTTACAAAACAAGTTCATATTTGTCTGTACAGCTAAATAGTCCTTATATTAGCATTAAAAACACACAGCTTCTGGTCGTGGGTATCAGAGGGCATATTAGTCCAGTTTTTCAGAGCACTGACAGGTCGTGACAGGATTTGGACTTCTGTCTAAAGGCCATCTTCTTGTTCTTCCGGGCCACCATACGGCCCAGGAAACGTTTGGCCTTTTTGCTGATGCTCTCGCGGCGCTTGCAGTTGGCCATGCGGCGGGCGTTCTCTTCCTTGCTGTCCTTGCGAAGGCGAATTTGCCGTAAGATGCCCTCGAAGAGGTCGCGCACATTGTGATGCAGGGAAGCTGAGGTCTCAATGAACTTGCAGTCAAACACAACGGCACAGGCACTGCCCTCTAGAGAGACACGGAAAAAGAGATGCAGGTGAGCAATAACTCCATTACCAGAGGGACTGAGGCTACAGTGTCATCATTACTATATGCCTCCTGGCTGTTCCTCAAAGCTCAGGAGAGATGAGCACTTTATCCAAAACATGACTCCAACCAGAGGCTGCAAAGTCTGTGTTTCTACATGCCATATTTAAAATAGAGAAGGAGATGGGTGAAATCTTACCATCTACAGAAACTTCTCGGGACCGCACCAAGTCACTCTTGTTTCCCACCAGGATAATGGGGATGTTTTCCGACTGCCGAGCTCTGCGCAGCTGGATTCGTAGCTCTGAAGCTTTCTCAAAACTGGACTTGTCTGTCACCGAGTACACGATGATATAGGCATCTCCCATACGCATGCACTGATCTTTCAGCCACTGGCTGTTATCCTGTAGGAATAAAACGAACGGTTATACAGTGCAAAGTTGATGGAGATCATAAAAGCCATTCCATTTTTTAAATCTATTTTTATTTATTTTAATTCATTTAAAATATTTTATTTTATTATTTGTAATTAATTTAAAATATTTTTATTATTATTCATTTTAAATAAATTCGTGGATAAATATTACTCAATGTTGATTGCTCACCTGTTCCCATATATCATACAGAAGGATTGATGTCTCCTCGTCATCAACCACAAGCGATCTGTCATATGTGTTTCCTGAAATGAAAGTGCAATAAATAAGCACAAGATAATATTACACAGGTTTTTAAAACAAAAAAGCACCACGTCACGTAAGACAGATGCTGCCCAAAGACTGACTGTGTCCTAAAATCTTCTGAAATTATAGGTCTGTAGGGTAAAGATGCAATATAGATATTTACCCGTTTCCTCGCAGTCGCTACTGTCTTCAACTCCACCAAATATTCTCGCCAAACTCGACTTCCCAACGCCGTGCTCTCCCAGAAGGACCACCTTGTAGACCTGTCCGTCTGAGTCGCTGCCGGAGGAGATGACCGAGTCGGAGGAGTCGGACACGCAGCTGTTCCTGTGCTGCTCTCCCGGACTGAAGCGCATGAGGTTGGACAGCTCGGTGGGTTGAGCCTCGGGCATCGAGTGCAGCTCTCGGTCGTCCACCGGCATGCTCCTTCTGTGCAAGTTCTGCAGGTGAAGGGGAAACGGCATGCTACCTCTCCTCTTATCCATGTTCCTCAACTTGTCTCCTTTGTTCAAAGTCATGACTCCAAACCTGTCTGTGTAGAACTATATTATAACAGCTGTAATACACTTATAGGCTACCTATAATACTACCAAGAGATATGAAGATACGAAAACATGTCAAAATTATACTTACATGTGAGTGCGGCTATAACGTCTTCCGTTCAATGTCAAAATTCCAGTTGTTCCGTTTTAACTCCGTTATTCTTCCACTGAGGGTTTCGCTTATAATCTCTGACGATACGGATGCCTTATTTATGCGAGTGAGTGACGTCAGCCGAGGGAGGGCTTGCCTCGGAGAATCACTCGTTCTCTCTTCTAGTAGTAACATGATTTTGAGGGAGGGGCGTGTGATTCACAATCTTGCGAGGGCGTCCATCAGAGAGGGTCTTCCCTCCCCTGCTCGTGTAGTGCGTGGACGATGGGCTTAATCAGGTTCCGCCAAATGCGTTCTTTGTCTGTGAAGGCGTATAGCCAGTCGTCAATGCTTCAAGAAAATAAATCAGGGTAGCCTACAACATTTTTTTTTTTCCATTACACTGCTGGAACAAACATCTTGCTGGTTTGACCTGGTTTAATGGTCTTATAGCCGGAGAACAGCTGCACTGTAAAAATCGTATTTTTTATAGGTCAAACAATGTGAAAATATTGTAAATTAGTATAAGATGACTATGGTAAAATATATTTCAATAGACAACGTCTCGTATGTAATTTCGCTGTCAAATGTTTTAAAAGTATGAATTACAGAATGTATTTTAAATTCTCTCTCTCTCTCTCTCTCTCTCTCTCTCTGGGGTGTTTTCTGTAGCATTTTCTGTTATTTTGTTAGTATTTATAGCATTATTTTTGTGTTATGTTTGTTATCGTGATGTTTTCTTGTTTGTGTGGCAAACTGTGCTCTAATATCATTGGTTACAGCTGGAAAGGTACATTTTTAGGCTATGCTTTTAATTGTATCCCCTTTTTAATTATCATCAGTATTTTACAGTAACAAAATTAAAATACTTGAACAGTTTGGTACATTAACATTAAATTAATTCATGATAAATTGTAAAGTCACCAAAATGTCATTACGTACGTCTTGAAACATCATCACTTGAAACCTTTTTTTTTTATATATATCCAGTAATTCTGAAGGGCAAAACGACCCTTTCATCACGTTGCTGGAGTGCATTTATAGGTAGTTCAATGTTGCCATCTAGTGGCAAGGATCGGTACATATGACCATTTCTTCATGTTTTATTAGATCTGATTGTTTTTTTTATTCATTTGCTCTCATGTGTAGAGACTGACTCTCTGACTTTGAATAAATTTGGCAAGTATGCTCCACTCAGTTCTTTTACACACAGACTTATTATGTGGAGGATGTTTATGCATTGCAATGACTTGCCAAAGTTGTGGGATTTTTTTTTATAGCCTGCACTAGCTTCTAAAATTCACCTAATATGCCAAGGCCTGGAATTTAACAGCTTAACCATGAAGAAACACTTTACAGAGCAATAGACATAACCAAGTCTTGGACATAAGCATAATCAGAATAAATGTACAGATCACAGTTAGTTGATGCACTGCATCATTTACAATGTACTGTTTTATTCAGACAATGAGATTGTGAGACACAAAGATGTGACCTGACATTTGTCCTTTCTACTTATAGATGCACGAAAACAACAATTTATATTTGAAAGTTCGGTATTTTATGACTGGACTGAAAAAGACTTGCAACGTTAGCTAGTCTGGTCATTTATAAAAAGACTATTGAATAAGAGTTCTGTTACATGAAATAATATCTATCATGCATTTTTAATGCATGCCAGAGAAAGCACTTTTTATGACTTGAGAGCCAAGCAAGTGTAATCTAAATCGACTCTGCTTAGTACCTATTGTGCTTATTATAGTATCTGTATATCATCACTGACTTCTGCCTTTAGCTTAGACCGACTGGATTATCTTCAAACCTTTAGATGACAAAAAGGTTTCAATTATAACTTAATTATAACACAGGTCAGTAACTTGTTAAATTGCAATAACATAGAGTGTAAGGTCAATGGTCTGTGATGAAGGTTAATAATAGCTAGTTTTACAGAAGTTACCATGCCTCTTTTGTGAAGTGTCTAGTGTAAAGTTAAGGGGTTACTAAATAACCTGAAGGGGTTTATTTTGAGAGAACCACCGGCTGGATGTACATTATCCCGCTTATTACACAACTACTTGCCACATAAGTAAATAATTAGACACAAAATATTACGGAGCCCGGGAAGTCACCTGTGGGAGAAAAAAAACAAACAATCCGTGGCGACGGTTTTGCAATCCGTCCGCTCAGTTTATAAACCGTACTCACGAATTCTCAAACTGTTCCCTCGGTTTAACAAATCGTGCCCACGGATTAATAAACCTACCCACGAGTTTCTAATCCGCGCTCTCAGATTTGTAAACCGTGCCTTCAGTTTTTGCAATCTGTACCCACAAATTCATAAACCGTGCCCACGCTTTCGCAATCCGTTCCCACGGGTTTGTAATCGGTAGGCTACTCATGGATTTGTGGCTCACTCTCATTTTAGAAGAACACGTTGTTAACGAATCTTATTGTATATTGTTTTATTGTGTAATAAGTGGAATAGCCTACATCAAATTGTCTTAACTGCGTCTGCATCCTTAAAGTGATTCTCAATTTTAGCGGGTATGGGTGGAATATAGGCTACTATTTAATAGGCCATTCATAATAATATGAATGACGTGCATCAAAATCTTTTGTTTATTTGTGATAATCTTAGCACTTTATTATTATTTTCTAACCTGTGCTATTATGACTGTCATACCCGTTTGTATCTCATAACAGTGTACAAAACAATAGTCACAAAATGGCAGCAACTGCGTTTGTATGAAACGAGAGAGCGAGTCCACGATACTGGATGGCATAATTAAATAACTGTACACAAAATATTGATTCGACTGAGTTTTAATATTTTATTTGCTCACCAAATGCAAAACTTGCACGAAGAAAAACCATTCCTAGCAAGCAGCTGACCTCAGTAACCCAGATGAGCCTGCGTTATCTGTTTTGAGCGGTTGTTATCTGGGAATAATTTACCGCTGGATGGCACTATTGACCAATCAGAATCAAGTATTCCACAGAGCCGTGAAATAATAATGTATAATGCTATATCCATGTACCAGTAAATCCGTATTTGATTTATCTGAAGAAATGAAATATTTATACCACAGCATACAAATTAGGCCTATGTTTTATTTTATTTATTTATTTTTAGCCTTTTTTTATTATTTATTGTTACCTTCCAAACAAGCATATGCAAGAAAAAATATCAGATTACAGTAAATAGCTGTAACATCAATACAACTGACCTTGGGAAAATATTGTTTGCTTATGGGTTGCTTGAACTTTTTCTTAAATTCTTTAAATCTTTAAAAAACTTTCACACAAAATTAATTTTCAATTTTTTATTGGCAAAAACAAGAGGTACAAAACAAAGCAGTCCAAACTATTTCTGCTGTACACATGCTCCATTTTGATCAATAAGAAATTTATTTGAAACAACTCTAAAATGATGCTATGTCAAAATGAGACTACTATTAAAAGTAATTTTGTGCATATTCACAAATATATGACATGGTTACAGAATAACTTTTCGTTCTGTATCCACGTAACATAAAATCGAATTATGTTTCCACATACATTCTCTATTACTGTGGTTTCCTTTCTTGACACCTTTTTAGCTCAACTCTCACTTTATAAGTACTAACAAAGTCCTAAATTGTCTCTGGTACTAACCAGTCTTCCTGATCTGGTACTGTGAGTGTAGCAATAGAATTACAAAAGAATCAAAACAATAATGATCAAGGCGCTCACATTATTATTATCATCGTCACACAACTCTGGCTTGCCTTTAGGAGTTCAATCAAGATAACGTGTCAAAGGAGCACACTAGAGCGGCAGAGGTTTCTTCTGATCACATGCTTCTGGTGTACAGACACTGGTTGACCACCTCCAGAAGCTGAGAGTTCTCCAGAGCTGCTGCCACTCTCTCTTTGTCAGCGAGCTGCTTATTGACTGGAGGAGAAAAAAACACAACATATTATCAAACTCAACAGGGTGCTGTGTGATAAAAATATAATGTTACATTAACTCATAAAGCCTACTGTACCATTTTTGATACATTGATTTCTAAGGCCTATATTATCAACACTTTGCCTTCTGCACACTGACTGATGGTTCAAGTAAAAGGCCTTTAGTAGAATTCTAAAAAAGTCCACCTTCAGGTCGTAAATGAACATTTCCTAGACTGAGGGAACTTTCTTTTTATTTGATTATGCATGTGTAACGGAGGCCAGCTAGTAGTGGCTGTGTGAGTAAACCTCACTCCTCTGATCTCAACAGACTTATTAGAGCGCCTGACTCTTACGCCGGAAACCAGTGTTCGAGGCCCGCACAGAGCGGGGCAAGTAGGACTCGGGTGAGGGGTTACACATGCATATTTAAAAAAATAATAATAATAATGTTAATGTATGAATCAACTATGATATAACAGGCTATTGGGGAATGTTTATTTTTACATTTCTTGATCATCATTGCAGTGCATTGCATTTATACAGTATGTTTTGCCACCCACAATTAAAACTACAGAGCTTTGATCATAAAACAAAGCATTTTAACATCTTAATATTTATACTTATATAACATTACCTTGGATCTTACTAAGACATTATTGGGAGATGAGTAACAAATCATGTGTATATGCATTTTAGGAAAGTGGTCTGCCATACTGTTAAAAAAAAAAAATCATAATTTATATTACTATCAGAAATGTATCTTATGTTTTGGATGTATAAAGATAACAATATTTGCACAAAATTAGTTTTGCTCAGTGGACTGAATAATATGCATGTATTTTTTTCTCGTGTGAGTTCCATATTCTCACTGTGTCATCCTAAATGGGCCATAAAAGCCTGATGAATGAAATAGATAATATCAAACGCATATGCCATGTATAATATATGTAATATACAGGTGTGTATATATATCTATATCTATATCTATATCTATATATATATATATATATATATATATATATATATATATGCAAAGCTGACTTTATCAGCCATTACTCAGTCTTCAGTGTCACATGATCCTTCAGAAATCATTTTAATATGCTGATTTATTATCAATGTTGGAAACAGTTGTGCTGCCTAATATATATATATATTTTAAAATATATTTTTTCAGGATTTGTAACAATATACACTACCTTTCAAGAGTTTGGGGTCAGAAATTTAATTGTTAAAAGAAGTTAAATTGATAAACAGTGCTAGTAAAGATTTATATTGTTATAAAAGATTTCTATTTTGAATAAATGCTGTTCTTTTTTTTAAACTTTTTATTTAATTTATTTGTTCATCAACAAATCCTGAAAAAAATCCCCCCCCCAAAAAATTCAGCAGCACAACTGTTTCCAACACTGATAATAACGGAGTAGCAAATCAGCATATTATAATGATTTCTGAAGGATCATGTGACACTGAAGAATGGAGTAACGATGCTGAAAATTCAGCTTTGCATCACAGAAATAAATTATATTTTAAAGTATATTCAAATAGAAAACCATTATTTAAACTGTAATAATATTTCACAATACTATTGTTATAGTATTGTAATACTATTGTTATAGTATTACCCCCCCCACACCCATTTCTGATTAAATAATGCATTTCATATGTCGCGCATTTCATGCCATTATTTCATAATATGTCATTTTATAATAAACGTTTACCTGCATCCTCTGAGGCATGTGTGCCAGGTGTGATGTGAACGTCAATCTAACAACAAAAAGGCAAAAATGAATGACTTGTAGATCGGAAATCCCAAAGCCTAATAATGCAATATAATGCAAGCCTGTGTTAATGCAAGCCTAATATAATAGGCTTATAATATATAATAGGCTTATAATATTGCAATATAATATAATGCAAGCCTAATATAATGCAAGCCTGTGTTTGGCAGCTCACTAAAATGTACCTTAAACCTGTCAGGCAGGGAGCGCAGAAGCTTGACTTTGATAGACAGGCCAATGAGAGTGGCCATACTGCAGTGTGGGATAGTCGGTGTGAACTCCACAGACACTGTGCTCTCCTCATCACTCACCTACTCGGAGAGAAGAACGTGACAGACAGACAGACAGATAGATAGAATATTGTATCCATTTCATTAATGTGTAAAGGTCTATTCCTCTTCAAACTGCTCGCAGATCGGACTCACATTGACGCGCATTTGTTCCACGACATTCAGTTCTTCGAGGGACAGTGGGTGCTCAGGATCGTTGATCGATCTGATTAGATGTGATCATTTAGTTAAGGTCTGACTCAAAATATTCAAAATGCTTTAAGTTGAGGCTTCTAAACTATTGCAGTTTGCTAAGAGTTGCCCAACTTTCAACATGGCAGATAATTCAAAGCAACGAGGCTGACTTTATACAGCATTTGTGTAGCGAGAGCCAAATGATGCTAACGTATTTTGAAAGGATATCGAAGATTTCCCTGTCATCGATGGGGTCCGCTACATCCTCATCTTCATCAGTGGCAGTTAGGAGTCTTTCCCCTGATCGCTGAAAAATCAGAGGATTGGCGTTTTCTAGTCGAGTTCCCCCTGACATTATTATCTACTCAACGATAAAATAATAACCAACAACCAACGCTGTCAGACGTCAGATCACTTCGCAAACTCTGCGATTCCAAAACAAGCCAGCCGGAAGTTATACAACAAAACCCGGAAACAGTATAAACGCTTTTTAAAATAAAAGATTTATTTATAAAAGTCCTAACCCTAACCCTAACCCTTTGCCTTTGAAGACATATAATAATAATAATAATAATAATAATAATAAGAAGAAGAAGAAGAAGAAGAAGAAGAAGAAGAAGAAGAAGAAGAAGAAGAAGAAGAATATAGATTTCCATGCAGTTGTTTTACCTATTTAAAAAAATTCTAATCCCAAATCTATCCTTTTTACTTGTTCAACAGATGCTGAAAAAGGGTTGTTCTGATCAACACAAATAGGCCTATATGCAATACTTTGAGCATTTCTCATTATATACATCTGCAACATTTTATCTCAGATTTATGGCAACAATGACCTCAGATTTAAACTATTATCATTGCACAGAATGACCTCGTGGATCAAGACAATTTTCCAGTTTAAAGTAATTTGTCTTTGAAAGGGGGAAACAAAAATTAATTTGTCTTCAACTAAGAGGGGTGATAAAAGTTATGTGATATACAATAGGCTGAGACATGGGCATTCAGTAGTATGCATTTACATACACCTATTTCACTATAGCACACGTGAGGCAGATGTGAGCAAAACATTTCCAAAACTTCTGTTGTGCCAAGGTGGCCACTGTCATCAGTACACTCCAGAATAACATAACAGGTAGAAAAAAGCAAAGCTCTGTCTTCCCTGAACTGAAATTGTTAGTTTTTCAGGTTATATGCTCACATCAAAGCAGTGTTCATCAACCATGAAAGCATGACCTTGATTTAACAGTGAGGTTAGGTTATTTGTGAGCCAACCAATGCTTATTCCAGTTATAAAGAGCCTTTTGACCTAATTGTTAGGCATCTGTATGCATAGATCTTGAGTACCACAGACAGCACACAAGGCCTAGCAATCCTATGAACCAATACAATCACAGTGACAGAGTGTGCTATAAATCTTCTTTATTTCATTTAATGACAATAATCATTGTAAGACAGCCAGCATTTGCTTGTACATTTCCTTGCACAATAATAATAACTTTCAGATACAGTCCAAACAATCTAAAAAAAAATGTTTCATTTTAGTAGGCTATTTGAAGAACTCTTTTTATTTTTTTATTTTTTTATATGAAACATCCCTATCAATCAATTGAAAAACCCAGACTCTGGCTATGTTTTCTCACACAATCCTTGCTATTTGGTTTTGCTCTCATTAAAAGTATTGTACTGTGTCACATTAGTATGGTGTTATTTGCAAGACTTCATCTGCATTAGCTGCCATAGAGAATTCATGTGTTAGCGTTACACATTTGCTCTGTCTCTTATAGTTTCTTGAAATAAATTTGCTGTTTCATAGCATTCATAACATTTGCTTTCTTCTTAGAAGCTCTGGCATTTTAAGAATGCAATGTGTGCTTTATTAAATTACACAATTTGGCTACTACTTCAGTGTTCAGTTCATAATGAGTCTCTTCCTGAGACTCACACAAAGGATTTATAGACAAAGAGATTATCAAGAGAGTCACATCTTATATTTAATGGACAAGTGCTTTTATTGCAGGCTCTTTTCCAACCAATGAGACTATAAATCTGGCATCACTGCTCTGCATCGGCCTGTTAAAAGATTACCATTATTCCGCTGACTGCTTCTATGTGCTAATGTGAAGGTCAAAGGTTAACTATATGAAAACTTAAGTAACAAAGGAATTTATTGAAGTGCCACAACCTCCGTCTCCTTTCCAGTAAGACATTTGCGCATTCCTAAAATCACAGAGGAGCTGGTATTGTTCAAAGCCTTTTGTTTAAAATGTTAATGAGTCAGAAATGCATTCCCACTTATTTGCATGAAATGCACATTTGCTCATTTTTTCATTATTTTCCCTTTAATTGACTATTTAATAACTTTAATAAGCACAATGTTTATAAATCCCTTGATCTGTTGGATTTTTCAGGACCAACCGTAATTAATATTCCAACCAAACAAATTAAGAAGTTAAAATAACAACTAAATTGCCACCACATCCCTCTTATCACTCTCTGATATTCTCCCACTTGTCTCAGAAACACTACCAAATGTACTTTTTTTATATGCTGCACATTTTCTTAACTGTTATTGCTCTTCTTTCTCAGCAATTTAACATCAAACCTGTCTACTAGTGTAATTTTCACAGACACAGGATAGTCTCATGTCAAGTGGAAACCTTTGACTAGTGGTTTGATGGCTAGAGCAGGGGAGGCATAAGAGGGGTGCGATGAAGCACAATGAGCTCTACATTCAAATACATATGGAGAGCTTCAAGAGTGCGAAGGTCTGCTAGTATGTCTGAAGAACTTTAGCTGTCTCCAAACAGCAAATTACTCATTTTATCCAGAGTGAATGATTAAACCAAACGACCACTCTTAAAAATGCCCTGAATCTCAAAGATTTCCAGGGGTAGGACGTAAAAAAGAGGCTTTTGTGCTGATTAAATTTGATCTTAGCATCTCGGTTTATCTCAAGGCAAAGCAACCACAGAAATGATTTTGCTGCCACAAGGGTGCAGTCTTAGCACATGCTAATATCTGCCATGTATTCATAATGACAAAAACTGCAGTAATCTGCACTGGGTTAATGCCAGTTGATAGGGAAGGCAGATAATCTCTGACATCCTTCTTTCTTTCTTCCCTCATTGGTTGAACACAAATAAGAGGATTATTTAAGGTGCTGTGAAAACAAACTCCATTTCTTTCCTCAATACCAGAATCAGATCCACTGGTTTCCTGAAAAACAAACAAACAAACAAAAAAAAAAAAAAAAAAAAAAAAAAACCCAGCCCACATGTACACACACTTAAAATGATTACATTATTTGCTCCACATGACCTTCAAGAAGGTCACCTGACTGCATCCCGACCCTTGAATCTGGGTGTCTTGGTCCTGTTGAGTGCTTTTGACATTTTCAGTGCAAGTAGGTCTGTCATTCTGTTTAATATAATAACAGAAGTTGTTCAAAAGTTTATAGGAAGAGTGATTGGCCTGGTTGTGATGAATAAAGAATGAACATTATGATATAACAGGTAAGTACCAACAGAGTAAGTGGGGGACACATACAGTTTTGAAATGAGGGCATATAGGTAGGAAACAAGTCATAGATTACAATATCATTGTCAGGGTTGGTGAGCATGAGGGGGAGGTATATTAGTGTAGAAATGTGTGCCACACAGATATACCCAGCCAACAGTACTGACCTATTTAGTGTAAACGCTGCCATAATGGGTTTCTCTGTAGCATCCCTTCATTTAGTCAGAAAGTCAAATGCCTCTTAACCAACGTCACAGCTGTTCACAAGTTCACGGTTTTGTCTGGGATTTATGTTTTTGCAAATGACTTTGACAGAGATTTTAGACAGCATTTGGCAGGCCATGCTCTCTCAGAGTGCCAGGGTTAACCACAGGTTTTGCAGAGGGTGATACAGATATTCAGTCTTGCAGTAGATTCATTTGTTTACTCTGGATTTCAGCCATACTGCTGATTAAAGACTCAGATGGCTGGTAGAAATCCAACTTGATACACACTCTTTGGAGCTCAGTAGGCCTATGTATCTGTTCCACTTGAAGAGGTAATAATGCAGAAGACCACAATAAACTACAAATAAACAGTTTAAGAAAGGGATGTGGTTGGTCATTATCACAAAAATAAACCCTCAAAGGGTGATCAGGACACAGATTGGAGGCCACTCACCCAACAGATAAATATGTAGACATGAAATATATATTTTAGTTGATTATTTGATCATTTCACATGTATATTATCTTAAAGTGTCCACTATACAATCACAGTTCTGCCTAGGTGTATTAAACAAGCGAGTGATATACTGTAAGATATATGAAAAGTAATGGTTATGTACGTACATATAGTTAAATATATATACTTAAAACTTGTGCACTTTTTGACAATTATGTGCAAAATAATGCTGACTGCCAGGCAGATTTTGGATTGAAATGTTTTTGATGTAAGGGTTTTCAGGGAGAGGTAAAATGCTGAGGTTGTTGGCTTTTGGGGATGTCACTGTTTTTGGTTCTTTCTCCAGCGGGATTGACAGGCTGAATCACTGGGTTTAGGCAGCTGCAGCCATTTTCTTCGGCAGTTCAGCTGACTGGGCACAGAGGGGTGAAGAGAGCAGTCATTGCTTTCTGTCTCGTTTTCGTATTTTCAGAGTCAGACCAAACTGTAATATTTTGCTCTCACTGTTTCTCATACTTAGAATATCATAACCATTGAAAGTTGAAACCATTGAAACCATTAAGGAGAATCTCTACAAGGCTGTAAATGTCACGTTTTGCCTTTTTGTTTTTGTTTTCTGTCAGTATATTCCTTTGTTCTCCTTTTCCTGCCACTAGTCAGTTGTCATGGACACTCATTTAGAATCACACCTGTTAGTCTTTGAGTTAATCATCATTGTGTATTTAAGTTCCTCATTTCCTTTCATTTGTATTGTTTGTGCTATGCACACTGTTTGTTATGTTACCTCTTGTTGTTTTATCTGAGCTTGCTTCATTTATTAAGCGACGCCGTTATATCTTGATATGCTTCATTTATCTTCTTCTTCCTTGGACTAAACGGCAAGTAACCATTACAGAAACGGTTATAGTTACCATGTCTTGAACGTTGTGGGGACCTTTTTTTTTTTTTTTTTAGAAAGCATAAAGAAAAAGAAAAGTGTAGTGAATCCTAGGTTTAATTCTTGTTGGGAAATAATAATTTTGAACTGTTCACACATAATATTTGCATTAATTTACATTAAAATGTATGCCTCATATGTTGAAAACGTAAAACGTTTCTTGTATCATCACACTATATAAAGGCCATATTTGGGAAAAAAGTTGAATAGTTTGCATAACTGGATGTTACTGTCGGTCGTTTAACATTTATTTCATAAAAATATTTTATTGACGTATTAAATGTTTCACTATTTACATCTTACCTCACTCTCTTTCAACGTTAAGTGAAAATGATGCTTTCACGCTGGAATTCACACTCTGCTTCTGTAAACATTCATTTGATTGGCCATCTCAATCATTTTGACATTGACAATTCGGCCATTTCTAATTATAAAATGTATTATGGCACATTTTATATGTGGTCTTCTGTAGACCTTTATCAGGAATGTGTAGATAAATACGTAATAAATGGTTGGCTGTATGTTATGAAATCTGGATTCTGCAGTAACTTCTGTAAATGGCAGGCAACAGTGACATTATGTTTGGTGTGTTTTAAAGAGATTTTTCTGAAGGATGAATGGGATTCTACCTTAAGGAATCACACTAGATAAACATAGACATGTAAAACACTTATTTCATAACCATTATGCACAAGTTTAATTAGAAAGAATAAAAAAGCTCCGCTGCTTTATTGAGTGAGGATTACCCACATGCATCCTGCTACACACTGTTCACAGTAATCACAACCGGAACACAAAACCAACACGGCACCAGGGAACAAACTAGGCTGTTGACGGGATAGCCTTTGTTGTTTTCATGCATCGATGAGCCTAGGGCGCCCAACACCCTGTTGCCGTTTTGTGTTTTTTTCCTCCTCGGACCACTGTTGGTAAATTTTTACCACTGCTGACTAGGAGCAATCCACAAGACTTATCGTTTCAGAGATACTCTGACCCAGTTGCCTTGCCATAATATTTTGGCCCTTGTCAAAGTCGCTCAGGGGCCCGTTCTTCGTACGTCGCTAACTCAGTTAGCTGGATTTGATTGTTGGCGATTTGGCATGATCTTGGACTGTTTGGTTCTTCGAAGCTCATCCTGGACTTGCTGTCATAGCAACAGGTGCGCAAGCTTAAACCTGCTCGGGAGCAGGCTTATTTCATGTTAACAGGATTAGATCGCGGCTTTATAAGCGGAGCTGATACGGGAAGTCCAGCGCAGCGCGATAGTGCACTTTCTGAGATATATATTTTTTCTCGTGACTCGTGAGATCGTAGTTTACATTATTAATTTGTTGGAAACGCACATTTATTTTAGACTTGTCGGAGTCGGGCTTTAACTACAGCACAAACTGTTTGCATTGCCCTAAGATTATTTGCGAGTGGCTCTTTCCTTTACACTATTGGAGATGCGGAGAACTTGATGGAAAGTGCTGTCTGTCGTGTCATTCAGAGTTTACCTGGCGCTTTTAGGTTTAAAAAACAGTTTTAGTTTTTTTTTTTTTTTTTTGCATTTCCAAGCCACTGAAGACCCAGTGTTGTAAAGCAGTTTTTTTAAAGCAGTTTTTTATTTTTTTAGGCTATCATAATTTTTTATGAAGATCATGCAGTCATGACCATGCCAGTTACAGTATGTGTCACTCAGGCTTCACTAACGTGATTGGTACCATAGACTATAGACTAGACCATAGACTGCCATCAAGGCCTCAATGAAGGGGATTATGTGAACAGAAAGGAGGTTCACAATGTAAATGTGCAGCCCAGTTACTATTGGGATTCTTAATATTCCAGATTAGTAATATTATATCAAATAAAAAAAGGCAGTTGACTAAAATCTTCCATATCACAAATGTGAAAGCAAAATGGCCAGGATCTGTGCATGACTTAAGAATTTTCAGAGATTCACATTTATGCACATTATTTGAAAGTGGTAAGAAAAGTTCCACAATTAAATATCAAGCTCACTGTATTACATACACTTATGCTGATCCTAACAGAACTGCATTTTTTCATAGGTGATTATGACATGTTCCTGCCTGCAGACAGGTGTTTTATGACCCCATTCCCTGACCCAAACCAGTTACAATGCAGCTCTTGCCAGGACAAGGGCACACAATGAAATGAACTTTGGCTAACTAAAGGGAAGATTTCAGTGTCTGAAAAGTCTGAGGGTTGCACACCTGACAGGGCCTGTGACATTGTTGCATGTGCCATATTACACAACATTGCCAAAAAAACCAAACACTTTTCATTAAATGTTTAATAAAAGACAAATATGCTTAGTTCCTTGAGTTTTATTTCAATTGTTCTTTGTAAAGAAAAGCCAGTGGTCTGCCCACTGCCCACCTGTAGGCCTATGTCTCCTCTGTCTGTGCAGACTCTTCTGTAGGCCTTTCTGTAGATGTGGAATCCTGCAACTTATATTGCAGCCATAAAGCATACAAGTATAAATTAAGTAAAGTTATTTATGCATTTGCAGGTAGGCTAGTTCCTCCATATGACAGTTATCTGAGAGGGTTTATTCACTGTCCAGTGCAATGGAAACAAATAGACATTACAAAGTCTTATACTTTCTTTCCTTTGGAAAGTTAGAAAATGTCCACTTACTGCACATATTTCAGCCACCACTTTCTTTGGAACAGATACAAGTGTTGGTGTAATATGTAAAAGTGCACAAAAGAGGAAAACACAATGTCATTACAATGAACTACACTCGGGAAAAATGTGATCAATAACTCATGGCCAGATATTTTTACATTAACATAAGTTTATCAGTTTTCACTTTCACAAGTCAAAGCAATTCATCATTACTCAAGATTTAACAGTTGAAATGAACGCAGCCTTAATTTAATGCAGCAAAAAATATTTTACCGTGTAGGCTACTAAGATCTTCTTTTTTTTTTCAGTCTTTTTCTTGGTTGCTTTTATAAACAGACAACCATTTATTTAACAGTGCCTTTTATAGAAGAGACTATAATATAACTAAAAATTACCATTATATAGTGTACTTCACTTTTATTTGTTCCCATGTTCTAGTGTGGTGACTCTGACATTACAATGAACAAAGTAATTATGCAATTATTAAAATACAAAAATATAGGCTAATAAGTGATAAAAACATCTAACATGGCCACTTCTAACGGATTTAAATTGTCTGCTACTTTTTGCCAGCCCTCTCTCCTGGCCTTTGCAGACTTTGAGGTGTTCCCTGGCGTTTTGATTAAACATTAAAATTCCAGAATAAACTTCGACTATTAGTTCTTGCTCTGCTGAGGAGAAAAACTGAGCGCGCTCTTTGGCCACGCTGAGCAGCCAATAGCAGCGTTGCTGATCAATGTTTCTACTATCGATACATATCCCCTTTTAAACCAGCGCATGAACGCGCAGTTATCTCAGATAACTCAATCCAGTGATACTAATCATAAACAACAGGTGTGTTCGAAGAACCCAATTAGCCGGATCATGATTAGCACGATGATATCATCTTGGATGGGTCATTTGATCTCGGATGTAATAAGCAACGTACGAAGAACGAGCCCCTGATCTTTATTCGTGCCCATTTTCCTGTTGAAAAAAAAAGTTGATTACGAGAACTGCTTGTTTGCTTACCATCTAATCTATCCAGACCTTAATATGTGGCCTTGTTAGGAGATGATCAATGATATTCGGTTCACCTGTGACTGGGTCATAATGTTTGTGTTATGAAGGTAAACGATCCAAATGCAGTTTATTAAACAGAGTAATCCAAAAACATGATCCAAATCCATCCATACAAACAAACAAATCCAGAGGGTGAGTCAGGAACGGGAAAACCAGGGCACAGGCAGATATCGAAAACAAGGCGCTCAGAAATGCAGATGAAACAAATAACAAGACTTCGCAGATAATGAATGTGTACATGGTTTAAATAGGCTGAGACTAACAAGGTAATGAGACAGGTGGATGCAATCAGGGATGATGAGTCCAGGCAGTGAGTTATGGGAAATGTAGTTGTGAGGGAATCACGATAGTCAAAATGTAAGCTTAAGTAGGCCTACAGTAACAAAGTAAAAATACATTGTTACTGTCCACCACTGAAGCTGACTAAAAAAAATTGGTCTTATTTTAGTCATTTGGTCAAATGGACACACTGAGATGACAGTGGGTTTGTGCCAGTCAGGCTTCTTTTCTGCATAAGCAGACTGTCAAGAGGCATTTTTCTTTTGGTTGAGCTGACTAGACTTTTCAGTTTCACTTACACACATACATCATTTTGGAAAAAGATAAAAAGTGAATGACTTTCACTTATTATGCTTCACAAACGGAAAGTGCAAAAGTAAAGAGTATCTTATTATAATCTCAGTTTTGCACAAACTGAAAATGATTATGCAAATTCTGCAGAAGTATTCACTTCTCAGTTGACTGAATTTGTATCTGTGGACATTGCCAGTCTGAAACAGTGTTTTATTTACACTAACAGTCAAATGTTTGGAACTACTCATTCTTTATTATTCTATTCTCTATTCTTTGTCTATATTTCACTATATTACAGACACAATGTAATGGCCATGGGGAAATCTCAGCATAAAACTGGGAGTTGTGAAAAGATATCGTAAGACACATTGGTGTTTTACCAGATGAGAAGTTTGTAATGTTCATTCCTTTCTCAATGATGACACATTGTTGTGATGAACAGCTAGCTTGTGCTAGTCATTTATTTTATTCCTTTAAAAAACATCCTGTCCCTGTGATAACATAAAAGTCCCAGTTCCTCTCTTTGACTTAACACAGTAAATTATCGCCACCTTGTGTCTACATGGATATATTACATGTTACTGAATATCATTACATCCCCTCTCCTTTGAGTTAACACAGTAATCAACATTTTCTAAGAAATAATAAAGATGATATCAATAACACAACTTAGTTCTCCATCAAACATATGAATGCTTTTGCATTAGTGTCAATAACAACATGAACAATAACAACATGAACATATTATTTTTTAGGTATTTATTCTTTTTAAAGATTTAGTCTCAGGTTTTTTTACTACATGTGTGGATCTCCTCAACACAGTTGAGTTTGGTGCGTTTGTCTTTGAATGATGACGTGTGTCATTTGAGTCTTCTGGTGGTAAGTGTGAAGACTCAAGTGTGTCACTGGTGTGCTCCTGGAATGCCTCTTGTGTTTTGAGCAGGGAACAGCGATTCCTCCTGAGTATCTGTCCTTCCTCACTCCTGACAGTGTAAGACCGTGGTCCTACTTCCTGTAGGCTAACAGTGGCTTTCTTGTTCCAAGCATTTTGATCCTCAATCCTGACAACATCATCTTTTGATAGTGGCTTGAGACTTCTGGTTGACTTGTCATAATATGATTTCTGTTTCTGCTTTAACAGCTGGAGTCTTTGTCTCAGTTGTCTGTTCTGTTTTTCCTTTACCCAGCAGGGTAGTGTGGTGCGTAACTTACGACCCATTAACAGTTCAGCAGGCGATGAACCACAGTCCAGAGGCGATGCTCGATAGAGCAAGATATGGATCAGACTTGCTGTCTGTAGCTTTCTTCAGCAGTTGCTTTAGAATGTGGACGCCTTTCTCAGCCTTGCCATTTGACTGAGCATACAAGGGACTTGATGTGACATGCTGAAAGTCATAGTGCCCTGCAACTGTTGCCATTCCTTGCAGTTAAAGCATGGCCCATTGTCACTGATGACAATCCTTGGAATTCCATGTCTGGCGAATATGGATTTGACATATATTATGACACTGCTTGCTGTGATGCTGGTGAGAAGTGCCATCTCAGGAAAGTTGGAATAGTAGTCAATCACAATTAAATAGTCTTTACCATTCAAATGAAAGAGATCCATACCAACCTTTTGCCATGATGCTGTTGGCAGATCAGCCACCTTCATAGGCTCTTTTGCTTGTTTATTGTGGTGTTTCTGGCGGGTCTCACATTTGCTTATCTTCTCAATGTCCTGATTGATGCCAGGCCAATACACAGTGTCTCTTGCTCTCCTTTTGCATTTTTCAATTCCAAGGTGTCCCTCATGAATCCTTGTAAGCATTTCCTGACGTAGAGTTTGCGGAATCACTATTCTGTTCAGTCTTAGCAGTAGTCCATTTGCAACACTCAACTCTGACCTGATGTGGTAATATTTTGCACAGGAACCTTTTGGCCAATCAGTATGAATGTTCTGTACAACAGTTAGTAACTCTGTGTCTTTTGCTGTTTGTTCTGCTATTTGTCTTGATTTTGTGTCTGAAACAGGCAGGGTAGCAGTGATCATACTCACATGAGCCTCAACGTCGTCTCCAGTAGAGCTCACATGACTCACCGTGGGTGCTCGGGATAGTGCATCTGCTAGCACTATGTGTTTGCTTTGTGTGTAGATTAGATCAAAGTCGTATCTTTGTAGCTTCATCATGAGACGCTGAATCCTTGGAGACATCTCATTTAAGTTTTTGTTTATAATAGCAACCAGTGGTCGATGGTCTGTCTCAACTGTAAAAGTGGGGAGGCCGTAGATGTACCCATGAAACTTTTCCAGTCCAACCACCAAGCCTAGACATTCCTTTTCTATCTGGGCGTACCGACACTCAGACTCAGTCATAGACCTGGAGGCATAGGCAACAGGCTTCCAATCCTCTCCCTCTGCTTGCAGTAAGACCGCGCCAAGGCCATCTTTCGATGCATCTGTGGACACCTTGATTCTCCTGGTAGGGTCAAAGAAAGTGAGTACAGGTGTAGTAGTCAGCGTTGTTTTGAGTTTTGCCCACTCTTGTTCATGCTTTGCTGTCCATGCAAACTCATTTTCCTTATGTAGGAGGTCTCGCAGGCAGGCAGTCTTGGCTGACTAGGAATGAATTTTCCAATGAAGTTGATCATTCCCATGACCCGTAGTACTCCTTTCTTGTCTGTGGGCCGGGGCATCTCCAGTATGGCTTTTATTTTGTCTTTATCTGGCTCTATTCTTTGAGCAGACAGCTTATCTCCTAGGAATGTAATTTCCTGGACGCCAAACTGACACTTGGCTTTGTTGAGTTTCAACCCATTCTTCTGGACACTCTGCAGCAATTTGGTCATTCTCTTATTGTGTTCCTGCAGAGTAGAGCCCCAGCAGATGATGTCATCCACGTAGACCTGGACTCCTTCTAGACCTTCTATTATGTGTTCCATTGCTCTGTGAAAGATTTCAGATGCTGATATGATACCAAAGGGCATCCTGAGGAAACAGTATCGGCCAAATGGTGTGTTGAAGGTACAGTATTTTGTGCTCTCTTCTTCTAACTTGAGCTGCCAAAAACCTTGAGACGCATCCAGCTTTGTGAAGTACTTAGCACCTGACATTTCACTGGTGATTTCTTCTCGCTTGGGGATTTCGTAGTGTTCACGCTTTGTTTTCATTCAAATCCTTTGGATCCATACATACTCGTAGATCATTGTTCTTTTTCTTAACACACACCATTGAGTTGACCCAGTCTCTAGGCTTTTCAACCTTTCTGAAAACTCCAAGCGTGGTCATCCTGTCCAGCTCTTTTTTTAGACGACCACGCAGGGGTGCAGGAACTCTCTGTGGAGCATGTACCACAGGCTGAGCGTCATCCTTAAGCTGGATCTTGTATGTCACGGCAAGACACCAAATCCTTTGAAGATGTCTGGGAAGCTTTGTACAATCAAGTCTACTGAATCGTGTGGTGTGTTCTTAGCTGCACTGTCACAGTTGATGCAGTAGACTCTTTTAACCAATCCCAAATCCTCACAAGCTCTGTCACCTAACAGTGAATCATGTCCTTCAGCAACTACAAAAAACAGTATATGGTGCACTTTGCTCCTTGACGTTACTTTTAGTCTGCACACACCTAAACAGTCTATTTCCTGTCCATTGTAGTCCCTCAATGGTATTGTCTTTTTCTGCATTATGGGTTTTTCTTTCATTGCTTTAATGTCACTTATACTTATCAAATTTGCTTTTGCCCCAGTGCCAAGTTTCAGTGTAACTAATGCTCCATTTATCTGCAGCGGCACAATCCATTTATCCTCTTTTACTGAATTCACCTTATAGTCAGCATCGCTCATTACTGTGGGCTTCACATTTTCTGTGGCTTTCTCTGATGTATAGTCACATGACACCATTCCTACAAAGAATGTCTCACCTAAATCAGTGTCCTCAACAACATGCACAGATTGTCCTTTACATGATTTTCCTTTTGAAAAACACTGCTTGGCAAAGTGATTCTTATCATTACATTTTGTGCACATTTTACCAAACGCTGGGCATTGCCTCGGTTGATGCTGGTAACCGCACCGTTTGCAACTGAATGTCCCGTCCTGCGACTTCTTTGCATTCATCCTCCAGAAATCCTCCAGTTTCAGTTCAGTTTCTCTCAAAAGACGTTCTCTGACCTTTTTGTCATATATTCCAAATACAATCTGATCACGTATCATGGACGATTTCCAATCCGAAAAATTACAAGTCTGTGCCTTCAATTTCAGATCTGTGAGAAAGCTATCAAATGTCTCATGTTGCTGCTGTGTACGTGAACGAAACACATACCTCTCATAAGTTTCGTTTTTCTTCGGAGAACAATGAGCATCAATTTTCTTTATGTGGCAGGGTAAAGGAGCTTGTTTATTGGTTTATTGGAGGGTGGGTAGAAGACCAATGAGGTGGGAGCACCTGTTTAAAGACCTTTATTTTGGCGTCTGTTTATGTGGCTTGCTGATTCCGGGCTTGCTGATTCCGGGCTTCGTTTTGTTGTTTTTTGGGGTTATTTTCCTTAACATTATTTCATATTCAGTTATGGTTTTCTTTGTGTAATTTATTGTGATTGTTTTGAGCTGGATTGTGTAGGTGACCAATCAGGTACTACTCTCTGTGTAGCCCTGTCCGGTCAGGAGGCAGGAGCGTCTTTGATGTGCCATTTTCGTGTTTGTATGTTTTGAGTGTTTGTAGTATACTGTAATTGTCTTATTTAATTAGTAGCTAACACAGTCTTTTGTGTGTCTCCAGGAGCCAGTAGGATTCGACGTGGAACGGGGGAGGCCGGTTGCCTTGACCGAGAGGCGTGTACTTCAGTGTATGATGTGTATTTGCACAATTGTCTTGCAGTGTTTTACAGTCTGATTTTGGGGTGAATTTAAGTAGGGTTGGACGACCTCTCACGTGTGCCCGGCCTGCCTTGTTCCTGTGAAGCCTGGCCCTGGAGGAGTATTTTTCTGTGTTGCTGTTTAAAAGTCCGCCAATTGCAGTCAACATTTCCCGTGAGCTTCAAACCCTCCGGTGGCCTCAGCAACTCCATGTTGCGTTTCACAATTGTCCTCAGCGTAACTTCAGTAACCACTCCTGGTACCATGTAATGTTCATTCATTTTTCAATGATGACGCATTGTTGTGATGAACAGCTAGCTTGTGCTAGTCATTTATTTTATTCCTTTAAAAAACATCCTGTCCCCGTGATAACATAAAAGTCCCAGTTCCTCTCTTTGAGTTAACACAGTAAATTATCGCCACCTTGTGTCTACATGTTACTGAATATCATTACAAAGTTTATCTGTATCATCTTTTTACTCTTAAAGCAGGGCTCAGTAATTTCGGGATTTCTTCGCTGTATTCTCGCTTTTTGCTCGCAGGTTTCTTTCTAGAGCTCCCCCTACAGCTTCGGAATAGATATTTGACAACACTGTTGTAAAAACTCGTTGGCAATTCTCAGACACCAGAGGCTAGTAGATCAACGACATCAAAGCAGATGGGACATTCTTTAAAACGTCTTCTTCATTCGGGTTCGAACAGCGTGAGGGAGCGCAATAATGACAGCATTTTAGCAGATTTCTTTTGGCCGTAAAGCAATTCGTTACATCGTGAGACGTGATATCACGCCGGCTCAAAGTTGCAAGTGCGGATTTTCCGCTCACGGGCACCAGGGGGGTGCGAAACGACCACCATTCAACCCGAAATAAGTAATATAACCATTCCAGTGACTCCGAAGCTGTTCAGTTAAGGTAAAAAAGTTACTTAGTTCACCTTTAATTCATTTTATGACTGTATCATATCTCTTTTAATTTTCCTAGCTTTTATTTTGTGATTTATTTTAATTCCTTTCTGATTAAAGCACTTTGAATTGCCATAGTGTATGAAATGTGCTATATAAATAAACTTGCCTTGCCTATATTTCCTACTACTATAATAGTATAAACTTTAATTTTGTCTAATCAGTAATGTTTTTTTTTTTTTTTTTTTTTTTTTTTAAATCGAACGGGTGTTATTTATATTTCAGTTCCTCATAGACAGATGCATCAGACTTGGAGCTTCATTTGGCAGAAATAGAAACTGTAACCAAATGTTTTTGATTTCATACAGGCATAATCTGTATTGGACTCTGCATGACTGATACTGATGATTGGAAGTAAGATCATAGTGACCGTGGTGATGGAAAATTAAAAAAACATCATTTGGCACTTGTCTTGAGAGGTAAACAACATTAAAGTTGAGCATTTCAGTGCACTTGCAAAGAAGGCTTAAATGGGTGGTATAATGCCCATTTTTACAATATGTAAAATAAGTATCTGTTGTCCCCAGTTTTTGTTTTTACAGCATGTTAAAATTGTCCCTTTTTGAGGGTCAGTTGTTTTGTGAGTGTCCCTTTAAATGCAAATGAGCTGCAGCTCCTGGCACAGAGGGCAGAGCTTCAAGAGCTCTTGTGTCTTAGCAGCTCTGATTACCTCATGCAGACAAGCACTAAAATGTCAGAAACTGTTCTGCCTTTTGTTTAAACTGGAGTTGGACAATGATGGAGAGACTCAAGAAGAAGTGACAACATGTAGAATGCAACAGGACATTTCTGAATGGTTAGTTGATGAATTTATGTTGCTGATGTGGAGTTAACTATCTTCAAGTCTTTGATTAGCATATTCTGTCATGATAATCTATAAAATCGCTCATGTGGGAACTGCTGTAAGATGTCTACAGATTGACATCCTATTGCATTTGTGTTACATATACTGTATTGCATGTGAAAAGACGGATATGACAGATACGACTCACAAATGTGCTCTATACTACACACTTCCTCTGTTCCTCTGTTCGGATTCGGAGGAGGAGGAGGAGGAGGAGGAGGAGGAGGAGGAGAGCTAGCCTCCGCTTTGTTTGACAATTCTTTGAATGTCAACAAGAAGTGACGTCACCCAACATCGCTTAAAGCACCTTAAAAAAATTATTTCTTTAAAAGCAAATATCTTCCTTTGCTTTGAACTTTGAGCGTTTTAACTTTTCAGATGTTGTTTATGCTCAAACAGCAACATTACACACTAACTAAAGTTGTGAAATCATAAAGTGAAATCATAATCAGCCACCCCTTTAAATTCAGAATACCAAATTTTATACACCACAAATAGATGAGTAACCTTGAAAAGTGTGGAAACTGCCATCAAAGAATGTCCTATAGTTTTCATTTATTTAATTTAATTTCACCTTTCAAAGGAAAAACGAGGAGTGACCTCATTAGCAGTAAAATTACACAAGGGCAGCTGTCAACTCGGTGTGAGACCACTGTGCTACAAAAAAATTAAACAAATAGAGAACGAGTTTCTAATGTTAATGATGAATAATGAAAGGGGGCTTCAGCTAATGACAAACCTACATTCACATGAGAAGGTAATAAACTCTTAATGTCTTATTGCCATTGCCGATGTTCTCAGAATGGTTGAAAGGGAAAAAAAAAAATCCCACATGAACTCATTCTTTTCAATCGTCTGAACCAAATTTCCTTCATCTGAAAATGTTCACGTTAAATGTGTTTGTGTTAATTTGCTCTCTCGATGTTGCCTTGAGAAATACCAATAACAGGTGCTTTTGTAACAGCAAAGTCCTACTAATGAAATGTATCTTAGACAACAGAGATATTACAGCAGCATGGGTGCAAACATCTTATTACTGGTGAGTGTGCAGAATGCAACAATCAACTTGAACCAACATGCTCCTCTAGTATTCGCCCATGTGCAGACCATCTGTCCTGCACCTTTCAGAAAACCTCTCCACTGTATGTGACTCGGGTGATGTTGATTAAATTGCACAGGGCAGTGGGAGACCCGTCACATTCCTTGAACTGAACACTGAAGCCTGAACACTCCAGCTGAGCTTCTGCACATCTAAGGTTATCATATTACAAAAAAAATATCTGGCTATGTTAGTTGGGCCTAATGCTGATGATTTTTTTGTGAAAATGGGCCAGTTGGTCCCAAGAAATTAAAGTGTGAGAGTGACTAATTGTTAGGCGAACTATCAGTTGCATCATGGGCATATTTGGTATGACAAGCATATGGAGAAAGTTGCATACAGCACAACCGGGGGGACTAAACACAATGATTCTTTAGCCAGGAAATCACTTTTTGCGGAACAAAGCTGCCATTAGTAGCAAAGGGCTTTCACAACCCCCTAGACTATGGGCCTGATTTCCCTCTGCTGCTGTTAAATGCATGAAAAAACTTGGAGAGAACTGATTAGATCAATCTAATAGTGAAGGCTAAATGAATTTTCAGAGGGCCACTTTAGGGAGCTGATGGAAATGACTCAGCTCCAAAGTCAGGTGGGAAAGAAAATGGAGGCGTGTCTTTTAACTGAGATCAAATTAAAAGTATTTTGCAGCCTTTTCTGTCCTTCTTTCTTTCGATGCCCTATATGTTCTCATTTCACTGCATGCAAGAATGAAATATGCATAATGCTTTTCTGATGTCCTCCAAAATCTGTTTAACTCTATATGATTGTGTTTGTTTGAAAATATGTTTTTTATTAATGAGATGGCTAGCCATTATCATATTTCATTGAATTATACAGTGATGAAGGAACCTTAAGTAGCCTACAAAGTACCATTATCTAATGAAACATTAAGTACAAAGTACTAGTGTACAAAGTGTTACTGGAAAAAAGTGCAATGTGATTTACAAAGTAATATTTTCCTTGAGTCAAGTAACACCATTTATACATCCTTTGTCATCACTGTGTTCTTCATCAAGGCACGAATCCCCTGTCTGCCAGCATAATCTGTTGTGGTTAATCTTTTTCAGTGATTCAATCTAATATGCAAGCATTAACGTATTAGCTACGTTTTAAAATGATATGTTGAAAAAGGTGGAATCAATGAATGCATGAGATAAGCTCTGAAATTTGAGCCATTTTCTCCACTTTCCACTACTTCCTTCCTGGTTCTATGTATGCATTTATGTATGCACATATTATGTGTGTGTGCTTGTTTATATGATTTATGAGGACACACATTTGAATAATGACATGGGTATTACACTGGTATTACAATGTAAATGTGGTTTATGAGGACATTTCATGAGTCCTTGTAATTAAAATGGCTTAAAAACATACTAAACAATGTTTTATTAAAAATATAAAAATGCAGAAAGTTTTCTGTGAGTATAGTGTAGGGGACAGAATACAGTTTAAACCGTATACAAATCATTACGTCTGTGGAGAGCACAAAGATAGTAAACCAGATGTGTGTGTGTGTGTGTGTGTTTATTTATTTATTTATATAAGAGTGCCTCAAGCATCCTTGCTATGTTTTATGCTAACATCACTCCTGTTTATTGTTATTGCGCACACATACAAATTGTTTTTATTTTCATTTACTTATTCATGGGTGAAATTAATTATTGGGTTAATAGTACCTTTATCAGTCTAAAAGTCCCCTTAATAATAAATTGCTAAATTGCTCTGTTGAATGTCACATGAGCTTTGGAAAATTCATTAATTTTCAAAATAAATGATAAAAATACAAACATACCACAATTTCTGGAACGTTTTAATTGTAATCATCATGATAAATATTTTATCAAAAGACGTTAATGAATATTAATTCAATTAGATGTCAAGCTTTTTATTATGGAACATATTTATTTGATCCTTTAATACTTTAAACTTGGCAGGTTCAATAACTGAGATTTTGGCAGGTTCAGGTTTGTTGGCATACGGAAATTGCAATAGCCTTTTCTTTCCTATTAAGACATATATCCAAGTGAAACAAGAAAATCAAGAAAAAATGTTGGGTGGGACTTGATTTAGTCAATTGGGAATTGATTGGATGGTTGTGGTTAGCTATTGCTGCACATAATCTCATGTGAATGACAGGTAAAAACGTGCCAGTAAACACGTCACTGCAAAAAAGAGGGGAACTAATTCTGATTAAAGATTAGGCACATGAAAAAAAAAAAAAAAAAAAAAAAAAATGTGCACAATATTCCATAGAAAATAAGAAGTGTCAATTTTGATTGCATGGTGACTTTAAGGATAACCATAAACTGCTAGTGCATCTAGTTGTTCTGACAGAGCTCTCTCTCTCTCTCTCTCTCTCTCTCTCTCTCTCTCTCTCTCTCTCTCTCTCTCTCTCTCTCTCTCTCTCTCTCTCTCTCTCTCTCTCTCAGGCTGTTGATGGCTGTTCATCAGGGTGAAGAACAGATCAGGTTGATAAAAGGATGTAAAAGGATTAGGGCTTCAGACAGACAAGGAGTGAAGACAGAGGGAAAATGGGATTACTGCTCTTCTCACTGTGGTCTCTGTACATACTGGGTTCTTCAATGGAAGAAAAAAAAAGGAATAATAAATGATCCAATATAAAATGTTTTGATCTTTTATATTTTAGATTCATTTTGCACCGATTATTTCAAAAGCACAATGCATGAACATGAAGAATATGTAACAGCCGGAGGGGATCTTAAATAATAAAGCACTTTTGTTCACACACCTACCACAGAACAATGTCGAAATGGAGAGAGGACATGTTTTTTAAGTAGTTCCCAACTTGTTCCTTGTCAATGAAACATGGTGATGTGTTCCACCCAACAGACAGTGACTGAAAACAAACACAGTACTTTCATACTTGAAAATTTCTAGTATTGTTGAAAATGAAATAAGCTGTACAAGACCCTTAATTATTAAAAATCATTGTTTTTCTGGGAAATCATCTAAGTGCTCAGTTTGTAATAGAGGCAAGAATTCACTGTCCATTTGGCGACAGCCATTGTCTTTGTTGATCTGGGGGTGAGGTAAGGCTATTTTCCTCATTTCCTCTTATTGAGCAGTCCTGGGGGCAGGATATGATTTAAAGTAGACAGCAATTTCACTCGAAATGACTGGCACAAGACCTCCTGAACCTTTGCAATGGAACATGGCCATCGGGGACGTTTTCCCGTTTGCATTTTGCATATTTGTTGAAAGTCGCCCGTGGCTCTGGTGCACTCCAATTCAATATTTCATATTTAGTCTGTAAAATATAACTTATGTTATATTTTTTGTTGCTTGCTCATGTTGGTGAAAATATTATGTGTGCCACATAGGTTTGTTATTATGTGCAACACTTCTATGGCTTTTATTATCAGCCAGACAGATCAACCAAAGTGAGAATTAAACTCTTGTGCCTGATGCAAGAAAAAAGGTTTTCCAGTTTTTTTTTACAACTGGAAATTTCTGCCATCATAAAATCAATGACTGCTATGAAGTCCTTGGAGGGCTTTTTCCTTGCAGGACTGACAGACCAATTATGGACTTGGGAATGTGCAATACTACGATAGCTACAGTCATACTAATGCTGCCCCAATCCCTGTCACAGTACAGAGACCAGATAAGATCCCAACAGAGGCTGTGCACCTCATGCTCTTTGTGCCTATGCAGCTGTGCACACTGTGCCCTAATGAAGAGAAATAACCCACTGAAATATCACTTACCCAGAGCAGCCTGAGACAGCGGACTTAAATTAAAGCAGTTCTATCATTAGTGCACAGTGCACACTCAATCCCTCATGCACAGTGTCTGAAGAAACAACCGTAGCTCAGTGTGATGAAGACGAGCCAACCAGCTCACCTTCGGGGAGAAATGTGAGTCCGTAAAGGGATGTTGAAATGATGGCGCACTCGCAGAAGCACTTTGTGCAAGGTGGAATTTATTTAGAGTGTCAGAGAGGTTTGTCCACAGTGTAGAATATATAAAAGTGCCCACAAAAATGACAAAAAATCCAAAGTACCAAAGAAACAACAAAAGGGAAAAATAAACCAGAAAAATAAATAAATAAATAAACCACTGAAAAAGGCGATGTTTTAAAAGCACCACTACACACTTTCAATGTCTGAGCTTGGATTACATCCAATTTATTTAGATGAGAGCTGCTGATGTATACACTATACTGCCATTAGTCCATCATAGATCTTATCAAGGCCACATAAATTCTTTTCAATGATTGACAACTTGCAACCCATTCTCTACCAGTCAAGCATCTCATTACATTTATTACTTTTTTGCTTTTTCCATCAACTCTTCTAATATGTTCTGCCCATGTTTATTGGGAATCAAAAAGCACCCTCAGAAATGTAAACTTTCCAGCCCTTTCTAGTTCTTCCCCATACAGTACTTCCTTACTCTCAGTCTTTCATCAATTCTTTTATTGGTAAAGAAAACAATTTGGGATTTTTCCACTGAGAACCTACATCCCCATTCCACCACCATCAACGGCTCCTTGCACTTTCCTAACTACATACTCCATATTTCTCCCTCTTTTCCACATAATTATGAATAGTAGTGGGCTTATCACACTACCTTAAGGTGTACCATTTTCAACAGTAGATTGATTTGGCAATTCTGATCCTATTCGTACTTGGATATTCCTTTCAAACAAAAAATATTTTATCCAATTGAAAACTCTCCCCCCCAATCCCAAACTTGTGTAACTTAATACTCCTTCCTTCCACATCATATCATAGGCTTTGTCTATGTCCAAAAACACTGCTATTTCTGCCTCTTTGTTATTCTGAGCTTTCCTTTTTCTTGAGTTTTCTTCATTACGGAGTCTATGGTACTACCTTTCCAAAACCCACTCTGATAGTTTGCCATCATTCCTTTCTTCTCAAGCTCATATGATATCATTTCGGTTATCATTCTTTCTATTATTTTGTACAAATTAGAGGTTAGGGCTATTGGTCTATAGCTGTTCGGTTTTGATGGATCCTTACCAGGCTTCCTTATCGGAATTACTATTGCTTCTTTCCACACTTTTGGCAATCTTCCTTCCTCCCAGACTTTATTATATACTGTAGATGAAGCAACTTCAAAAGTGCACTTTCCCCTAAATTTTTTAGGGTCACAAACACTGATCTATATAGAATGACTGGATAGCTCATGAAGCCACCGCGCCACCATATTGGTATTCCCTGGCGTTCTATTGAATCAATAGGAAATTTTATGATTTGACTGAGAAAACATTGCCTAACGAGACAACTTACAACACAAACATCCTAAGCATTTAAATGGGTATTCGTTTAAAGTCGGAATTTTTTCCTGCTTATTAAAAAATTAAAAAACGGCAATTTCTTTGCAAAAGGAATAAAAAGCTGTACGAGAACACCAGTCGGCCTTCACTGAAGAGCTATCTTCACAGGTAAGAAAAAACGTTTGATATCATTAATTAACTAGTGAATGCTAAAGACCTATATTTTTGTGAATTGGTGAATATTCAGGTGAATATTGTTTCGTGGCCACGAATTAATAATAGGCTTCCTCAGCACGTTTTACTAATTTGTTCCCTCGTTTTACTATATTGTGGCCACGTTGTAATTCGTTAAATCAAATGAGGGATGGAATTAGTTAAACGTGTCCACGATTTATTAAAACGAGGGAACAAATAAGTCGTCGTAACAACGAATTATTTAGATGAGTGGAGAAGGCGCATATAATGAACGAGCAGAGAGAGTAGCCGTTTCTCAATGTCAAGGAAGGATCCTCGGAAGCCAGAATTTCGAGCATGCTACGTCATTGACATCCGTCGAAGGACTGTTCCAATGTCGAGGATCCTCGGAATTTCAACCAAGGACTGAGTCCTTCGTTCGAAAAATATCCCATATACAGGAAAGGATGCATATGTGTAGCCTTCGCGCTCTCAAATTACCCACAATCCTATGCGCGCAGCTTTGCTATCTTGTTCAAAAAATTCAAAATGTCGGACGTTAACGGAGTCGGAGCGTTAACGGGGCAATATGCTTTCAAATGTAAGTATATTTACGTTACCAAACATTTGTTTTAAAAAATAATTACATCCATTATGTTATGGGTCAAATTGACCCGCACTGTTTAAACACACTTGACAGTCAAAGAATCAATATGATTAAAAAGGAGTTTATTGATTTAAAAACGATTATATTGCCTGAGTGAACAGAACCGTCCATAGCAACGCTCTGTTTTTCATTTTCACTGACGTAATGATGCAATGACGTGCACTTGCTAGCCTGTTCCAGAGCCGTTGAAAAACGTGTTCTCCGAATGCTAAAGAGGAGCCTCGCTTATCCTCTGGAGGAAGTGACTTGGAAGGACCAGTCCTGCCAAGGAAGTATCCTTGACATTGAGAAACACCTAGAGAGAGCCCCGGCCGCGCGCGTGCGCGCGCACTCTCACCGTCTTCAAACACGAGCGCTGTATGCTCTCTCTCCCTCGCGCATATCAAAATCAACTGACACAACAGTAAAAGGTCGGAAGACCGATTGTGTTTTATAGATCAGTAGTTTGTTCAAATACAGTGTTTGATTAGTTAGCAAGTACATGTTCAAGAAATGCATAATACAAATTGTATGGGTTAATGTAAGTAACGGACTCTGCACAAAGCTCTTTTGAATCTGTCAAATGGTGACGCTATTGGACACTTAATTGTGATTATTGCTGCTCTGAGGTTTCTTATAGGCTACTGTTGACTGTTTTATCGTTTGTTTGTTTTTTGAAGAAGCATTACTCTTGCCTTGGAGAAAACAACACGGAAATAGCGACAATTGTGCATATCAATTGCTACTTACAGGGCTTGAATTACAACCTGTGGGCAGTTTTTCTACATCCTTTTGTGAACGTCGTTTTACACTTGTATGCTGTAGAGACAAATGTGCAGTCGGAGCTACCAATCTCTGTATAATGGCTGTTGGAGCCCTCTGCTGGTAGGGAATCGTAAGATGGCCGCTCAAACACTTCCGGTGGCTTCACTGCCTGCTGGCAGTTTAGAACGTCATGAGCTATCAAGTCATTATATAAATCAGTGGTCACAAAGCATACCTCGTCTTTCCCCGGGGATGATGGTCTTAATCTTTTTATTGCTCTCATCATGTCTGCCAGTGTAAATGGTTCATATATTGTACAATCTACTTCTTCCTTCCTTTCTAATATTCCTGGATATTGACTTATTTCCCTTTCTCTTCTCCTCCTTTCTTCCTCTGATATGTTTTCTGAACTATGTATTTTTGCAAATGCTTTGGTCATACTCTCTACCTTTCCCCCATTTGACACTGCTGTTTCCTCCTTTGTTACTATAACTGGGTATTCCCATTCCCTTCTATTTCCTCCCATCCTCTTTATCATTCCCCACACCTGTCCCACAGGTGTTGTTCTTCCTATTCTATTGCAAAAATTTCTCCAATTAGCCATCTTAGCCTGACGTATTGTTCTTCTCACTATGTGCCTTCTTGTACTGGATCAAATGTTGCATATTGTGTATTCTTTTGACTAATCTGAATGCTTTATTCCTACTCCTCACTGCCTGCTGACATTCCTCTGTCCACCATGGTACCAGTTTCCTCCCCATCCTATTTTTACTTTTTGGAATATAACTTTCTGCTGCTTTTATAATTGTTGGTGTAATGCTATTGTTAATTTCATCTACATCTCCAGATAAATCAATCTTTATTATTTCTTCCTCATTCAGTCTCTGGAACTTGTCCCAATCTGCTTTTCCAAATATCCACTTTGGACTTTAACCTCCTGATCTTGTTTCCTCTCTTTCTCCAATTGAACAAGCGACTGGGTAATGATCACTGCCTACTGTACTACTTGTCCAAACTTCCCAGTTACTAACACCAGCTAAAGAGTTGGATACTAAAGTTAAATATAATGCTGATTCCTTGCCCTTATTTATTCACACAGATACAATTTGTATCCTCCATCAACTCTTCAATTACCCTTCAGTGTGAGACTGACTGGAATTTGTTTTTTGGATTTGATTTTCCCGTTTCATAATCTCACAACCACCGTAAGCCACATTATGAGCTCCTCCACAGTTACAGCACTTTGGCTGAACTCCTGCTCCACACTTTCCATATTCATGATCCCCTCCACATCTTGCACATCTTCTCTGTTCTTTACAGTTTCTTGCTGTATGACCAAATCTTTGACAATTAAAGCATCTCAATGGATTTGGAATGTATATTCTCACTGGGTAACAAAAAAAAACAAAACAAACATGAATACCTTCTTTGGCATATTCTCTTCAAATTCGATCAATACTGTTTCACTGTCCTTCTCCAGTCCTTCTTTTGTTGTTTTCAATCTTTGAGCACTTTTTATTTTTCCTCCTTTAACATTCTTCTTGAGTTCCTCCATGCCTACACTCATTGGTACTCCTGTGATGACTCCTTTACATCCACTTCCATTATTCCCTCCCAATTTCCCTAAGCTTTCCACCCTAATTTTTCCTATCTCTTTAATCTTAAGTGCTTTCTCAATTTGGTTTTCATTTGCACATTTTATCAGTAAATTACCTTCATTTAGGACCTTTGCATATATTATTCCCCCTACTTTATTTGCCAGGGCTGTTGTCAACGTAAATGGGTTGATTTTCTTCATGTTACTTTGGGTTTTCTCATTAAACCTTACTATTGTCAGGTTTGGCATAGACGAAGCAGATAGAATGGTAAGTTAAATGCTTTAATTTGCCGAATGGATCGGTACAGCGAAACAGGTGATTAAACAGTAAGTTGAATTTCAGATGATAGCTTAACTGAAGTGTAACCAAGTCTCTCTCTCTCTTTCTCTTGCAGATGATGATGAAGGAGTTCCTTAGAAGACAGAATGGTGACTGGCTGAGAAGATCGGGATCGAAGGTAGGTATACAGGTAAGCATGGCAGAGCGTCTGTGTCATGTATAGACGAGATCAGACAATGACTGAATGTTTGTAGCAGGTATATATTGGTGAACTGATGATGAGGTCCAGGTGACGGTGATTAGTAATCAGGTGACAATGAGCGTGTGAATGACTGAGTGGGCGGAGTGAGGGAATGAGTGGAAGGAGATGGTGATGGAATCCTGACAGTACCCCCCCCTCCCGAGGCGGCTCTTGACGGCTGGGAAGAAGAGAGATGTTGCCGGCGGCGAGGTCGACCACGACCCCTGGGAGCTGGGCGGTCAGGATGGTCAGAATGGAACTGGGAGAGTAAGGCTGGATCTAGGATATCATCACGGAGCACCCAGGAACGCTCCTCTGGACCGTAGTCCTCCCAGTCCACCAGATACTCCAGCCAGGAGTCCAATGATGGATCGAACTCTGTAGATGGCCTCTTCTTCCACAGGAACGGGAGGAGGAGGCACGTCATCCGAGGTGGAATCTGAGGGAACAGAAGAGACTGGGTCAGTGAAGGGTTTGAGGAGAGAGACATGGAAGGAAGGAGAGATCTTGTACTGAGGTGGAAGGTTGAGTCTGTAGGTTACTTTGTTCAACTGCCTCTGGATGGTGAAAGGTCCAATGAATCAAGGACTCAGCTTACGGCAAGGCAGGCGGAGGCGAATGTCCCTCGTCGATAACCACACCTTCTGACCAGGTTGGTATTGGGGTGTATCGGCTCGTAGACGATCCGCTTGATCCTTGTGCCTCCGCACTGCCTGTTGTAGATGCACATGAGCTGAGTCCCATACCCCCTCGCTCTGATGGAACCAAAAGTCGACAGCTGGAACCTCCGAGGGCTCACCCGACCAAGGGAAGAGAGGTGGCTGATATCCGAGGAAGCACTGAAAGGGGGTGAGCCCGTTGGTACGCTGAGTGAGGGAATTCTGAGCGTATTCCGCCCAGGGGAGGTATCGGTTCCAGCTGTCTTGGTACTGGTGGCAATAAGTTTGCAGATAACGTCCTATCTCCTGAATCTTCCGCTCAGTCTGGCCGTTGGTCTGCGGATGATATCCTGAAGAGAGGCTGACAGTGACCCAGAGGAGCTTGAAGAAGGCATGCCACACCCGGGAGATGAATTGGGGTCCCCTGTCCGAAACGATGTCTTCTGGAATGCCGAAATTTCTGAATACATGATGAAACAACGCTTCAGCTGTTTCTAAAGCCGTGGGTAAACCAGGTAAAGGTATCAGCTTGAAGCCTTTGGAAAATCTATCCACAACGACGAGCACACAGGTAAATCCACCGGATCTAGGAAGGT
Organism: Abramis brama; assembly: GCF_963993115.1. NCBI lineage: Eukaryota > Metazoa > Chordata > Actinopteri > Cypriniformes > Leuciscidae > Abramis > Abramis brama. The sequence continues at coordinate 35,564,986 of NC_139965.1, forward strand.
CAGTCATGAAGTCCACTCCGATGTGTGACCAAGGGCATCTGGGTATAGGTAGTGGCACAAGTTTACCCTCAGGTAGTTTCCTGGGAGTGTTGGTGATGGCGCAGACTGAGCAGCCACGGACGAACCTGGAGACATCTTCGGAGATGGACGGCCACCAGTACCGCTGACTGAGGAGCGAGAGGGTACGCTTGCTACCTGGATGTCCAGAGCCCGGAACTGTGTGAGCAGAGTCCAGAAGGGGAGTACGAAGATGTTGAGGTACGAAAGTATGCCCTTCTGGACCTCCCGGCGGAGCAGGATGGCGAGAATTTTCCTGAGAGATTTGCTGGTCGATGTCCCAGAGAATGGGACTGAGGATTAAGGCTGGAAGGAGGATGGTTTCAGTACTGAGGTCCTCTGAAGATGAATGATGGAGTCTGGAAAGAGCGTCTGCCTTGCAATTCTTACTTCCTGGACGGTAAGTAACAACGAAGTTGAATCGAGTGAAGAAGAGTGCCCAACGGGCCTGGCGAGGATTCAATCTTCTTGCCTCACGAAGATATTCCAAGTTGCGATGATCTGTAATTACTTCGAACTGGTGATTTGCTCCCTCCAGCCAATCTCTCCATTCTTCTAAAGCCAGTTTTATGGCTAGCAGTTCCCGGTTGCCGATGTCGTAGTTTTGCTCCGCCGGGGACAGCTTTTTGGAAAAGAAGGCACATGGATGGAGTCTGGGAGGCTCACCCTGCCGCTGTGACAGCACCGCTCCAACCCCAGTGGAAGATGCATCGACCTCAACGATGAAAGGAAGTTCTGGATTGGGATGGATGAGGATTGGTGCTGTCGTGAAGACTTCTTTGAGGCGATGGAAGGCTTGGATAGCTGTGGGATTCAAGGACAGAGACTTGGGTCGATTCTTTAATGAAGATGTGAGAGGAGCACTGATGAGACTGTAGTTCTTGATGAATCTTCTGTAGAAGTTTGCAAAACCGAGGAATCTTTGAAGTTCTTTGACAGATGTGGGTAATGGCCAGTCTTGGATTGTTTCCACCTTCATCTGGTCCATCTGGATACCATGCTGATCTATGATGTAACCCAGGAACTGAACAGGTGATATGGAACTCACACTTCTCCAATTTCAGGTAAAGCTTGTGTTCTCTCAGTTTCTCTAGTACTTGAATGACATTACGATGGTGTTCAGCAATTAAAGATGAATAGATGAGGATATCATCAATGTAGACAATCACAAAGCGGTTGAGGTACTCACGGAACACTTCGTTCATGTACCCTTGGAAGACCGCTGGAGCGTTGGACAGCCCGAAGGGCATAACCTGATATTCATAATGGCCAGATGGGGTGACGAACGCTGTCTTCCACTCATCTCCATGCCGTATACGGATCAAGTTGTATGCACTCCGAAGGTCCAGTTTCGAAAATATGCGAGCCCCACGCACCTGCTCCAAGGCAGCTGGGACCAGAGGAAGGGGATAACTGTATTTGACGGTTTGAGAGTTGAGATGACGATAATCGATGCAGGGCCTCAAGCCTCCGTCCTTCTTACCCACAAAGAAGAAACTTGAAGCGGCAGGGGAGGTCGATGTGCGGATGAACTGTTGTTGTAAAGCCTCCTCCACATACTCCTCCATGGCCTTCTGCTCCGGGATGGACAGTGGATAGATACGACCTTTAGGTAGAGTGGCTCCAGGTAGCAAGTCGATTGCGCAGTCCCATGGCCGATGAGGTGGTAGTTTAGTAGCCAGTTTCTTGCTGAACACATCCTGGTATGCCTGGTACTCCACTGGAATCTCTACTTGATGCTCTACTTCAGGGCTCTCAACCGAGGTGGAACAAACAGGAACTTTGGACCTCTCCTGAGGAGTCGATGATGAAGAAGGGATTTTCTTGATGGATGATAGACAGGACAAATGGCAGGACTCACCCAACGTAATACTTCACCAGATTTCCAGTGGAGCATCGGCTGATGTTGAACTAACCAGGGGCGTCCAAGGATGAGCTCAGCGGTGGACTCTTCCAGCACCATAAAATAAATCTCCTCTGAATGAAGACAACCAACACGCAGCGTCAGAGTAGGTGAACAGTGACGAATTCGACCTCGACCCAGTGGTTTTCCCTGGATGGTTTGTACATGGAGGTCTTGAGAATTGCGATGTTTGCGGATGTTCAATTTTTGGAGAAGCTGTGTGGAGATGAAATTCCCCGCCGAACCAGAGTCAATAAGGGCTTGCGCAGAGACACAAATACGAGAAGTTAATACATGCACAGTGGTGCGATTTAAAGCTTCAATTTTAGGTGAGACTTGAATTGTGCTTACCGCTGGGCATGGAGGTCGAACAGGGCAAGAGCTGAGAAGATGAATATCAGATGCACAATAGAGACAGAGTTTATGAAGAATTCGTCGTTGACGCTCTGAAGCTGGAAGATGGGCGGAGCCGAGATCCATAGGCTCTGGTGCTGGAGGAGTGACTGATGGAACCGTGGGCGGAGGACATACAGTGGGAGTCGGAGAATCACAGGCTGATAGTCTTTGCGAAACTCGAATGGATTTTTGAATTAATTTCTCAATTCCCGGACTGTCGTCATAAACCACCATCAACTGACGAATGTTAGGGTTCAAACCATGATGAAAAGCTGTGATCAATGCTGCCTCATTCCAACCACTGGATGCCGCTAAAGTGCAGAATTGTAAAGAGAAAGTACTCACAGAAGATTGGCCTTGACAAAGATTGTAGAGTTGATCATGTACTGATAGATCGGCAGCTGTTTGACCGAAAACTTCTTTGAAGTGTTGTATGAAACTGGAGAGGGATTTGACGACTTCCGAATCCGAATTCCACAGAGACTGTGCCCACTGAAGTGCTTGCCCAGACAGAAGTGAAATGATGAAAGCAACACGAGCTGAATCGTTGATGAATTGATGTTCTTGCATGGAGAAATACAAAGATACCTGAAGTAGAAACCCACTGCAGTCCTCCGCCTCACCGGAGAATGTCGCTGGTCGGGCCATGGGACACGCTGAGGCAGTGAACGAAGCAACGGGCGCTTGAGGAAGTGAAGCTGAAGAGGTGTGTAGATGAATGGCGATCGGATTGACAGGTGAATTCGCTGTGGATTCTGAAGGATTCTGCATGGTGGTCTGATCTTCTGTCAGGTTTGGCATAGACTAAGCAGACAGAATGGTAAGTTAAATGCTTTAATTTGCAGAATGGATCGGTACAGCGAAACAGGTGAGTAAACAGTAAGTTGAATTTCAGATGATAGCTTAACTGAAGTGTAACCAAGTCTCTCTCTCTCTTTCTCTTGCAGATGATGATGAAGGAGTTCATTAGAAGACGGAATGGTGACTGGCTGAGAAGATCGGGATCGAAGGTAGGTATACAGGTAAGTATGGCAGAGAGTCTGTGTCATGTGTAGACGAGATCAGACAATGACTGAATGTTTGTAGCAGGTATATATGGGTGAACTGATGATGAGGTCCAGGTGACGGTGATTAGTAATCAGGTGACAATGAGCGTGTGAATGACTGAGTGGGCGGAGTGAGGGAATGAGTGGAAGGAGATGGTGATGGAAACTATGACAGTGTACTTGTCACCGGGTGACGAATGGGAACTTTGAAAAGCGGAACGAGTTCCCCTGGGGAAACATTTCCGGTGTGACACCAGGCCGGTTCCGATGACCTGTCATGGCCGCCCGTGTTGATGAGTGACAGCTGCAGTGAATCATCAAGTGGCTATTTTAATGTTCGGTGTTCAGCGTTCGGGGAAGGAGTTCAGTGCGTGTGGCGGTCGAAAAGTTCAGTGTGTGTGGCGGTCTGGTGTTCAGTGTGTGTGGCGGTCTGGGGTTCAGTGTGCACGGCGGCTTGAGAAGCGGCAGTTTGAAGAGAAGAGGTGCAGATAAGCAGAGCGGACTTGATCAAAATTGAGGTACGAGAAGACGAGAGGCAGAGGCGGCAGTTTGGAGGCACGAGTGTGCTTTGAATTACGGAATGTTGATTGAACTTGGTGTCTCCCTTTGAACGTATCACCATAGTGGATCTGTCGGCCCGACGAGCTGAGGTGAAGGTACCCTTTTCACTTTTAAGTGGTGTGTCATTGCAGTGTCTGACGACTGAGGTGAGCACGTGTGAAGATCTAAAGTGGTTTGATACATGCACGAGTGTTTGAAAGCTTTATGTTACCAGCACTCTGAAAGCTCAGTCGGAGATCGTCCAGCCCGGTGGGGAACCAAGAATTAATGTGAACATAGAGAAACTGCTAACCGCCACTGCTGCCTGCCATTGCTGTTCTGTGGTAAGAAGACTCAGTTGTAACTGTTGGATTCTGTACTCACTACTGTTGTTCTGTGAACATAGAGAAACTGCTATCCGCCACTGCGTGCTGCCATTGCTGTTCTGTGGTAAGAAGACTCAGTTGTAACTGTTGGATTCTGTACTCACTACTGTTGTTCTGTGAACATAGAGACACTGCTATCCGCCACTGCGTGCTGCCATTGCTGTCTTGTGGGAAGAAAACTCAGTTGTTAACTGCTGGATTCTGAACTCACCATTGTTGTTCTGTGAACATAGAGAAACTGCTCACCGCCACTGCTGCCTGCCATCGCTGTTCTGTGGTAAGAAGACTCAGTTGTTGACTGTGGGATTCTGTGCTTACCGCTGCTGTTTTGTGAATACAGAGAAACTGTTATCCGCCACTGCATGTCACCGCTGTCCTGTGAAAAGAGAAAGCCCATCGTCTGCTGCCACCCATCTGTAGCCCCTTGTGCTCGGCCTACCACCTACTACTTTCTGCTTCCCACCGAAAAGGTTTTGGTTCTCTGTCCCATCCCCGTTGTCCTGTGAAAGAGGCGACACTCAGTGATCTAATGCTGTCCTGTGAGAAGAGAAACCCTCCCGTCCGCTGATTCTTACCCGTGGTCCCCCTGTGTCCTGCCCACCACTTACGTTGGTCTGCTGCCTGCCATCTACAGGTCCTGGCCTCTGGACCAATCCATTTCCCGCCCCTTCTTCCCTCCTTCTATTGTGGTCCTGTGAGCAGAGCTACCCAGCCCCCGCTGTTGCTTAGACGAAGGCATTCATCCCTCATCCCTTCTCTCCCCCCTGTATTGCTCCGAGCAAGGAAGAGACCAACTGGTGGCCGACTGGAGTCTTCCTCCACAGAAGCCCTGCTTAGACGAGTGGCCCTTACGAAGAGTTCTGTGGCAGTGACATTCCTTTAAAGTGTTTTTATATTTAATAAAAAGAATCAAGCTTTTATATCACGTCGTTGTCTGACTCTTGGTGTTCTTGGTGTAGCTCCTCCGGAGTGGTGGTTGTCCTCGGCCCTAGCGGTGACATACTTGTCAGGGCTTTCTCTTTGAAATCTATCTTGTCTTCTTCAATTTCAGATCTCTCTTCAATAGTACATCTTACTCTTTTACTCCCTTTGCCTCAATTTTTATGCATCATTCTCCCTGTTTCCTCCTCATTCTCTTTATCCCTTTCATCATTACATTCCATTTCTGCCCAACTACTATGTTACATTTGACACTTAAGCTTCAAAGCGCGTATCGAGTACGCAGCGCAATTTTTCATGAAGCTCCGTGCCCGAGCGCGTATTGTTTTCAGAGAAACACGTGATCAACGAAAAAACAGTCTCCACTTTCTTTCCAGTCACGTGAATGCTTCACTTTGCGTGTCGGAATGTTTGAACCCAGACCACTAGGTTTTTGGAAGTTTAAGTCCATTTACTAACATTTATATATATATAAATAAGCCTATAGCCTATGTTACATGATCATATATTCTGACACATAAACGGCATAGAAACCATAAAATAATTTAGACCAAAATAAAGACCAACATTTACTTGCATCAAGCAACTCTGTTGGTATTTTTATAATTAGTATTAATATAATTGTTACATTTATTTTATTGCCACACTTTAATATGTGAATTATATTATCAGAAAACTGAACATTTAGTGTTGTCAGGCTTTTATTTGTGCTTAATGGATAAAACAACGGCGCTGCGCACTCAGCTGCTCATAAACATGGCTGCTATAAATTTGACCTGCCACAAGATGGCGCTGTGTTCGACACTCTTGATGTTTCAAATCTTTTCCCGAAACATTCCGGGGAAAGCCTCTGTGCTTCATGAGGCTTTATTTGTTCATCCCTACCAACTATCTACCTCAGATCCATTCACGGAACAGTCGTGCTCAACCGCCTCACAAAAGGTATTTTCAGCTTGATTTGTTTTTCCCGTAAACTGGCGACTATTGTGTGTAACAAGCCAGCGAGTCCAACAAGCAAGTTACTGGTAAGCAAGTTCACCAAGCTCCCGATCTCATTCCACATCACTGAATCCATTGAATTCTTCATCCTCGGTGTCGCTTCTGAACAACTCCGCCAACTCTGGAGGAAGATGAAGCGCCGTCTCCTCTTCTGCGGGGCTGTCGTCAGACTCAGCATCAGTTCCAGTTCTTGGAGACGTAACTGCACCGTTGACAAGCCTCTCCCGGCAGCACGTTGTTCAAGCACCCATCTGTGGACTCGTTCCTCCAGCTCTGGCCATCTTGCTTTCAGCCCGTGATTAGCTTTCTTTGCTTTCTTCATTACATTTAGAGTAACCTCTGCTTTTCGCCAGTCCGTCACAAGTTTCTCACTCACTCCAAACTTTCTTTCTGCTGCTCGATTACCGTTTTCGGCTGCATATTTTACTACCTGCAGTTTGTAATCTGCAGAATAGGATTTTCTTTTTGGGGGCATTTTGTTTGTGTTCAGTCTTTCTCAGTTATCTTTAAGTTAATGTTTCAGTTAACAGTTTTTCAGTTTTCAGTTTAAATTTTAAATTGAAATATTAATGTTTTCTCTTGGTTCATGTCAGTCAGTATGAAATAATTTTGATATATAAGTCGCACCTGACTATAAGTCGCAGGACCAGCAATACTATGAAAAAAAGTGTGACTTATAGTCTGGAAAATACGGTAGCACATTCTGTTTTATCCTGCATGACTCTTTGATTTACCTTTTATGATGAATGACATTTGTATACTGCTACTGGAAGACAACTGAAAAAATTATATTCTGGCAGGCACACTTTTATTCAGAGGTCTTCAATATTATATTTCCTTGAATGAATACATATAAATAATTATGCCATAATATGACATGCACACATATTTATATCATGATGGTGAATTTCTGTTGGCTTTCTATAATTTTTACATTGATATAATGATATTTTATATTCCCAAAACCTAATCCTCACACAAACCTTTCTGCAGTTTTACATGTTCACAAAAACATTGCTTAGCATGTTTATCGATACAGAAAATACATAATCTGTATAGACTATGCTAGCCTATTTGTTGCAATAACAGAATTATCTACAGTGAGGAAAATAAGTATTTGAACACCCTGCTATTTTGCAAGTTCTCCCACTTGGAAATCATGGAGGTGTCTGAAATTGTCATCGTAGGTGCATGTCCACTGTGAGAGACATAATCTAAAAAAAAAAAAATCCAGAAATCACAGTATATGATTTTTTAACTATTTATTTGTATGATACAGCTGCAAATAAGTATTTGAACACCTGTCTATCAGCTAGAATTCTGACCCTCAAAGACCTGTTAGTCTGCCTTTAAAATGTCCACCTCCACTCCATTTATTATCCTAAATTAGATGCACCTGTTTGAGGTCGTTAGCTGCATAAAGACACCTGTCCACCCCATACAATCAGTAAGAATCCAACTACTAACATGGCCAAGACCAAAGAGCTGTCCAAAGACACTAGAGACAAAATTGTACACCTTCACAAGGCTGGAAAGGGCTACGGGGAAATTGCCAAGCAGCTTGGTGAAAAAAGGTCCACTGTTGGAGCAATCATTAGAAAATGGAAGAAGCTAAACATGACTGTCAATCTCCCTCGGACTGGGGCTCCATGCAAGATCTCACCTCGTGGGGTCTCAATGATCCTAAGAAAGGTGAGAAATCAGCCCAGAACTACACGGGAGGAGCTGGTCAATGACCTGAAAAGAGCTGGGACCACCGTTTCCAAGTTTACTGTTGGTAATACACTAAGACGTCATGGTTTGAAATCATGCATGGCACGGAAGTTTCCCCTGCTTAAACCAGCACATGTCAAGGCCCGTCTTAAGTTTGCCAATGACCATTTGGATGATCCAGAGGAGTCATGGGAGAAAGTCATGTGGTCAGATGAGACCAAAATAGAACTTTTTGGTCATAATTCCACTAAACGTGTTTGGAGGAAGAAGAATGATGAGTACCATCCCAAGAACACCATCCCTACTGTGAAGCATGGGGGTGGTAGCATCATGCTTTGGGGGTGTTTTTCTGCACATGGGACAGGGCAACTGCACTGTATTAAGGAGAGGATGACCGGGGCCATGTATTGCGAGATTTTGGGGAACAACCTCCTTCCCTCAGTTAGAGCATTGAAGATGGGTCGAGGCTGGGTCTTCCAACATGACAATGACCCGAAGCACACAGCCAGGATAACCAAGGAGTGGCTCTGTAAGAAGCATATCAAGGTTCTGGCGTGGCCTAGCCAGTCTCCAGACCTAAACCCAATAGAGAATCTTTGGAGGGAGCTCAAACTCCGTGTTTCTCAGCGAAAGCCCAGAAACCTGACTGATCTAGAGAAGATCTGTGTGGAGGAGTGGGCCAAAATCCCTCCTGCAGTGTGTGCAAACCTGGTGAAAAACTACAGGAAACGTTTGACCACTGTAATTGCAAACAAAGGCTACTGTACCAAATATTAACATTGATTTTCTCAGGTGTTCAAATACTTATTTGCAGCTGTATCATACAAATAAATAGTTAAAAAATCATACATTGTGATTTCTGGATTTTTTTTTTTAGATTATGTCTCTCACAGTGGACATGCACCTACGATGACAATTTCAGACCCTTCCATGATTTCTAAGTGGGAGAACTTGCAAAATAGCAGGGTGTTCAAATACTTATTTTCCTCACTGTATATTCAAATGGAAGCAAAAGTGAATTATACTTCTTTAAATTTAACCCTTAAATCCATGAATGTTTTGCTAATCATTATTACATATGCGGGTCTTTAGCGACCCAGATCTATTTCTAACATGGATGGATCTCTAACTGCTGCAATAGTATACAACTCTCCTGATATTTTAAGAACAACTACAAAAGAATAAAATAAAACATATTTTGTTACCTTTTGAAACTGGGAAGAGTTCAATTTGAGCAGATGTTTTTTGCCATTATTACAGTCATTTAGAATGAATTTGCCCAGCACATTCGGCATCTGGCTCATATTCGCGCACTTAACCAAACAACTATAATTTTCATCGTCTTCAAAATCAATATTTTGATCACTGACAGCTTCTTTCACCAGATTGACCATCAAGTGACAGTGACACTAATATTTGATTAATATGACACTAATATTTGATTCACTTGCTCTGCAGTAAATCACTGAGCCATTTCAAGTTTTGCTGATGATACTTGTGTAGGTTTTATGCCTGCAGTATTTATGAGTGAAACATCACACCATCATTGTGTATCAGACATTGCCACCTTGAAGAATAAAGGTGAATTACCCTTAATGACTCATCAGAAATTCAATTATTGCATAGCTAGCAACCCTATACACATTCTTAGAAAAAAATTGCAGATATTTTTGTGGCTGACCTTATGCATTTGTAGGAGTTTCCATTTAGACGCAAAATTTATGGGAGGAGAATATTTAAATGAATCACGGAAACGTGATTTACTAAGGTTTGCGCTACTCAGTTTACCGGTATTTGTTAATTAATTTGCGCGTCATCATTAGATCACACGCTAAACTTTCCACTCCCATCTGCACTTTTTTGGAATTGCGCGCTCATGCTAATTTGCCCTGTTTAGTAAATCTGTCCCTAAGGGTCATATTAACACAGACTCACCATAACATTGTAATTTAAGCTGTTTTTCTCATTTGCCCAGTTGAATGGTTTCCACAATGTAAGTGATTTCAGGTGGGTCATTTGGTTACCACAGTGTTAGCAATACCAGACCCACAGACACACAAATCCTGCATGACAGTTCATCATTTAAAGACTAAGCTCTTATTCTGTTTTATGGAGACAGAAAACATGTATACTGTGTCTAAATGAAATTAAAAAGGATGGTTTTAAATGCCTGCAGCCTGCCTGGGATTTTAATAAGCATATGAAAATGGAAACAAATTAATACCCTCTTAATATAATATCTCATTAAATGCTTAGGTGGGTGGTGTACAGCTCCCCTGACAATATGCGACCAGAGACTGTTGCTGAGAAACCAGAAGGGAGAAGCGAGCAAAAGAGGATGGATGGATCGGTACTAAATTCTAAGGCATCAAATCAGCATTAACCTGCCACAGGAAGATCAAACTGCCCCTTCAATGGCGTGGCAATATATTTTCTTTTAAACTCTAAAACAAGACCAAATTCCTTTGACAGCTTGACAACTATGCTCATAAAGTCATATTGCCTGCGTGAAGCTTTTATGATGTTATTATATAATGATTAGGTTCAGCACAAGGGGGAAAAAGGAAAAATATGTTTTGAAAAGTTGTCTACAGAGTAAGATACTGATTGATGGTGGCGTGATGTTTTAGTAGCTTGGTTCCAGTCAACTCTTCAGCCCATTCTGTCAAATACGGAACTGAGCTCAGTTAGTATGGATATCAACCAGTTTAAGTCGTAAACACAAGGCTCACATGCTCACGGACTGATCAACAGTCTCCACTCCAGCTGTTCTTAAACATCTGCTGACAATTTGACAATACCATAAGTAGAATGATAACTAATTCAATCATGATTCCATGTCAGGAAGCTGTTCGCTTTCAGTCCATGTTTTACAAAGCGCAGCTGGTGGTGTTCTGAGACTGTTGACTGATCCGTTCCTTGAAAGTGAAGGAGGTGGAAACAGATGTGCAGCTGTCATATCTCATGAGATGGAAGATGTGTTATGAATGTAGCAATCTTGTGCAAACAAAGTGCTGAAATGGGCAGAGCTAAAAAGAGAAGCTGGCAGTATACGGCCTGGATAAAAAGATCCCTGCTGTTAGATGTGCATGTCCTTCGCTGGCAGAAAGGAGGACCTTTGATAGGGAAGCTTTGAAAAGTTATAGTGGGAATGGAATTCATTTTATTCTGGTGTTTTGGACGAGAATATACCATACTAGCACAAACACTTTTTCTAACTGCTGTGTTCTGCAGTTCCCCTGAAGCTGGTGCCATGACTGCTGACACTGATAACGGTGGTCAACATAATCACCTAATGATGATACCCATGTGACAGATTGAAAAAAGCTTCTAAGTTTTGCTGCAGTTGTAATGTTTGTGAAACCATTGGATTGCTGAAGCTATCATGCTGAAAAATCCAGCATTGCTGGTTACCAGCATAAGGTATGTTTTACATGCTGGGATCAGCTTGGGATGCTGGTGTGCTGATGGACCAGCATATGTTGTCTTTTGAGTGCTGGTGATCCCAGCAAGACCACAGCAAAACTTGTGTATGTGTTACATATCACGTTTCTTAGTGGGTGTTCATAGTTAAAAAAAGACCAAGACAATTTTCCAAATTAATTTGAATGAAGAAAAATGCATGATGATGGTTACATATTTAACTGGTACACAGTAAAATTCTCAATGTTAAACAAACACTGCTCAGTTTCATATGGTCCCAATCTATAGAGAGCAGACAGAAGCAATGTTGCAGTTAGTGAAATAAAGTATAACTCTACAAATGATGATTGAGCATTAGTGATGATACTTATGGTTAACAAGCAGAATCACTGAAGGAACAACAAGAACAGAAAAAAGAGAAGAGATGAGCAGAAACACAACAATGTCTCACCAGAGGATTAACAGGATTACTATATTGACTTATTACAAATCCTTTTGGCTTTATTTATTTAATGTGGTACATGTACAAATGTTGTTGAAGCCCTTATGGGCACTTGGCCAATGACTATGGTTGATTTAATTCTCTTTCAGCAATTGTCGAAAGTGCATGCTATCACTATTGTTGACAATATTGCATGTTCCTGACTGCAATGACATATCTTTTACTATGTGTACTTTTTGGAATCAGTGACTGACAGCTGGATTTTGACACATGTGAGTTCCCAAATAAATATTAAAGTCTTTGAAAACAAGCAACTTTCAGTTTTAAACTTTCATTATCAAGTTGTTATTAACTGTCCCATTGAAAGCTCTTCTCATAATCCCTGTTATTGAACAAACTTATAATAACTGCTAATGATTATGTTTTTATTTGGCATTTTACTTGGCTTTCATATATCTAAATGTTTTTTGCTTTGCAATTGATTTAACTGATTTGTGTACAGATCTTTTGAAACAGGAGACAATTCCTTTGATGCGTTCAGCTTACCAGTGACATTGATTAATAATGTAATTATAACTAAAATATATATTTTTTTCATATATTTTACTTTCAGCAGCTGAAACCAGCTGAAACCAGCTCTGTTTTGCTTGAGAACAGCATGTAAATGCTGGTCCACCAGCTAGACCAGCACTATACCAGCATAAACCAGCCTGGACTAGCATGGAATCCATGCTGGTGTATTATGGATTTTTCAGCAACATTGGACAACTGTCATCAAACACTTCTATATTTTTAATGCTACCTTACCTTATACTTGAACATTTCTTGCAGAAGTCACAGAAAACTTCATAGCACTTGTACTTTTGACAGAGATGTACGCATGGAACAGTCTGTACTGAATAGTGAATAGTAACAGGAATCACAGTGGGAGATTGAGGACTTGAACTACTACTTTTTTTTTTTTTTTTTTAGCCAGCCAGTTCCCCCTGGGGTCAAATTATTAAATCCAACTCTGAACAGCTTTTATTTTCTCTTGCATGGGTGAAAATGTTTTACCTCCCTGAAAATAACAAACCTCTCAAGCTACGAGTTTCCATTAACAGAGGCTTTATGCACCTCAGTATGTTTCAGACTGAAACACAAAAACAACATTACAATATTATATAATAAAGTAGGACAAATAAAATCCTTATTGAATACATGTAAGTAAAATGAACAACTGAAGTTATCAGTTACACTCAACATTTCATATTTAGTATTCACAACACCAAAACCACATTTTGTTGTTGATATTTAGACACAATATAACAACTGCCGCGTTTCCACCAAAATTACCCAGTACAATTTGTCCCAGGAACTTTTTCACCAGGAACTTTTTTCCCCTAGACCTGTTGCTAGCCACGTTTCCACCGCGGTCTAAAGTACCGTGAAGATTAGGCAAATAGTCCGGTGACGTAGGACTGTGTGTGACTTTACAGTTCCCACTGGATTTCATCCTCTGAATTTAAGCTTAATAAAGCCTGCACCTTGTCGTCGGTCCATCGGTCGTATTTTTTAAACTCCATTGTTGATTCGAATAGCAGACGACTGTTACTGCACGCACCGCAACAGATGGTGGTTGAATAAAATGCTGTGTGGAGTCAACCAATCAAAATGCGGCATGAACTCAACCAATCAGCATCTTCAGCACCCAAGTCCCACCCCTGAATGTTCCTGAACTTTGAAAAAGTACTACCTACCTACTACCTAAGTACTACTTTCGGAGGGGGAAATATTTACCCGGAACTTCATTTAGACCAGGGGTGTCAAACTCAGTTCCTGGAGGGCCACTGTCCTGCAGAGTTTAGCTCCAACCAGCTCCAAAAACACCTGCCTGGAAGTTCTCTTACGAGAGTTCTCTCGTACTGCGTTTTATCAAAACGCTACGGGAAAAATCTCTTTTCACGAAACACTGAAGCAAAAATTATCCTTTAATTTTCATATATGTAAAACGCGTTGCGGCAGCAGCAGACAGCTGAAGCAAGACGGCTTGTCCGCTCATTGGCTGCTCTGCGGCAACTGCATAAGCCTATCGAGCGCAGGCTGATGCAACATCAGACCAACTTCCCGCCGAGACGGGCGTGGCTTACCTCTATAAAAGGAGCTCGAGAAGGCTGATTCACTTGATTTTAATCTCTTCAGCGAAGCGCACGCATCGCTGGATCACGAGGAAGCACGCGTCGTCTAATGCAAGCACTTCAGCGGGACGAGCCCTTGAAGCCGCTGGCCAACGCCGCCTTCTACCGCCGTACCTGCTGCGCTTTCCGACGCCATATCCTTTACATTCTTGTTCTTGTGTTTGTGTGTGTGTGTGTGTGTGTTCGCTTTGCAACACACACCCCTAAAAGAGCTGCGTCTTTTTCAAGATGCCTTCTCATGCAGCGCTCGCGCTCGCTGACGGCGAACGCCTTCACTCCGAGCCAATTGCCTACGGTGACTGAGGACTCACCGGGCATCCTTCCGAGGCTGCCCTTCCTGGAAGCGGATGGCGGGATTAGTTTTTCTTTACGTTACAAGAAAAGCTACCCTGCCTCTGCACGCGTCATTCACGTCATTCATTCAGGAGAAAAGAGTGTTCTTAGTCCCACCGTTGGTCGGTCTGACCTCTTTTCTCTCACATTTCTCAGTTCCCTGTTCGGCGACTGGAAATATTATTGCAGCAAGTGAGTCTGTTACACGCTTGCCTGCCAGCAAACGCCGAAGAATACATGTTGACGCCGCTTTCAAAGCCTGTATCCCCCTGTGGCACAGTGGTGGAATTATAGGTTCTCCACGCGGGAGACCGGGGTTCGGATCCCGGTCTAGCGGCATATATATTTATGCCGCCAATGCTTTGCTCTGTAAGTCCCCTGAAGGCGACTGCAGAGATGCATTTTCTGCTTGCCTGCAACCGAACACCGTTTCTACGGTTCCCGCGCGTCACTGGCGAAAGGAGAATGGAGTGTTTTCAGCCCCGCTGAAACTGGGCGATTTCCACTCTTCTTACATTCTGGCATTTTGCAGGCGTCTGAAAATGCAAATCACTCTGTCTGTTCCCCGAGAGGCAACTGCAGACGTGTTTTTTGCTGGCCACGAGCACGTGGTACATGCCTGCAAGCAAACGCCAGTGTGGATAATACTCGCGCTGACTTTGTCTATGTATCTTCACTGTGGTCCAGTGGTAGATTCTTAGACTTGCGCGCGGGCGATCGGAGGTTCGAACCCCAGGCCGGCCGGCAGAAAATATTTATGCCGCCGAATGCAAATCACTCTGTTTGTTCCCCGAGAGACAACTGCAGACGTGTTTTTTGCTGCCCACGAGCACGGCCGATGATGCTATATGTGTAGAGAAGATGCCCACTGCTAGTGCCCATCCCTACACACTAGCACAGCCCTTCACACAGGGCCCGCGCTCATATATTCGACTCGGGTCGATCACGCACGCAACATAGTGAACGTGCCCACTGCCTAGTGCCCACAAACACTATGTTCTGCATGCCTTGTGGTTTCTGTAAAGACGAAACCTGTGTGCATTCACTCTGCTCAGACAGACAGTGCACTCATTGCAGTAACTGTGCCCGCTCTCCCGCGCCCACACTTACTCACGGTATTTCTGGTGTCCCGGCCACGGCCGATGGTGCTATAAATGTAGTGTCGATGCCCACTTCTCAGTGCCCATCCCTACACACAAGCACAGCCCTGCACTTAGGGCTCGCGCAAATAAAATCGACTCAGGTCGATTGCGCTCCCCACATAGTAAAAGTGCCCACTACTCAGTGCCCACGAACACTATGTCTATCAGATCACAGGCTCTCTGTAAAAATGAGACCTATGAGCGCGCACGCTGCTTACACAGGCAGCGCGCCCAAAGCAGTAAATGTGTCCGCTCCCAGCCCACATCTACTCGCACACATGAGTCCCACGGGACTCGCGCAGCCCTCCCTCATTCAGCCAAGCACTGTTGTAAGGTCGAGGACGAGCGCTCCGCCCGCTGTATTAAGCGCGCCCCCCGCCTCAAATGCCGCAGGCATAACGCCTACGTTTGTGAGCCCCGTAGCACCTCTGTCGCACGGCGAACAGAGCGCGCTCTGTATCCGGCCCTTAGCCAACCATGCAGATGCATGGGCAGCGCTTCCAGGGGTTTCGGACTGGGTCTTAGGCATTATAAAGAGAGGCTTCTCGCTACAGTTTTTTCGACGCCCTCCGCGCTTCACAGCGCGCGTCGAAACTTCGGTACCGCTGAAAGTAGCACACCTACTTCGCGCCGAAATATCAAAACTGATAAGCAAAGGGGCGATAGAGCTTATTCCCCGAGATCAAAGCGAACAGGGGATATACAGCAGATACTTTCTAGTCCCCAAAAAGGACGGCGGTATCAGACCCATTCTGGATCTAAGACGACTGAACAGAGTGTTAGTGAAACGCCGTTTCAAAATGCTCACGACCAGCAAAATTCTCGCGCATGTTCGCCGGGAAGACTGGTTCATGTCGATAGATCTGAAGGACGCGTATTTTCAAATACAGATAGCGTCACATCACAGGCGATTCTTGAGATTCGCCTTCGAGGGTCAGACATACCAGTATACAGTCCTGCCTTTCGGCTTGTCCCTGGCACCTCGTACATTTACGAAATGCATGGATGCAGCGCTCGCTCCTCTCAGACTCAGAGGCATGCGAGTGCTGAACTACTTGGACGACTGGTTGATCCTAGCCCAATCACGATCTCAGCTCGTAGAGCACAGAGCCATTTTACTCGATCACCTCGAGAATCTTGGTATCACGGTCAATTGGGCGAAGAGTTCACTGAACCCCAGTCAAACGATTTCGTTTCTGGGTATAGTTCTGGACTCACAGTCTATGACAGCGCAGCTGTCGCCACAGCGTGTGCTGAACATTCAGCGCGCGGCGAAGTCTTTCCGCCGCGGCGCTTTCACCCCGCTCAGGAAATTTCAAAGGATGCTGGGTCTCATGGCCTCAGCATCGTCAGTTCTCCGGCTGGGCTTGCTCCGCATGCGCCCGCTGCAGTTCTGGTTGAAAGTGCGGGTACTGCGCAGAGCGTGGGTGTCCGGTCAATTACGCCTCAAGGTCAATCAGGACTGTGTCACAGCCCTGGTGCCTTGGATGGCGAACGACTGGTACCAATCAGGTGTAAGCCTGGGGACTTCCTCGAGGGTGAGGATGGTGTCGACGGACGCATCCACCTCGGGATGGGGAGCGCTGCTCGAGGGCAGACCGTTCTTCGGCCTATGGTCGGAACGAGAAAAGCTCCAACACATAAACTGCCTAGAAATGCTGGCAGTGCACAATGCGCTGACGCGTTTTTGTCCCCACATCAAGGACCAACACGTCATAGTCCGTTCGGACAACATGGCTGTGGTGTCCTACATAAATCGCCAGGGCGGTCTGAATTCCATATCCCTGTACAGGCTGGCGAAACGCCTCCTACTATGGGCTCAGCACAACTTGCGCTCGCTGAGAGCAGTGCATGTACCCGGGCTTCTGAATGTGGGCCCGGACAGACTGTCCAGGAACAACGTTCCTACAGGCGAATGGTCTCTACACCCACAAACAGTCCGGCTGTTGTGGGAGAGATTCGGCAAAGCGGAGGTGGACCTATTCGCGTCCCACGAAAACGCTCACTGCCCCGCATTCTTTTCAAAGACCGACAGCGCGCTGTCCCAAAGGTGGCCGCGCTGCCCGCTATACGCTTTTCCCCCCGTTTCCCTCCTGCCACAGGTGTTGGAACGGGTCAGGAAAACAAAATGCCCAGTGCTGCTTGTAGCACCGTTCTGGAAGAACCAGGCATGGTTCCCAGTTCTGATGCAGTTAGCAGACATCGCTCCATGGCCAGTGCCGTTGAGGAGAGATCTCCTCTCGCAGGCCAGGGGCTCGATTTGGCACCCACACCCGGAACTGTGGTCCCTTCATGTGTGGGCGCTCAACGGATACCCGTTGGTCTCGCAGAGGGAGTCATGAATACCATCACTGAGGCTAGAGCGCCGTCGACCAGGCGGCTCTACGCTTCAAAGTGGTCGGTTTTCTCCAGCTGGTGTACAGCTCGGAGCCTTTCACCCCTCGAATGTGAGGTAGCGGAGGTTCTCTCCTTCCTACAAGAGCTGTTGGATAAGGGCAGATCCCCTTCCACGCTCAAAGTGTATGTGGCGGCTATTTCAGCGTTCTCCGGTTCAACGCTGGGTCAGTCACTGGGAAGGAATGATTTAGTCATCCGCTTCCTCAGGGGAGCTAGGAGACTGAATCCACCCAGACCTCCTTCAGTCCCTATGTGGGACCTTTCTACGGTCCTGGCGGCCATGAAAGGTGCCCCTTTCGAGCCTATCCAGTCTATCAGCCTCAAACATTTGTCTTTCAAAACAGTGTTTTTGATGGCTCTCGCTTCAGTGAAGCGCATAGGCGATCTGCACGCGCTCTCTGTGAGCCCGACGTGCTTGGAGTTTGGTCCTAATGACTCTAAAGTCATACTCAAACCTAAGCACGGCTATGTGCCGAAATCCCTCAACACGCCTTTTCGGGCTCAGGTTATTTCCCTGGTTGCCCTGCCGGCGTCGAGTGAGGAAGGGGACTCGAGTTTTCTTTGCCCTGTTAGGGCTTTAAGAACTTATATGTTCCGCTCTGCTGCCTTCAGACAGACAGAGCAGCTCTTTGTCTCGTTCAGCGGACGTTCCAAAGGAACGGCTGTTTCGAAACAGAGTCTATCCAGATGGATAGTTGACGCCATAGCGCTGGCTTATACTGCCAAGGGCATTCAATGCCCGTTGGGAGTCAGAGCGCACTCTACGAGAGGCGTTGCCTCCTCGTGGGCTTGGTCCAGCGGGATTTCCTTACAGGATATATGTACGGCGGCAGGCTGGGCCTCTCCGTCTACATTTATCAGGTTTTATACCTAGAGGTTCCCGCCTTACAGGCTAAGCTTTTGTCGGTGTAATCTATTTACAGGCGCAACGCGCTACCGACTATACTGGGCAGAACTGTGTAAGACCCACGTTTTCCCACATTAGTGCAGGCTCCCTACCCTGGCTATGTGATGTCATATTCGCGTCTGTGGACATGTCTATATAAGGACGGAGGAAACCCCTCCTGTCTTTAGACTCTCCCTGTGAGGTCATGTTAAGCCTGCGGATGCTACAGTATAGGGAATTAAGGCTCCCCCCCTTATTCCCTGACTCTGTGTGAGTCTATCTGGTGATTATGCACTGTATGCCTGAAATAGCTTCCGGTGATCAGTGTTTTTATCCCAGCACGCACGGCGTTTTGCAAGGGGTTCCCGTAGCGTTTTGATAAAACGCAGTACGAGAGAACTCTCGTAAGAGAACGTACTCGGTTACTAACGTAACCTCGGTTCTCTCTAGAAGAGGGAACGAGTACTGCGTTCCCTTGCCGTGCGTTTGGTTCACTCTGGTTCGCTTCGGCGATCAAAATCAAGTGAATCAGCCTTCTCGAGCTCCTTTTATAGAGATAAGCCACGCCCGTCTCGGCGGGAAGTGGCGAGGAGGGCGCGAAGCGCCCTCATTGGTCTGATGTTGCATCAGCCTGCGCTCGATAGGCTTATGCAGTTGCCGCAGAGCAGCCAATGAGCGGACAAGCCGTCTTGCTTCAGCTGTCTGCTGCTGCCGCAACGCGTTTTACATATATGAAAATTAAAGGATAATTTTTGCTTCAGTGTTTCGTGAAAAGAGACTTTTCCCGTAGCGTTTTGATAAAACGCAGTACTCGTTCCCTCTTCTAGAGAGAACCGAGGTTACGTTAGTAACCGAGTACGTTTCTAGTAATCCTGAAGACATTGATTAGCTGGATCAGGTGTGTTTAATTAGGGTTGAAGCTAAACTTTGCAGGGTTGTGGCCTTCCAGGAACTGAGCTTGACACCCCTGATTTAGACCCTGGTTCCTGCGGTGTAAACACACTGAGTACCACCCCAAAGTTCCTGTGGAAAGTTACCGTGGTGGAAATGCGGCTATACTGTACCATACTATGGTATTTTAATAATGAAAATATGTACATTTTTGGCTGTGGCAAATTGCTTTTGAGTTATTAGCTTACAAAGATTTCCATCCCACAAGTTTCAGGTCCCACTCACCAACTCCAAACAACTCAAGTGTGTTCATGGGTTTCATACCTAATGTGAACTGTTTTTGCTAAAATCTCACCCTTTTCTGGTGGAAGTCTGTCACACTTAGATTAAAAATGGAAGAGGGGTGATAATAAAAAAAAACACATCTGGGTCCAATACTAGATCTGCACCATCTTTCAAGTTCAAGATGTTGACATTAAAACAAATCGTGACTCAAATCAGATCCGAGGACTGGTTTGTCATAAGCCCTATTCGGACGGGACTAGTTTTCCAAACGACGTTTGAGTTACAATTCTTATCAACCTACGTCTGTGATTTCATGTACGGATTCGGACAGGACTAACATCTCCGTGTTTATTACCGAGGTAGGAGTGTCTGTGTTTTACATGTGGGCATTGCAGAAGATCACGTCTTCAGAATGCGTGGATTGCGTATGTATTTTAAATGTATAAATGTATACATTTATAATAATAAATGTATTTTGAAATTAAGTACTTTTAAAATTAAGCACTTTGAAATATAAAGTAAAACGTCCTAACGTATTTAGTGTTTTGTAAACATTTTATAAAAATTGTAGTATAAAAAAACTAAACATACATTTATCATCATGATTTTATAGAACTGGGTTCTTATAATAAACCCACTGGAATAAAAAGTTTTAACTTATATAATTTACACGTTATGTAATTAAGTGCAGAAATGAAAGTAATCTTACCAGAAACTGATATTACAGTAGCCAGTCTTAACAGTTTATGTGATTTGGCTCTTCTTGTTGATTTCATTTTTTTATTTCTTCGCAGTGTACCGAACACATCTACATCCATTATCGGTGCGCAAAAAGCAGAAACTTGAATACCGGCGCGATAGCGAGAGATTGTACGGTAGTTCACATGGTGTTTGGTGTTTTAAGCCCCCAACGGCGCCTTCCAGGCAGCGAGGGGATGGGTAGGTTTAAGGTTGAGGGTAGGGTTAGCTGCCTCTAAGGAGCCATTGGGGGCTGAAAAACACCATCGAGCAGTTCACATTGACCAAAACACACAAGAAAAAGCATTTTGGAAAAAAACATTTTCGGCAATCACAGACATTCGCATTCGGACGGGATTAGATTTCTCTGAGGACCGCCGAGTTTGACGAAAAACAGGTAATTTGCTCTGGAATTTTTACAGAGGTCGTGTGAGAAAAAGACAGACATGGCAGATTCGGACAGGATTAAAATCTCAAAGTACGTCTGTGAAACAGAAATTTCTCTAACGTCCCCCTGTGAAACTAGTCCCGTCCGAATAGGGCTATAGACCTCAAGGACGCATACTTCCATGTATTCCTTCCTTCCACAACACAGGAGATTCCTGAGGTTTGCTTTTGGGGGCGAAGCATACCAATATCGGGTTATTCCCTTCGGCCTAGCTTTATCACCTGTGGGATTCGGCGTCAATACAGTCTCCTGCTCATATCGTATTGATCCTCGCAGCCGTAAACAAGCTGAAGCTATACCAGTCACTCACTGTCAAACTGTTTCAGAGACTGTTGGGTCTGATGGCAGCGGCATTCATCGTGATACCTTTTGACCTGCTGTACATGAGACCCTTGCAGTAGTGACTCAAGACCAAGGGGTTTTCCCCCAGGGGCAACCCATTCCGCATGATCAAGGTTACGTGCATGGGTCTTCATACCTTGGTGATGTGCAAAGAACCTTGGTTCTTGTCCCAAGGTCCCATGCTGTGAGCTCCTTGACGTCGCGTGACAATTGCAACAGGGCTAAGGAGCGATCATGAGTGGTCGCTCAGCACAGGGTCTGTTGAGGGGCCATTGTCTTTTGCGGTAGTACATACATTGCCTGGAGATGGTGGCTGCCTTTCTTGGTTTGAATCACCTTCTCCCAGACCTACAGGGCCATTATGTGCGTCTCCGTACAGACAACACATCGGTGGTCTCCTATATAAATCATCGGGGGGGTGGGTTCACACCCACTTTACAAACTGCCAGATCAGATCCTCCTGTGGGCTCAGGGAAAGCTGATGCGGATGCTGAGCAAGTTCTGGACAACCTTCACCTATGGCTTTCAGAGCTCCTTCAACGAGAAGTTTGGCGGCTTTTAAAGCCTTATTGTCAGGAGTATCCCTTTGTGATGTGTGTGATGCGGCGGGCTGGTCCTCTCCGCTCACATTTGTAAGGTTTTATGATGTGGACCTGGGCTCTGCACTAGGTTTTCAGGTGCTAATGTCATATGCTTGTGATTCACACTAGACAGGCACTTGTCAGTACGGTGTAGTGGGTATTATCATTCCCACAGCGTCGCTACTAAGACGCAGCACAAGTTCCTTCGAAAGGGAACGTCTCAGGTTATGACTGTAACCATTGTTCCCTGAGAAGGGAATGATACGCTGTGTCGCCCTGCCATACTTCCTGCATGCCTGTGATTGTCTTGCTCGTAACCTGAGACGTTTTCTCTAGTACTTCCATCTTCATATTTTACATTTTATTTATTTAATTTTATTTATTCATAAGCCTACAAAGTAAAATATGTGCTTAAACTGCCTAAAAAGAAAACAAACAGCCAGTGTTACTAAAATCTTTACAGCAGCTGTTGTAACTTGAGAAAGCAGTATGTCTCACAATCCTAAATCACCGGATCAGTCACCTCGGACTACGTTTCCCATAATCCCTCCTAGTTCACACCTGCACACACTCATCTAATCATCGCACCTGTTTGTATTCATTATCTCTGTTTATTTAGTTCCTCTGTTTACACTGCAACATGTAACATAACAGTGTTCATAATATTAGTATAGGCTACATGAACAACCAAAGACTGTAAACTTTACAGTCTTTGGTTGTTCATGTAGCCTATACTAATTTTATGAACACTGTTATGCCTGTCTGCCTTTTTGTTTATTAGATCACATTTATATTTGTCTTCCGTCTTCCTCATCTTCGTCTGTTGACAGTATGCGTATGTAATAATTTCCTTATAATTTGACATCAATTATTTATGTGTATACATTGTGCAGGTTCACTGGTTCTACTAGATGTCCATTTGCATTATTACTCAGCCATTACACGACCTAGGCTGTAAATCATTAATGTGCTTTATGTTCTGAATCTATATTGTCAGAATAAAGCCAAAACAAACGATAATAAAGTGAAGCTTCAAGCATATTCTGAAGCGATTTGGACCAAATGATTTGTCAAGGTTTGCTACATTGATAAATACATTGAGGTTTTGAAACACAGGTTTAGACTGATATGAGCTCACACATACAGTTTATACTTCCATCTGTCTTGATAGGACAAAATTAAAGGAATTTATAGAGTAAACATAATACATAAAAGTAACAGAGATAAATTCTACAGACTGTCTATCTTCGCCTAAAAAACAGTTTAGTCTCCATAGCTCCACTTGTTTGTGTCTAAAAAGTCAGCAATAGCATATGTAGTGTGAATTTTTAAATAGTGTTTAGTGCTGCTTTAAGCAGAAGCAAACAAGCAAGCAAAAAAATTAAGTTCTGAATAAACATTAATTGCCTGAATCTAAATTGATTTACCCCTTAAATATGCATTTTTTTTCTTTCAAATTGCATCTTACTTTGGCAGGCATTACTTTGAAGTTTTGTTGTGCCTGAGCGTACAGCTGGCAAGTGGGTTTATTAATGAGTTTACATTTGTCTGCATGCCTTGTCAGGGAATATATCTGTGTGTAGGTGCGCTTCTCCCAGAATGTGTCGCTCAGACAATAACAATATTAGAGTTGACACAGGCTGTTGGCAGGGGTAATTGTTTTGAGTCTTACCCAGAATCTCTCTGATTTAAGCATAACTGGATTAGACCGAGGCTTTGCAGTTGACACATCCACTTTCTCATTTTTGTTTTTTCATTTATTCATTTTTTTAATCAAGCTATCACTCTATCTTCTCCACTGCATGCAGGCTCTCTGCAAGTCAATTCAGGCCTAAAGTCTCCACAGTATACTGTATTCTTGTCCCCATCAACAGGGAATGTTTTCAGAACTTTGGCTATAGTTAAGGTTCCCTCAAAGTTATGAACAAACATTCTTCCTGTAACATTAATAGAATGTTCATTCAAATTATCTGGTCTTTAATACTGTTCTTAAAATATTAGCTCAAAAACATTATTTAGGTATACATCATTCATGGAACATTTTTATTTTCCTTTTCTGAATAGTTTTATTTGGACGTTTATCTAACGCTATTTTTAAATGGTACTACTTGTATCAGAACATTTAGGGTACGTTTATATTACAACGTTTACACAGAGACCGGTTTCAAAAACTTCCACTTTGAAACCTGTTTTCAAAAGATTGCGTTTTGAGGCACCCAAAATGCCATTTTCGTGTAAATGAACGGCCAAAACGCATAAGTTTTACGTTTTTAGTTGAAAACGGTGTAGTGTAAACAGCCCCTCAGAAATAATGTTTTCATAACTTAATGGGAGCAAAACACTCTTTTAGAATATAATTTGGTTAGCTGGGACTGCGCAAACTGATCAGAGATACAAACAGCTGTATAGTGAACAAAAGCCCTGAATTTATATTTTCATGGTTTAGCTCCTTCTCTTTTCTCGAAGAAAGATGATGTGAGCATCACCAGACATCTCACATTCATCCACAGCTTAAAATTCAAAGAACACAGGCAGTGCCGACCACAGTGGAAATGCTTTAAAAAAGATCAATGTGCTTCCTAAAGTGCTGGACTATAAATAAGCTTTAGGACTGTTTTCCTCTGTGCATTCCAAACAGCAGTCAGAGAGTGATACCAGTGTCAGGGAGAGGAACCAAAACGCTCTTTATTCGTACACCTTTTCTAGCTGCGCTAGAAATTTATCCTCGTTGATTACCTACACCCGTTATTAATGAGTCAGGTCAGAAAGCCCGTTGCTTTCGTTTGCTGATAAGCACTTAATGTGGAGTTGTGAAGCATATGGTTTTTAATCAAGCGTGATAAATGTAAGGTTTGCATGTGGCTGTACATTTTTAAAGCACTGAAAAAATTAGCCTGAGGGCGCAGAGTCCTGTTAGTGCGCCTGCTTGCATTCAAAACAAGTCCGTGGCAACAAAAAAGGCATTAAAGGCATTAAAGCTCGAGTGTGTCGCTTTGTCTTAGAAGACATTGTCCTTTCCAGCCATGGTCTAACTGGCAATGTCAGACCAATGCTATAGACAGAAGAAAATCTAACACTTGGTGGACAAGGACTAATGAGCAAAATTAAAGGTAGTGCAGGCAATTTTTTTAATAAACACTTTTTTGTTATACTAGTTGAAACTCACCCTTGAAGCAATCAATATATAGTTGCCTAAATATATATATTTATTTATTTATATATTATTATTATTTTTTTTTTTTCATATATCTGCTGTGGAAGTCTTAGGACCAAATGACAGGTCCAATCATTGCAAAAGTCAGCTGGTACAAGTAAGAGCTCTGTAAGTTGTTTACGTTCATTATTATTGTAATGTTATGTGCTTTGAGACATTTAACGCTGTCTCTCATGAAGCTTAGTAGACTCTGCTGTGTGCGTTCATGTGTTCTGAAGGAGGCTTGGCTTTGGAGATCTTCATAATATGTCTAATTATTAGTTCTTAATGAGGCTAATCTCATTCAGTAATTATTGATTACCTAATAAGGAACTATTAGTATTACTTACTGATTAGTTTATCTGGTTTCCATAGTTAAATAGTAGCAGCTGAAGTAGTACTCATTGGTCCTCGCTACTTTCTGCATAATTGCCTATAAATCTCACCATTTTTTTAAAGCGTTACTGTTTTTTGTTTTTGTTTTTTTCTAATATGCTTCTATTTAAACTTCAGGAAGGAATGCAATGGCAAATCTAAATTAAATGCAAAACAAAAAACTAAAGCTTTCCATAAGGTGAAGGATACAAAACCCCACTCATACATCAAGTTCTGTATTCTTGCCTGAGAAGAACAGTTGTAATCTCTTCTTCCTGATGCCAGCGATGTGTGTAACAGCGAGTGGAAATTAGTTTCCCAGAATTCCGGTTAACACAGGGTCATGTCATTTTGTACTAGAGCAGAATGTAACACATCTATCTAAGATATCTTAGATAAAAATGCTTTAAAATCACAGTTACTATATTTTACCTTTGTAGTACACACACACACACACACACTAGCTTGTACAATTTTTTGTTTTACTTTAAAGTTCAAACCAATCTATTCAAATTAGATTTACATCATGATTTGAGATTTGCACTTCTAACAGTGTAATTTTGAATAACACACACTAATGCCAATACCCTGATCTCTCCACACTTTTGTGACTAGTTTCAGTTTGACTGATTCGTGTCTTGAAGATGAGCAAGAAGTGTCCAGCGGTGTCGCTTTGACAGTGTTGCATTAGTTGTGTTTCAATATCTTATTCTACTCAATAAATGTATTCATTAACACACGTTTTCTTGGTATTATCTGATGGCAAAATGCAATGCACCATCCCACAGAGTTTGTGCATTATAGCTGTGATATAGCTACCATAGCAGTGCAAACAGTTTCACAATTTTGAGACGGAATTCTGCTCTGCTCTGTGAATTAACTCTATCCTGGTCTCGTTATGCTGTGGATTTATACCTGTGATCCGACATATTTTACGCACATTTTATCTCCTCCTTTTTCGCCTTAAATGGTGCTGAGTGTCCATATACTTGACTGAATGGAAACAAAAGTTGTATCCCAAATGGCATACTATGCACATATATACATATACATTATGCACTTATGCCATATGTACTCAACAGTATATTGTATGAATTTTATCAAGTTATTTTGGCATCCAGCATCGGGGTCTGAGAACCCCATCCCTCTCTCTGCTACATATAAAGCTGTGATAGCTGAGTGCAGTGTCCAACGTTCCACAACTCAATTTTTTTTTATTTCAAGTAAGTGCATCATCCGAGTATTTGAAGTGAAGTTTTCACTGTGAATACACTCACGCTACAAAAAAATTGCATAAGTGCATGATGGGGATGCACTTAAAGTTAACGGTTGTATCAGTATTTGAAAGGGCAGAGCTGAGAAAAAGATTTCCTGTGAGTAGTCTCTCTATTCTGGACCAGTTCCTCACTCAAACTCATTTTATGGTTTAAGAAGGAAGTGTATGAATTAGTGAATCTCTCACAATATCTTTACTTAACCTACTATATCTTTACATCTACAATCCAGTTAAAAGGATGTTATAAATGATCAAATTCCCTTATTTTTGCTGTTACATTCTCATCTCATCAGCTGCTTTGCATTTGTAGCTAATGCATCTCATTAACAGTGACCACTTATTTAATTGAGCAAATTTCTACACTATTAACAATCTCTAAAGTCTAAAAAATCTGAAATATCAAAATGACTCATTTAAAACAATATGTAAAAATAGATGTTTACCTTTTCTGAAGGAGAGTATAAAATGAAAGCCTTTTCTATTCATTGAGGTAATATAATTGAGTTAATAGTATAATTAATTTCATTTAATTTGATTAGACATTGCACTTTTCATTGTATTTGAAAAGACATCCCTTGAGACCAGCAGACCACCATTTTGGTTGAGATTGTAAACCAGTGCTACAGTATGTAGCCATCGCTCTAACCTGTTGGAGTAGTAAGGACCTATAACATATTAGTTATGAAACTGCATTAGCTGTGTTAATTTGTCAAGAGGTCTGCCACTGCCACTCCAACTGACAGTGTTCTGAGACCATGTTTGGCATTACGCCTATTCATACTTCATTGGTAACACCCCTGTGATGTTGTTTGGTTATCTCTGTGTTGTGCTTTATTAGAACGGGAGATTGCATCAGGGATTTATCATCCTCAGTGAAAGTGAGAGTCTGAGGGCAAAAGTCTCTGGCACACAATGCATCACCTCAATGTGCGCTGCTGTCACCCATAAAAAAAACAAAACAAAAAAAACACATGTTCCCAATGTCCTGCACCATTCCAGGCACTTTCGCCCCTGTGTTGCTGATTAATCGGCAGACATGGCTTATGAACTGAACACACTGTAATACAGCAAACCTTGCTCTGAAGTCTTTATCTACTGTAAGGATTTGCGTCTCTTGTGTGGTAACACAATCTTCTGCCTCGGCTAGTCCATTGCAAAGATTATCATCTCACCATCTGCTGATCAACCACACATAAAGCTTATAGCAAGAGTCTAATGCATATATTACTGTATTTGATCGCCTTTTATTGCATGCAAACACTTCAATGAAGCCATTACCTGGTGATACACCAAGTATTGAGATTGCAATTTTATTTATTTTGGTATATTACTTAAATATTGTGCGCATTGTGTCCAGCACACATTTTATTTCACCTTATAAAAGCAAAATCACCACAGTTTAGTACTGGAGCTACAGTATTAACCTCTTCTAACCCTTTTTACCGCAGATGAAATATTAACTCATGACTCTCTGGATCAAACACGCTTTAGTGATGGATACAACATATATTTAAGCCGTATAATACTATACCATTTCTTTTTAATCTACAATGCTCAAAATCCCAGGGATACCAGCATTAGGCTGTTTGTCTGTTTCCAGCTTAGGCACAGTTATAACCGGAGGCACACAAAGTGTGTCATAAAGCGACAGCATTTTACTTGGAAGCTTTCTGCATATTAGAAAAAAATTATAAGAGATCTCTTTCATATCTCTGTTGTTTCACAGACCATAATGGAGAGCTAAAGGAGTATCCTGCTTAACCCTTGTAATCTCATGTGAGTGTCCTCTATTTAAAGTGGAGATCTCTGTCACAAATTGTTCTCAGATTTGCCTGTACACTGTAGAAAATGTTGTTTTGAAGTTGTAAATAAAAGATTATTGGAGTACGTTTTACAAAAAAGATATATATTTCAGTCTTTCAACATGAAAATTTCAAGTTTAATTCAATGTGTCACTTGCTGTTTCTTTGCATTTATTTGTGGAATTTACTAGCAATTTCTGGGTGAAGATTGTTTCAAAGTAAATCCTACAAACCTTAACTACTATGTCCTTACATCAAAACAAATAAGTACAATGCAGTTTAAGGACAGGTTTGGTGGTTTGGGTCGGTTTAAGGGTGGGTTAAGGGGTAAGGGAAGGGTCAACAGTGTAATTATAGATATGATTACAGTAGACATTAGACTGTAATTGCATGCAGGTACCTAATAAGTGGGAACCTTTTTTTAGTGTAAAACTTTTAAATTAATGTAAACATTTCTGATCTTTCTTTCAAAACCAAAATCATCTTAAATGTTCTATTCGCTTTAATTGTATTGGTCTACACTTGTCAGTGATTGTCTCATTTTATTTTTCCTAAGAAATTATTTGATTAAATATCTGAGACAAAGTTAAGGTGATCTGAGCTTTAAAAGAGCAACCAAATATACATCTTCAAGCCTCTGTGGTATTGTCATTCTAACCATCTCATTGACAGCCAGAGAAAGAGTGCAAATCAATTAACCAATGACAAGCCAATTATAATCACTATATTTGTACTTTATTGTTGTCAACAGTTGTGTCTTACACGAGTTATTTGCATGAGTGCATTTGCATCAAATCCACAGTGGGATTTTTTTGCGGTCTGTCCCTGATGTTTCCTTCAGAGGTGAATTTTAGGTGGAAGCAGGACAGAAAATAAGAGTGAGCTGTGTTAGTTTATTTGAATGAGGGATGATTTACAGCGGTGGGGAAAGCACTCAGGGTCTTGTTATGTAACACATATAAATGGCCATGTCAAACACTCATTAATTTGATGGGAAGAAGAGACCTTCACCAAGCAGAATAAAAGCCACCTGGCTCATTTTGCTTAAAAAAGAAAAATGCTAATGTTGTGGTGGATACTCGCTTGCTGCTCGTTTTTAACCGCAAGATCCATTTATGTTTGTATAAACTGTTATTTATTCCATTGAAAGGAAGATGACTTTTCATTATGCATGTTAAATTCAAAGTGAGTGAAAGTCAGTTACTTGAAGGCAATAACCACAATGAATGTCTAAGTCAGTGAGAGTCTGGTTTGTTATGTGATGCCTTGCAGGCTTCCATTAAGACAATAGAATGCAGTGTTTTCGCAAGGAACAATGCCTCTGCCATTCATCAGGAGATGTGTTTATGTAGAGTGGAAGAGAGTGGAGCAGGGTTCAGTGAAGACAGCAGCAGAGAGTTTAGAGTTATTTGACAGGGTGACGTGCATTTGACCAATGAAATGAACCATGAGTTGTACGGCAGCTGTTGGTGATGCTTGTGAGAGTAATGTGTTTTTCAGCTGGATTTGGGCCTATCCTATTGTGAAGAATACATTACAGTTCATGACACCCGTGGGACGCTGTAGTGTTTAGCCAAGACACTGCCGTCAGCTGCCTGGTGCTTGTGCACCTGAATAAAACAAAAACAGTGTTTTTTTTTTTTTTTTATTTAAAGAAACAACTTTTATTTCAACTGTGTTGGCAACATATCAATGTTTTTTTTTTCTTTTCTTTTTTAAATTTTATAAATGAATGTCTTATCTTGACCACCATACCTTTAATAAAAATAAACATTATTAGAGGTGACTAACAACCACTATGGTAACATGTGCCTTATTTGATCAAAATATATATGGTTGCATTTTTATACATTATGAGACAAAAAATGCTTGAACTCAGAAGTCAGATGTGAGGGAACAGAATACACAGTATTACACACAGTCTTGTAGAAAGAACTGATGAGAGAGTGCCTTCTTTCACATTTATAAAATGAAAAATGAGACCAGTTCATGCGAAAAAAAAAAAAAAGAGTTGATAAAAAAAAAAAAAATGCAATCTCAAAAGACTACGTCATTTATGATTCAACATCAGATACTCCAATAAGAACAATGCTAAAATGAAAACCGTAGTGAACTGGAAAACAAACAAAAAGACCTTAATTAATAATTGAAAAAATAAAATAAATTAAGAGAGCCATGCATTTGGCAAGGCAAGCGTTTATGGATGTCAGTTGAGTGTGTGACACAGTTGTGAAGCTCTAATTCACATAGACACCTTTTAATTTTTTTATTTTTGTTTTTCATCATGCTTCATATAGAATCCAATTTACATCCATATCTGAGACAGATCTTCTACACAAGTCCCTTCTCATTATTATTCTGATATTTTTATTTTCTTCAAAGTCATATCCCATCCCTCTTTGTGAAGTGCCATAATGGTAGATATATTTATATATATATATAGATACATAGTTATATTTTCCCTTTGTTGTTTGGTACATAAAGTGAAATCATTGCGAGTTGTTTGGCTGTGGTCTCTTAGTAGGCAAACAGGAAGGGGAGGAGCTTATGCAGGATCAGCAGCGTGATGTAAAGGAGTGGCTCAGTGGCTGCCATGTTTCCAGAACCTGCAAATGTCAGCGAGAGAGACAGAAATGTCTGTTAGATCACATGCACAATAAATATCATCCGTTTTTTTTTAAAACATTCATTTACCAAGAACATTAGCATTAGTTTGACAAACAGAGCATCTTCATTGCTTTTAGTCTGAGGACATTTATTGCATCAAAATCTGATTCAGCATGTGGGCCGTATTTCACATCATTAAAGTCCTTCAAATGGCTCTTTCATAACAACTGCACAGCAATTTTGCTGTTATCGCCTCATTCCTCCATCGAAGTTGACAATCTCAATTTACAAGACCGAAATGCAGTCAGCTCTGCTGGAGATGTTGAAAAAACATGGTGCACCGCTCCTAACATGGAGATAATAGCCCTATAGGGCCTCCATGTGAGCTACTTGCCCTGGTGTGGAAACTACATGACATATCATCTCTGTGACTGACAGCAAAACAGAAGCCCATGGGCCTTTTGAGTGCTAGCCAACAACAGCACAGCAGAATACAGAAACCGATTGTGACATGAGTGCACTTATACAAACACACAAGAACATGCCAGAAGGATGCATTTATATCACACATCCCTCCAATATAGAAATGTACGCATATTCTCACACTACATAAACACACTAGTAATGATTCATTGCTTAACGGGGCTGCAGCGCCGCTGACTTTTAGAGTGTGAAGCGGCCGTATGTTTTCTGCAGTTCTGATTTTCCCATGGCCATTTCTCACGACGCTCCTTTACTCTTACTCTCCCATCATCCCCAAGCAGATTAGCATGGTGTGCCAGGCTGCTTCATGACAGGAACATCGCGCACGTCACGCTAGCACGACATCACACAAGCTCTAGGAGCATGTCTTACAGTGGGCTCCTGGAGCGTGTCCATATGTCTCATGAACCCAAGTTTATTTTGCTTCTCTTCGATCATCATTATTACAGAGGGAAGAGGATGGTGTTGTACTCGTGCATGGTTGGTTGAGTTGGTTCAGGGCGGTTGGAGAGATGGTGTGGTTCAATTTCATGCTCTTTCTGCAAAGTCAAACATTACAGCAGGGCTTACTCTTGATTTGACACAAAGAAACATTCAGCTTTTCCTCTTTACACTTTGTATTAGTATGTCTGTATGAAGACATAACAGACTTTAAAACCCTGATATATTGGAGCTATTGGGTCACACATTTTCTGAAACCAGAGGATCGTCCTTCAAAATGTCACTCTGCACGCAATGAAAATCTCTTACCAAGGGACATGATAGATACACAAGAGATTAGACTAAACAAGGGTAAGTGAATACACGAACAGACGTGCAAATCAGCTAAAATGGCAAAGTCATGACCCTGACTGCTGTGGAAATAATTACAGTCACCATCGACGCAGAGGGCTTCTGCGTCCAGCTCATTACTCACATGTCATCGGTAATCTCCTCCTCTTCCTCATTTAACCCTCTAGAAAAGGACATTAATCTGTCTGTTCGCTTAATAACATATTTAATGAACACACCCCAGTGATCGAGGTCAGTGCCACTTTTAATAATATTTTATAACCTTTGAGGGATTATGGTTCTCATTCAATGTGAAAGGTAAATCAAATGCTTGCAAAAAAAAAAAAAAAAAAAAGCGTGTATTAAGTAAAAAGAGTGAATTGTCTTCTGGTGGATTGAATTGTAAGGATATTTAAGATATGTGAATTTAGGCACGTCTTCAGCAGACTGACTGCATGCAGAATATTTATTCCCTAACATTTATTTCTAGGTAATTTGTTCCCATTGCCCCTTTTCTCACTCTTTTAACTATATGCTACATGAAGGATCCTGCCTCAGGTCTTGCCACAACCTTGAGATTACATCTTCATGTGTACCAGTCACTGTAAAAGCAGAATTCTCTTAACCGACCCTGTTCTTTTCTAGACACGAATGCTTCAATGTATCAGCTCACAGTAATATTCCCTTCCGTCTAGCCCTCGGGCCATGCATAAATGACCTGACATTCTCCATTAGCTTCTCCTGATGCAATGCAGATTGTCTGATGATGGCAAACCATCCTGATCTATGTGCAGTCCACTTATGAATCATCGTATACCGGTATTAACATTAGTATTATAAATGCAGTGTTCTTGAATTTGTAAAAAAATAAGTCACATGTCATTTTATCAGCGGTTTTTACTCTCTTCTGATCTCAGCAGGTGTTCTTACGCAGAGTTATAATGGCCCATGAGGGCCCACTGGAGGATCAGAAGCAGTGGACTCTAAAGATGAAGGATTAGAGGGTTATGGTGTGATCATATCTGTTGAGCTGAGGCTGTGTCCCTCTCCCTCTGAGGGATAATAGAGTTTCAGCAGCACACTCTGCACACCTCAAAATCCAATTGACTATAGATTGTCGAAGCCTTGCTTTATAAGCTGCGGGCATATGTCTGGCCATCCCAGCATGCCTGTGAATGCGGAGGCTGGTATAGTAAATCAATGACACCTTTGAATGATTTCTTGTTTCAAGTACTTAAGATGCTAATGGATCTATAATGAATTATAATATAAAAAACGTGGTACAAAGCAGTGCAATTATGATATCTTCACATACAAAGAAAGCCTATGAAAAGGAAAATAAGAAACATGATGATAAACAATCAATGATTATGGAAATGAAAAAGGGCGGGTGACACTTGTTCCCTCTGGACATGAGCAGAGCTTCAGCGAACAAGAAGATTTAAGCCCGAATGGCTGAAAAAGAGGGAATATTGATCAAACACAATCAGTATTCTGTATAACCTGGCAACTGACCTGTTTTAGTCATTTCACCTATAAAAATACAAAGACAATCAGTTACTGTAAATGTTATAAACCTTAGTCAGGGTAATGATGTTTTTAATTTTTGACAGGAAAAAAAAAACAAGGCTGTGAGGGATAGAAGTACATCACATTCAATGGACTGTACTGTTGTTTAGCAACATATAGATTGTTCAGTTGATGAATCATCTTTCTGAGAAAAAAAAAAATCAGTAAAAAAAATATACATAAAAGAGTTTTGAAAGCTGTTCTGAACATAATGTGATCGCTGAAACCACATATGAAGAGTGCATGTTACCACATCACATTTGTAGTGGAAATGCTCATCCATCATAACGCGTCCCTGACTGCGGTGAAGCACCATCTACTCACCGCCTAGTCATCTAAAGGTGCAGGCGTTTTTCAGTGACATTTCAATAGGAATCCATGCAATCATGAATTTTGCGTAAGGGTGAAAGTTTCCCCACACAGACTTCGCATATGATTCAACAGAAAGCTGCTTGGTTTGAAAGTGACTTCTGTGTGATCTGTGCTTCATACATCTACACTATTGACAATAGACAATGGACATTTTTTACCCATGAAATTTTCTATAAATTTTGTTAATGTGACTGCGCCTTAAAATGTGATCGTTCTGGGAAGTGTTGTGGCAAATTGCAGCTGCCTTCCATATCCTTTTCATTTGCCTCTTTTCCCACTCGTTTGTAAGCCATATAAAAATAGTTTGTTCATTTAATAGTATTCATACATAGAACGCAATGCTGAAAGTAATGTGGAGTGTGACGAAATAAGAAGGGAATATCTCAATGAAATCCAAACAAAACTGGTCACAGAAGACTCATTTGAAAAGCATTTAATATCAGATGGAGACGGTAATGTGATAATAATTTGCAAACAGAAAGAACTGTCCTGGCTATTTTGTGATTGATTGCGTTGCGTTACTATTTCTGTGTTTCGTGTGGATGGACAAATTGCTTCCATCTGGTTAGTAGACAGTGTATTGGTGTAAGTGTAAAACAAAGTAAGATCCCATTTACATTAGTAAATACTGGCAGATACTGTGTAGCAAATAGCATCTGTTTGCATGTGCAAATAGTAATAGATGCTATCAATACAGGTCTAAATAGAAGTAACACGCTGTTTGTCTCAAGGGATTGTCTGAGCTACAGTATGGTGGGCAGAGTAAGTGAAAACAGTCACTGCCAACAAGGTTAGCAATTTGCGTAAATAAATTTTGTTGTTAACTGTTCCCTTAATTTGATGTCCTTAGCGTTATTAAAATGAATAAATAAACACAAACTACGACCATGTCAGGTTTAAATACAAACTCGAGAGACACTGCACTATTGAAATAGCTGACAATGAGTCATGAAGCTCTCTTATTTTCCTCTGGATTGTCCATTTATTTGGTCACCTCCCATTTTTAAACATCTTTTTACACCGATTTTAGCCAGCTATCATATATCTATTATTCATGCTCTGAAGCTTTTGTTCAGGCTTACCTGTCTCTCTCTCTCTCTCTCTCTCTCTCTCTCTCTCTCTCTCTGTTTATGTGAGTAATGTAGCCAAACAAAAGCTACTGTAGATTGAGACAATGCTCCCCTTGATTTCCCTAGTGGAATCAGCAGGTACACAACTAAGCAGTGTCCCAACATGACAGAAGCAAAGATGAAACAATTAACCCTCGTCTATGAGCACTGAAGTGCTTCCCACATAGTGACAATGCACAAACCTATCCAGTGAATAAATGTCTGTGGCGGGGGGGCTGCAACTGGATGTGGTTCATCAGTTAAGTGTGAAAGCTGTCCAGCAGCACTAAACACTGGGCTTCTCCCCTAAAGCATGCAATCAACCCACCACCACAACCCACCTCGCTCGCGCTCGCTCTCAAGGGGGGAATGCAATTTGATGACAGGTGTTTTAAGTTCGCAAAATGTGTGGGAGGCAAAAATGAGCTGAAAAGTAAGTAAAATTCAACCAGGATTGGCACACATGCATACTGTATAATTATCACACGCAGAATAACCAGATTGATGTCGGAGCGCATTAGATGTCGAGAGAACGTAGAGTTCTGAGAACACACACGCACACAAACAGAGACTAGATTAAAACAGCTGTGCAGCTGGAGTGATATTAACTTATCAAGGGCGCCAAGGTCACCTGAGGTGGCATGATGCATTGTGGGTAGAGGCATTGCGTAAGCCTGTTCGTGCTTCTCCTCTTCTCATATCTTTTTCTCTTCATTGTATTTTTTTCTCTTTTTCACAAACTATTTGCTCTTGAATTGTCACTCAACAACTTGACTCCAAAAAATAGTTTACAAACCCTTGTGTCGATGTAAACTTGTTTGACTTGCATTATCGTGTGAAACACACACACACACACACACACACACACACACACACACACACACACACACACACACACACACACACACATATTTTGAAGATTTTTTTGTCTTTACAATGAAAAAGTCAAAAGGATCAACATAGTTAAAAACATTTACTTTCATTGTATGGAATGCTAAAACATTTTTCTAAATATCCTTTTTTTTTCACATAATAAATAAAAATGAAGCCAAACAGGTTAGGAGTGACATATTATTCTCTCTCTTTTTTTTGGGTGAACTATTCCTTTTACATTCTCCCTCTTTCACCCTCTCGCCTGCCCCATTCCTCTTTCTGAGGCAAATAGCCAAATGTAAGAGTAAATCTTAAAATTATCTTGTGCATTACGATTATTCAAACCTGCTGAAACTGTAAAACAAAACAAAAAACCTATAGACAACCACAAAGAGCTTAATTATAGAATCAGAAAGCACTGACATTAATATTAAATGAGCATCTGGATTAAAAACCAACATCATCCTGAAACAATATATTAACAGGAAATGTTTCTTAGAGAGCATTTTTGTAACCTTTTTGTTTTTAGGAATCTGTATCCATTCTCAAAAAGTCCAATGAGTTAATCTGCTTTTTCCAGCAAGGACAGACATGCCACCAAGCCCTGCTGGGAAAAATAACAAAATAAAAGAAGTGAAAGCAGCAAGAGGCAATTTGATGCACCTGACAGCGTGTAGAAGGCCAAGCTTATCAGCTCCTGTCCGTGGCATTCCTTTAATATTAATTGTTTCTGCCACTCAATGAGATGACACTGTGGAAAAGTGACAGATACATGTTTCCAAAAGACAAGATGTGCGCCTGTGAGAAAGAAAGTGAGTGAGTGTGAGCAGCGAGGGGTGAATTTTCTTTCTGTCCTCAAAAGCTGACTGTGGTCAGAACTGAAAGGTGCAATCCTTCAAATGTGGCAGATGACTCTTTAACCTTCTCACTCCAATGACAAAATCTGAGCTCTTAACCAAAAGGGGGAAAAGAGAAAGCCAAGATAAATTTGAGATTTTTCTGTCAATGTTAAATGTGCCAAAGCACTTACAGGCATAAAACTAGCATTGGTTGGCTGGTTTTGAATCAATTTGCCTGACTCTGTGAGAGAGACAGGCTTAAAAATCCTTTTCCACATTCATAAGTGGTAAAGGTACACAATAATAGTCTAAAACATTATTTTTTTTAAATTAATTTTAAACTAAACAATACATTTAAATATTGTTTTTTTTTTTAATACCATAATGCATGTTATTGTGATCTGCAGTTGTGTAAAATGAGGGAGAAATTAGCATTGATCCAAACCACTAATGATTTTAAACCATGGTTTGTATTTCCGAGCAAAGGCAAATTACCTAATTATACAAAAACATTTTCCTGTTTTTAAAAAATAAATAAATATAGTTAATTGATTTGTATTACAATCCTAAATTTAACCCATTCTCAGGGAGAACAATAATGCATGAGGTATCCGAATAAATAGAGAGATATAGGGATAAAGCCTGGAATGATATACTGTGGAGGATCAGAGCACTGGCCCTCTTAATGTCCGACATGCTTGCTCGCCAAATGGCTGCCTCCATGTCTGGCTGCACTAACAACAGGGCTGGCTGAGCAATGCATGTTGGCACACACACAGTCACTCCCCCCCACACACACACGGATGTACTGTATATATACACACGGTTGTCATGGTCCCAAAACAGCATGCGTCACAGTTTTATATATCAGCAAATGCATCCCGCTACTTAAGCTTCTTCATCAAGAAAGATTGCATTAAAAAAGCTCAATTTACTAGTCTATTAAACATTTGACATTTTTACTTTGTTTGCACAGGGAAATTTGTTGAAGCCTCAAAGGTATACACTACTGTTCAGATAAGTTAAATCAGTAAGATTGTTTTTTAAATAAATTAACACTTTTACTTAGCAACGACACATTAAATTGATCATAAGTGGCAGTAGAAACATTAATAGATACAAAAGATTTCTATTTCATTTCACCAAAAAAATCAAAAAGGATTCTTTTGTTTCAACAAAAATATCAAGCACAACCGTTTACAACATCGATAATAAAATTAAACGTTTCTTGAGCAGAAAATCAGCATATTAGAATGATTTCTAAAGGACCATTAAGACTGGAGTAATGATGATGCTGAAAATACAGCCTCGCCTTTGTTGTTGTTGCTGTACTATTTCACATATAATACTGCTTTTATAAATGCTGCTTTGGTGAGCATAAGAGACTTCTTTAAAAAACATTAAAAATCTTAACGACCTCAAACATTTGAACAGTAGTGTATCTGTAAATTAAATGTAAATTCATGTTACACATAATAGGATTACTTTGCTGATCAGGCTTGTAGAATCTCAAACATTTTTAACTATATATATATATATATATATATATATAATGAAAATCTAAAATATAACTTAACATTCTCAAGAGAAGAAGTGAAATGTTAGTTATAAAATGGGATGAACAGGATGATATCAGTTCTTGTTTACCATTGCAGCCCTAGAACGCAACTATTGACAGGGACATGAGACTGTTACCTTCCACTATAACTGAAACTACTTCTGAATTCACTGCATCAGTCTATAGTCCACAGCAAGGTAAGTCACTGCAGGGTAATGCATCCCTGCCACAAACAAACTCCTCTGGCTCAGCTAGAGACTTGATGTAATCGCCCTCCGTTGTCTGCAGGATTCTCTCCCGCAGTGACAGAAGCCAGAGTCAGAACACATCCAAGCCTCTAAATCTCCAATGAAGACCCTAATAAATAAGAGGCCCTGACCCCTGAGGCCAGAGTTAAAGAGACAAGGTGATATCTT
Organism: Abramis brama; assembly: GCF_963993115.1. Taxonomy (NCBI): domain Eukaryota; kingdom Metazoa; phylum Chordata; class Actinopteri; order Cypriniformes; family Leuciscidae; genus Abramis; species Abramis brama. The sequence goes on from NC_139965.1 coordinate 35,604,293, forward strand.
GATAACCTCCTCTGTCACACTGCACAACGGTCATAAAGAGACAAGAAGGGTCGAGACTGATGCTCTGAGGCTGGACAGATCGCAATGCCACTTCCTGCTTAAGACACACACACACACACACACACACACACACACACACACACACACACACACACACACACACACACACACACACACAAAAACAATTTTCTCCCAGACTGCCTACTGAGCAGACACAGGTTTGTTATGGAAGGGTGACAAATTAAACCTTCCAGCAAATGTGATTATTCTGTGATGTGCTTCAGTGATAAGTGTGTGCGTGGGTCAACAATCTCCAACAACGTGACGACCAAATGCCCGCACTGTGATAGCCTGAAAGCAGGGAGTGGGGGTTGGCAGACAAATGTCCCCATGAGGAATACTATACATACTAAATGATGTCTTGATGAAAATCTAAGTGCAAAGACGGTTCTGGGAGGGTTAGGCTTAGGACTAAGATAAATAAAATATCATTAGTGCAGTATGAAAAAAAAAAATGAAAAAAAAAAAAAAGAAGTCAATGCCAGTCCCACCATGATAGAAAAGCAATGTTTATGGACAGGATTCACCTACACTTTTTAGGGGTAGGGCAATAAAAATGAATTGCTCCCATCACACACACATTTTTTTTTTCGAAACATATATCAGAAAAAGAAAGCACTCTAAAGAGGCATGTCAAAAGCTAAATCTGCTCATATCATGTAAAAAAAAAGCTAATATCATGGAAATAACATCAGAATTAAAGGCCTTAATTGTATAGGCTATTTCAGTAATTTAATAAAAAAAAAAAAATGTTTTTCTGAAATTCAATATGAGCCACATAATAGTATACACTAAGAACTCCAAATCAATTTGTTTTATATTATGGCTTCATAATTTAATTCCATTAATAAAGTCTCTTAAACACCTGATTATTTTTCCTCACTCGACCGCTCGGTGTCGCTGTTGTACTGTCACTCACCGGATCCGTGCTGTTGTCTCTGGATAGATGAATTGCCTGGCCGAGGCGAAGCAGACGACTTGACTGCAGATCCCGTCGTAGTCGTTGAGGAGGGAGCGGGTCCCATTCCAACCGGCGGAGGCACACGGGGTTTTCCCTGACCCTGGCCCGGTTCAGAAGTGGCCCTTCCACCCGTCGCTGTGTTGCTGTTCCTCAGTGGCCATCGGTTCTGGATGTGAGACACGGCCTCCTCGGCCAGCATTCCCTCGCGCGGTGTCACGCGCAGAGTGGCCTGCACCTTGTATTCCTGAGTTTCATCAGAGTACAAGTCCAAAACCCGACATTCATACACTCCCTCGTCCTCCTTCCGCACACCCGATAGGCTGAGCTTGTGGGAAATAGCGTTGCCCTGGACCCTCACCGTCTGCTCACAAAGAAACAACAGGTTTTGTTGACATGAATCAGGGATTTGTACAACCCAGTCTTATTAACCATTAGGCCTATGTTTCGGATAGCAATTGGGTTGGCGGATAGCAATTGAGCAATAGGATTTGAGCTAATCCAAGGTGTAGAATTACCTGTAGATTTCTTTTTTTTTAATTTTTTATAATTTACTCCTCTGAAAGCTTATATATCTATCGTTATATAGTTATATAGTTTAGTTATACGTTTTTAACTAAATTTAAATACGTCTATTATGGTAGGCCTATTAGTCATTCGTATAAAACATGTCAGCTGAGCTTTTAATTTTTATTGTGTATTTAAAAAAAAAAAAATCATGTATTTTAATTTAAGGAACATCACAATAGCGTTTTTTATTTTTTTTATTTTTTACCAGTTTATCTCTTTTAAATTACATTTTAATTTTCGTTTCTTTCTTCAAGAGACATTCTGATTCTACTAAACATCACATAGCCTACACTAATGTTATTATCAAAAATACAATCACTGTAAATAGATTGTTATACTCACGCTTATTTTCGTGGCGTCCCGGTGGGTAACCTGTAATAGATCACATCAAAACAACATAAGTAGCCAGAAAGAGTAGTTTAATTAGGCTATTCGTGTCAAAATATAAATGGGCAACTTTTATTGAAGCTATGAAAGTCCATACAATTAACAATGAACGAGAGGCCCACTATTGGCAGTAGCACCATGGACAGCAACAGTTCCCTTTCGTGTTTCCTCAGAATTCCTATTACCGGTTCAACTGAGTAGTGTTTCATATGTCACTTTCAATAGGCTATAAGAGACCTTCAGCTTCATTGATACAAGTATATTTTATTTTTGATTTGGTTGGTCTGTCAGTAATTGAAAGTTCTGATTTTTTTCCTCTTTCTTTCTTGCAGCCTACATAATGAACCATGCATCGCAGGGTAAAACACATTTATTTATTTGTTTGTTTGTTTATTTATTTGTGTATTTATTTATTCTATCTATCTATTATTAAACATGACATCACGCTCCTATCCTCTTTGTAAATGTCCACCCACAGACACAACCCAACTCAATTTACGACGTAAATTAATAACTCATCGCCTCAGTGCGTTTAGTTGGGATCACAAGGGAACCATCTGCACGCAAAGCCCTGCCACATCCCACTGCGGCCATCAAACAGCAGTCCTCTTACTAGTCGAATAAGAACTTAAACTGAAAATGTCTGTGTTTAGGCAGCTTTGAAAACAACGAAAGCCCCATTACCTTGGCTCTGTTGGCCGGAGCGCTAATTTGCAGTTCGTGAGCGAGCTCTTTAGGGGCCGCTTCCTTGAGGTGCCACCATTGAATCTCCAGAGAGAACGGCGAGACTCCGACGGCTCGAAAAGCGCACGGCATCTCTATGTCCTCGCCCTCACCGACACTCACATCTTTGGGCACTTCAGTAAATGTGGCTTATGAAGAAAACACATCAACAACAACAGATAGTTTAGTTAAAAGAAACCCCTCGAATAGATATAGCCCACTAAAAGGCCTATATGTAAGATGTGACTAACATTTATGTGTGTGTGTGTGCGTGTGTGTGTGTGTGTGTGTTTTAACACCTTTGTTATAAATTGAATCTGACTAGGCGTATAATATTAATGTTCATTTGGGAGCATGGTAAATTATCTACACGTAGCCTATTACCTTTTCATTCAATTGCAGCCTCAACATGCAACGATCTGGCATGAAAAAGCTATTAAACTTAACCAAGTACAGTGCATTAATAAATAAAATAAAAAAATAAAAAAAACGAAGAAAAAAAAGTGGAGAATCTCAACAGACTGTGCAGTAACGCTGAGAAAATACGCAACGTGGGAGAGACTAGAAATCTGCCCAAGTTTACTCACCTTTTACACAGAATAGCAGGGACGCATTCAGAATGAAATAATAAAGGACGCTGTGGAGTCCCCGTTTTTCCATGTCATAAATAAGGTGGTTAGATTGGAGAACGAGTGAAAGCGGTCATTTGACCCGGAGATAAAGGTTTTATTTCATCGGCATCTCCATAACTCTCGTCCGGGTTTATTCTTTTAAAGATATAGTTTCTTCCCCGAAATGTAGAATAAAAGGACTGAAATCTCCAAGTAAGATACTCCAAAACGATGCTGCGTCAGTCAAACAAAATGTAAAATCCAATGTAGCGGACCAGAAAACCCTTTTCTGTTGAGAAAACTGTGTTTGGAAAGTGTTGTTATCTTGAGTAACTATCCTTCGCCCCTAAAGAATCCTCTGTTCCACCATTTGCTCCTTATCAAGATAAAACTTGCTTTCAACAGTATAAAATCTGCTCACTTTGGTCTCCATAAAAAGAGCAGAAATCCGTGATTCGCTTCCACCACCCATCACAAAACAATCCTGCGTCTAAACCTTGCAAACCAAAACAAAAAAATCCAAAAACTAAAAAAAAAAAAAAAAAGACCAACGTCGGAGGATGAGATTCCCTCGACGTTTTTAAGGAGCAGTTAAGCACCTAAAGGAAGAAGCGACATCAGTGGATCGTTCCAGCTCGCGCCACCGGAACCCTCAGCTTTGTGTGAGAGCGAGCGCGTGAGCAGCGAGGAGGCGCTTTGGCATTTCCAGACCACTGACAGACTGACGGGGTTTGGGAGAAAACTAACCGTCTCTGTCTCTCAAATCAGCATACGGCTCGACCAATAAGAGGGAAACCGTAGCAGCGGACGGATACAAAGCAAATCACTGGGAAATTAAAGGCGCTTCTTCATGCGGTTCGCTCTGGGAGATCAACAAGCGTCTAATAAATTAACAGCCGTTGCGTCACGACCAGATGTATTTAATTTTAATATGAAACTCCGATACCTCAGATTAAAAGTATACCCTTAATCTCCCTAACCCATCATTTGCCTCTGGTTACTGATAATAATACCATCGAGGTAATCTGCATTTCTTCTCCTCCCTGCTGGAAAATCCAGATTAAGCTGGAAACTGTTTTTGAACATGGGTAACTGTTTAGCTGGTCTTAGATGGTCATTAGCAAGGTGGTAGACCATCTTGGACCATGCAGGAACAAACCAGCAACCTTTTGGTCAAACTGATTTTGGAACATGGTGGCTGTTCAATTTTCCAATGACCTGCTAGCACCAACGAATGACCATGCAGTATAGCCTACCATGTTAAACTGTATTTTCCATGGAATGGCAGTCAGTCAAAATAATTATCTGCTCATTTCCTTCAGCCTTGTACATCACATGATTCCAAGAAGTCAGGATTTAGTCTTTTTCAGCTCTGAATCTTTAAATACGAACAAAAATGTAGTGCTTACTGTATTATTACTGTTTAGAGCTCAGGGAGATCCTGCCTTAGCAGGGATACAGTAATGGGAAATAAGCTACCGTGCAAGGTGGCCAGTGGCCAATATAAGACAGATGTACATAAAAATACAATTTAATGATGGAAAAATATCATCTGATATATTGGTCAGTCACTATGGGTAATATAATAATAATAATTGCAGTAGTAGTAGTAGTATTAGTAGTATTTTAAGTAAAGATTAGTAAAAACATATTAGCAAGCGTGATATAAAATTAAGATTGTTGTCTTGAATGATCTTTGATGGTTTTTGTCATTGTAAGGCATGTGTGCTACAAGTCAAATACAAACATGTCCTTTCTAATGGAATTGAAGGATGTGCCACCATATCTGACCACTAATCCAGAGTTGTCCCTGGAGGAACAGGCTTGTGCAGCAGAGTGCTTCTCTGGCTGAATCCTAAAACAGCCCTCCCTCCCAGCTGCCTGCCTGCCAATAATGTAGCACTTGTTCACCCCTACACTCCCATTAGCACTTCACCAACACAGAAAGGAAGAGAGAAACTGAAAGGGAGAGAGAGATTAAGGGAGAAACTGGGCGAGAACACTATTGAAATTAGGCTTTTGCCCATTATTGAAGTATTGGTGCTCAAGAGATGGAGAGAAAGAGAATGTAAGAGCGCTCAGTGTGGTTGAAAAACAAGATGAGAAACTATATGAGATTGAGAGGGAAAAATCGAGAGACTGTAAGAGGCGGAATATCAGACAGAGAGGGATTAAACAGTAATCTGTCCTTCTGTTGTAGGAAGATACTCATCAGTCAAGTGCTTTGAAAACAGTCCCCAATATCTTTTATAAGAGGAGTCAGATATCCATAATGTTAACCCATGCAGCATGGCTGGTGTTTTTGTTTCCCTTTTTCTGTCATAGCTCTCTCCTCATTTTTGTATAGACACCGTATGGTCAGTTGCTTGTACTTGACAAAAAGACAGGTGCCAATGTGTTTACCTTTTCTGTCACAATCCAAACCTTCACTAAGCATATGTTTTACTGAATACACTCTGCATCAGTACAATATTGTACACAATTCTGGCTGTCCACTGACCTTCCTGTGAGTTTTAATTTTTTGTCTTGTCTTCCATTTTCTGTGTTTCTGTTCTGTTCCGAACACTCATAGTTCAGCTCACTGATTGCCTTCACCTGTTACTCATTACCTGCTCCCTATATAAACTCCTCTGTTTGTCTTGTCCTTTTCCTGATTGTTCTTTGTAGTCCTGGTTTGTTACTGCTCTCTCTGCCAGTTTAATGTTCTGTCACCAAGGTTTTTTATTTTATTTTTATTATTATTATTTTTATTGCCCTTTGGATTTACATATGTTTGGATATTCTCCAGTGGACTGGCACCTTTTTGCAAATTCCATCATTTAATTCTCCAGCCTAGGAAATGTCCAGCACTTGTTTTTCCTCAGCTGCATATCAAGTGGACTTGCTAATTTCTGATGAACATATTTGTCTCTATAGACATTTAATAAACTGTTAATTCGATTCCTTCTGCGTTTTAGTCCATGTTTTCCTACAGTTGAGTGCCAGTATGTTTACAAACAAACACACATGATGAGTCCTATTTGTATATTTTATTATTTCTTATAGGCCTATGGATGTAAAGGTATGTAAATATACACCTATAGTATACACAGATTACTGTTCATATGTTTGGGATCAGTAAGAGTTTTTTTGTTTTTTTTGTAATAAATGAATACTTTTATTCAGCAAGGATGCATTAAGTTGATTAAAAATGACTGTAGTTCAATTTCAAGATTTCTATTTCAAAGCAATTTGGTTATTTTGTACTTTACATTCATCAATAAATCCTGTTTTTTTGTGTGTTTTTTTTACAGAAATATTAAGCAGCACAACCATGTACAACATTGATATTAATAATAAATGTTTCTTGAGCACAATATCAGCATATAAGAAAGATCATGTGACAGCACAAAAACTGCTGAAAATTCAGCTTTGCCATCACAAAAAATAAATTAACATTTTTAAATATATTCAAATAGAAAACAAACAGTTATATTAAACTGTAATATTTTGCATTGACTGTTTTTACTGTATTTTCGATCAAATAAAAGCACAACATTAACACATTCAGTATATGGATGTAAATAAATAGTTAAGTGTAAATATGTGAATAAGTGTTAATAAATAAATGTTTTGACAAAGATAGTGCGAGGCATGATTAATTGATTCATGAATTTTTTCTTTAGTTGCATAAAATACTTTTACATCCATGAATGGAAGTTGTATCAGATAACCTAGATCACGATCACTCAGTAAATGCCACTATGGCACTAAGCAGAGATGGATCTCATCAAAGTCTGTCACTTATAATAAGTGCCTTTTATGGTCCTTTGGGTCTGAACCATCTGCACCCGTCACTCCTTAGGATGGAACAGAAGCCCTTTCTGATAGAGTGACAGCAGGGTACATCTAATTCCTGCGTTAATAATAGATAATGACCATTATACACCACTGTCGATTTAAAATACAAGTAAATGACTAAACATTATCTGCTGGCATTAATTTCTAGGTAATTCCATAATCCCGAAGATAAACTGTCACAATCAGAAAGCTGTTAAAGATAAGCCATAGCTCTGTGGTATGAATTTGTGAATTACTTCATGGAGAGATTTTGTGAAACTAAACTTGACTAAGAGGTGGTATTCAGAATTGGACAACTTGTGTTACCTTCAGTGAGATAAACAGAAAAGTTCACTGTCAAGAGCCTATTGTCTTGTATCCTTGGTGAGTCGTGACGTTCTAACCATGCCTAGACCGAGGTCTCTTCAGGTTCCCTTGTCAGCTGGCCGATACCATCTAAAATCTCACTTCTCTTGTGCTGTTGCACTGCATTTAGCAGGAAGCACAATGCGATATTTATGATCTCTGGGAGACTTTGTCTGCTGCTGGCCAGTCTCGAGAGCTATAGTTATTCCAGGGTGACAGCAATTCTGTCTAATTCATGAGCAAGCAATGTGATATGAATGCATGTGACATGGTAGATGTGGCCTGCAATGCAATTTAAAACAACACAGCTGATGGCACTCTGACTTTTTCATCATTTCCATGCTATTTTTTCCTCCATTGAAACCAAAAAAGCTATGACGCTGGGTTTTTAACTTTTTTTCTTTCCCCAAAAGTGTCCTGGTGTTATACTCCTTGTAACTTAGCTCAGAAATTGCAGAAATCTTCCAGGTTCAAATAGTTTTGTCTGTATAACACCTTATACTAAGCTTTGAGAAAACAGCACTGCTACAGTTACCTTTGTACTTTATTCTTTACTACCGTTCAAAAGTTTGGAGTTTTAATATATTTGAAAGACGTCTGTTATTATGCTCACAATGGCTGAATTTATTTGATAAAAAAAAACAGTGATAGTAACAGTAAAATTGTGAATTATTATTACAATTGAATAACTGATTTCTATTTTAACATAATTTAAAATGTGATGGCAAAGCTGAATTTTCAGCAGTCATTACGCCAGTCTTTAGTGTAACATGATCCTTCTGAAATCATTCTAATATGCTGATTTGGTGCTAAATAATTTTATATTTATTATTATTATTAACAATGTTGAAAACAGTTGTGCTTAATGGAAACAGTGGTAATTTTTTTTCAAGATTCATTGATAAATGTAAGTTTTAAAAGAACAGCATTTATTTGATATATACAATTTTGTAACATTATAAATGTCTTTAGTGTAACTTCTGATCAATTTAATGCATTGTTGAAGAGTAAAAAAATTAAATAAAATAAACTTACTGAAACCAAACTTTTAAAGGGGTCATCGGATGCAAAATTCACTTTTAAATGGTGTTTGTATATAAATGTGTCTTTGCAGTGTGTGGACACAACCACCATACAATGAAAATAATCCATTCACTCCTTTTTTTTTTTTTTTATCCTCAAAAAGTCTAAACACTCTCAGTAATCAGGCCATTTGGATTTTCTGAGCACTATGATGTCATAATGCTCATGCCCCGCCCACGACCACTGACTGACTGTCCCGTATTAGCATATTTCTGCCCTCAGACATTCCACAAGGAAGAGAGGGGTGGGGTGAGCAGTTGCTCATTATCATTTAAAGAGACATACAACGAAACAGGTCACTGTGAACAACGCTGTTTTTGAGGAGGTAAAAAGTGTGCTGTTTTACACAAGGAATTTTAACCAAAGTACATTACAAACTTTACATGAACACCCTATCATACCAACTTGTGGAAAATGGGCATCCGATGACCCCTTTAAGCAATAGTGTATATTTCAACAAAACACAATTGAAATTATTTACCTCATAGAGGACAACACAATTAAAAACCTGAGTCTTCCTTTTGCAATTTTCAATGTTGTAGATTTGGTATTTAGGGGCTAAATTTAAATTAGGTATTTAATAGGCAAAATTGATTTGCTTGTGTACATATCTTCAGAGAGAGAGAGAGAGAGAGAGAGAGAGAGAGATTTTAAGATTTTAATTGTAATGTGTCACACGTTGCAGCCAGGTGGTTTCATGTTCTGTCTTGAGGATGGCTCTCCACTTCTTTTGTTATGCTAAATTGAACAAGGTTGAGTACAACACCACACCTTTCCTACTGTGACATGGGCAAATTTATTTCATTGTCATCATTCTCTAGACAACTGTCTGATATCAAAAGATACCAAACAGGGAAGGTGTGCGTGTTTGGGTTTTTGTATTGTTTTCAGAATGGCAGATTCACAAATGTATTTTAGTTTTAGATTCAGATCAGTATTGTGCAGTACATTTTGAATAGCTGCAGTGATGTCAGGTGTACCAGATATTAGGACTCATCCACTCTCACGTTTCATCTAACAGAGGAATATCTGAATCTGCAATAAACATTCTCAGGAAACAGAGGTCACTGTGGTAATGTTACCCTGTCGCCAGCACAGAATCCACTGAGAGAGAAAGACAGAGAGTAAGAGACAATAATAGCAGAAATAAAGGTATCTTCAACCCTGCTCCTGGAGACACACTGCCCTCCAAAAATGTATATCCAACCTACTTCAGCTTTTAATTTTAAGCAATCCTGAAGAGCTTGATTAGCTGGTTCAGGTGTGTTTGATTGGGGTTGGAGCTGAACTCTGCAGGACAGTGGGTCTCCAAGAGGGTTGAAGACCTCTGCTTATAGTTTACCCAATAATGAAAATCCTGTCATTTACTCACCCTCTTCATGTCAGTCCAAACCTTTATAACTTTTTTCTTCTTCCGTGGAATAGAAAAGAAGATATTTTGGAAGTCAAAAGCGGTGCTAACCCTGCTCCGGAGCAGGGTTTCATAACCCCGGGTAAAAAGTGGTGCAAACCCCACTTTAAATTAAAAGCAGGATTTTAGAATGACAATAACCTGGGGTTAAGTGTAGTGTGAAAAGCCCAATAAAAAACATCAACAACATGGAGAAATATTTCTTAAAATATCCACAAAAGAAAGAAAGTCACATAGATTTAGGAATGACGAGAGAGAGTAACTTTTGCAGTGATGCCATAGAAGAACCATTGTGGGATCCCCAAAGATGAATGTTTCACTGAACAGACAAATACCCCCTTTGTCCTTACCTTTAAAGGTTCCATAGAACAGATGCCAATAAAGAACCATTAGTTCTAAGAGTGTATCCCTTTAACACATCACTACACTGTACTTGGATGTTTAAGTCATTTCAACTTAAATTACATTAAACTGTTTTTTTTTTTTTAAGAGCTGAATCTTGTAGTTAATTGCTTAACTTTTTCTGATGAGTTAAAGCAACACTCTAAAAAACCTTGGGTTAGTTGTCTTCAACATGTGTCAATACATACATCTGCTTTTCTAGGGTACCCTGACAGCGTTGGTCACAGAGGTCATTGAAACCTATAGTTGTGTGACCATTTCTTAATTAAAGCCTTACTTTACTGTTAGATTAAAAGTGTCCTCTCCTTGAGAGAAAGAACATACATGTTATCTTGATGTTGTGAGAAGACTCTCCTGTTTATAGTTAGAGCCTGGCCAAATCCAACCTCGAAGAAGCTGTGTGTCTGTGTGTGTGTTAGTATTCTTGGTTACAGGGTAAAGGAACAAGTGGCATTATTGGAGGTGGACTGACTTGTTTTCTTCGACATGTTGGCGCCTTGGCACACAGTCTTGTGACCTCGGAAGGACACAGGGTCCCTAACTCAGGGTCCTGGTGGCAGCTGTACAGACTGGAGATGTGCTTCAGTCTATCTGTCATGTCTATTTATTAGCCAGTCAGAATAATTTAACCTGAAGCAAGGACGTAGCTTAGACCTTCACTGTACAAAATGCTGTTAAAAAAACGGCCAAAATCTGACAGTAAAATACTGTTTTCCATTAAAACAGTAATGTACTGTAGAAAACATTGCATTCTGGGCATTATTTGGCTTATTTTGGGTTGAAAACAACAATTGAAAACACAACTTATTGATCATATAATTTTTGTACAGTGTTCCTTACTACATTTAAATAAGTCAGTCTCTGAATCATGAATCATGAATCATTTGATGAACAGAAGCTGAGCTATAGGCCTTATCAAAGTGGAGACCTAGGCCGCTGCTTTGTGCAGGGCTCTTTAGCAGCTTTAGGCGGCGCTCACATATCGCGCATAAAAACGCGTCGAAAACGCTAGGCGCGCCGCGTTCTCCTTTTTCCAAAGCGCTCGAGGTGGTTGCGCTTCGGAGGCGTCTGTCGTTGCTAAGCTTGGTTCTTGTCACGTGACCTGCGGTGCGCTTGCGGCATTCTGAAAAGTTGAGATGTTTTTATCTCGATGCGGCGCGGACGCGCTTGGAAAAAACGAGCGCGTCGCACCGCGACTGCGTCGCTTCCATTATGAGCGCGCATACCGCGCGGCTACATTTGAAATAACGAACTTGCGCGCGCAAAAGACGCGATATGTGAGCAGGCCCTTAAATTAGCATGCTTAAGCTGGAGTAGAGAGCCATAGCACCCTGTATCCAAAATAACAGGCACCAGGAAGGAAAAATCACTCTGACATTAAGATGAAGAGAGATGAGAAAGAGGATCATTAATTAATAAATAAATATAAATGACTGCTCACTCAGTGAGGAGACCGGGTGTGCAGGACTTTGAAACGGCTCACAGATGCCAAGGTGGATTCTAGGACACATCACGGACATTATGCTCCCTCTCTCTGTCTTAATGTCAAAATACACTATTCATTTTCACCTGTGGATTATAAATCCACTCAAGCAGCAAAGTTTGAATGTAGCGTGATGCTGTGTACAGCATCTTCGAAGCGTCTTTAAGTGCTTTATGGACACTTAAAACGGGGCAGCACGCTGAGAGATGACATGATGACTCTCTCAGACGCAGAATGTGAAAGCTGCTTATTAATGAAGGGATGCCAACACAAGGTGTCCCTGTTGACAGAAGCTCTTTTAAATGATTAAGGAAACCATCATTTGCCATTTGTTTAGTCGCTCCATGCTGTCTCTTGTGCTTTTTCCTTTTCCTTTCTCTCTCTTTAGAGAAAGGACACATCATGGTATTTATTTGCACTGGAGAGGCTCAGATTACTATTTTGTTCTCAGCATGGTGAAACTAAAACAGCGGGTCCCAGTTCAAAGCCTTGTATCAGCGTCATTCAATCTCTCTCTCTCTCTCTCTCTCTCTCTCTCTCTCTCTCTCTCTCTCTCTCTCTCTCTCTCTCTCTCTCTCTCTCTCTCTCTCTCTCTCTCTCTCTCTCTCTCTCTCTCTCTCTCTCTCTCTCTCTCTCTCTCTCTCTCTCTCTCTCTCTCTCTCTCTCTCTCTCTCTCTCTCTCTCTCTCTCTCTCTCTCTCTCTCTCTCTCTCTCTCTCTCTCTCTCTCTCTCTCTCTTTTCCCTCATCGTCCCTTTCCCTGACATCCTTTCTTTTGGTTCATCAAAACCTTGCTCACATTGCTCTCTGTGCATCCCAGCAAGCAATCGTTCTCTCCTATTTGCTCTGAGTGCTCTGAAGAATAACAATTTGTGTTGGGAACCAAGAATTTAAAAAATACTAAAATATCCTGACAGGGGTTTCCTTCAATATTTATTTAACTGCAGCATAACAAAACAGATCAGTGCAATCCGATTATTCAACAAATTACTTGAATAAACCAGTTCTTTTAGTGAATTAAAAACTACCAGTGTACTCTGATTACCGAATGAATAACTCTTATTACCTAAAATGTTCTTTTTGGTGAATCAAAAACATACAGTGCAATAGGTACAGTATATCTAAGTTGGTTCTTTCTAGTGAATCAAACACATGCAACTTCCAACAAAAGAGACATAGGGGGAGACGGGAGTCTTGTAACATGGGGTCAGTTGTAACATTGTCAGATTGACAAGTCAGAAAAGAGCTGATGTCATAAATATCATACACTCGCATCACCCTTTTGAGCTCACAGGAGAAGTGGCATGTTACATTGTACATTGATATTCAGGAAGGAAATATTTTTTTTTAATCAAGATTATTTTTTGCCTAGCAATCATTGTATTGTTGATACAGTTATTTGACTTGCATAATCTAAAATAGCTGTTTCTCTAATTTAATTCAATGCTTTGCATTCATGCTAACTTCAAACCCATGTTCTAAAACAGTTAGCTAAGTTATGACTGTTAGGGGCGTGGATAGTTGTTTATGTTACAACCAACCCCTTATGACAATTCCAAATATAAATCACATCCCCTTTTAAGACAAAATCATTTGAGTTTCATGTTGTGGTAAATATGACTCCATCATAGTTTACGCGCGTCTTATCATATAAAAACATTTTCCGTCACAATTGAGCACATAAAGTGCACATTTGTAGAATTTATGTGCATCTCAGCATTTCCGTACAGCGTTTTTTATGTGATATCTCAAAATTCACGTAAAATAGGTGGATGACGGCCAGTGTTGTGCAAGTTACTTCCAAACTGTAATACATTATACATTACTTGTTACTGTTATTTAAAAGTAATTTTTTACCTTACAATATTACTGTCTCAGAATTGTAATGCGTTACATTACTCCTGTATTACTTTTGAGTTACTTTCACCAAAATAACTACAGAAGTAGAACTTAACATTCTAAAATGACTAGGGCTGTAAAGATATGTGATATGAAACCGCAACACTCAGATCCACAAACCTGTGTCACGGTGCGCAGTGTGAGAAGGCAGCTTCCCCTTCCAATTCCCAGAGTTATCCTTCCCGTCCAGATCCAAAGCTACCACATCTTTAAATTACTATTAGTATTATTTGATATTAACATTATAAAATACGGACCTACACCACAAAACTAGTTGAGAATAAATTCTTTAAAATTGAGCAATTCCAGCGTGGACCTGACATTTGCTGTAAAAACGTGAAATATAAATTCTCAGAAAATGCATTTAATACCAATATTGAAACAACTGTTTATATATCCATAGGCTACTCCCTTAATAAAGGAGACCAGATATTAGAAAAATATCAATCTACACACATGCATTTTATATTTAATATGAGGGAAATAGACATGCGTGCATGCGTGACACAAAAAAATCTTTAACTTTTAGGTAGCAAAATATTTTTTAGTAATTCTGTGAATTACGCTAAGCAAACCAAAATTAATACTAGCCTACCCACCGGATGAAGAAGGGTTGGCTCTCTACAGAACATAATATATTAATTTTATTTTATTTTATTTTTCGTGTTCGCATTTATGAGGAAAAAACAATGGTCGTGTCAGTTCTCAGTTACGGATATGAGCGCTCTGAAAGCGGCACTAAAAGACTGCTTTAAAACTTTCACAGAGACCTCAAACAGAAAGCACAAAGCCTTTCTTTAAAGTGAATTTCGTTTTGTATTAATTGTATCTTAATTTTAATCAATGTTTTGCTTGGATTTTGCTTGGATTTAATAAATAAGAAGTAAATATAGTAGACGAGATAATCAGGGCACGGAGGCGCCCGCGCGTGAATTGAAGCGCGTCTCATAAATGAACCGAAACTCAGAGTCTACTTGCCTCACAGTCAGACATGTCTACTTTTAAACAGAACAATTCAAAACGAAAGAAAACATACTGCTCTCTGGTTAGAAAGAAAACACAGAACAAACAGAGTAATGCGCATACGTCCATCCCGCGAATGTCTTCTACCATATTCTCATTATTAGCCGCTTTTCCACTGGCCAGCGCGATCACAGAGACCGAAATCATGCCTTGCGGCACTCCTGTAAAACCTGCCCTACACACGCTTTTACTGGACTATGTCACACAATACAAAGGTACACCAGCAAGAGGGAGATGAATGAAATAAATCGCCATACAAATATATCAGAAGCTGTCATTTAGTCGTTATTTACAAACTTGGACACCACACGCGGCTATTGACTGACCACGAACATGTAATTAGGCATTTTTCATTCGTTAATGTCTCGCGGTCTGGCTGTTTTTTAACCCGTTTTTTTTTTTTTTTTTTTTTACAATAAAATTTTGGGCTAAAAGTGTGTTGTAACGCAAGCGTTACTGAACATGTACCGAGTAAAATATTACTGAAAATTGATTAGTAATGCCTTACACTACTGTGTTACAACAAAAAGTAACAAGTTACTGTAATACATTACTTTTGTAACGCGTTACTCCCAACACTGATGACGCCATAGCTAGTGACTGAACTGTTATGTGACAAGAATACAGTACAGACAAACAAACACACACAGCAATTGTTTTTGTGCTACTGTAAATATAAAGTCCTCAAAGAAATACAATACAATGTTTTTTGTTACTTTAAATTGTTCACTTTATTCAAGACTGATTATTCTTTGTTCTTTAAAAACATTCTTCCATAAATTTAGATAGTGTGGATCTTATTTCAGCAAATTACCTCTCACTGTTACATCTATCCCCAGCCTGTGTTACAACTCACCCCAGGTTGTGGGTTGTGACAACAGAACTCTTTGTGTTTGACATTAACTCACATAATCTGTCTAAGTGAGTTATATTTGTAGTAGACAAACGTGGCTAGCATGTATCAAATTTTGAGAGATCTAGCACATACAACTACTGAGTTACCAATGCTACAAAACAAAAGGTGTTACTTTCATCTCCGGTCTCCCCTAAATCAGTGTAGCTACTGACTAGTTGTTCATGGCAACGTGCGGTTAAAAATACACATGCGTTTTGTCAGTAGTATTTTATATGACATTTGTTATACGTGTAATAAGTGAATATACATTTTTATTTATTTAAATATTATTATTGCATGTATGCCACCTCTAAAAAGTTCAAGGTGCAAAACTACCTTTTGCAAGAATTATATTTAATATATATAAATCATGTAATTCATGTAATATTTTTCCCCCCAGAATATACATTTCCTAAAAATACTAAAAGATTTATTAATGGAAACGTTAAGAAACCAGAACTGTTAAAAATAATCAGAACCAGAATAATTCCCTTTACAACCATATTCAGCATAAACAGCCTAATTTTATTTTATTCATTATCTAGTATTTGTTCTTTTTATCGTGTGACAAACAAAAGGAACATCTGGGGTAAACGCATGGGGAGACATCACTAATTAGTGGTTACCTGTTGCTGAAATTGGTAGAGTCCCTCTGCAGTTTTAACCCAGAAACACACTGTCACCACTAGCCTCTCCCTGTCCTCCCTACTGTGTCCATCTGGAGAAAGGCTGGGGAGAACAGACCAAACTGAGGAGAGGCATATGGAGATGACTTCCTTTTTCATTTCAGTCATCATCAGACTAACCAGGCAACGGATGAGAGAGAGAGAGAGAGAGAGAGAGAGAGAGAGAGAGAGAGAGAGAGAGAGAGAGAGAGAGAGAGTGAGTATGGGGAAGTGGGCCAGCCCTTGAGAGCAGAGCTGTGAGAGGCTCCTGGTTGTTTTTGTCATTCAGGCTGCAGTGCCCAGAAGAGTGTACAGTACGTGCAACAGCTCCGAGTTCTAAATATAATCCTTTTAGAGGATGATGCCCGTGTTGCCACTGGCTCTCCGAGTCCCTCAGTCGCAGCAGTCAGAGGTCATACGTCACTGCAATTCATTTACTGGGATAGGTGGGGATGTCATCATATGTGATGAGTTTGTTGTCATGAGGATTAGTGCCGTTCAAATGGTGAAAACAACACGGTGAAACAGTGGGGGGCAAGGGGTTGGTGTCTGATTAACTGCATCACCTCTCTTAAATGCGCTTTTGCTCACTCAGACCCCACTTGCTCACTTCTTTGTATGTATATCAGAAACCGCTTTCAATCTATTTTCATCAGCTGTCAACCCCTAACCTCTACCTAACCCTGCCCTCGTTGTTTTTAAAGCGCATAGACAGCCCAGACAGTAAGGGAGATTAAAGTGAACAGACATTAAAAAGACAAGAATGAGGTCATTTTACTATATCAGAAACTGCAGAATCAAGAACTGTAGTCTTCTCCAGTTGCTGCATTCTCTCTCTAGAAAAGTTTTTAAAAACAATGGATAGTCATCCCAAATGATATTTTACATCATGATATTTTCAATTTTGATATATGTACAAGCAGCATGACAGCACTAAATCAATCAGACAATTATACACAAATAATTTCAATTATATACACTACTGTGCAAAAGTTTGGGGTCAGTAAGATATTAATTAATACTTTTATTTAACAAGAATGAATTAAATTTAACAAAAGTGACAGTAAATACTTTTACATTGCTACAAAAGCATATATTTCAAATAAATTCTGTTATTTTAAACTTTCTGTTCATCAAATAATCCAATCATGGTTTTCACAAAAATATTAAGCACCACAATTGTTTTCAACATTGACAATAATAAGAAAAATAGTGTGCATAGGAGACTCAAAAACATACAGTATAATCTTACTGACCCCAAACTTTTGAATGGTATAAACTCTATGTTTGACCAAGGTGGTGTAAAGACATATAGGCGTAGCTTGACATTTGAGATCAGACTCGCCTGTGGAAAATTAATAGAAATTACCATTCTTTCTGAAGAAATGCAAAGTAAACTTGTGGAAATACATAAATATTTCTTCAAATGTCACAAATAAATTGCAGGAGGCACGATTGTATTTCGTTATTTGATTCTAAATGAAATAAACCTGTTTGATTCAATGTTGTTATTGTTTTAACGAAAACTGAAATTAATTAAAAAAACATTTCATTAGCTAAAATAAAATAACATAACCAGGTAGTTGAAAACCTATGAATGTTATATACAACAACAACAAAAAACCTATGATGGAAAATATAATTCTAGCCTTTAAAACTAACTGGAATAAAAATAAAATGCATCAAATTAGGTTGTCATATTTTTCATTTTCGTTTAATTTTTTTATTTTCCCAACAAAGCTCCAGAAAATGTATATTAAGGGTGACAGTATGAACTTTTTTTTCTTTTCTTTTTTTTGCACATTTTAACATTCAGATTTAGCACCACATCAAGTTAGTGTTCTGCACTACTAATTCTGCAAAACGATTAAGCTGAGTTTACACTTCAGCTTCTAATATAATGATATAAGCTTCTAATATCATGATAATTCTACTACAGCTTCTAATATAATGAATGTAGCTGTTTTATATGTTGTTAATTTGCATGTATGTTTCAACATACAAATTATATATATTTTTATTAATTATTTGAAACTTGCAACCTTGTCTGTCATAATCACACAATCTCTGTTTATGTTACCAAATGTTTTAATGATACAGGATTTAATTTTTTTAAAAGCACTAACACATTGTCAAAAAATAAGGATTAGGACCATTCTTTGTATTTAAAAATAAATAAATAATTATAATAAGACTGCATACATTTAATTAAGAAATTACTGTAACTGCAATTGTTTTTACCATGAACAGTGGTCATGAACAAATATCGAAGCATTATAAATCCTTCTAATGAATTACAATGTGTTAAGATTTAATAAGATTGATTAAATGCATAACCCCCACTACACTACAGGGGGAAAAAATCCATAGAAAATGAAAAAGGTATGCTGGTAATTTTCTGCCAGGACATCCATTCATTTTATGGACATTTCCTTCACCCCTAAACACAAAGACAAATTCACAATGAAATGCCTAATTCAAAATACAGAAAAACACCTGTGAAAAATCTACATTTAAAAAAAACAAAAAACAATGACTATAAATTTTTGATGAGCCATTTATCATAGGCTACAGTATATTTAATTTGCTAGAAACAAAATTCAGATTCATCAAGCGACAACTTCATAAGCAAACAAAATTGTGGGAGGGGTTAGTATGTTTAATTGGATTGGATGAAAAAAAAAAAACTAAATTAATAAGTATTTCTATATTTCTATTAATAAGTATTTCTGGGGTTGAGAATATAATTTTTTTTTTTTTTTTTTTTTTTAATCTTTAGTAACATATTTGAGCCCCCCTCCCTCGCAAGCTCCACCCATGGGTAAAGAGACACATGCAAATTCACATCTACATTTTAGAGTAAGAGCAAAATGGAATGTATACATAGGTTTGCTTTGGTCTAGATGAGCACAAAACTCAGTTCCTAGAGAGCCAAAGCCCCTGCTGATGTAACGGACGAAGTAAGAGCTGTGTGTGTAAACCTCACTTCCCTGGCCTTTAAAACGTGCGCTAGAGCATAGCTTCAACCCTAATTAATCGTACCTGATCCAGTTAAGTCTTTCAGGCTTATGTGAAAACTACAGGTGTGTTGGAGGTTGCAGTTTTGCACCCCTGGTCTAGAGGGTATCTCAAATCTGGCTATTGAGCTCCACTGTCCTGCAGAATTTACCTGCAACCCTAATCATACATAAACAAGCCAATTAAGGTCTTCAGGAAAGTTATATGCAGCTGAGATTGATCAAGGTTGGAGCAAAACTGGACCTCGAGGGCCAGAGCCGAGAAACCCAAGCTATTCTCTAGTCAGCCTCAGCAGCACTGCCCGCAAGGCAACCGAGGCCCAGGGGATTTGGGTCTCCAAAGCTGAAATGTCTGAAAATCACCCTGGTAATGGGATGGCCTTCAGCAAGGTTTTTTATCAAACTGCCTGAATTGGCACAACAGTATGGTTCCCTTTGCCATCAATCTATCACAGTAATTGAAAGTAGTGGTCAATTACATGCACCTGACAGTGAAGGGAGGTTTGAATGGAATAGCTCATTATGGTTCAAATCTTAGAACGGAAATCTTATGAATGTTTGCTTCAGAAGTCTAAGGAAACAGAGGAAACAGCCGTGTTTTATAGTAAACGAAAATTATGGAACATGGCAAATATACTAAACATCAAATGATGCATATTCATAAATAGGTGAATCCCATTAACATTCACCTTCATTCCTTGCAAACTTCAAAAGGTTCTTTGCTGCTTTGTAAATACAGTCATTGACACACATATCCATTTATTAAGACTGAAAAGATAAATCCTGCCTTGGGGTGTTTTCTGTTTGCCTGTATTTGCTCGGGGTATCCTAGCATGCACCTCTATTCTCAAATGTGCCAAATGAAAGGAGGGGGCTCTGCCTCTTTCTGACCAAAAGACAACATGCCCACACCTTTTTATAAGGCCCCACTTTAGAAAATGTGCCTTAGATCTTCAAAGCCCAATGCATCATACACAGCTCAATACCTGATCCAGCACCTCTCTCCAGTGCAAGCCAGATATTATCATGACAAAACCATTCTGCAGCCTCTCGGAACCCTGATCTTCATTTGCATTTATATTGATGATGGCGACAGGCAGCTCTGCTAAAGCTCACCCCGCCATGAAGCATCATTCCTAGAGGTGACAGGGAAACTTGGATGTTAGGCGACAGAAATACCTATGTAAAAGGAAATGCCATTTGAAAAGAGCTTCCAGAGCATTGCTCGAGGGAATAGCGAAACCCAGGCTTATTGGAAAATCGTGCCTGTTGTGGCATTTCTGCAAAAGGATATTATGTTGCTTCTTGCTCATTTTTCCGATACCCTCAAAGTGAAATGTCCTGTGAGTGGTGCTGAAAGCATGTTTAGTTTCTTCAAAAACATAAGAACTTGATTCTGGCAATGTTTTAATAAGTCGGTTGTTGTACGTATTGTAGAAGTTCGAAGAAGAAAAGCCCATGAGAGACACTAAAAGGTTAATGCTCTATTGCATTTGAAAACAATGTATCATCTACAATAAACCCTGTACGCCAAAAACTGACAGTGTGAGCAAAACAAGATGAAAACGTCTTTACTATAACAACCATGCCAATTTAGCTTGCTTCTAAGCATTTTGAGCTCTTTTATCATGACTTATGTTTCATTGGATTAGAAACTGAACTCTCAGCAACACAAGTGCAATGCTGTACCACGTGAGCTATCGAGCAAAGATCAGAAAAGCCATATATATACATGCCCTAAAATTAACAATCGCCAAGCGCCAAATGCGAGTAAAAAAAAAAAAAAAAAAAAAAAGCCCATCTCAGTGAGTATACTAGTAAACAGTCAGTTATGGCTTGAGTGAACATAAACAGTTGAGAAAGACAATGCATGTGAATTGGATCCATGTATTAGGTCTTAAAGTGACAGTAGCCAAATATTTCTGCTGCTGTCTGCATTTTTAACGTTAATAAAAAATAAATAAATGATTTAAACAAATAAAAAATAAAAAATCACTCACTGCTCTTGACTGAATAACTTTTGAACCTTTAATAAGGATTGATCTATGTTTAATTTATTCAACATCTCTACCTGAAAACTACTGTTCCTTGTCTTTAATAATCTTTTTAATTTAAATTAGTTAGGCTAGTGGTTTTAGCTGTGGTATCGAAATTGAAATAAAGAATTGTGCATTTTTTATCAGTGAATTCTGCAGTATCAGTAGCCTATGAGCTCGCTGCTCAACCTTCAAATACTTGGTCAGCATTTGCCTTAGCCGTGCAGCGCGCTTTTAGAAACCCTCCACCTTCCCCAGCTCCACCTGTATAGATCTGCTATGGGTAATTCTTGTATGCTATTTTGTACAGCAGCAAACCTACTGTTTTCCCATCCTCAGACAAGTCTTGCCATGGCATTCAATCTCCTGCCAATTTGCGCTAAAATCGAGTGATGCAAAGATATTGCACAGCATTAGCAAATATGAGGCATCTTTAGCCTGGTCTTATCTACTATTATCTGGTGTTATGGAGAGAAAGAAAAAGGGAACAGAACAGAGATATTCATTTTCAATTTAGATTCTAGATTTGTTGTCAAAATGTGATTGACATCCCTTTTAATTTCTCATTCTTTTTTTATCTTTTTTGTTTTAGTTTTTTGTTTGTTTTGTGAGACACAACCTTTCTAAAATTCTCAATCACTTAAGTTGCAAGAGCCTTTTAGGGTCACACAAATGATCTTCTATCCCATTGAAATGACACACACATTGATGAGCCCAAGTTTGTCTGTTTATACACAAAACAATTCAGTCAAATTATTTCCCTTGCTCCCACTGAAGCCTACTCATTCACAGACTCCCATTGCAAAGCTGCCCAAGAGCCCAGACGACTCAAACCCAGTGAAGTCCAGGGTCTGCTCAGCCTGGTTTTCCACCTTCTGTTTCAACAAATTTCAACCGCTTACAGTCATCCGGTGGGATAAAACAACTATAGCTGCAGTAAACAAGCATGTTCCTCCATCTGAGCTGAAGCACTTCACATCTGTTGAGAATCTATCTATTTTACTCCTTCAAACAAATTCCAAAGGAACTGTAGGGAATTTTACAAATACAGTGAGGAAAATAAGTATTTGAACACCCTGCTATTTTGCAAGTTCTCCCACTTAGAAATCATGGAGGGGTCTGAAATTGTCATCGTAGGTGCATGTCCACTGTGAGAGACATAATCTAAAAAAAAAAATCCAGAAATCACAATGTATGATTTTTTAACTATTTATTTGTATGATACAGCTGCAAATAAGTATTTGAACACCTGAGAAAATCAATGTTAATATTTGGTACAGTAGCCTTTGTTTGCAATTACAGAGGTCAAACGTTTCCTGTAGTTTTTCACCAGGTTTGCACACACTGCAGGAGGGATTTTGGCCCACTCCTCCACACAGATCTTCTCTAGATCAGTCAGGTTTCTGGGCTGTCGCTGAGAAACACGGAGTTTGAGCTCCCTCCAAAGATTCTCTATTGGGTTTAGGTCTGGAGACTGGCTAGGTCACACCAGAACCTTGATATGCTTCTTACAGAGCCACTCCTTGGTTATCCTGGCTGTGCTTCGGGTCATTGTCATGTTGGAAGACCCAGCCTCGACCCATCTTCAATGCTCTAACTGAGGGAAGGAGGTTGTTCCCCAAAATCTCGCAATACATGGCCCCGGTCATCCTCTCCTTAATACAGTGCAGTCGCCCTGTCCCATGTGCAGAAAAACACCCCCAAAGCATGATGCTACCACCCCCATGCTTCACAGTAGGGATGGTGTTCTTGGGATGGTACTCATCATTCTTCTTCCTCCAAACACGTTTAGTGGAATTATGACCAAAAAGTTCTATTTTGGTCTCATCTGACCACATGACTTTCTCCCATGACTCCTCTGGATCATCCAAATGGTCATTGGCAAACTTAAGACGGGCCTTGACATGTGCTGGTTTAAGCAGGGGAACCTTCCGTGCCATGCATGATTTCAAACCATGACGTCTTAGTGTATTACCAACAGTAACCTTGGAAACGGTGGTCCCAGCTCTTTTCAGGTCATTGACCAGCTCCTCCCGTGTAGTTCTGGGCTGATTTCTCACCTTTCTTAGGATCATTGAGACCCCATGAGGTGAGATCTTGCATGGAGCCCCAGTCCGAGGGAGATTGACAGTCATGTTTAGCTTCTTCCATTTTCTAATGATTGCTCCAACAATGGACCTTTTTTCACCAAGCTGCTTGGCAATTTCCCCGTAGCCCTTTCCAGCCTTGTGGAGGTGTACAATTTTGTCTCTAGTGTCTTTGGACAGCTCTTTGGTCTTGACCGTTAGTAGTTGGATTCTTACTGATTGTATGGGGTGGACAGGTGTTTTTTATGCAGCTAACGACCTCAAACAGGTGCATCTAATTTAGGATAATAAATGGAGTGGAGGTGGACATTTTAAAGGCAGACTAACAGGTATTTGAGCGTCAGAATTCTAGCTGATAGACAGGTGTTCAAATACTTATTTGCAGCTGTATCATACAAATAAATAGTTAAAAAATCATACATTGTGATTTCTGGATTTTTTTTTTTAGATTATGTCTCTCACAGTGGACATGCACCTACGATGAAAATTTCAGACCCCTCCATGATTTCTAAGTGGGAGAACTTGCAAAATAGCAGGGTGTTCAAATACTTATTTTCCTCACTGTATGTTGCTTCTCTGCTTCCAGTTCAAAGATAAAGATAAAAAGATATTTAAAAAATGTATACCTATTGACTGAAATGTAAAGACCTACGTTATTCACTAGACCCACAAGTCCTTAAATAAAAGTTAAACAAAATACACTACTTGTTATTATAAGCACTAGCTTCTAAAGCACTGACAGCTTTCTTGTACAGTGGTTTAAGAATAAATCGGAATGTGCCATTCGATAGTTGGTGGAAAATGGCTTTTAAATTCCAATTCAGTTCTTGAATTTGAATTGAGGTAGAAAACAGGATGAAGAATTGTATTCAGTTTAATTTTAATATTAAAAGTGCATGCATCTGCATAAGTGTATATATTTTTGCTATGAATTACCCTTAAATGTTATCATACAAATATATTAAGTTCATCCCAGGACTTTTCCTAAAAGGTTGTCATTTACTTTGTAAATTGTAACTGCAATTAAAAAATTCCTCTTCTTGTCATTCAAATCTAATTCCATTTTCCTCTAAAATATAGTGTTTCAATTCAAATTCACACTGGAAACTGGGAGAGTGTGCTTAAATTCAGAATTTTGCACCATCAGTGAACAACAAATGTCTATCTATGGTTATTAATTGTCAGTCAAAGGACAAAAATAATTTTAAATGACAACAATTTTCAGAATTATAACGAGGTCATCAAACAGGTGGGGCAATTCAAGTAGAGAGTTGGTTTGAGCCTTGGCACACTCTTGTTTGCTGTTATGCTATGAGATCTCAGAATAGGCTCTCTCTCTGTAAAGCTCATCTCCCTCTGCACGACATTTCCACTCTTAATGTAACATCACCCACACAGTAAAATACTTCCAGGATTTCACAAGATATAACTGTAACATTTCACTGTAAATTACATTATTACCACTTCACAGGCTTTAACTGTGATATTTCACAATATAATACCGTATTTACTTTTACTGTGAAAATAATGCAGGCGGGGCTATTACAAGTAACTACTGTGAATTCCGTCTTTTTCGCGCTGCAACTGCGTCATCTGAGCTCTCTGATCTCCTCTGTGGTCTCATTTGATGGATTCAGTGGTAGGTGTTTAAAATGTCAAACTTTGTCAATTTGATGATTGTTTTTTATATGATAGTACATGTTATTTAAAAGTATGAACCAAATTAGCGTTAGTTGTAGATTCTGTTGTCCGGGAAATAAAGTTATAAGGTATAGCTGTGGCCTTAATGTGGGTATTATGACAGTTATTATCAACTAATGTTAGATAAATTATAGTGTTGTGGATTTGGGCAAAGGTGGAATAAATTCATCTCAACGTTAGCTGGGCTTCTTCATACTTTTCTCCCCTGCTGTGTGAGTGAAACGGAGCAGCCGTTGTCTGTCTCATCAACAGAAAAATGAAGTGCGTTACAAAACAACTGGATGCTTTTATTGTGAAAAAGATATATGAAATTAAATGTTTATCACTGAATTAGTGGAGCTTCGTTAGCTGTGCCATTCTTCAGTAAAAACAGGTCGACATCTGGAGATATTAGGAGCCATTTTGTCTGTGAACGGGTAATAATTCTAGGAGGAAGAGTACAAGCAGAAACAGCCATAGGGAGATGTACAGCCAACAGGCTCTTACTCCATCCTCTGCAAACAGTATGTAAATTATGTAAATTGCTTTGTGCAAATGCTTTGCCTGAGTACAGTAAGTAATTCTGTATTGGCCTACCCTAGACCAACGATAAAGTGCTGTGAAATGTGAAAAAAAAGAAAAAAAAAGAAAAAGAAAAAAAATACAGTTTTCCTTTGTAATTCAATCCTACAAATGCTACTCCTGAAGGGTAAAACCCGCTCAGCATGTTTTTGTGTATTCCTCCACCTCAGTATGACATACTTACACTCTAAATACCACTGTTGTCACGATCACTACATTTCCCATCATCCTCCCTGGCCCTCACCTGCATGCTCTTCCTCTGTTCATTGTTCAGTTTATAGCCACTCCTTCATTAGTTAATTTGGTTCAGCTGTATCTTGTTAGTTTCTATGGTTACTGTCATTGAGTTAATTTGCCCCAACTGTGTCTTGTTTCCCTGATCTGTTCTCTGTGTATTTAAGCCCTCTGTTTCTCCCTGTTCCTTGTCTTGTATATTTTAATTTAAGTTGATGTGTGGTTATGTTTCTTGGTCTTATTTCTGAATTAAAGTCTCCTATTGAATCTCCTTCGTCGTGTGCTTGATCTTAGCCGTAACAGCTGTTCATTAAGGATTACACTTTTTTCCTCAATTGATTTTACACATTTCTCCAAACTCAGGTAATTGCTTTTAAAACGGTGACATGAAAATCTGTTAATGTCCTAAACAGGCTGTACATTTTCCTTCATTTCATAGAAATTACAAATCACATGAATTGTGACCCGTGCTGGCAAAATGAGTTGGAACGTGCACAGGCTAATTACTAGCTACAGGCAAAATAAGTGAAATATGTAAATTTGTCGAATTTGAGGTTTTCAGAAAAATGATTTCATTAAGCCCTCGTCTAGCAACCCCAATGCTTCAAATGGCAATTAAACATGTACATTTCTGAGATGTGCACCTTCCTACCTAAAAATTCAGTTTTTCTCTGTTCGTTTCTCAACAACTGGTGCTTCCCCTTAGCACAAGTTTGGTATCGTTGTAATTCCAACTTTGTGAATATTCATAGCGAATTCTCAATGGCATGAGTCTGAACCAATGAAATGTGATTTTCAAATCCATGCTGATGTAAACAAAACCAGCTTGTTGCTAAGCAGTCGCAATAACGCCATTGGAATTGTGAAAAATGAAATTTGTGTTTTGTAATGGATATGGACGACAGTGAGTGCTCAGTCTGTGCCAATGCCCTTAACCAGTGACAATGTGCTTCATTATGCAGTGAATATTTAACTTGTTTCATAAGAGTGTGTTTGGTTTGCTGTGATTAATTGTTTAAAGAGCAACAACATTAATTTGGAGAAATGTCAAATTGATTGTGGAATAAAGGGAACCTAAAGTTCTCCAAGTTGTGTCCAGAGAACATTATGACAGTCTTGTGTGATCAGATAACAGATGCAGAAAAAAACAGAAAAAAACTACAAACCTACTTTTTACCTACAAAGTTAAACACAAATTCAGAGATTATATGCAGTGTTGAGGCAGAACAATTTGTATATCTCACAATGTGTGGAATTGTGTAGTTGCGATAAAAAGGGTTAACACCCTGTCAGTGTGACAACTCTACCCACAATTGTGAGAGCTAAAAGCTTCCTCTCTCCTTGCTACATAATATTTTGCCTTTCAACCATCCTTTTTCACATCCACTTGTTTACTCCCTACTCTCCTTTTCTCTGCTCTAAGAGCCCATACTCCTTATTACCAGTCATTGGAGAAAAGAAGACCTGTCATTACCTCTTCAGAGCTGGCAACAAAACCATTTTTTTCCTATCCATGTGGGAGAGAAAACGAGGCAGTCATTACTGACCTGGCATTCAAGTGCTACCATCCTGCTTGTGGAGCTTCTGATATACCTGCAAAAACAAGCGAAGGAGATGCTGGTGGAAACAGTTTCATTTGGAAATGAGCAGCAGTCCATTCTCAAAAGCACTTTGAGGTGATGCTTCTACTTCAAACCAAGAATACATTTACCAATTCTAGGAAAAATTTGTTTTGTTTTAGGTCAGTTTTAAGATTTTACTAATAGCAGAACATCAATGCTCATGCAAAGAAGAAAAGTTCAGACTGAGATAAACGTACAGTCAACATGTTCTTTGCAACAGTGGTAGTGCTGACAACATCTTGGAGTGCTTCTCTCCAAGTTGAGTACAGCTTTAGTTTAGCCTTGTGATCCCTGACACACTTAAGGAAATCGTGATACTTTATTTCTCTCTCTCCTGAATAACAAAGGTCAGAGGGCACAGGGATATCCAGCTGTGAAACTTGTGTAAGGCCTGTCCACAGGTGAACAGCCCAAATCCCCTGACCCACTTCCATCATCCTCTCTTTATACGCAGACTGAGCTGAACGCGAGAAGGAACAGAGAGACCCAGCTTTCTGGAACTGGACAACCATAATTTAGAACTTGGCATAATTCATAAATGTAAAATGTGGCATTTAAAGATGCACTTATTAAAACTGGACTACTGCCAATATTATCAGTTAAATTTTAAATTTAGTGTCATGGGAAACATGGCAGGACTTTGATTCTGCTTATGCCAACAGCATGTTCTTATGGTGTGCGTTTCAAGAACCACGGGCATTTTTGTGTGTAAGAATATGGATGGGGACAGGGTTCAACTATGCTGTTGAGAAAAATCACTAGAATTATGCTGGAATGTCATAACATGCAGACACACTATTAAACTTCTCTGACTAAACTTTTTTTCCTTCTTTTTTTTTTAAACAGTCCAGGCAAATGGAACACAAAGACTGATGTGCAATAACAAAAATAGATAGTATTTCACAGCAAAGTATGAAGCCCCAGGTAAATGTAATGCTGCAGATTTAGAAGTCATTGTGCAATGTACTGCCCATGGATGTGACTGTCTTCTGTAGATTATCTCCCTGTGATGTTTGCCAAATGATGTTCTTATAAAGATTTAAGTATTACTGGACACCTCCATCACTGTGCATGGGTGTTTCTTCAACTATAGGCCCATTTGGCTATGTGGACTTAAAGACAATAAACTCTTTTCACATTCTTCCTAGATTCATTTAAAGTCATTATGATTGTTATTGTTGTTAATATTATTTTATAAAGTAAGTAACATTTAAGATAAAAGGAGTTTTATCACTACGTGTGACGAAGCAGTTTCTGCGATAGCGTCCGAATTCACTCCTTGCAGATATGGTGCGCTCAAATGCCATACACTATATAGATAGACCCCTTTTCAGTTAGGGTTAGATCCCTCTGGCCGCTTCACTAACATTAGTTTGCAAGTTTTGTTAGCTTGTTTTTTAATAATGACTGGAGAAAATCTGATTTTATATTAATGGGCAAGGTCACTCACTGTCCAGGACCGCAATTGTTATTTGCAAAAGTTCATTTTAATGGACATCCCAGATTGGCTGACCCGTACACGCTCAGTCAATGGATGGACGATCTGACAGGATTAACGTTAATGCTACCTCTGGTTGAGTGGCCTGACTTCTACACCTACCTGATAGAGAAACTGAGCGTAAAGATAAACTGAGGGCATATACATCTTTAGATGCCTTTAACTGTACTAAATGGTCACGTACAAGACTTGTGTGGTAGCCTACGATCCGCAGTTCTGCCTAGCCAGCGCCACGGCCAGACAGAAGACGACAATGTAAAGAGTGACATTATGGTGCAATTTTAATGATGTGAATATTTTCTAGAAATAAAAATTCCAGATACAGCATATACATTTTTTAACTATGTATTTGATTACCCTTTCTTACCAGGTTCTTCAAAAAGTCTAGTCACAATCAATCAAAACGATGTATACAATCATAGATAATTCCTAAATGATTGTGATCATTTGTGAATCATCTATGATTGTAATCATAGATCTGTCGATTCTTGCACCCAACAACACAAGATGATGACATTTAATAACAATAATAATAATTCAAGCTCCTTGTTATGTTGCTGAATCTATGCTGGTTTGTATTGGCCGCCTCCAATTTTCCCTTTGTTTTGCCACCAGCTAACGCTGTGACGTCGGCTCGAAATTGGTCTATAGGGATTAGTGAATGAGTGAACAAGTGAGCGGTTTCGGACACTTTTTACTTTTGAAAGCTATTGTCTTTCAAAAGTAAAAGTCGACTCTGAGTCAATTAAATTAATTATTTTTCAAACGAGTCATAAGCCGTTTTGTTGTGATGTCTAGACCAAACATTAGCATATTGCCTGCCCACTTATTGTGCACGCAGACACCAGGGAAAACTTGAACCTCAAACCTGCAGCTAATTCCTGTGGATGCTGGATAGCATCATGTCGAGAAGATGCTGTGCTGTACAATGAGACATTAAAGACAGTTTTTTTTCACTGCCCAAGGACGAGCATGTGAAGAATCAATGGTTAAAATTCATCTTTACCATGATATCACAGCAGTATAATCCTAAACTTTAGCTGTGTTCCCTTTATTTCACTGACGACTGCTTCTCAAATCTCTGAGTTTTCTGCAGGATTCGCAAACCGCTTGCTCTTGAAAAATGGTGTTCAAAAAAATTAGTTTTGAGTTTTATATTGTGTAGGTCTCCTGCTAACTGGCTAACTCACGTTATCACTGTCTTACTGAAATACTTCTGCTAATCATTTGTGGACCACGATTACCTAAAACTGTCTATTAATTCAGATTGTCTGTCATTCTCACTACTTTGAGTAAAGATTAAGCATGGAGCAAGATTTGTTTTACCAACGTTTATGTTACATCAGTCATTCACACTAGAGCTCGGCTAATGTATACATTAAATAAATGCACTGTTATTGATATAGTTTCCACATGTTCAAATAAATGAGTACAAGTAAAATAATCGGTTTGTTGATGGACAAGCACTTGTTAATGCTGATGGTCAGGAATTACAGTTGCAACATCTCATAATGTACCTCAAACTGAGTAGAGTATCACTGAGAAACGTCCTGCTCGAGTTGTCCTTGCTATGGAGGTTCGGGTTGAATAACTAGTTCTTCCAGTGTTTCATCATCGGACTCGCGCTCGCATTGATATGGTAAAATCGACGTCATTGTTCGTTACTGTCTTTAGTTGTAGGTGTAGGAAGCCTCAGGACAGCTGACATTGTTATGGCAATGGGCGTTGCGCTGTACGCGGTAAACCAATCACAATAGTCTGAGCTGTCTGGCCAATCAGAGCAGATTAGCTTGTGGAAAGGAGGGATTTAGAGAGATTGATTCATTTAAAGGGGTGGTTGATTATGATTTCACTTTTCTAACTTCAGATAGTGTGTAATGTTGCTGTTTGAGCATAAACAACATCTGCAAAGTGACAACGCTCAAAGTTCAAAGCATTGGGAGATATTTTCTTTTATAAGAGATTGCTTTTTAAGGACTACAACAAACGGCTGGTAGGGACTACACAACATTCCTCCCGAGTTAGTGACATCATGAACCCTAAGATTTACATAAACCCTGCCCCCTTAACACGATTTATAGATTATCAAGACAGAATATGCTAATCAATGACTAGAAGATAACTACACATAAGCTACAAAAATTCATCAACTAACCATTCAGAAATGTTGTCTACATGTTGTCACTTCTTTTTGAGTCTCTCCATCTTTCTGACTCCGGTTTGAACATAAAATGCTGAAAGTTTTTGAAATTTTCAGTGCATGTCTGTGTGAGGTAATCAAAGCTGCTAAGGACACAAGTTGTTGAAGCTCTGCCCTCTGTGCCGGGAGCAGCAGCTCATTTGCATTTAAAGGAACAGACACAAAAAAGGTGCGTTTTTGCTCACCCTCAAAAAGTGACAAATTTAACATGCTATATAAAAATATCTGTGGGGTATTTTGAGCTAAAACTTCACATACACACTCTGGGGACATCAGAGATTTATTTTAAATATTGTGAAAAGGGCATTATACCACCCCTTTAATGAGTCATTTGAGAATCATTGAAAATGTGGTGATGTGCAAATGTATATTATGAGAAAATTAAACAGTTTTTTGACCTTTGATGCATAAACCTGTTGTAGGAGACTCCAAAACAACATTAGAAAACTTTAAAATAGCATAATAGCACTTTAACAAGATATATATATATATTTTTTTTTTTTTTTTGTCACGATTTTTACTACATGTAATTTTTGGAATAAAATGACAGACTCAGACTTGTGTGTTAGTTTCAGATAAAACCACAGTATATCATAATTGACTATCTGAAAAAAAAAAAAAAAAAAAAAAAAAAAAACTTTGGTTAGTGTTTAGTTTGGTTTGCTCTGGACAGAGCAGGACGAGCAGCAGTGAAACCCCCAAAACTAAACTTTCAACTAAACATCCCTCAATCATTAAACTGCTCAACAAAACACTATAAATAGCCTGTTGGAACAGCTTCGATGTATTAGGAAGTCCTTGATCAGGGACAGTTGAAGGAAACGTTCCCAACTTTATGAAACATACACCCCAGACAGCAACAAGCAGAGACATAACTAAGAAGCAAGCATGTAGCTGTATACAAAAATACTTTAAATCACACCAAAAGACCAACCAATATACCAGCTTAGGTGCACCTTTTTTGAAAGAAATTTACATTATTCTAGCATCCCCTTATAATCAGGCTTTATAGCCGCAAATTTGAATAAACTGTTTTCACAATGGGCAAAGGAACTACCCTGGAAATCCAGAGTTCTCGCGAGAGCACAATCTGAATTTGCTCAGCGAGTCACTCTGGCATTGAGTAATGATGCTCATTAACTATGCCCTTGTAGCCAAGCTGCACTAATCACATCAGTGTATCTGATATAGGTGGGCCAGATGCGAGCTAAACAGATGACAGACAGCGCTGCGACATATGTGACTGACATGTATTGTTGTGACTGGTCGTAATGTTATCCAATTGCGTGCAGTGAGATTTTCAAATGCATGCTTGGTGCCACCCCTCGAGTTGGGCGATTTTCATTACTCAGTGCCAGAACCTTAGTCTTTCGTATTTGGGTCTGGATTTCCGGGCTATAAAGGAACAATACAACCTGTAGGGGGAGGGGGAGGGGGAGGGGGAGGGGGAGGGGGAGGGGGAGGGGGAGGGGGAGGGGACGGGATGAGGAGGAGGGAGGGTCGAGCTAGCCTCAGTTTTTTTTGACAATACTTTGAATGACAACAAGAAGTGACGTCACCCAACATCTCTTAGAGCACTTTTAATGTTATTATTCTCACCTGTGCTAAGTTTGTTTGTGCTACTCTCCCTGAGGAAGGCATGCACTGAAACGCACAGGAGAGTTTTGTTTTGTATGAACCCATGAAATAGTAATAAAAGCTTTTTAATTGAAAAGAGTGCCATGGTCATCCCAGAACTTTACTGATGGACTATGATACCTTTGAGCGCATAGCACCTTAATTTGACTTATCTCAGGATGCATTCTTCAGTATTCGACTTTGTTTTTAGACAATTTGTAGTCAGCATATCAGCAACAATAATCAGTATTTAGCAATAAGCATGCTGCGATTAACCCAAATGATTGGGTGGCACGGTGGCTCATTGGGTAGCACTGTCTCCTTACAGGAGCAAGGTCCCCGGCTGAGTCCTTTCTGTGTGGAGTTTGCATGTCCTCCCTGTGTCAGCGTGGGTTTCCTTCCGGGTGCTCCGGTTTGCCCCACAGTCCAAAGACATGCAAGTTATGTGGTTTGGATAAGCCAAATTGTCATGTGAGTGTGAATGTGTCAGAAAGGGCGTCTAATGTAAAACCTGTGCCAAATCAAACGTGTGTGTAACCCTGCAAATGAGTGGGAATAATGTTAGGAAGATGGATGATGGATTAACCCAAACATTTGAGGACACCTAAAAATATGAAAAGAAAAATCAAAACATGATCACTAAACAGACCACTGTGGACGGGGATGGGACGTTGATTTTCCACAGCCTTACCCAGGAGGAGAAGCAGAATGGCAGATGTGTTAAGTGTTGAAAATATGATTTATTAACAAGAATAGTTGGATTCTCATAAACAGTAGAGGTGAGAGTGTTAAAAACTGCTCGCTAGTAATGTATTAGAAAGGCAGCTTAAGAAAATGAATGAAAAAAATGAATATTATGTCATTATTTACTCACCCTCATGTCGTTCCAAACCCATAACACTTTCGTTCATCTTCGGAAACAAATGACAATCTTTTTGATGAAATCTGAAAGCTTTCTGTCCCTTCATTGACAGCTTATGCAACTACCACTTTCAAGCCCCAGAAAGGTAAAGACATCATAAAAGTAATCCATGTGACTTCAGTGGTTTAACCTCAATTTTCTGAAGCAACGCGATTGCTTTGTTTGCTAAAAATAACAATTTACCACTTTATTTACAAAATATTAATCTCTAACATGCATTCACGTAACAACAGGCTCGTTTGAGATGTGCCTGGCCTCGCCTGAAATGTAGGCGAGAGTAGGTGGCTGCAATGAAGGGAGGAGTAAAAAAAATACAGCCAAGACGGATATTTCTCTCTTCTTGTGGTGGATTAGACACTTACGAGATCAAAGACGGATATCGCAAGATTCACACTCATGTGCTGTGTTGCTAATAAACTGGATGTAATTTAAGTTTATTTAATTCCATCCGAAAGATGTGTTTTCTCCTCAATTTTTTGTTTAATGTACATATTTTAGATTTTTTTTTTTTAAATAAATAAATATGACAACAATCACTTATACCACAGAGATAGTACTGTCTGAGAGTATGGGAATAATCACACATAATCTATACACATTAAAACATGATATCACAGTTTCAAAATCAAACATTTAAAAAGAGAACAATACATCACGGTTGTTTAAACCAATAAGCATTAGATGTCATCAGCAAGTTGTTTCCCATCGTGTTTTTGATCATCACAGTCGGTGGAGAGCAAAAGAGCCTGACTGCGGAATCCGACACGGCCACCTCGCTGTTGCAAGAGTTTTTTTGGCACATGTCAGCATGACATCAGAGCAAGGCGGCCCACACTCGGACACATTTCTAACCGGCATGCCTTTCACAGTGATCAGCGCAGATTTTGCTCATCTCAAACGAGCCTAATGTCTGCTCACGTCAACACAACGCATTTGTCGTGGTGCCCTCGTAAAACGCACATTTTAGATTCATATTTTGTTAATAAAGTTGGAAATTATATTAATTAATTATTTAATTCACCCATTTTTGGGTGAACTAACCTTTTAAGACTGCTTTAAAAATCCTTTTTGTGTCCAAGCCCTTTGTCCAAGAATCGACAGCCTTCCTATCTAAACTATTTATGTAGCCCTTCCTCGGTACTTCTGTTGTAGCCTAATAAAAAGACAAACTCATCAAATGTAAATTTAATATTGTATTAAACAATACTTTATTATTATTATTATTATTATTATTATTATTATTATTATTATTATTATTATTATTATTATTATTATTATTATTATTAATGTTATTATTATTATTATTATAGCCTTTTAATTAAGAATATTAATATAGTTAACTTTAAATAAGAGTTACTGGAGCCATCCTGAAAATTTTCCTCTAGTTCATGGTTGTGCCTCATGGTTGAGAATCACTGGCTTAAGAGAGGGCCTTTAAATAAGACCAATCTGAAGTGTCTTAATTTTATTGGTTAACATCATGAATCAGCCTATTGCTATGACTGACCAACCCGATCTCATGGTAATTTGTATTTTTGCTAAATCGTACATATTTTACGATTTGCCCAATTCGTATGAATGACCTACCACTGACCCCACCCCTGAACCTACCCATCACTGGTGTTTAGACTAAACGAGTGAGGTCGTACTAATTCGTACGAATTAGCCACCTTTTACTCACTCATACAAATTTGTACGAATTGGTCGTGAGATAGCATTGGACTAACTCTGTCAGGACATTTTATACAGAACAAAAATGTGTCCTTTGAATAAATATATTTTGCAAATATTTTCCATGTCCCACAAGAAAAATAAAAAAATATTTTAAACTCCAGATTCATAACACTAATTCCACAGGGACTATAGGGCCTATCAGTCGCTGGCTTTTTTACAATACATATACTGAGTAAACACTTAAGGTTAATTAAGAAAGTGCTGAGGGCCAGTAGTAGTGGAAATGCATTTAGCGTGAAACATCATAGACTTAGTCGTTATTGGTGAATTCCACAGGCACACCTATCTTGAAGCCGTTTACCAAGAACTAAGTGCTGTGTGGCTGAAAATAAAGCCTCAGCATTCAAGAAAATCTTTAGCGTGTGGGATAGACAAATGTCTTCGACATTTAATTAGCTTTCATGTGTTGATCTTTTGTTTGATCCATTCGCCGCATGCTTCACCTTACCCTTTGGTCTTTGAATTCTTGCCATTTTGAAATGAGTTTCCAAGTGGTTGATTATCTCAAACAATTAGCCAACATGCCACGTTGAAAGCAAGAAGAGGCCTGGGGGAGCCTTTCTAATTAGAATCGTAGCCACTGTGCAAGACAGTTGGTGTGTATCATGTTAGATAAGATTCAACCAATGATTTCAGCAGGGGACTCATCCTGAGCCAAAATGAATCATGTATTGCAAAGCGTCTTCAAGGCAGCTCTGCAAGCCTATAGAGCCAATGTCTGGATGAACTTCCCTTCTGTCAGATACCAACAATGACTTTTCATCTTCGTTTTTCTCTCTCTCACTGGATCCCTTGTGAACTGTGGATAGCGGTTCTCATGGCACATCTTACAGCATATGGTCAGGGCCTTTCAGATTACTCTGAAAGACTCAGTGGAAAACAACTAAGGTGAAAGGTGAAAAGGAAAGTTTTCTTTAAATTCTAGATCTCATGCTTTTTATCCCTGTGGTCTCCTTTTCAGTCTTAACTGAGCTCTATTTCCTCTCCTATTGAGATATTTGACATCGATAATCGGTATAGCCAGTTAACTGGGCATTTAAGGGGCACTGGAAGGTCTATTGCAGCTAATGAGGTCAGGCAGTAAAGTTAGAGCAGAATTAATTGCTTGCATAATTCTGTCTTTTTCTGTCCATCCTCTTTTTCAATAAAACATGCATCAGAGGAAGCTCATCCATAAGGACAGACTTCCTTCTTGCCCACTGATGCACAAAACCCCTAAAGCTCCTTAATATCTCAGAGAGCCAAGAGGATGAAAACGAATAATTGATCGCCCTGCAGCTGATGTAAAAAATGATACATTGAATAGCCTTCACAGATGATTTAAAGAGAGGTGTGTTTTTTTTTTTTTTTTTTTTTTGGTGAAATCCCACATAAAATAACAAACTTTGCAAACTGTAATTACAGGGAAGGGAATCGTAAAGAATTTAACAATTCTGATTAACAATGTCTGGTTCCTTAACAGTTGTATTACTTTAGTACATAGGGAATAAATATTAAACATATAAATATTAAATAAATATAAATAAATGTAAGACAATTCTTGCAAAGTTGTTTAGGCAGAGATTCACAAATGACTCATTAGTTTGTTATAGACTAAAAAGAACCATAAGAATCTGTCATTCATTAATTGGACTACACAGATTGTATTGTATGTTATTTCGGCTCAAAAGAATAATTTTGTCACGTTGTCTGTTTTAGTGGTCGACAGATATATCGCCAATATATCAGCCACTATTTGGCATTTTTTAATTATCGGCATTGGCTGACGAGTTTCTCTGTTTGGCCGATGTGTCAGAAGCGCTTGAGCACACAGTGATCTGATTCTCCATCTTCATTTCACGGTCTCTATTTAAAGGCAATCAGTAATAGAATTGGTCTAACTATTAAAAAATAACATATATATATATTCTTTGGAAGTCTGAAGACCAAAAAAGGTCTGTCCAGTCAAACAAAAAATGTTCGTCCATAGGAAGTTCTCCTGTTCGTGCAGACATCACACATCATCAGCGCCTTCCATGAGGCTATGCAGAGTTGTAGATAGACAGTCACCAAGCTCCACAAACAAACAGCAGCCACCTTTTACAGTTCCTCCTGAACCAAAACAAGCTTATGATGTGTTCGAGCCATGTCATAATTACTGTAATTATGAGATGGCAACCAGTGACGTTCTACTCTGAGCTGTTCATATCCTCAAACTTGGAATTATGCTTTTTATGGCAACAATATCAACGCTGAATTGAATCTCCAGCAGTCAGGTGGTACAAGGAAGAGCTCTTAAAGTTGTTTACATTCATTATTGCAATGTTATGTGCTTTGAGACATGAGGTAATCTAACGCTGTCTCTTGTGACGCTTTGCAGACTCTGCTCTGGCTGTGCACGTTTTGGAGGAGGTTTGGCTTTGGAGACACTCTGGAGGCTGGGATCTTATGCTTTCAAAGTCAGCTTGCTATTACTTTATTAGATAAAACTGGCCATCCTGCTCTCTAAGATTTCGGTCATTGGCCATCAAAAGATGATATCAGTCGACCACTAGTCTGTTTCACATTGTAGATTCAGTAGTGGTGGCACTGAATAAGTAATGCAGGAAGTGTATAAAATAAAGGAAATGTATTTTTCTGTGGTATTCCGTCCAGGCTATGTATGTGCCAGAGCTGTTAACGGAAACAAACTTTTTTGTTTTTAATGTAACAGGTTATAAAGAACCAGTTTTTGGTTCTCAACCCTATTCCAATGCTATATCCCTAAACAATTATTTCATTTTAATGGATTGGAATTAAGGATTACAAAGGTCATTGAGCTGTTAAATACTGTTGCTCTTTCTAAAAGTCGTGAACTCAAATACATCATAACAGACTTCCTTTGAAGTGACCTTGACCAGATTGCTCTCATATTAATTGAAAAGGTTTATTTTCCATTCCACTAGTTATGCTGTAAAACAGACGAACCTTTGCACAGAGCAAATGTGACTGCTTAATTTCTCTTGTACACTTAATTAAAAATGGCATACGCCTTATCATCCACTCTGTGGGCCATTGGCCAGACAGGTTTTTTATTAGAATGCTATAGACACAATGAGTAATCTGCCTTGTTAATAAAATTTAGTGTGTCAGTCAGTGGTTTGGTAATGGCTTAACTATACAGGTACTGTTATTGCAGATGTTTTGACTGCCGCATGGAACATGGGTTGTGCTTCTGGTGCAGTCAAGCAGGAGGTAGA
Organism: Abramis brama; assembly: GCF_963993115.1. Classification (NCBI taxonomy): domain Eukaryota; kingdom Metazoa; phylum Chordata; class Actinopteri; order Cypriniformes; family Leuciscidae; genus Abramis; species Abramis brama. The sequence continues at coordinate 35,643,093 of NC_139965.1, forward strand.
TGTTCCCGTTACAGCCATTTTTGACAGCAAGGTGTAAATGTGTTCTGGTATGCATGAGATAGGGGGCAGGTGAGTGTGGCCACAGTGCTGGTGTAATCAATGTAAGGATGAGGGTGACAGCCCACAGGTCAACCTCCATTATTTTAGGTTATTGCAGTGTAAGTTTTGGCCGAGTGGCTCATTTGTCAGTACGTCTGGCTCACACCCACCCTCCCAACCGTGCTATCACACTTCGTACAGGGATGTATTTGTGCTTGTGTTCACTCTTCCAGTAAAGTCCGTTTCATATTCCTCCTTCATTTGTTATTTATACATTAATGCGTTTTCCATGTAGTTTGATAAACATGCTGTCAAACTGCACATGGCTGCAGCTTTGTTATTTTATTAAAGGTCCAAAATGCATTGTATTATTCAGTCTAAATAATTTCCAAAATAGATTTGAAACCACATATTTTTCAAAGGAAAAAAAATAACACTTTAGTGAATCATGAGGAATTTGCTCCATTCTCAGAATCGCAAGTTATTCATGATAGAATATCCATTTTGTATTTCTTTAAGTCTGTGGCTGTGCATCCTCTCTTATGTATGTCACAATAATCATAAAATGATGAGCAGTTGTAATAACTGCAGTTGTCAAGCCCCTCCTGAAAAAGAGCAATCTGGATAAGACCATATTAAGCAACTATAGACTGATCTCAAATCTTCCTTTCATAGGCAAGATCATTTAAAAAGTTGTCTTCAATCAGCTGAACAAATTCTTATGCTCGAATGGATACTTTGACAATTTTCAATCTGGTTTCCGACCGCACCACAGCACAGAGACAGCGCTCATAAAGATAATAAACGATATTCGCTTAAATACTGATTCAGGCAAATTATCAGTGCTTGTACTACTCGACCTCAGTGCTGCATTTGACACTGTCGATCACAACATACTTCTTGACAGGCTGGAAAACTGTGTGGGGCTTTCTGGGATAGTCCTAAAATGGTTCAGGTCATACTTAGATGGGAGAGGTTATTATGTGAGTATAGGAGACCATAAATCTGAGTGGACATCCATGACATGCAGAGTCCCTCAAGGCTCAGTTCTTGCGCCACTCCTGTTCAAACTGTATATGCTCCCAATGAGCCAAATAATGAGAAAGAACCAAATTGCTTACCACAGCTATGCAGACGACACACAGATTTACTTAGCCCTATCACCTAACGATTACATCCCCATTGACTCCCTGTGCCAATGCATTGATGAAGTCAACAGTTGGATGTGTCAAAACTTTCTTCAGTTAAACAAAGACAAAACTGAAGTCATTACGTTTGGAAACAAAGATGAAGTTCTCAAGGTGAACGCATACCTTCACTCTAGGGGTCAAACAACTAAACATCAAGTCAGGAATCTTGGTGTGACACTAGAGTCAGACCTTAGTTTCAGTAGTCATGTCAAAGCAATAACTAAATCAGCATACTATCATCTGAAAAATATTGCAAGAATTAGATGCTTTGTTTCCAGACAAGACTTAGAGAAACTTGTGCATGCTTTCATCACCAGCAGGGTGGATTATTGTAATGGACTTCTCACTGGCCTTCCCAAAAAGACCATAAGACAGTTGCAGCTCATACAGAACGCTGCCGCCAGGATTCTGAGCAGAAACAGAAAATATGAACATATCACACCAGTCCTCAGGTCTTTACACTGGCTCCCAGTTAGATTTAGGATTGATTTTAAAGTATTATTACTGGTATATAAATCATTCAATGGCCTAGGACCTCAATACATTGCAGATATGCTCACTGAATATAAACCCAACAGATCACTCAGATCATTAGGATCATATCAGCTAGAAATACCAAGGGTTCACTCTAAGCATGGCGAGTCCGCTTTTAGCCATTATGCCAGCCGCAGCTGGAACCAGCTTCCAGAAGATCAGATCAGATGTGCTCCTACAGTAGTCACATTCAAATCCAGACTCAAAACACATCTGTTTAGCCGTGCATTTACTGAATGAGCACTGTGCCACTGTTCGTCCGACTGTTTGTACTGTACTGTATTTTATTTTATTTTTCTAAACTGTTTTAATTATTCTTATCTCTTTTTATTATTTTAATTTCTTCTATGTAAAGCACTTTGAATTGCCATTGTGTATGGAATGTGCTATATAAATAAACTTGCCTTGCCTTGCCTAAAAGGGAATTATGAACCGTGTCATTAATATTTTTAAACCATTTTCTACAGTCTTTCCATTTGGATGTCTAACACAACCGCTTATCCTAATATTCTCTGGAATATTTATCCACTGCACAACAATAAAGTTGATAAAAAAGGAAACTGGCATGAGCAGATGAGAGAGGGTAGTGATGACGCTCCTGCCACAGCGCTATTCTGCTGGAGTCATAGTCACTTCAGTCTAGACCTGATTGCCAAAGTGGATAATACTGCGCTTTCCAACAGACATTCAGGCGCAGAACAGTGGGGCCACAGGTCATTCTCTGGCTTTATGAAGAGAGCCTCATAGTGTTTTATACAGTTATAACTCTCTTCTGAGGGCATACATCAAAGAGAGAAAGATAACCTAAAGGTAAAACGAGTGCTTTTAAATGCATTCAAGCATATTTATAATTTTTACCATTTGTTTGACTGCCCTGGATTTGAGCATATGAGTTGGCTATGTCAAATGTGATAAACCTGAACTAATGCAAAAGTTGTCCGATAATCAATTTATTTTTCTTTCAAATGGCAAACTTTCTGTCTTCTGTGGAACACAAAAAGAAAACATTTTGAAGGATGCTGCAAAGTAAAAGTTTATTGAAAATGTTCCAAATCCGTTTACAGTAACTTTGTGTCAGGAAGAGACAGAAATTGACAGTCAGTTGATTCATTTTGTAGATGTGTTGTTTATTTTTTCATGTTTGGATGAGTTGCAAATCAGCAATATATTATTTTGCCTTTCTTAACGACATTTCCCATTCAGTCCGAGTGAGTCTTCGCAAATGAGTGCTATTGGTTGTTTGGGAAACTGTGAAGCTGAGATCCAGGTGAGGTTAAAAAGCATAACCAAAATAATTTCAACACCTCTCATCCTGTCTGGTTTTCCATTTACAATGGGTCTATCTCCCCTCATCTAAATGAAATTAGGAAGAGGTAGCGCTTTGAAGTTCATGATGCCTGGTGTAGCTAACATCAACTGACCGAAATACTGATAGATGATTTGTTGTACAATAAACACAGTCTTAGATATTAGCACTACAACTCTGGAACTGCAAATGTCACAGTATTGACAGAAAGAGCAAATGTGGTAAATGGATTTTGAGTTTAGGACTGAATGTGGTTCCGATTAGACTGAAGATTTTTAAGGACTCATGTACCCCTTTTCCACCAACAAGAACCGGGTGCTGGTTCAGAGCCAGAGCCAAAGCTGGTTCAGAGTTGGTTCGACTGACGAGCTTACTAAGAACCGGTTTGCCTTTCCACCGGCTAGAGAGCCACAACAGAGCCAGATCTTACGTCACTGTATACGTCTCATGTTGCCCAGCAACCGCTAGTGCGGTAGCGCCAAACACAAACACGCCAGGCTTGTTCGAGATGCATCGGCTTCTCGCAGATCGATCGCCGCATGACATCAAAGCACTGCGATAGCGATCTAAAAGCACAAGGAGTCGTATGCTCTCCAAACACTCCCGCAGCTCCGATCGGTCCTCGCCGCTCCGATGCATCTCGAACAAGCCATCAACAATAACGGACGTTGCAATACTATGGATGCTCATGGGTTTGCAAAAATACATCGGAATCCAACGCGTTCGTGCAGCTCGCCGTAACTTACATAGACGGATATTATAATCGAGCTGCTATTAGCTCGACTAGCTGCTATTTAAAAATGGCGGTCACAAGTTTCTATTCGTCTTGTTGGTCACGGTAACCCCGCCCCCAGCCCCTGACGCAAGCGGTTCTTTCTTGGCTCCGTTCTAGACCCTGCAATGATTTGGTGCTACTTAAGAACCAGTTTTACTGGTTCGGAGCTGGTGCTTTGGCGGTGGAAAAACAAAGAACCGATTTGAAACTAGGCTCTGGCTCCGAACCAGCACCAGCTCTGCCTTGGTGGAAAAGGGGTAATGGTGACTCTGTAAGGAACTACACTTTTGAAATCAATTTTTTTTTTTTTTTCACTTCTTCAAAAAAAGCATATAGCAAGATATCCGAAAGGAAACCAAAAGGTACCCCTTAGCATCTTTATAGGGACATATTTAGCCCATTGCTTTAAAAAAAACAAAAAAAACACAACAACTTTGGCATCAGTACACTGTCATCAAGGACACTGATAAAATGTATCATCAGAAAATATATTTTCTGTATTTCTGCTGAAGTGTCATGTGTTGTTAGGGACTGGGTTTCTGATGTTAACCAAACACAACATTACAGTAGAGCAGAACATCAAGAAAACTACATTTGTCACCAAAAACGATTTAAAATTATAATCCAACATCCCTGGTTTTTCAGTTACTGTCACAACTGATGTGGTAGTTCTCAGAATGAAGACTAAATGCTACCTTTCTTTAATAAATATGAAGACAATACATGGAGGAAGTCAGCGAGAACAATCACACAAACTACTCACATATAGACAAGAACCGACAATGAACTGAAAGAAACAGGGGGTATAAATACACAGGGAACTTAATGGCAGACAGCTGAATGTAATTAGTAACCAAGGAGACTCACTAGCAGGTGATCAAGTCTGAACTGAAGCACATGAAACCAACACACAGAAATGAAAATGACATAATACAACATAATACTAACAGTTACAGATTAAACATTTATCAAATTAAATAAGTGATGAACATTTTACTGTATAATAATACTAGTAAATATAGAATGTTATTTAGTGCCAAAGTATTGCCGTGAAAAGTTTTGCCAATGAGGTTACAGGCTGTGCTGCTATAAAAACTATAAAGACCTTTGTGTCTACATAGGGACATGAAGGCTCTTTCCTTAGCGTCAGTACATGACCCCTTGGGAGTGAAAATGTGTTGTGTATGTGCACGTACGTGGGTAAAATTTGTGTTTCCCTTTAATTTACCTGGCTCCTTTTCCCGGCCTTTGTAGTGTCCTGGTTCATTGGCCTTCAAATCCACTTTTGCTGATTTCGCTTTTTTAATCATTTTGTTTGATTAACTAGAGAGTTTTGCTTGGATAGTCTGAATGCAAATGAAAAAGATGCAGTAGCACAATGAAGGGACAGACATGATAAATAGCATAATAACATAGCACGTAATGGCTCTAGTTTTTTTTTTTTTTTTTTTTTCTGCCTTAAGAAGAAAGTGTTATGCAAAATAAAACTCTTTTGAAAATTCTTATTCTATTACGATACCCACTCAGACTTATGGTTCAAAATACTTGATTAACCTTGAAACAAGTTTTGTACTCACATTTGCATTTTAAGTCTGAAATATGAACACTGATGTATGAAGATTGTTTGAACGCATATTAAAATGTTCTTCATTTTAATCCATAAAAACACTCTTCGGATTCTCTTTGGTGTGATCTTTTTGGCAATTGTAGAAAATGTAACAGATAATGATCAAAATTAGTTTGGATCCATTTCAGTCTCTACCATGACTCTGTCAGTCTAAATGTATAATCACTCTTTATTTAGAGATTTACCCTCAGAGCTGACTAGGACAGTCACTGCAGGCACTCTGCAATTTCTGATTGTTTATCTACTCCAAATATTGAAATAAACGATTCGCTGTCATTTTTGGATGTTGAATAATTTAGCCCACACTGGTGACAGTAAGAATAAACTTTCTGCATACTGCTGCAGTTTCCTGACTAGATGTGCCTTGGGTGGAAACATGTAAAGCACTTACTGTTGTTAGCTAATTTCTACTGAAAATGAATTACTAAAGATTGATATTTACCACAACCATGTAAAGCACTTACTGTTGTTAGCTAATTTCTACTGAAAATTAATTACTAAAGATTGATATTTACCACAACCTAAGACAACTTAATTATTGCTCTCCAACACAAAGTTTTAATTTTCCAAAATGTGTCTAATTAAACAGCAAGTTTTGGGATGAGATACTGAGTAATTGGCATGACAAACAATGATAATGACACCCTGTCAATGTCCCTTTCAAGTAACAATGTAAGTTAAATTCTGATTTAGAATTATTTTACTCTAATCTCCTGACAGAAGCTAAAGGTGGTACAATTGTGTGCTGCTTATATTTGGTATAAACAGGGGTATGTATGTTTTAAAGGTTTTATGTTGTTAGGGATTAGGGTGCAACAGGGCTTAAGGCACACCTTAAGAAAAAAAAGAAAAAAATAGCTTTTCACTACTCCCATAGTGTATGATTGCAGAATTATTATTACTATTATTTTTTGTAATGAACATTTATGGAGCAATTTTGTGTGGAAATAAATCATAAAAGTGGTTTATTTTGTTTCAAAATCTTCATTTTAAATGTGTGTTAACTTTTGTTCAATAAATATACTGTCATTAAAATATATTTTAAAAATACATAATTATTTTAAAAAGTAAAGATTCTGAAAGCATTAAATGAGATCCCATAATAATTTATTTTAAATTATTTTATTATATGATATGATTAATATCATATTTTAAATATGATGGTTTCATTATAAATATGGTGAATATCTCTAAGGTGGACACCCAACTTAATATATTTACCATCTGAATCTAATATCATGCCAGAAACTTGCTCTCTGCAAGTGAACGCCGTCTTGTGGTGCCATCTCAAAGAGGCACAAAATCTCTTTCTCTGACATTTTTCTGGTCTGTTCCACGCTGGTGGACACTTGATACATTAATAATAAAACTTTATCTTCTATTCTATATCTGTTATCTTTATATATATAAAACAAAACACGTACTGCGTTAGATTAAACTGGGAAGGGTCATACCACTTGCATATTGTTGTCCTATTGTTAGTTTAACTGCTTCAATTGTTCTCATTTGTAAATCGCTTTGGATAAAAGCGTCTGCTAAATGAATGCCCAGAAAGTAAGGGCACCTTTTAGCCCAAATACCACACTTTTGCTTTAATTAGCTTGAACAAAACAAAAAGACCTTTGTCTAAAAAATAAATTCAATAATTTTAGCCATTCTCATTTGCTACTTAAATCTACAGTATTTTAAAAAAACATAAAATATTATATTTTTATAGAGAAGTGGCACAGAATCAACTTTGCACTGCTGCCTGCGATTGCGTCAAGGGGTGCTTCTCAATATCCCTCCTCGTTTCCTCGCTCTTCCGTCCTCCATCCTATGACTTGGAAACCGATCGAGCTCAGCCATCTTGAAGGACATCTCAATTCGTTGTCTGGATCCCAAATGGCACACTCCGGCCTTGTGGACCTCCTTCGAGTTCACACTTGGTGATGTCAGGAAGTGCAGACCTAAGGGCAGCTGGCGTCAAGTCCATGAAGGCACGCGAGAGTATATTTTGGGACAGGCATGATGATGCCACCGAAAGTCAAACAGCCACAAAACTCCTCTCCTTGTTTATTTGATTGGGCGTTCGCAATGATTCCTGGGTAGGTAACTCATGTGGAGGGTGCGAAGACTTTGGCGAAGCCCGCATCGAGGGCACAAAGGCGCCCGCTCGCGAGCACACTTCTGAGAACTGAAATGCTGAATGGGACACCCTACAGACTCGTACACTTGGCGAGCACGTGCAATTTAAGGCCACAAGACCATGAGTCCACATGAAGTGTGTAATTTGGGATCCAGCCTCTGAGGCGAGGAATGAAGAATGAGGAAGTTATGAGCGAGGATGCACAGGTGTATCCTATGCGGAAGTCTTTCTTGTCGAGAAACCTGATGCACGTATAAATTCTCCTCCCCCTTCACATCTGTCACAATAATTTTAATTTATGCTTTACCTTTGCAGTTTAAATAAATCGTATATCACACATATATCAACAGGGCATTTTATTATTTCATAATTTCTTAAATAACCAAACTTTAAAAACAAAAGGGCAGATCCTATGACCGCAGCTGATGACGCAGTGAAGTGACGCTCAAGTGATCAATAATATTCAAATAGGGCCTATACAAATAAGCTTTTCTTCGATTTTCCCATCCTCATTTTATTTCCTTGCAGCCTTCCCTCATATCCTACAGGGGCTGGAGCTGAGACACGAGGAAAGAAAACGAGGATGCACAAATAAGAATTGAGAAGCACCCAAGGATCAGCCAAAAATCCACGTGCATCTTGAAAAGTGGATGTTTTGGGAAACTGCTGCAACAAGTTATTGTGCCATCTAGTGGTTTAGAGGAAAATAAAATCAAAGGAGCCTTTTACCCCGTGGAGCCTTTAGCCCGTTGTACCCTATCTGGATCTGGAAGATGGCGCCAATGTCTATGGCATGCCGTTTGCCTCCGTGTTGTCTGCTTAGTTTACTATTTGCTATTGCTTCATGATGTCGAGATGTCTCTACTTTACTCATCTACGATCGCCAAACACTTCTAAACAATGTATCTTTAGAGACTCTAATATTGAGAAGTCATGAGTTGGGAGACAACCAGGCCACGGGCTTTCCTCCCTTTCCTGGCGGATATACCAGCGTATCTGCACCGAGTACCAGGCGTTATTCCCCGTAAGAGGCGCCATAGGTGACGGGGAAAGCGTGGAGGTATGTTAGATTCAGGGTATGTTCAGATTCAAGGCTCACCTGGCGTTCCCATGTGTGAGGTGTTTCCTCACGATGGATGCCGCGTTACTGCTGTCCAGCGGTTGCTGAGGATGAGAGGCCGGTGGCTCCGTCCTGTTTTCCCCAGCTCGCCGGTTAACGTTACTTCTGATGCCGACCTTTCGATTGTGCCTTCTTCTTCCATGCGGCTTCGGGTCAGTAGAAGAAGTGGTGTGGATTTTTCAAACCTTCGCCCGCTGAATCGTGCGGCGCCTTCGGACAGTGAGGATCACGTTCTTCGTTTGGCTCTGATTAATGCTAGATCGCTAGCTAATAAGACTTTTTTGCTGAATGACTTTTTCATGTCACATGAGCTGGATTTTATGTTTTTGACAGAAACCTGGCTTCATGCAGGTGAGTTCACTCCTTTCTCTGAACTTCTTCCTCCCCGCTGTGATTTTCTGAGCTCCCCCCGGACCACCGGCAAAGGTGGAGGGCTGGCTTCTTGTGTTTAAATCCGTTTTTCACTGTAGGGAGATTTCGGTGGACAGCTTCTATAATTTTGAACTGCAGCTTTTTGAGACAAACTTTCCCGTGACTGTTTTATGTGCGGTGGTGTATCGACCTCCAAAGTACAATAAGGATTTTATTCAGGACTTTGCAGAATTTGTGGCTGGGATTGCATTGAAATATGATCGCTTTTTAATTGTTGGTGATTTTAATATACATGTGTGTTGCAAATCTAAACCTAAGGCCGTGTGTCCACCAAAGCGTTTTTAGCCAGCTGAAAACGCTAGACGCTCTGCTGAAAACGCCTGGCTGTGGGCGCTTGAGAGCGTTTTGGCAGTGCAGTGTTCTTTCAGTTGAGACGCTTCGTTGCTATGATACAGAATATCCGCAGCACAGTTTACTTCTAACTGAGTTCGCAGGTAATTTGTTTCATACTAAAAATTTATTTTTCATTAATTTTGTTTGGTTAGCTCTGCTGGTTGATGTCGTTGTACAGAAAGAATGTTGTGACAGTTGGTCGGTGTGGTTTTAGTCCCGCCCCTCCTCCACTGTGATTGGTCGGTTGGGTAAAAAGTGACAGTGATGAGCGCAGCATTTTACCCAAAGTTCTCGACCTGTAAAAAACGCCGAACGCTCAGCGCTTCAGCGTGAAAAAGACGCTCAGCGCCTCGTTACGCTCATGGCGTTTAAAAAACGCGGCGTGGAAAAACGCTTTGGTGGACACACGGCCTAATGCTAAAGATTTTCTCAATCTTATTGACTCTTTTAATCTCACGCAGTCTGTCATTGGCTCGACCCATGAAAAAGGGCACACTTTGGACCTTGTGTTGTCGTATGGTTTATGTATAGCCATCAGTGAAATATGCAACACATGTATTTCAGATCATCTGCCTGTCTTATTGACTGTGGCTGTTCCCGGTTCCGAGATTTCTTCCTGTGACCCCTGCACGCAGTGTGCATTCAATGAACCCTTTAACTGCCTCACAGTTTTCTGTTGCTTTTAAAGACTAATTTTTTGTATCATCTGGATGACTGTAATCTCAGTGTAGATGAACTTATCTACCTATTTGACTGTACTTGTACTGAGATATTAGACTCTGTTGCACAACTGAGGAAAAAACGTTCTAAAGCACTTTCAGAACCCTGGCTGAATGGCATTACCCGCCCTCTCAGACAGGCCTGCAGAAAAGCAGAGAGAAAGTGGAAAAAGGACAAACTTAATGTCTCATTTGAAATTTTGCAGGACACAGAAACACCAGGGAGCAGTAAAATCTGCTAAAACTAAATTTTTATCTCATCTTGTAGCCAGTAATAGACAGAGGCCTCAAGTTCTTTTTAATGTTGTTAACTCTCTTATCAACCCTCGTGACTCAGGCATCATTGTGCCATCTACAATGTTATGTGAAAATTTTCTAAAATATTTTATGGACAAAATTGCTGGTCTTAGTTTTTCACCCACTATGTTTACCAGTGACCCCTCTGTTCTTCCTTTCTGCCCAGCTGTCTTCCAGCAGTTAGAGCCTGCTACATTACTCGATCTTTCTGACATGGTTAAACAGCTACGTCCTACACACTGCTCCCTTGACAGTATCCCTGCACGTTTACTTAAAGAGGTTTTCGACACTGTTGGGTCAAGCATTGTATCTTTGGTTACTGCATCTCTCAGCTCAGGGTGTGTTCCAGCTGATTTTAAACATAATTCATGTAATTATATAACATGCAATTCTTTATATGTTGGACTGGATCAGTCATCTCATCGTTTACAGTTAGTCCAGAATGCAGCAGCTCAGCTCCTAACTGGGACTAAAAAGCGTGAGCACATTTCTCCGGTTTTAGCCTCGCTCCACTGGCTTCCTGTCCGTTTCAGGATTGATTTTAAGCTTTTGTTGTTATTATATTGCTTGTTTTTAAGAGTTTGAATGGGTTGGCGCCTTCTTATTTATCAGAACTTTTACACGTCTGCACTCCTATCAAAGCACTGAGGTCGTCCAATCAGATGTTCCGAGATCCAGGTTGAAAAATAAAGGTGACCGCGTCTGAACACGTTGTTTGTGTTTGGAGCTCTATCGATTTGATTCATAATTTTTTCTCTTTAAACTCACTTACAACGAACATTTTCTACTTTTCCTCACTGAGAAGCACTGCTTCTCCCCTCTTCGCGAAATGTAACGTGATGCTGTCATCATCAGCGATTCCATCGTCCGGCACGTCCACGCTACGTTAGGTAAAAGTAAGGTGCGCTGTCACTGCTTTCCTGGTGCTCGTGTATTCGATATCGCTGCGCAGGTACCCGAGATCTTGAACAGTGACGAGCGTGTCAGAGCCGTCGTGTTGCACGCGGGAGTGAACGATATCAGGCTGCGGCAGACGGAGGTTCTGAAGAAAGACTTCAGGAGCCTGATCGAGACGGTACGCAGCACATCGCCTGAAATAACGATCATTGTGTCTGGACCGCTTCCCACGTACCGACAAGGGCATGAAAAGTTCAGTAGATTATTCGCGCTAAATGAATGGTTAATGTCATGGTGCAATGAGCAGAAACCGCTCTTTGTAAATAATTGGAATCTGTTTTGGGAGCGTCCTAGACTCTTCCGCGCTGATGGCTTACACCCAAGCAGAATCGGAGCAGATCTTCTGTCTGATAACATCTCCAAGATGTTAAATACCGTTTGACTAGTAACCAAAAGTCCAAATTACAGTCTCTGCTGCACCAACTTAATTGATATAAATATTAGTGTAGAACATTGCATAGCAACTGTGTCTATTCCTCTTTTAGTGAGATCAAATAATAAATCTACTGCAGGATCTAGAAAAAATCTAATTGTTATTAAAACAGAAAATCTCGCTATTAGTGAACAAAAACAATTTCTAAAGCTAGGTCTTCTAAACATTAGATCACTCACACCTAAGGCAGTTATTGTAAATGAAATAGTCACAGATAATAGCATCGATGTACTTTGCCTTACTGAAACCTGGCTTAAACCAAATGATTATTTCGGTCTAAATGAGTCTACTCCATCAGGATACTGTTATAAGCATGAGCCCCGTCTGATTGGTCGTGGCGGCGGTGTTGCAACAATCTATAGAGATATTCTTAATGTTACCCAGAAAACAGGTGACAAGTTTAATTCGTTTGAAGTACTTGTACTAAATATTACGCTCTCAGATGTAAGAAAAAAATCCCTATTATCTCTAGCCTTGGTTACCGTATATATAGACCGCCAGGGCCTTACGCTGATTTCCTAAAAGAGTTTGCAGATTTTCTCTCAGATCTATTGGTCAACGTCGATAAAGCATTAATTGTTGGAGATTTTAACATACACGTAGATAATTCAAATGATGCGTTAGGGGCTGCGTTTACAGATTTATTAAATTCCTTTGGGGTCAAGCAAAACGTCACTGGTCCCACTCATCGTCTAAATCATACACTCGATTTAATTATATCATATGGAACCGATCCAACCGATATAGATATCATTCCACAAAGTGATGATGTCACTGACCATTACATGGTAACTTGCATATTACGTACTGCTGTAATATGTCATGCGGCGCCGCGTTATCGACCAGGCAGAACAATCCTTCCATCCACCATAGATAATTTCTCAAATTGCTTATCTGATCTGTCTCAGCTGCTGCCTGAACCCAAACAAACAGATGAACTAGAAGAACTAACTAGCACTATGAGCACCATTCTCTCTAGAACATTGGATATTGTTGCACCCATTAAATTAAAAAAGGTCAGAGAGAAAATTAAAGCACCATGGTACAACAATACTACGCATGTTCTAAAGAGAGAAACCCGTAATTTAGAGCGTAAATGGAAACAAACTAATTTAGAGGTCTTTAGAATCGCGTGGAAAGACAGTATGTCACGTTATAAAAAGGCCCTAAAAGCGGCCAGGGCTGAGTACCTCTGCAAACTAATAGAAAATAACCAAAATAATCCAAGGTTTTTATTTAACACCGTGGCTAGATTAATACATAAACAGACGTCACCTGAACAAAATATCCCGTTACAGTTTAGTAGTAATGATTTCATGAACTTCTTCACTGAGAAAATAGAAAGCATCAGAACCACAATTGTAAACGTTCAATCTTCAATCGCGCCTTATAATTCAGCCTCAATTATCACCCCGCAAGAACAATTACAGTGCTGAAAGAGGTAACAGTGCTGAAAGAGGTACTCAGCCCTGGCCGCTTTTAGGACCTTTTTATAACGTGACATACGTTATAAAAAGGCCCTAAAAGCGGCCAGGGGCTGAGTACCTCTGCAAACTAATAGAAAATAACCAAAATAATCCAAGGTTTTTATTTAACACCGTGGCTAGATTAATACATAAACAGACGTCACCTGAACAAAATATCCCGTTACAGTTTAGTAGTAATGATTTCATGAACTTCTTCACTGAGAAAATAGAAAGCATCAGAACCACAATTGTAAACGTTCAATCTTCAATCGCGCCTTATAATTCAGCCTCAATTATCACCCCGCAAGAACAATTACAGTGCTTTACAACTATAGAACAAAAAGAGTTAAATAAACGTATCACTTCATCTAAAACAACAACATGTTTATTAGATCCTATACCAACTAAACTACTGAAAGAAGTGTTACCTGTAGTGGAAGAGCCTCTCCTCAATATTATTAACTCATCTTTATCTGTAGGTCATGTTCCAAGAACATTTAAATTGGCAGTTATAAAACCACTCATTAAGAAACCACAATTAGATCATAATAACCTAGCAAATTATAGACCCATTTCAAATCTTCCATTTATGTCTAAAATATTAGAAAAAGTGGTGTCCGCTCAACTGGGTTCTTTCTTGCAAGAAAATGACATCTATGAAAAGTTTCAGTCTGGATTCAGGCCGCACCATAGCACTGAAACTGCGCTCGTTAAAATCACAAATGATTTACTTTTAGCTTCTGACCAAGGCTGTATCTCAATACTAGTTTTACTGCGTTCGATACTATAGATCACACAATACTCTTAGATCGACTACAAAATTATACTGGTGTTCAAGGACAAGCATTAAGCTGGTTCAAATCATACCTATCTGACTGCTACCATTTTGTCTATTTAAATGGAGAAAAATCGATCATAACTTCAGTAAACTATGGAGTGCCGCAGGGATCTGTGTTGGGCCCTCTATTATTCTCAATATATATGATGCCACTTGGAAATATTATAAGGAAACATGGAATTAGTTTCCATTGTTATGCTGATGACACTCAAATATATATTTCATCAAGGCCGGATGAAAACGCTAAATTATCCAAATTGACAGAGTGTGTTAAAGATATAAAAGATTGGATGACGCGTAATTTTCTTTTATTAAATCCAGACAGAGGTACTACTTATTGGTTCAAAAAACCGCCCACAAAACCTCTCACAATACATCTTTAACATAGTAGGATGTCCTGTTACTTTATCCTCTACAGTAAAAGACCTGGGTGTTATACTAGATTGCAACCTGTCTTTTGAAAATCATATTTCATATGTTACAAAAACAGCCTTTTTCCACCTTAGAAACATTGCTAAGCTACGTAATATGCTATCAGTTTCTGATGCAGAAAAGTTAGTTCATGCATTCATGACCTCGAGACTAGATTACTGTAATGCTTTATTAGCTGGTTGTCCTGCATCCTCAATAAACAAGCTACAGTCAGTCCAAAATGCAGCCGCTAGAGTTCTTACTAGATCAAGAAAATATGATCATATAACACCGATTTTATCATCACTACATTGGTTACCTATAAAGTTCCGTATTAATTACAAGATATTGCTACTGACTTATAAAGCCCTAAACGGCTTAACTATTGCCCTATAATCCATCGCGCTCTTTAAGATCACTAAATTCGAGGCTTTTGGTCATACCTAGGATATCCAGATCCACCAAAGGAGGGAGAGCATTTTCACATTTAGCTCCAAAACTCTGGAATAGCCTTCCTGATACTGTTCGTTGCTCAGACTCGCTCTCCCAGTTTAAAACTAGATTAACACTAGAAGTGCCATGGCGGTCATTTTGACCGTTTTGAATTTTATATCTGCAATAACTTTGTTGAAAAAATAAATAAAATCCAGCCGGTACCTGACTTTTCCTAAAAGTGTCTGTATTTTTTAATTTAAAATGTTTTTCATATAAATTACACATAAGGCAAAAAAAAAAAAAAAAAAAAAAAAAAAAGAAAGAACATTTACCTATATTTCGGCCATAGACGGTCAGATTGACCGCAATGAATTCCGCGGTATTATTATAGGCTATACATATACACAACAATAAAATGTGATAAAAAAAAAAATACACAAACATATTCAACAACAAATCATTTAAATGTAATGATATTCAGAATTCAGAACAGAACAAGAATGAAAAAATAACTATAAACAAGCCAAAATGAAATACTTTATAAGCGAAAGTGAAAGTAAGCGGCGTTAGGCTCACGTAACTCTCTAATTAGAATCAAAATGTTTCAACATTTGCAATGTATTTGGATGGTAAACTATTCTTTATTACAGGCTTTGTACTTCACTCACGTTCCAATAGCGACGGAAAAATCATCCTCTTCACACGCGCAAAAATGGTACGAATTGTACTAGGCTAGCCTACTGACTATATTCAGAGCAGTGGAATTTTTATATGTTAGGTTGACTATTTTATTATGGCTATAATGAACAGGCTGCAATGTCAAGATTGCAATGCTGTAATATGGTGTGTGTGTTGCGTGTGTGTGTGTAGGCGGGCGCGGGCGCGATCGAACAGTGGAAACATGAAAACATAGGCTAGGCTACTCTGTCATTTTGTTCAGGACATCTACGGATATTATTTATTTATAAATGTATAATTAAACTTGTTTAAATGTACAGTTTGGTGTTGTTTTGTTTTTAAAAGAAAATCGTAATACAATAAATGCATTAATCTCTCAATTGGTTATTTATTATTAAAGATATAGAGTTTGGAATCTATTTGACCGCTTGCGGCAGTTCTAGTAGTTATGGAATTCTGGCACTTCTAGTGTTAAAGATGCATCTCTTCAGCCAGGCATTCATATAATATTTTTAATCTTACAGTTCAAACTACAATCCGGCCTCTAGTTCATAAACGCCAGAGGAGAACTGGCCCCCGACTGAGCCTGGGTTCTCCCAAGTTTTTTTTTTTTTCTCCATTAGGTCACCTGATGGAGTTTCAGGTCACCATTAGGTCACTTGATGGAGTTTTTCGGTTCCTTGCCACTGTTGCCTTTGGCTTGCTCAGTTGGGGATATTTTGGGGATATTTAATTTAATTTTATCAATCAATAAATTCCACTAGAAACAAACCTTGTTGTATTATTTTAATTTAATACTGTGAAGCTGCTTTGATACAATCTGTATTGTGAAAAGCGCTATACAAATATACTTGACTTGACTTGACTTGACTTGACTTGACTTGACCGAGCCTTCGCAGTGGCTGGTCCTAATCTCTGGAATAGTTTACTGGTTCATATAAGAACAGCTAGGACTGCTGAAATGTCATTGCTTAAGACCCACCTGTATTCTTCAGCTTTTATTTCGAGTTGAGTTTTGCGACTGATACATTTTCTACTGTGTTTGTTTTCTGGGGTTTTTTTGTTTATTTGTGTGGATCTTGTCATTGTTAAGCACTTTGGTCAACTGTGGTTGTTTTTAAATGTGCTATATAAATAAATTTGAACTTGAACTTGAACTATATCTCATGTTCTCTCAGTGCCAAGTTACACGTTGAGATCTGAGAATGATCTTGGTGAAGAAGAGTGTGGGAATTTCAATTTTCATTGAATTTATCAATGTTGAAAACAGCTGTGCTGCTGCTTTAAGGAGATGTCTAATGTCATGCATTCTGATATAGCCTATTTACACTGTCAAAGAGTTGGATTCTCATGCTAAACATGGCCAAAGTAAAAAAAAAAAAAAAAAAAAAAAAAAAGAGTTGGACGTTTGTCTGAGTATTTCTTTACCAAATACACTCCTTAAGGATTCGTATAAGTTTCGGAAAGGTTTTTTTTTTTTTTTTTTTTTGAGAATGGTCCTATATGACGTCATAAAGAGGGGAATTCCTTGTATGGGCACATCTGCCAGAAAAGCGCACACATCTATCAGAGAGAGCAAGTGCACGTGCTCATCAACGTGCTTTGTTGCTCGAGAAAGATTTGACATTTTGTTTTTAGACCACGAAATCAACAATGTCACCAAAGAAGTGTGTTTTTGGTTGTGAGGGAAAGATAACCTTGTTCAACCCTTACAGAAAAAACACATGAACTTCACATGTGCAAAAACTCATGTGGTCACATGTGACCACATGCACGTGTGATTTTGCACATGTGAAATTTAACATGTAAAAACATGTGATTTGCACATGTGAAATATGTGGATCACATGTGAAACGTGTTTTGCACATGGGAAATGTGTGCTTTTGGAACATTTGCACATGTGATCCCTTGTGAAAAAGAAGTGTACTTAATTGTATTGAAAGCGTACTTTTTGTGTGCTTAAAATAATAAAAGTATACTTTTTAAAAAGTGCACTTGCAGATAATATAATATAATTAAAATTAAAGACCACTTAAGTGTACCTAAATGGAATACACTTTGATGACAATATTTCTTAACACACTTAAGTGCACTTTTTACAAATGCACTTTGTAATAATATCTAATTAAGCTTAACTCAAAGTAAGTACACTTTCATGACAATATTTCTAAACACACTTAAGTGTACTTTTTAAAAATGCACTTTGTAATAATATCTAATTAAGTTTTACTTAAGGAAAGTAGGCTACACTTTCATCACAATATTTCTAAACACACTTAAGTGTACTTTTTAAAAATGCACATTATAATAATGTCTAATTAATTTTATTTAAAGAAAGTACACTTTCATGATAATATTTCTTAACACACTTAAGTGCATGTTTTAAAAAATGCACTTTTTAATAATGTCTACTTAAGTTTTACTTAAACAAACATTTTAAATAATTATGATTTTATAGTGTTTTAAAGTTATTAAAGTTAAAGTTATAAGTTATTAAAGGAAATTGATTTTGATGTATTGACTAATATACTAAATAAAATAAGAACTTTAATGGAAAACATGGAAAATAATTGATTTTAATTACAACTCAGGTGTGTTGTCCAAAAATAATTTGTTAATGTATTTTAAATATGTTTAGTCTATAATATATACTTGTGCATTAATGCACTTGAAATGTATTTTTCCAATACATTTGCTTGTACATTATAATCAAGAACAACATATTGTTGACATTTTTGTCTGTTTTATACATAATATTTGACAATAAAATGTAATTTATGAGAGGAGTCTTAGCATAATAGTAATGTGTTGTACTTTACAACTGTGAACAGAATACTTTCAATATCATTATGTTGTTCTTAGTAAATTAAACACACATTTAATTGTAATCAGACTACACTACACTGAACAAAAATATTGATTTTTAGTTAGGTGAAAGAGTCAAGTTTTGTGAATTTAGGCTACAGAGTCTAAGAACACAGTGAGTTAGAACAACTTCAACTTAAACAGAAAAGCTGAAATAAATAACCTTTTTATATACTGTCTATGGAAATAACATTTAACCATGCATGAAATATACCAGAGAATGTCTAATAGGAAGAGAATTGGCACTCTCTGCTTACTTCCGGTTTCTGGACTGGCTGCAGTAACACGTCTCTGTCCATGCGGGGGCGCTCGCAGGCGAGTGCAGAATGAATGGAGGTCTATGGCGAAATACCCCTCAAAATCCACTTTTCTCAGGATATAATTTTTTGTCTAGTAATTTGAATGTTGTATTCGAAAGGAGATGCAAAGAAATTACACAATGCTGGGTGTTAGATTTTTTAGAGTCACTTATTTGCTTTAAAAAGTCTTTTAAAATGTCAATGACGTCATACACATCATACGACCAGACATACAGCTTTACGGCAATCCTTCAGTCACTTTGGTGCTTTCGCGCTCTGCACTTTCTTTTCTCTCGAGGCATCGACAACACAGCTGACACAGGTAAATACACGTGCTAGAAGAGTTTTTGTTTTGTTTGTTTCTGGTCCCGCTTCGGATGCCACGATGCCATCAAGCGGTATCTCTGGTCGTAATCAGTCCTTCACTGACCAATCAGCGTTCATTAGCAGAATGCTAGCGTGTTATGGGCAACAACAACTCAACCTGTAAGAAATCGAAAGGACATAAGTACTCGTTCATTCAACTTTCGACCTACTGTATAACCCATGTTGAACTTGCAAAACTTACAATAAAATCTGAGATTTCTCAACGGCAATCGGGTGAAAGATACACATTTAGCCGTATAGCCCCATAGACTCCCATTCAGTCTGCACTCGCCCGCGATCACCTCCAGTGGAATTCTAATGGAACTGCAACCAAGATCTATACAATGGGGCTAATAGGGAGTGCCAAGGCTCTCCGTAGACGGGCTCTGAATATACGAACATGTTGTTTAATGCGCACGCGCCGGAAATACTACGTTATGATGACGCACTACTTCACTAGAGTTTGAAAAATGCATAGACAGTATAAGAAGTGGACAGAGCCATCTCATTGGATCTCAATTGAGACAAGTGAAGCCCATTTTTAGCGATTTCTTAGCACTTCCTTTCCTGACGCGCAGACCCAAACCGAGCAAAGCGTTACACGGACCACGTGAGCAACCCGTCTTTCTTCTAGTAGCTGTGCCAAGAGAAATCTGAATCATTCCCTTCCGAATCTTGCAGAGACGGAGAGTGTGAGTAGGAGCTGTCCATGAGCTTGGAGCAGGAGCAACTTTTGCTAGGTATTCTGATTAATTATATTGTCATTTTGCCTCCACGTCCCCCCGATTGCCCGCGAGCTTCTCCTCCTGTCCATACGGTAATCTCTCTACTGTGCGACTGAGAGTCGCGTGGTTATGACGCAATCGTTAGCCTACTTTTACAAAAACTGCTTCTACGGGGCCATAACATAAGCTACAAGGTAATGGAGCATTTTATACATTGTCGTGTTTCTTTAGAAATAAATAATGGACAAATGGAGTCTTCAAACGCCTCAGATGTAAAGTTATTCGCTGTCAAAGTGACGCAAAAATGAATGGGAGTCAATGGGATGCTAACTGCAGGTGAAGTTCTGCTACAAGATGGTGGCATGCGGCCGGCTTCAACTTCCGGTCGACTTCCTTCCCGCCTGGAAAAATGCGCTGTTAGGAGCTGTGTGCGCCTGCGCCCTCACATCTGCTCTCTGCTAAGGATTTGGTGCGACGTGACACAGTGGCTCCTGTCTCATCAATTTTTCCTGTTATTTTGCAGGTATTATTGTTACAACAACTTAATAATATGCACACGAGATCTGCAATGCAAATGTATATGCCGCAGATATTTTGAGTAATGACGTTCGGGGTCGTGAATATGTTGATATGCAGACTGTCCGCCATTTTGTGAACGCTGTAACACGAGGTGATTGTGAAATGCGTTTAATTCGATTCAAATTGACTCCATTTACAAGGTTATAGTGTTCATTATGAATTTACTTTAAAATTGTGTTTGGTTTATTAAGTTATGTATACATATAAAGATCGGATGCACTTTCTCAGGCAAATGTTTCAGACATACATTCAGCTGATGTAATACTGTGTTATTTCCTGCCGCTGCAGAAAGAAAAATGAATGTTAAATATGTATGGTTCACATATGTTTATAAGGATCTTATGCATAACATGTTCAGTCAACATAATTGTTATATGCATAAAATATTCTTTTGACTCATTTGAGTAGATGTACAAGAGTCTGTACAAAATGTATTGCCAAGACAGCACACCTTGATCAAGCTAAAACACTACTATCAAGTCACTAACTATCCCTATAGCTTTAATGCTTTGAATCTTTTCCACCTGTGCATTTACATATGCCCCTATAGTCATCATGTATTTTACAGGTAACAAACCAAAGGAAGAAGGCTGCAGCATTGCTGTGTCAACCGTGGTAAATAGCCTTCAGAAACATCCTTCATGAAGATAGCTATGTGCGGCAAGCTTAAAATTCAAGATTACCTTTCTCAATTTGCATGGGTCTTGGGTTTGCATGGGTCATTTATCTATATTTGTGTAATTGATAAGTTATGTTTAATTCCCTGTAAAGTAGCAATACAAATGTTCTCTATTTTTAGTGAAGATGGCGTGGGCAGTGGAATCCTGGTGTTTGTGGGAAATAGAAAGAGCCTTGCCCAGCACTACGATGTGACCCTGATGACTGAGGTAATTCATCACACATTCATCAACAGTTAGCAGTCAAAAGTTTACGTACGCTTTGCAGAATAAACTGCTTCATCAGGGTAGTACTAAATAAAAAGAGAACATATACATTTTTGTGATCCCTCTTATTGCTAAAATTATTAACATTTTGCAGATACTGCAAGGTGTATACTTTAAAGCACAACTGTATATCTATCAATTTATATCATTATATCAATTTGTATATCATTCATTTGAGCCAAATATAATAATGGACTGGATCTGTTTTATAAACAAATGTTTTCCTTCTGTTTTTTTTTTTTTTTTTTTTTTTTTTTTTCTCAAGGTATTTTTTTCTGCCTTTTCTGCCTCTTTGGAACATTTCCATTCACATTTACTCTGGAGAGCTTCTGGGACATTGACATAAACCGCACTTTCCAACAACTTCAAAAAAATTGGTGACATGATTTTGGTTTTCTTGTTTTTGTGCCTTTGGATTTCTTCAGTTTTTGTTTTGTTTTTAGACAAACTTATATTCACTGTAATGCTGGAGTAAGCATTTTGTCTTGTTTAATGTTGGTGCTATGTAAAGTGTGCTATGTTAATATTAGTTTATGTATTAGCCAACATGATCTAACAATGAGCATTTTTTTTTTACAGTATTTATTAATCTTTGTTAATATTAGTTAATTAAAATATAGTTTAAGTTAGTTAATACAATTTATAGTCATTGTTAATGTGAGTTCACAGTGCATTAACTAATTTTAATACACAACTTTTGAATATAATAATGATAATAAATTCATGGGTCGTGTGTTTGAGGTACTGTGTGTTTGCTTCTAAAATGATGTGTGTACTGGTAATCCCTAGGTTATGGGGACCAAATTACCCCAAAAGTATATTAATACCAGTAAATTACATGCAAACAATCTTATAAATCCATACGGAATTATGTTTTCTGAAAATGCAAAAATGCTAGATGTTTTCTGTGATGGATAGGTTTAGGTACCTTTGTATGAGGGAGAAAATGATTGTGCATAATAAGCATCATTGTCCTCCAGACTCTTTATAAATGAGTTAAAGGGATAGTTCACTTTAAAATGAAAACTCTGTCATCATACTCGCCCTCAAAAGTTGTTTCAAACCTGTATGAATTTATTTCTCCTGCTGAACACAAAGGAAGATATTTCAAAAAATGTCTGTAACCAAACAGTTAACTGGTCCCATTGACTTCCATAGTATTTTTTTTCCCTACTATGGAAGTTAATGGGACCAGGTTGGTTACTGACATTCTTCGAAATATCATCTTTTGTGTTCAGCAGAAGAAAGAAATTCATACAGGTTTGAAACAACTTGAGGGCGAGTATGATGACAGAATTTTCATTTTAAAGTGAACTATCCCTTTAAGGTGTTGTAACTGTTTATGTATAGTGTTTCTTTGGGCTTTTTTTTGTGCATCAACAAAGGTTTTTATGTATTTAGAGATTTTGTCAGTAAATGTACGTAGAGGGTTTTAAATTGAATTTGTGTTGATTGTAGCTAGGTTAAGATTTTTTTTATTCAAATTTGAAATTGCAACTTTATTATTAATTTTTTTAATTACAAATGTATTTAATTATATAATAGTGTACATGTATATTACATTAAAGTATATTTTAGTCCACATTAATTGCTTGTCAGTATATTTGGAAGTACACTTTTATCATATTTCAAAGTTCAAATAAAAATGTATTAAAGTCCCACATAAGTTGTTCCAAAACGCACTCTTAATTTCAACTAATTTCATTTAATTTGAGCTTAATCTGTGATACATTTGAAATCAATTACATGCAATACGTTTGTCGAAAACATTACACTTAATTCACATTTAAGTGTATTGTTAACTGACATTAAAGTATATTTGGTAACACTTTATAATAACGTTCAGTTGTAAGTCATTTATAAGTGGTTAGTTAATGATGAACTAATCATTTACAGAACATTCATAAATGAGTAGCAAGTGATATACTAACATTTTATGTATGTTTTGTAAATTCTTTTACAAGTCATTTACCAGTGATTAGTAAATGATTAACTAATTATTTACAAAACATGACTATGCTTTCATAAATGATTAATAAAGGATATGTTAATTATTGTATGTATGTTTTGTAGATTCAGTTATAAGTCATTTACAATTGATTAGTAAATGATTAACTAATCATTATGTTTCATAAATGTTTAATAAATAACTTTTTTTTTTTTATGTATGTAGCAATTAGAGGGTGCAGAAAGTGTTGTAAATGCCTTGAATACACGTACAGATCATTTGTAACAGGTAAGTGTAACATATTTACAAGTGATGAATAGTTTACACTTTAGATTAGGGGATACAGAAAGTGTTGTAAATGATTTATAACACTTTCTGCATCCCCTAATCTAAAGTGTAAACTATTCATCACTTGTAAATATACATTCATAAATAACATTCACAGATTTTATGCCTTTTTGATTCTTGAAGTGGTAATCTACAAATGAAGTGTAAGACATTTACAAGTGATGAATAGTTTACACTTTAGATTAGGGGACGCAGAAAGTGTTGTAAATTATTTATTCATGCGTTTACACATCTATAACAGGTGTTGCACACTGTAGTGTGTACTGCAGTGTAAGTGCTGACTGATGAGGGTATAGACAGCTGTCTTCTCTGAAACACATGGAGTCTAACCACTGTGCACCTGATTTGAGCAAAACATACAACAAAATTTAACATCATTTATTAAACATTTATGAAACGCATAGTCATGTTTTGTAAATGATTAGTTCATCATTAACTAATCAATTGTAAATGACTTGTAACACAATTTACAAAACATACTTAAAATGTTAGTATATCACTTGCTAATCATTTATGAATGTTTTGTAAATGATTAGTTCATCATTAACTAACCACTTATAAATGACTTACAACTGAACGTTATTATAAAGTGTTACCGTATATTTTAGTTCACATGAATTGCTTGTCAGTTCATTAAACTACACTTTAACTATATTTTAAATACACTGAAAGTACTTATTAACTATGTATTAAAGTCCCATTTATGTTTAAAAAAAAGCATTCAAAAGTTCAATTAATTGCATTTAATATGAACTTAATTTGTGATACATTTGAAATTAAATACAATTAAAAAAACACTTAAGCGGTGAAAACATTACATTTAATTCACACTTAAGTGTATTGTTAACTGACATTAAAGTACATTTTAGTTCACATTAATTGCTTGTCAGTGCATTGAGCAGTGCACTAAATCAATTTTAAAGACACTAGAAGCAATTATGAAAGTAAATATAAAGTTGTATTAAAGTCCCACTTAAATGGTACCAAAAAATAACTCTTAATGACAACTTACTGCATTTTATTTCAACTTAATTTGTGATATATTTCAAATCAAATATACTTAATGTGCATTCAGACCGGTGGAAACATTGCATTTGAGTTACACTTAAGTGTATACATTTAAAGTATATTATTTGTATAATAATTACACTTTATAAAAGTACACTAAAGTGCTTTTTTTTTCACAAGGGATTACATGTGAAACACATGTGAAACCCATGTGATCACATGTGAAACATGTAAAATTCCCATGTGAAACCCATGAGCTCACATGTGAAACCTATGAGATCACATGTGAAACCCATGAGATCACATGTGAAACCTATAATCACATGTGAAACCCATGAGACCCATGTGGTGAAACATTGTTCACATGTGGTGACATGTTGTTCACATGAGAACACATGTGATCACATGAGGTCACATGTAATCACATGTGGAAAACATGTGATAACATGTGAAATTCATGTGTTTTTTTCTGTAAGGGAATTCCCAAAGAACCCAGTTAAGGGAACAGTGGATGCAGTTTGTTTTTCCGGGGCAGCAATGGAGTTGTGCATGTGTGTTTGACCCAGGCAGTCTATGGTTCCCGGCATTTCGGTGACGAATGTTTTATAAACAAGGCCCGATGCTGGATTCGCAGATTGTTTGAAACTGAAAGATGGAGCAGTCCCAGCGATAAAATATCCCGGTCATGATGAGTCGGAAACGCAGCTGGTGGATAAAACCATAGACATAATAAATACATAGACACCCTATTGGCCGTTGTATTAAATGTTTATTCTAAAACCACTCCGTGCTTGTGACTCTTTAGCTCCGCCCACGGCACACCTTCCAGGAGCTCGACTGTTTTCGGAAGGAATCGGTACAGCTGTATCTTATAAATCTTTTAAAACAAAAGACTCTTCGGATATATTGCAACGCTTTTTGTTCTCACTTAAAGGGCGGATAGCATGCCTGAATGGTTGTGGTCAGGTGTAAGCAAAGACTCGCGTGTTTATTCCACAGTGGTGATTTATTATCGGCGTTGTCGTTGATCACACGCACACGGGCAGTTTGCAAAACACATACCAACAACTGCGTTACTGAATATAAAAATAAAAGCAGGATAAGAGCACACTTGAAAAAACACAACGGGCCTGCAC
The DNA here is from genome assembly GCF_963993115.1 of Abramis brama. Classification (NCBI taxonomy): domain Eukaryota; kingdom Metazoa; phylum Chordata; class Actinopteri; order Cypriniformes; family Leuciscidae; genus Abramis; species Abramis brama. Next base: position 35,669,029 of record NC_139965.1, read on the forward strand.
GCACACATGCGATGCTCACAGCTCGCGCTCCTCACACCGACTACCCACCATAGACTGTAAAAAAAGATGGACGACGCCCCTTCGCTCTCTTCCATTGATGAGAACTGAAGCCGCCAGTGTCCCGATATGGCGCTGACATATTGGAACTTGAGTCTGCGCAGTAGTGATCTCGGGACCAGACCTGCGCAGTAGTGAGCAGGAAGTAAAGCCGCAAAATCAATGCTCCGCCCTCACTCTCGCAGGGAGAGTGCATTCTGCACACTTTTTAAAAAATTGATTGCAGTACGACAAGAGGCTTGTTAAAATAAAGTAAATACAATCTCTGCAGTCCTCCGAAGATCCCGAAAAAAATGTCCGTTGGTGCTTCAGTGACTACTTCGCTCAGAGAACCTGTCAATCACGGCTGTCAATCATGACGTAACACCACCGCATCACGTAACTAACTAAAAACCAACTTATTTTAGAAACAGACACTTGAACTTACATCAGCGTGATAAAAACGACAGCAAATGAAAGAAACCACCTTTGGAAAAAAAGAAGTGTGATTTAATTGTTTAGTTGGTCTCACGTCCCGTTGAATAACACGGGGAGGCGGGGCTTATGACCTTTACTAGGACCAGCCACCGGGGGGCGATCGAGACGTTTTGGCTTCACTTTTCAGGGCTTGTGCGGCACGCTTGCTCATAGATATCATATATAAACGCTAGATGTCTTATGGCGCAGTCACTTCCGGCATCACCGTTCAGCCATCTTGTCACAGGCAGGCTTAATGTAAGGTGAGTGATCAGCACGCACACAAATCCTCTTATCTCGCTGAAATCTTGACGGATTTACAAACGGTTTGGTTTCTTACAAACGTTATTAACGTGGCTATAATTCTGAATGCTTGAACATGTATGTTATAATTATTCATATGTATGCAGTGTATGTATGCAGTGTCATAACTACATCTCTGACGTTTATAACAAACCAAACCGTTTGAAAATCGGTAGAAAATTTAGCAAGTTATGGTTATTTAAAAGTACATGCACCATTAAACGAGTGAGCGAGCTGCCTGTGGCATGATGGCCACCACGTGCGGATGTCGACCTCCATTGGCCAGCAGCGCGCACGAGACATCTAGCGTTTATATATGATATCTATGCACTTGCTACCCACACTGAGTGAGGAAGTAACAGAGTGCGCTCCACCTTAAAGGCGCAGTACCCAATTATACTTGTTACAATATGAAGGATGCATCACTACTCTATAGGTACTCCAGATTAACATGAGATTGGCCAAAACTGTACCCTTTAATATTTTGGTGGAAGAGTGTCTTTTCAAAATGTTTTGTAACAATGCAAAAGTCTTTACTATAACTTCTGATTAATTGAGTGTATTTTTGCTGATTAAAATACATTGCTTTCAAAAGAAAATCTAACTGACCTCAAACTTTTGAATGGTTTTGTATAGGCTATAATATATAACTTGGTGACAAAATACCCAAGCCTTTAGGTTTTAGCACAAGTACTACTCAGGCTGAGTATCTCAGCACTCATGAAATGTCAGTTACACAATAGAAAAAGGAACCACCCTAAATTGCCTGTAGGAGACTACTAAATTTCTCATGACCCCAAAAGTTTCTAAAAGAGACTAGCGATAAACAAGAAGAAAAGCCAGACAGGTTTTTTTTTTTTTTTTTTTTTTTCTGGTATGCAGAATACCACACATCCCTGAATAATGAAAGTGAGGTTATGAAGCTGGAGATATTTGCAAAAAAATATGTTATTTAAAAGCATAGCAACAGGGAATGGAAATCTCATTTGTCTCATTCATGCTCATGTCATCCAGATTTGACTGTCTTCGTATTCATATCCTAGACTTTGATTTACGTAACCAACAGTATACATGGCTAATTATCAAAGGCCAATGTCCCCAGAAACACAACACAGCGGTTATTTACTCATATTCAGACAATAAAATTAGTTGACTTTTTAAATTATAAAACACAGTGAGCTTTGCATTGCGAATGCTTTTTATAAAGGTTATGAACACCAAATTCAGCTAGGTACTTCAATTGTTTTATGTAAATATATGGCAGAGAAAGTTGGGCAGAGCCTCTGACCTTTACCGGGTGGTTGTGAACACTCACAATTAGACATTGTAAGTAAAAGGACTGGCTACAAAGCCCCTTTCTCCCTCCTTTTTCCTTTATTCTCCCACTGGTTTGAGGAAAGTCAATTTTTAGAGCTGCAATATTTAATCCGCTTTAATGAGGGGGTGTGATATTAATCATGAAGCAAAAGGCTAATAATGAAAAAAAGCATCCTGATTAATGGAGAATTACTGTATCTTGCTAAGCCCTGCCACCTCAGTGCCCAGGCTCTTTCATTTAAGCTATCTGATGGTTAAACAGAAAAGGGAGTAGAGGATTTATAATATTTGCCTATCCTAAGATAAGGCTCCTTTGTGCCTCTGTCAACATTGTCGGTGTGACAAAGAGGACACGCTGAGCCGGAACTACACTCCTCCACCTAACACCACAGTCAAGTATTATAGTCAAGCACCCGCTTTTATGGGGAGAACTTAGGGAACCCTTACATTTCCATTATATGTTCACCAAGGCGTAAAAGACATTGTGATGCTCACAGAAAATTTTGCGTAGTGGTAAAAGTGTCATCTCAGGTCAGGTTGACATAACCCACAGACATTCATATCAAACAATGAGTCTGTGTTAATGGAATCTCATCTGATTGTATAGTCTTAAATTCAGATCCTTTGCTTTTCTCTGTTTATACTAACGAACTTCAATGTAACAGGGATGACTCACTTTAATCAAATACGCAGATGACTTGGTTTTAATTTCTTGCCAAACAGACAAAAATTGTTCAACCTATTTTGAGTGTATTAAAAGTCTTGTACAATGGTTTGACAACAGTCATCTACAATTGAACATTGAGAAGACAAAGGTATTATGCTGTGGGTACAGCTGGCCTAACATATGAACAAGTTATTATAAAAGGTGTAAAGTATCAAATTTTAAATATCTAGGTACAATTATTGATGACAAACTCTCATTCCAGGAAAATATGGACCATATACATAAGAAAACAAGACAGTGTTTAGGTCTTCTAAGGAAGTTCAAGAGGATCCTAACTATTGTTTAAAGATAAGTAAAGAAAAGAAAAGAAAGTATTTTAACTTAAAATATCGTTTCATGGTATGGCAATTTAACAATGAGTAATTAGAAAATAGAGTACATTGCAAGAGCTGTTTTCACATTTTATGGAGAAAAAGGCGATAACAGTATATTCAGACCAGACTCATCCCCTCCACTCCTGCTTTGAGGCCCTTCCTTCGGGGCGTTGGCTGCGTATACCGTTTGCTAAAAAGAACATTTATAAAATATAATTTGTTCCATTGGCAGATACTGTTTTAAATCAAATTTTCAATTGAGGTAGTTAGGTAGGTGTATGAATGTGTGTATGCATAAGCATGTGTGCATGTGTTTATGCAGATACATAATGTATTCATTTGTTTTAATCATGTATGCCCCATGTGTTTTATTATGTGGTATACAATGTGGTTGTACAGTGTTGTCTGATGTATCCGTTTTTTATGCCAGTGTTAAAGATGAACAAACAAACAAACAACAGTAGGGCAGCTCAGTTCCTGGTGGTATAGAATCGTTTTATCTTGTCTGTCGAACAGGAAGTCACCACTATGAGCCACAATAGTACAGCCTGAAATGTCAGACTTCATTCTTTCCCCTTCACCTCCCCCTCATACAAATGGATGAATTATTCAGATTTATTAGATTTGACCACATTTACCATCATCCATCACAGCTCATTGGCCATCAATTCTCCTACCACACACATTGGTCTCTCACCATCCTTGCCTGCCTCTCTTTCTTTTATTTCCTCACTTCGTCACCACGCCTCGCTGCCACACAGATATTGCTGTGCAATTATTGGGATCTGTGAGGTGTTGTTTTGTTTGGCCCTCTCTGGTTGGGCTGTGGGTGAGTAGAGAGATTAAGATGCAGTGCGACTGCTGTAGTAATCTTCACAGCATGGCTGCGCTTGGCTGCCCCTGTACCAGGCAGAGCAGGAGGGCCTAATTGAAAAGGACAGCAGTGTATTGAGAGCGTTTGCTCTCACATGTTGTGTGGGAGATTATTTTCTGTTGCTTGTGTGTGTAAGAAATTGTTTATAGGGGAACGATAAGTGTTTTTCATATGGAGTCTCATGGACATCACCTGTTAGATTACCTTGTATTACCTACTTCTGAGGCAAACCTTCAGAAGAGTTAAAGACATAGGCAGTTTGTTCCAAAAAAATGTTTTTTGTTATGCTGGTTGAAAGACTCTTCACATCCTGATAGCAATTACTAAGTCAAGTGGTTTAAATGTATTTATATGTATACAGCATATATCGTGTGTGGAAGGCGTAGGACCGTAAAATGTTCGTCCAATCATTGCATTCGGTCTGCTTTTGTTTGCTCGGTGCTGTATTGTGTATTGCTGTATTGTATTGCTGTTATGTGTTTTGAAGGAAGCGTGGCTTTGGAGATGCTCTGAAGAGAGGGTGGGATCTTATGCTTTCAAAGCTATAGCTCGTTATTGCTAGCCTCTCCGAAAATTGCCTACCCTACCGTTAATACTGTACAAGAAAAACAACACTTTTTGTGGTCTCTTGATATGTGTTTTTTTTTTCTTTTTCTTTTTCTATTGAACATAGTGTGTGTTTATTATGTTTATTTTTTGATGACATTGACATACGATTACTACACACACACACACACACACACACACACACACATAAAAAGGAAAACTATCACACTCAACTTTTTAAGTTAACTCAACTAATTTGCTCCAATTAAAATCAACTTAAATACTTTTGTTTATCTAAAGCAGGGTTCACCAATCTCGGTCCTGGAGGGCCGCTGTCCTGCAGAGTTTAGCTCCAACCCCAATTAAACACACCTGAACCAGCTAATCAAGGTCTCACTAGGCATACTAGAAATTTTCAAACAGGTGTGTTGGAGCTGGTTGGAGCTAAACTCTGCAGGGACAGCGGCCCTCCAGGACCGAGATTGGTGAACCCTGATCTAAAGAGTAACAGGTAGTCTTTTGAACTTAGAAGTGGGAGAAGAATAGAGTAAACGTTATAGTTTGTGTAATAATATAATATAATATAATATAATATAATATAATATAATATAATATAATATAATATAATATAATATAATATAATATAATATAATATAATATAATATAATATAATATAATATAATATAATATAATGTATATCTGATATGAATAAAACACCATTTTACAAACTATAAATGTATTCTTTTGTCTGTATTTAAATGTCTGAAACCTAAAATAAACCTTATGTGGTTGAAATCACTGAATAGTTGTGAGATATGACAAGCGCTGAGCGCGTCCGTCTCTGGCAGCTTTCACAAAAAATTGGCTCACTCACAAATTTCATGTTTCAAGTATGTTCCTCTTCATTTAGATGTGTATGTTACCTAAAATTATGATGTCTGTGTTTTAATTTTGTAATTATTTCATCCATTTTCATTTTCAGGGTGGTTTTCGAACCAGTTGCAGACATTGCAGGTGGATATTAACCTGTTGACAACGTAATTAGCCTATTAGCCTATCACAGCTATTACCTCCTCTCACATGCTTGTATTTTTTTGTGATCTCCGTGAGAACCTGATGAGCTCATGGGAGACAAAAGAGATGCTGCCTGCCTTCATCCTCTGGTCTCGCTGTTGGACAGTGTTACTTTATAAACATGAGTGGTTTATACATAATTCAATCTAATATTTTGTATGTTTTGTTTTCCTTTTTTACTGTCGATTACATTCTCTTTGTTTAAAAAAAGACTCTGCCTCCTATTTCTCTTGGAGAAAACACCCCTGGTATGTTTCCACCACTATCTCTCCCTCTGTCTCCCGTTTAGTTTCTCTGTCTTTGTCTCTTTCCCTCTGTCCATTCAGATAGATGTGCTCAGCTCTAATTCATTCAATATATCAATCCTTTCCTTTCTGTCACCAGAATAGGGCAATTTACAGAGGGAGGGCAGGCTGCAGGGCTAACGAGGCATGCCTTTTGTTCTAAATCAGGTCCTTGTGTATGCCTATCGGGCAGAAATACTGAGTAAGTGAGGAAGAGAAAAGAGAGCGAAAAAATCAGGAAGGGTAAGAACTAGATGAAAAAGATAGAGAGAGGGAGAATGAGCAGGCAAAAACTAGACGGAATGGGTTCAATTGGTCACCTTTAATTCATCATCTAATTTGCATGCGTTTCCCATTTGGGGCCATGGCTAGCCACACGGGTGAAGGCTCCAGCTCAGAGTGTTTTGAGCCCCAGGAGGTTGATATGGAGCGAAATAACTGCCTTGATCCAAGCGATGGCACGTGCAGAGACCAGAGAGCACACTTGTCTATCCCTTCTGATGGAAATGCTTTATTAAGCCACACCATGCCTTCAATTCACAACATGTGCTGAGAATGACTGGATGAGTTAGTTCACCAATGACTAAAATAAAAAGGTAGGGAATTTAAACACTCAAGAATACCGGTTTTAAATATATTAGATTTAGATAATACACATACACGATTCAAAGGTTTGGGGTTGTTAAGATTTTGTAAGTTTTTAAAAGTCTGTTATGCACACCAAGGCACAGTAAAAACTACATAAAAAATTCAGTAAAAACAGTAATATAATGAAACATTATTACAATTCAAAATAACCATTTACTATTTCAATATATTTTAAATGTAATTTATTCCTTTGAGCTAAGCAAAGCTGAATTTGCAGCATCATTACAGCAGTCTTCAGTGTCGCATGATCCTTCACAAATCATTCTAATATACTGATTTGCTGCTCAAAAACATTTCTTATTGTTATCAATGTTGAAAACAGTTGTGTTGCTTGATATTTTTGTGGAAACCACAATACAGTTTTTTTTTCAAGATTCTTTGATGAATGTACTTTTTTATTGTCACTTTTAAATAAGGAAAGGAATAATAATTATAATAATAAAAATCCCCATAATACATTGTGCATAATCTTGTTTGTTTTCTCTCATCATCATTTCTAATAATTTGCCTAAGGTGTCAACAAACATATGTTGGTTGTATTGATAGTTATGCTCATTCATTCTGACTGACGTTATCATGTTGGAAAAGGAGACTGGATTTAGTAATAGATTTAGTTGTGGATTTAGTTGTGATTGTGAGTTAGATTGTGATTTGCTGATATTTACGCATTCAACTTTCCAAGTTTTTCCTTTGTTTTTTTTTTTCTCACCTTCTCTTCCCTGCTAGAATTTTTGACTCCTGTCCTCTTAAGCTGCAGAGGTAATTTATAATAATTAAAGTGACCTCTGCATGCAGATCAGATGGTATTATTAATGCCATTTTCTGTTCCTAGAGCATGCACAGTATGGCAGGACTCATGACAGGAAAACAAATGAAGGCAGCCACGAATTGATGAACTTTGTTAATTAATAGCCCTGTCAATGAGCGAACAAAATGAAGGAGTAGAGAGAGAGAGAGAGAGAGAGAGAGAGAGAGAGAGAGAGAGAGAGAGAGAAAGGGGGTGGGATGTCTTTATTGGCACAGCTATGTTTATAGTTCAGAGCGAGGCTTGTAGATCAATTTGAATGCTCCGACTAACAACGTTTGATTAATTTAATTTGATTCCATTGTGCTGATCATAACTCATGATGCAACCAGATGGCAGAAGAGAGGTAGGGTGGGAAACAGTGCTAAAAGGGAGGGGAGATTGACAATTACTTTTATTGGCTGTCTGCATTGTTCATTGATCTTTTCCTTTCCCAGTAAACCTAAAATGATCAGTAACAGCTGTAAAAATAGAAATATTTCTGTCAAAAGGCCCTGATTTACTAAAATCCCAAATAAAGGTATCACATTTATACACCCATATTCAATGGCTTTTGCTTGTGCAGTCTAAATAAACAATGTAATGTTAATATGAAAGAATTATATTCATTTTTTTCATAGGTGTGCTTACCCGTATTTTTAGTTTACATTTTTATTTTTAAACACTGATGTAGAAGCACCTAACTCTGGTTGGAACCGTAAACTTGACATAAACTGCAAACTTGTCCTTCAAATCTGATTGATTGGAATGTTGTTCCAGGATCAACAAAGACTTTGATCCAGGAGCATGTACTAGGTGAAATCCATGATGCTCACTTGCACCTCACTATTGTTATCTTGATTTATTTCTATTAATATATGAAAAATATATGTAGAGAAAATATATTGTTTACATAGACACATTTCATTCTATATTTTTATATAAATATGAAAATAATATACTTAGATTAGATCTGAATACACACATTTTAAAACAAAAAAATATCACCTGAATTCTGAAATCACAAAGAGAAAGTCGCAATATTACTCCTGTGATTCAAATGATCTTCGTTCAACACAAATGCACATCCAGGTGGCATCTCAGGTGGGAGAGATGAGAGGAGGAGGTGAGGTGAACAGACATACCAACTCAACACACACTCAAAAAATGTCTTTAATGATGGTTACAGTACGTTTATAGTAAAAATAAATAAATAAAAATAAAATGCAGGATTATGAAAATATGTATATTTATCTTTAAATGTAGCTTTCTTGTATACACACAAACATTTGTTAAATAAGAGTTTACTAAGTTGGATAAGATATTTAACTAAGAGATGCACCACTCTACCAAATAGGTTATTGAACACACGTGTATTGACCCCATATCATTTCGTTAGGTTTTGAATCTTCTTCAAATCATACTAATATAAGTTACAATATGAAATAACCTATTGTGAACAAGAAAGGTGATTCAATATGCATTTGTATTTCACATGCTTTTGTTAGGATGCCTCTTTCTGCAGCAGAAAAACAGCACCGATACAGGCAGTGTAGGAATGCTGAATCTGAGAAACGACAAGAGTATACATTTAGAAAAAGAGAGGGAAAGATGGAGGAGGGACAAAGATGCCAGCGAAAAGTTTTACAAAACATGTGTTTTGTGTGAGCAAAATTTTGACCAGATTGTTGAATTTGCAGCTCAGTTTGTTAATGGGGAGGCTGTTCTGCTGTTTTTCATCAGATATTCCTGTGAGATGATTTGATTTGACACTGATTGTATTTTTGAGAGGATGCATCAGATAGCATCATTTCATGTTGATGCAAATGAGTTTAGTTTTTAATTCTTTCATAATTTTAATAAAATAACGTTTTACATGTATGTCTTCAGTGTCATCATTCATTTCCATAATTTTCTATGCCAAATCCACTTACTAACAGTCTAAAAACAAAAATGTCTCCTGAACAGGTATTCTATTGTCAACCCCATTACTCTTAGAATACTCTATATATAATACATAAAAATAAAAGCCAAATATAAATAACCTCTTTTAATATGTTAAGTAAAATACAACAATATCCCCCTCAAGTATTTATGATATGATTATAAACATATTACTTTTTGTCATGATTTTTCCCTAAAAACTAAGATACAATGACATGGCCAATTGCATTTGAGCGTATTCATCCATGTTTGTCATTTACAAACACTCCTAATATAAACAGGGATGATGTATCTTTCATAATATACCAGATTTATTCTAAGTGTCACTTCAAATACTTTAAAATACAATTTGAAGTTTGTAACGGGGTTGACAAAACACACATGTGCATATTGATTATTTTAGGAAAATAAATACATAAATAAGATGACAGGTAAGGGTCTATTTAAACCAAATAAGTCCTTAAACACAACAAAAAACAATAATTTGAAAATCTGATTTTCAGAATAGAAAATGGCACGTTTTCGTAGAATGATTCATGTGTTGTTTGTTTTCATGCTGCTGATTGTACAGCACTTTGGTCTGCAGGTGCAATTGTAAAGTGCTTTATAAATAAATTAAATAAGTAACTAAAAAGCTACAGATGTTTTGTTTGTTTGTGTTTTTTTTTTGTGTGAATCAAGGTTGTATGCTTATGTGTGTGTTTATTTATATGCATGTACAGACCCTTTCTGCCTGACTGTGGAGTTTAAGCTGTGGTAGTTGTCTCTGGGGGCCTGCACAACAAACTACTCCTGTCTTGATCACTAGAGCAGCCCAATGATTTACATAATGTTAGAACACATTCAGCTCAGGCAGACCACCACCAATAAATCACACTTGAAGCAATTATGTCATCATTCACTCACTCCCCATGTAATTAAAACCCAAATGTTTGTGTGTTTGTTTATTTTTTTAATTTTGGAGATTAACATACTTAGCACACTTTATGGAAAAGCATTCTTCAAAATTTCTTATTTTTTCCCACAGAAGTAAGTAAGCCATTTGGGTTCAGAACGACATGAATTTGAATAAATGATGACAGACCATCCTTAGTCCATAGATCACAGCTCCTTTCCAGGTGAAGGGCTGAGTCCACCTATGACTGAAAGTCTAGAATCTTCCCCTGTTCCAAACTCTCCTGTAAATGAATGAAGAAGTGTTCCCACAGTGTATTATGATGACAATGGCTTTGGCAGGGAGAGATGAGACACTGGATCAGGCTTTGGATGGCAACGTTGGCAGTTCAGCATAGTCAAGCAAATGTGGATCAGGGGATGCAGCTGAGCCAAGAACCCGGTAACAATATGCTAGCACACTGTACATCAGAGCTTAAGAGCTGTGATTCAGATCATAGAATTGGATGTGACCTGATTGCAGAGCAGATTAAGGCACTATTACTACAATGGAAAGCGTCACTGTTTCACTCCATAACAAATTCTGCTGATAGAGCTGTTAATTTTTAAAATCCCCAATAAACTCCCCAATGAACTGATGTGCACCTAAAACAGATGACCGAAGATGCAGAGCAAAAGCCGACCTTGATATGAGATCTTTAGGCAGGGGAAGAAACAAGAAGCTTGCTTAAGCTTTGACAAAATTTGCTAGCTGAATGAAATAATGCCTCTGAGATACATAGAACATTCTTTTCTCTCTTATTCATCCCATCCTACTTCATTTGAGTAGAGAGGACATTTGCAGTCTCTCTAAGGGACAGTACGCAAATTCACAGGCCTAATTCAGATATTCTGTTAACAGTCAATGGAACAACTGACAAAAGAACAGAACTAATATATTAATACACTAATAATACACACAAATCGCTCTCTGTTCCTGTGGGAATTACCAAACAAATGATGTTAGAAGTGGAAAGGAACGTAGCCCGACAAGAAAAAGAAAAAGAAATATTTGGAGGTTATTTGAGGGAGAATATCTAAGGACAAAGAGAGAGTCAAATCAATATAGCTATTGACCACATCTCATGTGTAGATCTTTATGGCTTACGTAATTGCCGCAAATGGATAGAATTGCCACACTAACAGGTTATTTAAAAAAGCAAATGTTCCATTCATCACCCTTTGATTCGCTTGTCCAGTGCTCTCATTTATTTGAGCTGTCAGTATTCCCAGGTCTGTGTAAACTCCCAGTCCACTCAGCACTATATAAATTGGTCCAAATGAACAATAATTACTTCAAAAACTTGCTCAAATGGCATGAATGGCAAATTATTAGTCTCCTTGCAATGGAGGAAGTCTAATTTACAGTCTGGCACCAGTTTTAATGTGTGACTGTCAGCTCAGAACACATACACACACATTTCACCCATTTTACAATGAGGAGAGGGTGAATTGGGTTTTGAGGGAGGGAGGGAGGGAGGGAGGGAGGGAGGAAGGGAGGTGAGGGAGGAAGGGAGGTGGGGGGGGGGGGATGTTTGATGGCGTAAACGTCTTAATGAGCACTTTCAAGGAATTGTGTGATTAATCATCATATTTTTGTTTGTGATGGTATGCCTCAGGAAAGAGGAGAAAAGTTCCTAAAGATAAAAAGTGCTTTACCTCATTTTCTTTCTTTGTGAATGTGAGAGGCAGAGCGAAAGATGGAGGCTGCACAATAAATTCGATTTTTTCTGTTTTTGTTCTGTTCTGTCTTACTGCATGTTTATTTATTGACATTATTAGTTTGTTCAAAATAAGTCAATCAATGAGGCATGTGGGATTTCAGTAAATTGAACCCATTTAGAAGCTCTTGAACTAAGAGACTTTTTAAACATAAAACTTAGTCTTATTAGTCTTAATAGTATTGTTTTATTAGTCTCCGAGTCACTGACTGTCTTTTAGTCTTCAGCTTCATACCTAGCTCCTCATATAGATACATTTGAGTCTAGATTGTTACATCGCAATTGCTTCTCATAAAAAAAAACAATCTTCTCCTGGAATGAAAAAGAGTGAGAGAGAGAGAGAGGGAGAGGGCGAGAGATTGATGGTGGGGCTGACTGATGGGGCTCTCTGCGCTAATTAACATTAGCAAACCTGAGCTAGAATATTGTAAGGCATATCAGCATAAGGAAGCAGACCACACTGCCCGTCACACCTTTAACATAAATAATAAAAATGTTAAAAGGCTATTATAGACACGTTTTCAAAAAACAAAGCTGCCATTCAGTGTTTTCATTACTGCAGCAAAGTGTGTGTAATGAGCTGTTTTGTTGTTTTAACGGTCTTTAAACAACTGGAACTTGGAGGCTGTCTTGACAGGGTTACCTGTAAATTCAAAGAGGCTTGATTACAATGTTGTGGTGATGAAAGGGAGACATGGTAGAATGGCAGTATAACAAAAACGGGAGTAAAAAGAGAGTTTAGGTTCACTAATCAGGTTCATCAATAAAGATGCTCTACATTTCAATTGTACTGAGCTTCATCAAATATTTCTTCACTTGGCCCTGAAAATCTTTAAAGAAGTCTTAGTTGGTGACTGGAGAGCCACAGCCATAAAAAGTTTCATACACCTAATAATTTAGCTGCATTGTGTATCAAATGGGTCTCACAGGCAGAGGCTGAGCAGATCAGCTGTGAGGAAAATTATTCTGTGCAAGACTATGTGTTAAAGAGCATTGTGAGTGCAAGGACATTAAGTTTTTCTTGTGGAAAAGCAGAAGTTACCCTACAGTTCAAAAGTATGCAGTCTGTAAGATGTTTTTAATGTTTTTGAATAATGTATCTTATGCTCCCCCATATGCTACATTAATTGATAAAAAATACAGTAAAACAGCAATATTCTCAATATATTTTAAAATGCAATTTATTCCTGTGATGGCAGCGCTGGATTTTCAACAGCGATTACTTCAGTCGTCAGTTTTAACTGAATCTTCAGAATGTCAGGGTGTGGTGCAGGCAGAAGAAGACAAGGGAGAATCAAAAGTTCCAATGCAAGCTTTTACTAACAATATAATTCAAACAGGTACGTACAGGCAGAAGATTCACACACTTAGTAGGACGGCCATAGGATGATAAACAAGGCAAAACACAGGGCTTAAATACACAGGGAAACAGATCAGGAAAACGAGACAGCTGAAAAGACTAACGAGGTAAACAGGTGTGACAGATGAACTAATGGGTTACCAAGGAAACAGATGAGCGGCAGGAAAACAGAACAAAGGAGGACTTGTGACTTATGAAAATACAAACAAACACTGACACGGGACACAGAAATTATATTGCCGATTTCTTTCAAAACAAATTTGAATGGCAGTGTATACTTTTTATAGTATACTCTTCTCTTTATTATTGATGTTTCTAATATTAACCTCTGTTGTTTGACAGTGAAGGATCTGGTTATTTAATTTTTGGTTTCAAAACCACCTACGTGCATGTATGTATATTATCTGATGGTGCAACATGTTCTCACTCCCAACTCATTACATGTTGCATGGTGATCGGGAGTCTAACTTATGCCAAGAAGGCATAAGCAATATCAAATCTTTGCAAGATATTTAATGTTTTGTTTGTGTGTGCCACACCATTTATTATTGTCCATTGATTATTTCATCCTTGTAGCTTATAAACAACCTTATTTACAGATGGACTAACATAAAAACATCTTTACTCTTGGAAGTGTTATAAGACCAGCCATTCCGATTAGATCTTACTAGATCGAGAAAGTGTTTTCCAGTTATATGGGAGCTCTTATAATAAAGAATTTGCATCATCACACTCTGTTAGGAAACTTGACTTAATTAAAGAGAAATAAAAATATTATCCACAACACAATGTGCAGCTTTTATTTAGAGACATATTCGATAACATAAGAACACACACACTAACCCTTTTAGCCATTATTACTGTCCAGTGAAAATACAGTGTGGCTCTTGTCTGACAGTTGGTGTGAGATAAACATTTGTGGATATAAAATAAGTATGAGAACCATGTCTGAGGCAGAGCTTTTTGGGCCCCAAGCACAGAAAATAAATTAAAATAAGTACACACCCAGATGAAACTCGATTGGAGATAAGGAATATAACCCAGCATGTTTACTGACTTTAGTGCAATCGAGTTCTGAAGAGTGGCACACAACGCAAATCTCACCCATAGACCGCTATACAGTATGTGCGTGTTCCCTTTCGAGGGAACTCGCACTGCATCGATGACGACACTATGGGGAACGCCTCTTAGCGTAACACGTCTGAAGTATGAATGAAACTAATCCAATCCTATTGGCGTTGCATGATGATGTAGCGTGTGACGGCATACACGGAAGCTACAATAGGGCGCCGGCACACAACAGCGTTAGCTTTCACTCTTCAGCAAGCACTCTCTGTTGTGTATCTGTCTATTTGGTGTTGTCTGTAAAATATATATTATATCGAAATGGCAAGTGAGCAGTTTAAAAAGTGTGTGCATCCCTGCCCTCGTTTTATCACAGGTGGGGACACACATGAGTTATGTGTATACTGCTTAAGAGCGCAGCATGCCCAGGCAGCCCTTGAGGGGCTGCTTGCGGCCACTATGAAACACTCCCTATCGGAGTGCTGCACTCCCGCCTGGCTATCTTTGATGAAGCTGGTCAGGCTCGCACTCCCCGTGGTTCAGGTCCGGTGGCGCGGCGGCTCAGATCGTGTTGGTTTGCAAATAGAGCTAGCAGAAGGGATCGAGACTGCTTCGGCACTTTCTCGGTGCTCATCTGATAGCTCCGATCCCTTCATTACCCATGCGGAAGACCGCCCTGCGACTTCTAATGCTCGGGTTGAGAGCCCGGTTCTACAGCTGTCTGATTCAGATATAGACGTGCTCAGCATCTTGGCGGGGGATCTGGATGAAACACGTTTCATTTCAGACTGCACCAGTGTATGAAGAGCTCGCGGAGGTTGTGACGCGGGCAGTGGCCAAATTAAACATTAGTTGGCCACAAGAGAGGCAGGAAGCGCAGGCTAGAAGTAAGTTTGATGAGCGCTTTCTGCAGCACCGTTCACAGCCTTCACGCCGGGGTTTGCTTCTTCTTCCCAGACTTGCACAATGAGTTGTGTAAGTCATGGAACAGGCCTGTCGAATCATCTGGTGTTGGATTACAGCAACATTGTGGGGGTTAAGGAGAACAGTTATGGGATGATGCCGCGTGTGGAGGAGGCTTTGGCCAGTTACCTCTCCCCCGACGTTGCGTCATCCCTTAAAGTCCCTGTTATGGCAATTCAAAAAAAAAAAATCGTCTTGGTTACTAACGTAACCTCGGTTCCCTGAGATGAGGGAACGAGTATTGCGTAAGTAGCTTACGCTATGGGAAAACTCCTTTTCTCGAGAATATTGAAGCCAAATTTTTGAAACGCAGTGTAGCTGCACAGCATACACAGATGAGCGGCAAGCGCGGTCATTGGCTGTGCTGCGGCAACTGCATGAACCTATGATGGGGCGGCTCAGACGCATAGTCCAATCAGGGCAATTCACGCCCTGACACGTCAGAGCCCACCAGGATGGGCGTGGCCAGAGGCTATAAATTGAGCCCATCGTCCGTCAAAGTCTTTAGGTTAAATTGACTGAAGCGATTCCCTGACTATAGCACAAGCATGGCGAGTTACGCAATACTCGTTCCCTCATCTCAGGGAACCGAGGTTACATTAGTAACCGAGAAGTTCCCTTTCGAGAGGTCTCTCCTATTGCGTAAGTAGTTTACGCTATGGGAACCCCCTTCGAAATGCTGTGCGTGCTTAACTTCGCTCTAATATTAGCCTGAGGCAAGATGCCTGAAGCCTTTAAGAGTAAAGTATGAACCCAATAAGCCGGTCAGTGACGGGCTTCATAAGGGAAAAAAGGAGGAGTGGGCCTAATGACCTTAATAAATTATATATAATGTATAATATATATATATATATATATATGAACTATAGTTTGTGTAAAACAGGACCGGATTATATCGGGCTCACGTTTTATGGGGGGCCTCTTGTGGAATGAGCTCTGATGCCTAAGGGGCAGTGAAGGCCCTTAGACTCATAAGCCAGCGCTATAGCGTCAATTATCCAGCGCGATAATCTCTGCTTTGAGACGGCGAGACCTTTGGTGCGGCCGCCAAAGCACACAAAAAGCTGTTCTGACTGTCTGAATGAGGCAGAACACTCTAGATACACTCTGAGGGCCCTGACGGGACAGAGTAAATTTGCATCTCTTCCGTCCTCTGGTGAGGAAAGAGCTGCTAGGGAAATAACCTGTGCTCTGAAGGGAGCGGAGAGCACTTTAGGAATATAACCATGCCTTGGCTTAAGGACGGCTCTTGCAGTCGTTATGTCCAAACTCAAGACAAGACGCGCTCGAAGACAGCGAGTGTAAATCGCCCACTCTTTTAACGGAGGCGAGCGCCAGTAAAAGAGCGGTTTTGAGCGAAAGATGCTTCAGGTCGGCAGACTGAAGTGGCTCAAACGGGGAGCCTTTTAGTGCTTCCAGGACCTTGGAGAGGTCCCAGATAGGAACAGAGGGGGGTCGCGGAGGGTTTAGCCTCCTTGCCCCTTTAAGGAAGCGGACAATTAGTTAGTTTCTTCCTAATGATTGTCCGGCCACAGGAGCGTGCGATGGGAATTTCCTATCAGGAGGGCAGAGGGCTCAATATTCCACCCGAGTAGTCGAGACCATACTCAGCTCCAGAGCTCCGTCCACCAGGAAGTTTTACAGCCTAAAGTGGAATGTTTTCACCACTTGGTGTAGAGAGCAAGGCATGGTGGTTAACTGCCCGGTGGCTTCAGTGCTGTAGTTCCTCCAAGACCGCTTCTCTGCTGGTCTTACCCCATTCACCACACTCTAGGTGTACGTGGCTGCCGTTGTGGTTTTCCACACTCCTCTGGGTGTTGGGCCTCTGGGAAGACATCAGCTGGTCGTACGTTTCCTCTGTGGGGCTTGGAGGATGAGACCTGCGACTCGGACCGGAGTTCCCACATGGGACCTGGCAGTTTTTCTCGAAGGGCTAGTTGAGGCCCCCTTCGAACCTCTGGAGTCGCCTGCGGCCAAGAACCTGTCACTTGAGTTGATATTTCTCTTTGCCATTACCTCTCTCAAGAGGGTAGGAGATCTCCAGGTGCTCTGCATATCTCCGCAGTGCCTGAAGTTTGCTCCTGGTAGAATTAAAGCCATCTTGCACCTCAGACTGGACTATGTCCTTAAGGTGCCTTCAAATATGGTGAGGTCAATGGTTCTGCAGGCTTTTCATCCCCCACCTCATGTGACAGCGGAAGATGGGAGACTTAATTTGCTCTGCCCTGTCAGAGCTCTTAACATCTATGTTCAGAGGTCTTCTCAGTGGAGGAAGGCGGACCAGTTATTGGTGTGTTTTGGGTCAAAGAAGTCTCCCAGCTTCTAAACAGACCATCAGCAACTGGATAGTTTAGCATATTTCCCTGGCCTATCAGGTGTGCAGTTTGCCTTCACCTTTGGCCGTGAGGGCTCACTCTACCAGAGGCATGGCATCCTCTAGAACCCTCCTTTCAGGGGCACCTATTCATGAGATATGTGATGTGGCTGACTGGGCCACTCTGCACACATTCATGAGATTTTGTCACTGTGGTCTGTTTATTCACATATCACAAAGTAATTTAAACTCAAAACAATATTTCACATCCATTTATTTATTTGGTAAGTAGCTGAGTAAAAGTTGGGATAATGTACAGTCAGCTGATCTTTATCCCTTGCAGATGTGATATTGTTATAAATACAGTGGACCTTACATAACAGAGTCATTGACTGAGCACCATATGCTGTAAAGTGTAAATGTTTTATGCTGCTGCTGCACACAGGTTATCTCACTCATTCAGAGGAAAATTTTAATGAATTTCATGAGCTCACACATTCTGTATACCAGTGCTGATCTTGAAAATGTGCTAGAAATATGTGTGCAAAAATATAACAACTCCATCATGATTTATGAGTATAACAATATATTTATAACCCTTTCGGCTTAACCAATCTAAAATGAACTACATACTTGACCACCATCCTCCTGAGGCCACAATTGAAGTTGGAAGATTGTGTGTAAAACCTTACTGTTTGGGTTAATCACATGGTCATTTTTGGTTTATAATTTGAGATAAATATGATTAATGGTTAATGACAAAATGTGTATCGCCTGATTAAGCAGAAGATTATCTTGTTTAGGTTATGATGTGTAACATTTACTTACATTTTCACCTGTAATGTAATAATAGTAATAATAATAATAATAACACAAACTATGTAGAAATATTATAGCTGACCAGACTAGGATATTTCCTATTGATTTATTTACCTTTCTGAATTAAAATGCTTTAAATTAAATAACTAGATAAGCGTGCACACCAATGCATGACAAAGTTCTGTTTATTATTACATTTAATCATTTAGCAGACACTTTTATACAAAGCGACTTACAAATGAGGATAACAATAGTAGCAATGAAACCAACAATATGCTGTGACTAGTATAGCACAGTACTCATAGCAATTTTTTTTTTTCTGATATATAGAATAGTAAGTGTTAGTATTAATGGATCAGGTGTTTATGAAAAAGATGCATTTCGGCTGTTTCTTGAAAATGGCTAAAGTCTCAGGATCTCGGGTTGAGTTAGGCAGGTCATTCCACCAGCTTGGAACAGTCAAGGTAAAGGTCGTGAAAGTGATTTTGTCCCTCTTTGGGATTCCACCACATGGCGTTGTTCACTTGGAGGGCATATGAGTCTGAAGTAGTGAGTTTAGGTATGGGGTGCAAAGACAGTAGTTGTTCTGTAGTCAGTGCCTTAAATTTGATGCAAATGGCACTTGGCAACCAGTGAAATTTTATGAGAGGTGTGACGTGTGCTCTCTTCGGCTCGTTAAAGATCACTCTTGGTGCAGCATTCTGGTCAGTTACATTTATGCATTTTGGCAGACACTTTTATCCAAAGCGACTTACACTGCATTTCAAGGTACACATTTACATTCTTATCAGTTCTTGCTTTCCCTGGGAAACGAACCTATGACCTAGGCGTTGTAAGCGCCAAAGTTCTACTGTTTGAGCTACAGGAAAGCTATCAGTTGTAGATTGCAGAGTAGCAACTTTGCATCAGTTACAGAGTTTTGACAGTGTATGTTGGAAGGTCTGCCAAGAGAGCGTTGCAATAGTCCAGTCTGAATAGAACAAGAGCTTGGACAAGGAGTTGTGTAGCCTGCTCCGATAGGAAGGACCTGATCCTCCTAATGATGTATAGGGAAAATCTGCAGGGCCGGGCAGTTCTAGCAGTGTGGTCTGTGAAGTTAAACTGATCATGAATCACAACTCCAAGGTTTCTGGGTGTCCTGGATGGAGTTATGGTTAACAAACCTAGCTGAATGCAAGTTGTGATGAAGTGTTGGGTTGGATGAAACCACAAGCAGTTCTGTATTCGCAAGGTTGAGTTAAAGGTGGTGGTTCTTGATTCAGCAAGAAATGTCTGTCAGGCAGGCTGAGACGTGAGCAGTTAACGCCGGATCATCTGGCTGGAGTGAGAGGTAGAGTTGTGTGTTATCAGCATAGCAGTGATAGGAAAAATCATATTTCTGAATGACAGATCATAGTGATGACACATAGATGATACACGGTCCAAGCACTGAGCCCTGAGGCACCCCAGTAGCTAGATTTTGCAACTTAGACACCTCACCCCTCCACGACACCCTGAAGGAGGTAAGACACCATTGGAGTGCGGTTCCTGAGATGCCCTTCGTCATGAGCGTTGACAGAAGCATCTGGTGGTTAACTGTTTCAAAAGCAGCAGACAGATCCAGCAAGATGAGTACTGAGGATTTAGAAGCTGCTCTTGCCAGTCTCAGAACTTCAATAACCGAGAGCAGGGCAGTTTCAGATGAGTAGCCACTTTTAAAAACCAGACTGGTTGTCATATAACTGTTTTCTGTTATTATAAGCATGCTCTACAGTTTTTTCCTCTGCCGCTTTAAATGCTCAAGCTCTTTAAAGCAGGATGGATTATCAGGATTGGCTGTCAATGTTTTTATAGTTTATCAGCTGGAAAAAAAAGTGAAAGTGATTCCAATGATATCATTCCTCTGTGCTTTTATTATTAGTTGGGGTATGGGCTCTGCTACTCTTTTAAATTTAGAATGATTTAAATGATTTTTTTTTTTTTTTTTTAGCAGTGGATCATATATATATTTTTCTAAATCACTAATGCTTGTATTATTATTATTACTACTACTCTTCATTTGTTGTTTTGTTTCGCTGTTTTTCTTTTTCACAACAGCTGCTACTTGTCCTCTAATTCTAGACCATGAAGATCTTCTTTAAATGTGTGGAAATAAATAAGCCTACATTGATTTGCATTTGAATTGAACACCAGCATAAATCAAGAAAGCCGAGGACTTCTCATTGAAGGTAGAGCAAATGTGTGCTTGGACTAGGTGAGATAATTTATCAGTCTCAAATCTCCACATGTCAGAGGCATCGGCCAGCAGCTGATGTTGCCTGAGGTGCTTCACACATTTGATGGAAATGAAAATGGATGTTTCCCATGATGGGAGAGCTCCATACAGGGATTACTTACCCATTTTCAAACTGTGGCAGAATCTTTTGAAACATAAGCTCACACTGTCGTGTCTGTAAGAAGATGCATCTGTCTTTCTCTCTAACTTTAACTCTCTCACTTTCTCACTTCCCTAAATTCTTTCTGTCTGCGCTGTCCTTCATTGGATTTAAACTAGCTGTAAATCTTAAAATATTCATTACTAGAAAATTAATTCTTTGACAAGTATTGGCAAAGTCTCTGTTAGAAATCCATATAAAGCTAATTTTTCATTTATTATCATTATAGCTTCAATCAAAGGACATATTAACTTGCAGCAAGGGAAGTGAATGCTGTCACGTGAATAATAGTATTGATTCCAATACCAAAAATCTCATCAGATCCTACCACGTTTTTTCAGAAAATTGAACAGGGTGTCACAGTAATTTGATCTATATTTTTAAATAAATAACACAAAGTTTGTTATTTTATCTGTTTCTGATATAATAATGGAGTAAACAAATTTTAATTGTAGAGACATAAATTAACACAAGCTGGTTTTAACTTGTGTGGGATGTTTAAATCAATGTAAATGTATGATTGTGTTCATTGCAAATGACTATACATGCATTATTCAGCAAGCATTCTTCCTCAAGCACTCCTTAACTTTGCTGTCCAATGAAAGCATGTCCTACTTTTCACTCTAGGCATAAAGACATGGGGGACTGATTGTTGCCTGGGTCTGCTTTCCTGATGTTTGAGGAATTGCCAGGAATCAAGTCCCATGGGGTGGCACAGAGGGGTTTGGATGGAGATGGAACAGCCTCTCCTGCTGAATGGACGGTCTAGGGAGCAACACAATATGCCTTGGGCCATACTGAATAAGACACAAATGCTTTGCTAAACAGATGCTGTGAGTAGGAATGTGAATGAATTGCACCTACTGATATTGTTCTATATTTGCACCGGTTGTCATTATAGTTTTAGTGAGAGATTCACTAATAATTTAGCAATTTGGGTAACATCATTAAAAAAAAAAAAAAATGTGCAGAATGCAATTTACATGGATTATTCTAACTTGCAGGTTGGTTGTGAGTGCTAGATACAGCAAAAGATCTGCCATACTTTGCAGGAACTATGCAGTATTATTGATACACCACTGCAAACCAGACATATACCAGATATTTAAAGCAGCTGTTAAAGCATTAACACCTGGAAACTTGAAATATATGAAGACTTCAGATGCAAAAGCCTCTAAGTGCCATCTGAAAATTTCTTTTAAAATGATTTTTTTTTTTTTTTAAGTTCAATTTTACATTGATAATTAGGTGAATGGCTTCAGTTTCTTTCCCACAATCCGATATATCAGATATGGAAGTATGCAAGTTTGGTGAGCGTGTACATATTTCTGCGAAAATGTTAAGCTAAAAATAAAGATGGTGTCTGAAAGTTGAGGTTGGTGGTCAGTTTGTTTGTAAATACATTTTTTTGACTGGGGTGGGCGATACGGCAACAATATATCACGATTTGTTTTTCAGGAAAATCACGATTCACGATTTTATCATGATTCTTTTTCATGTTGGTTTTACTATTTTGCAAGTGACTGAGCATTACAGCCAAACTAATGTCCTTATTTTAAAAACAAAGCCTTACAAGGTAACACAATATAAAAAAAAGAAAAAAAGTTAGACATTTAGGCCAAAGTGGCGAAGATAAAAATCTCATTATTCTCATTATTTTGTTTGTTATTAAAAAGATAAGAACAAAGATACACATTTACATATACACAACATACAATATAGAAATTAAATAAACAGAGGTTTATTTTTTCAGCTACAGTAGGTGTATTCAACAGAAGCATTCAAGAAAGAAATTAAATTAACAAACATAAAAATAAAACACTACATAGTCTTCACTGTATTAAAGACGGACACACTGGCACCAGCATGCACACCGACATGGACACACTGCCACAGACACCAGCACCACCACGGAAACCTGCACACCGGCACGGACACGGACACAAACACGGACACCGGCACACCGACAAGGACATTGGCACAGACACACGGACGCACCGGCACAGAATCCGGCACCTGCACAGACACACTGGCAGGGACACGGACACCACGGCACGGAAACCGGCACCGGCACACTGGCATGGACACCGGTACAGACACCGGAAACCGACATCGGCACAGGAACGGATACCAGCACCGGTACGGACACCGGCACCGACACGGACACACCGGCATGGACACACCGGCGCGAGCAACAACACGGACACACTGGCACGGACACACTGTTACGGACACACCGCCAAAGACACCGACACCGACATCGGCACAGGAACAGGAACAGAAACCAGCACCGACACGGACACACTACCACAGACACCAGCACCGTCACGGAAACCGGCACACCAGCATGGACACGGACACACTGGCATGGACACCGGCACCAACACGACCACCGGCACCAACACGAACACCGACACACAGACATACCGGCACGGACACATGGATGCACCGGCACAGAAACCGATACGGGCACACCTGCTCGAGATAAATAGAACTTTACATTGGCCTAGTGCAAAAATACAAAAACTGTATTTGGTCTCTCTTTTTTATGTAATGTTTATTTAACCAGGAAAAGTAAGCATGACAGGGACATAAATTTACATTTGATATATACAGTATATAAAAGTGAGGACTTTACCTCCTCATTTTAAAACACCACCGCACACCACTGCCATATAGGTGACTTCAAACAAAACTAATATTAACAAGAAAACAGAAAAATGCAACATCAACAAATACACATTAGCTTAAAAAAATACTTTTCAATTGCCAAGACAGAATATGAAGCATAATAACAGAAGAGTTATTCTCTTATATTAACTTAGGCTACAGTACTTTTGACTGGAGACTTTCAATGGATGGATGGAAAGATAGATAGAGAAAGATATAGACTTGCTCTCTGAAGCATTATATAGGCTTGTATGTTTTTGCATGTCTGTTTTTTTTTAGAGTTTTATGTATATATTTGAAGTTGAACCTTTTTTCAACTTCAAATCTATTGTTAAGACTATAATACATTTAGTGAGGACAGTATGTCACAGTACTGTGGATATCTAATAACACAGCGTCGATCAATAATAAATCAGTGCTGAACCAAACTACATCTCCACCCATCTATCAGAGCCGGTCCTCTTGACTGCAAGCCCGGAAACAACAGCTAAAAAACAGTGGGCATGAACCAGAACCTGATTAGGTTATTCCTGCATGCACTGAGCTGGGGGCCATAAAAGGAGCTGAATTACTATCATATACTTTTTTAAATATTACTTGCTACTGTACATCTGTGTGTAAAGTGATGTCCCATGGAATGTACCATGTGTGGGAGTGTGTCAGGTTAGTGCACCATAAAGTAACCTTTCGAACACTTCCTGAGCGGCCCTGTATATGATTAATAGTGCTTTATGATTCATAATGCACAATATAATCCATGATGCATATTTTTGGGAGCATTTGAGGACATTTGTGGGCTGTTTTCAGTCAGAGAATTGGCATTTCTTTAAATGAGATCAACACACATTGTGACCATTTCAAACATTTTAGCAGCCAAGCATTGTAATAACCTTGCTCTAGTTTCTTTTAAGGAGTCGTTAACAAGATCATGTTACTGACAGCAAAGCTAATAATATACTGTAGCATTGTTTACAACTAGTTATGAGACAATGTAGTGTTCACTCGTTGTGGCTAATGTGTTCATTGACTCCAGCTTTTAAAAGCTTGGCTCATATTTGAGCACATTAATGTCTGTTAAAATCTGAATGGAGTCTTAATTGAAGACTATGTTAAAAACTAAGTCTGACAAAAGGATTAAACACTCTGTTCCACTGGCCAGTAATCCAGATTCCCTTCACAGTACATTACATCCATTGGTTGTCATTAAGTATTCTGAAGACTATTCTGAGCTGATCCACTGGTGTAGTTTCACTCAAAAGAGGAAAAAAACAATGTTCCCCCAGGGCACCCCCTCCACGCTCAAAGTATATGTGACGGCCAGCATCTCACGCTCTTGTGGCCGGACAATCACTAGGAAGAAACAACCTCATCATGTGCTTCCTTAAAGGGGCAAGGAGGCTAAAACCCGCGGCACCCCACTCTGTGCCTATCTGGGACCTCTCCACGGTCCTGGAAGCAATGAAGGGTGCCCCATTTGAGCTGCTTCGGTCTGCGGATCTGTAAAACCGCTCTCTTACTGGTGCTTGCTTCAGTCAAGAGAGTGGGCGATTTACATGCGCTATCAGTAAGCGCATCCTGCCTTGAGTTTGGGCCTAATGACTCAAGAGTCGTCCTTAAGCCAAGGCATGGTTATGTTCCTAAAGTGCTCTCGACTCCATTCAGAGCACAGGTTATTTCACTAGCAGCTCTTCCCTCACCAAAAGATGAAAGAGACGTGAATTTACTCTGTCCCGTCAGGGCTCTCAGAGTTTATTTGGAGCGTTCTGCCTCGTTCAGACAGTCGGAACAGCTTTTTGTATGCTTTGGCGGCCGCACCAGGGGGCTCACCGTCTCAAAGCAGACATCATCACGCTGGATAGTTGATGCTATCGCGCTGGCTTATGAGTCTAAGGGCCTTCATTGCCCCTTAGGCATCAGAGCTCAGAGGTACTGGCCTCGTCTTGGGCTTGGTCAAGTGGAATACCTTTGAAGATATCTGTGCGGTGGCCGGCTGGGCCTCGCCGTTCACATTAAGGAGGTTTTATAACCTGGAAGTTCCCACTTTGCAAGCGAGGGTTCTTTCAATACAAGATGTGTAAGCACAAACCCCCTGAGCCTTAGGGCCCGATAAATATCCGGTCCTGACTAAATTCGAACTGCAGTTCTCATATATATACACATTATAAAAGGTTTTGGCCCTCAGTAGGCCCATTCCTTGTTTTTCCCTATACGAAGCCCGTCACGGACTGGCTTTTATTGGGTTCATAATTTACTCTTCTATAAGCCTCAGGCATCTTACATTTACATTTATGCATTTGACAGACACTTTTATCCAAAGCGACTTACATTGCATTGAATTGAATATTCGATTTCCACACGTAGGCGGGAATGAAACGCCCCTTTCCTCCGATTTGTCAGCCGAAGATCAAACTGTTCCGTCATCAGTTCTTCCTCAGTTCCGTTCAGCAGAATAATAGTCCTCCGCTGCTGCAGCTGTACGGATTCTTAACACATTTATTGCAACTACTACATTTTATCTTTGTCTCATCAAAAAACGAGAATAATGGCTCGACAAAATCCGTTCCGGGAAGAGCATAGACAGGGCTTTCTTCTACGTAGACATAAAGTCACGCTTTGCATCAGCTGCATATGGCAGGGTAAATGACGGCTTTCATAGTCTATATGGTCGCCCTCGCCCAGTAAGTTTAAAAAAAGAATAATATTAATAAATTAAGATATAAATCAATATAATTAGTTGTAAATTAAATATTTTAAACACTAATACAAAAAGGAAATAATAATGCATTGACTTGGGTATATAATAGGCCATGCATGAACTGTCATTCAGATGACTATCTGACAACCGAGAACAACAGAGATATTAAAGGTCCCGTTCTTCGTGATCCCATGTTTCAAACTTTAGTTAGTGTGTAATGTTGTTGTTAGAGTATAAATAATATCTGTAAAATTATAAAGCTCAAAGTTCAATGCCAAGCGAGATATTTTATTTAACAGAAGTCGCCTACATCGAACGGCCCGTTTGGACTACATCCCTCTACTTCCTTCTTTAATGACGTCACTAGAACCATTTTTTGACTAACCTCCGCCCACAGGAATGCTCCCTCAACTCTACCGAAATTCGTTTATGTAGGCTACTTGCGCACTTCTTATAACTTACTGTTTACTCAGCTCTTATGGTGATTTTCTGAAGTAAAACTGACGCTTTATCTTTTGTGTGATGTACAATAAACTTTATTAAACTCATCAGTATATGTTTGATCATCATTCGGACCTGGTCCGAAACAGCAGACTTGTAGGCTATTAATAAATAATGGATACATACAAGCAGATGACAAATACGTTATAATAACCGTAATTAAACTACTAAACACTATACCTGTTCCATCTCTATACAGCACTCTGACTCTGTAGGCATTATTGTCCGACTCGAAATGAACACCGTTACTGAGAGTTTCTGATATTATCATCATTCTGTGAGATGAAATTGTCCTGAGAGACTGAGAGAGAGCTCATGAAGCTCCGCCCCCTGGGTCGTCCAGCAGCAGCTTATTTGCATTTAAAGGGCACACACTAAAACAGCGCGTTTTTCTGAGCCCCCAAAAATGACAATTTAAACATGCTGTAAAAAATGATCTGTTGGGTATTTTGAACTGAAACTTCACATACACACTCTGGGGACATCAGAGACTTATTTTACATCTTGTGAAAAGGGGCATAATACGGGACCTTTAAAACACATAGGCTACTCTTCTGAGTTTTATGATGTAGGCCTTGTGTTTTATTAAAATTTATTATAATTTATATCTCAAAAGGATGTGCTTGTGCACGGTGCGAACCGCTGGCACACAGGACTACAATGCAAGATTTTCATAAAGGCAATAACTTGCCACTTTAGTCTGTTTCTTACCAAACCCTACCTTCAGAACGCTTGGAATATACTGCACGAGTTGCATAGGATTATTTTACGACAGATTTGCATCGGCTTTAAAAAATAAATAAAATCCACCATTCTCTGACATTAAATGGGCAAGTGCGAGCAGGACTTTCTCTCTCTCTCTCTCTCTCTCTCTCTCTCTTTCTCTCTCTCTCTCTTTGTGTTCCGAAAAAAGAAGGTAATGAGCCTTTAATAGCTCTTAGCTTTGCTGCTCTTGGCTGCGTTTCCCAAAACCTTCTTAATGCTACGTCGTTCTTAAGTAACACCTTATGCTGTACCTTATCGATAATACGTGTTTCCCGAAACGTTCTTAGTTAAGTATACCTTCAGTAAGTCATACGTTCGGAAGGTTGGTCTGGACCACTCTTAGCTTTACCTTATCACTGTTACAGGTCTCATCATCATCATCATCGGGCAGGCTTTTTAGGCGCAATGATATTTCTCCACAGTCCTCTTTCTGTTTTTGCAGGTCTATATGAATATAATTCTGAAGTTTTAATACACACAGACAGTGTTCAGTTAGGCTAATTCAAGTGTTTTCATGCAAAGAATAAAATTGTCATTACACTGATTGTTGTTAGAATTTTAATTATATTATTATATATATTATATTATTAATTTAATAAAAGAGCGCTTTTAAAGGCCAGTGAAAGCATAGGCTACTGTCAGTTAAGTCCTATTCAGACGCTAATTTTTTCTCATGGCCTCGTTCGGTATTTTAAAAATTTACAGGGGTAAGTCGGTGATTTTAGTGCCGTCTGAATCCATAATATCGTTTTTTTCTCACCCAACCCGCATAAAAATCCCTGGCCAAATTAGTACCTTCTGTTTTTTGACAAACAGGTCGTGTGGTAATTTAATTGCGTCTGAATCCAAATCTCTGAGTTTACAAGAAGAGATTCCAAATTCACTGTTTAAATCCTTTTTGATCACTGCCGAGCACCGTACGTAAGATCTACACTTTTATTACTGAAATGCTGGAAAGTATTTACAAAAACAATATTTCCTCACAGCTCCACCTCAGAGAACAAAAATAGGAAAGAGAAGAAAGCACGTAAAAATTTGAAATGGTTATCATGGCAGCAATATATGATACAATTTTAAAATATGTAGGCTAGGCTATTATAGGCTATTATAGTTTGGATGTTTTATAATATCCCATGAGTCCTAATAAATGCAATTTCAACTATTTCTGAAGTGCTTCTTTCATTCTTTCTCACATAATGCAGTGAAGCAGCCCCTGCACAAGAGAATAATTGATTCTCGAGCCATCGATATCAACCAATTCAGCACCATTGCCACGGAGCTCTGGGTAATGTCGCACGTAAGAAGGTATATCTTAAGCAGCTTCCTAAGGTATGGTTCGGGGAACACGCCTAGCAATGCTATACCTTTAGTTAAGTTATACCTTAAGTTATACCTTAAGAGAGACAACGTTATCGGAAAACTCAGCCCTTGTTTATGTGTTGTTATGCAGGTATTATTTTCTTTTAATCTGGTTGTTCTGTAAAGCACTTTGGTCAGCCTAGTGGCTGTTGTAAATGTGCTATAAAGTGAACTTGAACTTGAAACCATTGTGCCAGAGGTGGACAGTAACAAAGTACATTTACAACTGTTCCCTCGGTTTGACAAATCGTGGCCACGTATTAATAAACCGTAGCAGGGCCGTCACCAGAACAAACCAATTGGGGGGGCATTTAATTTTCATAGGGGGGCACACTTTTTTTAATGATCTGAGACAGACCAAAACAACAACCCATATTAGGCTATAACTAAAATAGACCACAATAGTATTGTTTTGTTCAATTATTCAAATAAAATACTTCACCGTATGATCTCAACGTCTCTGTTTATTTTCTCTTAACATTTCCACATTTAGCTAGTAGCCTATATTTTTTGTTAATCTGCATTGTTCGTCACATACAGAACACAGTGCCATCTAGTGGCTTTCTTGAGTGACAGGCACAATTAACGTAACGTATCATTACAAGTCCAACCTAAAACTACACCAAAGCCAATTTTATTTATGACTCTACACTTCATAAACATGAGTCACAAAAGCTCCTGGTTTCCACCAACAACACAACAACAATAATAAAATCAATGCATACCATATTGCAATAAAAATTTAGCAATGTAGCAGGAAAGCAGTGTATTCACAATTGATTAAAATAGTTGAAGGCAGCGGGTCTCCGAGTGAAATCTTCGAAGAACTTTATCTTTCCATTCATGTTGACACTTGCGTGTGAGATCCTTCTCAAATGCCAGCTGAATGAGCTGGGCCTTGCGTGTGTGGCGCATAGAACGTCTGTGGTCGGTGAATACATTCCTCAAAACTGAAAATGAATTTTCACACATTGCGGTTGAAGCACCAAGCGTCAATCCGGTTTTCAAAGCTGTCAGTACACTTGGCATTGCTTCTAATGTTTTGTGGTACTTTGAAAGGAGATTTTGTGTTGTCAATTTCGCGTTTCCTTCTTTGTTTATTTGTGTAGAAATGAACTGTTTAGCAACAATGCATTCTGTCTCAACGATGGTTGATTTTGTTAATGACATGATGTGCTGTAGTAACTTCGGATTCAAAAATTGATCGCTCTCCGGGTTCAAAGCAATCAGCGATTGCGCAAGCTGTGTGTTGCGCTCACCGAAGCGATGGTTGATTTCTCCAAGAAGTGTGTCAAGTGCACTGTAATAAAGCCTTCGTAGCTCTGGTTTGTCATTGTCCTTTTGTCCTGTTGTCTCTTCAACGAAATACTGGTGTAAATTCTTATTTACTGTGCGCTGCCGTTTTGAAGGTGCGGAAGTAACATCCAAATCGGTGACCGCATCCCACAGCTCTGTGAACTTGGCCTCACAGCGGAGTTCACTCACACACTTAGTGGCACTCGCGACCAGTTCCAACCCAGTCAACAGGTCCATGTCCTCACTTTGCAAAAGCTTGTTAGGGCCATCCAGCAACATCAACACTGTCTTTACAAAGTGTGCGATGAACATAAATGCAGGCTGAGAAATTTCCCTCAAAAGCCCAATGGCCTCCATCCTCACCTCAGCACCATATGTGCGCTCTGCGTCGATCTCCGAAAGCAAAGAAATTATCTCCTTGTAAGACTTAATGATCACAGATACTGTTGATAAATGTCCTGTCCATCTCTGCTCAAGAAGTCGCTTTAATCGCTCACCTTTGTACTGCGCCGAAACAGTAGGCTTCCGAAAGAATCTGTACAGGGTGCAACATACATCAAAAAAATCGGTGACTGCTTTCTCTGCTGTCAAAGTGTTCACGACCACCAGGTGCAGCTGATGGTTCATGCAATGAACATATGGGATTTCTCGGCCCAGCTTTTCTTGAAGTAGTTTCTGCACACCGCCATTCTTTCCAGCCATAACAGAAGCTCCATCATACACCTGACTTAAAATTTGTGACGTGTTCAGTCCGGCTTTTGCCAGTTCTTCCATAATTTTGTTTGTCAGTGTGTTGGCATCACCGGCATCTGCTGTAGCTATTGTGAGAAGACGTTCTGTTGTTTCATGTAATGCAGACACGAAGCGAATAACTATAGATATGTTCTCACATCCAGTGGCGTCCCGTGTCCCATCCACTTTAATAGTATACCACGAATCGCCCACCTCTTGGACAATGGCATCAGTCACGACGTTACTCATAATGCCGATCAGTTCATTTTGCATATCCGGACTTGTGTAGCTTGCATTACGGGGGATGTGTTTTATTATTTCAGACAATGTAGGGTCTTTCTTAACAGTATAATTCAACAGGGAGAGAAAAAGACCACTACCATCCTCTGCCATGTCATCAAACGCACCACAGCTCCCTCTGAAAGGTAACTGATTTTCAGCGAGAAATCCCACAACATCAATGAGAGCAGACACGTAATAACGATTTCTGCTTAGCTGATCAGAATTAAGAAGTGTGGAAATTTCCCTTCCACTGTCCATGCGCATCTGGTGTTCTTTCCATCTTGCCAGACATGTCAAATGTTCTTTTGAACTTGCGTGTTTATGGAATCCCTTGTCTTTTTCAGCGGCATGTTTCCAGTCCCGGTACCCTTTAACTGTGAAAGTCGAGTCTACTACGGCGTGCGCACTATTGAACACTCGACATGGGAAGCAGAATGCTGCATCAGCTTTGACACTATATTCAAGCCAGTCACGAGTCTGATACCATGAAGACACAAAGGAGCGATTTTTATTATTATACAAGCGAGCAGGGTATCGCTGTAAAATGATCTGATTCGGTCCTTCATTTCCAAGATCATCAATGGCCTGCAGCTTTGGCCCAGTCACAGCCACAGCGGCGATCACGTCACTAGTAGTAGGCCCATTCATAATTACACCCGCTGCTCTGTCTACGCTGTGAACTTGTGTCTCATTAGACAAATTCTCCATTCCTACCATAGCTCCAGAGTCGTCTCCACACACGTTGTTGTTAGTAAAAGTCGTCTTTGTCAACGACGAATCTTTAAACCACTTTCTTATATCCATAGCTTTGCTGTACAAAACCGCCAAAATTTGATTCTGAGATCGCATGCAATGCGCAGCTGCGCAAAGGAATTACGTATAAACAATACTGTATGCTTAACTAAATGAATTGCATGATTTATATACATATATATACTTACACACAAACTGCATATTGTAATTTGAATAAATAAAACTACTAACACAAAAATAACATATTGAAAGGTCTGCTGCTGGAGACTTGCCATTGGCTGTTGAATTTGAATAATTAATGAGGTAGGTCTTTGCAAGGTTTGGGTGCTGTTTTGGGATGTTTTAACAGTCATTTATGAATATAATTATATTTCAAGTTACGTTCTGTGTAATAATGCGTTGAATAATGAATTTTCTGAATCATTTCTGAAGATAATGTGTTATGCATTTCTAGTGTTACCGTTGTATAGATTACTGTTCCTGTGAGCTAAGTTCTGCTGAAACATCTTGGTAAGAGAGTGAAAATGATCACAATTACAGACAATTTCATTAATATCGACCATATAATGTAAATATGTTTATTATCTGCTGCACTACATTTAGGGGGGCACAATAAGTCATTTGGGGGGGCACTGCCCCCCAATGCCCCCCCTTGACGACGGGCCTGAACCGTAGGCCTACCAACGAGTTCCTAATCCACGCTCTCAAATTTGTAAATCATGCCTTCCGTTTTTGCAATCTGTAGCCACAAATTCATAAACCGTGCCCACGCTTTCCCAATCCATTCCCACAGGTTTGTAAACTGTACTCACGGATTTATGGCCCCTCCCCCAGTCTGTGCCGGCTGATTCAACCAGGCCTCCTGTTTAGGATCATTTCTTGAATTTTCTAAAAAACATTTACTTGTTGTTTTGGGTGGAAAAAGCTCAGGGCTGCGTTTCCCGATAATGTTGTCTCTTAGCGCACTACAAAGACTCTTAAGGTATAACTTAACTAAAGATATACCATTTCTAGGCATGTTTCCTGAACCATACCATAGGAAGCTGCTTAAGATATACCTTCATACATGCGACGGTACCAGGTGCATGCATTATGTGAGAAAGCGGTGTTCTTTATGAAAGAAGCACTTCAGAAATAGTTGAAATTGCATTTATTAGGACTCATGGGATATTATAAAACATAATCCAAACTATAATAGCCTAGCCTACATATTTTAAAATTGTATCATATATTACTACCATAATAACCATTTCAAATTTTTACGTGCTTTTTTCTCTTTCCCAATTTTGTTCGCTGAGGTGGAGCTGCAATGAAATATTGTTCTTGCAAATACTTTCCAGCATTTCAGTAATAAAAGTGTCCAGGTTATCCTTGGACAATGCTTTTCGCAGTCTGGGTCCAAGGCTGCTGCTTGGATCGTTGGATACTGCTCCATGCATCTCTCTATCATTAGTTATCATTATCAAAAGTTCACAGTGCTGCTGCAGATGCAATATAATGTAGACAACATTGAATAAATACATTTTCGTCAGGTTAGATACTGATAATTAATCACTCAAACCCCTTTATCTAAACCTCTCTACATAACCGCTGGAGTCGCGCGTCCTCCATGTCTGTAGTTTTTTGTTTTTGTTTGTAGTTCTAACCAAATCCTCGTCCAATGCGCGATGGGTTGTGGGCAATATTAGCCGTTACCCCGGATTTCCACCAACTGCGGAACGGCTGCGGATCGGCTCCGCTGCATGTCGGCTCCGTGCTCCGCCGTCCTTCAATACACACCAGGTCAGGATTTGTTGTGGAACGGCTGCGGCCATGACTGACAGCTGAAGTCACGAGGACCCACGAGATCTCGCGAATTCACATATGATCGCGCGATATAAGTGCTGAATTGCTGCGGAGCTCTCCGGCATCTGGCAAAAATAGAAGCTCTGCGTATCTGCTCCGGAGGGCTGTGGAACGCAGCCGTTCCGCAGTCAGTGAAAATACACACATTGACTTTAATGGAAACTATTAACTCTATTGACTCCGCTGCCATTCCACCGCCGGATCCGCAGCTGTTCCACAGTTGGTGGAAATTAGGGGTTAGAGTGCGCATCGATCTACACTTCTGACCGGAAATAGTAAAAAAATAAATGGAGGACTGCCGGAGGCTGGTCCACCTATCTAATTTGATGGCCAGCTTTGGCACGTTCTTCAGCTCACTGATCACATTGGCTTTTTCATAGATTTTTATTTGGGATTTTAAAAACAAGTAGAGAATATGTTGAATGCGTAATGTCGTTTCACCCA
Organism: Abramis brama; assembly: GCF_963993115.1. NCBI lineage: Eukaryota > Metazoa > Chordata > Actinopteri > Cypriniformes > Leuciscidae > Abramis > Abramis brama. The sequence goes on from NC_139965.1 coordinate 35,703,288, forward strand.
AACAAAATCAACATAATTTCAATATAAGGTAAGCAAACCAATTAGGGTGATTTTACATTAATTTTAAATGGCGTGAACATCGACATGATTTTAATGATCAAATAGATGTTGGATCAATGTCGGAGATTGTTGACATTGTTTCGTTGCCGCGAGAGATCTCGATTATGCGATGATTATATGTAATTGTTATTTGGGAAGGCTGATATCATACATACCTGACGTAGATAGGGGCAACCAAAGACAAGCTAGCAAGGCAGTCGAAAACTTTGCATTTCTCTGTCTGCCCATAATGCACTTTTGAAAGATGCTTTGCCAGATTGCTTGTGTTTCCGCCCTTACATGCAAAAATCTTGTTGCACTTCTGGCAACGAGCGTTGTCTGCATCAACTCTAGTGAAGTGTAACCACACTTTTGAATGTTTGGTTCTCTCCGCCATAGTCACTATATTTATTAAGTGGGAACTTTCATGTTGTGTGCACGCTCGCTGATGGGTGTGACAGACCCGCACATATGAGATATCACTTCTTGATTGCGAATAACAAAAATGCAGACAAATGTCTTGATATCATCGTGTGGTGGGACGTACAGAGTTTCGTTTTTAATTTATTTAATTCTGTCCAATTATGGTCACCGCCTAAGGAGCCCGCGCCTAACAGACTCGACGGCTGCTTTCTCCATCGCCGCCACCAAACGCCCGCATCCAGGACTGCACCCTTCCTGCCGGAGCTCCACGCTGAGCTTTCAAAATTGTGGAATGCACCATTCTCCGCAAGAGTCCACTCTCATGTCTCCTCGGCGCTGTCACAGGTTGACGGCACCGCCGAGAAGGGGTATAATTCTATTCCCCCAGTGGAAGAAGCGGTTGCAGCGCATCTTTGCCTGCACCTTTGCCGCTCAAAGGCTGCCCTCCCATCCAAAACCTGCAGGACTACATTAGCCCTTGTCGGCCGCGCTTTCGCCGCCGCCGGACAGGCTGCCTCAGCCTTGCACTCCATGGCAGTCTTACAGATCCTCCAAGCCGATCTCCTCCGTGATCTGGACGAGAAAGGCCCGGATCCTGCCTCCATCACGGATTTGCGCAGCGCGACGGATCTCTCCCTTCGCGCTACTAAATCCGCTGCCCAGGCTCTTGGAAGGTGCATGTCCTCGCTGACAGTCACAGAGAGGCACCTCTGGTTGACGCTCGCCGACATGAGGGAGTCTGAGCGAGTCGTTTTTCTCAACGCCCCGCTCTCCCCCACCGGCCTCTTCGGCCCAGCGGTTAACGGGATCGTGGACCGCTTCTCGGAGGTACAAAAGACCACCCAGGCTATGAACCTTTTCCTGCCTTGACGCTCAAGCTCAGCCGCACGCCGTTCTCGGGACCAGCCTGCGCAAAGCTCTACCCAGCGTCCAGCTCAGCTTCCGTCTTCGCAGTGACGACAGGGTGGCTGACCAGCCATCACAGGCCGTCTCCCCCGTGGGGGGAGATCACGCTGAAACCCGAGCCCGCGAAGTCCTCCTAGCAGCTCAAAGGAGGAAAAGACGGTTAAGTCCCGCCGCGGCCGGACCACCGTCAAAGAGTTCCGCTCTGCCAGTCCCCGTAGTCATGGCTACTGCAGATGTGTATTACGCAGCCAACGAGCCGGTGATACAAGACGCTCGCCTGCATACAACCGCCTTTGTCACGGTGACCCAGATAAATCTCAAAAAGAGCATAATGTCTGGTTGTCCGGCTCACGCCGCATGTGTTTTATGTGTAGAAAATGTGCCCACGTTTCAGTGTTCACCCCTACACACAAGCACTATACCCCCCGTGCCTTTCACGGAGCCCACTCTCATAAAGCTGGCAAAAGCCGCTCGAGTGTTAGATGTAGGACACGACCACGACCCCGTGCCCACACCTACTCACTGCCCGCTCCGTTACACGGCCACTTCCTGCCGGTCACGTTACGAATGTAAGTCTTGTGCCCGCTCACGAGCGCTCACACTTACTGACAAGCATTTTACTCCCGGCGCCGCTCTCGCGCCCCGTTTCTCGCACAATATGCTCCCCGTCCAAAGCCACCGGGACATCGTGTGTAAAACGGCCAGCCATCGCTGTCTGCGAGCCGCCGTATTCAAGCACCGAGAGCGCGCGCACTGCACCCACGCCTCCGAGTCAGGTTCTCGAGCCCACAGAGTGCGGCAATCGGAACCCGGAGGCCATTCTGCCCCTAGCTGTACATGCAAAAGCATGGGAAGCTATTCCAGGTGTGTCAGAATGGGTGCTGAGCACAGTAAAGCAGGGCTATGCGTTGCAGTTCGCTCGCCGTCCCCCGCGCTTTCGAGCGCGAACCGAGACGAGAGTGAATGGGGAAGTAGCACACCTACTTCGTGCAGAAATAGCGAAACTTCTGTGCAAAGGGACCATAGAACCGGTACCTCCTTCTCTGAGCAAGTCAGGCTTTTACAGCCGTTACTTCCTCATGCCCAAGAAGGACGGAGCTCTCAGACCGATTTTAGATCTGAGATATTTGAACAAAGCTCTTATGAGAAGACCGTTCAAAATGCTCACAACCAGACAGATCCTCGCGCAAATTCGCCCGGGGGACTGGTTTATTTCCCTCGATCTGAAAGACGCTTACTTTTAGATTCAGATAATACCCCACCACAGGCCATTCTTGAGATTCGCCTTCGACGGTCAGGTATATCAATACACCGTCCTGCCGTTCGGCCTGTCTTTGGCACCCCGTACATTCACGAAGTGCATGGACACGGCTCTCGCTCCCCTGAGAAATCAGGACGATTGGCTGATTCTAGCACAGTCAGAGAAAGAGCTTATTTCTCACAGAACAGTGCTTCTCAGCCACCTGGAAAGCCTTGGTCTCACGGTCAACTGGACCAAGAGCTCTTTACTGCCCAGTCAGTCAGCCTCTTTTCTGGGTATAGAACTGGACTCTGTGGCAATGACGGCCCGGCTGTTCAATGCCTGGCCGCGTCTTTCCAGAAAGGCAGCGTCGCTCCTCTAAAAACATTTCAGAGGATGCTGGGTTGTATGGCATCAGCTGCAGCAGTGCTTCAGCTGGGTCTACTGCGCTCGCTGCAACTGTGGTTGAACGCTCAAGTGCCTCACCGAGCCTGGGCATCCGGCGGCATGCGAATCAGAGTGACTCAGAGCTGCGTTTCAGCACTGAAACCCTGGTCAGCGGCCGACTGGTACCAGCGGGGAGTGACAATGGGAGCTGTCTCGTACCGAAAGGTTATCTCGACAGACTCCTCCAACTTGGGTTGGGGCGCTCTTTTCGAGGGCAGTCCGGTCTTTGGCCTGTGGTCAGACCAGGAGAAATGCCTTCATATAAACTGTCTGGAGATGATAGTGGTCGAGAACGCGCTGAAGCGTTTCCTCCCACACATACGGGGCCACCATGTTCTAGTCCCCAAGGACAACATGTCCGTGGTGTCCTACGTGAACCACCAGGGCGGTGTCAGATCCAGGAATCTCTGCAAACTGACAGAACGCCTTCTCGTGTGGGCTCATCACTCGTTGCGTTCGCTGAGAGCCGCGCATGTGCCGGGCCACAGGAATGTCGGCCCAGACAGACTGTCCAGGGACAACATCTCCCCGGGAGAATGGTCCCTGCACCCTCAGACAGTCCAGTCACTGTGGCGCCTTTAGGGTTAGGCGCCTTTTCGGCAAAGCGGAAGTCGACCTTTTTGCGTCAAAAGACAACGCTCATTGCCCGAGGTTCCTCTCGAAGAGCGAGGACGCGCTGGCCCAAACCTGGCCCAGCTGCCCGCTGTACGCTTTCCCTCCGATCTCGCTGTTACCACAGGTAATCAAGAGGATCAGGGAAACGCGCCACTCAGTGCTCCTCATAGCCCCGCGATGGGAGAACCAAACCAGAAATACATTTAATATTGTATGTACGTGGATCACAAAATAATAATACAATTAATTTAAGTATAGGATATACACAATGTGTCAGCATCATACATTACAAGAGCAGTCAATCACAAGGTAAGAAGACAGGGTATGCTTAAACATCCCAAATGAAGTGATGGATCTAATATTAGAAGGTAAGTTATTCCAATCTAAAATAGCTTTAAACATAAAAGCTCTTTTACCAACTGATTTCTTAGCTCGGGGGACAGAAAAGTAAAGCTGAACAGAGTGCCTCAATTGATAATCTGAAGTAATTGGAACAAAATACTGTTTTAGATAAGAAGGGTAATTGAAATGAATACATTTGATTACTAGTTGAAGCCAGTGAATTTGTCTTCTTATATTTAGAGATGGCCAATTAAGGGCATTATACATTGTGCAATGATGCGTGAGAAAGGGACATCCAAGGACAAATCTGCACAGTCTGTTGTATGCTGTTTTAAGACGAAGATCTTAAACAAAGATCAGATTTTACGGAGTTTTGATAAACAACATCACAATAGTCAAAAATCGGAAGTATAAGTTGAGAGGCAAGCTTCTTGCGCACACTCTGAGTAAAGCAGTTACGAGCTCGATAAAGAACCTTAATTCCATAGTTGACTTTACGTAAAACATGATCAATATGTGGTTTGAAAGACAGCTCAGAATCAAGCCATACAACCAGATATTTACATTTTTCAACTTGAAGCAAAGGAGTACAGTCAGAGCAAGTTATTATACAAGAATCGGATTCAGATTTGAGTTTCTGTCTGGTACCAAAAATCATAAGATATGATTTAGTTTTGTTAAGCAATAATTTGTTATGAAAAAGCCAATCTTGTAAAATTTTAAAATCATACTGAAGACATGCTTGGATTTGAAGAAGATCAGGTTTAGATGTATATAAGACAGTGTCATCGGCATAAAGTTGAGCACAACAGTTATTAAAAATTGATGGTAAGTAATTAACATAGATAGAAAAAAGGAATGGTCCCAAAGTTGAGCCCTGGGGCACACCCCTTTGTTGAATCAACAAATTAGATTTAATTCCATGTAGGAAGACACATTGTTTTCTATTGTGGAGATATGAACTAAACCACAGTACTGCATTTTTAGACAGGCCTATAGCATAGAGTTTATCTAAAAGTAAGTAGTGATCAACAAGATCAAATGCTTTAGTCAAGTCAATAAATATTGCACCTGTAAGTTCACCATTATCTGCAGCAGAGAACACATTATTGGTGAATTTAAGAAGGGCAGTAGATGTAGAGTGGTTAGACCTAAAGCCAGATTGAAATGGTGATAAGATATTATTTGCACTAAGAAAATGTGAGAGTTGGTTATAAATTAATTTTTCAAACACTTTAGCAATAGAGCATATAATAGATATGGGTCTATAATTATTAAGATCTAATACATCTCCTCCTTTATGTATTGGAGTGATTCGTGCACATTTCCAAATGGCTGGTAACTCACATGACGTCAGAGAGAGATTAAATAAATCAGTAAGAGGATACATAAGTATATGGGATGCTAGTTTGATAAACTTATTTTCTAAACCATCAAGTCCAGCACCACTGTTCACATTTAATTCATTAATGACATACTGAACTTCATCTGGTTGAATTTTCCTAAAATGAAAAGAACTGTGACTGGGCAAAGTATTATTAAAAAAAACATTACATGGATCAGATTCGGGTATTAAGGTAGAACAAGCAGAAGAGAAATTATGATTGAATGCTTGAGCAATAGATAGAGAGTCATGTAGAATTGTATTAGCAACTCGTATTTGATTAATACAATGTTTATCTGATGTATTGGTAATATTTTTTTATTTTTTTCCAGAATTGTTTTGGATTCTTAAAATCATTACTGAGGCTATCCTTATAGTAGTTGGATTTTGCATTACGGGTTTTAGTCTTGGTCATATTTCTCAACTGCCTGTATACTTCCCAATCTACATTAGCCCTTGTACGGCGGAATATTGACCATGCTTTATCCCTCTGCCTAAAGAGCCTAATAAGTTCCGAGTCAATCCAGGGGAGATGTTTACCCTTGACCATAACTGTTTTCCAAGGAGCATGTTTGTCCAGAACATCCATAAACTCGTTATAAAAGAAATCCCAAGCGTCGTGTACATTAGGTATAAGTTGGTATCTGTCCCAATTTATAGCGATCAAATCCTTGATAAATAAATCTGAGTTCAGTTTCTTATATTGTCTGATTTTGGTGTTTTGGTGGTGATTTAGGTAGTTTGATTTTCCATACACAATAGACTATCGAGTGATCACTAAGGCAATCAGACAAAACACCTACCCTTAGGAATCTATCTGGGTGTGAAACGAGTATCCAGTCAAGCAAGGATTGAGATGTAGGAGTAATACGAGTAGGCTCCTTAATTAGCTGTGTGATATTTAAGCTGCTAAGTAGATTTTTTACTTTATCAGATGACTTATCTAACCAGTTTTTATTGAAATCCCCAAGCAAGATAATTTCGTTTTTACAGGAGATGGAGTTAATAGTGGATATCAGATGATCAAAGGTTTCAGCTGGCGAAGAGGGTGGTCTATATATGCTCCTTTATTTAAATTAAACTTTAATTTTCGTGAAGAATTACCTTAACAAAAACACATTCAAAATGTAGAGGCTCGACTGTGGGTATGGTTAACTCAGATATGAACTCAGAGGAGACATATATAGCCACACCTCCACCTCTGGAACTCCTATCGAATCTATATAGGGTATAATTTGGAAGATTAATTTCAGTATCTGGTATATTACTATTAAGCCATGTTTCAGAAAGAGTAATGATATTAGGTTTATATAATACAACCCATGCACGAAGTAAGTTAATTTTAGGGATAAGACTCCTAATATTCAAATGCACAATTTTTATTCCTTTAGAATCATTCATTCAGAAAGAGAATACTGGTAATGTTACTACTGTCACTGCTCAAAAATAAATGTAAAAGTAGTTGGATCCAAAAAGATAATACAAAATTATAGTGGTTGCAGGATTCATTTGATACAATAAAACAAAAACACACATCACATAAACCCACATACAAATATAAACACAAAAAAAACACAACACCCTTCAAGAAAGACCCAGCAACCCCAGACTCCATGTTCCGGAGTATTTCTGTGAGTAAACAAAACAATGTGAATAAAGAACATCTATTAAACTCAAGGCTCAGTCTGCATTAATATGAAATAATGGAAAGTGTAGCTCAAAGAAATAAATAAATAAAGAGGCAGCATTTAAAGTCAGTAAGGGGCAATAGTACGCTAGAAGACTATACCAATAGAGAAAAAAAAGAAAAAAAAAGAAAAAAAAAAGAACCATAACGCAGTCAACTTGCGACATCAGGATGTAAACAACAACAACTGAAAGCAATCACCTGTTGCATCAAACTATAACACAAGAAGAGTGACAATAACACCTCAAGAAGCTATACAGTCGCGTTGTCACATATTGTGAAAAAAATAAAATAAAATAAAATAAAATAAAATAAGATATCTTGCAACAGGATGTAAACAAACAACAACTGAAAGCAATGTTGCATCTAACAACATCTAGCTATAACACAAGAAGAGTGTCAACAAGACCCCAAGAAACTTTACAGTCACGGTGTCACATATTATGAAGATGGAGAAAATAAATAAATAAAAAATGCTGTAAACAGACTAAAAGCAGTCACCTGTTGCATCTAACAACATCTACAAAAGAAGAGTGTCAACAACACCTCACGAAACTTTACAATCGCGGTGTCACATATTATGAAGATGGGGGGAGAAAAAAAAAAAAAAATGCTGCGACAGCAGGATGTAAACAGACTAAAAGCAGTCACCTGTAGCATCTAACAACATCTACACAAGAAGAGTGTCAACAACACCTCAAGAAACTTTACAGTCGCGTTGTCGCATATTATAAGAGGAAAAAAAAATAAATAAAACAAATAATTCATTTGCTGCTCTGCAATAACTGCTGACATGCTCATGTGCAACAGCTAGATCATTGGCATTAGCCTCACCTCTTCAGGTAACTTAACTTATGGAGAAGTTGAAGTGGACATGAAGACAGCCTCAGCGTCTTTGTGGCAGCTGAAATGCTGTTGTTTGCCATCAACAATAACACACAGCGTACAAGGATACCGAAGAAAGTACTTCATATTGAGTTCACGGAGCTTACGTTTGACAGTATCAAAGTTGGGCTTGGTCCAGCGGGATTTCTATTCACGACATTTGTATGGCGGCAGGCTGGGCCTCCCCCTCTACATTCGTTAGGTTTTATAACCTGGAATTTCCCGCCTTGCAGGCTAAACTTTTATCAGTCTAGGTGATGTGTATGTTCTGCCCAGTTGTTCATGTGCAGGCTACTCTCACGTGACTACTAGCTCTTCTGGTTGAGCTGCACACAGGGGTGATATTCTCTATACATAGACCGGCGGAGCCGCTCTGTATTTCCCTATGATGTGCTGATGTACTTGTGCTGGGCCGCGTTGCTGGCCGCCTGTTCTCCACATGTTTATACATAGACCGGCGGAGCCGCTCTGTATTCCTATGAAGTGCTTATTACATGGGCTGGCCCGCGTTTCTGACCGCCTGTTTCCCACATGTTTTTGTGTTCCCCGGGCTTTCCCTGGGACTCATGCAGTGGATGCTCGGCGCGCACGGCGTTGACAAGGGGTTCCCGTAGCGTAAGCAACTTACGCAATATGAGAGAACCTCTCGTAAGAGAACATACTCGGTTACCTAACGTAACCTCAGTTCTCTCTAGAAGAGGGAACGAGTATTGCGTAACCTGCCGTGCTCGCGCCACGAGCTTATTCGCTTCAGTCAATGAAAACCAGAGTTCAGCCTGTTGAGTACGTTTCATCCGTTTTCGCTTTGAGGTACAGTATGTGTTGTTTGGCTAACTAGTTAAAACACAGATGCGTGATCTTATGTAAACAACTATTTGGTTTGTAGATGTGAGGATAGTTCGCTGCTGTGGGCTGTTGGCGGCTACTACTTTCCCTTTACATGCCGCTCCCAATGCCCCGTGCTTTGTGACATGGTGGTATCCTTCTGTGTGTGCGTGATGTGGATGTGCGACTGGTTATGAAATGAAGGTACGTGGAATGACCACTAGTGTGCAGCGCTCATTTTTTATACCGCAAGTATATGTTTCAATTTTAGGAGGAATAAACTGTTCGGCGAGGCCTGCGGGGCAACACTGTTTGGAGCTGCTGCTTGGTATCCGGATTTTCTCCCGTGACACACTTTCTCGTTAACACGTGCGCGCTCAATCTACGTGATGGTGTGACGCCTGCTCTCCAGCATTTGTTCTCGTGATCGCTGGATTTGTTTTTTTTTTGTTGTTTTTTAACTAGTCCTTCAATTTGTTTGTAATTTGCTTTATTTGTTTTTGGTATATTTATTTTCCTATTTTTCAGTGCATTCATTTATGAATGTTTTGCTCAACTGTATTCTTTATTTGGCTTGTTTTGTGAAGTTGTCTTGCAGTGCTTTGTTTTTTTTTTGCTTTATCTCTGTTTTGCTTTAAGGATGCTGTTAGAAGGAAAATGAGGTGAACATACACCCAGCTTTGATACCAAATCCTGATTTCCATCATTGTAGTATTGTTTCATGATTTTTTGGTTTATTAATTTAAATGTTTATCATTTGTTTTTTTGTAATTGTTAAGTGTCCTTGTTGTTTGTTGAGATCATTGTGGAAATTGTGTTTTCATTACAGGAGCCGAGGCTTCAGGGCAGGCCGCTAGTAGGCCCTCACGTGTGGTGGTGGAGGTTTTGTCACAGAGTGCTGTGCGTTCATGCTTGACCTTATTGGAGTGTGTGTGTTGATACCTGTGCACAGGTTGGTAAGAGTGATATAGGAGCCTTGTGCTCACTAAAATAGTGTTCCTGCCATTGTTAAGCATCGGCATCCTTTTTGGTCTCTTTAGTGTCGTGAATGTTGAACGTTGAACTTTTAACATTGTCTTTTAAGATTGTTGCTTACTATTAAAATAAAGCTTTTGTATTGTTGTATCCACGTCTCTGGCCCTCCTTCGAAAACCACGTTTCTGTGTGTCCTTTTGTAGGTTGTTAAATTCACTAGCATTAATATTTCCCTGTTTAACAGGGTGGTGTAGTCGTGCATATCTAGAGGTAGTTTCCTCCCCTTAAGGTCCCGCTACAATCGCAAATTAGAAATGGTTGTTGAGATAAAATGTGCAAGATAACGTTTATTAAAGCTGCAGTCCGTAACTTTTTTGGGTTAAAAATTATCCAAAATAAATTTGTGAGCAAGTACATAACCAGCCAGTGTTCAAAACTATCTGCTTTCCTTAGCTCAATTCAAAACGGTAAGCTTGTAATAATGTTAAACATAAAAATTGTTATGGTGGTCATACTTCCAAAAAGTAGAAGCTGTGATTCCGAATGACAGTATCCACACTGGCACGGTGACTGACAGATGCACATTCTCCTCAAACGCTGTGTCGTGCCGAGGCACAACCCACATAAAGTTGATAATTCCACGAATAACTGCAATTGCAGATTTCAAACAGAGATGGCGACAAAGAGGAAAAACTACGGACTGAAGCTTTAAGCAATAATTATTTTTATCAAAAATATTTTTTCTTAATTTCTCCAGTACCAAAAGCAGAACTATAGAGTCAGAGCTTTTTGATACTACAATCTTTCATAATTTAGCACTGGGCCCAGTTTAAAACCGGGTTTCGGTACCCATCCCTAGTTTCTAGGCACTTTCCATAGAAACAGTTTATACTATACAAACTGAATATTATTTCCCCTAAACCTACCGCATAATGCTTATTGATGTATTTTAACAACATGATCTTATGAGAATGTGTATGTAATTCAAATGACAACGTGTATTTATTTATGAAGTTGTGAAGTGGAGCCGCCAAACTTTTTGGTCCAGCACATCCCACAGATGCTTAATTGGATTGAGATCTTGGGAATTTGGAGGCCAGGTCAACACCTTGAACTCTTTATCATGTTATTTAACCATTCCTGAACAATGTGTGCAGTGTGGCAGGGTGCATTATCATGCTGAAAGAGGCCACTTCCACCAGGGAACATCATTGTCATGAAGGGGTGAGCCAGGTCTGCAACAATGTTTAGGTTGGTGAAACATGTCAAATTTACATCCACATGAATGGCCGGACCCAGGGTTTCCCAGCAGATTATTGCTCAGAGCATCACACTCCCTGCCTCTTGGTGCTATCACTTCCAACCTTCTTCCACTGCTCAAAGGTCTAGTTCTGACGCTTGTGTGCCCATTGCAGGTGCTTTCAACGGTGGACAGGGGTTATCATAGGCACTCTGATATGCAGCAGAGTGTGATGCTCTGTGGTGTGACACATTCGTCCCATAACCATCTTAAAAATTTAGTGTGACTTGTGCCACAGTAGACCTTCTTTTGGCTCGGTCCAGACGGGATAGTCTTTGTTGCCTTTGTGCATCGATGAGTCTTGGGCGCCCAACACTAAGTCTGTCAGACCTTCCTCAGACCCATTTCTTCCGCAGTAAAATGGAATTTTATCAGGATATTGACATTTTAACTTAAATTTTTTATATTTGGCCATCTGCAGAATAGCCCAAAATGTTCATTTCACACTACATTCTAATTACTTCTGTGCATTTTAACTCCTGTGTGTCAGAGTACACAGTGTGCCATACATACACCATCAATGCAAATTTGTTGTGTCAAAGGTTAGAAATCACTGTGTTGTTAATTACATGTTGTGGCATTGCGTAGGCTTCATGCAGAGTACAGGAGGGTGAAGACTTTCATATTCCCAGCCACCACCTTGTATTATGCTTCCAATTAGCCTTTCCTTTGGAAAAACAGATGAGCAATTAATACTGCTTTTAAACCCTTCAAATGACAATTCCAGAGGAAAGAAAAATCTCTCATTTTCCGCTCGGGTGCTCAGTGGTGTGCCTATAATTACAATTAAAGGCTCGTTCAATAATACAAACACCCCCACACACACACACACACACACACACACCTTGAAGTGCATTGTTTTGATTATTTGGTTGGCTGATTGCAGGAGACACACTGAAAAACCCTTAGTGTTTGACATTAACAAAAATGTTTTTTTTTTTTTTTTTTTTTTTAATTAAGGCCATGGCATCTCCACAAAAAAGCAAATTTTAAACTTATGAACCTTTTTCAGGCTTTGGCTTTATCTACCGTCTGTCTGGGTCAACGATTGCCTTTTTTGCCTTGAATAGCTCATCAAAAGATCCCGAGACCTAATTTGTCTATTTACCTATAGTCACAGTGCTCCATATTAATATGCACTAAGCACTTAGTCTAGAACTCTTTAACCATTCCCCCAAATTCTTTGTGCTCTTACTGACATTATACAGTATATATATGAAGACTTCAGATGCAAAAGCCTCTAAGTGCCATCTGAAATTTTCTTCTAGAATGATCATTTTTATCAAGCTTGCATGTTTATGTTCAGTTATTTCACTTTAATGGCAATGAAAATTACCTATTAATTGTCATTAAAGTGAAAATACTGAACTTAAATATACAAGCTTGATAAAAATGCTCATTTTAGAAGAAAATTTCAGATGGCACTTAGAGGCTTTTGCATCTTAAGTCTTTATATATATATATATATATATTCTTTTCTCTGTCAAGGACACAACATGATTGTTTACTCTTCAGTTATTGCTTTGTCTCTGCATTTTCTTGAGTAAAGATCCCTTCTGTGTGAGCAATAAGGTGGTGAAGGATGGTTTGGTGCTGGTGAGGTCTTATCTTTGCCATAAAGTCAGTGATAAAGTTTCAATAGCTCTTGTTTGGCCCAGAGAAAAAAAGGTTTGGTAACCCACAATGATATCCTCAATGAATTTGAGAAGAATCTGGCTATGGTAATCCTGTTTGTTAATCATGTTAAACTTGTAATAACTTTTATAACCAGTAATATTGTGAAATATTATTACAATTTTAAATAATTATTTTCTATTTGAATATTTAAAAAATGTGACGTCATCGACCAGGAAACTATAAAGCACACCTGAACCAAACAGCGTCAGCTTCTGTGTCTTCAGCAAGCGCTCTATGTGATACTATGTCCCTGGTGTTTTTTGTTTGTCTTAAAATTTGCTAGGCATGAGTTTTCACCCATAAATATATAACAAATAAAGGTAACACTTTATTTTGATGGTCCCTTTTGAACATTCTGTTGACTATAAGTAACTTTGCAACTACATGTCAACTAACTCTCATTAGAGTATTAGTGTACTGTCTGCTTAATATCTGATAACTCTTTATTGTGATGGTCCTCCAACAGACACTCTACTGACTATAAGTAACTTTGCAACTACATGTCAACTTATTCTAACCCTAACCCTACAAGTCTACTAATACTCTAATGAGAGTTAGTAGACATGTAGGTGCAATGTTACTTCTAGACAACAGAATGTGTTAAAGGGACCATCAAAATAAAGTTAAACCAAAATGGATAAATAAAAACTTTATAATGGCGAGTGAACAACATTTAAATAGTGTGTTCATCCCTACCCAATCTACATCATGGGTGCGTATACGCATGTATTGTGTGTTGTTCGTTTGGGAGCGCAGCACGCTCAGTCAGCCCTCGAGGGGGCTGGATATGAGCATTGTTGTGAGACAGTTGAGAATGCTGTGATCCCGCCGATCGCTCTTTGAAGAGGGCGACTCGGCTTGCGGCTCGCGTCCCGCTTCTGCTGAGGCAGAGCGGCGGCTCGAGACGTGGTTGTTCGTAAATGGATCTCGGTCTCACCCAGTGTCTCATCTCGGGGTCGGAAGCACGCTTTGCGGTTACTTCCACCCGAATGAGGCATCTGAATGTTGTAGTTATCAAAACAGACTCGCCACTTCATGTGAAGCAAACAGCCTTTTGAATCGTGTCCCTCCCTGCCCTCACTACATTACGAACGGGTAAACACAAGGTTAAAGTGTTTGTTTGGGGGCGGTGCATGCACGTCAGTGTGAGCTGACAGTTTCATTCCTAAAATTGTTCCCTACATGTAGAAAAACACACGCACTATCTGAAGTTTTAGCTCCGCCCCTGTCTTAACTAGCTTGGATCTCACGCTTAATTGCTGAGACAGCACATAGATTATGGGTCAACATAAAGAATCTACAGCTCGCCGTATATTATAGGTCCGCAATATATTTATAAAGTGGATGAAACAGCTCAATAAGGATTTCCCCTTTCTCTCTTTTTCCTATTATCACAACTAAAATGTGTGTTTGTAAGCTATGATTTTTTTTTTTTTGTATTCAAATATGGATAATCAGCCAGAAGGATTTTTCATCCAGGGGTTTCATCAAGGGGGTTTCATCCGATTTTAGATTCTGTTCTGTTCTGCGCCATCAGGAGGGTCTGCGATCGCGCCCCTTATACAAGCTGGCTCACCAGATCCTCCTGTGGGCCCAGGGGAAGCTACTTTCGTTGAGAGTGATATATATCCCAGGGTACTTAAATCAGGGGGCAGACATCCTGTCGAGGCAAGGTCTGAGGCCTGGGAAGTGGAGACTCCACCCCAAAGTGGGTGGAGCTCCTTTGGGAGAACTTCGGTCAAGCCGAGGCCGACCTGTTTGCATCCAAAGAGACCACACGTTGTCCACTGTGGTTCTCACTCAGCCATCCAGACCCTCTGGACACCAGTGCAGACGTGGCCGAGGTCACATCTGTACGCATTTCCCCAGATTGTTCTGCTCCCAGGAGCTCTGGAAACGGTTCTGCTCCCAGGAGCTCTGGAAAGGGTTCGCCAGGATGGGGTCAGTCTACTGCTAGTAGCCCCGTTCTGGCCTGCCTGAGTAACCTAGTGTCTCTCCTCGACGGCTCTCCTCTGGAGATTCCGATCAGGAGGGACCTACTCTTTCAGGCAAGTGGGTTGATCCTTCACCCTCGCCCAGAACTGTGGAAACTGAGTGCAACAGCTCATAAGTTCTGGTCTCTCAACCAAGGTTGTTGAGACCATTCTCCACTCCAGAGCTCCATCCACAAGGAAACTGTATGCCTTGAAGTGGAGACTTTTCACTTCCTGGTGTGGAGAGCACCACCTCTCCCTAGCTCCATTAGAGCCCATTTAGGAAGTTTCTGAGAAAGTCTCTCTAAAGACTGCCTTTCTCCTCGCAATTTCGTCTCTCAAGAGAATTTGAGACATTCAGACACTTTCGGTATCTCCCTCGTGCATGGAATTTGCTCCTGGTATGGTAAAGGGTTTTTCTGCACCCTAAGACCAGGTTAGGTTCCTAAGGTTCCTACTAATACTGTAAGACCTAGAGTACTGCAGGCCTTCTGTCCTCCTCCGGACGTCAGACCTAGAGAAACTTTATCTGCTTTGCCCAGTTAGGGCCTTAGATGCTTACGTCCACAGAACTGTGGATAAAGTCTGAAGACTGTTAATTTGCTTTAGGGTACCCACAAAGGGGTGCCCGGCATCTAATGGCGCTTTTCCACTACACAGTACCAGCTCGCCTCGGCTCGGCTCGGCTAGACTCGACTCGGCTTTGTTTGGTTTTCCACTGTGTAAAAGTTGTACCTGTACCTGCTTCCAGGTACTTTTTTTCGTACCACCTCCGGCGAGGTTCTAAGCGAGCTGAGGCGATACTAAAATGTGACGTGAAGACTGCTGACAGACTGCTGATTGGTCAGAGAGAATCGTCACTATTCACTGCGTCATCATTGCACGTGCCAGACGGAGTATCCTGAATAAAAAACAGCAAAAACAAAAACATCCAAAAACAGCATACACTCGATTTCCTCCATTGTCCTGTGTGTGTGGGTAGCGGGTGTGTCTCGCGTAGAAGATTAAGTCACGGCAGTTTCCTGCGGCGTCGCTATGACGACCAGGTACTATTGTGGAGGTACTATCTGCAATGGAAAACGGAGCGAAAAGCGAGCCGAGCCGAGCCGAGGCGAGTCGAGCTGAGTCGAGTTGAGCTGGTACTGGTAATGGAAAAGCGCCATAAGCAGAGGATGAGCAAGTGGGTGGTCGAGGCCATCTCACTTGCTTATGAGTCAGCCAGTCAGCCTTCACCTTTGGCTCTAGGAGTATGGCTGCACCAATCCAGGGGTGCAGGTGCTTTCGCCTTGATGTGCGCATTGATTTCACACAGACAAACACTTGCTCTTATGGAAGCATTATTACCGGTTTATTACCAGTATTATTACCATTATTACCGGCATGGGTATTAGCGTTCCCACAGCGTTTTGACGCAGCTCGAGTTCCCTTGAAAGGGAACGTCTCGGTTACGTATGTAACCCTAGTTCCCTGAAGAGGGAATGATACACTGCGTCACCCTGCCATTCTCCCAGCATGCCCATGATCGACTTGCTTCAGCCTTATAAGCATGACGCAAAACTTTCAGGTTTGCTTTATAGTTTCCTGGTCGATGACGTCACATGACGTTCCGTCACGCCATTGGACTGGTTTTATACGTGCTTCATGACGCAATCACGGAGAGGCATTCCCATAGCGTTTCGACACAACATCTTGTTCCCTCTTCAGGGAACTAGGGTTACAGATGTTTATTAATTTTACTGACCCCAAACTTTTTTTTATTTATCATTAACTAAAATACTTTTTCTGTTGGCTGAAATTTAATGGTAAAGGTTAAGATGAATTAATATAACATGACAAAATATTAACACATATTTAAATAACATTTTCATGATGAAACCTGTAAAAATGGTCACTGTCAGGGGTCATGTCCTGACCCTCAAGCAACGGCCAAGTTCAGCAGCAAAAAGAGAAAGAAAAGGCAATAATATCTCTCACATCTACTTACCAAACTATAGGGTTGCAATTCATTGTGCCTGAATTAAGATCTCTGGCTCCTCCACGTTAGCAATGGCGACACCCCACAGTTCACTATCATGTATCCTGTTATCTTTCGTTTGTTCCTCTACACGCACCCCCCCTCATAAAAATCCTATCTGATGTCTGCCCAAACCTCATCATTCATGAATCGCTTCATTTGCGCCTCTGACAGGTGGAACTGAGCTCTGCTGAGAATAAGGAACTGGAGGAGTTCATGCACCACAGGCTTTTGGGTCAGGAGACTAATCATACACATGCATGTTGGGGTGGCTGATGCAGAATAAATCGAGCGTGTGCAGGTGTAGAGCGTGCTTCTAGGTTTCCAGGCAATATTTTGGAGGCATGTCTGTTAACAGGGGAAGCTCTCTGTCAGTTGACATAAATTGAACATGTCTTATTATCTCTCCCATAAGCTGGGAATTAAAAATAACTGGCTCTGGAGAGACAAGATAAACGGCCTTCATTTGTGCCTCTGCCACGTAGCGCTGAGGGTCGTGAAATCCACTCACACACACATCCATTACTCTAACACACACACACACACACACACACACACACACACTCAAACTTCCCACATGCACTTCTCTGAATGTCCCACATGTCTCATTGCTCTGAAACACTGATCAACAAAAATACTCCAATAAAACAAACACAAAAAATAACAGTTCCGCCTTATAGAAATATGCAGTTCCCCCATTAACTCGTTTACAAGCAAACTCGAGTCACAGACTGAACTGTATTTTCCACTTTGCTTTCTGTCTGGGAATTAATCTTTTTAGATGGACAGAAATTCTGATGAAATTCTTTTTTTCTTTTATTTCTTTTTTATTTATTTTGTGTGGGACTGCACAGACAGTCATGCAACATTTTTTTTGTTCACGCCAGCCTATGGCCATGTCCAGCAAAATACAGTTGTCAGTTCTGTATTTGAGTCCTTAAAGGTAGGGTAGGTAGGAATTGTCTAAAAAACTTCTTTTCCAAATTTGTTTAAACTTTATTTATATATCAATACATAATTAAAATGTAAGTACTCTGAAAAAGAAAGTATAAAAATCGAGTGTCTGTAGACCTCTCACGACTGTTTTAAAGACAGCTCATTATTTCCATTCACTCCACCCCCTCCCTTCTGGGCTCCTTCCAAAGCCACGCCCCCAAAACACATGAACGCGCAACTCCGACCGCTGAACTGGAAGACGCATTATTTACCTGAGACGAGCGGAGAGGAAGGAGCACAGTGTCATGACATCAGACATCATGTCAGAATCACATGTAATAAAAAAATCTAACTTTATCATTATGAATATAAACAAATAAGATGTATTTTAGTACTCACTATCAAGCTAGCATATTGATATTGGTAAAGTTTAAAATATATATTTTTTGATTCGCTAACGAGCTAGTTATATCTATAAGGCAAAGCTAAAAACAGGTTGCATTGCATACACGTTTTTCCATTACCATCAGTTACACTGTGATGAAGATGAATTTCGTGTAAGATTCATAACATATATGGTGTTCTGCATGTAAGAGTTTCCATGATGAAAGCATTGTTGACTCTGATGAGGACTACACTCCAGAGACAAGTACCGCATCGTCAGCTCGAGGACAGGTCCGGGGTCGAGGGCGAAGCAGAGGAGGTCGTGCAAGAGGCCGTGCAACTAGGGTCCGAGGATATTGACACGCGTTTTATTCAAAGACTTTTTGTTCATTACCTTTTCTAGTACTGTCTTCCTTTTTTGCCTTGTTTGCCTTCGCTAACTGCATATGCCGGTAATGTGAATTTTTGATTGCTCTTTCTCTGCCATTGTTTTGCTATTCCTAGGTTCCGTGCCTCTTGAATTCCTCAAATCAAACGGGTGCGCGTGCATATGGGCAGATCCTGTGTGGCAAAAGGGTGGTTGCCATGGTTGCGAGAGAGTGACAGTCGCCTAAGCCAATCCTTTGTTTCGTCCCGAATGGAAATAATGAGCTGTGTTTAATGCAGATTGAAAACGGTCTAGAGTCACTCGATTTTTATACTCTTTTTTTTCAGAGTACTTACATTTTAATTATGTATTGATATATATATAAAGTTTAAACAAATTTGGAAAAAAGTTTTTTATAAAATTCCTACCTACCCTACCTTTAATATGAATTCGTTTACACACTTATTTACAACAATTGCATTAAGCAAACACTGCATTTGATACTCATACTCACACCTGTACATTATCAGGATTCACAGTCACATTTTTGGCAAATTTCTGCTGTGCGAACAAAACCAAACTGGACAATGTTGCCATCTTTGATAGTACTTTAGTCTCTGTCCCTATAGTTACAGGTGATAGTCACAAACAGAATAAAGGTTTGACTTCCATTACTCATTCATACAGACAGTATTCTAGCCAATACTGTAAGCTGCTGTGTAGACAGGACATTTTGAGACTCACACCTGACAGTGTGAATGTACTGTAGCCTATTATTGAGATGTCAGTTTTACTCAGCACTTAACGTACATAAACAAAACAAAATGTGGTTGGTTGCATTACATGAGGGGCAGACTGTCTAAGCGGAGGGTTTTAATTTAATTTACATAATTTGTGTATTAATTTGTGTATCTGGTCCTCTTCACATAATTTGTGAAGTGGACCAGACTTTGATGCAAGTCTGGCTGCGTGAGACTAATAGACCAAAAAATGTTATACCTGTATGTTATATAATGTAATGGAGTTAAGCAATATGCTCTAGATGTCACTGAGTGATGGTATTTGTTATTTTTAGCCCTGTTCGGACAATAATTGTTTCTCACAGGGACAAAGGTAATTTTAGTCTGTGATTTTCCAGACTGTAAAAATTCTCACCATATGATAACTTTTGCGTTTTGCGGAAATGTGCATGCATTTTTATTGTAACTGTTTACAGGAATAAAGCATGTGGAAGCTATTAAGAAAAGTTTTGCAAATGGGCCAATATTATGGAAGCAACAGGTATGCAACACAAAAAACTGTATTTAAATTCATAAATACGGGACTTGATTTTGTTCATCTGAAATTGATTGGATTGTTGTTGTTTGCTATTGCTGTGATCTCATGTGAGTGACAGGTCACCCTGCCCTTGTGCCGAAAAACACATAATCATAAGAGAAGAGAAGAGGTGTCAGAAAGCAAGAGGGAGGGGAAGTTATTTTGATTAAAAAGGGCACATGAATAATGATGTGAAAAAAAAAGAAAAAGAAAGATGTGCATGAATAAATCATTTATAATAAAAACTGCAATGTTTCATAAAAAAATAAATAAAAAAATGTCCATTTTGATTTCAAGATGGCATTAAGAAGTGGCACTCTTTCTGACTGTTCAACCTCTGAACACTCCCAAACAAACCCAAAATGTGGCTTCAGACTTTTTGCACACCAAAGACTCTTCAATTCCTCTGTCCATCTTTTTTATCTCTATTTTCAGTTCTGAGTGCCTCCATTTCATCAGCCAGAAATGATAGACCCTATTTCAACAGCCTTGTACCACCCCAAATGAGAGGTGACTCAAAAACGTTTGGCAAGGTGTTTGTCTTTGCTTGTGTAATGAGAGGCAGAAACTTACAAAGCTCAGTTTAAGAAAAGGCTTTATAAAATATTTAGCCATAAGAAAAATACCCAGACAGCAATACAGCGATGTGTCTAAGTAAGCCAACAGCCTGGGGGAGTCGATGTTTGAATGAGATTATATCAAACCCTCACAGAGCACTGGAAGTGTTCTTTCTCATAGTGTTTAACAGAGGTTGGAGCAGGAGAGAGTGTAAAAGAGGAGAGAGAAAGAGAAAGAAAGTGCCTTGGAGCTCTTTCTAACCATGTGTCAAGAGATCAAACAAGATATAAGTTTAAAATCCAACAGCTTTTGTTTTAATGTAAGTTATCTTGAGAACAAGACCTAGACAGATTCATACAGTGAAGCTCTCTCTCTCTCTCTCTCTCTCTCTCTCTCTCTCTCTCTCTCTCTCTCTCTCTCTCTCTCTCTCAGCGCTGTTTTTGTCTTTCTGGACACTATTGAAAAAGTTAATAGTGTTGTTCAGAATGGCGTTGTTATACAGGATACCTTCACTCCTGTAATGCCGCTGCTTCAACCGGCGAAAAAAGTTATTCTGTCCAATGTTCCCCTGTTCATTAAAGATTAAAGGGATACTTCACCTCTGGAAAGATGAATGTGTATTTAAAATGGGTCATTTATGTAGAAGAAATGTGAAATTATTTTTGAATTTGGAGCTTTCTAGACTGAGAAAAGCCAGCAAATGTATTTTTGGCTTATGTGGATGAAAGACAACAACTCCCAGAATGCACTTGCTTCGCTGCTCTACGAGGCCACTCCCAAGCCACGCCTACCGGTAAGAGTGCGCAGTTAAAGTGTAAATTGGAGGTTAACCACCACAACCAATTAATGTGAAAATTAAAGTGCTCAATATGTATATATTTAAACATTTCTGTCTTAAAATGCGTTAAAATAACATTTATTGGGGTTTCTTCAAAGGTAGCATGTTTTTTACAGTAACTGGGTGATGACGTTATAAGAGGGAGTAGCAACCCACAGCAACCCATACTCTGCCAGATTCCTACTGTTTGTGGCTTGACTATGGAGAACGACTGGGAGACTGAGGAGGTGGGAAACCATCAAATTCTTGATGGACCACAGCCCTACAATTTTGAACCAGTCAGGCGTGAGAGAGGGGAGGAAATTGCCAGAAATCATGGCCCTCAAAGAGTTATAAATGCTTGGTGTGAGGAAAATGAGTGGAGGGTTGGCCAGGTGTCCTGGTGAGTAGCTAGAGCTAGCCTAGGTTAGCCTGGTGCTAACCCGGATAACATTAGGGAACAAGCCAAAGTCTTTTCAAAATCTTGCCGTCATGTAGAATAGCAAGGAGGGACAACGACTGAAGACATTATTTACTGACATGGTGTCAGCAGTCCTAATCAGAGCTGTAGAGATGCACACACTGCACAGGCACAATGGCGCTTTGCCGGCATCTGCTGACAGAACGCGATATTGCCTGTGCTAAAATGCAACTCCGCAACGACACGGAGCTGTCGCGAGATACGCGCATTTAACTGGATTAAGCCGAGAAAAGCCGTTTTGGACGGACCGAGCTCAAGGCGGATGAGCACAGCCCGCGGGAGGGCAAGTGTGTTTCTGCGGCGGGGTCCAGTTAGCGAAAGATAAACAAAAACCACGGAGTGCCAAGCAACCGAACTCTGAACGCCGTGGAGGTGAATTTTGATATATTCGTACATCCCGCACAAACACAATAGTTAACCATTTTTGCTAGCTAGGTCTCCAATATAACTGCTAGGCTACTTGCCGTTAGACTAACGGTAACTCTAGGCTTGGAGTCCCTCTTATGACGTCACACCCAGCCTAGTGGAAGGGAGGGGGAGTGCTTAAAACCACTGTAAAAAGTACCAACTTTTCATATTATATTCAGCATTTTGGTATAAAAAACATACAAAACAATGGTGGGCGGTTCTTATCTTTATGTTTAATAAGCACATTGCATTATCTTCGTGAAAAATGTAACCTGCAATTTACACTTTAAACAACAAGACTAGGCTACTAGTGAGTCTCCGTGACGAGGCTGCCCGGGATTTCGAGATTGCCCAAATGTCCGGGATTCGGCTTTTGCGTTCTACAGTCGCCATTCATTATGTTTACTGTGGCGAGCAGGACGAGGCTAGGGCCGCAGGAGAACGGCGCGAGGCCGGTGGCGTGATCTTACTGATGAGCAACACCTGTGAGACCATCTCGTATCTCTCACGGAGGAGCGGGAATTTTCTTAGCAATGTTAAAACGCACATCAACCGATCACTTGTTTACCGTTCATGTAAACACTACATTCAGAATCACCAATCGGAATGAATTCAGTTAGATTAAAACAAAAGGTGTGCATGTAAACAATGAATGGCGACTGCAGAAAGCAAAAGCCGAATCCCGGACATTTTGGACGATCTCGACGGCCGGACATGTCCGGGAAAAAGAGGATGGTAACCCCTACTAACCCTAGCTTTCTCCTACTACTCAGCTTTCTCCACAGAACAAGAGCCTTCTAGCTTAGCTTCCAAGAAAAAGATGGCTGACACTATGTGTAGGGCTGGGAATCGATTCCAAAAAGAATCGATTCCGAGGTGTTGGGAATTGAGAGTCGATTCCAAAGGTTGGAATTGATTCCAATAAGGGGAATCGACTCCTGTTTAAGACTTTTTTTTTAACACAAACCGCGGCCTGTAGCCGATTTCATTTGTCAACACAATCACGTCACCTGTAAAGAAATAAAGTTCAGACTAAATAAATGGATCCAGTCATGACACAGAGTATGGTAAAGGGAGCGCGTCGCTCGCGTTGCTCGCGTTGACGAGAGGCTTGTTCGACTTCATGCAGCTCTGCGCAGACCGATCGGCGGCTGACTTGAAGCAGTGCATGCCGGTTAGAAATTTTGTTCGACTTGATACAGCGCTGATGCCACGTGACTGTGACGTGTGCCATCAAAGTACCGCGAGAGCGATTCGAAAGTAGCCGGAGAACTTCTCAAGAGCGGCTGCACTGGGCCGCAGGAGCTCTGATGACGACACAGCTGTTCCACGATTGGCCGGATTCACCGCATGACAACGATCATGTGTGTTTCGTGTTTATTTGAACACCTTTAGTTCCTCTAAAGCTCACAAATCAGTTTTGTATAACAGTAAACACTCTTTCACGTAGTTGTGATGGTATATTGTGTCATGTTTATCAAATTCTCCACTTCATTGATAGTAGCTTATGTCGAACTTTATGAACTTTATTCTTGTTCAAACAGACGCTGTATGAAGCAGTACATAAAGTATTGAATGAAAATGTCTCTGAAACATCTGTGTATTATTTGGCAAATATTGCTTTCATTTCACTTCAGCTGTGGTAAAGTATGCAAACACCACGTGAGCGGTCACTACGGGAACCAGAAAGTGTCAGACTTCACGTCTCCGTTTGCAGCTCCTCCCCGCCTGCACGCGGCTACTCTCGCCGATCGGTTACATCCAGCCGCAGCCGATGTCGAACACACCTTATGTAACGGCCCTTAGGGTAGGATGATTATTTCAGCATTGTGTAGGCAATCAGCACAATGACTGACCCAATAAAATCTTTAGAATCGGTTGCTGGGCGGGGTTTGATCTTACTCGTTGTAGTTTAGAACAAGAAGAATAAATCTGATTTATTAAATCAATCGACAACAACTATCAATCACACTCACGCAAAGAAGAATACCTCCAAGGTATTTAACTTTTTTTAAAGAAAACTTGAAACTGTGGGAACAGTGCTTATGTGTAGTGGTGCGCACTTCATAGTGGGCACACGACCTACATTTATTGCATTCGCAGCGTGAGCTAGAGGAATGGTTACTGTGGGAACAGTGCTTGTGTGTAGGGGTGCGAACCATAGACAGTGCGAATATAGACGCTTTCCGACCAAGTAGTTACAGGAACTTAGTTCTAGGAACTGTCCACTTCTAAACAGTTCTATGAACTACTCTCCCCAAACTCCGTT
This sequence comes from Abramis brama, assembly GCF_963993115.1. Lineage (NCBI taxonomy): Eukaryota > Metazoa > Chordata > Actinopteri > Cypriniformes > Leuciscidae > Abramis > Abramis brama. The sequence goes on from NC_139965.1 coordinate 35,727,557, forward strand.
TTGCTGTTTGCATTCGCACTGGCCAAGTGGCCATAGGAACTGGTAGGAGGGGTAAGGGAGTGACGCAAGCACGGTGACTTTTATTTTGACGGCGCGACAGACCTTTATTTTGGCGGCGCTGAGAACGCCAGAGCAAACAATGCTCGCATTCTCTGTGTTTATTAGTTAGCGATCTGTCTAACAGTACTGTTTAATATGTTATTAGATAGAACTGTTATAGAAAGTAGACAGTATATGAAAAAAAGGTTATTAGCCTATGCCGTGTGGTTGATGTCCAGTGTTGCTAGCTGGGCAGATAAACATAATCATGTTTGGCTTGGTCCCCTCAAAGTTGCGTTGGATTTTCTCTTTAGCATAAAGGTTTAGAGACCCATCTATCACTGTTTTCCATGTTTGTATAGTTAGTTTATGGAGTAAATATATAGGCTATAATCTGTGTGTTTACATTCTAGCTGTTTTAAAAATGGCGGGTGCTGGTGCTCCGCGTGCGTTCGGTCAATCAGCGTACACTAACGTCACGGGTAGTTCCTATAGTGCTGGTTTAGACCCTATTCTGAAGTAGGACCTAAATGAGTTCCTCCAAATGGAGTTCCTAGAACTAAGTTCCTGCGGTGCGAACACGCCGACATCCGGGTACTTTAGCCAATAGTTCTAGGAACTGTGAAAAGGTTCCTCCGGTCGGAAAGCGGCTTATGACACAGACAGAAAAGAGCTCTTTTCATGCTTTATTTGTGTCGCTGTAAAAACGGTGTTAGTTTGCAGGTGTGCGTGTAAAAAAAGTTAATATGTGTAAAGGCCTAAAAAAAGTTAATATGTGTAAAGGCCCTAAAAAAAAGTGTATGTGTAAAGGCCTAAAAAGTTTGTATGTATAAAGTGTGCATGAGTCTGTTCCTGAACAAAATACTTTTAGAATTTAACAGGAATTTTAGCTATAGTTTTATGATACTGAATGAAACATATGTACCACAAATAAATAAAAATCTATCTATCCACATACATAAGTGTATGTATACATGTGTGTGTGTGTGTGTGTATGTATGTAAAATAGAATCTACCGCATATATGTATATGGTGAACATATTACTAGTCTTTACACTGTGTCTACTGTCTACACCTGACGCAGGAAGCACGACGTGACAAATCCCCGGAGTAAATCCCTCATTCTATTTATGACCAAGCAGCACTCGCAATACGTCTAATAGGAAGGACAAATGGATTTGCAACGATCGCTTCGTCACGCCCGGTGTAGAGAGATTCTCGCTGTGTGGCACGGTAAGACGCGACAATGTTAGACACGGTGTTGGTAATAAAAAACAAGAATCGAAAATAACAGTGAGGAATCAATTCTTGGAATCGATTCTTTCGATTCCAGAAACAGGAATCAGAATCGATTCCAAAAAATCCAGAATCAAACAGCCCTAACTATGTGTACATTCTGTGAGTGAGATCCTACCCTCTATGGGCGGGTTGAAAACATGTGGGACAGCCCCTACTACTGGCTGTAGTCTTTAGCCTCTGGCCAAAAAATTCTCCGATGACGCAAAATGACGATTTTTGCGTCATCTGAGGATTTTTTCCAGACAAAAAATACATAAATCTCTCGTCTCAGGGGGATATGAGGGTGGAAAGCATGGTAATTTGAAAATACTATAGGTTTTCTACTAATACAAAGCTTAATGCTAAATCCTGAAGTATCCCTTTAACTCTTGCTAGCAGAGCTTTCAAGGCATGGTAGTGTCCCAAATGAAAAAGGTTTATATGATTTTGAAGAAAGATGCAGATGAATTGAATGTGGCTTTCAAATTTAGGGTTGATGGTTTTGATTATGTGGTTTTTGTTACCTCTGATATTATGAAATGTTTTCGATGTGGAAAAAATGGACACATTAGAGGTGCATGTACTAATAAAGATGCTGAAACTGTAGATAATGAAAGGATGGGTGGGATTGCTGAAGCTGGGACCAGTGCTGCTTCTGCTGAGGAAGGCATGCATGTTGAAAGAGATGTGAGACTGCTGAGGATGAGGAAGCTGTGGAGAGTGTAGGGGAACACGTTTGTGGCACAATGATAGGTTCAGGCAATGTAGAAAATGAAACTGATGAATCACAGGAGAATGTATCTGCTGTTGCAGAATCTATTGAGGCTGAAGATAGTCTGGACACTGAGATGGTGAGGGATGAAGAACTCTTTAAAATTCCCTCTATTAAAAGGAAAAGAGTAAAGAAAAGCCCAAGGCATAAGAGCACTGCTCAGGTGACCGTAGACTCAGCTAATAGAAATGATGATACTGAATGCAGCACAGTTGAGGACTCTGATGTTGAGGCAACAGTTAGCAGAAATAGACAGTCCGACCACCAAGGTGTGTACACATTTGGAAAAATAAGATAATTCCTTCAGAAAACAAAGAATATGAAAAACGTCCAGGTTGAGGAATATTTCCCTGATCGTAAACTATTCATAGATTCAGTTGCAATGACGATGAGGGGTGACAGTGAGGAACATTTCACTGTTCAAGAAATGTTCAGGTTGAAGAAATTTGAGTCTAAATTGAAACTAAAACAAAAAACTGAGGATGGTTTTGAAACAACATAAGTCATTTTGTTATTTTAAGCTACTGTTTGCTTTATATCTTTTGATAACACTATTTAATGAGTACAATAAGGATAGGTACTCTGAATTTGAATGGTGCAAGGGATATAAAGAAAAGAGCAGTACTTTTTGAGTTAATTAGACAAAAGAGCTTGGATGTTACAATAATTCAAGAAACGCACAGTGATAGTGTAAATGAAACCGATTGGAAAAAGGAGTGGGATGGGGAAGTAGTGCTTTCTCATATGAGTTCAGTCAGAGGAGGGGTGGCCTGCCTATTTCATATGAATCGAAACATGTAATACCAGGTAGACTCATGCTGTTAAAAGCAAAATCTGAAAGATTCAATTTTGTTTTATTGAATATATACGCTCCAACGAGTGGGGCTGAAAGAGTTTATTTTTTTTAACAATGTTAACAGTATTTTGCAGGATTATAATTCTGATGATTATTTGTTTTTTGGGGGAGATTTTAACTGCACAGAAAATTAGGTATTGGATCGAAATCACGTAGAACCACATGCTGCTTCAGTTCGTGTGATATGCAAGTTGAGACTCACAGTTTATGTGACATATGGCGGGGGGTTAATAATGATGTCAGACAATATACATGGGCACATGCAAGGGGAAATGTTATATCCCTAGCTAGAATTGATAGGTTTTATTGTTAGAAGCATCATCTTAATATTGTAAAAAAATGTGTAATTGCTCAAGTAGGTTTTTCGGATCACTGTTTAGTTACATGTCAAGTATTTATAGCAAATATAAAGGCCAGAAGTGCATATTGGCATTTCAACACGTCTTTACTAAATGATAATAATTTTAGAGATGTTTTCTGTTTTTTTGGGGGGACAATTTTAAGACAAGAAAAGGCAAGTTTGAAGATCTGCGTCAGTGGTGGGATATTAGGACGGTTAAAATAATGATGCTTTGTCAACAATACACTTTCAATGTTACCAGGGACATAACACGATCTATGAAAAAGTTAGAAACTGAAATAGTTGAATTGCAGGATTTGGCTGATGCTACCAAAGATCAAAAATATTGGAGACTCTTAAATCCAAAAAATCTTTTATTATATACCTATTAGGAGTTAGGGCACAAGGAGCATTGGTTCAATCTCGCTTTTTAAACCTTTCACAAATGGATGCCCCATCTAAGTTCTTTTTCAGTCTTGAGAGAAAGAATGGTCAGAGTCGTTGCATTCACTGTTTGTGCTCTGAAGATTGGCGTGAGCTAACAGAACCCTCTGAAATAAGAAAGAGAGCCGTACGGTTCTATACTGGGTTGTACAGCAGTGAGTATGTTGAGGATGATGATTTGTCTGCTCATTTCTATGAAGGTCTACCCATTGTTTCAGAGAGCTCAAAAGCAGAGCTGAAGCGGCCACTGTGTGAGCAGGAGCTGTTCATTGCTCTGAAAGAGATGGAGGGGGGTAAAGCCCCTGGCATGGATGGACTCCCTGTGGAGTTTTACAGAGAGTTCTGGGCAGTTTTAGGTAATGACCTGTTGGCTGTTCTCAATGAGAGCTTAACTGAGGGGGGTTGTTGCCTTTAAGCTGCAGAAGAGCGGTGATTACCTTGTTACATAAAAAAGGTAATCTACAAGATATAAAGAACTGGGCTGAGTTTCCCGATAACGTTGTCTCTTAGCGCGCTACGAAGACTCTTAAGGTATAACTTAACTGAAGGTATACCATTTCTAGGCGTGTTCCCCAAACTATACCTTAGGAAGCCGCTTAAGATATACCTTCTTATGTGTGACGTTACCCGGTGCTGTCCGTGGTGATGGTGCTGAATTGGTTGATATCGATGGCTCGAGAATCAATTATTCTCTCGTGCAGGGGCTGTTTATGTGAGAAAGAGGTGTTCTTTATAAAATAAGCACTTCAGAAATAGTTTAAATTGCATTTATTAGGACTCATGGGATATTTAAAAAAATAATCAAAACTATAATAGCCTATAATAGCCTTGCCTACATATTTTAAAATTGTAGGCTATCATATATTGCTGCCATAATAACCATTTTAATTTTTTATGTGCTTTCTTATCTTTCCCATTTTTGTTCGCTGAGGTGGAGCTGCGATGAAATATTGTTCTTGTAAATACTTTCCAGCATTTCAGTAAATAAAAGTGTACTTCACGTACGGTGCTCGGCAGCGATCAAAAAGGATTTAAACAGTGGATTTTGAATCTCTTCTTGTAAACTCGGAGATGTGGAATCAGACGGCAATTAAATTACCACACGACCTGTTTGTCAAAAAACAGTAGGTAGGCCTACTAATTTGGCCAGGGATTTTTACGCAGGTTGGGTGAGAAAAAACACTGATATGGATTCGGACGGCACTAAAATAACCGACTTACCCCTGTAAATGTTTAAAATACTTAACTGACAGTAGCCTATGCTTTCACTGGCCTTTAAAAGTGCTCTTTAATTAAAATAAATGTATAAAATTGTATTATATAATAATATAATTAAAATTCTAACAACAATCAGTGTAATGACAATTTTATTCTTTGCATGAAAACACTTGAATTAGCCTAACTGAACACTGTCTGGGTGTATTAAAACTTCTGAATTATATTCATATAGACCTGCAACAGTGATAAGGTAAAGCTAAGAGTGGTCCAGACCAACCTTCCGAACGTATTACTTACAGAAGGTATACTTAACTAAGAACGTTTCGGGAAACACGTATTAACGATAAGGTACAGCTTAAGGTGTAACTTAAGAACGACGTAGCGTTAAGAAGGTTTCGGGAAACCCAGCCCTGGAGACCAGTGAGTTTGCTATGCTCTGACCTGAAAATATTCTCTAAAGCCCTGGCTAATAGGCTGAAAAAGGTGATGGGGGAAGTCATCCATATTGACCAGGGCCCGGTTTCCCAAAGTGTTCTTATCTCTAAGTAGTTCTTAACCTATTCCTTAACCTCTCTCTTAACCTTATGGGACGGTTCCCGAAACGTTCGTACGCTAAGTATATCTTCTGTAAGTCACACTTTCGTAAGGTTGGTCTGGACCACTCTTAGCTTTTCACTGTTGCAGGTCTATATGAATATAATTCTGAAGTTTTAATACACCCAGACAGTATTAAATTAGGCTAATTCAAGTGTTTTCATGCAAAGAATAAAATTGTCATTACACTGATTGTTGTTAGATTTTTAATTATATTATTATACAATATTATTAATTTAATTAAAACGCTCTTTTAAAGGCCAGTGAAAGCATAGGCTACTGTCAGTTAAGTCCTATTCGGACGCTAATATTGTTTCTCATGGGCTCGTCCGGTATTTTAAACATTTACAGGGGTAAGTCGGTGATTTTAGTGCCGTCCGAATCCATAATATCAGTGTTTTTCTCACCCAACCCGCGTAAAAATCCCTGGCCAAATTAGTACCTTCTGTTTTTTGACAAACAGGTCGTGTGGTAATTTAATTGCCGTCTGAATCCACATCTCTGAGTTTACAAGAGATTCAAAATTCACGGTTTAAATCCTTTTTGATCACTGCCGAGCACCGTACGCATGTAAACCGTATGTAAACTTTTATTACTGAAATGCTGGAAAGTATTTACAAGAACAATATTTCATCGCAGCTCCACCTCAGCGAACAAAAATGGGAAAGAGAAGAAGGCACGTAAATTTTTGAAAAGGTTATTGTGGCAGCAATATATATTACAATTTTAAAATATGTAGGCTAGGCTATTATAGGCTATTATAGTTTGGATTATTTTTTATAATATCCAATAATCATAATAAATTGCAATTTCAACTATTTCTGAAGTGCTTCATTTATAAAGATCACCGCTTTCTCACATAAACAGCCCCTGCACGAGAGAATAATTGATTCTCGAGCCATCGATATCAAACAATTCAGCACCATCGCCACGGACAGCGCCGGGTAACGTCGCACGTAAGAAGGTATATCTTAAGCAGCTTCCTAAGGTATGGTTCGGGGAACACACTTAGGAACATAAACACCTTTGGTAAGATATATCTTTCGAGCTCTCTAAGAGTGAGCGTTATCGGGAAACTGGGCCCAGACTTATTGTGTTCCCGGAAGATCTATTTTAGATAATGTTTGCTTTATATATTTTAAATATTTGCAATCTTTCTAGTGTTGATTTGGGTCTTGTTTCTATCGATCAAGAAAAGGCGTTTGATAGAGTCTAGCACAGATATCTTTGGAAAACTTTAAATGCTTTTGATCTTGGATTGGAGTTTATTAATATGATCAAAGTTATGTACCAGGGCTGCGTTTCCCGATAACGTTATCTCTTAGCGTGCTACGAAGACTCTTAAGGTATAACTTAACTAAAGATATACCATTGCTAGGCGTGTTCCTCGAACCATACCTTAGGAAGCTGCTTAAGATATACCTTCTTACGTGCGACGGTACCCTGTGCTGTCCGTGGCAATGGTGCTGAATTGGTTGATATCGATGGCTCGAGAATTAATTATTCTCTCGTGCAGGGGCTTCTTCACTGCATTATGTGAGAAAGCGGTGTTCTTTATAAAAGAAGCACTTCAGAAGTAGTTGAAATTGCATTTATTAGGACTCATGGGATATTTGGAGGTACCTGATAAAAAAGATCCTGTTCCGAAAATTAGAATTACTCCGGACTTGAAGGATATGTCAGGTCCTTTGCTAGACCTTCATGAGCTGCAATACTTGGATTTGGATATAGTAGAGGGGAAAGTTCTATATCAGTGTTGTGTGAAAGTTTTTAATAGAGTTGCTTTAAATGGGATAGTTGATACAGTCTGGAAGGAAAAGCTTGAGATGGGTGAAAAAACGAAACCATTTTGGAGAGTGTTTTATAAACCACCATTGATTAAGAAATCTGGAGTTTTACAATGGAGAATTTTACACGGTTCTGTGGCAGTTAATGCATTTATTTCTGTTATTAATCCAAGTGTTAATGATAAGTGTGTTTTGTGGTTTAAGGGAAACAGTTTTTCATTGTTTTTTAGAATGTGTAAGACTTAAATCACTTTTTGTTTTATTGAGTCAAGTGTTTTTAAAATTTGGAGTAAAGTTCATGCATAATGCTTTTATTTTTGGAGCAGGGTATAGCCAAAAGCAGAGTAAAATGGCAGCTGATCAACTTTGTGATTGGTCAAGCAAAACTTGCAATCTATATAAGCAGGAAAAATAGAATAGAGAATAGACTTGGCCAAGAGATTATGTGTCTATTTAAAGCCTATGTTAAGTCTAGAATTGTTGTTGACTTTAAGTATTATAAATTAATGAATGATATGACATCATTTGAAATGCAGTGGTGCAACAAAAATATTTTCTGTGCTGTGATGGAAGGGGATTTATCTTTTTCTCTTTTTTTTAATTGAGGTGTATAGTGTAGGATTTTTTTGGAATTGATTGTATGGAATAACATTTATTTTTTTTTTTTTAAAGCAATCTCTCGCTATCTCTCTCTCTCTCTCTTGCATACTGGGAGTTGGGGATAGTGGTGGTGGTGAGAGCTGTTGTGTGAGGGTGAGAACTTTCTTGTTTTCTTATTTACATTTTCTTTTTCATTCCAGAAAATACATGGTCTAGGAAACGAATTGTAAATATAGTGGTGGTTGTGTGGCAGGATGGCGTCTCTTGATGAGACGCTGTCATTATCACTCCGCAATGGTTTTAGATGTGTTCCTGAGAATAATGCCACAGTGGAGGATGTGTTAATTGCAGTTGGCGATCAAATTGGTCATGAGAACATTGTATCTGCATCACGGATGAATCAGGCTGTCGTCGTTTTTTTGAAGGAACAAAATTTAGTGAATCGTTTGATAGTAAATGGCCTTACTGTTAAAGATGCTTTTGTGCAACTTTCTCCAATGTATATATCGACAACAAAGGTAACAATTTCAAATATCCCGCCTTTCGTATCCAATGACTTTTTGCAACGTGAGTTAGCGCGTTTCGGAAAAGTTGTTAGTCCCTTTAAAACTGTTGCGCTTGGATGTAAACATCCGGTAGGTATGTGACAAACTGACCTATATACGCACGAGCGCTTTGTTCCCGCGGCTGTGTTCCCAGCAGGTAATCAGCGCCTGATGCGTTGGTGACTTAGGAAATCTGTCATATCTTTGCTTTGTGAATACCTCTAAAGCCCATATACTAGTGACGTAAATTACGTCATCACGTTGATTCTCACTTTCGAATTTCCAAGATGGCTGCCGTAAGAAGAAAGTTATAAGCAAAGCAAAATTTCTCTCTTGTTTGGCATCAAAATCCGCTATGAAGGTAAGTATTTTTGTGTTTCAAACCCAATACTTCTGGTAGAATATACATTTAACTTGAATTAGGTGAAGTTTGGGATTGATTGTAACATTCGCATGTGTTTTTTTACGATCCGCAAGTGACGTTGTTGTCAAAAGCAGAATCGGCCATTCAATCATATTGGCTTCCAAAACTTCTCCCAGTTTTCATCAATCCGTGCAGTATTATTCAAAGTAATCATACAGAACGAAGGTTTAGAATCTCTAGATTACATTATTGGCATGATTTTGTCAAACATATAAATAAATACCATGGATGGTTATGGATTTGTTTAGGAACAACTGTGCTTCTGGCTGCCTGCTAGGTCATGTCTCTAGCAAGCTGATTGGCCGAATCTTACAAACATTTCAGCCCATGTGTGCTGTATTATTCTGCACAGAGTTGGTAAAACTGAATTATTTTCACAATTACTGAAATGTCTTTTTTTTTTTTTCAAAAGTAAATTAAAGCAGCAAAAACAACCAAATGTCTGTAGTACTTGTAGGCCTCATTGCTGTGTGTTGTGAGAATGAATTTCTTTGGCCTACTGATGTTTATTCTTAAACAAAATTCAACATACATGCATTTATTGATTTCTAAATAATAAATAACATAATCATCAATTAATATTACTTCTGAGAAATAAATAATTGTCTATTTTGTAGGTATTTTTACTAATGGGCGGCCCTTCTTGATGAAACGATGCATGAACTGAAAACCACAAAATGGGCTACTGAACTAGAGGAAACTAAATTTAAGTTGGCCAGACTGATAAAGAAGCACCGCAGATTGAAGCAGTCCAACAAGAGCAGGCGTCTTACTACCATTAGTAAAAAACTTCATGAGAATGACCATACTAGACTCTCAAACTTGTTAACTGAAAAAGATGACGAGATAAGGTACTTAGAGAATGAAACACTCTGTCTTAAAGAATCCATTACTAATGAAGCGTCTGTTGTGGAGAAAAAAACTAAGAAAGATGAGAAAACCTTCTCATTAGATATGAGACAGATGGTGTATGATTCAATAATCAACCAAGTTCCTACTAAGAATATACCAGTACTCATCAGAAGGTTTGCTATGCGATTTGGAGTAAAGATTACTGCTGTTCCCCACAGAAATACTGTCGAGCAGATGGCCCGGGAGCTTGGTGTGATATCGGACCTACAAACCGCTGAAGTGGCAATGACTACCGAGAACCTTACATTAGGATTTGACGCAACAACACAGGAAGGTGTTCATATAAATAGCATACATCTTACAACTAAAACAAAGTGCTTTGTAGTAGCCATCGATCAGTTACCCGGTGGCACTGCGGAAGACTATGCTGAACATGTGACAAGTTCTATTGATGAACTGGCTAAAGTTTATTCAGTTTTTTATTTCTGTGATTACCAAGACTGCCGTAAATCTATTATCAGCAACATTTCAAATGTTATGACAGACCGCGCAGTTGTAAACCACGCTGCAATCCAGAGAATTTCAGAGTCGTGGGGCAAACCTCTTAATGAGCTTAACTGCCACCTTCATTCCATCGACACCATTGCCAGTTCATGTCGGGCTGCATTGAAGACATTGGAGACTTCTAAGGGACATGTATTTGGTAAAGACTGTATGGCAGCAAACATTGTCCTCCAAATGAACAAACTTCGTTATAAGGATGGGAAGGGAGACCCAAAGGGTTTCACTACTTTTCTTGAAGATGTCAATTTGCCCCGTGGCTTGTTACCCTGTTATCGTGGGAATCGTCTCCATGTACTTTTTGTCATGGTTTCTATGTGGCAAATACATAGAGCATTATGAACTGTTTGAGAAGTTCTTGAGAACTGGGACAGTGTCATGTGGTGGATTGCTGTCAGGCTTGCACAAAAACTTCACTAACCCAACTGCCAAGTTGGAAATCCAGGTCCTCGGCTTGAATGGACAATTATTATCAGGCCCTTGGATGAAGAAGTTTTACACTTCTGCCGATAAGCAAGTTGATCATCTGGAAGGAATAAGTATTGTCAAAAACGTTCTGTCATCCCTCAAAGAAGCTCAACAGGATCCAATCAGTGTCCTCACTCGTGATACAGATTTTTTTGGTGACACTCTTGACAAGTGTGACTCAACATTAGCCAGACTCCTAGAGTTTCCATCGGACAAAGATTCTTTTGTCAGTATGATGTCTGTCTGTCTTTCTGCTACAACTGCTGTCATAGAAAGACAGTACAAATGATATTTAGAACTGGTTGTGACTGATGAATTACGGAAAGAAACAGAAACAGCTAGGCCACACAACATTGACTCTGAAGAAATTATGGGTATGTTTAGTGCTGCCAAGCACCGAGCTCCTAATGCTTCATGTCATCTGAGGGCTCAAAAAAACCATCTAGTTGAGTACCTCAATGAACTGAAATATCCTAAAAAGGAAAAGATCATCTATTGGGCAGTAGGTATGGCTTGAAAGAAAAGACAAATTAATTGGCAAAGTCATGTGGAGATGAGGCGTGAATTATCACGAAGGGCTGCCCTGAAGCGTCAAAAGAGCGAAAAGCTATTGAAAACAAACTTAAAGTGTTAGATGTGTCCCTGATCGAGAGTGAGTTTCCTGAGTTGGAAGAAGACTCCATTTCTGCTGTGACTGATATTCTCTCTGGTGCTTTAGTGGGCCGTAATATTTGTCATGTATGGTTTGATAGTGATTCTGGCGAGAAGACTGTTTACTCAGGACGTGTCGAGAAACTGAAAAAAAAGAAAAAAGGAACTTATGTATATCTAATAATTTGGTTGCTTCTACCCTGTGGCATAAAATAACTGTGCTACAGCCACCTGTTGGACTTATTGAGGAGATTCAAAGGCAACTTGTGATTTTTTTTTTTGGTCTGGACAACACTGGATTCATGCTGCTGCTTTATACCTTCCGGTTCAAGAGGGAGGTCAAGGATTGATCGATATCAGATCCAGAATCATGGCTTTCCGGTTGCAAGCAGCTCAGAGACTGTTGTATCACACGGATGCTTCATGGCTAAAGACGGCTTCTGCTCTTCTCAGGAGGGTCAGAGGTATGGGATTGGACAAACATCTGTTCTTAATGGAGCTCCAGAATGAGGACCGTGTGAATTTGACTGTTTTCTATAAGTCACTTCTGGAGGCATGGAAGGTGTTTACCATTTCACGTACACCGAACACACATGCTGGATTATGGCTTTTTGAAGAGCCACTTTTTCTTAATGACTTTTTACCGTCAAGACTTGTGTCTGGACCCATATTTTGACCAAGAGCTTAGAGGAATTGAGTGAAATGACTGGAGTGAGATCTCTGAGGCTGCTGAAACAAGCTACAACTGGAATTTTAAAGTCTTTGCATGCGGACCATAAGATTTTTACAAATGACTCTATAGCAACTTATCAATGGAGAAAGGGGGTTCCTTATGTTTTCCCTTCTTTGAATGTGACTATTGCCGTGGAAGAATGGCAAGATGATGAGAATTGTCTTTTGTCTTTTGAAACCCCTCAGCTTGGAGTTTTTGAGGAAGTGGGGAAAAAAGCCCTCTATATCTCCTGTGTGAAGGCATCCAATGCTGGTCGCTTGCATGGACTTGCTTCAAATAAATGGACTGATTTTTTTGGAATTCTTTCCTCCCCTAGAGGCTGCTGGCGGTCCTTATACAAACGCCCCATTGACAAAAGAACGGGAGACCTTCAGTGGAGGATCGTTTGTGGGGCGATAGCCACAAAGAGATACGTGGTGCACATTGATCCTTCGGTAGGGGTGGGCTGTCCCTTCTGTAAAGAGGTTGAAACGGTTTTTCATCTATTTGTACAGTGTGCTCGGCTAAATGATTTGTTTTCATTTTTATCTCAATGGTTCATTGAAATTGGTGAAGCTTTCTCTTATGAAATGTTTATATATGGTCCAAGGTATACAGAAAAAAGGAAAAGTCAGTTGATTTTACTAAATTTTTTGTCTGGTACAGCAAAACTTGCTATATGGAAATCCAGAAAGAATAAGTTGTTAGGACAGGGTTCTCTGGATGTGTTGATGATCTTCAAAGGCTTGGTGGTGGCTCGGCTTAGAATAGAGCACGTCTATTATAAAATGGTAAATTGTGTAGAATCTTTTAAGTACATTTGGGGGATAAATGAGGTCCTTTGCACAGTAGATGATGATTTAATGCTTGCTTTTTAAAATGTTTCTCATTTTAACATGAATAGTATATATTATATTTGTTCTTGTTTTGTGAGTTTGTAATATTATTGTGAACACCTTATTGTTTTAAATAAAGGTGTATTTAAAATTCAAAAATTCTCTCTCTCTCTCTCTCTCTCTCTCTCTCTCTCTCTGTGGGTGGAGTGGGCGGAGTTAGCGCTCGTGAGTGGAAGAGAACGCTGTTGAATGAGTGAGTTTTTCTATCTTTTGCGGTTTGTTTGTGTAAATCTTTTGTTTGGCAAGTGCATTGTTGAGCAAGTAGAGACCGATATGGCAGCGTCTCAAAGTTTGGATAACTTAACGCGGAAGCATGGCATTAAAGTCATACCTGCGAAGCGTTGTTCTGTTGAGGATTGCACAATTGCAGTAGCTGAAGTAGTTGGATACTCTAGCGTTTTGTCTGCATCTAGAATGAATAACTGTAGTGATTTTTTTGAATAGTGCAGAGAAAGTTAATGACGTTGTAGTGAAAGGGATTGTCGTTAAAGCTACACTGTGTAGGATTTTCTCCCATCTAGCGGTGAAATTGTTTATGACTACCAACTGAATATTACTTTCTAGCCCCTCCCATTCCGAGGGCGTTTTAACTGCTACGGTGGGCGTATTATTTCAAATCTGCCGGCAGTCGCGAGTAATCTCCCCCTCACATTCTTCACGGTGCAAATGTCAAAACGTCACTGTGCGAGTGTCAAAACGCGAAAGGCGAAGCTTGAATTTCCAGGTATGTCCCTCTTTGGCTAATGTATTTTCAAGATGGAGGCGCAACATGGCTGCCGCCATTCGAGCGACTCGCTCGTATGTATTCTAAATGGCAGATTCTACGCTTACGAGAATACTTGATTAGTTGGTATAAGTAATTACACATTAATGAGTACATATCATTTTGAAAGAACAAAGTGTTTTTTGCAAAGAATCAACTTAAAAAATGTAGCAACAATGACATCTGCTTTTCGCATTAAGTGGATCATGTGATGGCAAAACACATCGTCTTTGTCCTTGCTGGTTAATAATTGCCCCACGAGGACCAATTTGCCAGCGCCAGTTTGGCTGGTACCCCCATGACCTTCTCCCCGACTTTACAACCTCGTGACATTCCACACACACACACACACACACACACACACAGTCGTGGACTTTCAACCAGAAACCCACCACGAGATGCAACTGAGGCACATTGCCATATATGGACTTCCACATAGTAAAATTTCATTTTACCATTCATTACAAATGTATAATAGAGGTGTGGTTTGCTAGAGTATAGGTTTGAATTCTAAATGTTCACTGAAAGAAGTTCCTCAATAGTGTCTTGTAAACCGACCTCGACATGGTCGTAAACTTTATGACCCCAAAGCTGCATCTCATCCAGTTCCTCTGCAAGCCAAAATTCCAACACCTTAACACACATGGAACTTTTCATGGAACATTTCAGAGAAAACTCTTCAAATGTTTGATACGTATTCCTGTGTTTCGCAAGTGTTGTCACTGGAAACGCTGACAATTTTATTGTGTGTAAACCATAGGAAAGCATATATGTCCTATTGTAACATTAATAGAACTAAAATGCCTATACTAATGCATAATAATGTATCTGTGCATTGCTACAACGTCTATATTCTATTTTTGATATCTCTGTAATCCTCTCCATCTAACGGAGTCGAATCTTGACTGCAAAGTACAATAATATGCATTTGTTCCAGGAAATATCATATTGCTAAAAACACATGGTCAAAGGAGGCGTGTTTTTCTTCACACAAATAGAATTTTTCCCGCTTCAGAAAAGACAATCTGATTCGCTGGGCCTCAAAAAAGAGGACGTAAACAGATGTCTGATAAAAGGAAGAAACCCCCATCTCTAGCTCTCTTCTCTTCTCTCATCGATCGATCTGACCTCCTCCTCTCCTCCCCGGCAACGCTTCTCCAGGAACCTCTGGAAAGGCTTTGGCCTTCTCCTCGGACCAACACATGTTCGAGTCGTAGCTGCCGGTCTTTGCAACTAAGCTCATACGTGCCTTTCCCCTCCACAAGGGAAACAATCTGAACTTTCTCGGTAACGTTAAATTCAAGTGAGCCTTTACATCGTCTTGCGAAACGACCCAGAAGACGAAGCTAGACGCAAACCAGCCGGACACGCGCACGCGCGCATCCCCTTTTCCAGCATCGCACTGAAAGAGTACAAAATCTCGCAAGTATCTCTCAATCTAAAAGCTGATTTCCTGGTGTCTATCTCTTAGGTCTGTGAATTAAGTTACCCTTTTTCCTCTTCTCTTCCTTTCTTTCTTTCTTTCTTTCTTTCATTTCATTTTATTCTGATCACGTATTTTCTTGTTTGGTTAAATGTGTGTTTGTTTTATTGTTTGTATTTTTACGTACGTTTGTATTTGTAGCTCATATAATCTCTAGTGTTACATTTATTAAAATCCATATATACTTTTAACTGTCTCTGTGTTTGAAAGCCCGCTTTTATAAAGTCAATGAAACAAAAGATCTAGCTACAAGCTCGATATATATATAGACTACATTGAGTAGTTTTAATTAATAAACTCAGAAAGTTTGATGTTCGTGGCCAGAAGATAAAACTTTCTCGGAGTTTGTAAATACCCCTTCTTAACGGTGATGATCTTACATTTATTCGCTGGACGAATAACTGATGATCAGACCAGTTACAGAACAAGGTAATCTCGATAATTGATAAAATAAATGTACATGCGACTTATGAATTATGACCATGAGTCATAATTATTAATATTTCCAAAATTCCCTATATTCTTGAGCTAATTCACATTAACCCAAAGTCGTATTTGTTACAAAAATTACACAGTGTAGCTTTAACAGTGCGTTTACCCCTGTAATGTCTTTGGTCCAGCCGGCTAAAAGGATTACGCTTTCAAGGTGGACAACTACGATTATGTAATCTATGCAACTTCAGAAAGTATGAAGTGCTTTGGCTGTGGACAGGAATGACATATGATTCGTGCTTGTCCTGAGAAGGAAGATTCAGTAGTGCCTCTGAATGAGAATAGAAATAAGGAGCAGACAAATGTATGTAGAAATGAAGAACAGGGACAGTCAGAAACTGGTGAAGGATCAAGTGCTGACACAGGAAAGGGAGATGGAAATAATAATGGAGTACTTGGCAAGGAAAACTTGGAAGATGTTGTGAATGAAGTTAGAAAAGCAAGTACTATGGAAGAGTGTGAGGTAAATGAAAGCTTTAGCATAAAATTATGCCGGGAAGACTTAATTGTTACGTCACTTTACCTTTCATCTATCCAATCACATTCTAACACTGGTATAAAAGATTGGTACTTACTCATGTTTGAGTTCGCAGATGCTGACGCTCCAATTCACCACCATCCTCCCCAGCACCTCCAAGTCGAATCATTCCCTCCATCTTCCCCACCACCACCACCAGGATGGTCCCTTCCATACCTCACAGGGGGTCGGCTGCGCCCCTGCCTTGATCTTCAGGCAGGATATGCAGAGTTCGGACCCTCAGATTGCGAGCTACGGACGGGGCCTACGCCAAAGAACTTTATTGCTTGTTGGGTTGTTAATAAATGGATAATTGTCACAGTATTTATTCTCCCGAGTCTTTCTGGTAGAACTGATTCTAACTTGTTTGCAATAGAAAGTGAGAAAGACGTGGAAATGATAGAGGATGAAAGTGTTTTTTAAACGCCTGCAATAAAACGGAAGTTGAAGAAAAAAGGCCATGGATCTAGGAAAGTAACTGGAGATGAAATGTCAGGAAAAGATGTTGAAAATTCTGGGATTCAGATTGAATCAGATATGAGCAATATTGATGTGAAAATATTAAAGTGGAAGTGAATCTTCAGGGTCTGTGAATTCAGTCTCACAAAAAAGATCTGCTAGAAGTGATTATACACTTGAGAAAATTAGAACATTCCTACAAAATACTAAGGGAATGAAAGGGAGTGAGAGTGGAAGATTATTTCCCAGATCGAGAATTGTTTATGAATTCAGCTAGAATGTCAATGAAAGAGAAGGGTGCAAATAACTTTACTGATCAAGAAATTTACAGATTGAAAAAAAATAAAAAAAAATGTGCAAAAGCTGAAAATGAATCAACTGAATGATGAATTTGAAACAGAATGATTTCTTTATTTTTCTTGTGTTGTATTTTTGGTTGTTTTGCCCATTTCTGGTCTTTATTCATTCATGAGTATGCTAAAATTGGGCACACTCAATATAAATGGTGCACAAGAAGGCGGGAAGAGAACAATGCTTTTTGAACTAATAAGACAAAATAAATATGTGATGTTGGTTCAGGAAACCCATAGTGATACTAAAAATGAGAGTGATTGGAAAATAGAATGGGATGGAGTAGTTATTTTAAGTAATACAAGTTCATAGTGATGGTGTAGCTGTTCTTTTTCAAAAACACTTTAAACCTTTATCATAATGAGGTTGAACACATTGTTGAAGGGCAATTATTAAAAGTGAGAGCAAAATTTGAAATTTTAGTTTTAGTTTTTGTAAACATTTATGCTCCTGTTCGTGGTCCTGAGAGGGTTTATTTTATAAATGTTACACAGTTCGTTGTTATGGGAAGAAGGAGGCGGGAACCGTCGAACATTGACTTTAATGACATAATGACATTAATGTTTTATGTCATAAAGACTTTAATGAAGATCAATAAGACCAGTTACTGTGCGTCTCACAGGTGTCGCCCATTAGCAATCACGCCACCGGCCTCGCGCCGTTCTCCCACGGCCCTCAGCCTCGCCCTGCTCGCCACAATAAAGGAATTGAATGATGCTCTTTCTAGTTTTAAATGAGAAGAGTATATTATGTTTATGGGAGGAGACTTTAATTGCACAGAAAATGAAAAAAATAGATAGGAACCATAATGAGCCTCATATTGCATCTCAGCATGAAATATTGAAACTCAATGCTACATGATCTCTATAAAATTTGGAGAATTTTGCATACAAATTAAAGACAATATACATGGGCACAGGCAAGAGATAATTTTATTACTTTGGCTAGACTGGATAGATTTTATTGTTTTAAACACCATCTTAATGTTATAAAGAAATGTGTGATTTTACCTGTAAGTTTTTCTGACCACTGTTTAGTTGAA
The DNA here is from genome assembly GCF_963993115.1 of Abramis brama. Lineage (NCBI taxonomy): Eukaryota > Metazoa > Chordata > Actinopteri > Cypriniformes > Leuciscidae > Abramis > Abramis brama. The sequence continues at coordinate 35,745,701 of NC_139965.1, forward strand.
TGTAACATTTATAGCAAATATAAAGCCCAAAAGTGCTTATTGGCACTTTAATGTCTTATTGTTGCAAGATAAGTCTTTTATTGAGACTTTTACATATTTTTGGAAGTTGTTTGGGTTAAAGAAGCATGAATATAGATCGTTACGACAGTGGTGGGATTATGGTAAAGTGAAAATGCAGCAACTGTGCCGTCATTACACACTCAATGTTTCTAGAGAAATTTCCCGGTCAATGAGAAACCTAGAGATTGAAATTGTGGAACTGCAAAATTCAGTAGCATCCACAGGAAATCAAGGGCATACTGAGCTCCTCAAATCCAAAAAGAAGACTTTAGATGAACTGTTAGATGTTAAAGCACAGTTGGTCCGCTATCGATTTCAGAGTGTTAAGCAGATGGATGGCCCGACTAAGTTCTTCTTTGAGCTAGAAAAAAAGAATGGTCAAAGTCGAAATATTCACTCGCTATACTCAACAACTGGAACAGGCATAACAGAGCCTAATGAAATTAGAAAAAGGGCAGTGTCTTTCTATTCAGAATTGCAGAGATGGGGGACTCGAGTCATATGACTTGACTCGAGTCAGACTTAAGTCGCAAATTTTAGGACTTGAGACTTGCTTGACAAATATTAATAAAAGACTTGACTTGACTTTGACTTGATATTCATGACTTGAGACTTGACTCGGACTTGAGGTAAATGACTCGAAATAACTTGCCTTTTTAAAAATAAATATATGTATTTGAACGCACCGCAACAACCACGTGACGCAGCAGGAACGCGCGCTGTGTGAACAAAAGCCGTAATAATGCAGTGTCGTAGTGATGACGCTGAAGCGCGGGATCGTTCGCCTGCTGTGAAACGGTACGTAATGCGCAAGTTTATGATCGAATCACTGAAAAAAAAAATGCACAAGCGTGGTCGCAGCTCATAAGCAAACTTAAGACGCTGCTAAGACATTACATGTCTTTACGGGTTGTGTGTGAACAATCTCTGATTCCGGGAAATCACTGGCACCAGGCCCGGGGTGGGTAATCGGGAGAATCGGGAGAATTCCCGGTGGGCCGCTTCACTTTTGGGCCGGTCGAGGTTTTTTTTTTTTTTTTTTTTTACATTTGTCACGTTAGTTACATTAGGCTACACACGTTCCGCATTGTGACACCGCAGCGCGCAGCCTCTGCATGGGTTGTACCATGAGAGGGAGTTCTCCCCTCCCCTCCCATAGAGTTGGTTGGGTCCATAGCCCGTCTTTTCCAAAACGTTTTCTCAGGTAGGCTACCGCGGCACCGCACATTATTTTTGAATATTTTTGAATACAAATAAATCTGTAAACATCAGTTTAATATGCCTCTTTGTGGAAGAGTGGGATACATTTCAAATTCTTTCTTTCTTTCTTTCTTTCTTTCTTTCTTTCTTTCTTTCTTTATCAACCTATCCTTGTGGAACAGTGGAAAATTTTTTGCTAACTTCTTAGCTTAAGTGAATTATTATTTAACCTTTACATTATTTGTTGAACCATGTTATTAATAAAAACTACACAATGGTAAGAGCTGAACTGTTGCTTCATTTATCCAATTTGGAAAAAGTGCTAATTTGGAATTCCACCATGGAAAAAGAGGGCCGGTATTGGGCCTGAAACTCCCGGGCTGAAAAGTGGCCCCACTCCGGCCCTGACTGGCACTGCTAGACTGGCAGTGTGAATGAACCTAAATCAAACGAACCCGGGTCAAATCTTGGGTCACTTTATCCGTGTATTTTCCGGAATCTCTGTGTGAAAGGGGTTTTGGTCACACACCCTGACAAAGGCTCATTAGCCACAACGCATAGTTGTGCAAGTACTTGTCACCTGATTTTAAAATATTAAAGCCATGATAAAATAAAGGCTTTCTATATATTTTTAATAATATTCGAGTGGATTAATGATTTTTTTTTTTTATGATCTGAATAATCCCTTACATACAAAAGCACAGAGAAAAAATATTTTCTTGAAAATGAAAATGAAAATCGGGTAAAAATATGTTAAAATATGCCATATTCCAGTTTTTCTTAAATGTCCTCAGTTGTCATGAAAACAAACTCACACACACACACACACACACACACACACACACACACACACACACACACACACACACAGTCAGTCAAACACAACCATAGACATGCAAACAATACACTTTTCACACATGCACACACATTCATTCACAAATATTAATAAATCACTCACTCGCACAGATTAATAATGTACAATAGTCAATCCACCTGATTGACAGGTGTAAGTTTTGTGTCAATTCAATTATTATTGTTTTTTTCTTGTTATTCTTTTTTTTTAAAAAGGATAGATCTAACTTGTTGGGATGTGTTCATGTTCCATAAAGGGGATGCCAGTTTGAAGAATGCCATTTGGTGGCATAGGAACCATTATACTTGAATTGTGAATTGTTTAATACCTTTTAATGGTCTTCTGCAATGTTTGAGGCATATTTATTTTTCATGCTTTAATGTTAGCCTAATTTCAGTTACATTTACATTTTAGGCTATGTAGTTTGAATTTTTTTTTTTTTTTTATTATTATTTTTATTGTAGTAACCACTCAGCTGTAGCCTATGTGGAAATGCATATTTAAAAAAAATGTTGCAAATAAAACCATAGTCCACAGCTTATGTAGTTTTAACTTATTTTAATATATAAATTCAGTGAAATCATCAAACGTTTGTATGACTTGCCAGTGACTTGTGACCCAAGCTACGACTTGACTTGACTTGCTTGACATAAAGCAGTGACTTGACTTGACTTGACTTGCTTTTCACAAAATTGACTCGGACTTGCTTGAGACTTGAAGGTTAAGACTTGAGACTTGCTTGTGACTTGCACATGTGTGACTTACTCCCACCTCTGCAGAATTGTATAGGAGTGAGAGCCCAGAAGTGGTTGAGTCAGTCAATTCATTTCATACTGGGTTGCCGAAAGTGCCGGATGAAGTTAATTCTGAACTTCATTTGCCCATTCCCACAGGAGAATTGCAGATTGCACTGCAGAACATGGAATATAACCCAATCAATATAGAATTTCATACAAGGTTATCTTATTATATTTAGTAAATTTAGGGCTGTGACGGTGGCAGGGTTTTTTTTTTTACCACCGCGGTAATGGACCAACTACCGGCGGTGGTTGGGGGGTTATTTAAAAAAAAAAAAAACTTGTTTTATATTTCCACACAAAGACGCGTGATATAGCCTACCGCTGCGCTTTGAGAGGGATGTGGGTCACGAGCAGGAAAGAGACCATCGATCTCTTTATGATATCTTCAAGTTTTCTACTCAAACGCTATGTTTGAGATTGCGCTGCCAGAGAAAGTGAAAGTAAAAATCACCCGCGCGTGTGAAACGCACTTTACAACTAAACTTGACGCGCCCGTCTAATATAACAAGCACAAACTGTGTTAAAAAGAATTTGACATTTGCAAAGTACAAATGTAGGCTATCTGTCCTACAGCGTTTTTCTACTTTACCACAGTAAAGAATACGAATATAAAAGGCCTATAAAAGCGAACCAATGAAGAAACGTTTATAATCCCTTTAGAAAATGGGTGAGATGTGAGTGAAGATTTGGGAAAAGAAACAAGAGATTCCATGCAGGGATGAGTCACGATTTTGGGATATTCGATTAGTTTATTTAATTATAGAATATCGAATAGGTTGTGCGATTATTCTCTAAAATAAAATCTCCATGTTCTGGTGCTGATGCGGTGACGCGTTCATGTAACCGAGACGCTGCCAATAACGCACATAACAGCTGTCACAAAGAACCGGCAAAAGTAATGATTATGAATGTGTCAGATATATCAATGAGACATTTTAATAGAATAACTAATGGAGTAATATTGTTAAATTCGCTGATAATCGGGTGACCAGATCGCAAACCAGAATTTAAACCCGACAAAGCTATGGGTTCACGCACAACTCTCTCATTCGTCGTGACGTTAAAACATTTCGTCTCGTCTCGTTTTGGTCAACGAAAATGAAGAGACATTTTAGCATAGTTTTTATTTTGTAAACCACATTTAGTCTCGTTTTTATTCGTCAACGATATTGTATTATACATGTATTTTAGTCATCGTCACATGACCAGCATTTACGTCTGGTCCCGTCTCGTTTTCGTCAGGTGATAACGGTTCGTTGACGACAATATTTCGTCATAATTTTCGTTGACGAAAGCAACACTACCTGTGAGACATGCTTCGTGAAGCTCTGAAACCAGTGTGAATCATTTGTCTCAAATCAGTGATTCTGAGCATGTATCAGACTGCTAAAGTCACGGAATTTCATTGCGCGTCATAGCTGTTTCGAAATTATTCTAAATTTCAACGGTTCGTGAACCAGTGTGTATTTGATTTCTATGTGATCTTGTATCACTTTTATAGATTCATACACATTTAATGACGCATTTGATAAAAGGAAGAGGCAAATTTAATAGTCTCTTATTAGTCCGATTGACCAAGCTTTCATAAAACGAGCCCTACAGTTTACTAAGTTATCGTGCCTTGAAAGACACCTCATATTAAAAGGTTTTAGATAGTTTGTGCATTGCCATTACTTGCTTACACCTTTGATCAAACCTTTGCGATTGGTTTGTGAAAGTTGTTTCATTGAGTTGAGTTTTCTCTACACTTACACTGTTCTGACCAGCAGGGGTTGCCAGCGAGGGCGCTTCAAAACAAAGAATTATTTGTGACTCAATTGACTCCTTTGATTCAAAGCCTCAAGGAGCTTTGACTCTTGTCACTCGTGTTCAAATCACTATCCCTTTGTTTCAAGGGCCAAGGTCCAAAGTCTATAGTCTTTGGTTTAAAGGTTGCACTTTACGCTCACATGTGTCTAAGTTTTAGCCGGCGCTAAAAGCTATCCGTCGAGGTAAAGGGCTTTAACTTGTATGCGTGTAGGGTTGCTAGGGAGCAAGCTTTACACAAGGGTCTGTGAGGTTTTGTGCTGTTATCAGATTATCAGAAGTGCCTGCTCACACTTCCCGGTGTCATGTGTTGCTAAGAGACCCATGCCAACCAACAACACAAATCGAACGGCGCAGCCGTTCAAAGAGATCACCTTCAAAAATGCTGAAAATGGGGATTTCTTCGCCCACCTCAGGTTAATTTGTTCTGGTACCATTTATACGCATGGCTAATCTGAGATTTCTTCGTCAGAGAAGGCTTACGCTCGATTTAGAACTGAAATTAGGATTGCTTCGCTAATATCAGGATTTCTTATCGTACGATTTAAACATGCATTATAGCATTGAGAAAATTTCTGCCGTTCGTAGGAAGGCATATTCAAGCTATAGTTTTGCTGATTTTATCAGAAACTTGTACGTGCATGTATACAATGTTAATAAAAACTTATGGGACAACATATGATTGATTACTATCTGCTTGCATACAATTTTTAATACGATGCCTACGATTCTCCACCATTTATGTAACAATATTAGCTCAAAGGGGAAAAATTTATAAATACCAATTATGATTAATTATTAATATTTGGGTCAGTTAATTAGATTAACTTGAGGTAGCTAAATTAATATTACAATCAATTAATCAGTTCCAACGAACTCTTTTGATTATTCATTTATTCTAAGAAAAGTGTATCTTTCATGGCCACCGAAAAATAATTATTTCTTGGCATGTACAGCGCTTAGAGCATGTAACAAGTCAACGTGAAGAAGCAGAGGCCAGAAAGAAGAGCTAAGAGAGGGAGGTCACTGTGGACTGTCTCTAATAAAGCCTGAGAAAGGCCCCTCCTCTCCGGGTTTGCTTCACCAATGAGAAGGGTGGACTTTCTGGCGGGAGTTTCCTCTGTGGGGAAGATTTATGACGATATCTCAATTGTGGTTAGACATCTGCCTTACCTCTTTTCTGTTCATTAATGCTCAGATAGATATAACAAACCTACACTGCATTCTAAGAGAAGGTGATGTACATCAAAGTGTGAGTCATTAAATGAGGATTTAATGTAACCTTAATGTAACCTTACCTGTATCATGTCTACTATCTAATAGTAGACATGATACAGGTAAGGTTACATTGACCGTTGGTTGGTTGTATAATAACATACATACCATAGTATATACATAATAGTACACAAGACAGTCAATCATTCACACAGTTTCTGGGATGCATGTTCATTTATAGATCAGTTCGTCTATGATTAATGCAGCAAAGTCTGTATTAAAGATTGTTTCTGTCTTCCCATTGTCTCTCTCTTGAGCATGTGGTCACATTCTTTTACACCCATAAAACCAACTTATCTGATCGTGGTAGGACCTTCTTGCTTTGTTTGGGGGATGGGACCACAGATCCCAGAGTGAAGTTTAAAGATTTTTTTGGTACATATACCAAATAATTGTGTCTGATTTGTTTCAGTCGTTACAGTGTTTATGGCTGTTGTCAAGTGTCTGCAAGAATACAACATAGACAATGATGATGTTGTGGTGTTCAACACTGACAACGCGTTGCAGTCCTTATTCCCAAACTCGATACATGTGACATGCTTGGCTCATATAAAGAACCTGATAGGTGGTGCCTTCCGGAGACCTTTTGACCAACTGAATGCATTCATGCTGTGTTTCTCACAAATGTTCTACCAAGCTGGCTCCCAGAAAAGAAGATATCTTCAATACATGACAAAAAAACTACCAACAGGAAGGAAAGCAACGATGGCTCCAAATCCATGTTCTATGCGCTGGAACTCGTGGTTCACTGCAGTCCAGTACCATTCAGAACATTTCGGACTCTACAAGGAGTTAATTGAGATGGAAGTGGATGTAAGTAAGCTACTTGTTTATTGTTGAAATTCTTAGTTAAAAACATGTTTCACTTTGTATTTCACCTCCACACACACACACACACACAACTTTTTCTGTTGATTGCATTAATACATTTTTTTTTTTTTTTTACTTTTTTTTTTTTCAAAGACTTGTGGCAGAAGCACACCTCAGAGTGTGGAGAGACTCCATTAAATGCTACAAAATCCAGATATGTCTCAAAGTCTGCAGGTTGAGATCAGCATCATGTCAGAGAAGTGCAGAAGAGTAATTCAACTTCTGGTCATCTTCCAGAGCAGACGTCCCGTAACCACCAATGTTTTTGACTACCTTGAGGATCTGCACATGCACATTGTGGCAAATGCACAACTACAGTATGAAGCATGTGCCCAGTACTTTGAGGGACTTGACCTGACTTTGGCTATCAAGAACCACATCCTCAACAAAGTGGAACAGGCTTACAACAATGCAGAGGACAAACTCGCCAAGTACATGTCAGATGGACAAACTGCCATTCATTTCCTTAAAGAAGTCAGGGTCTTTGATCCTCGTCACACTGCATTTATGGATGAGAGTGTGGTCAGCTACAAATACATTCCAGGCTTCAGTGCTGTTCCTACAGATGAATTGGATGCCTACTTCATCCACCTAGGTCCAGCTGCACTCAGAGCTTCAGCGTGTGGAGTGGTGGATTTGGATGTTTTCTGGGATGGGTTGCAGGAAAGGCTGCCCATACTGAGTGTCCTGGCCAAACGATACAAAGATGTCATCGTAAACTCAGCAGATGCTGAATGCAGCAACAGCATTTACAAGCTGGTTTTGTCCAGCCGAAGGAGATCAGTGTCAAACAACCTCAAAGCCTTGGTCTTCTTATACCACAACCAGAGACTAACCAGTGGAGCTTTTGAAATGGTTGAAGTGCAGGAAGATTTTGAGGAGGACATGGAGGATATTGAGGATTAGTCAGCTCTCAGAAAACTAGATGACAGATGCACTTTACCCAGCATAATGCCATTTTGTTTAACTGTACTTTGTTTATTGGCATCTTTCAACATACATGATGCTTAATGTTTACTGTATAGTTCAATGCACGTTTTTGAACTGGGTCAGTGTGTTATTTTTTTCATAATGTGCTTGAAGAGAGGCTTTGACATTGTCATGAATACAGTATCTGCCAAAATGAGTTTCTTCTTCATTAAAAAGATAAATGTACTGATCTCATTTGGATTAAGATTAGTTTATTTTGAAGTATTTTGATAAGTCTGGCTTAAGATCAAGTAAAGTGGATTTATTATGCAGGCTTGTGTAGTTACATTTATTTTTATTTTATAGCATTTAACTTGTATTTTTATGCATCCAGGTACTGTGTAGTTGCAAAACTTGGTTTTGTATTGTTTTGGTATTGGCATATTGAGACATAAATGCTGTGAAGTTATCTGTGCACTTTAGTTTTAGAACAGGGTCAGTGTATTTTTTTGTTTTCTTTACATTTAATGCATACTGATACAAATGCAGTTTTGCCCTGCATATTTGTTGATCCATAGTGATTATCAGTGTTATGTTATGGTACTCAGAAGAATGCAGGCTTCAGCATTATTTTGTTATCCATATCTGCAGAAATAAATGAAATTATTATGTTTCATTAAAGCAAAGATTATTTTTCATTAGTTGGATGAAAGTATCAAAGTTATGAAATGGTACTAGGCCTGTACTGTGTTTACTGTAAAGGGCTGTGCACTTAAACATTAGATTTTTCCACCATTTAACTTTTGTGGGTATTCCTAAGAAAACTGTATTTTGCACTTTATAAGTATTGGCATCTTTCAACATAAATGCTGCTTAATGTTTGTGAGGTTCTGCACATTTACATTTTTGCAGGTGCAGATCTTGTTTAAAAATAAAGCTTAGTTTGTTAGATTTTGCTGTGTCTTTAAATCATTTGTTTTGCCTTTTTATAAGGTTACTAAAGGTTAGTTAGTGGTTTTGTTCTTATTAGATCAATATCCTTTTTAATTTTTAATTATTTAATGATTCAACTAATGAGGGTGTTCCATGCTAGCAGCTAGGCGAGCATTATAACGTGTGTTACAAAGTGAGCATGTTTGTCTCTGAAGTAAAGGCTGGATTACAATAGAGCAGATGGTGAACAGTGTTTTCTGTGGGACACATGGTAAGTCCCTTTGGGGTGGACTTTGGGCTTTTTCACTTTATACATGCACAAAAAAAAAGATATGTAACACAATAAAGGAAAGGGAAAAAGCAAAAAAGCATAATATGAGCACTTTAAATAAAAAATCTATCTACCTTTGCCGTTTTAAACTATAAAAACAAATGCCGAAAAACATCACAACTTTCATCGCAACTTTTTAGAAAAGCAGCTGCAACATCAGGCATTTTAGGCCGCAACAATCACAAAAAAAGCCTGTGAAATCCTGGAGGGACTGAGAATCCTAAACTTTTGCTGTGTTCCCTTTATTTCACTGATGACTACTTCTCAAATCTTGGAGTTCAATGCAGGATGCGCAAACTGCTTGCTCTTGAAAGATGGTGTTCAAAATGCTTAGTTTTGAGTTTTATATTGTGTAGGTCTCCTGCTAACTTAGGGTGACCATACGTCCTGTTTAACCAGGACATGTCTGGCCAGGATTTCGAGATTGCCCAAAATGCCCGGGATTCGGCTTTTGCTTTCTACAGTCACCATTCATTATGTTTACATTATTACATTATTTGACACTGACACGTACGTGCCAGCTTTGCAGGTCATGCATTCTGCTTCACACAGATCCCGCTCGAGATGAAAATACAGGAATTTTCTTAGCAATGCTAAAACGCATATCAACCGATCACTTGTTTAGCGTTCATGTTAACACTACATTCAGATTCACCAATCGGAATTAATTCAGTCCTATTGAATCAAAAGGTGTGCATGTAAACAAAATGAATGGCGACGAGAAAGCAAAAGCCGAATCCCGGATATTTTGGGCGATCTCGAAATCCCGGCCGGACATGTCCTGGAAAAAGAGGACGTGTGGTCACCCTATGCTAACTGGCTAACTCACGTTATCACTGTCTCTAGTTCAAGTTCAAGTTCAAAATTTATTTAGGCATTTCAACATTACAGTTGATAGGAATTTGCCTTGGTATGTTCACATAACTTAATTAACAACAATACACTGACACAACAACACATTCCACACATATACCTCACATATACCCCCCAGTAACATCAAATACACAGACATGAACAACACATATTGCACATTAAGTGTGTCAGCGGGTTATGAACCAGTCCATAAGTGCTTGGTGCAAAAGGCACAAGGCAAATATATTAATAAAGCATAAGGAGTTAAAATTGGGGTAAGTAAAGGTGAGTGGTGGGGTGGAAAATATCCAACTAGTTCATGAACTTAATTTAATATAAGAATTCAATGTTCTAGCTTCAGACCATGTTTAAATAACGTATGGCTTGGGGATAGGTACTATCTCTGAAGCGTGATGTTCTACTGATGATGCTTTTGTACCTCTTCCCCGAGGGCAATAGAGTGAACAAGTAATGTGCTGGGTGATAGGGGTCAGTGGTGATGTTTCTCGCCTTCTTAATAATTCTTGGAGTCGTAGTGTGAGGCTATGGTAGGCTATGAGGCTAATATAAATACTTCTGCTAATCAGTTTGTGGGCCACTATTACATATAACTGTGTCTATTAATGCAGATTGTCTGTCATTCTCACTACTTTGAGGAAAGATTCCTCGGGTTGGTTCGGGTTGAATAACTAGTTCTTCCAATGTTTCATCATCGGACTCGCGCTCGCATTGATATGGTAAAATCAACGTCATTGTTCGTTACTGTCTTTAGTTTACGGTGTAGGAAGCCTCAGGACAGCTGACGTTGTTATGGCAATGGGCGTTTTTGTTTTCGACACACGCTGTACGCGGTAAACCAATCACAACAGACTGAGCTGTCTGGTCAATCAGAGCAGA